>NC_139001.1:2174772-3374772 GCF_964374135.1 Grampus griseus
GTGTGGCCTGATGCCACTGGGCAGGGGCAGCACGAGGTATGTGCCTTGACCTCCTGCGTCCCCAGCTCCCTCCCCGTGGAACCCTGAGCTCCACACTAAGGCCCAGCTGATCAGGGAACTCTAGAAACCTTTGCTGCCGCAAGACAAAGCTCTGCAAAAAAGCAAAGACACATTTTCCCTCAAACTCCAGTGCGTGGAAACACACATGCACTTCTTTTACTTCAAGTTCAGAGCACTCCGAATATGTAAGCCTTTTTAAGTGGTCCTGGGCAGAGAGCCAAAGGCTGCTCTCTCGGAGAATGTGCTTGTAATTAGATAATTAATAAGGGGGGCAGCTAGAGAAAGCTAAATGGAAGCCTTCCTCAGTGGGAGGAAACAATTACAGCAGGTTTTGATATATGAGCCGCACCAGCCCTCCGAGGGGAAATACAGCATCATCCGTGGAAAGCCAGAAACGACAGGGCCGCCCCCAGGAGCGCAGGTTTCAGGGTTCACTCCACATGCCTGCAGGCCCAGGGCTTGGGCAGGAGCGAGCGGCAGGTTCATTAGTCTTTCTGACCAAGAGCCTTCGGGGCCGACCGCCTTGATGTCACCCTGACCCCAGCTGTGTCTGCTGACATGGGCGGCGTTCTCAGCCACAAATGAAAAACATCTGGGGCCCCGACAGCCTCCCGCGTGTGAGAGCCACCTGAAACCGTGTGCGTGTGTCCTGTACACAGTTCACGCTGCATCTGTCTGCCCGGCCAGGAAGTGGGGCGGGCAGAGAGGCCGGGCAGCGGCAGGACTGAGAGGCTGGCCGTCCCCCTCTCTCACCCACACCGACCACTGGGCACTGAGAAGCAACGAGGGTCTTATTCGAATCTGTATCCCTAGGGCCTGACACAGGGAGGGGCACATCAACAACGTTCTCCAGAAAGTGAGGCAGGGGTGGGCTTAAGAGGGAAGCATTCATTTTAAGGCCTTCCATCCATTCACTGATTCACCCCCCATCCATCCATCCACCCACCATCCTTCCATCTATCCCTCCATCCACCCACCATCCTTCCTCCCTGCCTCCCTTCCTTCTTTCTATTCACCCAGCATCCATCCACCCACCATCCTTCCATCTATCCCCCATCCACCCTGCCATCTATCCCCCCATCCACCCTGCCATCTATCCCCCCCATCCACCCTGCCATCTATCCCTCCATCCACCCACCATCCTTCCTCCCTGCCTCCCTTCCTTCTTTCTATTCACCCACCATCCATCCACCCACCATCCTTCCATCTATCCCCCATCCACCCTGCCATCTATCCCCCCATCCACCCTGCCATCTACCCATCTATCTTTCCAACATGTACTGAGCATCTTTCATGTGCCAGGAATGCTGTTAGCTGTTTAAAAAGCCCAGAGCAATCTAGCAGGGGAGGAGTAACATGTTTATAAACAACTAGAGCTCAGGGTAGACAGTGACAGCTTTTTTAGAGGAAGTGCAGCTAAGACTCTGCAACCAGAAGGGAAGGGTGAGGAATAAGGGTAGAGGGAGAGGATCACAGATGTGAAACGTCTCCTGGTCAGATACAGCACACGCACGCACACATGTGCATGCCTGAGGCTTTGCCAGTGGAGACTGGGGGGCAGAAGGCAAGGGTCAGGAGACCAGGAACTGTTCACAGCAGCCCGGGGGCGTGGCCACGGTCCCCAGCAGAGCAGACATCCAGGGCGTCGTGCCAGCCCTCACTGCCCCTTCAGCATGAAAAGTGGAAGCATCTCTGCCTCCACAGGCCCCTGGCACTGCCCAGCTCACTTGAAGGGGCTCCCCCCGTCAGGCTGCCCTTGCTGCCCCCTCCTCCCGTTCACTACGCCTAAAACAAAGACCCTGGACACCTGGGCTCCCAGGTACACTGTGCAGGGGCTGGGGTGGGACGTGCCAGGGGTAAATGAGCAGTGATGGACCCGGGCGTGGAGAGCTGACAGCTGCCACCTTCCCTGGTGGGTCTCGCCCATTCTGCACGGGCCAGCCCCCCTCCCTCTTGGGCATTTGTCCTGCACTGTTTTTCAACGGGGGCCCTCTGTCCCCTGGCCGAGCCTGCCCACAGCCTCCTGACCGTTTGAACACAGCTCCCAAGAGTGTGGTTTGGAGGGACAGAGCCAACTTCGTATCACCAACAAAATGTGCCGTAAACACGAGTAGAAAACAAACGATGATTCGCATCAGACAACTGAGGACCACAGTGGGGAAACTGCCAAGCGGAGCACCACACAGACAGCCCAGTGAATGGGGATCCAGCTTCAAAACAGCGGAAATTATCATCTTGGGAGAAGCCAGAGGAGTGTGTGTGGATAAAATGAGAATATGCTGCTTTGAAAGAGCATGAACAACCAGGAGACAGGAAAAGGGCTCTTGGAAATCACACAAAGAATATTAGTAGACATTTTTTTAAATAATAGAAACAAAATAGCAAAACAGACACTGATGAAAAACAATTAATGAATTGGAGACTGACTGATGGAATCTCCCGGCATCTGAGCAAAAAGACAAGGTATGTGGAAAGGAGGAAGCGGACGCGGTCACAGGAGAGATACCGACAGAAGAGTCCCCACGCTCAAGAAAGATCGAGGGTTTCAGATTAAAAGGAACACCGAGTTCTGGAAAGGAAACCCAACAAGACAAGCAACAGAGCCACATCACAAAGTTCTGGATTCTAAGACTAGAGAAAACCTCCTACAGGCTTCCAGACATAAAAAGAAACAAAAAAGAACCAGACTGGGGTGCCTTCCCCTGTGCTCATACCACCCGCTAACTGGCAATCCCAGGACGCCCAGAGTTTCTGTGGAGAAGAACGGCGTCCCTGGAGCTCTGTTCCCCAAGAATCCATGGACACCGTGGGGAGGAAAAGAAACATGAGGTATTTAAGACCTCAGGAAGTACACCTATCAGGTCCCGCTTCTGGGAAACACTACTAGGAAACGTCTTCCATCAGATGAAAAGTATCTCGGGCTCCGTCTCTGCAGGCATGGCAACAAATGATCTAAAACTCCCCCCCACCGCAAACCAGACAAGCAGGTAAGACGCTGTGGTCAACGCTCTTTCTGTCCCAAGAGGGCAGAGGGCGCTGTTCTTCCCCAGCTAGGTCCCCAGGGTCTGGAGCAGCGCCTGGCACACAGTAGGTGCTCAATAAATACCTGCTGCAAGAGGGGCTACAATGAGGAGGTCAGACACACAGCAGAGGTGAAGGTCACGCAGGTGACCAGGAGCCCCAGGCTCCCTGTAACACCCGCACTCTGTAACGCACTCGGACTCCCGTGCGTTCTAAGCTTCCGCTCCTCGAGACCAGCAGGGTCAGCGACACACGGAAGCCAGTGAGAAATGCAGACGGCAGGTCTGGCCCGGAACTGAGGAATCAGCACCTGCACGCTGGCAAAATCCCAGTTCTCCGGAGATGCTCCCCGAGCAGGAAGAAGTGGGGGATCGTGCACAGCCTACATCATCCACATCCCTGTTCAGAGACGTGAACTGCGGCTGCGATGGGTTGTGACTGCCGGGGCACGTGGCTGGGTGGAGAAACAAGAATTCCAGCTTCATCATGCTCCCTGCCGGGGGCGGGGCCCCCGCGGGCTGCCAGGCCGTGAGGCTGTGCCAGCCGCTACAATCCTGCCTGAGAGCCCCAGACGCGGAGACCCGCCGGGGCGCACCCGGGACACGCAGTGGACACAGCTGAGCAGCCGACCCGTGTCCAGCTCGTCTGGCTGCACCTCGATGGTCACCCACCTGAAGGCGTGGGCAGCAGGGGTGCCAGTGACGGCCCCTGCAGGGAGTCTTGGAAGGATCACCCACTCAGCTGGACGGGTTTTCTTCTTCCCTCTGGGTAGGGGATTTGAAGAGAACATGGGGCACTGGGTGCAGGCAGGCGCTGGACGCCTCCCTGCCTGCCGTCTGCTGGCCTGGCCGGGATGGGCAGTGCCAGCGGGTGGCCCGAACAAAGCTCGTTCCCCAGAGCCACTTGCCCCAAGGCAGTTTCTGTGACTAACGTTTGTCCAGGGACGTGGGGAAAGAGCGGTTTTGCTTTCGTTGGAGAGAACGTGAAGCTCTGAGCAGCGAGCTCCAATCAGGCCTGGATAACGGGAAGCACGTACACGGGACCCCCTCCCTTAGGGACCAGCGGCTGAGCCTCACCTGGGTGATCGGAGAGGCGGGGGTCCAGCTGCCCCTGCAGATGGGGGCCCTCTGTCCTCCCAGTTCAGGCCCCCTCCCTGCCTGTGGCCTCTGGGCACCTCTCCTGGCTGTGAACCGGGCCTGGAAGCCCCAAGGTTCAGAAGGGTAGAGAACTGGCAATGCCAAACGACAAAACGGACCCCGTCCCAATGACTATTTGGGAATCCACCTCTAAACCCTTGAACAGCAGGAGGGAGCCCGGAGCCATCCTCCCGTAGGCTGGACTCTATTAACTGCGACTTGATTTTCAAAGGACCAGTTTAAGGACATATCCCTGTGGGGTGAAGGAGGGACAGACAAAAGGCAAACTGCTTCCTCTCCCAGCAAATGTAAAGCAGAAAGCACTGGGCTTGTGAGGTTGTGACGTTTTTACAAGGTTCCTCTGGACGGCTGTCCCACCTCCCTCCCTCGCCCGGTCCTTCCCTCCCCCTGCGAGTCCCTGCCCTTTAAGGGGCTGTAAGCGGTCCCTGAACCAAGCAGCGGCTGGGAAGGCAGGACACTCTGGCCTCTCTTTACAGGCCCCTGGGCCCTTTGTTAAAGAGTGGGACAGAGGCTGCAGCCATGTGCGTCTCATTAGGCCAGTGAGCGGCAAGGAGGTGGCAAATGGGGCCAGAGTTGAGACCCGGAGCTGCTCTGCCGGGGTCCGGCCCATCCCTTCTGGACAGTCCTGCTTTCCCGGGAACGGCTGGGTGGGAGGTATCCCACCATACCACAAAGCTCCCAGGACCCCCAGCGGGTGGGGGGGCTTCTGCTGCCCTGCGGGGATGCCTGAGGCACCGCCTGCTCCTCTCGGCTCTGCGGGGACGTCAAAAGATTCCAGGACCTGCGCGTTTGGCTCGAGTGTGACATTCAGGACTGCTGCCCGGACACAGGCGCAGGCTGTGGGTTCCAGAGGGACCGTGCCCATCTGTGCTGGAGCCACCGACGCCCCCTGTGCTCTCTGCCCCCTCTCTGTGTCCCAGACATGCCCCCTGCTTGCAGACGCCACCTGCCAGGGGCCCCTAGCCTGTTCCGGGTCTGGGGTCAGTGGAAGGGTAAGGAGGATGAGGACAGGTGGCCCCTCTCTCCAAGCTCCGCGACTCAGACGTCTGACCCCAGCCAGCCCGCCGTGCGTGAGAAAGAGGAGTCCTCTTTGGAACGACCGTGTTTAGGATGCCAGGACTTTCCTATGGCTCCCTGGTGGCTTGCAGGGGAGCTGGTGGCCTTGCTTCTCCAGGGGACCAAGAACCTCACATCCACTTACAAGTGGAAACAGCGCTCTCTCCCCCGCTCCCTCTCTCTCTCTCTGTCTCTTCCCCGGCCCCAGCTTGGGCTTGGCTTCAGTGACTCAGGGTATGTCTGCAGTGACCTGTCTGCCGTGGGGAAGTAGCCCTGAGAACAGGCTGGGGAGGGGGCATGCTTGCCTCTGGGCGTCTAGGCAGGTCCCTCCTACTCGGTGCCTCCCAGTGTCACTGCCTGAAGAGACCGCCCTGCAGAGCCCACCCCCGGCAGCCGGAGACTCCCCAGGGCCAGCCCTGCTCAGTTCCCAGGGGAGCTATGACAGGAAGGCCAGGGGTCCCCGCGGACCCATCCTCAGCGCTGCCTCGGAGGGAGACCGTCCCATTTCTTCTCCATGAGTCACGCGACGCTGCAAAGGGTCGTCCCACGTTTCAGAGACAGTGAGGGCAAGCAGTCCCGAGTAACCAGAGACGAGGAGGATGCCGCCTCTTCCTGGCCCACAGGCCTCCAAACCCAGCAACCAGTTTAACCGGTGAATTATGATTTCTCCAGATGTCACTACATTCAGCTTCCAAATAAAACTCATGAGTGTTAGAGGGTGGAGTAAACAGTCACACTGCAGGCGCCCCATTCCAGGCTGGAGGTGCACGAAGTAAGTGCCTCTCAGGATGGTCCATCCAATGACACCATTTCGGAGATGGGGGCCTGGGGTTGGGGGTGACGTATCCCAAGTCACCAGGCAGGTGCAGAGTCACCAGCAGAACTCAGGTCAGCTAAGCCCTGGGCTGGAAATCCCTCGTCTCCCACGACCGACTTCATGCCCACACGACCGACTTCATGCCCACAACACCCTTCACTCGGGTCCAAACCTGGGGGCACCGAGTTAATAAATGTCTCTGCACATTTGACAAATGAGTATCTGAAGATACAAGGGTCCCAGTGACGGCAGCACCAGCTCGAGAGGACATTCACTGAAGGTTTTCTGACATCAGGTGTCCTGCTGGATGTTGGCCTGTAAGTATGAGGAGGACAGGCTCCCCTGTCCTCAACCAGTTCATAGTTCCCTTGGGGACGGACAATAAAATACATTATCACAACAAAAATGTAATGTGTTCTAATGAAGGTATAATACAGGTACATAAAGGTCTACAATTATTTTACTTTAAAATACAAACAAATATAAATACAATGATTATAGCAAAATATAAGAAATGTTATCATAAAAGTATTAAAAGGCACATAATAAAAGCACAGAGAACGCGACGATTAAGTTTCCAGGGCTTTGGGAAGCTCTTCACAGGATCAGGGGCTGGTGCTGGGTCTTCAAGGAGTCTGGTCCTGGGTGGGAAGGGGGAAGGGCCTCGTGGGCAGAGGCGAGGGTGCACGGGCACACGCGAGGTGGGCTGGAGGAAGGTGAGGATTTGGGGTAATGGTGAAGGCAACTTTTGGGGGGGCAGAGATGGGCAGGACCCACAGAGCAGTGGGGAGGCAATGAAAGGGGTACTAAGCAGTGCACGGCACGGTGAGCTGGGCTTTCCCGAGATAATGGTGGGGTGGCCCCAAGGATGCCAGGATGGGGAGGCCCCCCTTGTGGTCCAGGAGGAAAGGGCTGAGGATCCTGGGGAGATGCAGCAGCGCTGGAGAATCAGCAAGAGGTGAGCGGTGACCGAGGGTCCAGCTCGGGCAACAGGAGGGGTCATGACCCCAGGGACTAAATGGGGGTCACGAGAGAAGGCGCTTTTGTGGGGAAATAAGACTAGTGCTTGTCGGGCTGAGTTGTCAGTGCTTTCACGACACCATGAAGGTTAAGTTCACTCAGCAGGATGTGCGGCTTGGAACCCCAGAAGAGGGTTGGGGGCTTCAGACTTATGAGCAAGACCCTCCCTTTGGAAGGAATGAGGGTACCTGGCTTTGCTAGGATTTGGACCCAGGCCTCTGGATCCCAAGCCCGGGCCTCATTCTCCATCTCTGTGCCTCCTGTCGGGGGCAGAACTGGGGGCTGTAGGCCTTTAGGGCCACACTTTCAGGGAAGGTGGGGAGGCTGAGTGTGGACCATCTGAAAGAGGCTGGTGGCGCTGGCCACTAGCGCCCCATGCTGGCGGGAGGACTGCATCGCAGGGGAGAGCTCGGACCTGCACATGGCCATGGGGGCAGTCAGCAGGTGACCTTGGGGAGGGCAGGCCCAGTACAGTGGGGGCGGGTCTGGCTGGGAGCAGTCTTCTGCACGTCTGGAGGGCAGTGGGCATGCCAGGAACTGGCTTCCTATGTGGATTCTGCCCTCATTTCCACATCTTCAACATAAACACACCCAGGCCTGGAGAGGCTGCAAAGCAGTGGAGTCACAGAGCAGAGGAGCGAGAGCTGGGAATGAAACCCAGACTCCCGCTGTCTTCAGAGCGTGCCACCCCATCTCTTACGGGGGGGGCACAGCCTGGAAAATGCAAAAGAACATTTCCCACGAACGACGAAAAATGGGGGATAGAAACACTGTTTCTAGGAATGCATCGGTGGTGACGATGACCTCTGCCTGACTACTGCCAGCTTTTAGCTCCCCGATTAATCTCAGAAAAGTAGGCAATTTTTAAAATGCAAAATGGTTTACAGAAATAACTGCACCTAAATCTATTTTATTGGGCCCTCCTTTTTCCGACCACCCAGAAAAAAAATACGCTACTTTTGAAATATTATGCATATAGGTGTGCACATCCAGAAGAATGCAAAAACCTTACTAAGAATCCTACTATGACCCAATCCCCGGTCCTGCCCAGCTCTGGGAACCCTGATTTTGGCAGCCTCTTGAGATATGGGATTGATTTGGACAAAGCAACAGCACTCAGGGGGCCCTGGCGGGAGGATGTCCTTCTAGGCACAGGGATACCCCAGCTTTCCGCAGACCAGCCACGGGCTGGGCTAACCCACCCCTTCGGCAAGACCTTTTGCTTCCCAAGCTCTGGATTCAGTTACTTTTAGCCCATTTCCTATTCTCAAACCTCAGCACCACCTGAGTAAAACTGCTCTCTGTTGGGAAACATCGTACTTAGAAATCGACCAGCCCACACGCAAGCATGGAAGAGTCTCAGGGGTTCGGGTAAAACTAGCTCATAGAAGCAGGACGGGGCGAGTGAGCGACCCCCCGCTGGACCGGCCACGCGGCCGTGAGCGGCCAGGGCTGAGGCGGGAAAGCACTGACCCTCCCGGCGGAGGCCAGCCCCGGGGTCCCGAGGAAAGGTGTGTGCTGTGGCCTTGGGGTGGGTTCCATGGGGACCAGTCAACACCCGGCACGTGGTGAAGTAAAACTGAACATGCGTGTTTAACGGCCGATGAGAGCTGAAGGGGAAGGGGAGTGAATGCACGGTCCACTTAGCAGGTAAATGGCAGAGAGACGGCAAGCGGTCCGCGAACAAGCCCGGCTGCTAAACGGCACCTCTCGTGCTTGCAAGAATCCAGCCCCTCCTGCACAGCCCTGCTCCCTGCCCCCAGTGGCCACTAACTCCAACCGAAAGACACCTGATGGGCCCCAGGACAGGCGCGCAGGTGCCTCAGGGCAAATGCAGAGAGAACTCGGGGTTCCTAGACCGGCCACCCCTCCCAGGCAGCCCGCAGGCCCTGTCCGCCAGCTCCCGGCCCCAGCGAGAGGGCGACCCCCCGGCCTGTGGTTCCCGTGTGTCTTCTCGCTGGGCTTCCACGCACTGCTCACAAACATGGCCTCCTGCTGGCGGGTGAAGCCGACACCCTTGCTCGCTCACCCCGTAGGCCTGCCAGGGGAAGGACACCTGATGGACTCTCCTCTTACCCCCAGATGACACCTGGGAGCCCTCAAGCCCCAGGGGCAGCATACACAGAAACAGAAGTCAAGTTCACGCCAGCCAGCCCCGAGGTAAGTCTGTGATGAATCTCGTACAGATGCTCCAGCTGCTGGTAGAGGGAGTGGGGTCCCGGGGGCATTAACAGGGGGGTCTGCTGTCAGCCGGAGAGGGTCAACCAGGGGTCCCCATCCACCGGATAAGGTCAGTGTTACCCTGCTGATCTTCAAAGCACCTGGAGTTGGTGTCGCCTCTGGAAAAAGCGTTAGATATTTCCTCCTAAAGAAGGCATCCATCACTCTCCTTCCAACAAAGAGCTGTAATTCCCAACCATTTGCTTTTGAGATTCAAACTTCTAATTTCGCAATACACAAACCTAGGGGCTCCTTTGTCTGCACTGAACCTAAAAGGACCTGTGCATGTGGGCGAGACTCTGTTCTTTTTAACTGACATACAGTTGATTTACAATGTTCTGTTAGTTTCTGGTATACAGCAAACTGGTGTTCCAGTAATACACATATATATATATATTCTTTATATATATCTACTCTTTTTCAGATTCTTTTCCATTATAGGTTATTACAAGATACTGAATATCGTTCCTTGTGCTGTGCAGTAGGTCCTTGTTGATCTATTTTATACACAGTAGTGCGTATCTGTTAATCCCAAACTCCTAATTTACCCCTCCTCCCCGACCCTGCTTCCCCCTTTGGTAACCGTAATTTTGTTTTCTGTGTCTGTGAGTCTGTTTCTGTTTTGTAAATAAGTTCGTTTGTCTCATTTGTTTTAGATTCCACATATAAGTGATATCACATAATATTTGCCTTTCTCTGTCTTACTTCACTTAGTATGAGACTCTTATCAGCCCACTGGTAACGTCCCCCGTGCCGACTGACCCTGGGGACTGAGCAGCCCAGTCTGGGAAGGGCAGGTCTTGGGGGACAGGTACTCTCAGGGGCCTTCTTGGCCTTGGCTTCCACGCGAGAGTTTTGAGTCACGCCCTCATCCCAGATGGCTCTCGGCCCCCAGGGCCAAGTAAAGAGATACAGAAATGCTTTCATTATTGCTCAATTTTTAAAAGTTCAAATTTCCTGGATTGAAATCCCACATTTATAAATTACAGCAGACTCAAATAAATTATAGCAGACTCAAATAAATCTTATGGAATGTATTGTGTTTTCAAAATATTTTTGAGTAGGAAAAAAGAACACCCTGAATTATTCTGTATTTTCCCACACAGCCACAGAAGATGGCACGAATGAGAAGTGACCGCCCGTGTGTGTACGTGCATTTCTGGAAGCAAACCTCAGTGGGACCCCACATCCTAGATTGTGCGGTAACACCATGTGCCCCCTCTTTTCTACAGGCTTCGTGGAACGACTGGCTCTTCGGAGACCCCTCCTAAGCTGGGGGCTGCCGGAGCAAAGCATCTGAGAGCCAACAAAGCCCCTCTCTGGATGCCCGGACAGGGAGGCGCTGACCTCTGCCCCAGGGCTGTGACCAGGCCTGACACCGGGACGTCCTGCAAAGGCGGTGCTGCCCAGCATCGCTGAGCCTGCAGACTGGTCCTGTCTCCCCTGTCTATAAAGTGGGCTGGTTCTACCTGCCCCAGGTGAGTGAGCACCTGGCACGTAACGGATGCTCACCTTGCGCTGAGAAATCCACGGGGGGCGTTACAAATGAGGCCACTGGCGCTCGAGGGATGGAATCCTGTTCCATGTCCCATGTTCTGGCTTCCCTGGGGTTTGGGATGACTGTGCACTGCAGGCTGAGCGACTCACGTAGCCTGACTTTACGGTCCAAATACAAATAGAGTTTTCTTTGAAATGCGGCCGCTCACCAACTAGTATCTGTCGCGCACACAGCGAGCGTGGAGCTCTGCTGTAGACCCAGGCAGGCGTGGCGGACGGGGTGGAGCAGGGCCGACGGGCTTCAGGCCCTTTGCTACTTGGATAGTATGTGTATTCGTGTGTATACACACATGCCATCATATCCCATATACGTGTGTATATACGTACCACATACACACACACCCCCCACACGTACGAATATAACGTACAAACACTCCTACGCACGACGCCGCAGCCTCTTCTCTAAGGAGGGTCACCTCTGTCCTGAGTTTGCTGCAGTCGTTAACTACTGAATTCACAGTTTGGGGGTAGAGGTCATGCAGTCACATTGGTCCAAACGGGCCCATCGCACAGAAGTCGGCGTGAATTCGGGGCAGAGTTCAATCAGACCCTGCTGCTCTCCTGGGCGTGACCGCTCAGTGCAGCTCCACGGCCCCAGGAGTTCTGGGGATGGCTGGGCACCGGAGAGCAGATGCAGAAGAGCCACTTTGCACCCTGGAACCTGCCCAAGGCAGACAGGACTCCCTCTTCTTAAAAGAACGTTCTCAATCACTCAAGTGCCAAGACTTCCCGTCTCTTCCTTTCTGGAAGAATCAGCCTGACAGTCAGTCGTGCAAATCACAGATGCCCATGTGACAAGCAGAGCTGTGTATCTCCCAAGTATCCCCCTGTATTTCTGCATTGATTGCAACTCCTGAGTTTGAAAGCCGGAAACGACTACTTTAATTAGAAAGATAACAGCGCTAAGACCCAGAGACAGGGGATGAGACCTTGGAGTTACCACCAAAGCAGGGTAGCTGAAGTCTGAATATTTGCTATCACATTTCTGACCAAATGAAAGGCTACACTCCTTGAGCGGGAATCACCCTTTTGCATAATCTGCCCATTTTTAATGCATTTATTTACCATTTGGACTCTCCAGCTTAGCATCCTATAGTAATTTCTTTTGCCGAGACAGACCCATGAATGTGGAAAGCCGTGTTGATGTCGATGTTTACAGAGGGATCGGCAGCTACTCTAAATCTTAGATCCAGCCATCCACCTTCCCCTCTAGACGCTCTTTAATCAAGCTTCGTCAATAAATAGATGAGATACAGATGTTCTGTGAAGTTTTAAGGAATTCAGGTGGAATCCACTTTAAAATAAGACACAACTCTGGAGGCACACACAGAGGAGGAAAGTTAACAGACAGAAGGAAGCTTTAACAAAACCCCAAGCGGAGGCAGGACTCTGAAAATCAGCAAACACACCTTGAACCAAAGATAAGAATTCGAATAACGCTTAGGGGAGGCACAGAACAACCCAAACGCTTTCCACATCTAACAGGAGTTACTTCAAGGAAATCTGGGGTATAGAGGCTCACGTCTGGTAAACAAATAAATGAAGCCAGGGTTACGCTCTGCAATAGTTTTATACGTTAAAAACTTCAGTGAAAAGTGCCTTTAGAAATTGAGCTTCTCCCCAGATGAATCTGAAACAACTTAGTTTAGACAGTTTTCCCAAAGCACACACCCATTTCGCAAGCAGAGTAACCGTGTCTGAGACTCCAGGACACGAGAGAGACCTCTGCGGTGTCAGACTGTCTTCCCTCTCATCACAGGGCCGGTCCAGTGGGAGCGACGGTGGCGAGGCTGCAACTGCAGACAAGGTCCCGCCTCTCCCGGGGCGACGTGTGGCCTCGCTCATCCAGGCCGGCTGGGGCCCGGCTCCACAGGGCACTCAGGACTCGGGCTGGCAGGGTCTCCACCGTCTTGTAGCTGCACCTTTGCGGGCATGTGGCCTTCCAGCCACTCGGGCAGTGGAAGACAGACTGAAGTGTCCCCCACTTCCTCCTGGAGATGCTGCTGCCACTTCCTCCTGAAGCTCGCTGGCTGGCACCAGTCACCCTGCCCAACCACAGGGTCTGGGGAGGGGGAGGGGGAGGGCCAAGCGTTGGTGGTGCCGCTGAGTCGGCCCCAAGGGCCAAGGCAAGGTTTTTGAGCAAAGGTTTGTCCAAAACACAAAAAGTAGGTTGTAGGTGATCACTTGGGAAGCCATCTGATCATCTGATGACACTACCTTCTCCAAATGTGGGCATCAGAGTCCTGAAGGTTGACAGGCAGCAGAATCACGGCTGGGGAAGCTCGGTATTTTGGGGGAAAAGGTGCAGACAGCCAGATACTGAATGAATGTGTGAAAGAACTTAACTTTAAAAAAAAACGGTCATTAAGGTCAGCCATAAGGGCAAGACACCAAGGTGAGCACAATGACGTGAATCCACGTTAACTTGGTAGCAACGGGGTCTCGCTCACTAGCTCACACCCTGTTTTATTCAGGTGATGTGGCGGCTGCAAGGGTGGTGAGGTGAGTTATTACTCGGCTTCGAGGTGCCACCCCTGCTCTCCTCTCCTCTCTCCAAGCGACGGGCCACCTGGTTCTCAGGACAGCGGTAGGTGTCCTTGGCGTGAAGTTTCCGCTGGGACAGTGACTTCAGGAGGCTCGTCGTGCTGGAGGGACCCGCAGCTCGATGCCCCAGGGTTTTGTGAAGGGTCCTCGCTGAGCTCAGAAGAAAGCTCCCCAGGGCTCGCGTGAGCTGGCCTTTCACTGAAGTCCTCTTGGCACCGCTGCCCTGGGGTGTCGTCCTCGTCCAAGCATGTTCTTGGACATTGTGAATGCGTTTACTCCAAATTTGGTCTTTCAGGGCTACCTGCACAAATGCCTCTCCTGCTCTTTCCCGGAAGTCACCTTGGTCACTTCACTTCTAGGACCAGAAGGTGTGGCTGGGAGACTGGCTCGGGACATCCCTCACGGGGAAGCTTCTCCTGCTGGTGGGGCTCTGTACTGAAAAGAGGGTTCCCACTGACCAGACGCATGACTCTTCCACTGCCCCCACCTCGCCTCCCAGCCCGCTCACCCTGTTCAGCTCATGGGCGTCACCCAGAACTGCACACAAAATGGCAGCCTGGGTGTCGTACACACACCCAACATCCCCCTGGCTCCAGAAAACAGCCTAAAAGTTGGCTCTCTCACATTCTGAGCGAGGTGAACTCAGGGCTGGGTGAGGGATTACCGTGTACACTGTGCTCATCTTCAGAGCACCAGCAGCACTATGGCATCTCTGGGAAGGAGCTTGGATTCTCCCTCATACCTTGTACTGTGGACTAGAGAAGCAAAAGCGAAGCTATTTAGTGAACCAGAAAGATGTGGAAGGAAACCACTCTCCCCACCAATATAGTTTAGCTTGAGTTTCAGGAAGTTTAATTGTTGAGTTGAAGGCATGATTAACACTAAGTAAAGCTGTGTCCTTGGATATTTACAGGGGTTCAGGGCTTAATGTCATTTCACTAGAAGCTGGGGACTCAGATCCCAGGAGAGGGTCTAGGCAGGCAGGAAAGCATGGGAGCCGTGCTGTCGGTCTTTAGAATAAAGTTCACAGCGCGTTTTGCATCTTAGCAGGAAAACCATTAGCTTTTATAAGTTAAGACTGCAAATTAAAATTACAAACATACTTTTACAATGTAAAAACTAGCTTGGATCCCTTTAGGCAATGACCCTACAGTGTTCAGTACTACCCCCCCTCCCCCGCCCCACCTCCCCAGGGCCACGCGGCGTTTACGATCTGGTTTGCAGGATTCTCGGAGATCTCAACGGCGAATTCTCATCATCACCCTCAAGATCATCAAACGCAATCTCACCTGCTGACTGGCGCCAACCCACAGGACATCGGGAAGGTACAGTCCCCAGACCCAGACGTCCTCTGCTGGGCTGTGGGCTGACACAGCAGACACTGAGGACACTGCGTAGCCATAGGGGCAGAGTCATAAATAAAATTCCTGGGCTGTATTCTTTCCTTGGTCAAACGTGCACAATAAACGCACGAGAGGCCAGCTTTTCATCCTCTGCCACTTTGCCTGGATTAAATAAAACTGGCTGAACCAGGCAGCACGTATCAGGGCCTTGGCGGGTCACCCCGTGGGCACTGGGAGGGAGGTCGGGAAGAGTGGATCACGCCCGGAGGAGGGGCCCCTCCAGCGCCAAAGACAGCCTGAGAGTAAGGTGGGGACCCTCAGGACCAGGCAGCAGGGACCCCGAGCAGGAGGCGGCACAGCTCCACCGCATCTCCCCCGTTTGGGAGCGTCTGAGCACTGAAGGCACGAGAAGCTGACCCCAAACCCTGAGCATGCCAGGGACGCGTCTGCGTGTGTAGTCTACACTCTGCCATGTCTTCTTCCACAGATGACACTCAGTGGTGACCCCGAGGCCCCTCTGCCTCCTTACCCACCCCGCCCAGGGGAGGTGAAGTGGCGTGACTGGTGGATGGTGGAAGGGGGACTGAGTGTGCTCAGCGCAGGTCCTGGATCCCTCCTCCTGGAGTGGGAGCTGCCTGCAGGGAGGGCGTTTCCCATCCACCCTCCAGCAGCTCCCGCAACCCCCAGGCCCTGCGGGGAGGCCCATCTTGGTCCAGCTCTGCCGACACAGGGTTGAGTCGGTCTGACCCTGGGACCCTTCATCTCAGCCATCATCTGTAAACAGGCAGGGCAGCCTACCCCAAGAGGAGTTGCAGAGCCGAAGTGTTGGGACTTGCCTCAGGGCTCAGGCTGCTTCGCAAAGGAAGGTCCCATCAGGCCCCGCTAACCCCTCCTGTCTCCCCTTTGCCACCTGCTATCTGAGTGACCTTGGTCACGTCTTGTCCCCAAGCTGGACCTCACTTCTCCCAGGTGGAAGTGGCTGGAGGTCTCCACGGCCCTGGGGGTCTGGTGATTTTTGAGAATCTTGGGGACAGCTGAGAGCTCACTCGCATGTCCCCACAGGGGCACAGCTGGCATCTGACAAATCTGTTTTGAGACCTGGTTAAAGCTGTGGAACGCTCACTCTCCCCAGAAGATGCTCAATGCTGTGAGTACACGCACTGCCTTCTTGGGGAGGAGGCTGGTTTAACCGGAATATTTCTGAAGGGAAGGAGGCTAGAAGGAACCCAGATAAACACCGGGGGACCGAAGGGGAGGCGAATCGCACTGAAAGTTGTGGGTCCAGGTGGCCTGAAGCCAGACATGCCGCCCACGGACGCTTGGCTTCACAGGGCAACTCTGATCGGCCATCGATTACTGACGTCTTGCAGATGCAAAAGGAGAGAAAAGCCAGTTCCGTACATCTTACAGCTGGGAAACCAGTAAAAACACAGCCCTTCAGCTTTCCATTCCTGAGAGCCACCTCCCTCTCCACAAGGCAGAGACCGCACCCCCCCCCCAAAAAAAACCCATCTGGTCACCTCTGGACACCGCAGGAGCTGGGGTGCATCTGACCCACCTCCCCCCGGGCGTCAGAGTTCCTCTGTGACCAGGCTTCTAGAAAACTCTCCCGCTCAAGTGCTGAATGTTTTCCCTGATCTGTCTTCAAAATCCCAATCTTTTTCTTTCTGCTGGAATTAAAAGCTGGTGAGCGGTGAAGGATGGGCTGGCCATCACTCCTCCTGTGTCTCCTGTCCCTGCACTTCCGCTTTTCTCTCTCTATTTCTCCTATTTAATGCGAGAAAAGCCAGCCCAGCTCCTCCGAGAGCAGCTGGAGACGGGAGCGCGAGGTGGATTTTACATCCGCAGAGAAGTTACGATGAGTGACGTGGCAACCCCACCGTCTGCACTTCCATGAGCCTGCCGCCCCACCTGTGCTCACAGGTCCCCGCTTCTGGGTGAGGACAGGCCACAGGGTGACTTCAGTGGTCGCGGGGGACAGTCCCCAGCCCTGTCTTCCCAATAAGACAGGATTTGCACAAACGCCACACTCTCCTCCAAGGGACACCAGGCACCACAGGCAGAAAATGGAGCCCCAGAAACGCAACAGCCTTGCTGAGGTCTCTAGAATTAGCAGAAAACACGGATGCTGGAGGGAAAGAATCATCAAAGAAATGTTCACGTCCATCTCGCCCCAAACCGCCCCTTCCCTGAGTCCCCTGGGGCCATGCTGAGCAGAGAGCGTCCAGCCCTGTCTGAACACTCTCGGACTCAAGCTCTGAGGATGGGGCAGCCCTGTGCACGCCGGGCAGCTGCGACCGACGAACGCCTCAGGTTCTGATCCTCGGGCCTCACAGGACAATGCCCTGGGCCCATCGCACAGGAGGTTCCACTGTCAAACCCAGACGCCCTAGGATGTGTGTCCCCTGGGAGCACACCTGGACCAGTCTACCTGTCCCCCCGCAGCCCCGGCTCTCAGCAGCTGGGACTGCCCTGGGTTTCTGCAGAGCCCCTCAGGAAGCATCCTTCCACTTTGTTAAAAGCAGCTCTGTCCTTTGAGAGCGCTTAAGATTGAGTTATCACTTCTCAGTGATCCAAGCAGATTTGTTCCCCGAAAGGTCCCTCACATGGAACAAAATGAATCCGTGAGTTACAAACAGATCCGCTCCTCCCAAGGATTCTCCTCATGAATTCAAGTGCTTTTACAGATCATTAACTCCTGGGCCAAGAGGCCAGAGCAGGGAGGAAGCTGAGCTGGGTGTTGGTGGCCGCTGCCCCGAGGCCAATCAGAGCTGGGCCAAGGGGCTCTGAAACGATAAATACAGGAGTCACCGCTCACCCAAATTAAATTTACACATGCTTCTGAGCGCTGTCTGTCTTGTGAGGCCGGGCACCCTGGCACAGGGAGGGACACACGGCTTCTGCATTTCTGTTTGGGCCACAGCACAAAAGTGGAACAAAGCCCTAATCTGTTTTCCAGCCACCGCCTAATTTCAGGTCCTGGCAGTTTGGAGAAAGCCAGTCAGTGCAGGTGGGCAGCAGTGCTGATGCAGAAGGGCCGGGGCTCCAGTACTTCCAGGAGAACACAGAGCTGGCCAGTTTGTCCCACGTGGTGCCCTGGGCTCAGAGCAACTGGGCTGCTGGGAGAGGAAGGCGAGAGCCCTCGGGAGGAGGAGGAAAGCAGGGCCCGGGGTGTGGACAGGGGCTCAGAGCCAGAGGCGCCTGAACTTAAATCCTGCCTCTGTGTGCCTCTCTGAACAAGACAGTGAGAGAGAGAGAGAGACGAGACAGAGAGACAAGAGAGACAGAGAAGGGCATTACCTGACTCGTGGGGGTGGTGTGAGGCCTGCGGTGCGTGTGGGCGGGAAGCCCAAGTGCACTCAGGTGGGCACCGTCTCCTCCCTCCAGCCCTGTGATGCCCAGTGTCCCCATCTGAAGGCTGAGCAGCTCCCCAGAAAGCACCCTTCACACAAACAAGTGCAGGCACATAACTCCCGCTGGGACTTGCACAGAACTGCAGGCACAGGTGATGCTGAGAACGGACTTGCTGAATGGAACTGAGCGGAGGCGGGGCAGAGAGCTCGCAGCCAGGGAGGTGAGCCCGTCCCAGCTCGGGGGCAGCGACCCCACGCCAGGTGGGCACATCCTCCAAACCCAGCCCAGGTATGAGCCCCCGCACTCCTCCCTGCGGTAGAGGCAGGCTACGGGCACGAGAGAGTGAGTGGGTCAACAGATGAGTGAGGGGCACAGGGGTGAAGGGGCGCTGACTGCTCTCTATGACCCCCATTAGGCCATGTGAGTGCACAGGGCTTGCTGGCTGGACGGGTGAGCGCCCACCACTCGCTCAACAGTAATAACGACAGTAACAGTTACGCCCCTTTGCTTTCCCTGCCTGAATGTGTCAGCGGCCCCAGGGTTCTGTCCGAGGTCCTTCTCTGCCCACCGGGCATACGGGGGCTTCCCTCCCTCCCCTCCTTGAGTCACTCCCCACCTGGTGGCCTCCCTTCACCCCGTCTGGATCTCCAACATGGAGACCTGCACGGCCATGAGCAGGTGAACCGCAAACGAGAGCCCCGAGAAAGATCGCTGCTCCTCCCTTGTGGGGAGTGGCGTGTCCTCTGGTCTTGAGGTGCCTGGTTCAGGGCTGCCAGCCCTAGGAAGCCCTTCCTGACCACCCCCCCGCCTCCCCTCCACATGTCCAGCATGCTTCCCACCAGTGCGGCCTGACCAGGGGCCCCAGTCTGCACAGCTGTGATGTCCACAGCCCAGGGACCGGGGCTTAACTCAGGATGACGCCCCGGCTTGACGCCAGGTCCCTGGTTTCGGGGGTTGGAGGCAGCACATCAGGATGGCGGGGGAGTGATTTTCAGCACACGCCTCCCTAGCTGGGCACACTGGAATGGGGAGGGGGCAGCAGGGCAGAGAGAGGACGGAGTATTGTAGAAAAATCTACAAACAATTCTAATGTACATCCCCTTCCCAGCATTGGAGAAGGGCTCGGCATCCCCGGCAGGAGGCTGTGTGCATGCGTGTGTGTGTGTGTGTGTGTGTGCGCGCGCGCGCGCGCGTGTGTGTGTGCGTGCGCGCGCATGCACGCGTGTGCGTGCTGGAGAGGACGACCACAAGGCGCATCGGCTAAAGTGAGACACTTTCGAGAATGACAGGGGCACTGTCACTGATCAGGCTTGGAGAACAGGAGTGAACCAAGACGGTCCTGGGGATATGGGCAGGGACGGTCACCCTAGCAACAGGGCATCCACTTCTGACCCCTCCACCTCCACTCAGTCCAGTGGAGCCCTGGTCACTGATCTCACCAGGACGGCACTAACCCCACACCTCTCCCGGTGCTCGGGTCCCCGCAAGACCATAGGCTCAAAGGGGAGAGAGCCGTGTCCACCCACAGCAGCGACCCCTTCCTGCTCTTTGGTGCCTGCTGGGTTCTTTCTCTGCACAGAGCACACTGTGCCATTTGATATTATCCACTTAGAATTCTTTTCAGAATTACCGTCTCCCTTTCATTACTGGGTGTCCCAGCACTTCTGTGCGATCACGTGCCCTCACTTGGTATGTTTCACAGACAAATTCTCACCGCAGCCTCCAGAGGTAACATTGAGTGAAACATAAAAGTGGGTTCCTAAAGGTGGTGGGCACATGGGGTTTCCAGCTGAAAGCACCGACCCCACCCTGCCCAACCGGCGTCCTGTCCCCTCCATGAGATCTGTCCCCGCGGCCACACACAGCTTTCAGGCCACGATTAAGATGAAACCCACACAGTCCTGGGGAAACGTTTCCATTCTGTGTTATCTCCGGAAGGAACAGACTCCACGTGAAACTGGGGACCTCGACTTCACCTGGAAGACAGATCAACCTGGCGCTGCCACCTGCACTTTCACGAGAGGCGTGGAGAGCAGCGCCCGCGTCCCTCTGGCCGGACCCTGACGATGGCCAGGACCCGGGAGGGCCCGGACGGGAGGGGCTCGGATGCCAGCAGGGCTGGCCCCTCTTTCTTCACGGTGCCCTGGAGTTCGCAGTCTTTGGCTGCCATCTGACTCTAGATCAGAACACTGAAGGAGACAGTCAAGTGTAACTGTAACTCCAAAGGCAAGAGTGGGCTGCCTGCAGGGGTTCCAGACGGGCTGCGACAAAAGGCCAGCTGTGGGGTCCAGGGCTCACTGTTGAACCGCTGGCTCATGAACAAGGTGGGGTGCAGCCGGGAGGAGGGCCCCCTCAAGGGCTGGGGGCCACGGCCATTTGCAGAGAGCCTGGGTCTTCACAACCCCTGTGGCTATTCCTGCGAGACCTGGCAACCCCTCTTTTAGGAATTACACTCTGAATAGCCCCCCCCACCTGTACCTGGGGATGACAGATACTTGGGGTGTTTCCGAGCTCTCTGCAGCCCGACTTCATGCTTTCTTCTGGTGCCCAGGCTGCCCCTGTGACTTCAGTACTGGAGCTCTGAAATCTCACATCCGGCCACCCCAGCCTTCCTCCTCACGTTTCCTTGTCATAAATTTCTTCTTTCTGCCGTCCTCGTCTTCCCTGCGTCCCTGACAATAACTTTCTTGAATTAAAAATTACATTAAACATAGGAATTCATTTGAGAAAGAAATGACACCTTCACAGTCGTATGTATTTGCAAACATCCTCACAGTAAGCAGAGCTTCTCATTCCAAAGCACACTGTGCTGGATTCCCCAGCTAAGAGCCGTTCCTTCACAAAAGGCCTTCACTTTTCTTGTTAAGGATATAGGAGGTGTTGTTTATTTTTTGTTTTTATGAATGGCATCTTTTTGTTTCATCATATAATCTAATTGGTTATTGCTAGCGTATATGAGGACGTTCTTAAAATTTATCTTCACTTAGTAAATGGCCTCTATCCTAAATGGTTTCCTTGGTTCTAATGGTTCTGAAGGGATTTCTTTTTTTGGTGATGGAGAGGGGGAAAACCTTCCAGGTAGATAACTGCTTTACCTCGGAATAATAACATTGTTGCGGCTCTGCTTTCGAGCCGTTCTGTCTCTATTTCTTTTTCTTGTTTTACAGAATCATTGAAGTGTTCCAGGCAGTGTTACGACACAGAATCTTGGTGAGGATGCTCTTGACTTTCATGCCAAGGCAGTGACTGCCACGTCAGCTTTCAGAAGAGGTACTCTCCGTGACGGTGAGGACAAATCATTATCGTAGCTTCTGGAGACTTTAAATACCAGAAGAAGAGATTTTAATATCAGAAATGCATTAAATTTTCTCAGATGCGTTTTCAGCATCTATTCAGATGATTCTATTTATTTTCTTTTTTGACTGTGGATGGGCTGAACGGCATGGCTCGGGAGGATGAGGAACAAGTTTAATGCTTCTGACACGTACTGACTGTGTGTCAACTGGTCTTCTGGTCCAGAAATAAAACCTCCTTGTCATGTGCTCTATTCTTTGGAAACCTTGCTGAATTTATATTTCTTATACTTTACGTAGAATTTCTTCTAAGTTCCTCATGAGACAGGTCTGTGTGTTTGTTTGTTTCTTTTATCTTCGACAGGTTTTGGTTTATCATTATGACAAACACTGAGGTGTTTTCTCTTTTTCTGAACTAGTTTCTGCGCGATGTTCAAGACGGTGTCCGGCGGGGGAGGCTTTTCCTCAGTCCCCAGGGGAGCGGGGACTACTTCCTGTCCAGGAAGTAGGGCAGGGGTGCTACTTCCTGTCTGAAGGACCCTTGAAAGTAGGAGAGAGTCCCCGGGACAGAGCCCACCTGAAGCCTGGCGTTCCTGGAGGCGCTTCATGAAGCATCTGACAACCATTTTTTCCCAGGCTTTGCTCCTCCCGATTTCAAAATTCTTCGGAGGGAGGAAAGTTACAAGCCATCTGGAGAGCCCCCGGTCCCCCTGCAGATCCTGCCTGGGGCCATCTTGGCTTCCCTCCCTCTAGCGAGGGCTCGGCCGCTGCTGCGTCTCCCAAGAGGCCCTGGTCACCTCCACAGGCACCCAGGGGGCCGAGGCAGGGGCGGGCGACAGGGATGTAGTTCTACCAGCCCCCTCGCCCACGGGCAGTGAGTGGATGGGGCCTTGAACCCTGGCCTGTGGGCCTCAGGGCCCCCCCACCCCCCTAGGCATCCTGGTGCCTCCCTCCAGCCCTGCCAGATGGGGAAGCCCCCCAAGAAACTAGTTCCCTTGTCTTTTACTGACTTTTTTCTCTATTGCATCAGAATCTCCTGAGTAAACTTCCACTTGGGACTGAGAAGTGAGAGTCCAGGGGTCTTTGCCAAGGATCGGTGAGGTAACCCTTCCATCTGTTTATTTATTTCTTTGGTACTTGGGGACTGGGTAGAAGTGTGCAGACACCCATGATTCCCAGAAACCGGGCCGGGGGAGGACAGGCATCTTGGGAAGCGGTCTGGCCTGATTTACGGCGTTCCCGTGACCCAGGTCAGGGAGCTGAAGTTCACGGCATTTTCTTGGAACCCACGTACTCCTAAACGTCCAGCTCACTGCAAGCCAGTCCCTCTTTCAAGGTGATGTGCAATTCTGCAGTTTCCTTACAAGCAACAAACGCCAGCCATGTGAAAATAAAGCAACCGGGAGGCACCTGTTAGAACGCCTGCCCACCATCACACAGACCTTTTTTTTTTTTAACTCCTGTTTACTATCTTGTGTTTCAAAGCTTAATTCTACCGAAGTTAACCAGCTCCCCAGTATATACCTGCTTACAGAATTAGATTACGATTTACGCAAAGGCTGGGGAATGACAGCTTGGGCCTGGACCAGGTCCCCTGCTGGAGGACAGGCACCACATAGACTTTTACTTTTCTCTTCTTTGATCTGCGGAGCCGATTCATTTTTACCCCACGGAGGAGGCTACTGGAGGAGCGGGAGTCTGTCCCAGCGGGTCACACTGTTGGAGGAGTCTTGGAAGTGGCCTTTTATCCTTGGCTAAGCCCTGCAACTGGGGCTCCCCTCTCCTCTGTCATCAGGGCTCCTTGAAGGGCCAAGTGTCCACCGTGTCTCACCCCAGAATGAAGAGACAGAGCTGGCTCCACTGTGGCCTGAGACCACGACGGTCTGCAGACGTCCCATCTCCCCAGCCAGGGTTTGCCCACTTGATTCAAGCCATTTAAGAGCTGGGAAAGCCAATGAAAGTATTTCCTATTTTCCGCATTGTTCCCTGAGTCTTCTGGTAGTAAGAAAATAAATCATTTCAAGCTGTGGATGCCCCGCCGTCCTTCATTCATTTTTGCGCCTTCATGCATTCTACACCAAGCCATGGAAAGAGCGCACATGAGTACTGGCACTCCACAGGGAGGGGCCCAGTGTGGCAGAGAGAGAGGAAATATATCGCAGTAACACAGGTTCACCTGCACCTGGAGGGCTCAGGAGTATGGGAGCGCAGGGCAGGTACCTCTCTACCTGAAGCACAGCAGACATCCAGACAGTGCTCACCTTGGTCTTGTCAGGGAGGAAGCCTCTGTAGGTTCTCCAGGAGAGGAGAAAAGGGCCAGAATGTATGTCTTCATAAAAATACCTGCCGGCACTTGGAAATGGACCGGAGTCGGGGTTGGTGCAGACTGGACCCAGCAGGGAGAGAGTCAGTGGGCCAATGTCCAACCATAACACAAATCATTGCAAAAGTTCAGCCTTTTGTTTAGAAGCATAGGGACGCTGCAATGTCTCATCGGGCTGCATCCTAACATTTTTTCCATTCTTTTGCAAAAGAAGAACATTAAATAACTAAACTGGACTTTTTAAGCCCCAGTAATGTGGGACTGAAGCGGAACACTGCACTTGCAATTAAGAGACCACAGGAGGAAAGGCGAGGGCTTTAAGCAAATGAGGTTTCCATTGTACTGGACTCGGTAACGCAGGAGGCGTTAACGAAAGCGCCTAGAGACACAGCCGTGTCCTCGCACTGTGGCTTCCCTTGAACAGTGGTGGCGGCTAACCACCCCCCATCCACACGGAGTGCCAGCCTTGGTCCGCCATTCCTCAAGAAACCCGTCATTTGGGAAGATGTCCCCACCCATCATCATCTTGCCAGGGGCCCCGCGTCTTCCAGAAGGGCTCCTAACTTCTCCAAGACACAGACCAAGTCCCAGCCTGGTGTAGAACTGCAAGTGAATTATGATTTTTTTCCCTGAAGAAATATGATCAGCAAGGTTAGAGCGAGTTACAAAACAGCTCTGAGATGATACAGAGTCCCCGGGTTTGGGGACGGGGACAGTAGACCAGAGAAGCCCAGGCTTCCAGCCTCTCCCAAGTGAGATCTGACAAAACACACTTCGTTATTTTGTTTCTGGCGTTGAGCTGTTCCAGAACATTCCTTACAGGCTCACTTATCAAACCTTTCAAAGATAAATGTGACTTTTGGTCGGGTTTGGCTTCTGTCTCCCTGGCGGGGTGACTTGGTAACACATAGTTGTGTAGGGGGACACGCAGGTGTGGATTTCTGCTGTCTTCCCAGCCTGCCGCCTACAGCCAGCCCCACCCGTCCCCCACGCACACCCCACCCTCTGGGTGCTCTCAAGCTCCGTTCTCTCCACGTGGGGCTCCTCTGGCCACTCCCTGCCCAGGCCTGCTAACCCTTGATCTTGGCGGGATCCCTCACTCCATTCAGTCATCTGCCCAAGTCGCCTCTTCAGAGAAGCTTTAAGTGACCGCCGTGACACCAGCCTCCTGCCACCCCCCTCCCTGTCCCCGGCTTTATTTTCCTGGACAGCACCTGTGACTACTGACCTGATATCTGCTTCTTAGTGTGTGTTCCTGCCTGCTGTCCCAGGCCAAGCTCCGTGGTGGCGAGGACCATCTTTCTCTTCCCGGAATCCCAGCCTCTAACTGGGAGGCCAGCACACAGACAGAGCTCAATAAATTTCTGCCGAACGAAGGACCAAGTCCCCCAAAGTGCCGCACCTTTGTCTGGCCTTCCCATGGCGTCCAGGAGATAAATCCACCGCTCCTTTGTTTGCAAACCACTGTCACAGCACGCTGACATCCGGCATCATAACTGGTGGCTTACATATCTGTCTCCCTGACTGCGGGGTGGGGGGCGGCGGGGGGCAACTCCTCCACGGGAGAGACCAAGTCATGATCACCTTTAGTCTCCAGACCCAAATATAAGGGCTGCAAACAGTCAGCGCCCAACAAATGCACGTGCAATGTGCAGACAGGGCTCTGAAGAAATAACTCCATCGCATGGTACCAGCTATTCTGAACTACCCCACGCGGTGTGTGCTCCGGGCTGTATGTCTGCGACCTCAGACTTGCCACCTGCAGGGGGGGGAGACACGGTCCAGAAGGTGAACTGGCGTCTGCCGGGCCCGACGTGCCCACCTCCCCCACCCCCAAGGCATGTCCTATTTCATAATTCTCCGTTCCAAGAACATCCAAGGCCTGCTGTTTGAATGACCTTAAAGATACATATCTGTATCAAAGTAATAGACATTGAACGCACCAAAAGAAACAGGATCCCACTTCCCTCCATAGGGTTGGCCAAAAGGTTACCAGATCTAAATACAGATGAATAAAAGAGGCGCCTGAGTCCTGCCTTACAGCTCAGGCCACTGTCAGCCCAGAATTGCTGCCCCTGGAAGGAAGGTAAAATGAGCGAACCAAATGGCTTTTGCCTGGCCCAGCCTCCAAGTCACAGGGCCCAAAAGTTGGCCCCAAACAGAACTAACCCAAGACTCCCAGCGAGGGGCCCTCAGGGGGATCTGACACCAGCAGATCGTGCAGGGAGTGGGGAAGGCAGGACCCTCGGTGGGGACCCACTGCCCAACGCCTGTTCCTCTTTGCATCGATATGACAGGAACACCTCCTGAAAGTTTTTTTTTTTAATTGTAGTAAAAAACATAGCATAACACACTACTATAGATAACTAAAAGGGCCTACTGTACAGCACAGGGAATTATACTCAGTATTTTGTAATAACCTATAAGGGAAGAGAATCTGAAGAATATATATATTTACAGTATCTTGTTAGTTCAGGTGTACGGCAGAGTGATTCAGTGGTACATACGAATGTGGAATATATGCTACATACGTATAGAATCAGTGAGTCACTGTGCTGTACGCCTGAAACTAACAAGATACTGTAAATCAACTATATTTCAGTTATTTTTAAATGTGAAAAAAAAATACACGGCCTAAAATGCGCCATCTTTACCATTTTAAGTGTATAGTTCAGTAGCGTTTAGAATATCTACACAGCTGTGAAACCAACCTCTAGAACGTTTTCATCTTGAAAAACAAACTCTATACCCATTAAACAACATCTCCTGTTTTCCTCTCTGCCCAGCCTCTGTCTTAGGAGTCTGACACTCTAGGGACTTCATATAAGTGGAATCAGACGGTATTTGTCTTTCTGCACCTGGCATATTTCACTCAGCCTAATGTCCTCCGGGTTCATCCGTGTTGGAGCCTGGTGAGAACTTCCTTCCTTTTGAAGGCTGAATAATATTCCACCATATGGATAAACTCCATTTTGCTGGTCTGTTCAACCCTCAGTGAACGTTTAGTGAATACTGCTCCCACCTTTTGGCTGCTTTGATGCTGCTGTGAACGTGGTGTACAAATATCTCTTGAAAGACCCCCCCTTTCAACTCTTTTGGGTGTTTACCCAGAAGAGGAGTGGCTGGATCACCTGGTAATCCTATCTCTAAGTTGTGGAAGAACCTCCGTACTGTTTTCCACGGCAGCTGCACCCTTTTACGTTCCCACCCATGGTGCACAAGGGCTCCAGTTTCTCCACCTCCTTTGCCAACGCTCGCTGCCATCCTAGCGGGTGTGAGGTGGGACCTTACTGCGGATTTGATTTGCATTTATCTCATGATGAGTGACGTTGAGCATCTTCTCCTGTACTTGCCGGCCATTTGTATATCATCTTTGGAGAAGCGTCTACTCAGGTATTTTGCCCATTTTTAAATCGATCTTTATCGTCACTGTTGTCAAGTTCAGAAGTGCTTCACATATTCTGGACGTTAACCCTCTCAGATGCACAATTTGCACATATTTTCTCCCATCCGTAGCTGCCTTTTCACTGTGTTCATTGTGTCCTTTCACGCACAGAAGAGTTTTAAGTGGACGGAGTCCCGTTTGTCTATTTTTGCTTGCGTTTGCCTGTCTCCTGAAAGTTTTACTGAGAGAGCCCAGATTGTTCTTTTTGGACGGATGAAATTCCATCTCCATGGGGTGAAGAAGCTGCAGCAGCGGCAGCCGGTGCCAGTGCTTCTTGTGAAGTCCCTCACTCTCTTGACCGATTTCCCTTCTGTGCCCTTGCGTCCACGGTGTCCCCTCCTCAAGTGAGCCACACACGCGGTGCTTCCTCTCCATGGAGTCCTCCCTGGGCTCTGCCTCTGCACAAAACACCTTCACTTTCAGGCACCTGCATCTCCCATGCCCACTCGACATGATCTGATTGCCCACGGACACCACGGTCCACCCGTGCCGACCACAGTGTCCCCCCGTCACCAGTGTCAGCGCGGGCAGGGCCCACAGTGCAGGGCGTATGGCTGCAGCCGTGCTGAGCCATTGCGTTTGCTCCTTCTTCATCCCCTGCCTCTCCACACCCCCACCCCATCGCCGGACTGTCTTGGGGACTTGGTGGGTACAAGCCCGGCACTCAGGGCTCCCCCAGTACTCTCCAAGCCATCAGACTACGTCCTGTCCATGCTGAGCCCGGCTAGCCACGTCTTGGGGGGGGCGGGGACAGAGGAGAGCATGGGGGCCCTGATCCCAGAGAATCACCCAGCTCAGAACACAGCGTATGTCACAGACAGAGCCACGGCCAGAGCCGCGTTGCTGCCCACCCCACTCCCCAGCATCTTCTGTCTTGTGAGGACCAGCAGCTGTGGTCCAGCCACTGATGGCGTGATGGAGTGACGCTGAGGAGAGGAGACCCTGGTCTGGGCTGACCCTGCGCACAAGTTCTGTGTGACGTAGCACCCTCCCCTTGCTGAGACCCGCTGCCTCACCTCAACCAACACCACTGGGCTGGGGTTTTGCCCAGCGTGTACCAGCTCCGGGCAGGTGGCAGTTTGGGGGCTTGGAGCCCACCAGCTCTAGACCCCCCCCCCCAGAGAAGGCCCCTGGGGCCTCGGCGGACGATGCCCAAGGGCCCTGGAGTCCTCGGGAGCCTCAGGCAGGTGCAGCCAGAGGAGTCCCAGTGGCTCGGGCTGACATCTGAGGGACTCATGTCTGGCCTATGTTGGTCTGTGTCTGTCAGGAGAGGTGGTCCAGGAGTGCCAGCCGCCTCCCTGGGCTTCCGTTAACTCCATTCCTTCTTTCAACCATCCTTTCACTCCCTGTGAAGAGCCTCGCCTGGCTGCGGGGGAGCCTGCCTGGTGCCTCGGCCCTGCCGGGCGCCATGTCTGGCTCTTCCTCTCTCCGGCCTCCACCTGGCACATCCCTCCCCTTTGGTTCCAGGCGTCCTCCTGCCCGCGTCATCCAGGCCTTTGGGGATGCACCCAGAGACCTCTGGGAGGGATGCTCTGCCCCCGGCCTCCCAGCCCGCCCATCAGCTGCTTTCTGGTGAGGACGCTATTGCATTTCCGCCCTGGGTTCGAGGCATCTCCCAGGGGTGATGTGAAGCCCACAGCTGGCGGCCAGCCTGTCCACCCAGCCCTCGGTCTCTAGATGCCGTCTGCTGGCAACTAGCCCAGGGCAGGCAGGCCGGGCATCCCGCAGCCCTGCAGTAACTGCTTTCTTCTGCTTTCTCGCAGGGAACTCAGCCTCGACGCTCTCCCGTCACAGCCCACCCCACGCCAGAAGCCGGGCTGGGATTCTCCTTATTGCACCTCTACCCTCAAAGCCACTGCAAAAAGCCTGGTGAGAAATGAGTATTTTACTGAGTGTGTGTGTGTTTGTGTGTGCTGAGGGCAAAGGAGATAGCACTTAGTGTACAGCACTTCAATCCTCAAATCACAAATCACAGTCCCGCCCCCCCGATCCAGATGTATCTCTTCCCGCTATTCTCCCCTCTGCTAGGATGCACTGAAGAAGTTTCTCTCTCTCTCTCCCCCCCCCCACTTCCCTCTTCACCCCCTCCTTTTGCAGATAGCAGTTCAGGAGCTGTGTTCCTTCCAATGTCACAGCCCCCCCTTCCGGCAAACTGCCACAGGCTTCTAGGATGGAGAACGCTTACAGGGAGAGGCCGACTCTCTGTTCCCAGCAAACTCAAGGCCCCCCAGCTTCCAGGAGCGTTCCCCTCAGAAGGCAGCGAGGGAACTATAAATCACAAATACTTTTTCCTGTCACAAGAGAAAACGTGCTTTTGTATCACAGACACAGCATAATTTCTTTGTGTACTTGGTAGGGAAACAGAGGGTCCTCCTGCAATCCCCTCCCCTGCATTTTTGCATCATACAAACACACGCTGTGTACAGACCACATGCCCGGCCTCGGGCTGGGCCAGGCGGGTGGAAGTACAAGCGAGACGTGGTCTTGGAGGCACTCGAGAGATACTGGACAGTCAGACGTGCCTGGAGAGAGTTACAGCAACAGGGCCACTGTGAGGGGAGCATGGCGGGGGTCACAACAAATGCCACAGTCCCCCCAGAGAAGGGGACATGGGACGGGGGTACCAGAGGGGCGGAGGCGGGGGCACGCTAGCACAGAGCATGAGGAGATGGGTGTTTTCAGGACACAACACTAGGATTTGCTCATTCACTCCATCTGTTCCAATGGAACACCTGTTCCAGGTAGCTCTCCTGCAGGTGCAGAGCACCGTGTGAAAGGGACAGACCTGCCCCCCTGGTGGAGCTGATCGGGGAGGATGCCGGGGTTAAAAGTGCGCAGAAGCCGCAGCCAGGAGGGAACCTGGAGCAGTGCTGAGGGCAGGGGTGGGGTAGCGGGATGGCCAAAGAATCGACGTTCGACGGGGCCCAGGGGAGGCAGCACTTCGTACGCCATGTTACGGATATTTCTCCATCAACCACGGAGGTGATTAGATGAGATCAGTGACTTGCAGACATGTCCTGGCTGACTAGGTGACGGATGTCCTGAACGACAGGATAACACTACACACCTACCAGGAGGGCCACAACCCAGCATGCTGACATCACCAAAGGCTGGTGAGGTTGTGGAGCAACAGGAACTCCTGGTCAGCACGGGGGTGGGGTGGGGGTGGGGGCTGCAGGACGGTGCAGCCACTTGGGAAGAGAGTTTTATGCTTTCTTACAAAACTAAACCTATTCTTTCACCCTGTGATCCAGCAAACGCACTCCTTGGTATTTACCCAAAGGAGCTGAAAACTTACGTCCACACAAAAACCCACACGTGGAGGTTTTTACAAGTTTTATTCACAATTGCCAAAAACTTGGAAGTAACCAAGATGTCCTTCAGGAGGTGAATGGATAAGTAAACCGTGGCACATCAGACAATGGAATGTTATTCAACACTAAAAAGAAATGAGCTATCAAGCCCTGAAAAGACATGGGGGAACCTTAAATACACATCAGCAAGACACAGAAGCCCATCTGAGAAAGCTCCGTACTGTATGATTCCAACTGTGTGACATTCTGAAAGAGAGAACGCTATGGAGACGGTAAAGAGATCAGGGGTTGCCTGGGGTTGGGGGGATGGAGGGATGAAAAGGCAGAGCACAGAGGATTTTTAGGGCAGTGAAACTATTCTGTATGACCCTACAATGGTGGATACACATCATTAAACATTTGTCCAAACCCACAGGATGTACCACACCAAGCGTGAGCCCTGATACAGACTCTGGGGGATGATGACGTGTCCGTGCAGTTTCATCAATTGTGACGAATGCTCCACTCTGGTGGGAGAGGCTGTGTGTGGGGGTGGCGGACGGTATGTGGGAAATCTCTGTACTTCCCCCTCAATTTTGCTGTGAAAATTAAACTGCTCTTAAAAAGCAGCTGAATAAAAAGGATAAATTAAATAAACAAAAAATTTTTTTTTGTTTATTGTTTATTGTCCTAAGATGGGCCCAGAAGAAGGGCCCCCACCGTCCCCTGCCGGGCAGGGCACTGAGTGACAGGAAATGGTCCCTTATTGGGAAGCACATCCGATCCACGCTGGCACTGTGCAGACAGTGGGGCGTCTTCCCTACTGACAGGGAGCATGACATCTGCTTGTTTATCTACGCCACACATTAAACAGGTAGCCGGGATTCTCTGGGTCAGAAGGAACATGTTTCTAATACCACAGCAAACGAAACAAGCTCCATGGCAAGTCTATAGGTTCACCTCGTCCCCGGGCTCTGTAAGTTCAGAGGCTTCACCCCTGCCTAGTGGGTTGATGCCCAGGAGGGTAACCTGGGTTGGGGAGGGTTGAATCCATTTCTGGACCTGGGGCTCCTGTGTTCAGGCTGAATCATGACCAGCCTGCCTTGCTGAATCCTGACAGCACGGAAACAGAAACGCACAGGTGTGGCGACCTGTGGGGGGTGGCTGGAAGCAGAATCAGCCTCCCCCCACCCCCACCCCCACCCTCCTGGCAGAGAGCTGCATGGGCTCCCGCAGGCAGTGGGCAGGGGCGCAGGAAATGCCACCGGTGCGCAGCCAGCATCCAGGCCCAATCCTTGCTCTCTCCCCAGGGAACGGCACGTGGGGGTCCCCATCTCGTCTGAAATAGAGATCCCCAGTGTGACCACCCATCCCAGGAACAGGAGGGGGCGTCTCACGTTTCAGACCACCTGCTGAAGGCACAGACCACCTGCGGGCACTTCCTGGCTCCGCCCACTGCAGCTAGATGGCCTCAGCTAAGGCCCCTCAGTTTCCCCATCTGGGCATTGGGAGTAAGGGCACACACCTCACTGGGCCATTTTCAGGATTAAAGTAACTCTACGTGCCAAGTGCTGGGACCCCTAAATACTCCACATCACAGCCTCAGCGAGCACCCTCACTGGTCTTCCTTTGCTCCCTGAGCTTCTCTGGGGCAGCGTGGCTCCTCCCTCTGTACCAGTTTGCGGGGAGAGAGGAGGACCCTCACATCGCCACGCGGCCAGGCCCGCGGTGGGAGGCACCCCTCCGAGCCACCCCCAAACCTTGGTGCCACCCAGCTGCACCTGGCGGGCTTCACAAACCCCCTTCCTTGGCACACAGGAGCTCAGAGAAGGGGGCTGCTTGAGGGGAGGTGCCCAACGGGCACTTCAGAAGGGGCCGAGCGCAGGGCGTGGAACAGGGTCCCTCCTATGCCCGTGCAGGCTGGGCAGGGTGCACCAAGGGGCGGTGGACCCCAGGCAGGGGGGACCCTGGCTCCGTGTCTCTGCAAAGCAGCCAAGGCCTGCACCCGCCTCCCCCAGACCCGTCTCGGCCCGGCTGTGCCCCACGGCACCAGCTTCCCTGCCCCGGCCCCACCTGGTCTAGGCCCCGGCCCGGGTTCCGACCTCCTGCGCCCCTGTTCCCCCGGCCGAGGCTGACCGTCGGGGGCAGGGCGCCGCCTCCTGCCCTGTGCTCCTGGCGCCCCACTCGGCCTTCCTGCTCTGTTTATTTGCGCAGCTAGAAGACAAAAAGCCATCGCTCTGACTCACTCATGCTCCCCCGTCGGCTCTGATTCATGCAGGAGGCCCACGGCGGGGACTAACCCGGCCGTTAACCTCCTGGTTTCTTTATGTCTCTACAGCAAAGGCAACTGTGGTTTCAGATTGAGAATTCAAGCACAGCTCGCTGCATCCGTGTGCTCACGGGCGTACTGCAGAGGACAGACAGCCTGGAGGAAAGTGTCTGCCCGGGGCTTTCCCTCCTGGAGACTCAGCGCCACTCCACCCGGCACTGATGGAAACCTACAAGCATTTCAGCCATCCTTCTGAAAAGGATTTGGCCATCTGGCAAGGGTGGTCCCAGAATGTGCCAGAAGCCTGCATCCGCGCAGCCCAGGGTGTGAGAGAAGACAGCCTCAGAGCAAATCAGATTACGGTTCAGAGCTGGAAAGGAAACGTGAGACTCAGAGCTGGGGGCTCAGCCCAGGGACGCTAGGTTGGGAGGTGCAGGTGTGATTCAGATAGTAGGTGAGGCTGCAAACCACCAGGGTCCAGGCTTCTAGGGAACCTGACTGGTCAGGATGGGAGGGGGCGTCAACCCACCGGCACCGCCAGCTTCTGCTTCAGTCCTGAACGTGTGCCGTTCATCCCCGAAGGCCAGGAGCGGGGGGGCTGACTGATCTGAACCTTGGATTCCAGTGACTGGTGAGCACAAGCGCCTCCAGAAGGTAAGGAGGCTTCTCTCTTGGGGTTCCTCTCAGTCTGGATTCGGGGACAGTCAGTTCACTGTATTTTCTCCACTTGCTTCCACAAATCTGAAGTGGTTTGTGATTAAGAGCATATATCCCCAAATACAGAGAAGAAAAGAAAGACAAACGAGGATGCTGAAACCAAACCGAGGGCGGGGTGACCACAGGGGAAGAGGATGAGCTAATTCCTGTAATTAACGCTTATGCCGATCTGCCCGGGAGATAAGGGCAGAAAGCAGAAAGGTACATGGTCCCCCCCTGCCCCGCCCCCATCAGAAGAAGCCGGCCTGGGGTCCCAGTAGGGAGCCCAGCTGGGCCAAGTTGATGGGTTCTGGAAGAAGACATCAAATGGTCCCAGCATTAAAGGCCCTCTGAGAAAACGGTGGACAGGGGACAGGGTAGTGACGGTGGATTACAGAAGATAACAAAAAATATATATTTCACATGTTACTTCAGTAGGAACCGAAGTTGTGACATGGAGTGAAAGTTCCAGCGAGGGCGGATCTGCAGGAGGGCAGCAGGCTGTCTTGCAGGAGCCCTGCTTTACCAGCGTGGGCCTGGGGGTTGGAGGGTTAACCAGAGTCCAGAGGAAGGGATGCTTGGGAAGAGCCTTCCACCCTCCCTCTCAAGCGTCCTGGTTGGTTTTCTCAAATTGCATAAGTGATACATGGCATTTGCGGAAAATTTGGAAAATAAAGAAAAGCAATAAAAATAAGAAGGAAAGGAAGATTTTCCACTAACATTCTGGTCTAGAGACATGTGTCCTTACCTTTCTCTCTCTCTCTGGACGAACATACCCACGCAAGCACACTCTGAATTTTCAGCCTGGGATCATATGTTCTGTTCCATTGTATAACCGTTTCCCTCACATTATTAAATATTTGCTTACGATACCAAATCTGCTGACGGTATAGTGTTCCAGAACATGGCTAAACCGCACAGCTTATTCAAGCGATTCATTCAGGACATTTTAAACATTTCCCTCAAGTTAACAAAGCTGATATGAACGTGTCTGCTGCTGGGCAGGGCCACCGTGATTCACTCAAAGATAACTCCTATAAGTGCATTGGCTCCATCCAAGCCTATTTCCAATTCTTCAATCTTTTTTTTACCTACTGTCAAAACCTCTTTAGAAAGATTTTACAATGTATCTTCTCCCTGGCAGGGACAAGAGGACCTGCTTCCTCACCGTTTCCTCAATAATGGGAATTATCATTATCTCTATGAATTTTCCACTTTAGTAAAAAAATAGTATCCTCCTGTTTTATTTTGAATTTCTTGGCTACTGTTGAAGTTCAACACTTTTATATGTGCATCAACCAACTGAATTTCTTCTTCTGTAAGTTCATATATTTTGCCCTTATTTTCTACTGGGTGATCGTCTTTTCTCTTATGGATTTTTAAGGGCTCTTTGTCTCATAAGAATATTGATCCACTATAAAACACAGTGTAAATATTTCCTTCGCAGTTCATTGGAAAATTCTGGATATCCTAGTGTTTTGGTATTTGGAAGTTTCATTTTTTAACCGAGTTGCAGTTATTCCTTTTCTTCGTGACTTGTGTCTGCTATTCCTCAGATGACAGCCGCAGGGGCCAGGGCAGCGAAGGCTTCACATCAGCACCGTCATTTCCGTCCCCTCCGTGTCCACTGTCAGGCTCTGCGGCGCTCCTGCTGCGCCCCAGCCGGTGGGCTGGGGGTGGACACACGTGTCAGTGATCCCCGCCGGACAGAGCCATGGACCTTGACGGGACAAAACGACATTCATTTTGTCCGCCAGGATTCACCAGGAGGCCTGATTTTCTATTAGCTTTGACGGCGATGTTTTCATGGAGAGGTTGGGTGGGTGGACATTGTGACACCCGACTGGCTGCAGGGACAGTGAGAAGGACGGGGTAGGTGGGAGGGGGCACCCTGTGTGTGTGCGCCCAAGGGTGCCGACTTAGTTCCCGTCACCCGGACGGTTATATGAAAACCAGCTGCAGGAAGGATGGAGCCCACCCGCCCAACATGACACTGCCCTACCCCGGGTGCTGGCCCAGTGTCCACAGTGTGTGGCACCCAGGGGGATATGGTGAGCCCCCGGTTCAGTTACTCAGAGCAGAGGTGGCCGGAGAGTGGAGCAGTGTCCCCAGGTACAGGAGCGCTGGGCTGCACTCGTGAATCAGAGACCATCCCCTCTGCACCTGGGCTCCGTCCTCACAGCTGCAGGAGGAAGCACGTGGCGTTGATGCCTCGGGGCCCCAGGACAAGACGCGTCTGGCTTGCGGGGGTGACCCGGGTTCTTGTCAGGCGGCGACACAACTTAACTAGGGGGCCGGCAGGCAACCTGTCCTGTCCTCCTGCCTCAATCTGAGTTCTCTCTCTCTCAGCAGCTTGAGGGAAACTGTCTGCCTCTCTTCTTCCCTCCCTGGTGGTTTTCTTTTGGGGGGAGGGGTGCACAGAGGACCAGGAAGGGGGGAACTGCAGCAGCAAATTTGCTTTCAGCCACTCACCCCTCCTGGTGAGATTCTTTCGGACCTGCTTCGTGTTCTCCTGAGCCCTCCAGTCTGATTCTCAAAACACAGTCCGTGAGCCCAACACTATCTCTGGGGTTTCTGCAAGTGTCTCAAAGTGCTGACTGCACGACACCACGAAGGTGATGGCGTCTTTAGAAGTGGAACTGAATCACGGCGGAGGAAGCACTCTCCCACCCGTCTCCCTTGGTGGGTCTCTGGGGCACAGTGGCTCAGGAAGCAGGTGAGGAGTTAACTCAGCAGTGGGGGAAGGAGAGAAAAAAGATCAAAGGAGAAAAAACCACCCAACTGGCCCCGAATGATGGCGTGCCACCCCTTTCCCCATGTCCCTCTCTCTGGGGGCAGGCCCCACCATGCTAGTCACATGTCCACTCTGCACTGGGCTAGGGTCCCAGCCCTTAGAAGGTGGCACTGGAGAAAGAGAGGGATTTACCCAAAAGAGCAGCGCAGGGCCAGAGGCCCCCGTTCTCAGGAATCACCAGCTCGGGGTGGCCACAGCACCCCCTTTGAGGGTCTCTGAGCCTGCGAACCAGACTGAGATAGGCACACTCGTGGGCAGGCCCTGGGCTTTAGGGAGCCCATTGCTGGACGCGATGGGTCCAAATGCTCCTGGGCCACCCCTGCAGCAGGTGTGAAGATGCTCCCCGTTCTTGTCTGTTGGGTCGATGGCTGGCAGTGCAGAACCTTGGGGCCACTCCCGCCCCTGCGCCCCTCCCCCCCGGAACCCCAGTCCACCGTGGAGAGGCTTCCAGAGACACAATCAACAGGCCGCTAAGTGTGTTAGCAGAATTGTCTGAGGGACTTTTTTTATGAACACATTAGGAAAGAGATTTCAAAAGGAAAATGCTTTTCGGCAACACAACTTGACTAGATGAGAAGCATCTGATAAGCGCTGAATCAAGTGGATAAGCTGGATTACGTCTCTGGAAAGTGGAGAAAAGGTAAAGGTTTAGCACCCCTCCACCCCCAAATCCCATCAAGTCACCAGAGAGGGCCACAGTCTGACTCAGGACTTTTTTTCTTTTTTTTTTTTTTTTGCTGGCAGAATACACAATTCATCATTTTAACCATTTTAAAGTATACAGTTCAGGAGAACTTTACACTGTTGTGCAAACATCATCGCTATCTCGTTCCAGACCTTTTTCATCACCCCACACAGAAATCCCACACCCATTAAGCAACTGTGTCCCGTCCTCCCTCCCCGCCAGTCCCTGGCAACCACGAATCTACTTTCGCCTGTTCCGGATATTTCATGTCAATGGAATCGACGCTATTTGGTGTTTTGTGTCTGACTTCTTTAACTCAGCGTAATGTTTTCAAGATTCACCCACGCTGTAGCATGAGCCAGTACATCACGCCCTCTGGCTGAGTAGTTCTCCACTGTACGGAGAGACTGCATGGTACTGACCCCTTCCTCAGCTGATGGACACCTGTATTGTTTTCACCTTTGGCTATTGTACACAGCACTGTTATGAACGTGAGTGTGCACTTCCGTATGAACACCTGCTTTCAATTCTTTGGTGTACATACCCAGGAGGGAATGGCTGGGTGCTACTGGCTCTTGGAATTTTGATAACCGCAGGACTGTGAGAAACTTACCCCATCATTTTGCAAGGCAGGAAAACTGAGTCCCAGCGAAGCTATGACACACCTCAGCCCAAAAATGCAGGGCTGAGAGCAGGAAATTGATGTCCACTGCATGTTCAAATTCAGGAAAAGTCCTGTTTGGATTCTCAATCCCCTGGACCCAAGACAATGGGTTTTTCCCAACAGATTCACTTGGGGACCTAGCCCGCCCCTACAAGAGCAACTTCCTTTGCTTTCTGTCTGATTAAAATTCCTCCAAATAGAAAAATACCATGTCAGGGAAATTCACTAAGGGAAAGAACTGCATATGATTTGTTCTGGAAACGGTGATTTCACTGAAGAGCAAAATCCATTGGGGAGAGGCTCGTTGACCACATGTAGTCGTGAACATTTAAAACCTCCAGAATTCACATTGTGAAGAGTCACGCAGGAGGGAGCACGGTGGGTGCCAGGAGCCAGAAACACACCAGCTTTGCTCTTTGTGTCCTCACTTCCCCTTTGCCTCTTTCTGGTTAGCAAAAGTGAAATTATGTAATTAACATTGAATGATACTCACTGTAACTTTCAAAAAATGCACAACACAAGCTGACTGTCCAAGAGCTTGCTTCACAAAATCTGCACATTGACACGCTTCTGAGGAACGAGCCAGGAGGATGAACTCTGTCGTCCGTGCAAATAACGCTTTATCACCATTCAGAGAACTCGGCGGCTCCAGCAGAAGGATGCTTCCCAAGATGGCCAGCGTGGTGAGTTGGCTTCTCTCAGCAAAGCCAGGCGCGTTCTGTTTCCCCTGTGAACCTCAGTGGTGGGCGGGTGTCATCTCCTGGAAGTCTGCGGTCTTTGGACGAGCGAAAGCTTCAAAGTGAAATTTGACAGTGGGGTTATCTACGGGAGGAGGAAACCAGTGCTGAGTTCCCACGTCTTCTCGTTAACCCTGGCAAGGGCTGAGCCACGCTGGCTGACACTCAGCCGTTCGTCCGCGTGACCTGAGGGCAGATCAGCAGCAGCTCCGAGGCCAGTCAGGCCCAGCTGAGCACCCGCCTCCTGGGCTCCCCTCGCCTATGCAGGGTGTTCGCTCAGCCACCGCGCTCTCAGGGACCTCTGCTTTCTCTGGTACCTGGGGCACCCGCTGCCTCTGGTGGGGTCCTGCAAGTCGGGCGCCACCTCTGGGACGTCTGGGATGGCCCTCTCGGGGTGACGCTGATGCCCCGGGGCAGGTGGCAGGTGAAGGCTCTGCAGGTCCTTGTTAGGTCATGCGGCCCCGTGGCCTCCCGCCTGGGGCATCATCACAGCAGCGGTGAGGCAGCCCTACTGGATTTTACAAAGTGTCCCTTTTCTGGGAAGGCCGGGAGGGTGCTTGTTCTGATAAACCCCTGTCTTCTAGGTTTCTCAGGGATCCCTGGGGAGACACGATGGGTCTCCAGGGACCAGCAGAGGGAGGTCCGCGCCCGCACACACTCCTGATCCTTCCGTTTCCTTATTCAGGGGCCCTGATCCCCTCAATCGCCCTATTCCGTGTGCAATTCTCCACACATCACTTTTCCTGTTCAGACCTTCACTTTCTCTTTTACTTTGCCATTCCTGAAAAAGTTACCTTTGTCATATATAAATCATAAATGATCGATTCATGGTTCCAGAATCGCTGGAGACGCGTAAGAAGATTAAATTTACTCAACAATGAAATTATGTGAAATCGTTCATTTTTGAAATGTAATAAAACAAAAGTGGATGTCGCATAATAGTGATCTTTGAAACGAGCAGATGAATATATCACAGTCCACGCTTTTTGCTTATTGTTTAATTAAAAGAAAATCTCTATCCTCAAAAAATCGTCTAAAAGAGAGTTCCGGAAGCGGCCATAATTTAACATCCGGCAAAATAGCCTTGAGTTAATTCTGCCCTTAAAATACTTGACTGTGCGGACTCTTTCCACAAGAGGGGTGTGCGTGGAGATCCCGTGCAGCCCCAGCACGGACACCGCGAACGATCAGCCCGGAAGCGCCCGCCGGCGGAGTCACCACATGGTTTCATGCAGTTCTAGGTGGTTGAAGCAGGTCATTTTGCACAAGAAAACTCAACAAAACAGGACACACCAGGCTTTCTAGGGTACAGATATCCATTAGGGGCACATTTGTTCTAGTATCAGTGGAACAGTTTTTTTAGAGAAGAGTCACGATCGCCAGCTAAGGAGAGGGCGTCACCCAGCGCACAGTTTGGGGGGCGGGGGGTCTGGCTGCACATCTATTACTGAGCTGCACTGAATTTCCAGAACACCCAGGCCTGCTCTACTCAGGGAACCTGAGACGGGGTGTTTATTCCCCACGCCTGTTTGTGCTGCTGTCGCGGCCTGAGGACGGGCTTTTTGTTCATCCTTTATCGCTTACTACGATATGAAAGCTTTCGTGGACTTCCGTTATTAATCATGCTACATCTCAGCTAAAGGATGAGCGCCAGAGAGGATGCGGGGTTGTAGGGTCCGGGCGGGGAAGGAGCTGAGGAAGAAAGGCTCACCAGACAGAAAAAATGCACGAAGGATCAAATCTTCTTTCTTAGGTTCCCACCGACGCATACAGATATCATGAAAAAGGACAACAAGGTGGCCACGTGTATTCTGAAGACTTTCATTAGTTACGACCCGATATATACGTAGTAGGCAATTTGGGATGATTTAAACTCAGGAAAATTAATCTTCAGTGACGATGTTGTTCATCAGTCAAACCCAATTATATGAATAGAGACGTGGCGATGCTCTCAACTCGAGAAAGAAAATAAAGCCCTTTCCCCGCTCCTTTCCTCTCCAATTTGCAGTAATTTTAGGCATTTCCCAAAGAAATGATAAGCTCCTGTGTACTGATCAAGGCAGTCTCATTAGGAATGGGATTTTCAATGTACACAGCCTTCCGGAAGTGACCCAGTAAGTACAGGTCTTCCCATCCCTGCAGGCTAGCTTTCCCTGTTACTCTTCCCGAGTTAAAAGTCTGAGTTACGGAAGCAGACGACTAGGTAGCAGGCACTTTCGCGCCCACAGGGCCAGAAAGTCAAACAAGGCAAATGGCTTTTGACTTCTGATCCCACTACACTCCCTGCAAACAAATCTACTTAAAGAGCTGAGATTAATGAGAGGAAATAGCAGCTCAATGTTCATTTCTAGGTCTCGTGATTGAAAGAACGTGCTGCCTGCTTGCATTCTGACTTCCAGAATGTTAAATCAAAGTCGAACACACACAGAAATCCACCGCGGCCGCAGAGGCAGAGACTAGAAACTACTGGCCTGTGTTTTCTTTCAGGGAGTTTGTTTATTTTACAAGCTGTTCCTCAAGGAGCCCTCACTTGTCTCTGGAGCAAAAATCTCTTGAATCGCTAAGAAGAGGGACACACTCAGAGAGAACCGAACAGAAAGGCCAGTGTGGTGTTTCATTTGTGCAGCAATAGAAAAACAGCACGAACAACGAAACTTGGGGCATTTGTTCTCCATGGGGAGTCGGACAAAGGATCCCCACACCTCCCCTCCCAGGCACAGGGCTGAACACCCACCACCGGTTTCCCTTCTGAGCTGCTCTCCCTGACGCTCCGGAGAGGCCCTGGCTGTGACCCCAGCACAGACCTCAGCCCTGGGCTTGGGGTTGGTTGTTTGGTCTCTATCGCAGTGTTAATAAAATTAGGGTCTTTGCCCACATCTTTCCCATCAGTCACACACCAGATCTGCACGTCCGGAAGAACAAATGTGAACCCTCTGTCACAAACAGCAAGGAAAAGGAATCTAATGGCAGACAACATAATTTACCATTTCTCCCCAAAGATGCAGGTGGCTCTTTTTAAGGTCGAATATGAGCGAAAAAGAAAGGAGGAGTATTTTTCAGAATAACTGATTTTGATAACTTAAAGCTCGTTGGGCTCAACCCTGTCCTTCATTCAATCGATGGGGAAATTCTGGTCTAAAGAAAGGAGGGATGTGGCCAATTTTAGAGGCATTGCTCTTAGGATGTGAGAAGTAAAATTGCCATTCTACAGGAGACATCACGAGAAGCTGGGTCATCTAAATCTTTCCCTGATCAAATAACAGAGGAAAACGATATTATGGGAAGAAATTGAACAATAACAGCCTCCACAGACACCATGCCTCGCTCTCTCAATCATGTTGCCTCTTACACATAATCACAGGATCATGTTATTCTAAACAAGAGAGTTGCAGATAAAATAATACAGATTTCAAAGCACGGAAGACATTGTTTTGACTCAAAATGACTCTATTTTCAAGTAACCGCGAAACATTTCTCAGGTCGGAATAAAGTTACGTGCTCTCTTTTCCAGTTTCTGATCGAGTCTCCTTTTAGCATGACAACTGTTAGCAATCACTGAAGAAAAATCCCACCATGCCTTAGCTGACATCAGCATGGAAATCGCAGCGTTAATGTCACTGTATCTCACTCCAAAATAAACATTAAATTAAGGCACATTTAATATAACTAAATTGCGGTCAAAGACTTACCCAAACACAAAATACGTTCCTATTAAAGACAAACAAATATGAATTTAAAATAACCATGCCTCAGTTTACGATTTGATATCTGTCAGTCTCTCTCTCTCTCTCTGTGTCTCTCTGTCTCTCTCTCTCCCCATCCCCCAACTGTGTAATAAGACTTTAATCTCTACACTTCTTGGATGAATAATTTTGATAAATCATCGGCTTCAGAATAGTGTGCGTGGGGGGGATATGTAAGTCAATATAGACTTAGTATCTTAAAAGCAAATGTTGTAGCAGTTTCAGGTGAATATTTCCTGAAATTCCTTTGAAAAATATACTCGTTATTAGCAAAGGGATAAATGTATTGATTGGTATTTCTCCTCTAGATTTCTGGGATTCTACTCTTTGTTTTAGAATTAAAAGGGACCACTTCTAATTCATTATATATTGCAAAAATGAGAAATTCCTAATATTCTGAAAAATGCAATAATGCAAATGATATCAGGGAAAAACATGGATTTTTGCTCAAAGCACATTTTGGGGGGTTTATTACTCTGAGATAGGCATAATCATTCCTTATATAATTTGCTCATTTGAATACAGAAATTTTTAAAATTCCTGTGGAATATCTTTCTTTCAAACTTTTTATTTTGAGATAATGGCAGAGTCACAGGAAGTTGTAAGGAACAGTACACAGAGATTCCCTTACACCCTTCACTCGGTTTCCCCCAGTGGTAACACCTCAGAAAACGATAACACAATATCACAACCAGGAAACTCACATTGATACACTCTCCAGACCTTATTCAGATGTCGCCAGTTTTACACGCACCCGTGTGTGTGTGTGTGTGCGTGTGTGTGTGTGTGTTTCATTCTACACAGTTTTATCACATGTGTAGACGCAGGTGACCATGTGAAATCTGTTTTTAAGCATCTTCTGCTTTTAGTGTTTCATCTTGGCTTTACCTTTCAATGCATCCATGTCTGTAGCTCTTAGATTCTATGTCTTCTTTATGGCTTTGCTTCTTGGCTACACTAACGCATTCAGCTCTTCTTTGAATTTTATTGCCTCGTCCGTGAATTCTTTGCTAGCAGAAAGCTTTGTATTTGGTTTGCTTTTTGCAGCACATTTATCCTTTCCCAGGACAAGACACAAACATAAACAGACTTTCCAGCATACATTCACAGGGTTTTTAAAGACACCAATGAGAATAGATTAATATAAATACTAAGCTTAAAAACTGTCATAAAAGTTCAGCCTTTAAAACTGGCTTATTAAAATATTTGTTTTTTTTTAAAGCCCAGATTTAAACTACAGTTATGAGTTATAGTGATCTGCTCAGAAGGAGTTTACTTTATGATCTTTTCACCAGGCGAAAGGAATCTGGCATCTGTGCCGTCTATCCAAAATACAGTGAAGCAAGGAGGATGAAAACTCAACTCTTTCAGGTTCAAGACTTGTCTGAAAATAGTACAGCTTTCAGAAAACCTCAGTAAAGTACTACATTTCAAATGACCTCAAACAGCCACTCTCCAAGTCCCAAGCCTGCGGCTCCCACTCTGGCCAGATGGGTAGCAAGACCTGCTTCCTGCAAGATTTAGAGTAACTACAAATGTTTAAGGAAACAATACCCACGTAACAGAGGTCAGCCTCTATCTACATCAGATCTTTTCAGTGGGCATTTTATAACAAAACGTTATTTATATTTCAAGTAGCTGGGCCATTCATTCTACTTCTTCCCCTGACCAACCAAAAGCTCTCCTAGGATTCTGCATTTCCATTCACCATAGGGATTCATTTTCTTTCACGACCAGCAAGCATTCTGAATTTAGCCATTAACGAACACCTCCAAAAAGTCGATTTTCAGGAGAGAGGAAAAGGCTTACACACATCTGATGGTTACAGGGTCCTACTCTGTTCTCCAAAGTAACTACAAGTTCTTAGGGGAAAATAAGTAGTATTTTGAGGGTGGGAACCTACTGAAAATCTATGCAGATTGCAGAAGTTAGATATCTTCTTTAACCACAAAGCAGAGAACACGAAAAATATCTGATAAGTAATCATCACCTCCCCACACCCTCCCAGCCAGGTGCCCCGCCAACCCTGCACCGGAGACTCAGACATTTAACGAGAAAACTGAAAACTCCTTTGGCGATGTTCAGATTAGATGAACCCTGTTGACCGTCCAAAGTCACCTGATTTATTGTGTATTTGTATTTTTAAATACCAGGCCAAAGGAAAGAGTCACGATACACGTTAGCACCAGCAGTGCTCTGATCCTTCCTGTGTTTCTCTTTACATAAAGGGGCGATTTCGGCGTCTCATGTGGCTGCTGCTCATCTAGACACAGCTTTTCTCATATGGCTCAATAGACACTAAAATCACATACAATTTATGGAAAGGTCTAGACATTCCTTACTAATACATAGACCCAATGCATCTTAAAAATGTTACAAATAAATAACAAATGCCATGGAGCAACACTTTCAGGAAATCAAACCAATTATGACTGTATTTATACTCATACAGACTAGCAGTTTCAAAACAGAAAGAATGCAAAAGCTTGTCGAACATGCCTGATAAGTAAAAGCAAGGTGCGTCCAGGATCATCAGGGGGTCAAAGATTTTCACATTTCCCTTCTCCTCTGTACAGAGTGGGTATCTATCCACCTAAGGAAACTGGTTTATCAGACCTAGTCAGTTATATTCAAGTACAGAAAAATATAAATAAATGGGCCCCGTGGAGATCATTTGCTCTCCAGCTGAATGTGTTTATCTCTTACATGTCAGGGACTTTTTTTCCCAAGAAAACTCTTAATGCTTTTCATTTATTCATTATAAGTAATACCTTTTATTTTTATATAATGTGAACTGTGCTCTATGTCTGATTCTCTGTTTTAGGAATGCGATTCTTTTCAAATGAATTTCAAAAGATCCTACGAAATTCCTGCATTAAGGTAATACCTCTTGCTTTTGTTTTCAATAATTTTCTGGAGGGAAGTCTTAATGATAATTCTGTTGACTTTTTCCTTGAACAAAGCTATATATGTGTACGTTTTAAAAAGACGACATTCCTCATCTGTTTGTTCTTATTTCAGATGTGCTATAAACTATGGTGGTAGAAAGGGTAAATGGAATTAACTATGGAAGCTCATAATTTAGGCAGCAAAAACCAGAATTAATGTATTATCCCACTGTAGCATTGTAGTACTCGGCCAATCCAAACTTTCTTTCCTAGGGAAATATGTGATTGAGACACTTTCCATCTGCTTTTGACAAAGATAGGAGAAGATCCCCGTAAGTTATTCTCTGCTAAAAATTCTTTTTAAAAAGCCTATAAAATGATTATTGTCTTAGGGGCCTATTTCACCAAAAGAATTTTCAGTGGCACAGAAATAAAAACTAAAAAAATAAAATAAAATCCACCTGTGCTAGGTCAGCCTTTTGGAGCCACAGCAAAAGCATTTGCAGATATTATAAAACACACAGGAAAGAAATGGATATGCTTGGGAGAATGGGCGGCTGCACGCTCTTGATTAATCTAAATTCCTTCTGTGTGAAGTGGAGACGTGAATAAAAACACTGCACGATGAGCGAGAAACTAAAACATACCAAGTACGAAGGATTTTTAACCCGGCTCTCTCTCCACCAAAAATCCTGCACCCTTCACTCCATCGTCTGAGAGAGGCATGGTCACAGAGCCTTCTGGAAAGGACAGGACAGCATCTCCGCAGTTAGACATTGTCTAAGGGGCTTCTAAGGTGTCTGGTGAAAAGGGGCCGGTGCAGGACGCCCTGAGCGCTCTACTAGAGGAATCCAGAACTTCCAGTGCTCTCGGCAGCCGTGTCCCTTTGCCTTCTCCGGCGCCGGGCCCTGTCGCACCGCCTCCCTTTCCCTGCAAACCTGTTTCCCAGCCTGGACCCCTCGCGCTCTCCTGCAGGGCCGAACGCTCGGTCGCAGCGCGGCTAGAGCCCCCTCCCAGACTCTCGAGGTTCAAGGCTGGGGCCAGAGGCTCCCAGCTCCGAGGTCCACTCCACCTGCCTGCGGGCAGCCGGGGTTCCCAGCGGCGGTGTCCGCGCTCCGGTCTCCGCGCCTCAGCCTCGGCCCTGTCCTCCGCGCTCGGGGCGCGGATGGTCCCCGGCTTTCGGGCTGCACTGGCCCCCGGAGCCGCCAGCAAAGGGCAGCGTCCTCCCGCCTTCCCCAGGCGAACCCAGGCGCCGCCGATCCACACCTCTGCGCCCACCGGGCGGGCCAGGTCGCCGACGGCCGGGTCCCCGAGGCGCGGGCCGGGACACCCTGCAAGAGCAGTCGAGGAGAACTGGGTGTCCGCACGACGAGCGCGCTCTGCCACTCCCCGGGAACGGGGCGAAGCCACAGCCTGGCACGGCCCGGCCCGGCCCAGGCAGCTTCCCGGGCGGCCTCCGCTCCGAGGGACGCAGTGGGTAAGCTGGTCCCCAGATCTCTGCCCCGGCCGGCTCCGGGCAGTTCTTCTGATGCCCACTCCCCCGACACTCACCCACAGGCCCCCACCTCCACAGAAGCAAGGACGGAAAATACCACTGTCACCAGTCGGCACGTTCCCGACTGACACCCTGCCTGGGAGCTTGCACAAAACCACAAGGGTGCCCCGGCACCTGGAAGCTTCCCGATGGACCCCCGTCTGTCGCTAGAAGGAAAAGCGCACCCCATCCTCGCCGCCGCGGCCCGCCCGCTGAGGAGGGCGCCCGTCGCGCGCGCAGCACCTACCCTGGCGCGCCGGTCCGGACGTGGGTGGCGCGGCGCTAGTGGGAGGCGGACATGGACCACGCGCCCTCCATGCGCCACACGGAGAAAGCGTAGCTGAGGCGCTCGTGGGCCACGTAGCTGCAGCTGGTCATCTTATTGTCCATCTCGTCGCTCTGCAGGACCTGGTAGAGGAAGTCTATGTACCTGGCGGCCAGCTTGAGCGTCTGGATCTTGCTGAGCTTGTCCGAGGGCAGCGTGGGGATGATCTTGCGCAGCGCAGCGAAGGCCTCGTTGAGCGACTGGGTGCGTTGGCGCTCGCGCACGTTGGCCAGGATGCGCTGGCTCTGCAGCTCCTCGAAGGACTGCGCGCTCGGGCTGCCCTTCTTGCCGCGCTTGCCGGGGGTCGGGCTGCCATCTTCGCTCGACTTCTTGCTGTAGCGCCGTTTCCGGCCGAAACGCTTGGGCTGCCGCTCGAGCTCCTCCTCGCTGGTGCCCAGGCTGTCCACGGGGGACACGGGCGAGCTGGAGCCCTCCTCCATGGCGCCCGCCCGGCGCGCGTGGGGCTGGGGGCGCCGGGCGCCGAGCGCGCGCCGCTGGCCAAGCCCGCGGTCGCCGAGCACACGCTCTCCGAGCTGCTCGAAAGGCTCTGATTTCAAGGCCGGCTTGTGCAAAACCGAGGTCTCCGGGAGAGGAAGTTATTCTAACTTTTTTGGAAACCCTAGCCGGGCTGGGTTGCTAAATAGTTGTCAGGAGCGAGGGCGGCGCGCTGATTGGCCGCCGCGCCCGGGGGCAGGGCAAGTTCTGGGGCCTTTGCTGGCCGCCCCCGCCCCCCGGCGCGGCACTTTCAGTTTTGCCTCCCCCTTAGGCCCCGGCCGCGGCGGGCACCCGCGAGTGCCGGGCCCTCGCGCGACGCCCGCGCCTCCATCCCGGGCTCTGACCGCTCTCCGGCCGCGCCGCGCCGCGCCCTGGGCTCAGCCGACCCGGCTTTGTCTGCTCCTTAACTGGAGATCGAAACCCGCCGGGCTGCGGGGTCTCTCCCGCGCCGCGAGGGGTGCGGGTGGCGAGTCCTACCCTGGATGCGCTCCCAGGAGGTGAGGACGCGGCGGGGAGACCCCGGGGGCGCCCGGGCCAGTGTGCGCCTTGCTTGCTCCGGGGCGCACAGCGAGTTCGCGCCGTGGCCCGCACGTTCGGCCAGGGGTGGGGGACGTGCGGGGGCCAGTAGCCCCGGCGCCCAGACATTGGGCGTGCGGACACGCGGGTGCCCTTGGAGACGCCGCTGTCCACGCACGCGACGCGGGGATCCGTGGAGACGCGGCCTGCTCTGCCCAGCAGTTGTATGGGGGAGTTTCTCACCCCAACTTGCTGGGGAGCCCCGGCCCCGACGGCCTCAGCAGGCCGTCCTTCTAAGTGCGTTAAAACCTCAGCGCCACCGCGAGCCTCCGCGGGAGCGCCCGGCGCCCACCGCACCCACCTGCCTGGCCCCCGCCGGGGGTGCGGGAGCGGGACGGGGGCGCCCGCTAGGCCGCGGTGCAGGGTCCCAGCCTCGGGCCCCACTCTCTCCTTCGCAAATCGGCTGTTGACAGAGGGCGGTCTGGGGAGCCGCGCGGCCTCCCCTGCGCTGGGCGCCCGCGGGGCAGCCCGGGCGGCCGCAGAGCGGGGGCTCGGCCTCGGCGGGCGACACCGGGGACGTCGGCCCCGCGCCATCTGGACGCCGAGCGCGGGCGCGTTTGAAGTGGTTCGGGGGCTCTTTGTTCGCCAGGCCGTTCTGGCTCGGGGCCTGGAGGTGGTTTACGGCCTGGATGCCTTTGAACCTATTCCCAGGTGACCCGGGCTCAATTAGACCCGGGCCTGAGCGGGGCTGTCAGGCGAGCCGCGTGATCAAGGGCGGGCTGGGCCCTTTTACTGCAGTTGAACTCGGGGCCGGCGTGGCTGGGCCTCGGCTGCTCCGCGGGGCCGGGCCGCGCCCACCGCGTTAGGAAACCCGAGGGCGAGCGGCTGCGTGTGCGGCCCGGGCGGCCCAGGGGGACGTTTCCCACCCCCGCAGTTAGCGATGGGAGACAGAGCTGGGGGGGAGAGGCCCGCGCACAATGTGGCTGCGTCAGAGCGCTGCTGGTTTGCAGTTTCTTCCCCACGCGCGGGCTTCACAATCTGAAAACTACAGGATCCTAAGACTACGGGGTCCTAGGAGTCGCCGCGCCCAGCCCGCCGCGCCTGACCACCTCCTTCTCCAGCTCTGGTATGGCGCTCAGACTATCCAGCGCAGCAAAATAGCTTTCCGTGTCTCTTTAAAAATCTAAAATTAAAACTTAAGGAACAAAAGAGAGAGTGAGAGGGCCGTGGGGAGCGTCCTGGCCTCGCTGGGGCCCAGCCTTCCCGAGGCTTTGCGCGTCTAAAGGGCCTGCGCCGTATGGGAACCGCAGCGACTTGCTGCCCTTCAACTCCGTGCGTCGCTCAGTTCGCGGAGACCGAGGGCCCAGACCCCCGTTTCCCGCCCAGCTTACATAAGCCCAGAGACGTCCCTCCCCCCTCCCCCTGCCCATGAGCCCAGAGAGCGAGCGTGTAAGGAGGAGAGGAGCCTGCCTTGTAGGGTGCACCACCCCACTCTGTCTGCCCTGCTGCCCACGGGCATGAGAACGATTTCTGGAAGTCCTGTCTAAGAGCCGATCACCTCCCTAAGCCACAGCAATAGGGTGGAGCTGGGCTTACAAGGGGCGAACACCTGATATCCAAGGCACAGATCACCTACAGGTACGATTCTCCTGTAGGAAAATCCCTTTTAGAAATTTCCCTTTGAAAAATCGCTCAAGAGGGCATAGGACAAGCCCTCGTTATAACAGTCAGACCCTTGCCTCGCGCGTCTAATGTTACCACGACAAGGCTTGAAAGGATGGTTCCTGCAGTGTGTGCAGTTGTACGTGGTGGACGGGTGCTCCACGGTCCTTTCCGTCCTTCTCCTACAGATCCTTCCCGCATTGCAGGAGTTGAAAAGCTACAGAGGACCTCCCTCCAACTCTGGCAGCCCTGGTCTGCAAGATGCAGTCCTGGGGTGGAGATGTTCGGCTGCTCCTGGAAGTGCAGTGTCTGCTCACATCTAGAGGCAGGGGGAAAAGCAACCCTTTTCTGGAGTGGAACCCAGCACGCTGGGAGTGTGGCAGTAGCAGTAGCTCCTTGACTTCAGGCTGGTTGTGGAATCACTGTTTTCCTGGTACAGTGAGGCAGGGGCTCCAGGTCTGCAGTGTGGTTTGCAAGCCGGTCCCCAAAGCCCTGTCTAGAGTCTGTTTATCAGCTCCACTGCCATTCTGTCATATTCCCTAATAAGTTGTTTCCTGCATAAACTAGCCAGTGTGGGCCCTGTTCTCTGCAAGAGAACTCTGCGACACCCCGACTGTGGACCGTAGCGCAGAAGATGAACACTAGGGCTCTTCCCAGGGTGCCTTGTTTTCTCGACGTCTCTCACTTGTAATGTGGGGATAACGTGGGCCTTGGCCGCACGTTTATTAATGCCTTTAAGATCAAATCAGCAACAAACTCAGGCTATGATTTTTTTTTCACATGGAATGTATACCTAATTTCAGTTTAAAAACAACACCAGAGGGCTTCCCTGGTGGCACAGTGGTTAAGAATCCGCCTGCCAATGCAGGGGACACAGATTCGAGCCCTGGGCTGGGAAGATCCCACATGCCGTGGAGCAACTAAGCCCATGCACCACAACTACTGAGTCTGTGCTCTAGAGCCTGTGAGCCACAACTACTGAAGCCTGCGCACCTCTAGAGCCCGTGCTCCGCAGCAAGAGAAGCCACCGCAACAAGAAGCCCACGCACCACAACGAAGAGTAGCCCCTGCTCGCCGCAACGAGAGAAAGCCTGCGCGCAGCAATGAAGACCCAGCACGGCCAAAAATAAATAAATAAATGTTTAAAAATAAGAATGAAAAATAAATAGAAACAACACCAGAAAGATCAACCCTGGCCTAAAAAGAATGGGAGAGAGAGAACGAGGTGTAGGGGTCTGGAACAGAAGCCAGGCTCCTCTGCATAAAACTTGTTATGTAGATTTGACTTTGAAACCATATAAATGTTTCACATAATTATTTAAAAATTAAACCAAAATGAGAAAAAAGTAGAAAACCCTAAAAAGTCAAAAGCAAAATCAGGCAGATGTACCTAATTTTGTATCATCTTTGTGGCTTAACCATGCAGACAGAAATAATTTAAGATCACTTTAAACGCTGTGATTTGACTCTATCCATCCCTAGAGGGATAGACTGTAAAGGAGAGAGAAAAGAACCGCATAAAGGCTTAATCTGTTTTCAGTATTCATATTTCTAGTAACAGTATTGCTGCTGTCATTCTGAAACTGTGAGCTAAAGCAAGTTATTATGTTTACATCTTTGGGAATCGAGATTTCCACCCTAAAAGAAAAGAAATACAAATATAAAATGAAAGAAGTTAGGTAAGAGCATGGCTTTCTAAATTTGTTGGAAATATCAGTATGAGCTCATAATGTATTTCCTCTTAAACAATGTATTTCTTGACCCTGACCGTCGGAAAAGCACAGACGCCTTGAGTGACCCAGGGGCAGTGAGCACCCCTGGTGTCCATATGGTGACCTCTCCTTGAAGAAATGGCTGACTTAAGGTCTGGGGCAAGACGTGTACAAGATAAACGCGGTGCATCGTTTTACACCAGAGAGCAAGGAAGCTTTCAGGGACTCCTGGTCCTGCTGGGATCGTATTACTGCCCGGGAGCTTCCCACCACGGTGGACTGGGAGAGGCTGCCATCCACTGTGGTTCTAGGAGTAGCTGGATTTAACTTAGCCTGACTTGAATTCATGACTCAGGAAGGCTTGTTTTCTCTCCCCGGCCCCCCACCCCTTTCAGATAGTTCCTTTAAGTTCTCACCGTCCTGTCGTGTTTGTTTTTAATCTTAAAATCTGTCACATCTTCTGCCCTCTCCTTCCCTCCCCCACGGCTCTTCAAACTTTGCACTTTCCAGTGGAGCCCAGCAGATCCTGTTGACTCTGATGGGTGGAGAGATAAGAGGACTTATGGTTACACTCTGATAAAAACACGCATTTTATTGTACACTGGAGGGAGGAATTGATGGAAGACAGAAGAGTATTAGTGCAGGCCGGTTCATGATCACTGACTGTGCGGTTCACGCCACGCTAAGAAGTGGGGTAGGAGCCAGGCAGCAGAGACTTCGCAATGCAGCACGTTGAGGGGTGTAGTGGAGTGTGCTGGACCCGGGCTGAGGTCTGGGGTGCTGGGGAAGACACCAGCAAAGGGGGAGCAAGTCTACCAGGAGAGATGAGAATGTGTCAAGCTCCACGGGGTGAAAGAGTCATGGGTGTCCCCACAATGGGTGGTCCCTGCACCTGGGAGCTCAGGGGATCCGTGGCCAGCACTCTCTTGGTTACTGATGATACAAACACAATCTGTACATGTTTAACAGAAAAGGAATTTCTTCACTACTTCGGAAGCTCAGGCTCTGGCTGGCTTCAGGCTTAGCTGGATCCAGGAGTTTCGGTGATGCTGTGTCTCTCTTTTCCCGTCCACCCTGCAGCTCTGCTTCCCTCTGTGTGTGAGCCTCACTCTGTCTTAGTACAAGGCCCCCCCCCCCCCCGTGCCTGAGGATGACCGGCGTGACACTTCAGTGTCATATTATCCTGGGATGGCAGCACTAATTAAACAAGTTTTCTCCCGTTGCTCCAGCAGAGAAGGTAAGCATGGAACCCTGACTGGCTGGACTTGCACCATGTGGCTGCAGGCCTGGGGGGCCCTGAGATTGGGGAGGTCCCGCCTGGAAGAGAGGCTGGGCCCACGAGCAAGGCGTGTGCGTTGCGGTGGCACCTGGGAGGAGTGTTGGAGCCAGGCTCTCACAGGACCAATTACAGGGTTTGGGTTTCCTTCTGAAGGCAATGGGAACCGGAGGAGAGTTCTAAGGAAAGATGTGATGACCCACTTTTACTTTGAGAGAAGTTGGAAAGTGACAGCCAGCTGGGGAGGTTGCATTCATCCATTTTTCCTCTTGCTGTATCTAGTTATATTTTCACTTTTAGGTTTACCAGTTGGGAACAGGAAGACATGCAATTTAAACACTGCTCCATCTCGTAAGAAAAAAAGGTAAAACCCAACCACATCCAGTCTGTGCAGGAGCAGAGAAAAACCAGGATATGAGGAGGAATCAGGATTCAGTGCTCCGTCGCCGACCAGAGGATGAGCTTGGGTTAGTCCCTTCGTCTCAGCGGGACTCAGTTTCCCCTCTGTGAAAGAATGGCTCGGAGTGAAAGTTTCGTGAGGTTCCCTTAACACGACAAGGTCTAGGTTCTGTTTTCAGAAACTGATATCCGGGTTGGGAAACTTAAGCTTCGTGTCACACTTAGACACGTTGTGGCGTTTTGGAAAGACCAGGGCCGGGGTGGGTACTTCCAGAACCTGGGGACTGGGTTTTTCTTTAATCTGTCTAAGTAATGTGCAGGGGAGCCTTGGTGACCACACGTGCCCTGACCCCTCATAAAGCCCCTGTCCTGTTGTGGCCTGGTCATAAACTTTCCTGGAAAGGTCATGTGAATGTATCGTTCCCCAATACTTTATAATTAGAAATTATGGTCTCTCTTCCACGTGACACTTTTGAGCTTTAGCAGATCTTAAATTAAAACTGTATACATGTTTTAAAATGTTCTTCAGAAAACTTTAATTGCACAAGTTGAAAATTCGACTGAAAAAGTCCTGAACGCTTATCTAAATAAACATACAGATCTGACCTCAAATGTTTCAAAGAATAAATTTGGAATTAAACGTGCGTGTGTTAAAACTCTGGTTATGTCTTAAGTATAAAAGCTCATCAGAGAAGTCTCCTGGGGGAAACACTTCAGGGTGTGTGGCAAGTTTCTCTTTTATAGAAGTCACCAGAGCGGTGGGGAAGTGGGCGCAGAGCTCTCCCAGGTGACCGGGACACAGAACAATTGGCTGTCCTTGTTTAAAGAAGAAAATGTGTGTGAGTGTGTATGTGTGAGTGTGTGTGTTGTGTGTGTGTGAGTGAGAGTGTGTGTGAGTGAGTGTGTGTGAGTGTGTGTGTGAGTGTGTGTGTGTATGTGTGAGTATGTGTGAGTGTGTGTGTGTGAGTGTGTGTATGTGTGTGTGTGTGTGTGTGTTTACGTAGGGGTAAGGGGTGAGATGTAACTTCTCCAGGCTACACGTTTCTTAGCAGGTTTTTAATTATTTGGCTTGACTCCATTTTCCTACTTCATTTCTTCATCTCGTACTTTAGGGAAGATGGATAAATAACAACCCAGGTGCACCTCAAGTTCCCCTCCTCACGGGTGAAAGTGCCGGGGAGGACGCTGGGCTCCCTCGAGCTGGAAGCCGGTGGGGGGCATGAGGCCTGCTGGCTCCAGGCTTCTCCCTCCGATTCTGCTTTTCCCTCTTCAGCCCTGCTGACTTTTCCTTACCCCTCTTCAAAAAGGGCCTCACACCCAGCTCCGAGGAGACGCTGTCTGAACTCTGAATATAAAGGGAAACTAGCTTTATTTTAGTTTTTTGATGGACACTTTTTCCCCCCCGGAGGAAAAGTTAATGAACACTAGTATCAAAGGATGAAAGTGTCACCTTTATTTCCCTGGGTCACACAGGAAATATTTTGTTGGTATGTGGTACATCTTTTGGGTGGGACTCCTATACCCTGGATCCATTCTGACACCCGTGACCTGCTAACTCGTGGCTGAGCAGCTGGGGTCACACTCCCTCATATTTTGGCTGTACAGAGGTTTGCAATTTAAGAGGAAGAAAATGTTTTTACTCATTTTCCATTTTTAAAGTCGTATAAAAAATCTGGAATATTGTTATTTTTTAAATTCTGCGAGTAAAATTCTGGTATATAATCAATAACAATGCACATGATGGGAACCTTCACATAACTGGATGTTTTCTTTATGCTCAAAGTGAAGGAAAATGGTCAATGCAATGGAGGGGAAGGTGAAGGAGGAGGAGAGAAGGTGCTGGAGGAGCTGATTACACCAAGTAACAAACCCAAGAAACAGAAAACAGTCTTGTGCTTGCTTCTGGGGTGAGTGGAGAAGTGGCCCAGCTTCCCTCACCACCACGCCACCCTCTTGACTCCCTTGTTGTATGTCTTGAGACACTGAGATCCCCAGCCAGCAAGCAAGTATATTCCATACACAAAGGTAGGAAAGCGGATCTAAGTATGGGATGGAGAACTGGGTCCCTATCTCCTTTTTTGAAGGTATAACATACCTGCAAATAAACTCCACCCATTTTAAGTTTAAAATGTGATACCTTTTGACAACTGTGCAAAGCATTTCCATCGCTCCATAAAGTTCCCCTGTGCCTTTTGCAGTCAGTCACCTCCCCCTCCCCAGCCACTGGCACCCACAGATCTAATTTATGTTCCTGCTTTGCCTTTTCCAGAAAGTCATAAAAACGAAGTTGTACAGGACATAGCCCTTTGTGTCTGGCTTTTTACACTTAGAATAATGCTTTAAGATTTGTCCACACTGTTGCATGCATCTATAGTTTGTTTCTTTCTATTGCTGAGTATTCAATTGAAAGAAACAAACTACAATTTGTTTATCCATCTATCAGTTGACGGACACTGGGGTTGTTTCCAGCTTTCAGTGATTATGAATAAAGCTGCATTCAAATCATTGTTTAGACATGCTTTCGTCTCTCTCAGGTAAATACCTAGGAGTGGGGTTGTCGAGTCCTATGTAAGTGTATGCTTAACTTAAGAAGAAACTGCCCGACTGTTTTACAATGGCTGGACCATTTTGCATTCCCACCAACAATGTATAAAAGACCAGCTGCAGATGGCTATAATAATAAAAAACAAAACAAACAAACAAAAAACAAAAACCTAGCAAGTATTGGTAAGGATGTGGAGAAATTTGGTGATGTCTTAATAAGTTAATTATAGAATGATCACGTGACCCAGCAATGCCACCTTTGGGTATATACTCCAAAGAATTGAAAACAGGTGTTCAAACAAAACTTGTACACACATGTTCATAACAGAGTTATCCACAATTGCCCAAATATGGAAACAACACAAATGTCCATTGATGGATGAATGGGTAAACAAAACATGGTATAGGAGACAATGGAATATTATTTAGTCTTAAAGAAGAATGAGGTACTTATTTGATATCACTTATATACGGAATCTAAAAAATACAACAAACTAGTGAATATAACAAAAAAGAAGCAGACTACAGGAATATAGGCGTGGGAGAGTGGGAGGTACAAACTACTGGGTGTAAGAGAGGCTCAAGGATGCATTGCACAACCTGAGGAACGTAGCTAATATTTGGTAATAACGGTGAACAGAAAGTAACCTTTGAAAATTGTATCAAAATTTTTTTTAAATAAGGAATGAGGGCTTCCCTGGTGGCGCAGTGGTTGAGAGTCCGCCTGCCGATGCAGGGGACGCGGGTTCGTGACCCGGTCCGGGAAGATCCCACATGCCGCGGAGCGGCTGGGCCCGTGAGCCATGGCCGCTGAGCCTGCGCGTCCGGAGCCTGTGCTCCGCAACGGGAGAGGCCACAGCACTGAGAGGCCCGCGTACCGCAAAAAAATAAATAAATAAATAAAATAAAATAAAATAAGGAATGAAATACTGATGTGTGCTACAACATGGATGGACCTTGACAACATTATGCAGAACAAAAGAAGCCAGAAAAAGGGTCACATATTGTATGGTTCCATTTATATGAAATATCCAGAAGACGCAAATCCATAGAGACAAATCAGATTGGTAGCTGCCAAGCGTTAGGAGGAGGGCGTGTACTAACCATGTGCTCTGTTTTCTGTATCTTATGATGCTTTGACGTCTTGGGGCCTTGTGGACCCAGAGAGGGATTGCACCTCCTAGAGTCAGTGGATTCTTGGAGATAGCAAACAGCTTGCCTGAGGACATCCCTTTGACATGCAAACCAACCAGTCCTGAGTGCAAACCCCAACCCTACTCATTTTATCAGTCTGGAACACAGTCCCTGCCCTAAATCACCCCAGAACCAGTTGCCAACAACTAGTGACCACCTCTGCAGCCCCGGCCGCTCAAAGGGTTTCACTCTCTAACCTGAAGTCAACTCAGCTTGCTTACCCTGCCCTGCCTAGCCTGCCACACACAAACCACAGTAAAGGCTCCCGTCCACATGTCCCCCTCTCTTCTGCCTCTTAACCACCCCTGGTACTTCCCCGTGTGGCCCTGCCTCCTGTTTCTATGGATCTGTGGGTAGAAAAACGTCATCCTTCATGACAGTCGTATCTATTTCTGTGTGTCTTCCCATACCTAATTGAAACAAATCCCAGGTACATTTTAAAACAGAGGAGAACAGGAAGCGTTTACTGTGTATCCAGCTGCCCTTTGGGATGATAAAAATCTTCTGGAATTAGGTTGTGGTAGTGGCTACACAACGTTGTGAATGTACCGATTGTCTCTAATGGTAAATTTTATTCTGTATTTCTGTATTTTGCATTTCTACATAGACAATCATGTCTATGAATAAAAAGTTTTCATTCATTCTTTTCTATTATGTGCCTTTTATTGCTTTTTCTTGCCTTATTGGGCTGGGTAGGACCTCTATACAATGCCAAAAAGAAAACAAAATGCTGAGAGCAGAACTCCTTGCCTTTTTCCCAATCGGAGGAAAGCATTCAGATTCTTGCAATTAAGTATGATGTTAGATGTAAGTTTTTCACAGATTCTCTTTATCAAGTTGAGGAAATGTCCTTCTATTTTTGGTTTAGAGTTTTTATAATGAATAGGTGTTGAATTTTGCCAGATCCTTTCTCTACATCACTGAGTTGATCATATTTTCTCTTTTTTAGTCTGTTAATATGGCAAATTACATTCACTAATTTTTAGATGTTGAACCAACTTTGCAACTCTGGAGTGAATCCTACTTAAACACATCCTTTATATGTATTGCTGGATTTAATTTGCTAATATTTTAAGAGTTTTTAATGTCTAATGTGTTTTTTTTTTCTTTGTAACATCTTTCCTTGGTTTGGGTATCAAGATAAAATTGGCCTCATAAAATAAGTTGGCAAGTGTTCCCTCCACTTGTATTTTCTAGAAGACATTGTATAGAATTGATATTATTTCTTTCTTAAATGTTTGATAATAGAAGCCTATGAAGCCATCCGTGTCTGTACTTTTCTGTGTAGAATCCAAAGAAATTCAATTCACTGTAAGTTCAATGTCTCTAATAGAGGTAGGGTTATTCAGGTGGTCTGTTTCTTCTTGGGAGAATTTTGACAGCCTGTGTCTTTAAAGGAATTGTTCCATTTCATCTACCTTGTAAACTTGATTGCTGTGAAATTGTTAATAACATTCTCTAACTGTCCCTTTAATTTCTGTAGTATCTGCTTTATTCTTTTTTTTAACTAATTAATTTATCTATTTTTGTCTGCGTTGGGTCTTAGTTGCTGTGCACGGGCTTCCTCCAGTTGCAGCGAGCAGGGGCTGCTCTTCATTGTGGTGCATGGGCTTCTCATTGCGGTGGCTTCTTGTTGTGGAGCACGGGCTCTAGGCGCTCAGGCTTCAGTAGTTGCGGCTCACGGGCTTAGCTGCTCCGCGGTATGTGTGATCTTCCCAGACCAGGGCTCAAACCCATGTACCCTGCACTGGCAGGCAGATTCTTAACCTCTGCGCCACCAGGGAAGTCCCTGCTTTATTCTTAATATATGTACTTTGTGTATTCTCTCTTTTTTTCTTATTCAGTCTGTATAAGTGGTAATCAATTTAATGCTTTCATTGATTTTTTTCTATTGTTTTTCTGTTTCTATGTTGTTTACTTCTGGTCTTATCTTTGTGTTCTTCCTTCTACTTGCTGTGGGTTTAATTTGCTTCTTTTTGTAGTTTATTAAGTTGGAAGCTTAAGTAGTTGATTTGGGAACTTTCCTCTTTTCTAATATAAGAAGTTAATAATATAAATTTCCCTTGAAGCACTGATGTACTTGCGTCCTACAAATTTTGATATATTGTATTTTCCCCTTTTTAAGTCCAATTTTTTTCTAATTTGTCTTGTACATCTTCTTTGACTGGATTACTTGTTTAGTAACCAAATACTGGGAGGTTCCAGATATTGTTCTGTTGTTGATTTCTGGGTTAGTTACCTTGCACTCGAAATATATACTTCGTACTACTTCAGTCTTTTACATTTTGTTGTGGCTGGTTTTATGGCTCAGAATATGTTCTGTCTTGGTGAATATTCAGTATACACTTGAAAATGACGTTGGGTGTAGTGCTCTAAAACACGTCAATTAGGTCAGATTGGCTGATCCTTTAAAATCCTCTACAGCCTTATTAATGTTTTGTATACTTTTTGGTATCAACTACGGAGAGAGGTGTGTTGAAATCTCCTGCTATCGTTGTGGATTTGCCCGTTTCTCAGTTTAGTTCTCTCAGCTTTTGCTGGATGTACGTTGAGGCTTCGTTAGTGGGGACAAACACAGGTAAGATTGTTACGCCTTCTTGATGAATTGGCTAATGTATCAATTTATGAGGTCCCTCTTTTTCTTTGTAATATTCCTTGTTCTAAATTTTAGTCTTTCTGATATTAATATAGCCACTTCAGCTTTCTTTTGACTAGTGTTTGCATGATATATTTTTTTTCTATCTCTTTACTTTTTTTGTTTTTTGTTTGTTTTTTTGCGGTACGCGGGCCTCTCACTGCTGTGGCCTCTCCCGTTGCAGGGCACAGGCTCCGGACGTGCAGGCTCAGCGGCCATGGCTCACGGGCCCAGCCGCTCTACAGCATGTGGGATCTTCCCGGACCGGGGCACGAACCTGTGTCCCCTGCATCAGCAGGTGGACTCTCAACCACTGTGCCACCAGGGAAGCCCTATCTCTTTATTTTTAATCTTTCTATGTCAATATACTTAAAGGTTTTTTTTTTAAGTATATAGTTGAGTCTTGCTTTCTTTCTAATTTTACAATCAATCTCTGTCTTTTAAAAGGAGAATTTATATTGAAAATAACCATTTACATAGCTGAATTTAAATCTGTGTCTTGCTTGTTGTTTTCGATTTATTCTGTCTGTACTTTGTTCCTATTTTTGTCTTCTTTCCGATTAATTAAATGATCTTGTGTATTCAGTTCTACCTTAAATTGGCTTATTTCTTCTTCTCCCACCCCTTTCTCTCTGTTGTTGTCCTAGGCTTTACAATATGCATCTTTAACTTATCACAGTCTATCTTCAAATACTATTTTTCACTTCACATACTACTGCATGAAACTTACAATAGTATATTTTCATTTTTTCCTCTTATTCATTGTACTTTTGTTATCATACCTTTTGATTCCACATATGTTTTAAGTCCTACCATATCATTACTTTTTTTTGTTTTAGGCTGTTGATTATGTTTGAAAGAGATTCAAATATAATTTTACATTTACTCATTTTTACCTGTTCTGGTATTCTTCATTCATTTGTGTAGACTCAGATATACACCTGGCATCATTGTATCATACTTTTTCTGCCTGAAGAACTTTCTTTAATATTTTTTGTAGTGAAAGCAGATGAGGAATGAATTAACTCAGTTGTTATTGGTCTTAAAAAGTCTCTGTTTTGCTTTCTCTTTCGAAAGACATTTCCACTGTTTATAGAATTCTGGTTGGACAGCAGCTTTTGCCTTCAATCTTTCAAAAAAATGTCTCTCTGTTTTCATTTGGCTTACAAGGTCTCTGACAAGGAGCCTTCTGTAATCTTACCTTTGTTCCTCTGTGTACAATGTATATTTTTTTCTCCAGTTTCTTTCAAGATCTTATCTTTATCTCTGGTTTTTAAATATTTGACTGTGATGTATCTTGATGTGTCATTACTTGTTTTTATTCTGCTTGAGATACTTTGAGCGTCTTTGGTTTTTAGTTTGTTGTTTTTCTTTAATTTTGTCTGTTATCAACTACTGACATACAAATCTTTCTCCTACCCAATTCTCTCGCTCCCTCCCTTCTCATTTTGGGACTAAAATTACATATGTTATTTGCTTCCTATTTCCCCACGGTTCATGGATGTTCATTTCTGTTTTTTGAGGGTTTTTTTTTTCCTGCTTTTTCTTTTTTTCCTTTGTGTCTCAGCTTGGATGATTTCTATTGACCTAACTTCAAGTTCAGTGACAGTTTTTTTAATCTGCTGTATCCACATTTCTGATAAGCTTGTTGAAGGAATTCTACATCTCTGATATGGTAGGTTAAAAAAATTTTTTTCTTGCATTTCCATTTGACTCCTTTTTATGGTTTTATTTCTCTGCTGAAATTTCTCATGTTCTGACACATTGTTTACCTTCTCCTCTATCTTATTTATTATATTAAATAAGTTACTTATTATATTAACTACAGTTATTTTAAATCCCTGTCTGATCATCTAGATCATCTCTGGGTCTGGTTTTTCTGATTATTTATCTCTTGACAATGAGTCATCTCTTATAGTCTTTCTGTGTATCTACAAAAAAAAAAAATTTTTTTTTTTAAAATTTGGGACACTGTATGTGAAAGAACAGCAGAGACTGAGGCAAATAGCATTTATGCCTGGAAATGGGCATATATGCATCTTCTGACAGACTGCTGTTGTGGGATTTGAGTCATTATGTAGTTGAGTTGGGTGTGGAGTTTTTGTTGCTAGGGTTCCCATTAGTGACTATGGACTTTGAATTTCTTCCTTGGAGGGGTGCTTCTTCCCTGTCTTTACTTTGGGCCTGGAGTGCTGTAGGCTTCTCCTCCATGTTCCCGCTTCACCCTCAGCTCTGTTTTCCCTGTACTTCTACACCATAAAGAGGAGATTTCCCCACATTCTTGACCCTCTGCCAGTGGTTGTCTGTGATGCACACACCGTGGCAGGGTCCAGAGAATTTTCTCAGTTCTCTTGCTCTAGTCTCAGCCTTGGGTGTGCATCTAGGTCTCAGGAATGAGGCTTTCTCAACGTTCCTGCCCTTCCCTCATGACAACCAAACCCTGCTTTCTTAGTGTGTGGGAGGGTCTCAGGTGGGAGAGAGTTTCCTGATCCTCCTCCTGCACTGAGAAGCAGACTTCTGCCTGATGTGCAGCATCAGCTCCTCCTACAAGGGAGATAGCCTTTGCTTCTTTCTTTCCTCAGAGGTAGAGCATCTTTTCTGGGCCCCGGGGGCTGGCCCTCCCCCAGCTTGGCTTTGGTTCCATAATAAAGCAGGAAGCAGGCAGAGTCTCATGCCTGTGCGCCGCTGAGACAGACCCTCGAGGTCTCCTTCCCTGCCCTCTGTCTTTCTTGAAAGTACTTGGTAAAGGCCCATGGGAAAACATTGGATGCAGACTCCCCTTGTGTCTAGAATTGCCAGGGATGCTGAGCTGTCATGTGAGCCCATGGTATTCGTTGATTAGGGCTGCCATAACAAACTACCACACACTTGGTGGTTTAGAACAACAGAAATGTATTCTCTCACAGTTCTGGAGGACAGAAGTCCTCCGTAGAGAGGCCCTAGGGGAGATTTTGTTTCTTTGCCTCTTCCAGCTTCTGCAGTTGCTGGCATCCTTGGCTTGTGGCTGCCTTACATCACTTCTGCCTCCGTGTCTGTCTTCTCTGTGTATCTCTTATAGGAAAACCTGTCATTAGATTTAGGACTCACTTGAATAACCTGGGATGATTTCATGTCCAGATACTTAACTTACCTCTGCAGAAACCCCTTTTCCGAGTAAGGTAACAGGTTCCTGGGATTGGGACCTGGACATAGCTTTTGAGGGTCACCATTCAATCTAATACACCCATATTCAGCATTTGAGAAATCATTAACTTTCAGCTGTTTCTTTTTGCCTGCTTGTGTGGTAACTACCCCTTTTTATGCTCCACCAAACATGGGGTAATTCATGTGGTCCCCCTCTCCTCAGAGGGCTTGTCACACTTGGAATCTAGGTTCTCTGTGGCCTTGTGACTTCAGTTCTTTAGGAACTAAAGGAACATTATGATCTTGTAGATTTTCCAGCTCCTTCTCATGGTCAGAAGAGGAGCAATGGTCTCCGGCAGCGTTTTACAACCTAAGCAGAAGCAGAACTCCCCTCAAAGCCTTTCCCAGTGATGTCTCATTGCTGCTGTTCCCCTGCTGGTCACTGCTCTACTCATATAAAGACATGCAGCGTGGTGGCCTCGCCGGTTCCTGGCTGCTTGTGGTCAGGAGAAGTGTCTAGCTTGGCCTTTACGTCACTTATGACCAGAGCTTTTACTCAACTTGCATCCATGAATCTCTTTGTCAGAATAATTTTGATAGTCTTCCAAGGCTTAGGGGAAACTAATTTGTAAATTCTCAAAGGTAGGACTCCTGGGGTTTTCCAAGTGAAAATTCTTTCCCATGTGGAATCTAACATCATCATATTTGTGCGCCCTTCGTCCTATCCAGGACCCATACGGACAAGTCGTGTCTCTCTCTGCCTGTGTGGTAGGTGAGACAGGCACATCCAGAGAGGTCCCCAGTGCTGACCTTGACCTCCCCTTCCACCCACAGCACGCATCACAGGGGGTACGAATCGCACATCCCAGTGTGCCTATTAGAGCACTCCCTTTCACTCTCAATAGTGTCACTTTTTGGACAGTCAATTAAACAGGCACCTTTCTCCTAGGGGATCAGGTGACCCAGCTCAGCCCAAACTTCTTGGTGTACCATGCATCTTGCCCCCTGCACTGCTCCTGTGTTCTCCAAACCCCCCACTGCTTGCTTGGTCCCATCCTCACCCTGAGCAATGACTGCTCAGCACTGACCCTCACCCTCTTTGGCCGTGACGCTTTTCTTGGAAGCAGTCTTGAGGAAGGGTCCTACTTGGTCCACCCTGTCTCAAGGTACCTTCCTGGGGGCTGGCTCAAGTGGCCCGGCTTCTCCTGGACCTGAGCATGGGCTAGCTCAGCACTGCCACGATGAAGCCAGAGCCCCGAGAAGCAGAGCTTTCACATGTAGAGTCTGCACTGAATGGGACAGCTGGCCCACACATTTGAGGATTTACCCTGAAATCCATACTTGTTGGATGTCGAGGGTGGCTCTGAGCTGGGGCTCTGTACAGACCCAGGAGCCATGGAGCATCTTTACTTCTTTCCAGATGAACAGAGAGGGGTGCTTAGTGCTGGTCACGTGACAACTCACGCTTATCCTTTGGCTCGTTCCTTCTCTTCGTTCCGGCATTCCTTATCTTTTTGGATCGTAAAAATGTTTCATACGATGTACATTTTCCTTCGACTCTTTTGTTCAGTGGAGTTGTGTTCCCCCCTCCTCTTCTCTGTAGGGAAGGGAGCCCCAGAGCCCTGAACTTTTGGAAGGACATCCTACCATATTAGAGCACGCACACACACAACCTTTGATCCTTTCTCTGACACATGGCACATTAATCATACTTTACAGACTTGCATTGTCTGGGGCTTACATCATGAAGCATGGTCCCGTGAAGAGACTGGATCTGAAGAACACATGAAACAGAAAATGCGTGTTGTCAAACTGATTTAAACTTAGAGGAATCAGCAGGAAATTGTTGGCATCATGAATCATGGGCGAAAGATCTTTGCATCACAGGCAAAGTGCTTCATTCCAGCATCTGAGGGTCTGAACCTGAAGACTTCTTCCAGTAAGGACTTTCCATTGGAAAGCAATACTGAAAAATGAAAGGATGCTTTCACAATTCTTTTATTTTTGTTTTTTTATTTTATTTTTTTTTTGCGGTACGCGGGCCTCTCACTGCTGTGGCCTCTCCCGCTGCGGAGCACAGGCTCCAGACGCACAGGCCCAGCAGCCATGGATCACGTGCCCAGCCACTCCGCGGCACGTGGGATCCTCCCGGACCAGGGCACGAGCCCGCGTCCCCTGCACCGGCAGGCGGACTCTCAACCGCTGCACCACCAGGGAAGCCCCCACAATTCTTTTATTTTTTAAGTTTATTTTTTAGAGCAGTTTTAGGTTCACAACAAAATTGAGAGGAAGAGAATTATCATATACCTCTGCCCACCACATGCACAGCCTCCCCCATTATCCACATTCCCCACCAGAGTGGTACACATGCTACAACTGATAGACCTAGAGGGGCACATCATAATTACCCAAAGGTCCACACTTTACATAAGGTTCACTTTCGGTGCTGTGCATTCCATGGGTTGGGACAAGAGTATAATGACATGTATCCATCATTATAGTATCATACAGAGTACTTTCACTGCCCTAAAGATCATCTGTGTTCCTTCTACTCACCCCTCCCCCACCCCCAGCAGCCACTCATCCTTTCATTGTCTCCATAGTTTTGCTTTTTTAACAGAATAACATAAGTTGGAATCATACAGTATGTAGTCTTCTCAGATTCGCTTCTTTTGTTTAGTAATACACATTTAAGTTTCCTCCATGTCATTTCATTGCTTGAAAGCTCATTTCTTTTTAGCACTGAATAATATTTCCCTGTCTGGATGCACCACAGTTTATTTGTCCACTCACGTACTGAAGGACTTTTTGGCAATTATGAATAAAGCTGCTATAAACATCTGTGTGCAGGTTTTTGTGTGAACATGTTTTCAGCCCCTTTGAGTAAATGCCAAGGAATGTGCTTGCTGGATCCTATGGTGAGCGTATGCTTAGTTTTTAAAGAAACTGTCAAACTGTCTTCACAGGCGGCTGCACCGTTTTGCATTCCCACCAGCAACGAATGAGCGTTCCTGTTGCTCCACATCCTCGCCAGCATTTGGTGTTGTCAGAGTTCCGGATTTTGGCCATAGGTGTGTAGTGGTACTTCATTGTTGTTTAAATTTGCATTTCCCAGGTGACCTATGTAGGGAGCATCTCTACTTATTTGTCACCAGTACATGTTTAGTGAGGTGTCTGTTAAGATCTTGGTCCATTTTTTAATCAGGTTGACTGTTTTCTTAGTGTTGAATTTTAAGAGTTCTTTGGACATTTTGGATAATAGTCCTTTATCAGATGTTTCTTTTGCAAATATTTTCTCCAAGTCTGTGGTTTGTCTTCTCATTCTTTTAGCATTGTCTTTTGCAGGACAGAAGTTTTTAATTTCAATTAAGTCCAGCATGTCAATTCTTTTTTTCATGGATGGTGCTTTTGGTGTTGTACCTAAAAAGTCATCACCATACATAAGGTCATCTAGGTTTTATCCTATTTTACCTCCTAGGAGTTTCAAAGTTTTACAGTTTACATTTAGGTCTATGGTCTACTTCGAGTTAATTTTTGTGAAGGGTATAAGCCCTGTGCCTATAGGTCCAGCTTTTTTTGCACGTGGATGTTCAATTGTTCTAGCACCGTTTACTGAAAGGACTATCTTTGCTCCATCGTATTGGTATTGCCTTTACCCCTTTATCAAAGGTCAGTTCACTGTATTTATGGAGCCTTTCTGTGCTCCCCCTTCTATTCCATTGATCTATCTGTCTATTCTTTTGCCAGTAAGACACTGTCTTGATTCCTATAGCCTTATAGTAAGTCTTGAAACTGAGTAATGTCAGCCCTCCAACTTTGTCCTTCTTCAGTATTGTACTGGCTATTCTGGGTTTTTTGTCTCTGCATATAAACTTTAAAATCAGTCATTAATAACCACCAAATAAATTGCTGAGATTTTCATTAGGATTGCTTTGAATCCATAGATCAACTTGGGAAGAATTGACCTCATCACCATATTGAGTCTTCCTATTTATAAACATGGACTATCTCTCCATTTATTTAGTTCTTAGATTTCTGTTATCAAAGTTTTCTTCATATAGATCTTGTACATATTTTTTTAGATTTATACCTAAGTATTTCATATTTGGGGGGTGCTAATGTAAATGGTATTGTGTTTTCATTTTAAAATTCCACTTGTTCAATGGTGGGTGTATAGGAAAGTGATTGACTTCCTTGTATCCTACAACCTCATTTTAATTAATCAATGATTGGTTCCAAGAGGGTCTTTTTTTTTTTTTTGTAGATTCTTTTGGATTTTCTACATTGACATTCATGTCTTTTGCAAACAAAGACAGACTTCTCTCTTGCCTCCCATACTATATACATTTAATTTCATTTTCTTGTCTTATTGCATTAGATAGGACTTCTGCTTTCATGATTCCAAAATATTTAAAGTCACCATAAAAGAGGAAAATGAGCATTCAGGCCTCAATTTGTATTCAGACTCCACCAGTTATGACAGATGTACACAGAGTTGTGATCTTGGGCAAGTAACTTAACATTTTTTAGCCTCAATTTCCTTTTCTGTAAATTGGGATGATAATGGTATATACTCCAATAAGCTGTTGTAATGATTAAGAAGAATAATGCAAAAGAGTGAAGCATGATGTAGGTGTTAGATATTGTTCCATTTTCATTCTCACATGTGCTACCTTGAGATTTCCAGGCTGTTCCATTAATGACCTTGTTCCCTCTCCACAAGTGATCCCAGATGGGCCCCGTGACTAACACAGAACTTCACTTCCCATGATTCCACTCCTGGAAGGAATGTCACCCCATCCTCTGGCTTAGAACACGGTTCCTACGGAAGCAGAACAATGGCCCCCTAACACATCCATGTTGTAATCCCCAGAACCAGTGAACACTTGACCTTCCGTGGCAAAAGGGACTTTGCAGATGTGATGAAGCCAAGGGTCTTGTGATGGGGAAGTTAACCTGGATTATTTTGATGGGTCCAGTATAATCACAGAGCTCCTTATAACAGGGAGGCAGGATGGTCTGAGTCAGAGAGACGGAAATGGGAGAACAGAAGCCGAGGCTGGGTGATGCAATGTGGCCATGAGCCAAGGAACACAGGCAGCCTCTAGAAGCTGGAAAAGACAAAGAAATGGATTCTCCCCTGGAGTCTCCAGAAGGAAGAGCGCCCTGCTGACACCTTGACTTTAGCCACATGAGACCCATTTCAGACTTCCTGCCTCTAGAGCTATAAGGTAATAAAACGGTGCTATTTAAAGCCTGTACACTTGTGGTCACCGGTTACAGCAGCCATGGGAAACTACTCCAGCTCCCTTCTGGATTAATCACCTAGGATAAGTCTAAAGTTCTGGGGCTGAATGGCTTGGTGTTTGCACCTTCATTAATGGTGTTTGCTTTTCTGGTTGAAGTCTGGCCTGGAGAGCCCCTGTCCCACCAGGCAACTGGATTTTCTTAATCGCTGTATTTGCTTCATTTTCCTTCTAAGAGTCACCCTAGCCAGGCCCCCATGGAAGGCCTCTGACCAAATATGACAATGGTTTTGATGGACAGTCGTAAAGCCTCATTAAGATCAATACTTATTCTTTCACTATCAAAATCTACTCCAAAAAGATCTGGTTGGGCTTGTCCTTGATGCCCTGGATCTATATCAGCAGTGGTTCTACAAGGCACGAGGGGTGCAGAGAAACTCCTTTCCACATCCTTCCGATGCTGTTTACGTATTTGCCCTAGAGCCATTTCTTCAATATACCAACCTCCAGGCACATTAAAGAAATAATTTAGGAAACAGTTACTAGGACATTGTAGCACCTGGGGTAAAGGAAGCTGTGACGTTTCTTGCCACAGAGAAACCTAACTGGTTTATTGTTCATTTAAAAATTACTCTGTCTTGCTCTAGCTTTGTCATTCAGAGCTGCTGTCTGCTGTGTAAAATGGAGGAATATGACGAAATAAACCTTGCTAACTTTAGGAGGAGCTGACAGTTCATTTAGAATAATAACAGAGGTGAACTGGGTATGAAAACCTGTCTCACTTGGGGTATTGGTGCAAGAGAGACGGGTCTTGCCAAAATCTGACATGACTCGGTGGCTGCTGGCCAGTGATTCTCAAGCTGCATGGGCCTCTAGGAGGCTCAGGTGCACTCCTGTCACCGTGCAGCACCGTATGACCTCCCAGCAGGCGGCCAGCCCTCTTTAAGCTGCAAAGGCAGATGCGGAGTCTGAGACAAGAGCGCTGAGTCAGGCAACCTCAGGCCCAGTGCTGGAGCTGCTTCCAGGCTCCGGATGACGTTCGAGGTCTTTTCAGTCACTGTCAGGTCAGGACTGGCCCCTTCCAAGGGCCCTGCACGCAAGCGAAGCCTCTCGGATGGTAATTCACATTTGTTGATTGAGTCCTGAGTGCCAGGCACTGTGTGAGCCTGGGAAAATGCCTCGGACAGAAACTGGGATGCAGTTCGTGTCCAATCAGTGTAGGCTACTGTTATTATTAAGATCATCACGATTACTGCTGATACTCAGATGTGAGGTGGTCTTGTCTCTGAAACGAGGTGGACGCTCCCTAAAGAGGGAAAGCGTTTTACACAGGTACCACACATGCTCCACACCCCCTACAAAATGCACCAAACACTCGCCCTCCATAGATGCTCACTAAACTGTCCTTGACTTGAAATGACGCCCGATGTACATTCTTTTTTAAAGTCTAACGATACGGAACCGAAAGTGTTTTTGTAGAATTAAATGACAGAGGTTCTGCCAATGTCCACTGGCTATTAGAGAACATGTGTGTGTTTCACGGGCTTTGTTACCAAGGAGCTAGTTTATCCTCCCCTGAACCTAAAGTGAAATCACAGCTCTGGCCTAAATGAGATCATTTTTTTCTATTTTGGGCAAATAAAGATGTTCAAAAAAATGTTCTCTTCAAAGTCAGCTTTGAAGAGCCAGTGAGAGAGTTTGATAGCAGAGCAGGAGGGAATCAGAAGCAAGTTGTGACTTCCTGCTTTCCTTTTCAAAGTTCTCATGAGCCTTCTTTTGTGGGAGTCTTGGTTCTTAATACGACACCTTGTAGATAGAAACACTGGATCCCTGGAGATGAAAGAGTGTCAGAGGCCAGGGTGGGCATGCTGCCCACTTTCCCTCTCACTCTATCCCTTCCCCAAGTCACCACTCAGCATCATAACATTTAAGAGCAGATGGGCTGGTCTAGATGCTTTCATTGAAAAGTCTCGAGAGATCCAGCTATTTTCCCAAGCTCACGAAGCCAGTAAGAGCTGGAATCAGTTTGTACCGAGGGCTCCCAACTACCAAGTTTCTCCTGCAATTTTGAATTAAAAAATATATATGCCCGGTTCAATCTCTGGAGCTTTTGAATAAGAAAACTTTGGACCCGAGAGTTACAAATCACCCTGTCCCTTGTCCCCTCAGTAGAGCATCTGCCCTCAGCTTCTCTCCCTGGGTCACCATTTCTCCTTGGAGGGTATGTCACATGGTTAGAAGAGTTCTCATGCCTTGAACCCGGTGGCCTCACCGTGGCATCAGGACAGGGTGCCTGGAGCTTGTGGGAAACACCAAGCCTCCCAGCTGGTCTGACCTGAGTGAGGAAGATGTGTTTGCTGTGAATTGGGGAAAGTCGGGACATGGGTACACTTTGGTGGTGGCTCTTGCATGAAACTCTAGTTAATATGAATAGAACCACATCACAGCACGAATTGTACTCAGTATAATTAATCCCAACTTAGCCATATTAATTCCCAGCCACTGTAACTCAATTCAGTTTATCACTTAAGCCTAGATCAGCTACCTATAGACTGGAAATAAGTCCATTATCTCCAGTATAAACCAGTAAAATTTGTTTAGTAGATACCGTTATGTGCAGAATACAAAACTAACTAAGACCCAGATTTTAAATGTAGCCTTTTTACATGGAAGATCAAGAGATGGGGTAGAGAGGAGAAAGCGTGTAAAATGCCAAGTCAAGTATGAACTCTAGCGCAAGACAACTAGAAGAAATGGAAACAATCTAGGGCACAGCCATAACCTAAAAAAACAACTTGTGTCCTCAGAATGAGGAGATGTTTTTATCTTTGAAACAAGACAAGATGATTTGAAAAAGGAACAGAGAGTGAAAGTGAGCCCTTAAACTCTTTTTAAAAATGTATTGTACAACATGGGGAATATAGCCAGTATTCTGTAATAACTGTAAATGGAAAGTAAGCTTTAGGAATTGTATAAAAATAAAATTATTTTTTAGATTTAAAAAAATAAAATAATGGAAAATAAAAATTAAAAAATACTGCAAAAAATAATTGTATGAATGATTAAATTAAAAAACTAGTAACAACACGTGATTACTGAAATAAACATTTCAACAGAATGTTTGGAAGATAAAAGTCAAGAAAATCTCAAAGAAAAATAGAACAATATGACAAAGAAACAAGTAGATGAGAGCCCAGATTCTTCCAGGTTGTCCTGGACTAGTTCCACCTGAGTGAGGGCTCCACCAGCCTCAGCCGGCCTTGCCGACCTCAGCCCCATTCTCGGGAACACTTCTCTGATGGATAAGTGCTCAACACCACAAGTATCAGTTAAACCCCAAACTGATGCAGTCATCTTTTTTCATGGTGGTTGGCTCACTTTGCCAGTGAGTTTTATCTGAAGTCTGAGTCTTTTTCCTTAAACCCCAAGAACGATCCACTGTTTACACACATAATCTCATTCAGCCCACCCCGTACTTCCATCTCTAACTGTATCTCACTTCATGTCATCAGATTCCCAGCTGACCCTGGTGCCAAGAGCATGCGGGATCTCTCTGATTCACCTCTTTGGAAGAGAAACCTACATCTACCTGGGGACAATGGTGGTCCAGACGATGGCCTAGCAGGAGCTGGAGAGATGGGTCAGGAGGAAGCACTCCGATTCCAGCGCTGCGTCAGCAGATCTGCACGATCAAAGATGAGCGTGTGGCCTCCGGGGCTGCCTGAGCTCATGTGCGGTGCCCGTGCCAGCTGGGCATCACCAGGCACAGAGCAAGAACCCAGCAGTCACTCGCTCTACTCTCACAAGGTCGCACCACCGTGAAGTGTCCCCAGCAAGAGTGGCTGGTTCTATTTCCCCCAGAGGAAGGAAGGATGCTGACCTGGCCTGCAGCTCGCTCAGGACTCTTGCCCAGGATGTGCCGTAACCTCCAAGTGACTGTGAACTCTGAGAACAGGAGGGAGGCAAGAGCCAAGGCCAGCCCCCACGGGCTTGTCCTTCCCATGAAGCTCCAGCTCGCTGTGCTCTGCTTCCTTCCACTCTCACTGCAGCCTTCCAGGCAGGGCTGATATTCCCTCTGTTTGCAGGCGAGGAAAGGGAAGCAACAGTGTAGCTGCATTGGTTACCCAAGGACCACGCAGAGAGTAAGAGGCAGGGCCAGTGTTTGAACCAGGCATCTTCCCAGAGAGGTTAGTAAGTGCTCAGTAAATAGAGTGGAAAAGACTTCCTGCTCTGTTGGACATAGGGTGCTGGGGGTGGAGGTGCAGACGCCCTCATATGAGCCCTATCCCTCCAGCTCAGGGAAACCCAGAGAACATAGAAGGCTCTGGAAGCACAGTTTAGAGTCTCCAGGATAGGCAGAAGGAAGGGTGAGCATCCTAGAAAGTGGTCCCCATACATCAGGAAGGACACCAACGGAGGGCAGCAAGGCTGAGCTCTGTTGCTAAGGACCCCGAGGGCAGAATGGTAAGAGACGGGTCTAAGTATTCAAAGAACACGCTGAGAAATGGCTGTGGGGAGACAGAGAAGGCGGGCACACACCCTGACCTCAGCAAGGCTCAGACTAAGTGGAGATAAAGACAGAGCGTCACACAGGACCCCTGACGTGGCACAGGAGTGACGTGGCGGTGGGTGCCGGGAGCCCCTCGTGTCCCGGAGCGCTGGGGGAGACACCTCCAGAGGTGGGCACGCACTGATTCTCCGGGGACGGGCAGGATGGGAGTGGGAGGAGGACACACGGGAAAGTCCTCCAGGAGTGGGGCAGGTAGTGGTTTCTCATTTCGGACCGGACGCGTGATGGAAGGGGCAGGAGAGTTCTCCGAGGGATAAAGAGTAGAATGGTCTCTTTAGGAAAGAAGGTTGGTTTTGGGAGCTGAAGGGAAGAAGCCAGGTTGTGGGAAGGGGTCAGACTGAGGAGGGATGGGGGGCTGGGTCAAGGCTTTGAGATTGATTGCTTAAAGATCTCGAGAAGGGATCGCTTCTGGTGACGATGGATGGAGGGTTTAGACTAGGAAAACTGGAAACAGGGGTATTGGCCATAAAGGTACAAGGATAGCCTGGGGGAGAGGGAGGTTGTGTGAGCCTGAATGAGACCAGGATGCAGGGGCAGAGGAAAGAAAGAGAGGAATGAGTGGGAGAGGAAAGAGAGGAAGGCTTGGTCCCAACCCTGGTTATTATCAACTTTCCAACACAAACTGCCTAGCTGCTGTGAGCCTCCTCATCTTTCAGATGTGGCTCTCGTCCTCCTCCTCGCCCTCCCTCTCATCCTCTCCCTCATCCCTTCTCCCCATCATCATTCTGTCCTGCGGAAGTGTGTGTGTCAAGGACTTTATGAGAAGCTGTAGGTAAAGGGCCCAGCACAATAGCTGGCACACGGCACTGAATGAAACGGCAGAGTTGGCCACTGGTGTCTGTATCCAGGAGGCCGCGGTGTGACCAGTGACTCGTTGGCTGTGAGGCTGAAAGAAGGGGTCACGATGGATGCATATATGCCATGTTTACAGGAGCCAAGGATGGGACCAAGGACAAACCTAGGGGTGGTTTGTACTCACCCAGGTAAGTCCCCGGAGGTGTGACTTCCTGCCACCGCCTGAAGGGGGAGAGAGTCTGCTAGCACCAGTGTAAGCTCCCTCCCACCCATTTCATCTCCCAGATGTCCAGTTCTCCCCAACTGCTCTGACATCTCTCTAAAGGAAAGAACTTGGAGAGCTGGTCCACATGCCACAGACCCACGGCTGCCCCTCCTGAGAGCTGTCTCCTTTTGGAGGTTTCTTATTCAGCCTTTCAAACATGAAGAAACACGTTACAAGCAAGAACCCTCTGTCTGGGGCTGTTTACTCGCAGCCCCTGGCCTCCGGAAAGGTGGTTCCTGGTACAAGAATGAGGAACGGAGAAACTGCAAGCACTCTCAGGTCTGTGGTACTTTCTACCTGTACTCAGACAGGCGTGGCTGAGATCAAGACACAAGAAAGGCATCAGAAAGGGCAATGCCGTCTAGGACGCCAAAGAGCTGAAATGGGAAGTGAAAACAATACCTTCGTTGGCTTCTTTGGCCATATGGAATCACCACTTGCATTGTTTCCATTAAAAACCTTACAAAGATTGTATTCAGCAAGACCATTTACATATTTAGGTTTAACCTGGGATTAACTTAATCTGAATTGTTGCATGTCCATCTGTTTCCTTTTCTGTTTGATCCTTAGACATTCTAATGTAATCAACATTGTTTTGGAGTTAATTTTGAAGTTGAGGATGGAGGGGAGGAAAAAGTATATTTAAAAGTGAACGTGGGCCAGGATAACGCTGATTTAGTCCTGACAAAAGGAGGAAGAGTGAGCACAAGGCCCGGGTCTGCACTGGAGGCTGCAGAGCTGAAATGGACACGTCCGTTGCCGGGGCTTTGACCGCCTGCCATCAGCTTGTCTACGTTTCCTCTGTGTCTGTGCGTCACACTCCTGGTGTCTCATGTTTTCCTTCTACCCCATGTTCAGAAATACTTGAGAAGAGTCAACAGATGTGGTTCTATCTCTATGGTTCTTTGTTATTCAAATTAGGGAGGAAAGCAAAATTTCAGGGAACCGGTTTTAATTAGCAAATGAAATAACAAACGTCTTCCACCAGGGCGGACCAGTGTATCTGAAGTTGATTTGCAAATAGGAGTTCTGTTAATCCTTTCAATGTTTCCCAAGATATGGTTGTGGAAAATGTTGTTCTGCTTTTACACAGAGAAGCTGGGCTCTGTGAGAAGCAAGTGGCCGTATATTAAAGAGAAGCCTTTGAGAGGCAGCCGGTTTAAACTGCTTGTAAACATCACTTGAAATGAAAACCAGAACTAGGCTGCTTCTTCATGAATCACTCGCACCCAGATGTGGCAGAGTTAAGTTGAGAACTTTCTTGTTCTGATTTCCAGATGACTTTAAAAAAAAAAAAAAAACAACGTTTTTATCATTGGGGTGTATCATATCAGCCTTAGGAGATGGTGGAAACTTCCTGCTACACAGGGGGACTGTCAGGATGAAACAGGCCATCGTGCCTGCCTGTGGGTCTCTTGCCGTTGTTCTTGGAGGGGGCCTGGAACAAACTAAACCGTGAACATGTAATTCCAGAGAAGAGAGGACCGTCCTGGGAGGAGCTGCTTCAGAGCTGACGTTCCGGTTCCAGAGGTCGAGCTGAGGCAGATTCCGCTCTTCTGCATGATTGGGCCTTGGAGTAGGGGGGATGGTGGTCCCCATGTCCTAACCCCTGGAACCTGTGAATGTGACCTTACTTTGCAGATTAAGATAAAGATTTCGAGATGAGGCCACCCTGGATTATTCAGGTGGACCCTAAATCCAATGACAAGTGTCCTTATAAGAAACAGAAGAAGAGAGACACGGAGAGAGGAGAGGCCGTGTGAAGACAGAGATAGAGGCTGGAGCGATTCAGCCAAAGTCTCAGGAACACTTGGAGCCACTGGAAGCTGGAAGAGGCGGGAAGGAGCCTCCCCTGGAGCCTTCACAGGGAGCGTGGCCCCGCTGACACATTGGCTGCGGGGTTTTGGCCTCTAGAACCGTGAGTGAATACAGTTCTTTTGGACAGACCCATTCCTGACCTCTACCCTGAAGTCCTTCTGGGGTGTGTTGAAGGTCCGCGACTGCAGTGGCCAAGAATGAGTGGCTTCATTCTTGTAGAGGCAGATGGCATGGGCCAATTTTTAGTTGGCATTTGAAACTACCAAGTTTGTGATACTTAGTTATGGCAGCCCTAGGAAACTTATTACAGGCCCTGACACAGAGAGCACATATGAGCTGGGCAAAGAAACCATTGGGGTCACCTTCCAGTCCCTTAGACCCACTGGAGGGGAAGAGGGAGGGCCTGGGGCATAGAGTGGGTGGAGGTGGCCAGAGCTTTGATACAGCAGAGAGGTGGAGAGGACTCTTCTGACCGCCTGCCTGCTGGTCCAGACGGAGAGGACCAGCAAGTTCATCAGTGGGGCTCCACAGAGGCCTAGTTCACAGCCCAGACCAGGTGGGCCAGGGGCCTCAGCCTCCCCAGAGAGCGGACCCCAGGCGTGTCAGAAGTCGGGGTCTGGACCCCTGGCCAGTGTGGCTGAGCCTCCTGTGTTGTCCCCAGGCACACATGACCTACAGACCCTTTAAAGATTCACAGCTCGACATCAGTCACACTCTAGTTCAAATTTAGGTATTTGAGCTTGAATTCAACTCCTGCATTTAAGTCAAGATGCATCAGCCACTTTTACGTTAAGACCCACAGGCTTCAACCGAAGTAGGGAGACTGGCAACTGAAGGAAGTTTGTCTTGTCTGTTGCCGGAAGGAGGCACCCAGACCCTAAAATGGGTTTTCCCAGGACCCCAGGCTCTACCTTTAGGATCCTTAAATTAGACTCAACCCTAGTGATAGGGAGGAAGACTTCAGGGCTGATCTGATCGCCAGGCAGACCTCAAGCCCTGCAGCAGGAGGATTCGTGCCTGAGCAGAAGCCCCCGAAGCCTCACTGCATGGAAGTCATGGATGGAGTGAGCTCTGGAGGTGGGGCCCCTCTCTACAGGGCGGACCACCCCATTTGAATTTATGGTATTTCTGGAGGTCTGGTTTTGTAGCTTTAAAAGTGCACAGTGTTCACTGAAAGGCATTTCTCCCTTAGGTAAGATTTGCAATATGGGCTAGAAGGACATGGAGAGAAATACACCGGTTTAAAAGTCATATGTAACCTATTTAAAATAAAGATATGATCCAAGACAATGGATGCTTGAAAAATACAACAACTGAAAGAGTAAAATTAGAAACTCTGTGGATGGACTCAAGAGCAGAATGGAGATGAAGAAGAAAGAGTCAGTGAACTTGAAGAGAGAACAATAGCAATTAACCCAGTCTGAACAACTGAGAAAAAAATAGACCAAAAAAAAAAAAAGTGCCTCAGGACCTGCAAGATTACAACAAAAGATCAAAATTTATGTCCCTGAACTCCCAGGAAGAGAGAAGAGAGAGGAGAGCCCTAAAAGTATTCAAAGAAATAATAGCTGAATAATTCCCCAAATTTGGCAAAAGACATAAACCTTCAGATTCAAGAAGTTGAGAAAACCCCAAACAAGAAAATTCAAAGAACCCCATGCCAACACTCATTACAACCAAACTTTAGAAAACTAAAGACAAAGCAAAAATCTTGAAGTCAGTGAGAGAGAAATGATGCTTTACCCAGGGAAAAAGAGTTTGAATGCCATTGGGTATCTGGACAGAATTCACGGAAGCCAGAGTGACATGGCACAAGGTTTTTCAAGTACTGAAATAAAAGAACTGTCAACCCCGAATTCCATATCTGGCAAAATTACCCTTTAGGAATGAAGGGGAAAAAGACATGCTCAGACAAAGGAGCACTAAAGGGATTTGCTGCCAGCAGCCCTGCTCTGAAAGAAAGGCTGAAGGGAGTCCTCTGAACAGAAAGAGTTGAAGGACTCCCGGAGCATCAGGAAGGGAGAGAGAACAACTGAAGAAGCAAAAATACGGATCATGGTGTTTTGGAGCCCTGAGCCAGCAAGTAAGAATCTGAAACTGCTGTGCAGAGAGACTCATGGAGATGGAACGCTGAAGTAGGGAAACTCTGGTATGGCCTCCATGCTTGTGTTGTCCCCGTCTCCAGCAAACGGGCGAGGCCATTCTCCTGGATGGCCTGACCTAATCAGGTGGTCCCTGTAAACGATGTTCCAGAGGTCAGGGATGTTCCTGCTGACCTTGGAGGAGCTCTTGTGAACGGCTGGGTGCTGAGCGCTCAGTCCCACCACTGCAAGGAGCTGAATTCCGCCAGCAACTTGGAGGAGCTGGGAAGAGGACTCTGCACCTCCACTGGGAATGCAGCTCAACCAAGAGAACCCAGCTAAGCTATGCCTGGGTTCCTGACCCACGGGAACTGGGAGGTAACCAATGGGTGCTGGTTTAAACCACAAAAGGCATATCTAGGCTATTGAAAATAGAGATATGATTCAAGTCAATGGCATTAGGTATCTGTAATCATTTTTCATCAATAAAAACAAAAGGTTTACTTGAATATCAAAAGTTTTATAAAAGCCAACATATTCAGTGATATAAACTCAGTGGAAATCTTGTATTTATCAGCTCTTCCACAAGGAATTAGAATTTGCAATGACATGTATATTAACAGCAAAACAGTTTAGTTATATCAACGCCCTTGTCATTGCTCCAGTCTGGTACCTACTCAAATGCCCATTAATGTCTATATTGAGAACACTACACAGCCATGATGAAATTAATGTCTATACTGTGATATATTCACACAAGAGAGTACTACACAGCCATGAGAAAGGATAGTCTACCCCTACACGTTGACAAATCCCACAAACACAACGTTAGGTGAATAAAGCCAGACACTAAAGCATACATGCTCCATGATTTCACTCATACAAAGAACAAAAACAAAACTGTGGCCGCACTAACCTATGTGATTAACAGTTATGATCGTGGACTTTGGGGGCGGGGGGTAACGCCTGGAAGGGGGCACCATGGGGGACATCTGGGTGCTGGTAATAATGGCGGCTGGTTTCCTAAGTGTGTTTAGCTTGTAAATATTTACATGTGTACTCTTCTCTATGTACACTGTGTTTCATTAAAGTTTTAAATGACAAAGAAAGGTCTTTCAATAATAAAAAAATAAGTGAATTTTGTTTTTCTGGGGAATCTCATTGCTCTACCCAGACTGAAGATTCGCCTTCTAAGAAGTGTTGCGTGGCACCAACTACATCTTTAAAACGGAATGCCACACGATCCGTAGCGTGTGAATGGGGCTGTAACATCAATGGTACATGGGAGGTCACATCGTCACTCTATGGGGTGCACTATGGCAACAGCTGGGGTTTAAACGTGCAGATAAATCATCTTCTTGATTTAAAACCACCAGTGAATGCCTACTTCTACCTCCAGATGAATTGCTCAATAACTGTCCAGAGTAGCTGGCTTTAACTCAGCAAATGCCCTATGTGGCCCTTTGGGTGTCAGGTACGACCCCCAGCCCCGGCACGGTGTGGAAAGGCGACTGTGGAAGCGTCAGCTGAGTCACTCCAGGGAAGAAGCAAAGAGGGGCCGGGGGTGCCAGTGCCTTTCCTTGGCTCTGAGTGGGGTCCCGCCATGCCTCCGCCCGGCTCTGAGCAGCACCCCGGGAGCTTCACCGCCCTGCCTGCTCCGGGTCACTGGCTGGAGGCTGGGGGAGTGGGAGGGAGGGAGGAGCCAGAGCCGTCCCACAGCAGCAGCTGTGTCGGCCCCCAGAGATCTCTCGGCATCAGTGACCTCTGGAGCATTACTTGAATCTAAAAGCTTGGGGGAATGGCTCAAACTCGGGCCGCTTAGCTGCAACACTGTTGCCCTTCTGCTTATTCCCTGGACCTGACTGGGGGTCAACTTTGTGCCACGGCCTTGAGATTTACGAGGCTGTCCCACCCGCAAAGGCTGGTGCCATCCCTAATGTGGACCCTTGCTCCTTCATCCGTGTAAGTGCATCAGACTTGGGTTTTTGGAAAATGTTTACTGGGGTGTGGGATGGAGGTGTCTTATATGCTACTAAAGTATTAACTCAGAACGTGTGTCATGTACAAATCTGTTTAAGTTGGAGTCTCCCAGGTTGCCTTTCTGTCCAGGGCTCAGAAGAGAGCTCAGGGCTCCAGAACGCTCCAGCCCCGGGCAGGTTAAGACGTCAGGCCCCACAGATGCCAACGGCCCTCTCCGCCGCTGAACAGCTCGCCTGACCCTGCCTGGGCACTCCAGGAAAGCCCACCTTCAGGGACCTCGATGGTCTGTTCAAAGAGTCCACGCCACGCTCCGCGGGTCTGCAGAATCACAGCCACGGGGTGGGTGGGGCTTCAACGGGCCACGCCCCCAGAGCACCTGCCACTCCCAGGACAGGTAGCTCAAAGGTCATTCTTCCTCCCCTAAATGAATAGAGAACCCAAGGGGGGTTGCTTTCGGCCAAGGTGACTCTTCATTACAAAATATTCACAACTAAGTTTTCAAGCAGCTGTTTCTTTTAATTTCTTCCTCATTTTTTAGATAAGATTCTGCTTATAATAATAACCACCACAAAATGATTAGCAACTGTTCAGAGACATAGCTAATACAGAAAATGAATTAGACATGCATGTGCATTTTGGAAGGCAGGTGAGCAAAAGTAAAAGACGAAGGGTCTCTCCTGCGTATGGGCTTTATTTGGCTTGGGGGTGAAATGCACCAATACAAGAGCAGATTATCCTTTTTCAATCACCTAAGCTAATGGACTCGTTTCCCTGAAAACTGAGGTTAAATATCTACTGGCTTACCATCCTTGTTCATTCTTTCAGGCTTTTAGATTTTTCTAGTCTGTTTCAAATCACAAGGCTGCTCTATGTTTGAAGCCCCCTTTATTTTATTTTTTAATGCAACAAAGGTCACACAAACCAGCTTTTAAGGTTTGTAGGGGACTCGCCATATTTATTTTCTCAAGTTATTGGTTCTGATCCCATGCCCTGAGAGATACAGCGGAGAACGAGTCTGTTCCATGAGGCATGTTTGCATCAGTATTAAAAAGTCCTCGCTGTGGAGCTGATTAATAGAGTATGTTTGAATTAACGAATCATTTCGTGCTTCCTCTAAATACGTTTGAATTGAAGAGGCAATACCATTGGTATGAGGGGACTTCTGAAAACTTCTAGGGGAAGCTGATACGTGATTGAGCAGGAAAAATACCCTTCTAAATTCTTAAAATAACAAAGTTAACTTTAAATCTCAAAACATGTTAGGTAATCTATTTCTCTCTCTGGTACTTTAATTTCAGGATTGAGGAGGCAGTCGTTATTTCTGAGGGCGGAAAATAGACCATTCTCTTTTCAATTAGCTCAGAAATACTTTATTTTATAATTACTTGTTTCATCAGCTGCTACCCCACTGGTTTTTAAGGTATGAGTTTGGGTTTGTTTTTGTTTAAATATTTACCTTAAGGCTAATAATGGCAGATCCAGTGACAGGTGAGGAAATATTGTGAGACCAAATCATTGTACATTTTCAAACTCCCAATTGTCCCCCGAAGTGATGGGGTGGCCCATCTGTTCCGTGCAGGGGTGTGTTGGAAAGTTCTAAGAACACTCTTAAAGGGACACACATTCGTTGGAGAGGTTGTGTGCGAGTACCGTCGGGGAGGTGGGTTTCTCACTGTGAACTCTTCATGATCTCTGAGACAGCCACATTCAGGAAAGTGGGTGGTGACTCGGATGTGGTGGGGTAGAGATTCGGGAGAGCTTTGGTGCTGCAGCAGAGAGGACGAGGATAGCTAGGGCAAATGATGGCGGCCGTAAGCTTTTAAGAGGAAAATACATCACTCCGGCCTTATTTTTCCTTTCAGAAGTGCTTCCCATAAATGATGGCAATCCTGTAAACATCCCCTTCCCAGATCCGTCGCAGGAGACGTAGCGGTGAGGAGTCAGTGTAGTCTGTGGTGGAGCGAATTCTTTGACCTAATTCAGAACGAGCCTCTTTGGGATCCTTCTGCTTTAAAGCGGTCCCGGCACGGGGCTCCTGAAGCATCCGCGGCCAGTGCCAAGCCGATTATCTCTGCTTTTTATCTGCAGACGGAAATGGGAGCAATACATGCAAAATTAGCTCCATAAATAAATGCTGAGGTCTAATTGCCCAGTCGGCCCCAGCCCAGGAGGCTGTGGGACGTTCTCTTGTCTCTTTCATCTCTGGTTGTGGCTGCCCAGGGCGTACAAAACCGTGTGTTTTCTGCCTTCGGAGGAGAGCTCTGGTGGCCTCCATCCATTTTCCTAGTGGAGGAATGTTTACTTTGCACTAATTGGTCTCCCGCCTGGCAGCCTCCCGCAATAGCCACGATTCTTTGAGCGGAGCGTGAGTCTTGTGTGGAAAAGAGAGAAGGTGACAGGAGGCAAAGGTCAAGGGCAGAGACCTAACGGATAACGGCGCTTAACTATTCTAGAACCTTCTCACCAAAAGGTGGGTTCCAGAATGAGGATTGTCCCCAAAGTCACACGGCATCCTTTCTCCCCAGAGAAAGGTTTCTGACACCAGCGACCCGGGGTCCTAGGCCACATTCCTAGCCATTTTTCTTTCTATCAGAGGCTTTAATTTTCTTAAACATTCATTATTTTGCTGTGCTTATAAAGCAGCCATATGGTAGAAAACGTGGAAAATGCAGAAAAGTGTAATAAGGAGAAAAGAAGTCTTCAACAATTTACCGCTCGGAGATAACCACCAAAACTAAACATCGTGTAGCCGCACGCTCTTTAAAAGATGCTGTGATCGTTTTTTATGTGCAGTAACATAACCTGCTTTTTTTCACTTAGTATTACCCCATGTACATTTTCTGTTATTAAAAACTCTTAGGAAACAGTTTATACTGTGTCATGTTTCATCACTTAATTTTCCATGATTTATTTGAAGGCATATCTCTGATGATGGACACTGTGGTTATTTTCAGACTTCATTATTATAAATGAGGTGGTGACGAACATCTTCGTGCATAAATCATTGTCTCCATTTTTGATTATTTTTTTAAAGTAAATGACTCAGCATGGCATTATGGGGTCAAAGACAATGGACATTTGATCATTGTTAATAGGTACTTCCAAATCCCTTTCCAAAAGTGTTCTATCAGTTTGAAACCCCACCCCTGCCAAAACCTAGGAAAATACCTAGGCATTCCACCCACCCTGCCCGCAGCACTGGACATTAACATTTTTTTAAAATCTTTGAGTATGATAACTTATTGCTTTGATCTGCATTTCTTTGACCATCAGCAAAGTTAAACACATTTTTAATTAATTCATACCACATTTTGTACTGTTGCTATTTTTAAAATTAACTCCTTAATCTTAATGATGGTGACCGTGTAAGGCAGACATACAGCGTGTTTTTCTACATAGCTCACTAGTTATATGAACAACAATTATTCACTAATCCTCCCAGTCTTCAGTGCTTTGTGATGCCTTCTTTGTCAAATACTCACGTCTCTTCTCGCTTTCTGGGTTATCTATTCTGTTCCTTCGTCTGTCTGTCCTGGATCAGTTGACCAATGTAACGATCGGGGGTATTATTTCACTGTGTTCTGACATCTGGTCTACTAATGAGATAGGCACAACTGTCTCACTGTTATTCCTTCATTGAGTGTCTGTCTTTTTATCCCTGGTAGCTTTTCAGATTTTTTCCTTCTCTTTGATATTTGAGTTTACTATGTTCTGTCCTCATGTGAATTTGCTTTTATTTATCCTGTCTAGGACTTGAGGATATTCTTAAATTGCAGCACTGATGTCTTCCTTCTATTCTGGAAAAATTCAGGCATGATCTCTACAGATATCACCTGTGCCCACGTTTCAACATTCTCTCTTTCTAGAAGTCTTATTGGATGCATTTAAGCATCTTATTTTATTCTCTACATCTGTCAATTTCTCATTTATATGTCGACTTATCTTTCTGTGCTGTGTACCCATGAGTTTTCATACATTTTTCCAGTTCATTATTTCTCTCTTCAACTACATCATGTCTGCTACTGGAGCTTTTTAAAGATATGCACTAACCTAAGGTTTCTACTTAATTGTATTTCAAATTTGCTTATTTTTGTTTCATAATGCCTACTCTTGTTTTAAACATTCTTAGCTTCCTTTGATTCTTTGAGTATTTAAAATATTTTTAGTTTAGAGTTTCATTCAGATTATTCTGTTAAGTCTAATCTTTGGGTGTGAATTCTTCCATTTGGGGGAGTGGATTCTGTGATCCATCTCAGTTGACACTGGACTTACCTGTAGTCAGTTCTCACCTGTGACTCGGTTTTCAGCATGGCGTTTCATACCCCAAGAGAAGACATGTGAATTTGGGTTTCACACCTGTGCACGGCACAGGCTGAGTTCCTTCTCAATTCACAGCTTGTTAAAGGAAGTTTTCTTCCAGGCCATGACCTGGGGCCAGAACACAGAGATTTTTCTGCTCTCTGTTCATGCATGGTGAAGAACTTTCCAATTTCTCATCTCTTAGATTCAGATAAGAAGAGCAGTTCCAGATTCTTGGTCTCAGGGTCACATGTAGCCTCTGTTGCTGTAGAAACTCCAGCCCACACCCGCTTTGGAGCCAAAACGCCTGCTCTAGCTGAGACCGTCCTCTGTATTTCTGGGAACTGGAGATTTGCCTTTGTTGCTTTTCTCTTGGCTCAATATTTTAAGTTTGAATCAGCAGTTCTAAGTGTCTGGAACAGGCATGAACATATCTCATGACTGCTGGGTCCTTTGTAATGACCAGGAATCGACTTAATTATCGTAGATTGAAAATTGCTATAAGATCCTCTTTCTTCCCTTCCCTTCCCATTCTTAACTTTCTTTTTCCTTCTTTATCCATTTTCACATGACTTTTTCCAGAGGCACCTATTTTTGTGAAGTTAGAGAAATCCTGTAGGAATTTGAATTAATTTAGGAGGAATTTTTATTTATCTGATATTTAGTCTTCTTATTTAGAAACATGGTATAATCAGTTCTAAGTTTCATGTTCATTATTTTGTTGTTTACTATTACACTTTCTTTTTTTTTTTTTGTGGTACGCGGGCCTCTCACCGTTGTGGCCTCTCCCGTTGTGGAGCACAGGCTCCGGATGCGCAGGCTCAGCGGCCATGGCTCACGGGCCCAGCCACTCCGTGGCATGCGGGATCTTCCCGGATCAGGGCACGAACCCGTGTCCCCTGCATCGGCAGGCGGACTCTCAACCACTGCGCCACCAGGGAAGCCCTACACTTTCTTTTTTCTTCAAAATGTTCATTCGAGTATAAGCAACATTCTTGGTAACGAGTTGATGAATCTTCTTGATTTGCATATTCAGGTATTTTCAAATAGCCTAGGAAAGTTTTCTTCTCTTATAACTTTGATTTGCCTTGTATTTTCTCTTTTTTTTACATGGGTTTCATGGATCTTCATTCTCTCTCTTCTTCGTCTATCATTTTCTCTCTCATAATTTTCTTATTTTTATCTGCATTTTGAGATGACATTTCAAAAGCTTATGTTCTTCACTACAAATCCACCTTTCTGCAGGTGAGCTTGGTCTCCGCTGCCTCCACTGCAGCTTTCGTGCAGCCTCCTCTCCTCTCCCTGCGCTCGGCAGCTGGTCCTTGTCTTGTCACCCCAGCACCTCCTCCCTGAGACTCCACTTCCACACGATTGGTGCAGACCCAGAGCTATGCATACGTGGGCCAACTGTGTGGACGGATGACTTTCCACCCTCTTACTCCATCATGCCTACTCTCTTCTGAGAGAAAGCATGCTCTGATCATCCTTTTTGTTTCTCAGTCCACCTTCCCTGTCACCATAGTTGTTAGAGGTTCCACCTTATTCCGACACACCCTGTCCATCACACCCGTACCACCATTGCTTTGGACCAGATCTGAGGACCCAGGCAGGACTGGGCAGGGCCCTGCTGGGACTCTTTCTCTGGTCCTTATTTCTCCTGGTGCATGAGTTCCATCTCCCTCACCTGTATCTTGTCTCCTGTCACCTGGCAAGGGCTTTGGCCACCAAGACTTTGCTGGTTCACAGCTGTGGCTGCACCCTCCCGGAAGACCAGCCCCCCGCACCTCCAGGGGAAACATTTTTTTTTCCTTGTTGGTTATTTATTTTAAATATAGCAGTGTGTACTTGTCAATCCCTAACTCCCTAACTAACTCCCCACCACCCTTCTCCAGGGGAAACATTTTGACTGGCTCTGCAGTGTCTTATGCCCAACCCCATGGCCTGAGGGCAGGCTGCTCTGATGGTCAGCCCCTCTAGAACCACTGGTTCACATAGGGAAGGATAAGCTCCCCAGAAGGAGGGAGTATGGACCCCAGAAGAGGAAGGAGAACTGAGAAGACAAAAAGAGTGTGCGCCCCCAGCCTGGTCTGTATTTAGAATTGGACATAGGTCCTTTCCAAGGTTTCAGAATAACCACTGAGTCAGTTAATGAAATGAAAAAATGTTGCCAGTAGATTGTTGATGTCCTGTGGCTGAAATATCTGTCAAATCCATTGAATTCTTCATTTTGTAACCTATTGTTTTTTCTGTTTTTTTCATTAAGGCATAGTTTACTCAGTAAAATTAATCCCTTTTGATTGTGACAAATGTAACCACCAGCACAATCAAGATATAAAACAATTCCATCACCTCCCAAAATTCCTAACCTATTTTTGAATCAAGAAGATATAACCAGTGGTGCATCAGAAAATGAGATTTCATTTTAAAATATTTAATATGTAAAGATATATTCACGGTTACCCTCCATCACATTTATATTAAACTTGTTTAAATCTGGGGCTGGTAGAATGAATGTGTGTGTGTTTGTGTGCCTGTGCGCATGTGTTTAATGCCAGCAATACTAATTCAACAAAATTGCCTTCAAAAGCCACCCAAGTATTCCCTCTCCTGCCAACGTGCATTTCACAGCCCCACGTCCTTGAAATGCCCACCCAGGTTGAGTTGCAAGTCCCTTTCCAGAAATTAGAGCAGAGTGGGAGTTATGCTCAGAGGGAAACAGACAAGGCGTCCGGAGGACGGGAGGCGAGAATTCTACTGTTGAACCACCAATGCCTTAAGCATCCGGAGAAAGGTTACAGAGAGACGGGAGAAGAGCAGGAGCGGCTTGGTGAGAAGCGGGCACAGAGCAGGGCTGGGGCAGACCAGAAGCGGTTCAGGGACACAGAGAGAGGGCAGAAGATGCCACGGAGCTGAGCAGGCATGGGACTGGGCTGAGGGCACCAGCAGATCCTGCGATGTGGTGGGAGCAGTGACCAGCTATCCGCCCACTGCCTGGGCAGAGCCGGCCAGCGTGGGGGTCTGAGTAAAGCGCTCCAGAGATGAAGACAGGGCCACCAGGAGAGCTCTTTGCCAACTTGTTTCTGTCTCTCTCCAACACACATGCGTGATCACACAGGTGACTCTTCTATGCAAAGGTCCTTCCCGTAAAGCAAAGGTGTGATTACAAAGGCTTCCAGAACATAACTGCAGCACCAGAGACCCCTCAGGTTAAGTTAGTTTGAACTGAGCCAGAGTCAGATGATACTTTTTTAATCTCAAAGAAAGGTAGTATTTAGAGGTAGAAGAGAAGAGCCTCTGAGTTCAGTGACAGCGCTTGGAATTAAGGCCGGCGGGAGGATGCAGCCTCCCAGCTCTCTGGCAGGTGTTTGCCCCAAGTCAGACTTGCAGAGTTAGCTCCTCGGACCCAGGAAAGCCCAGCCTGGAATCTCTGCCACCAGCACATGGAACCCTCAACAGGCTCACGCCTTCCCAGGAACGGCGATGCTGGTTGGGTACCTGCTGATCTTTCCACATCTCCAAGGTGGAGGTCTCTTACCAAGCAAAGAGCACACTAAATGTCATTAAATGCCTTCAAACTGAAACAAACCCAAAAAAGTTCCTGCAAATTCAGGGAAATTGTGTAACCTATTTTTTCCTATTTTTTTATTAAAGCACAGTTTGCATTCAGTAAAAGTCATCCTTTTTAATTTTGACAAATATATAGTAATGTAACCACCACCACAATCGAGATATAAATTCTGGTTTGTCACAGAGTGCAATTCAAGGTCAGGACAAGCTACTACCCCCGCAGGGCTGCGTAAGGATATGGCTCTGATATCCTGCGGCTCTTAGTTTCACATCCTGGTCAGGCCCCCTGAAGCCGAGTGACTTTGGATAAGTAACTATATCTTCCTAAGGTTTCCCAGCTACAGATGGAGAGGACAGCATTGCCCACCTAACAGGGGGTCATGTAAGGATGGGACGAGTTGCTGGGAAATGTGTAGGCAGCTCTGGGCTTGTGTCGCTTGAGCACCTGTCAACGATGGAGGTGGGAGTCAGAGGTTCTCATCTGTCAGCACACCCAGGAGTCTGCCTTCTGCCTGAGATTCTGGTTTGTCTTTCAACTAAAACTGAGACCCACTGTGCAGAATGAGGAAAACCAGCAACAGACAAACGACAAGCAGCACAGGTAACTCTCCCACGGCATTTCCTGTGCTCCAAGTGGGGCTCTGAGTAGTTCACATACACTGACTTATTTAATCCACACGACGTATGTGGTGAGCATACAGAATCTCCATTCTACACATGAGGAAACTGAGGTAGAGAGAAGGCCATTTGCTCAGGAATTCATTCACAGCTGGTAAGGCGTGGGGCGGGGTCTGTGTTTTTAACCACTACGCAACCCACTGTTTCCAGAGCGAGGGCGCAGTGGGGAAGCAGAAGAACAGGTTGGACACTATGAACATAGATGCTCATTTATCTACAAGGAAAGATGTTCCCCATATATAAGGTGAGAAGAGCCCTCTATAAATCTAGGTACATCGAAAAATGAAGAATTCAATTTAAAATGGGCAAAAGACTTAAACAGATGTTTCTCCAAAGAAGATACACAAATGGCCAGAAACACATGAAAAGAAGCTCAAAATCACTGATCATTCGGGAAATGCAAATCTTCATATCTTTCAATTAGGACGGCCGTTATCAGCAAACACACACGCGTTGGCCAGAAAGTGGAACCCTTGTGCATTCCTGGTGAGAATGTGGAATGGTGCAGCCCCTGTGGAAAACAATATGGCAGTTCCTCAAAAAATTAAATAGAGAATTGCCATGAGATCCAGCAATTCCACTTATAAACCAAAAGTATTTAAAACAGGGATTTAAAGAGATACGTGTGCACCCATGTTCGTAGAAGCATTACTCACTCTAGCCAAGAGGTGGAAGCAACCCAAACTCCACTAACAGATGAATGGATGGATAAATAAAATGTGGTCTATCCACACGATAGAATATCATTCAGCTTTAAACAGGAAGGAAATTTTGACGCGGGCTGCAACATGGATAAACCTTGAGGACATCATGCTGAGTGAAAGAAGCCAGTCACAAGAGGACTAATACTGTCTGATTCCGCTTCTACGGAGTACATAAAATAGTCAAATTCACGGAGACAGAAAGTAGAATGGTGGTGGGCAGCGGCCAGGGAAAGGGGGAGGGATGGGGAGTTAGGGTTTAATGCGAGCAGAGTTTCAGTTTGGGAAGATGAGAAAGTTCTGGAGACAGATGGTGGTGACGGCTGCACAACAATGTGAACGTACTCAATGCCACTGAATATAGGGAGAGGTAAGGAAGGAGAGGGATTATCAAATGCTATCTCTGGTGTTCGCTCGGTTTAGGAGTTACCTTTCTTTTCTCCTTTACACTTTTCCATACTTTTGACAGTACTTTGAGGACAGCCATAAGGCATTTACTGAAATCCCCTACTTCCCTCACCCCCTCCCTCCCCCCATCCGAACCTGCCTTTGTGCTGCTCCTTGAAGGCTCGTCCCTGGAGGTGGCAAAAAACAATTAGACCCATTTTGCAGACAACAAAGTGAAGACTCTGAGAGGCAACATGAGTCACCCAAGGTCACCAGGTAGGTGGGGAAGTCTGGAATCCAGTCGGCCCTGCAGGGGACACAAGAACACCCCCGTCTGCCTTCCTGCAAGAGGCTGGTCCCTGAAGCCCCGGTCATCATCTCTACGGGGAATATGTTTGTTTTCAGAGGCTGGAGCCTGTGCCTGTCAGAGGCCTGGTGAAATAAAGGAGGTGGCAGTTGGGTCTGGGCTGTGGCCGGGTGTGTGCTCGGCGCCGCAGGGGAAAGCATCGAGAACAGCGACACTCTCTGACTTTGTTATCCAGGGAACTGGAAGCCGACACCTCGCTTCCCACGTCGGTTGACTTGGTTGGGACCAGCGGTGGGGGAACGGCCGCTGTGGTTTTCCCCGGAGGCCTCGGTGCCTTTTCCCCCACTGTGGCCACCCCTCATCCTTCCCCTGTGACCCTGCAGAGGCCCCAGGCCGGGCGTCGGGCTCCCACCTCGGGGCAGGGCCCGGGCTGTCCTCATGGCCCTCTGATGCCAGCACCCGCTGATTCAGACTACTGGCTACCACTGGACTCTTACTTTTCGCTTTCAGAATGGTCTTCGGGAGGGGGTGGCTATTATAAAGTTCAATTTCTACTGTGTTTGAATTAGCCCCATTTATAAATCTTTTTTCTCCCTTAGATCCTACAACCACAAATCGCATTGGTTTACAGTCTTTTTTTTTTTTGAGGCACGCGGGCCTCTCACTGTTGTGACCTCTCCCATTGCGGAGCACAGGCTCCGGACGCGCAGGCTCAGCGGCCACGGCTCACGGGCCCAGCCGCTCCGCCGCATGTGGGATCTTCCCGGACCGGGGCACGACCCCGCGTCCCCTGCGTCGGCAGGCAGACTCCCAACCACTGCACCACCAGGGAAGCCCTTTACAGTCATTTTTATGCTGCGCTCACTTGTTTATTATTTGGATCCTAGGAGATTTCTGTGCTAATAGAAGCTGTTTCTACATATTCAGCGTCAGGAGCCACGAACCGACCGCTGGCTGCCCTTGGCCGGGCTCTGCGTGACTCTGAGACGTGCACGGGCCAGGACGCCAGGGACCTCAGCCCCGGTCTCCAGGCGGCCTTCGGGGATGCTGCGCAGTCCAGCTGGGAGACGTGGGAGCCTGGGTGGGCAGGAGGGGACAGGCGGGGCAGCCCCCAGCCGAGGACACTTCCTGACTAGTCACTGGCCTCTTTCCCAAGCTCTGCTCCTTCTTGGAGGTTAGGCAGTCACGGCGGCTCCGTCTTCGATGGAAAAGGCCAGGATCTGCGCTTTTTTTTTTAGCAACTGTCCTTTCAGGCTCGCATCGTGCAGGCTCAGCCTGTGTTTATTTGGATCTTTCCGAGGAACCCTCTAACCGTATCCATTTCTGTAGACAGAGCTGGCAGAGTGATGGAGCTTCCCTATTCTTCTTTTTTTTTAAGTTGCAAATGCTTAAAATTCTGCTGGCCCTTAAGCTCCCAAGGGGACCCCCAGCCTCAGCCCCCTGTGCCGTTGCCATGGCGATCTCCCCTTCCCTTTAAAGTCTGGAATGCCACATTCCATAAGATTTGCACAGAAAGTCGCTTGATCATACGCAAAGCCCTGGCTGTCGATCTCGAACATTCTGTATCAATAAACACGCTCGAGACCCTCTCTCTGCCTTGCTGTAAGAAATCAAACTTGGAGACTCATTTAGGAAACTCTGGAGGAGTCCAGGATAATAGACGCCCCAGCCCGGGTATAGCACGAATTACCTCCGATTCTGTCCCTCAGCAGGCTAGCGTTTTAAACTATTGTTACACGAACGATAGCCTGCATTACAGAGCAGTGGTAAAATTATATGTGTCGTCGAACCCAACAGCGACCAGGCTCAAAATACTGAATTTTACACAGACACTGAGGCCATTTAAAATGTTAAAGCAAATTTAAATCCTTAAATAAATAACTTTAATTACATAAAGAACTAGATTTCAAGGAAATTATGGTTATTTGCTAGAGGAAAATAGACTCCAAGTTGTCTTTACGACTTAATGGTTAGTAATTTCTGAAGGAGTATTCTCTTCTCTAAGCCTATGTGTTCAACCATTTTCTGAAATAGGAACAGGACTAATTGCTCTTGATTAAAAGATTGTCCCTATTTTGTGTTAGATCAGAGGGACGAAAATAAACAAAAGATACAATGTTTCTTTGTACAGAGAAATTGCTTTGTCAAAACGGAGAATTTCCACCATCAAAAATAAAGCATCAGGAATAGAATTGCTATTTTGTTACAATAAGACAGAATTCCTCTGTAGCGACTAATGATGGATTTTATGTTTGTTACTAAGCAGCGGGGTTTTTAAAAATTATTATTTCAGGAGTGTGTCCTTCCTTGTTTGCAATTGTGCTTGCAGTGATATTAAACAGCAAGGTGTTAGCAACTGATTAAAGCAGCAAAAGAAAGCCCTGCCAATCATATGGAGACCCGGGAATCGGTTTCTCTAGCTGGACTAGATGACAGTCAACACACCTGCAGAGTTTTACAAGCAGGAGCAGTGCTGGGACTGAACTCAGGCAGTCAACTATTGTAATGAATCCAGAAAAAAAGTACACAACTTGTTTTCCCTCAAAGATAGAGGTGACGTGGCAGCGTTTTCAGAGGTGCTTGGTAAGGCGGGGGGTGGGGGGGTGGGGGGTGGGGAGCAGTCTCTGCAGGTGTGTCCACTGCCATAAATCTGTTAGGAGCGCTTGCATGATAAAATAAGAGAGTGGATCGCCTGCTTCAAGAAGACAGCTCAGGAAATTGCAAAGACAGAATAATGCATGTGCATCTGAGCCGGCAGGCTGGCTTCCTTGTGCTTGGACAAAGGGGCAAATCAATTCTTCTCCAAACATCTAGGACCACTTAAATGCAGAGTCTAGGCTGGATGGGGTTGGATCTGCATTTTACCCTAAACAGAGGATACCCATTGGAATATGGCATCAAATTAGCTTCAGTAAACTTTCCACTCCTGTTATATTGTTTTCTCATCATAAGATATACTTTCTACGGCAAGGCTCAGTAAAGAACCAGGAATCTGAAGCCCAGTTTTTTTTAATAAAGTCTTTACTGTATAACAAGTCAATGAGCCCAAAGCGTTCATGTTTAAACACTGTGGGCACAAGCGTTAGAAAAATGTTCTCCTCTGCAATGATTGCGTTTGTGTAAATGTGGGCACACATGTTGTAAACGAATTATATGTTCCAGAATTACAGAAATGAAATAATTCTCAATTTTAGAAATGTTTGGAGACAGAGAATGTGATTTCCATTGCTAATTTAATGCAGGTTTTTAAAAATGCCTTTTATAACATCAAAATATTACAGATGGAATATATTTTTGTCCTTCTCTTTTATCTAGACAAATTCAGGAAAACCCAGAGGTTTGGTATGGCATTTTCATCAAAAAAAAATATCACCGTGCTGTGTCAGAAACACTCCTGTGAAAATAGGAAGAGAGAATTTAAAGCCTTTTTCCTTCGAGGAAACCCCTTCAGGGAGATACACTCAGAATTACCAACATTTCTACCAAAATATAAAGTGTAAAGAAAGCCTTCAATTAAACCAGAGGTTTTTTTTTTTTTTTAAAGAAAGCTGTATGATTTAAATGCTATCTTTTCCTGCATAATTTAAAATTACTTTTTATTTTTAATTAGATGTGACATTGTTTGCTAAGGTCTTGGTACCTTCTGAACTATTATAAAAAAGAAATTCATTTAAGCTTCAATTTAGCAATCTGCAGCTTTCCAAGAGCTCAAATAAGTGAAAATTAAAGGGTAATATTCAAAAGAATCCACTAACTACAAAAGGGGTCTATACTGAGTTTATTACAAATTAATGAATTGCTATGAGAACACGTTTCCGGTTTTAAAAATTAGTTTTAAAAGACTTAAGCAGAATATCATGTAGGTAGTAAAACTGGAAGTTTGTTTTTTAAAAAAATATCCTGTCATCATTAACTGAGGCTGTAGCTTCAAACGTCTTCAAAACTTGAAGTCACAGAAACAGCTTCTTCCTCCGGAAGGTTTCTAAGTGACCGTTTCACATAGAACATCCTTAGCTTTCCGTGGAAGTATGTCTCTTACGGCACTTTCATTTTCTGAAGCGATTTGCTGGAGTTCATAAAGAGAAGAACAGCTTTATGGTTCCCTGTGAGGATTGTACTTCACTTTACATAACTTTACCTCATTGCACTTTTTTGCTATTTGAGCAGCTCATCTGAGCTTTAGGTCACCCCCTAATGCTTTGCCTGTTAGTTTCTGGGGACCTGAAATCACCAGTGCCTGCAGCCCGAGGGGAGGGGGCCGAGGGAGCCTGGGGGCTGCTGTCAGGGTTGCCTGGGCCGTCCCCGTGCTTGGACACAAGCACTCGGCCAGTGCGGGTCTGCTGGGGCCTCTACCCTTTTCCGGACCAAGGATGTTCAGTAGAAACAAAGGAAAGCCGACCTTGACCTATCTCTCCTGAGCTTTTAATGACCTGGAAGGAATAGTAGGTCTGTTTTCATAGAAAAGAGTGAGCCTGTTGCAGGATTTTAAAAGAGAAGTTTGCTAAGAGCCAGGAAGTGTGGAAGAATTGCAGCAAGGGCAACACCGTATTTAATTTGGCCTCGTGCGGTAATTCTGATCTGGGGAGGCGGCCTGGCTTTGGCATGAAGCCTGCCGCGGAGAGCAGCCCTTGGGTGTCAGTGGAGGTGCAGAAGCAGGGTGGCCACAGATGCACACAGAAAGCAAACGATTAACGTGAGAGATTTGTGACCGTCCCTTCCCTGCTTTGCGTTTACATTCAGGAAGAATGGGCAGTGAGAGGTAAGAGAAAGCACACGTTCAGGAGGGTTTTCATTGGAAGGAGAGGTACAAGACCGTGGTGAGAGCACCCGGAATGTGTCACACGCCTTGGCGAGCTTCTGGTCTGGACAGGAACAGAGCCACCGCCCCCCCCCCTCCCTGCACCTACTCCCTTTGCTGGCCTCTGATGCATCTGGTAATTAATTGCTCACTGGAGAACTACCTTTTCAGCAAACCAACATGTTTTCCGTGTTTTCAGATCAAATGAAAGGACGTTTCTTTTCAGGTTCTGAATCCAATCCCAAATTTCAAACAGCATGTGATCCCGGGCTGCAGCCGGAGCCGGGCCAGGGGTCGGGAGAGCTCCCTGGCAGGAAGGAAGGAATCCAGGCTGCCTGGGACACCTGTAACCTTGGGGGAGGGCCTCCTGGACACCCGGCTGGGAGGGGACGTACACCGCTTCATGGAGGAAGATGTGTCCTGTCACTGTGAGTCCATGTGATGGTGGCTCTCCTGCCAGGCGTCAATAAAACCGCATGAACTGTGGAAACAGCCCACATGTCCATCAGCAGATGAATGGAAAAGCAAAATGTGGTCCATCCATACAGTGGAATACTATGCAGCCTTAAAAAGGAAGGGCATTTGGACACAGGCTATGACTCAGAACCTTGAACCTTGAGGACATTATGCTCGGCGAAATAAAACAGTTGCAAAAGGACAAATACCGCATGATTCTGAGCAGTTCCCTACAGTTAGCAGTCAAATTCACAGAGACGGAAGTAAAATGAGGGTTAGGAGGGAGAGTAGGCGGTTGGTGTTCAATGGGGACAGAGTCTCAGTTTGGGAAATGAAAGGTGCTCTAGAGAAGGATGGTGGTGACGGTTGTACAGCAGGTGAACATGTTTGATGCCGTCGGACCATGCGCTTAAAGATGGTTGAGGATATATTTTACGGCACTTATATTTTGCTACAACTTAAAAAAATATATTTTTAAACACCAAGCTAAAAAAAGCCACCAAAACTCATGAACCGCTGCTTCATGAGGCCACAGAGTAGCCACCACTGGCCCCGTTTGATTGGGGAGAATTGGTCAGAGAAGCTAAGAGAAAACATCATAAGCAAGACCAGGGTCCTGGGTCCTGGCGTCCTTTGTCAGGGCACGCCTCCCACAAGCCTCTCCTGTCTGGTCCCGGCACACAGGCTCTGAGTTAGGCTGGGGGAAGAGATGGTCCCAGCTCAGGAAAGGGCTGGACACAGATGAGAGAATTGACCCATCTGCCCACGGGACCAGTCAGAGCTGAGGCGGCATCAGAGCCCCGCCCTCAGTGCCCTCTGCCTGGCCCTCATCTCTGGACCTCACTGCCCTTGCATCTCCTGCCGTGGCAAATGAAAGCACCAGGCTGTCTGGTTGCTGGAACCACTCTCGGGCTCCTATCCCCAAAACGTCAGCAATTCACTGTGTGATCGTAGGCAAGACACTCACATCTCTGGACTTTAAACTCCCTAATTTTTACAAAGGAAGGATTTGAACAAGATCTTCTCAGAAATTCCTCCTAACCTGGATTTTGGACAGCCAGAGTGATGATCTACAGCTCTGAAATTAAAAATTCTTATCTTCATGCTATTTCTTTTTGACAGAGAAAGGTAATACTGATGTAACATCTCTCTCGCTTACACTTGTGTGTGTGTAAACAACATGAAAAAAAGGGTGCCCGGTGATGCTTTCCCTAACAGAGGACATATTTCCGTTGTGCAAAACCGTAGCCTCCTCCTAACTTGCCTTTTATTTTTATTTTTATTTTTTTAACATCTTTATTGGAGTATAATTGCTTTACAAAGCTGTGTTAGTTTCTGCTTTAAAACAAAGTGAATCAGTTATACATATACATATGTTCCCATATCTCTTCCCTCTTGCGTCTCCCTCCCTCCCACCCTCCCTATCCCACCCCTCTAGGTGGTCACAAAGCACCGAGCTGATCTCCCTGTGCTATGCGGCTGCTTCCCACTAGCTATCTATTTTACGTTTGGTAGTGTATATATGTGAAACTTAAAAGCTTTTGCACAGCAAAGGAAACCATAAACAAGACCAAAAGACAACCCTCAGAATGGAAGAAAATATTTGCAAATGAAGCAACTGACAAAGGATTAATCTCCCAAATTTACAAGCAGCTCATGCAGTTCAATATAAAAAAGACAAACAACCCAATCCAAAAATGGGCAGAAGACCTAAATAGACATTTCTCCACAGGAGATATACAGACTGCCAACAAACACATGAAAGAATGCTCAACATCACTATTTATTAGAGAAATGCAAATCAAAACTACAATGAGGTATCACCTCACACCAGTCAGAATGGCCATCATCAAAAAATCTAGAAACAATAAATGCTGGAGAGGGTGTGGAGAAAAGGGAACACTCTTGCACTGTTGGTGGGCATGTAAATTGATACAGCCACTATGGAAAACAGTATGGAGGTTCCTTAAAAAACTAAAAATAGAACTACCATATGACCCAGCAATCCCACTACTGGGCATATACCCTGAGAAAACCATAATTCAAAAAGAGTCATGTACCACAGTGTTCATTGCAGCTCTATTTACAATAGCCAGGACATGGAAGCAACCTAAGTGTCCATCAACAGATGAATGGATAAAGAAGATGTGGCACATATATACAATGGAATATTACTCAGCCATAAAAAGAAACGAAATTGAGTTATTTGTAGTGAGGTGGATGGACCTAGAGTCTGTCATACAGAGTGAAGTAAGTCAGAAAGAGAAAAAGAAATACCGTACGCTAACACATATATATGGAATCTAAGGGGAAAAAAAAAGGTCTAGGGGCAAGACGGGAATAAAGACACAGACCTACTAGAGAATGGACTTGAGGGTATGGGGAGGGGGAAGGGTAAGCTGTGACAAAGTGAGAGAGAGGCAAGGACATATATACACTAACTTGCCTTTGAAGTTTTTCATCTGCTGCGTGACCACAAGAGGGCGATGAGGGCAGTGGATTCTGTCAGCACATGTGGGAGCCAGGGTTGCTGTTTGTTCTCTCCTGGATCCTTTCAGCGTCTCTCTGGGGCTCAGTGCCTGCCACAGCTTCTTCAAGGGAGTGAGAACAGATATGGAGGCAGCGAAAGAGCTGAGACCGTTTAAAAATAGAATATCTCATAATCACCAAATAGAATTCATTCAACAATTAAACTAGCTAAAAAATATTTTAGCGTCAGGTATTGGTTTCATTGCAAAGTAATCTAGGAAGCGTCCAGAGCTTAAAACTCAAATGTCATCCACCCGCCCCACCCCCCCGGCTTGCAGGCTCCGGGGTGATGTTTCCAAACCTCGGAGGCGGTCAGGCTGGGTGGCCAGGTGCTTCCTGCTCACCATGCTGCCATGAGCTTGGCTTTGTCCCAGTGTGACCTAAGGACCATCTGAGACACAGTGCTAGTGAACTGATTCTGGTACCAGACTGGGAACGGGCAAAACTAGTCCGTAAGAGGAGATACATTGAAAAGTTCCCTCCCCAAGCAGGCCACTCTCCTGTCTTTGTGGTTTCCTTGTTGGTCCAGCCAGAGCAATTATTTGCATCCTGTGTCCCAGGCTACCATCCACTGACTGAAAGGTGCAGCCGCCCCTCTGGCTGGGAATGTATACCGTGTCCTGCTGGTAAATTATGACCACGCCCTTCGAGACTGACACCTCCTCCTGGACCCAAGCTACTCTGAAGCCCCTGCTTTCAGCCTGGTCGTGTACCCTGCATGAAAGAATGTCCCTGAGATGAGTGAGTTCCTTCTAAAAGGCTGCGCCTGTAGTAACTGATTAATTGTTTTATTTTTTTATTGGAGTATAGTTGATTTACAATGTTGTGTTAGTTTCAGGTGTACAGCAAAGTGAATCAGTTATACAGGTACATATATCCACTCTTTTTTAGATTCTTTTCCCATATAGGCCATTACAGAGTATTGAGTGGAGTTCCCTGTGCTATACAGTAGGTCCTTATTAGTTATCTATTTTATATATAGTAGTGTGTATATGTCAATGCCAGTCTCCCAATTCAGGGTGATTTCATGAGCAGCGACTACCTGGCCAGGCACTGTCCTAGGTTTCCCATTTGTGGAGACTCACCTCTGTTTTCCAATATACTTGCATTATAATTTTATTTGTGACTGATTTCCAATGGCAGCTAGCATTTCTGCTTTCACTTTCTCTAGTCCTGGCTCTTTCCATCCCCAAAGAATCTGAGAACCTTGAAAAGCCTAAGACATCACATATGAAAGTTACTGCTGCAGTGGACCACTGTACCTTTCAAGTGACCCTTTTGTCACGGATAGATGCAGACTGGTATTGTGATGGCACAGTGCAAGGCCGAGAATACAGACACAGTGCTGGGTCTTCCCTAGCGGTCCAGTGGTTAAGAGTTCACCTTCCAAAGTAGGGGGTGCAGGTTCGATCCCTAGTCAGGGAGTTAAGTTCCTGCATGCCTCACAGCCAAAAAACAAAACATAAAACAGAAGTAATATTGTAACAAATTCAGTAAAGACTTTAAAAATGGTCCACATCAAAACAAATCTTAAAATAGAAAGACACAGTGCTGTCAGGCTTAAGTACAAATTTGTGGTACCTGTACCTCAACCTAAATTTGTTTACACACATGTGTAAATGTCTCCTGTTTGTTTTTTCATTGACCACATATTTATTCAAAGCCTAAGGTACACAAGACAAAGTTGTTCAGCTCTAAGGATAAGAATAAATTCAACAGGGCCCTTGGCTTCAAGATTTGCATCAAGAAGAAACAAGACTCATACACACAAAAGTGTACATGGTAGCGTTTGCCCGCCTTACACTTGTGAAAAATGCCTTCTACTTGCTTTGTTCCTCTCTGGTTAAGTTCACATATTCACGTATTCATGTACTCAGCATGCATTCAGTCCCCACCGAGTGCTGGGCACTGATGCAGACCCCGGGGTGCTAAAGATGAAATCATGGGGATAGAGAGAGCCTAAATACAATAAAAGACCTTGCCATTTCCTTCCACCTGAAATAAAAATAAACAAAAACGAGACAAAATATAGGAAACAACCTTGGGCTTTTAGGCCACAGCACAGGAAGGGGGCACCAGCCAGGGCCCAGCAGACTCCCTGAGCTGAGAAGACAGGGTTGAGAGTTTGGGGAAACCCATGTAACTACGTTTTGCAGGGCGTAGTACCAGAGAGGAGAACACTGGAGGTCTGCAGAAGCTCACCCGGAAGTGTTAAGCTGATTTCTGATCAGCAGATGTGTGTGAGAAAATCTATCCAAGGCCAGGAGAAAATGGGTTAGAGGGACAGTGCCCAGGATGCACATATGTCTGGGAATAGTTCTTGTTCCAGCCAGCCAGACTGGAAAACCTCTAGGGGCTCTGGATACCAGCACTTGCCTTAGTAATGGAGAATGGAGAGTACTGGAAACCCTGGATTAAATGAAGCTCTGGTCCCACCAACACCAAGACTCAAGGGGATCAAACTGTTTTCAAGAGATTCAATTGCATCCCAGAAAAATGTTCAAGAATATTTACAGGAATACAAAACACCCAGCACCCAAGATGAAATTCACAATATCTGACATCCAATCAAAGATTAGCAGGCAGGCCAAAACCAACTAGAATCTACAATGAGGAGAAAAATCAATAAACTGACATAGGCCCAGGCCTGACACAAATGTTAGAATTAGCAGACAAAGAAATTAAAACATTGATCATAACTGCATTCCATATGTTCCCAAAGTTAAGAAAAGACATGAAAGATATAAATATATTTGAAGAAAGATGGAAATAATAATCCAAAAATTTCCAAATTTGATGTGAAAACTATAAACTCAAAGACCCAAGAAACTCAGTGAACCTCAGTCATGAGGAATACATGAAGAAAGTTACACCAGGTTAATCAAATTGCTCAATGTCAGTAAAGGAGAGGGAGATCTAAAACATGGCCAAAGATAGATGGCATTTTATATAGAGAAACAAAGATAAGACAAGAACAGATTTCTCATCAGAAACAATGTGAGTGGGAAGATGGTAAAGCAACGTATTTAAATTACAAAAACAAAAAAGCTGTCGGCCTGTAATTTCGTACTATAACATACCCCCAAAATGAAAGTAGAACAAAGCCTTTTATTAAAAACAAAAAAAAGAAAGAAAGAAAAAGGTACAAGAAGTGGAGACGTGAAGGTGCACCGCTGTAGGGTGCATCTACTCTGCCTGGTATGGCTTAGCACCCCTGGAAAACAGACTGCGAGGACTTAAAGTTGTACAGTATAAACCCTGAGGCAACCACTCAAATAACAAAACAAGGAACTATGGCTAAGAAGCCTTATAAGGGGATAAAATGGAATCATAGAAACTACTCAGTTAACCCCAAAGAGGGCAAAATGGGAGAATAAAGGACAGATGGGACAAATAGAAAATGAATATTAAGAAAACAGCCTTCAGTTGAACCATGTCAGTCATCGTGTTAAATGTAAATTGCCTAAATGCCTCAATGAAAAGGCAGGTGTTGCCATATTGGATAAGCAAGGCCCAAACTCTATGCTGCTTACAAAAAAATCCACTTTCGGGCTTCCCTGGTGGCGCAGTGGTTGAGAATCTGCCTGCCGATGCAGGGACACGGGTTCAGGCCCTAGTCTGGGAGGATCCCACATGCCGCGGAGCAACTAGGCCCGTGAGCCACAACTACTGAGCCTGTGCGTCTGGAGCCTGTGCTCCGCAACAGAAGAGGCCGCAACAGTGAGAGGCCTGCGCACCGCGATGAAGAGTGGCCCCCACTCGCCACAACTAGAGAAAGCCCTCGCACAGAAACGAAGACCCAACACAGCCAAAAATAAAATAAATAAATAAATAAAAATTTTTTTTAAATCCACTTTAAATATAAAGACACAAATAGGTTAAAGGTAAAAGGATAGGAAAAAGATATACCATGCTATGCTAATGCTAATTCCCATAAAGTTAGGATGGCGATATTGCTATCTGACAAAGGAGATTTCAAAGCAAAGAACATCACCAGAGATAAAGTTATTTCCTAATGATAAAGCCATCAATTCATCAAGAGGACTTAAATATCCTAGATATTAAAGATATTAAAAGAATAAAGGATTTTATGAAACTTTATGCCAACAAATTCATGGTCTTTGATGAAATGGACCATTGCTTGAAAGATACAGGCTATCAAAGCTCACTCAATTCTTTTCCAACAATAAACACAGCTGGTGTTGAAGGAAAAAGACCCCTGTATCTGAAGAAATGAATTCTGTGCCCGTAGAGAAGGACCCTGCTTGCCTGCAGCTGGAGTTTGAAGTTTTCATTTGCTACTTCTGGAAAAGGAACCACAGATAATGTGAGCTCGAATCTGGATTAAGGACAGATGAAACCCTTTGGCCAAAGTCAGAGAACCAGGCTGCAGAAACAGGAAGTCCCCACTCAACTCAGAAACTCTGCGAGGTCAAGGCCTCCTGGGACCCAGGATTTCTGGAAAGGGCTGCAGCACATCCACCAGCCCTGAACTTCAGATTCCAGATGACCAACTGACGGAAAACGACCAGGGCTTCGTGATCATGGAGGTTCAGAAAAGACCGGCCGGCAGAACAGAAGGAGAAAAAAGCAAGATGTGAAGCAAAAACGTGCTTCTGGAAACAATTTACTCTAGGAAGCATCAGTTAACGTCAGGAAGTGTCCTCTGCAGGCTCAACATAACCCAGGAAAATACAGTCTCCATTAACAAGGGACGAAGAAGTCGGTACCAGACAAGTGCTACCCCTGCCTGTGGCTCCTCCCCAGACCCAGCCAACGCCCACCCCATTGCCTGTTCCATCCAACCTTGAACTCTGACCTCGGCTTTCTCTTCTCCAGTTGCACTGCTGTTCTGCCCAACCAGACCATGGTGCTGTCTGCTTCCGGCTCAACCTATGGCCACTTGTGGCTGGACCACCCGCCTCTGGGTTCATTGTTCACAGCGGATGGGTGTACTTCCCCTTCCTCGGTCTTGTTCAGGCCATTTCTTCTGCCTACAGCGGCCTCCTGACTCGTCCCTGGAGTTCAAAGGCCCAGCGAGCCTGCCTTGAGTCACAGCAATGTCCCCCCTCCTCTCAGCCCTTGGTCAGGTCTTCATCTGACACGTGCCTAGATCAGGCCATCCAGCTGCACCCAGGCTCAGGGGCATCTGCTGGCCCAAGTCTGAAGCCTGACCTTTCACCCTCAGCTCCAGGGGTCCTTTCACCAAAAGGGTGTCTGTGGGAGGGTCAGAACCCATCTTCAGCCCCCATAACTCTGAGACCCGCTCCCTTGCCCTCCCGCCCAGGCGGGGCTCCGGGGCAGTGCCGGATCACAAGCAAATAAGGGCCTGGCTCTGAGCCGGGCTGGACTGGACGTGAAGTCACACCTGGGCTCTTTCAGGGGTTGGGTTTGAGAAGCATGACTGAGCCAAGCCTCAGCAGCCCCCGAGCGGCCGTGCGGGTTACTCCCAAAGGGCCGGCCTGGGCTGATGCTTGAGGCCTGGCCCCATGGAGACACGTGGGACTTGCCGGGCTGAGCAGACCCCTGGTCCTGCTCGCGAGTGTGGCAGGGGCGCAGCTCAGGCCCGTCTAAGGCACAGGAGAGCAAGAGGGGTCAAGGGACATTGGGTCTCAGGTGAAGCGGGAAGCTGGGGACAGCCGTTCCGTGTCATGCTGTGTCTTCTGTGGGGCTCCCTCGGGTGGGTTGTGCTAACGAACGGCGCCCTTCTCTCTTGGACCCTCCTCGGCCAGCGCTTCCGGTGTGTTGGGGGCAGCCAGGCCTGGGCCCGCTCCCCTCCATCCAGCAAAACCCTTTGTTAATTATTAAAGGACGCCCCTTCCTCCTCAGGCTCACAGGAGACCCCAGGGCGGCCCCGGGCCCCAGGGAGGTGGGAACCACTTGGGCTGATTTGTCTTGGCAGGAAACCAAGTTAGCCGGAAACACCGGGTGTGTTTCTCATTAAACAGGTGGTGCCGGCCGGATGCCCAAGGTGGGCTCTGGAACCAGAGCCCTGTCCTCTCCCACATGGGGGCTGCGCTCTCCCTCCTCTCTTCTGCGAAAGTGGCTGGTGAAAGGGACACATTTCCTAAAAACAAAGCAACCTGCTGACATGTAACTGCGAAAAGCAAAAGCTCTTCTCATGGCTGAGAGGCCAGAGAAAGGGTGACAAGTGTGCCCGACCCTCTGGAATGTTTACACCACCTCAGGCTTGGATTGATCCCAGATCCTAGCATGGCCAGGGGCTGGAAAGCTCGAGGCAGGCGTCAGGGTCAAGGCTCAGAGGCTCCAAGTGTCCGGGGCTGTCTCTGGAGGCTGCAGAGACCAAGGGAAGTTGGCCCTCTCGGACATCAGCAGAGCAGGAGGATCATGACCGTGACTGCACACGTGGACATGCATTTCACAGCTCACATGCAGCTTCAGGGTCAATGACATCTCTGCCAGACTCTCTTCCTCTGTCGTCTGAGGGGCTGAACCCACCCCCGCCCAGGGATCCAAGCATCAGAAGCAAAGCTGGACTTGGGTCCTGGCTCCTGGGGAGGAAAAGCCGGCTTTGGGGGTGTCACTCTTGGTGGACCCTGGGCTCACCCCACACCAGACAACAGGCCAGTCTGCAGCCAGATTGGGGTGCTGTGACATCAACAATCCTTCCGGTCACGCCGGCCACTCCCCAGCTTCCCTCCACCTCTGGTGGCTCTTCCTCTGAGCACCCACTGCCCCGGGGTGGTCCCAGCCCCCAGCTCCAGTCTCACGCGTCCCTCTGTCGGTTCGGCTTCTCCGCTCACATAGACCAGATGCATCTCAAGTCAAGTGCCCGTGACTCCGTCGCTTTAAATGGTCCTCTGTCCATCCAGCCGCTTGTCACAGAACCAAAGGGATCTCGATTTCTCCTTCTCCCTCCCACCACGTCCAGTCAGTACCAACCCTGTCAGTTCCTCACCACAGTAGCTCCTGGATCTCTTTGCTTCTCTCCACACCCTGCCTCTGAGCCTCAGACAACAGCAGTTTCCGACTGTGCTTCCGCTGGTCTCGGGCCACATCCACAGTGGCCAGGGCAGCTTAAACACACAGACGGCATCCATCACTCGTGTGTTTCAGACGGCCCGGCAACACCCTGCACACTTAGAATGAAGCCCGAAATCTCCTCACTGGCAGGAGCTGACCCCCATCCCTTCCCTCTCCAGCTCCCTGGGACACCCACACCTCCCAAACTCCAGGTCTCTGCTCCTCCCATCTCAGGAGGAGCTCTCCCCAATTTTTCCTTGTCACAAGGCCATTTGTTTCTTCTAGTTACTTCCGTAATAACTGGGCTTGGTCTCTTCTTACAAGACCATGAGCCCCACAAGATCAGGGCTGGTCTACTTCCTCTACCCCAGCTGTGGCAATCTGCCCTCATGCAGTCAACACAACAAAGACTTATTGATCAAGTGAATTAGTCATGTTTATGCAAATCTCTTCCCATGATTCTCTGCCCATTGGAATTCTTAAAGATCACCCCCCCACCTCCAGCCAGAAGTCTTCCAGGATGTCCTCTGGTCGTTGATTGCTCGCTCACGCCACTTCCCCTGATCTTCAGTTGAGCACAGGACACGGGAATCCTTGTCCTTTTGAGTTCTCACTGGACATGCAGCACCTGAGTTGGTGAATCCAGCGACACGTCTGTCTGGGGCCTGGGCTGCCTTCAGCTGAGAAGCTGGCTCTTTGCTGACACCTGTTGCATGGAAAAGACTGTCTCTGGATTTCCCGGACCCTGGAGGCTGTGACTGCCTCAGTCACTGGGTCATGGAACTGTGCTGAGGAAGCAGACTGGACCTTGCTGTCCTGAGCGGTGGCAGAGTCATGCCAACACCGTCCAAGTCTTGAAAACATGTGCCCACTGAGGCCTGGGTGGGGGGTTTGGATATGCAGGACACAAAGGCAAGAGCTAGGGAAGCAGGGAAGTGGCAGCATGCCACACCCCACCGGGCTGCAATGTCCCAGGACCGAGCTCGCTGGTAAACTCGGCTGTTGGGATCATTCGCATGTGATGTTTTTAACCCAAAGGCTCTCCATCTGGCTTCTTGATTGGCTGTGATTTCTTCTGAAAACATTTACGGTCCTTTGAAGTATTTATAATTGTGTGGGGGGCAGGGTGAGGGATCCTTTTTGGCAGTGTTTAGCAGTTTCCGTGGCTGAAAATAGAATTTGGCCTAATAGCCGGGTGGGCGGGGTTGAGGGCCAGAGGTCAAATTCCACTTGTTCCGTAATGAGCACTAATGAAGTGATGGGTTGGGGAAGCTCTGTGTTACAGGAGGGAGCAGCGGGCTTGGTGGGGGGAGGTCGCTGGGCTGCGTGGAAAGAGGCTGAGTGAGAAGTGCTGGGTGCCCACAGGTGACCCCCAACTCCTTGGGGTCCAGCGCCCGAGAAAGGTGTGAGGCTGTGAGTCATACTGTCTTCATTTGCTCAGAAGAGGTAGGTGACCTGTGGAAATCATGGAGCGAATGGGGTCTATTTTTAAAGCATGGGAAAATCTTCCATTCCCTTCATCCTTTCTTTAAAGAGATTAAGTGATGGAAGGAGCTCTTGAGGCAGTGATATCCCCTGACAGAGCTTGTCTTCCAGAGGGAGCTGGTGCGGAGGCAGGTTCAGTGGGTGTGTCCCGGTGCCCTGACACCTGCCCCCTGGCCTGGTACCTGCAGCCTTTGTCCCAGCCTGCTTCGTGGGGAGCTGGTGGGGGGATGGGAAAGAAGGAAACCCCAGGGCAGCTTGTTCCTGGGCCACAGACAACACTTGTTCTGGATTGAACTGTATCCCCTCAAAATTCACATGTTGAAGCCCAAACTGCCAGGACGTCAGAATGTGACCTCATTTGGAAGTAGGGTCATTGCAGATGTAATTAGTTAATATGAAGTCACACCGGTGTAAGGTGGGCCCCCATCTAATGTGACGGGTGTAAAGGGAAATTTGGACCCAGACATGCCCACAGGGAGAACACCATGTGAAGATGGAGACAGGGCCTGGGGTGACACACACACACAAGCCAAGGGACGCCAGAGGTTACAGCAGCTGCCAGAAGTACGGGAGAGATCCTGGGACACAGTCTCCCTCACGGCCCAGAAGGATCCAACCCTGCTGACACCTTGAACTTGGGCTCTGGCCTCCAGACTGGGAGACCATATATCTCTGCTGTTTAAGCTGCCCAGGGCATGGTGCCTTGTTATTGCAGCCCCAGGACACCAACCCACCCCCTAAGAGGCCATTGTCTGAGAGAAAACTGCTCTCTCATGGTCTCCCCAGCTGACAAGGAGGACGGTCCAGTCCCAGGGCTGCTCAGGTGGGCTCGTGTGGAGAACAGCTGCCCCAGAAGTGGCATGTTTATAAACATGGAATACATATTGATTTACAATTTATTGTTCCTGCAAGTTTTATATCTAAATTTTTAAAATAAGTGTCCCAGATGTTCAGGCAAAAGGAAAATTATAACAAGTCGAGATCAAAATATTCAAAAAGAAATGGGGAGTGTCAAAAATAGCACTATGTGGGTAAATACACAATAGTCTTTTTTCTTGTTATTTTAACGTCTTTAAAAAGGTTTAATGTTGTTAAATGTTTTCCTGTTTAATGCTTTAAATGTTTTAATGTCATTGAAATCAATGAACTACATTGTGGGTTTGTAATAAATGTAGAAGTAAAATGAATGACAACAATAGCACCAAGGCTGGGGAAGGAGGAATGCATGTCAGCTTATGCTGTACGTGAGGATGAGGAATAGTATCGCCTAAAGGTAGAGTCTGATAAAACCATCTGTACCATAAATAGCAACATAGATTTACAGCAAATAAGCCATCAAGGCAGGTAAGATGGAACTGTGTTCAATACAGAAGGAGAGAAGTCAGGTACAGTTCCATGGCAGCTGGGGTGCTGGGGCATGTGGATGTTCTCATCTGGTTGCTTCTGTTTTCTCAAGAAATAGAAGCCAGGTCATCAGTGGAGAGTGAACATTCATTCATTCGCCCATCACATAAATGCTATGACTACCTACTCGTGCCCAGGACTGGTCTAAGAACTGGGGGAACAGCAACGAATAAAATGCCCTCATTGAGTGTACATTCTAGGGGTGTAGACCGACAAACGATCGCAAGTCTTTGGTGCTATGAAGGCACATGAATGTGGGCACAGTGACAGGGAGTGCTGGGGCCCATGCCTTGCTCCTTGAGGACTGGGGAGCAGAGTCAGGGCTGCAGGCGGCCTGGACTCCTGTGTTCCTCAAGTGGCTGAGGAAGCAGGCGAGCAGAGCATCCTGGGGCTAATCCTGGTGGCCTGCTAGACGGAGGTGGTCAAAGCTGTGGCAGAGGTAGGAGGTGGGAGAAGATGGAGGAAGAGGCGAGGGGGTTGGCCTGGCCGGGGTCTCGCAGGGCTCTGGACCCCTCCTCACTCCTGCCAATCACGTGTGGAGGTCTTCAGGAGTCTTCTCTGGACCCGTAGAGCTTCTCGGCTGTCTGGACTCCTGCTGTGGAGAGAGCTGGGGCTGGGAGGGGTGGTGACATCTGAGAAAGCAGAGGAGGAACAGGTGAGTTCAGGGAGCAGGTGAGCGACTAGAGCCCCGGGGCCCACCTAGCGTTGGTGGGGACCCGTGTAGAGGGACACGTCAGCATGTCATACCTTTTTCTTGGATACGTGCTTCTGCGGCCAGGCCAGGTGAGGGGGTGAGGACAGTTGGCCTGGAAAGTGAGGACAGTGGCAGGAGTTTTATCTGGAGCAGAATTAGGACTATAGCCCAGGAGACAGCATTTCAGAGAGCTCCTCAGAGCTGCTCCGGGTGGGGGGGGGAGTCAGCATATATGTGATTTTAGTGAAGGGGGATATGAAGTGAAGCACACATTTTGGCAGAGACTTGCTGCTCGTCACGAGGAGCAGACATCACCGTGAAGGATTTTAGTGCTTTTCTAGATATGAAGAGATGCAAGAGTTGGACTCATAAAATCTTCTCCTGAAAATCTCTAACCATCTGAAGCCTGTTCTGTAAGTTTTTCCCAGAGCGCAGAGGGCCTCATTCCTGCTCTCCACCCTGAACTCCTTTCATGGGGGTGTTGAAAGTCAGCAGCTGCAGCGGCTCATGATTTAATCCTCGTCGAGGCAGATGGCCATTGCCAATTTGTAGGTGACAGTGGTGACGGACAGAGAAAGCGAGGCTGGGGCGGGGGGGGGGGGAGGGCAGTGAGGACAGGGGAGAGCGAGGGACCAGGAAAAGTTCTCCTAAAGGCACCTGACTGCGGGTATGATGAGAACTTGAGTTACTCAATCTCCCCAACTGCCATCCAATAAAAGTCTTATTATCTGTCTCTCGGGAGTGCTAGGAGGAAGTTCAAGTTAAAAAAACTGGGGGGAGAGCCTGAGATAAGAGATAAGAATGTCACTAAGGCAACACAGGCAGTGGAGGAGCAGATAGATGGTGTGGATTTTCATATGGAAATGTTGGAACGTGACATCTCAGCTCACAGAGGGCGGAGATGACGCTGAGCACAGCTTCCTCTCCTTGAGGTTGGCACCTTGGCAGGGAGGAAGGCACCACCTTCTGCAGCCGGCTGGGGGGCTGCCATTCTGCAAAGGGGCCCATGGGGAGCTGTCCTCTTCAGCACTACTCTCCAGCAGCAAGACCTGGGCACCCAGACCTGGACGGCAACTTGACTCTCAGAAGAGGTGGGCAGACAAGGGTGTGCCAAGGGTCCCATCCATCCACCCCAGATGGGCAGCCAAAGGGAAAGCTGTCCCCCTAATATGGCCCCGCAGAGGTTCAAGAGTGTCTGGCCCAGAAATCAAACTTAAAGAGGTCTTGCTCAGAGTCATAGGTGGACTATCCATGACTTGTTGCCTAAATGACCTCAACTGCCTGCCTCGTTGGAGAGTCTGTCACTGGCTGGCATCAGCAAGACTGCCCAGAGCAGCCTGTGAAACGAAGAGATGCACGGCCCGGGCTCTGAGAGTGACGGGCTCAGCAGACGGGGGCCACTGCCTTCACATGGCATCAGGGCACCTGCTCCTTGCTTTGCGAGTGGTGACTCCCAAAGAAGGGCAGAGGATAGAATGAAAGGATTGATTTTAATCAGCCTGCAATCTAAAGGTGTACTGAAGTCATTCTAAAGCAGGTTTAACTTCCAGCTCAAGTTCACAGGTGGAATATCATGAAGATGCTCATAGGTTTCAGTGTTTGGGGGTGAAGGGAGAGAGCAGTGAAAAAGAATATTACCATGGGATGATGAAAGATACAGTTTGCTGTAGACTGGGAAGCAGCATGCCATTAACACACTGCCAGAACCACGTGACGGGCAGTCAGATTTCTTCTGATCCTACTCCCCTTGACAATAAGGGTACAGCTTTGAAAAACAGCATAGGCGTGCCCACTCCATGCAGGACCTGAGAACACCCAGTGCCTCTCCCCACACAGCCTCTGCCCATCGTGGAAGCACCAGGAAAATCTGTAATGTCAAGGGACCCCCGGGAGCACAGATTCTAACAAGTTCTCTGAACCATATCCCATAGTCAAGGGTGGTTTAGATCCTAAGATAGGGTCACTCTGAACTACTGCCAACTACTCTCTCCCCTACCACCCTGTCTTAATCTCAGAAAAAGAATTGAAAATTTTATTATATTTCAAGAAGTGTCAGTACAGCTCCCTGTCAACTATATAGGTAACTGGGAACTCTTAAGATATAAAATGTCTTATAGTTCAAGTGGCACACACACACACACACACACACACACACACCATACAGTCTAGGCCTCCTTGAGTCTTTCTCAACACAGCAGCCAGAAGGAGCCTTTCAAAACTAAGTCAGATCACATCACTTGTCTCTTCAAAACCATGTTATCTGAGAGTAACTGTTGCCTGGCGCCCACAGTCCCTCTGCCTGCATCCACAGCCTCTCTGTGCCTGGTCCCCTTCCTGCAGCCCCACCGGCCCCCTCGCCAGTCCTCAGACACACACGTCTCCTCCCAGCTCAGAACCCTCGAGCTTACCATCCTTCTGGAATAATCTTCTCTCAGATATCCACGTGGCTCCCTCAAGTCATGGTTCAGTGTTTGTGTGCTTTTCCTGAGAATCCTATTTAAAAGTTCCCCTGGGGAAGGACCTTCAAGATGGCGGAGCAGTAAGACGTGGAGATCACCTTCCTCCCCACAGATACATCAGAAATACATCTACACGTGGAACAACTCATACAGAACACCTACTGAACGCTGGCAGAAGAACTCAGACCTCCCAAAAGGCAAGAAATTCCCACGTAGCTGGGTAGGGCAAAAGAAAAAAGAATAAACAGAGACAAAAGAATAGGGACGGAACCTGCACCAGTGGGAGGGACCTGTGAAGGAGGAAAGGTTTCCACACACTAGAAGCCCCTTCGCAGGCAGAGACTGCGGGTGGCGGAGGGGGAAGCTTCGGAGCCGCGGAGGAGAGCACAGCCACAGGGGTGCGGCGGGCAAAGCCGAGAGATTCCCGCACAGAGGATCAGGGCCGACCGGCACTCACCAGCCCGAGAGGCTTGTCTGCTCCCCCGCTGGGGCAGGTGGGGCTGGGAGCTGAGGCTCAGGCTTCGGTCGGAGCGCTGGGAGAGGACTGGGGTTGGCAGCGTGAACACAGCCTGCAGGGGGTTAGTGCACCACGGCTAGCCGGGAGGGAGTCCAGGGAAAAGTCTGGAGCTGCCGAAGAGGCAAGAGACTTTTTCTTCCCTCTTTGTTTCCTGGTGCATGAGGAGAGGGGATTAAGAGTGCTGCTTAAAGGAGCTCCAGAGACGGGCGCGAGCCGCGGCTAACAGCGCGGACCCCAGAGACGGGCATGAGATGATAAGGCTGCTGCTGCCGCCGCCAAGAAGCCTGCGTGCGAGCACAGGTCACTATCCACACCCCCCTTCCGGGGAGCCTGTGCAGCCCGCCACTGCCAGGGTCCTGGGATCCAGGGACAACTTCCCCGAGAGAACGCACGGCGCGCCTCAGGCTGGTGCAACGTCACGCCGGCCTCTGCCGCCGCAGGCCCGCCCCACATCCGTGCCCCTCCCTCTCCATGGCCTGAGTGAGCCAGAGACCCCGAATCAGCGGCTCCTTTAACCCCGTTCTGTCTGAGCAAAGAACAGACGCCCTCTGGTGACCTACACGCAGAGGCAGGGCCAAATCCAAAGCTGAACCCCGGGAGTTGTGCGAGCAAAGAAGAGGAAGGGAAATTTCTCCATGCAGCCTTGGGAGCTGTGGACTAAATCCCCACAATCAACTTGATGTACCCTGCATCTGTGGAACACCTGAATAGACAACGAATCATCCCAAATTGAGGAGGTGGACTTTGGGAGCAACTGCAGACTTGGGGTTTGCTGTGACTGACTAGTTTCTGATTTTTATGTTTATCTTAGTATAATTTTTAGTGCTTGTTATCATTGGTGGATTTGTTTATTGGTTTGGTTGCTCTCTTTTTTTATTACTTTTAAAATTTTTAAATTTTAATAATTTTTTTATTTGTTATTTTCATAACTTTCTTTTTTTTCTCCCTTTTCTTCTGAGCCGTGTGGCTCACAGGGTCTTGGTGCTTTAGCCAGGTGTCAGGCCTGAGCCTCTGAGGTGGGAGAGCAAAGTTCAGGACATTGGACCACCAGAGACCTCCCAGCCCCATGTAATATCAACTGGTGTGAACTCTCCCAGAGATCTCCATCTCAACGTGAAGACCCAGCTCCACCCAACGGCCAGCAAACTCCAGTGCTGGACGCCCCACACCAAACAACTAGCAAGACAGGAACACAACCCCACCCATTAGCAGAGAGGCTGCCTAAAATCATAATAAGTTCACAGACACCCCAAAACACACCAGTAGACGTGCTCCTGCCCACCAGAAAGACAAGATCCAGCCTCATCCACAGGCACCAGTCCCCTCCACCAGGAAGACTACACAACCCACTGAACCAACCTTACCCACTGGGGGCAGACACCCAAAACAATGGGAACTATGAACCTGCAGCTGCAAAAGGGAGACCCCAAACACAGTTAGATAAGCAAAATGAGAAGACAGAGAAATACGCAGCAGATGAAGGAGCAAAGTAAAAACCCACCAGACGCAACAAATGAAGAGGAAATAGGCAGTCTACCTGAAAGAGAATTCAGAGTAATGATAGTAAAGATGATCCAAAATCTTGGAAACAGAATGGAAAAAATACAAGAAACGTTTAACAGAGACCTAGAAGAATTAAAGAACAAACAAACAGAGATGAACAATACAATAACTGAAATGAAAAATACACTAGAAAGAATCAGTAGCAGAATAACTGAGGCAGAAGAACGCACAAGTGACCTGGAAGACAGAATGGTGGAATTCACTCCCGTGGAACAGAATAAAGAAAAAAGAATGAAAAGAAATGAAGACAGCCAAAGAGACCTCTGGGACAACACTAAATACACCAACATTTGCATTATAGGGTTCCCAGAAGGAGAAGAGAGAGAGAAAGGACCCGAGAAAATATTAGAAGAGATTATAGTTGAAAACTTCCTTAATATGGGAAAGGAAATAGTCAATCAAGTCCAGGAAGCACAGAGAGTCCCATACAGGAAAAATCCAAGGAGAAACATTTCAAGACACATATTAATCAAACTATCAAAAATTAAATACAAAGAAAAATATTAAAAGCAGCAAGGGAAAAGCAACAAATAACATACAAGGGAATCCCCATAAGGCTAATAGCTGATCTTTCAGCAGAAACTCTGCAAGCCAAAAGGGAGTGGCAGGACATATTCAAAGTGATGAAAGGGCAAAACCTACAGCCAAGATTACTCTACCCTGCAAGGATCTCATTCGGATTCAACAGAGAGTTTAAAACCTTTACAGACAAGCAAAAGCTAAGAGAATTCAGCACCACTAAACCAGCTTCACAACAAATGCTAAAGGAACTTCTCTAGGCAGGAAACACAAGAGAAGGAAAAGACCTACAATAACAAACCCAAAACAATTGAGAAAATGGGAGTAGGAACATACATATTGATAATTTCCCCAAATGTAAATGGATTAAATGCTCCAATCAAAAGACACAGACTGGCTGAATGGATACAAAAACAAGACCCATATATATACTGTCTACAAGAGACCCACTTCAGTCCTAGGGACACATACAGACTGAAAGTGAGGGGATGGAAAAATATATTCCATGCAAATGGAAATCAAAAGAAAGCTGGAGTAGCAATTCTCATATTGGACAAAATAGACTTTAAAATAAAGACTCGTACAAGAGACAAAGAAGGACACTACATAATGATCAAGGGATCGATTCAAGAAGAAGATATAACAATTGTAAATATTTATGCACCCACCATAAGAGTACCTCAATACATAAGGCAAATACTAACAGCCATAAAAGGGGAAATCAACAGTAGCACAAAAATAATAGGGGACTTTAACACCCCACTTTCACCAATGAACAGGTCATCCAAAATGAAAATAATAAGGAAACACAAGCTTTAAATGACACATTAAACAAGGTGGAATTAATTGATATTTATAGGACATTCCATCCAAAAACAATAGAATACACTTTCTTTTCAAATGCTCATGGAACATTCTCCAGGATAGATCATATCTTGGGTCACAAATGAAGCCTTGGTAATTTAAGAAAACTAAAATCATATCAAGTATCTTTTCTGACCACAACACTATGAGAATAGATATCAATTACAGGAAAAAATCGGTAAAAAATACAAACACATGGAGTCTAAATAATACCACTACTTAATAACCAAGAGATCACTGAAGAAATCAAAGAGGAAATCAAAAAATACCTAGAAAGAAATGACAATGAAAACATGACTACCCAAAACTTATGGGATGCAGCAAAAGCAGTTCTAAGAGGGAAGTTTATATCAATACAATCCTACTTCAAGAAACAAGAAACATCTCAAATAAACAACCTAACCTTACACCTAAAGCAATTAGAGATAGAAGAACAAAAAAAAAACCCAAAGTTAGCAGAAGGAAAGAAATCATAAACATCAGATCAGAAATAAATGAAAAAGAAATGAAGGAAATGATAGCAAAGATCAATAAAACTAAAAGCTGGTTCTTTGAGAAGATAAACAAAATTGATAAACCATTAGCCAGACTCATCAAGAAAAAAAGGGAGAAGACTCAAATCAACAGAATTAGAAATGAAAAAGGAGAAGTAACAACTGACACTGCAGAAATACAAAGGATCATGAGACATTACTACAAATAACTCTATGCCAATAAAATGGACAACCTGGAAGAAATGGACACATTCTTAGAAAAGCACAACCTTCTGAGACGGAACCAGGAAGAAATAGAAAACGTAAACAGACCAATCACAAGCACTGAAATTGAAACTGTGATTAAAAATCTTCCAACAAACAAAAGCCCAGGACCAGATGGCTTCACGGGTGAATTCCATCAAAGATGTAGAGAAGAGCTAACACCTATCCTTCTCAAACTCTTCCAAAATATAGCACAGGGAGGAACACTTCCAAACTCACTCTACGAGGCCACCATCACTCTGATACCAAAAGCAGACAAAGTGGTCACAAAAAAAGAAAACTACAGGCCAATATCACTGATGAACATAGATGCAAAAATCCTCAACAAAATACTAGCAAACAGAATCCAACAGCACATTAAAAGGATCATACACCATGATCAAGTGGGGTTTATCCCAGGAATGCAAGGATTCTTCAATACATGCAAATCAATCAATGTGATACACTGTATTAACAAATTGAAGGATAAAAACCATATGATAATCTCAATAGATGCAGAAAAAGCTTTCAACAAAATTCAACACCCATTTATGCTAAAAACCCTCCAGAAAGTAGGCAGAGAGGGAACTTACCTCAATATAATAAAGGCCATATATGACAAACCCAGAGCCAACATCATTCTTAATGGTGAAAAACTGAAACCAATTCCTCTAAGATCAGGAATAAGACAAAGCTGCCCACCACTATTATTCAACAAAGTTTTGGATGTTTTAGCCACAGGAATCAGAGACAAAAAAGAAATAAAAGGAATCCAAATCCAAAAAGAAGAAGTAAAATTGTCACTGTTTGCAGATGACATGATACTATACGTAGAGAATCCTAAAGATGCTACCAGAAAACTACTAAAGCTAATCAATGAATTTGGTAAAGTAGCAGAATACAAAATTAATCCACAGAAATCTATTGCATTCTTATACACTAATGATGAAAAATCTGAAAGAGAAATTAAGGAAAAACTCCAATTTACCATTACAACAAAAAGAATAAAATACCTAGGAAAACCTACCTAAGGAGACAAAAGAACTGTATGCAGAAAACTATAAGACACTGATGAAAGAAATAAAAAATGACACAAACAGTTGGAGACATCTACCATGGTCTTGGGTTGGAAGAATCAATATTGTGAAAATGACTATACTACCCAAAGCAATCTACAGATTCAATGCAATCCCTATCAAATTACCAATGGCATTTTTCATGGAACTAGAACAAAAAATTTCACAATTTGTATGGAAACACAAAGAATCCCTAATAGCCAAAGCAATCTTGAGAAAGAAAAATGGAGCTGGAGGAATCAGGCTCCCTGACTTCAGAAAATACTGCAAAGCTACAGTAATCAAGACAGTACGGTACTGGCACAAAAACAGAAATACAGATCAATGGAACAGGATAGAAAGCCCAGAGATAAACCCACGCACCCATGGTTAACTAATCTATGACAAAGGAGGCAAGAATATACAATGGAGAAAAGACAGCCTCTCAATAAGTGGTGCTGGAAAATTGGACAGCCATATGTAAAAGAATGAAATTAGAACACTCCCTAACACCAAACACAAACATAAACTCAAAATGGATTAAAGACCTAAGTGTAAGGCCAGACACTATAAAACTCTTAGAGGAAAACATAGGCAGAACACTCTATGACATATATCACAGCAAGATCCTTTTTGACCCACCTCCTAGAGAAATGGAAATAAACACAAAAATAAACAAATGGGATCTAATGAAACTTAAAAGCTTTTGCCCAGCAAAGGAAACCATAAACGAGATGAAAAGACAACCCTCAGAATGGGAGAAAATATCTTCAAATGAAGCAACTGACAAAGGATTAATCTCCAAAATATACAAACAGCTCATGCAGCTCAATATCATAAAAACAAACAGTTGATTCAAAAAATGGGCAGAAGACCTAAATAGACATTTCTCCAAAGAAGACATACAGACTGCCAACAAACACATGAAAGGATGCTCAACATCACTAATCATTAGAGAAATGCAAATGAAAAGTACAATGAGGTATCACCTCACACCGGTCAGAATGGCCATCATCAAAAAATCTACAAACAGGGCTTCCCTGGTGGCGCAGTGGTTGAGAGTCCACCTGCCGATGTAGGGGACACGGGTTCGTGCCCCGATCCGGGAAGATCCCACATGCCGCGGAGCGGCCTGGCCCGTGAGCCATGGCCACTGAGCCTGTGTGTCTGGAGCCTGTGCTCGGAAGCGGGAGAGGCCACAACAGTGAGAGGCCCGCATACCGCAAAAAAAAAAAAAAAAAAAAAAAAAAAAAAAAATCTACAAACAATAAATGCTGGAGAGGGTGTGGAGAAAAGGGAACCCTCTTGCACTGTTGGTGGGAATGTAAATTGATACAGCCACTATGGAGAACAGTATGGAGGTTCCTTAAAAAGCTAAAAATAGAACTACCATACAACCCAGCAATCCCACTCACTACTGGGCACATACCCTGAGAAAACCATAATTCAAAAAGAGTCATGTACCACAATGTTCATTGCAGCTCTATTTACAAAAGCCAGGACATGGAAGCAACCTAAGTGTCCATCAACAGATGAATGGATAAAGAAGATGTGGCACATATATACAATGGAATATTACTCAGACATAAAAAGAAACTTGTAGTGAGGTAGATGGACCTAGAGTCTGTCATACAGAGTGAAGTAAGTCAGAAAGAGAACAACAAATACCGTATTTTAACACATATATATGGAATCTAAAAAAGAAAAAGAAAGGTTCTGAAGAACCTAGGGGCAGGACAGGAATAAAGACGCAGACGTAGAGAATGGACTTGAGGACATGGTGGGGGGAAGGGTAAGCTGGGACGAACTGAGAGAGTGGCATTGACATATATAAACTACCAAATGAAAAATAGATAGCTAGTGGGAAGCAGCCACATAGCACAGGGAGATCAGCTCGGTGCTTTGTGACCACCTAGAGGGGTTGGATAGGGAAGGTGGGAGGGAGACTCAAGAAGAAGGGGATATGGGGATATATGTATACGTATAGCTGATTCACTTTGTTATACAGCAGAAACTAACACAACATTGTAAAGCAATTATAGTCCAATAAAGATGTTTTTAAAAAGTAAAATAAAGACAATGGCAAAAAAAAAGTTCCCCTGGGAACTACTTACATCCCTTCCCTGTCTTGTTTTTATCCGTTGTACTTGTTGCCTAATTAAATATGCAAGCATTTACTATCTTTCTATCTCTCTACTCTGTCTTGAATATAAATTCTATGAGGACTTGACTTGTTTGATGTATACGTACACACACAGAGAGACATGGAGCTAGCACCTAGGACAGTAATACTTAGCAATAATGAGCATGAATAAACATCTACTGAATGAATGAATGAAAAGATATAATTTGTAAGGAAAGGCAAGATCATCCTTGTGTATCTTTCTCTCTTCATTTAATACCACATCAGGAGAATGTTCTCACATTGTTCAATATTCTTCAAAATTAAAATTTTCAGTGTTTGTGATCCGTTCCATCATACAGATGTAGGTAATTAACCATTTCCCTACTTTGGAGAATTTGGATTGCTTCACACTCACAAGTTATTCTGCAAACAGTACGCACCCATTCATTTACTATGTATTGATTGAGTGTTGAATATATGCTATGTGCTGTGCTTCATCTTGAGGCTGCGAGAGCAGCTAGGATCCGGTCCTTAGGCAGGTGGAAGAGAAGAGTGTGGTTTACGTGTGGTGAGAACCAGGAATGTGCACTGGAAACAGCTGTTCAGGGATTTATTACACCCACAGGTCACTGAGCTCTGTTCACTCTTCTGTATTTCTTCTCTTTACTCTTTAGATGGAATCATTTCTGTTTACCTATCTTCAAGTTCATGAACCTTTATTCTGCTGACTCTAACCTGCTGGTAAGACCATCCAGGGAAGTTTTTATTACAGATGCTGTACTTTTCAGTCCTCAGAGTTGTGTTGTTTTATATACTCTCTTGCCAATTGGATCAAACCTAGCTACTGCTGTAATGAAAACCTGAATACATTACTGATTACTTGGCCGGTAGGCATGAAAAGCAGAAGAAAAGAGTGAAATTGGTCAGACACTCCCCATCTTCCACTGAATAATAAAAAAGAGGAGGATAAGATGGAGATAAATGTAAAGACGGTACTGTGCTGCTGGGTCACGGGACTGTTTCACTCTGCAGAGCGTCCTATCTGATATGGAAGGCTGGCAGAAACCATAATGAAATCTAGCTAAAAAATGGGATTGCAATCTATGGATTAAGTGGAGGTCATTGCCTGGTAAATCTCCATAGCGCGATTGATCAACAATAAGACTTTCATCAATAAGTTTCAATCCAGTGCAGGAATCTCGTCCTGGGGCTATTCTGATAATGGGCCTAAAATGCAATGCTTCTTGTTTTAATGAAACTGACAGAATCTCTCAAAAACAACTTATGACATATTTGTATGTATTTTATAATAAACAATAGACTAAGGAAGAGAATACATTGATAATGGCTTAGCTTGCACTTTGGATGTTCAGTACAAATATTTCTAGACTCTACAGTTGCAATGCAAAGCATGATCAGAAGACATAAAATGTACAGAAACCTGCATATGTAAAAGCAAAAAAGAGTGTTACTTCCAGTAAAACACTGACTTAAGAATAATATTAAATCAGCTACTCTTTTTCACTCTGAGTGAGATTTTTTCTGAGATTTCCTTCTTCTATGAGATGTTCTCTGAGATTTCCATTCAAAACTAGTTTTCTAATCCAAAAAGTTCTTGCTTATTCTTATAACAATAATCAAGACCCCACGCTGAAGGCTTCAGGATTGACTTTTACCTCAAAGCCAAAACAGAATGAAGCTTCCTCCCTGTCTATCCCACAGACCCACAATAGCCCTTCAGGGCAGGCTGGTAAATTGAGGAGTAGTCATGAGGGCCAGACCTTCTCAGTTCCAGGTTAGACTATTGTCACATATTTTCTCCTTCCAGATAATTCGACACAAAACTATCTCAACATTCCTTGCCTGTGTCCATGGATCCCAAGCCTCTTAAATGGTATCTGTATCTTTATTAAGATAAAACGAAAAGAGTATGGGTGGTTTTGAAGACACGGGAAGGAACACACTTATTCTATTTCCAAGGGGCTAATACTAATTGGCCATCAAATCTCCCCCAAAGAATAAAAATGCCTTTGAGGATATGAATGTGTTAGAATTCCCTCAAAAGAAAGACGGGTGAGAGCGACATTTCCCTTTTCTATTGTTTAAAGAACAGAATATGTTTCTTTTTATCCTAATATAAAAGTTAATGCAATAGCATAATAAAAAGCAGAGATGGAATTTCTTCTGTAAGGGAATTTCAAAGAGATACAATCTCCTTTTGAAAAGCTGAAATGACTTCTAAGTGAAATCTGCTCGATACATACATAGGGTGAGCTGGTTGTTACCCACACCCGGCACAAGTTATCATTCACCTGACAGCTACGTGATTTGTCCATATTGGAGAGTATGCTGTGGATCTGTGAGATCGCTCTTGCCAGTATGAGAACTATGAGAAAAATTCGTCTTTAAGAGTTTTTGTTTTACTACTTAAAAAAGAACATGCCAGTTCAGTCCCCCTTCTTCTACGTTCAGGGCTCCATAAATTAATTCCAGTCTTTTTTCGAGGTGAAAGAAATTTCTCTGATAAAAAGTCATTGATGTTTTCACATTTTTCATCATCTTTTTTAAAAACTGTACCACAACATTTTATAAAGCCTAATTTAATGGAATGTCGTGTTCTTTGTTTTACAGTGTGGATCTGAGAACAGCCCGGCTTTTTTTGATAATGAAAAGCAGAGTTTTAAACATGGAAAAAAATAAGAAAAAAGCACTATGTTATGGAATATTAGTGTTATGGTATATTGATGCAATTATTTTTAAAAAGAAAAATAAAGTGATCAGGGTTTTTCAAACGAAGAATATATGGATTCATTTAAGGAAAAACCATTTTTATGGATGCCCAGCATTTTATATTATTTTTATTACGATGACACTTGAATAGGCATTAACATAAGCCAAAGTATTGACCCTTTATAATAGCTTTTATGCAACAAATAATGGAAAGAAATATGCATAATAAGTACAGATAAAATGAAACCATTGAGATCCTTATTTACAGCGTCAACTTAATGAACGGATGATGTTATTTTGCTGAGATTTGTCTGTCTCTTAAAGATGATGTTATCCTAGGTGACAAGGGCCTGTTCCTGTGGCTCTGCACACCCCCAGGTCCACATGCTCTGTGAAAAGCTGCTTTTCTCACAACCGTTTACTCCCTGAGCCTGGAATCCTCCGGCTCTCAGCTGGTGTGAATGCATCACTTAGTCACAGACCGCCTTTGTTCTTTCTCTCTAACTTTGAGCAATTACACGCCTACTCCTCTCCACCATGAACACAGTGCAGACTTGGTGCCGAAATCACGTGGCTTGGTTGGTTCTAAGCTGGCTGTCTAGTCGATCCAGAAAATGAAGGCAGCATTTTAAAATTCTACTAGAGAGGGAATTCTCTGGCGGTCCCATAGTTAGCACTAGGCGCTCTCACTGCTGGGGCCCTGGGTTCGATCCCTGGTCGGGGAAACAAGATCCCGCAAGCCAAAAAAATAAAATAAAATAAATATAAAATAAAACAAAATGCTGCTAGAGAATACTTCTGCAGACCCCAGCTGGATTGTCACCGATGCCCTTGCTAGCCCCTGGCTGAGGAATAAACGGTTTAAACACGTATCGTTGTGAAATCAGTTTTTCATCTTTCTCCTTGGTTTTTCCTTCTTTGCAACAAGTTCTTCTCATTTGTGGCCTAGAAAACTGCTAGTCACCCTGCAGTACCACCCTCCTCATGAATGTCACTCTTCTACAAAGTCTGTAACAGCATAGGTGTGTGTACACACACACACCGCAGGTGAGGTCAACCTTCATAGTCTGCACGTCCACAGCCCTTTGCACCAGGCCCTGGGACAGCACTTCTCATTCCTGACCATCCCTGTTTCTATCTCCCCCAGCCCCTCAGTCTGTCCATAAACTCAAGAAGAAGGAGCCCCGTTTCTCCATCTTCATCTTACTAGAGCCAGGAGTTGACAGGCCCTCAGGAAATGCTGAATGAATGAACTGTCATGGGATGGTTAATTTTATGCATCAATTTAGCTAACGGAAGCCCAGATAGATGGTCAGACATCATTTCTGGGTGTGTCTGGGAGTGTATTTCTGGAAGAGATTAGCATTTGAATCTGTAGACTGAGTAAAGAAGATCCACCCCACCGGTGTGGGTGATCATCATCTAATCCGCTGAGGGATCGAATAGAACAAAAAGGCAGAGGAAAGGCAAATTCTTGTTTTCTTCTTGAGTTGGTACATCCATCTTCTGCCCTAGAACATGGGAACTCCTGGTTCTCTGGCCTTCAGACTCTGGGACTTACAACAGTGGCCACTGCAATTCTCAGGCCTTTGCACTCCGACTGAGTTGCAACAACAGCTCTTCTGGTTCTCGAGCCTGCAGCTGGCAGATCACATGACTTCCCTGCCTCCATAATCACATGACGCCTATTCTCCTAATAAATCTCCTCTTATACATCTGTATATCCTACTGGTCTCTTTCTCTGGAGAACCCTAACACACATCAGAATACACACCTGCTTGTAAAACTCGAAATGCAGCCAGTAAATAATCAAAAGTCAAAGGAACCAGGGGATGCATGCTGTGTATTTGTGGTCCCTCCCCATCCCTGCATAGACCGGGAAGATGTGGTCTACAACCATGGCAGGGGATGTGGAAATATTTTCTTCTGTTTTCAACAGATGTTTCAGGGTGGTTATTGCAGTCATGCACTTTGCTGTCGGGCAGAAGCTCACACCACGCATCTCCAATAAATCACTTGTAAACTGTAGCTTGGGAGCAGGAAAGCTTGCCTTGCAGTTGTTTTGCCTCCAGGCCTGGGGTGAAGATGGGGTGTGCTGGTTCCCTGAGGGGAGCAGGCGGCACAGCTGCTCCACATCCGCTGCCCCGGGACGGCCTGCTGAGACCTCCAACCCTGGGGAGGGGGGCCTGAAAGGAAACAGGGGGCGGGCTGATTCCTCCCGGGCTCCAGGGTGGCTTCAAGTCTGAGCGCTAATGCCCAGGGAGACCTGCCTGGGAACCACAGAAGAACAAGAAGGTAACATGGCCACATTTTTAGTTTCAGAAACGTTGACTGACATTTGTTGAATGAATATATGGCATTCGTGGAGAAGACGTCTCTAAGCAGGGTGATGGTGGGGAGGCGTTCTAGGACAAGAGGCCTGCAGAACACCCAGTCCAGCCTGGTGCCCCAAGTCACCTCTAGTCCATCAGTAGACGCGATGGTTACACCTGGTCTCCTCAGCCTGCCAGGTCAACCGGCAAGTCTGGGCTGGAATCAGTCACAGGTTCATAGATACAGTATCTTTGTGTTATTGATTTAGAACTTAATATGGTTAAATAACATGGTCTATGGGATGCTAATTCTTTGAACTTTGGTGGGACAAGCTTTGTTGGGCTTAATAAATGGTCAGTTTTTGGAAATGCCTCATGTGTTTTTGAAAGAATGGGTACTCTCCAGCTGCTGGGTGCAACGTTTTACAGATGCCCATGGGACCCAGACCTTGAATTACATTGTTTCAATCTTGTTTGCCCTTGCTGAGTGTCATCTTTCCCTTCTATCAATTACTAGGAGTGGTATGTTAAAACACGGGTTGGTTTGTGATTTGGACGATCTCTCTTAGTGATTCTGTCCATTTTCATCTTATACTTTTTGAAGCTATGTATTAGGTCACATAAGGCTAAAATTGTCATATTTCCCTGGTAAAATTCATCATTTTATCAATAGATGTTGACTCTATTTCTAGTAAAGTTTGTGTCTTAGCCTTTATTTGCTCTAAAATTAATATAGTTGTAATAGCTTTCCTTGGGTATTTACCTTTTTCTGTCCCTGTATTTCCCAACTTTCTTTAACTTAAATTCTGAAAACAATATTTTTACCTCTCTCTCTAAAAACATAAAGGACTTTTGAATGCCTTAACTCTGACCATCCCTTCCCAATTTATATGCTATTGTTTTCATTAATGTGTGAATATCCTGCTTTTCCTTCATCCATAGATTACACGTTATTATTAGTGTTTCTACCGTCGGTGTCCGGACTTACCATGGGCTTACTCTTGTTTCACAAACTGTTTCCTCATGAATCTCAGACCCTTCTTCTGGAACTCTTCTCCTTCCTAAAGCATATCCCTTAGAAGTTCCTTCCAAAGAGTCTGTCTGTTGTGAATTCTCTCCGTTTTTGTTAACCTGAGGAATATTTATTTCACCCGCATTTTTGGAAGATAGACATTCTGAGCATAGAATTTTAGATTGTTAATTGTTTTCTCAAAACATTTCAAAGATGTTCTTCTACTGTCTTCCGGGTTCTCTTGCTGTTGAAATGTCAGTGCTCAGACTGTTCTCCATCATCAGGGGACCTGTTTTTTCTCTGCTTTTAAGTGTTCTCTTTGTGTTTGGTGTCCCTCAATTCACTACGTTGCTTCTAGAGTGATTTTCTTTTTATTTATTCTTCTTTGTGTTCATGAGTTTCTTAATCTGAACATTAGAGCCTTTCAACAGTTATGGAAAATTCTCTCTATTTATCTTTTCGAATATTGTCTCTTTCCCATTTTCTCCACCTCCGTCTTTTTATCTTTCATAACTTCCATCTCTTTCACATTTTACATTCTATGTAAATTATTCAGATTTACTTTCTAATTGACTTCGTCTCTCTTCAGCTATATTTAATCTGTTGTTTACCCCATCTATTGAGTTTCTGATTTTAGCTATATCTTTCATATTTTGCAGTTTTATTGGTTCTGTTTTATATCTACTTTTTCATTTCATTGATAGTTTCTTGTTATAATACTTTCAAAATCTTTTATTTCTTGAAATAGATAAAAGAAGTGTATTTTAGGGACTTCCCTGGCTGTCCAGTGGTTAAGACTCCTCACTTCCAATGCAGGGGGCACAGGTTTGACCCCTGGTCAGGGAACTAAGATCCCGCATGCCATGTGGCATGGCCAAAAAAATAAAAATAAATAAAAATAAAAAATAAGGAAGTGTATTTTATATTCTAGCCTCTGATAAGGATGACATCATCTTTGTGGGTCACATTCTGCAATTTGTAGTTTCCTCTGACTCTCACTCTTGGTGGCTTGTTTCTTTGTGTGAATTGGCTATTTGATAGTGAATTCTATAGCCCATAGGATTTTATTTGTTGAGGCCCAAGTTTAAAGTTTATTCCGCCAAATTTGCATCCTTTAGGTGCCTGGGGAATTGACCCACTTGCGGCTTCTTTAAACTAAATTTTCAGCTCCTTTTCCCAAATACAAAGAGTGGTAGAGTGTGAATCCCAGTCCCAACCTTCTGTGAATATGGGCTTTATGTTATGAATTCTTTGAGGATTCTTTTCCTTTATTCAGATCCACCCAGTATAAGACCATCGCTTTCAGCAGGGCAAGTTGTTTTGTTTTTCCCCCAAATTTTGCCTACTGAAGAGGCACACTTTAGGGGATCTGGATTTATTTAAGGTTCTCTGCTTTGACTCCCAGCCAGGCTCAAGCCCCCAGGTTTGTGCTCTGTGCCTGAATCAAGTGGCTTATTAAATCCAGGCTGTAAGTCACAAGGGATGGGCAGATACACCCAGGAAAGTACCATCTCCAGAGACTAGATTATTTCTCCAGATTCATGCTTGTTTCAAGCTCTGACAATTTCTTCTCCTTCTCCACTAACCCAGTCATGCATATTAAAAGCAGTTTTCTCTTTATACTCTATCCAAAGTTTTGGGCATTCCATAGTGGGGATTTCTCCAGTCGTGGTAGGGAACAGAAGAATCACTGCTTCTGCATTTCAATATTTTTTAAAACTGTACTGCTAGGTAGAGATTAGCACCGTAAACTATTTTTCCATTCTGAAGTTTTCTCCTTCTTTGGTTTCTGTGACAATATTCTCTTGCCTTCTTTTTCTGTCTCTTCAAGAAAGATCACTCTGTATTCAGTTCATCAAGCAAGCTAGAAACCTGGGAGCCATCCTCAACTTCTCCTCGCCCCACATATACAGTTGGAGCTGAAATCAAACTGCACTTTCCTCCTTGTCTACCTGTCCCCACACCTCCTCCATCTCACCTGTTGCTAGATGTGTTTCAACAGCTTCTGAGCCATCCTCACACCTCCAGCTTTTCATCCCCTATGGTCTTCAGGTGAAGTATTTCTGCATCCTTCCTCTTGCAGACAGTGGCTTCAATATATTGCCTGCATATCAGGCTGGTAGAGGGTGGCTCCTCCCCGTGTACAGACAGGGGAGTCCCTGATCCTTGTGGGCCAGCCTCAGGGGTGCTGGATGGCACTGAGCCACTGCTCCACAGGTGGTGATGGCCAGAATGATGGTCCTTTGTCTCACACACTAGTTCATTTCTAACAACCCTGAATTTGACAAATATACTCCCGCCTGTTCAACCATAAAATTGAGAAAAATTCATTTCACTCAGTGATGCCTTCCTCTTGTTCCTTTCTGACAAGACCCTGGCTGTACAGCCCTGCCTTGAAGCCTGAGAAGACTCCTGAAGGGGGCGTGGCCAGTTTCAGGGCTATAAGCTAGAAAGATTGGAGAGGCTGAATGGATTTCAGGAATTGACAGCACCTCCAAGTAAAATAATAACTTGCCAAGGGAAGGATTTTAAAGAGTCGTACTGTTTCATACATCACTCTTACCCTCAGTTAATGCTGATTAAGTGTTGAAGGGGTTTGTTAGGCTGTAGCCATATTGTGAAATCTGCCTGATAAACACAAGCCACCTGCAGGGGGTGCATTAGAATAGCTTGCCCTGCCACTGTCCTTTTATGTCAATTTGGACACTTAGTTAAACCTCATTTTCTTCTCTTGGATAATGTGGAATCGATGCCTCTTTCAAAGAGCAGCTGTGAGTATTAAATGAGGTGACACTGGTAAGCAATGGTGGAGGCCGTGGAGCTCTGGCACATAGTAGGTACTCAGACAAAACAACTTCCTCTCATTTCCCTCTGCCTTCCTTCTATGAACACTATCTAATAGGTGTTTCCTAAAAGCACCTATTCAATGCCTAAATATCTAATATAGAATTCCAAACTGGAGAAAACGATGTCTTAATGGCATCTCATTCATGCCGATGTCTGGATTTCCCAGTCACATGTCCCACTTTTTAATTTTCTATTCTAGCATCGGGTAGATGCAGGTCATGAAGGAAATTCTGGAAGGGAATGCATTCACTGTCCCTGGAGTAATCTGGCAAGGCCTGTAATACCATGTGTGTTTGTATGTGTGTGTGTGTGCATGCACGTGATGTGTGTTCATGCCTGTGTGTGTGCATGCCTGTCTGTGCACATGTGAGTGTGTGTGCCTGTGTGTGTTGTGTGTGCATGCCCACATGTGTGTGCATGTGTGCATGTACACGTGTGAGTGTGTATGCACATGTGAGTGTGTGTGCGTGCATTCTCACTGATGTTTGTTCTCTGGTCTTTCCTCCCTCACCCCTCCCTGCTCCCTCCTGCACAGCCCCTGGCCCCATCAATCACAGAGATGGCACCTCGTAAACCTGCCGGCCTCTCCCAACTCACTGGATTGTCGTGCAGATTTACGGAGTGACTCTGGGTGACCAGCGACAGCTGCTTTGCAGGCAGCAGATGTTCACACGAGAGCCAGAGTGGCAGCCTGGCAGCAGTCTGCGCCAGCATTCGGGGCTGTGCCATTATGTGGAACAAACTCTTCGTTCCAGGAAGGCAGGGAGGCAGGATGCTTTGTGCTTCACTTCCTTGGTCCTGTGGCTCTTGTACTTTGTCTGCAGAATTATTGGTAAAAATTAACCAAAAGAGGAGAGATTGGTTCAAGATGGCAGAGTAGAAGGACGTGCGCTCACTCCCTCTTGCAAGACCACTGGAATCACAAGTTACTGCTGAACAGTCATCGACAGGAAGACACTGGAACTCACCAAAAGAGATGCCCCACATCCAAAGACAAAGGAGAAGGCACAATGAGATGGTAGGAGGGGCGCAATCAAAATAAATCAAATCCCATAACTGCTGGGTGAGTGATGCACAAACTGGAAAACAATTACACCGCAGAAGTCCACCCACTGGAATGAAGGTTCTGAGCCTCCCGTCAGGTTTCCCAACCTGGGGGTCTGGAAACCGGAGGAGGAATTCTGAGAGAATCAGACTTTGAAGGCTAGAGGAACTTGACTGCAGGACTTTAACAGGACTGGAGGAAACAGAGACTCCACTCTTGGATGGCACACACAAAGTGGTATGTACCTCAGGACACAGGGGGAAGGAGAGTGACCCCATAGGAGACTGAACCAGACCTACCTGCTAGTGTTGGTGGGTCTCCTGCAGAGGCAGGGAGTGGCTCTGGCTCACCAAGGAGCAAGGACACTGGCAGAAGTTCTGGGAAGTACTCCTTGGTGTGAGACTTCCTGAAGTCCACCAATAGCCCCATCAAAGAGCCAGGTAGGCTCCAGTGTTGGGTCACCTCAGGCCAAACAACCAACGGGAGGGAACTCAGCCCCACCCATCAGCAGACAAGCAGATTAAAGTTTTACTGAGCTCTGCCCACCAGAGCAACACCCAGCTCTACCCACCACCAGTCCCTCCCATCAGGAAATTTGCAGAAGCCTCTTAGATAGCCTCATCCACCAGAGGGAAGACAGCAGAATCAAGAAGAACTAAAAGCCTGCAGCCTGTGGAATGAAAAGCACAATCACAGAAAGAAAGACAAAATGAAAAGGCAGAGGACTAGGTACCAGAAGAAGGAACAAGATAAAACCCCAGAAAAACAACTAAATGAAGTGGAGATAGGCAACCTTCCAGAAAAAGAATTCAGAATAATGATAGTGAAGATGATCCAGGACCTCAGAAAAAGAATGGAGGCAAAGATCAAGAAGATGTAAGAAATGTTTAACAAAGACCTAGAAGAATTAAAGAACAAACAAACAGAGATGAACAATACAATAACTGAGATGAAGACTACACTAGAAAGAATCAATAGCAGAATAACTGAGGCAGAAGAACAGGCAAGTGACCTGGAAGACAGAATGGTGGAATTCACTCCTGTGGAACAGAATAAAGAAAAAAGAATGAAAAGAAATTAAGACAGCCTAAGAGACCTCTGGGACAACATTAAATGCACCAACATTTGTATTATAGGGGTCCCAGAAGAAGAAGAGAGAGAGAAAGGACCTGAGAAAATATTAGAAGAGATTATATTTGAAAACTTCCCTAATATGGGAAAGGAAATAACCACCCAAGACCAGGAAGCACAGAGAGTCCCAGGCAGGATAAACCCAAAGGGAAACATCCTGAGACACATAATAATCAAATTGACAAAAATTAAAGACAAAGAAAAATTATTAAAAGCCACAAAGGAAAAAAGACAAATAACATACAAGGGAACTCACATAAGGTTAACAGCTGATTTCTCAGCAGAAACCCTACAAGCCAGAAGGGAGTGGTATGATATATTTAAAGTGATGAAAGGGGAGAAACTACAACCAATATTACTCTACCTGGCAAGGGTCTCATTCAGATTCAATGGAGAAATTAAAAGCTTTACAGACAAGCAAAAGCTAAGAGAATTCAGCACCACCAAACCAGCTTTACGACAAATGCTAAAGGAACTTCTCTAAGTGGGAAACATAAGAGAAGGAAAGGGCCCACAAAAACAAACCCAAAACAATTAAGAAAATGGTAATAGAAACATACATATCGATAATTATCTTAAATGTGAATGGATTAAATGCTCCAACCAAAAGATACAGGCTCACTGAATGGATACAAAAACAAGACCCATATATATGTGGTCTACAAGAGACCCACTTCAGACTTAGGGACACATACAGACTGAAAGTGAGGGGATGGAAAAAGATACTCCATGCAAATGGAAATCAAAAGAAAGCTGGAGTAGCAATTCTCGTATCAGATAAAGTAGATTTTAAGATAAAGAATGTTACAACAGACAAGGAAGGACAACACACAATGATCAAGGGATCAATCCAAGAGGAAGATATAACAATTATAAATATATATGCACCCAACATAGGAGCACCTCAATACATAAGGAAAGGGGCAGAGGGGAAGATGGCGGAAGAGTAAGACGCGGAAATCACCTTCCTCCCCACAGATACACCAGAAATACATCTACACATGGATCAACTCCTACAGAACACCTACTGAATGCTGGCAGAAGACCTCAGACCTCCCAAAAGGCATAAGGAAAATGCTAACAGCTATAAAACAGGAAATCAACAGTAACACAGTAGTAGTGGGGGACTATAACACCTCACTTACACCAATGGACAGATCATCCAGACAGAAAATTAAAAAGGAAACACAAGCTTTTAATACAAAATAGACCAGATAGATTTAATTGATATTTATAGGACATTCCATCCAAAAACAGCAGATTACATCTTCTTCTCAAGTGCACACGGAATATTCTCCAGGATAGATCACATCTTGGGTCACAAATCAAGCCTCGGTAAATTAAAGAAAACTGAAATCATATCAAACATTTTTTCTGACCACAATGCTATGAGATTAGAAATCAATTACAGGGGAAACAATGTAAAAAAACACTAACACTTGGAGGCTAAACAATGCGTTACTAAATAACCAAGAGATCACTAAAGAAATCAAAGAGGAAATCAAAAAATACCTAGAGACAAATGACAAAGAAAACAAGACAATCCAAAACCTATGGGATGCAGCAAAAGCAGTTCTAAGAGGGAAGTTTATAGCAATACAATCCTACCTCAAAAAAACAAGGAAAATCTCTAATAAACAATCTAACCTTACACCTAAAGGAAGTAGAGAAAGAAGAACAAAGCCCAAAGTTAGTAGAAGGAAAGAAATTATAAAGATCAGAGCAGAAATAAATGAAATAGAAACAAAGAAAATGATAGCAAAGATCAATAAAACTAAAAGTTGGTTCTTTGAGAAGATAAACAAAATTGATAAACCTTTAGCCAGACTCATCAAGAAAAAGAGGGAGAGGACTCAAATCAATAAAATTAGAAATGAAAAAGGACAAGTTACAATGGACACTGCAGAAATACAAAGCATCCTAAAAGACTACTACAAACAACTCTATGCCAATAAAATGGACAACCTGGAGGAAATGGACAAATTCTTAGAAAGGTATGACTTTCCAAGACTGAACCAGGAAGAAATAGAAAATATGAACAGACCAATCACAAGTAATGAAATTGAAACTGTGATTAAAAATCTTCCAACAAACAAAAGTCCAGGACCAGATGGCTTCACAGGTGAATTTTATCAAACATTTAGAGAAGAGCTAACACTCATCCTTCTCAAACTCTTCCAAAAAATTACAGAGGAAAGAATACTCCCAAACTCATTCGAGGAGGCCACCATCACCCTGATACCAAAACCGGGCAAAGATACTACAAAAAAAGAATATCACTGATGAATAGAGATGCAAAAATCCTCAACAGAATACTAACAAACTGAATCCAACAACACATTAAAAGGATCATACACCATGATCAAGTGGGATTTATCCCAGGCATGCAAGGATTCTTCAATATGTGCAAATCAATCAATGTGATACACCATATTAACAAATTGAAGAATAAAAACCATATGATCATCTCAATAGATGCAGAAAAAGCTTCTGACAAAGTTCAACACCCATTTATGATAAAAAAAAAACTCTCCAGAAAGTAGGTATAGAGGGAAACTACCCCAACATGATAAAGGCCATATATGACAAGCTCACAGCAAACATCATTCTAATGGTGAAAAACTGAAAGCATTTCCTCTAAGATCAGGAAAAAGACAAGGATGTCCACTCTCACCACTATTATTCAACATAGTTTTGGAAGTCCTAGCCATGGCAATCAGAGAAGAAAAAGAAATAAAAGGGGACTTCTATGGTGATGCAATGGTTGAGAATCCACCTACCAATGCAGGAGACATGGGTTCAAGCCCTTGTCCAGGAAGATTCCATATGCTTCAGAGCAACAAACCCCATGCACAACAACTAGTAAGCCTGCACTCTAAAGCCCGCATGCCACAACTACTGAAGCCTGCACACCTAGAGCCCATGCTCTGCAACAAGAGAAACCACCACAGTGAGAAGCCAACACCACAATGAAGAGTAGCCCTTGCTCACCACAACTAGAGAAAGCCCACGCACAGCAATGAAGAACCAATGCAGCCAAAAATAAATAAATAAATAGAAATAAAAGGAATACAAATTGGAAGAGAAGTAAAACTGTCACTGTTTGCAGATGACATGATACTCTACATACATAGTCCTAAAGATGCCACCAGAAAACTACTAGAGCTAATCAATGAATTTGGTAAAGTTGTAGGATACAAAATTAATGCACAGAAATCCCTTGCATTCCTATACACTAACAATGAAAGATCAGAAAGAGAAATTAAGGACACGGTCGCATTCACCATTGCAACAACAACAAAAAAATACCTAGGAATAAACCTACCTAAGGAGGTAAAAGATCTGTACTCAGAAAACTGTAAGTCACTGATAAAAGAAATCAAAAATGACACAAACAGATGGAGAGAACTACCATGGTCTTGGATTGGAAGAATCAATATTGTGAAAATGACTATACTACCCAAAGCAATCTACAGATTCAGTGCAATCCCTATCAAATTACCAATGGCATTTTTTACAGAACTAGAACAAAAAATCTTAAAATATGTATGGAGACACAAAAGACCCTGAATAGTCAAAGCAATCTTGAGAGAAATAAATGGAGCTGGAGGAATCAGACTCCCTGACTTCAGACTATACTACAAAGCTACAGTAATCAAGACAATATGGTACTGGCACAAAAACAGAAATACAGTTCAATGGAACAGGATAGAAAGCCCAGAGATAAATCCACACACCCATGGTTAACTAATCTATGACAAAGGAGGCAAGGATATACAATGGAGAAAAGACAGCCTCTCAATAAGTGGTGCTGGGAAAACTGGACAGCTACATGTAAAAGAATGAAATTAGAACAATCCCTAACACCATACACAAAAATAAACTCAAAATGGATTAAAGACCAAAATGTAAGGCCAGACACTATAAAACTCTTAGAGGAAAACATAGGCAGGACACTCTTTGACATAAATCATAGCAAGATCTTTTTTGACCCACCTCCTAGAGTAATGGAAATAAAAGCAAAAATAAACAAATGGGACCTAATGAAATTTAAAAGCTTTTGCACAGAAAAGGAAAGTACAAACAAGACCAAAGACAGCCCTCAGAATGGGAGAAAATATTTGCAAACGAATCAACAGACAAAGGATTAATCTCCAAAATATATAAACAGCTCATGCAGCTTAATATTAAAAAAACAAACAACCCAATCCAAAAATGGGCAGAAGACCTAAATAGACATTTCTCCAAAGAAGACATACAGATGGCAAGAAGCACATGAAAAGCTGCTCAACATCACTAATTATTAGAGAAATGCAAATGAAAACTACAATGAGGTATCACCTCACACCGGTTAGAATGGGCATCATCAGAAAATCTACAAACAACAAATGCTGGAGAGGGTGGGGAGAAAAGAGAACCCTCTTGCACTTTTGGTGGGAATGTAAATTGATACAGCCACTATGGAGAGTTTTTTAGTTCCTTAAAAAACTAAAAATAGAATTACTATATGACCCAGCAATCCCACTACTGGGCATATACCCAGAGAAAACCATAATTCATAAAAACACATGCACCCTAATGTTCATTGCAGCACTATTTACTATAGCCAAATCATGGAAACAACCTAAATGCCCATCAACAGACAATTGGATTAAGAAGATATGGTACATACATACAATGGAATATTACTCAGCCAAAGAAAGGAACGAAATTCGGTCATTTGTAGACACGTGGGTGGATCTAGAGACTGTCATACAGAGTGAAGTATGTCAGAAAGAGAAAAACAAATATCGTGTATTAATGCATATATGTGGAATCTAGAAAAATGGTACAGATGAACCAGTTTGCAGGGCAGAAACTGAGACACAGACGTAGAGAACAAACGTATGGACACCAAGGGGGGAAAGCAGTGGGGGGTCATGGTGGTGGGATGAATTGGGGGATTGGGATTGACATATATGCACTAATATGTATAAAATGGATAACTAATAAGGACCTGCTGTATAAAAATAAAATTAAATTAAATTCAAAAAAAAAGAGAAAGAATTAACCGAAAGACAGTCGATGGAAGTGGTATATATTTAAGAGGTAAAAAGCACGACAGTCACGCTTGGAGAGGTCATGAATGGAAGCCAGGACGGCATCATGGGATATCACCCCCAGAACCTGGGTTACCCTCTGGGTACAACGTTACCCAGCTCCAGACCTCCTGGGGCTGCACAGTCCCTGCTCCTGCCCTTGGCCGTTCCATCCTTGGCCTCCAGGTTCCTCCTGACCCTGATGCTCCCAGGATGCTGCCCCACCAGCATTTCTGGTGTTGGGGGATCCTCAAACCACCTGTGCGGGACAGAGCCTGGATTACCATCCCTGTCTGCAGACGGAGAGACTGAGGCACAGGGAGAAGGAAATAGACCTGTAAAGGGGAAGGATCAGGATGGAATCTTGCTTTTTGGCTCATGGCTTAGCACCCTTTGCCCCACTCTGCTGTGGCTCAGAGATACCTGCGGAAGATGAACAACTTCACACATTGATTTACCACCCGCCTTGTCCCGCAGACCCCACCAGCCAACCAAGCAGAGCAGAACCTGGTTGAGACCTCCCGTGGCCTCGCAGCATGGCCTTCGGGGAGCTCTCAGGGGACAGTGGCAGTATCAGAAGTCCCGAGGAGGGTGCCTGCCAGCTCCATGGTGTAGGTCATGCCCTGGACGCCCATCCGTTTGCCCATCGGGGCTCAGCTCCCTGTTTCTGGGGTCAGAGAGGGTCCTGACCTCCTGCACCTGCGCGGCTCCAAGCTCAGTTCCTTTGCGGCTGGTGCACAGTCTGCTGCTCGTGGAGCTGCAACAGGAAAGCCAGCAGGAGAAGGCGGAGGTCCCATGTGTGCACCAGGCCCTCACCCTGGGGTGGGGGGCGCACAAGCTGCCTCTGCCGGCGTGCAGACCCCTCCAAAGACAGGCTACTCCTGCCCTGGGAGCCCAGGGTCCAGTGGGGGACACGCAGGGGACACGTGGGGGACACGTACTACATAAGCACAGTGGCTGTTGTGCGCTGTGGCGGGAGGGCAGGGCACTGTTGGGGGGGAACAAGCAGGGACCTCAGCCAATTGTTGGGGGTGAGGGAGGTTCCAGAAGGAGCGACAGCCAACCTGAGATCTGAGGGCCGGGGAGAGCTGCCCACAGAAGAAGGAGCAGAGCCAGGAGAGTGTTGGCTCGGATGTGGGCACAGGAGCCAGGGCCATGTTGGGGGAAGTGAGGCTGGGAGCAGGGCCAAGCGGGGGCGGTGGGGGAGGAGGCCGCCCCCGCCAGGGGTACGGGAAGGGGTGGGGGAGCAGGGAGGGCCTATCTCGTGTTCAGAAGAATCATCGGGGCACAGTGAGGGGCATGGATTGGAGGGCAGGACAGGGCTTCAGGCCAGCAAGGACACTGCTGGGACACTGCAGGCAAGATGGGCCAGCTCAGAGGCGAGTGAGCAGTTCGAGGGAAATTTAGGAGGGGGGCTCAACAGACGTGGAGGGGGGCTTGGAGTGGGAGAGGCACAGGCTCCCACACACCTGGCCACAGCAATGGTGGAAGGGATATCCCAAAGACAGGGTCTGCAGAGTCTGAGCCCCAGGCCCTGACCTCACGGGTGCGTCTCAGCCCACTCAGCACAAGTGTGGCGGTCATGAGCATGGACCCCGGCGACTGGCTGCAGGGTCTCCATCCTATGGCCAGCACAGGTCACCTACAATCCCTGTGACTCAGTTTGACCGTTTGTACAGTGAAGACCAGTCCCTCCCTCCTCAGGATGCTGTATCACGTGAGGACGCATAACAGCTCTGGACCAGCCCTGGGACCTTAGAAGCTCCCCTTGTCTCGGCTCATTTAGAATGTTGGAAGCAGGCGTGCTCCCCTTCCTTCCCCCTAAGAAAGATCACCGCGGAACTGGACCCTCGTCCAGTGAGTCCCTCGACTGCAGCTGTAGGATCTGAACGCAGGAACCAGTGTGTTTTGGCTCCTGTCTCCCCCCCTCAGGGCTGGTGCACAGCCTGTTCCCAGGGCTGCCGTCTGAGAGCTCTTGCTGGCACCCCTGACCCTGCCTTAGCCAAGCTCAGCCGGGACTGCAATGAGACGAGCGTCCGAGGAGGAGGCGGTCCTTGAGCAGAGTCCTAAGGAGGCCGAGGCTTGTGGCGGAGGAGGTGTTGAGGTGCAGCAGCCCCCATGGTGGTGGGGATGGCAGGCAGCGCAGGGAGAGCCCCAGGGGAGTGCCAAGCACTGGGGAAGCAGCTAAGTTCAGGTGGGCTCAGGGTCTGCGCAGGGAGGGTGGAGGGTGGGCAGTGCCCCACGGTGGGCCTCAGAAGCCAGGCGCCAGGGAGCCACACAGCACCACTGAGTGGGGCATGGAGTGAGCACCCTGCACTCGGGGAAGCTCTGGGGGCAGGGAGGCCACGGGGCTATTTCCCTGTCACAGCGCGAGGAGACCAGGGCCCACAGTGGGCGGTGGCAGAAGGGGACAGGAGATCAAGTGTGAGGAATGGGCAGAAGGAGAATGGCCGAGGCCTTGCAGCAGACGGGGCTGTGAGTGGCGGCTCAGGGCCCAAGAGGCTCGAAGCTCAGGGCCCTGGGAGCTGGGAGCGGGCCGTAGGCTGCGGATCCATGGACACCCGGCTGGAGGGAAGGACGAGGCTGGCAACGGCCCTTGGTTCCCCTATCAGGACCTTCTGGAAATGCACCGGCCAGCTGCACACGGGGTTGTGCTGGTCTCTGAAATCCTCTGACATCCCCAGAAAAAGCACTTTGTAATCACAAGGTGGTTTTGTCAGTGTTTTCAGTTTTGAGTTCACCAGTCTATGAACTTCTTCTAGAAGTCCAGGACAAGTGGGTGCCCACCAAAGTCATGGGTGCCCACCAAAGTCCTCTCGAGTAAGCAGCACCGATGACTTTCCTCACACTCACGTCGAAGGGGGGCTCTTATCAGTACGTGCAGGACTCTCCTGCCTGCTCCTTGTTTTATCCTTTGATGTCCACTGTTGCCCTATGGCCCCCAACCCGCCAGCGGCCACCTGCACCTTGCATTAGCCGGTGTCACTCTCCTCCGGCCTGTTAATCAGTCTTAAATACAGGACTTAACACCACACCAAGCCAGTTATCTGTGAGGCCCCGGCTTCGGGCTCCCCCGTTTCCCCCTTGGCCGTTGAGGAAATCGTTAACACGTACCAGCACGCGGCCCAGCTCAGTCTTCTGCTTTGCATGTTAGTCAGAGAGCCCAGGCCCAGTGTCTGCTCCCCCAACGCCCACCTTCCCACTGCAGACATGGAGGGACCCACTCACACACCTGAGGCTTCGAAGGCACGTCTTTCTTGGGCATCAGCAACTGTCTGGCAGCGCGGCCCGGTGCCCTCTTCCATCCCCACTCACGTCCGTGCCTTGGAAGACACCTCTGAGGCCCATCCAGAGAGCTGGCAGCTGTGTCCGCACGAGCAATTAACCCACTGACCGGTGCGCACCCACTGAATGTCCCCAGAGGGGTCTCCATTTGGTCCCGTCCCCAATTTCAGATGACAATCGGAAGCCCCAGGAGAATAAGTGGCTGGGCAAGTGTCACAGCTCTCAGCCGGTCTCCCGACCCCACATGCAGGCATCTTCACAGCAGCCTCCCTGGGCGTGGGCTGTGGCTTGTCCCCTCCTGCGCAGTAGGTGGGGCTTCTAAGCTCTCCCGTAGGGTTCAGCCCCAGGCTCCATTTGATTCTACTCCAGCTGCATCTCCCCAGTAAGAACTGCGCAGCTCAGCACCCCTCGGATCACGAGAGATCGTGCCAGCTTGGCCTTTTAAGTCACTGTGTTTCCGGGTGGCTTGTGACACAGGAATAGATACCCGGGGCTGTGCCAGCAATTGTAGCCACGTCGCGAGGATCCTGGGTGCCTCGTGTAGATGAGGCCAGGCTGAGCCGGAACTAGTTCTGGCCTGGCTCTGCCACCAGCCAGCTGCATGACCCTGAATGAGTCACTTTTCCCGAGTCCCAGTGTCCTCATCTGTCCGGTGGGAATTTCCACTCCTTCTGTATTGTTTCTGCCTGACTATGGTCATTTGTTTATATCTGCTGACAGAACCCAGGTTAGTGACGTAATTCTGAGGTTGGCTAATTTTGCTGTGTCCTGTGGCCTCATCTGTATTCTCAGCCCAGCTGTGATTATGGGTTTCTGGAATTCCTCCTTTCCGGGCTCCTGGTACCAGCATCTGGTACAAAAGGTGCTCAGATCTTATGATGGTCAAAGATTCCCTTCCTTTTGCTTCCAGTTCCTCCAGAAGGATGCTCTTCTGGTTGGGCAGAACTCTCATTTCAGTCCCCTTCGCTGGAGAGACAGCAGCAAGAGAGAGAGAGACGTCCATGGAAGAGAGTCCAGAGACAGAGGTCTCTTCCTGGCTCTGTCCTCAGTGCTCAGAGGAACTTGATCTATAAAGTGAGGGGCTGCAGGGAGTCTGAGGACCTGAGATGCTCCACACACCCATTAGTTCATCCACTCAGCAAATATTTATCAAGCACTGACTGCCTTTGTGCCAAGTCCTCTGCTGGAAGCTGAGGGTTCAGTGGTGGGAAAGAAAGACGCCATCCCCGCCCACCTGGAGTCTTACAGTCTAGAGGAAGACCAGCATTCAATAACTTCTTACACGTGTAATCAGTCTACAAAGGGGTGGGGGAAGGAGCTAAGGGAGCAATAAGAGATTGTCCTGACCCAGTAGGAAGGGTGCTGACCCAAGAACACAAGGTGATCTATAGAATGGGCAAGTCTGGGAGCATTCTACCGAATAGGGTAGGAAAGGCAATCCAGGGAAAAGAAGCGGCATACGCAAAGGTCCTGAGGTCTGGAGTGACTGGAGAACGAGAGAAAGAGAGACGCAGGTGAGGTGGACAGGAAGAGTCACCCCACTTAGGATCTGGTGTGGCCAAGCAGTCGATTTGGGATTTTATTCCGAGACCAACTTGAAGCCCTGGAGGTTATTCCCAGACGAGGTTAGATAAACACATTATCCTAGACAAGGTGTGAACTGGATTAAGAGGAGGTAAGAGTCTAGAGCAGTTCAGAGGCCTTGGCAAAGGTCCAGAAGAGAGGATCAGTGTGCAAGTAAAAGAAAGAGATGGAGGGACTTCCCTGGTGGCACAGTGGTTAAGAATCCGCCTGCCAATGCAGGGGACAGGGGTTCGATCCCTGGTCCAGGAAGATCCCACATGCCGTGGAGCAACTAAGCCCAAGCACCACAACTACTGAGCCCGCCTGCCACAACTACTGAAGCCCGTGCACCTAGAACCCATGCTCTGCAACAAGAGAAGCCACTGCAATGAGAAGCATGTGCACTGCAAAGAACAGTAGCCCCCACTCACTGCAACTAAAAAGAAAGCCCACGTGCAGCAATGAAGACCCAACACAGCCAAAAATAAATAAATAAATAATTTGTATTTTTTAAAAAAGAAAGAAAGAGATGGAACAGTGAGACCAGAGCTTTCAGCTCTGCCGTCCACCTGCTCACCATATAGTTTTGAGCAGATCTCACTCGTTATGGTCCCTTTCTTGGTAGCATGGCAATAACCACCATACCACTGAGCTCACTGGGGCGCTGGCTTAAGGCAGACAGAGTGAGGAGGCTGTCAAGGCTCGCCCTGACGAGGATAGACCGTGATGGACCAGAGAGAGGGATGAAGGGGGCAGTGGCAGGGAAGGTGCCCAGGCTTCGGCTGGGTTAGCTAGGCGGCGGTACCAACAGTCTCCGAGATGCAGACTAGAGGGGTTGGGACTTGAGCTCAGTTACAGGCGTGTCGAGTCCACACCACTTGTGAGGTCCCCAGGCGGGGATGAAGTTTCGACCAGCCCGGGCAGGAACCCCTGATGATGGATGGAGAGGGTGGTCACTGCTGTGCTGCCAGCATCCCCTGCACAGGAACCTGCACTTTCCACGAACGCAACACCTGCTAAGCCCCTGGAAGGTTCATCAGCTGCCGGAAGCAGGACACACGTTCACAGAAGACAGTAACACTGGTGTGCTCACACATGGGGAGTCTCAGCGGAATCCTGCTTCCCCGGGAGACTTGAGAACCGTGGACCTCTCTGCCAACTAACGCACAGCAGGGATGCTGGGGTCTTTTCTCAGTGCAGGGAAGATGGCATCTCTGTAGAAGATCAACTCTGTTTTTGTTTCATTTATTCTATGTGTTAATGGGTAGAATATGGTGTATGAGATAAAAGAAAAAAGAAGTAGACCTCCATGTCCCTTCCTGTGAAAAAGAAAATAGCTCTTTCCTCTTTCATTCATCAGATGAGTTGCTGTAACCAGAGTCCGTGGGGCTCACAGAGATGACCTGGTTACATGAGAGCTCAGAGCTCTGCCCAACCTTCCTCCTCCAGGTCCACCTGCAGGAGGTGGTGCCACCCGGCCCGCTTTCCACCTGCTTCAGGAGGACATATGTTCTGTCGTCCATTTCAATGAAGCTTTTCCAAATGGAGTGCTGAGCTGCAAACAGGGAGACCCGGGCGCCACCCCAAGTCCCCCTGGAACCCACTGCTTGGCCTTGGACCCACCCAGTCTCTGCATCTCAGCTCCACGGAGTAGGGGGGTGGGGGTGGGGGTTGATGGCTGTGGATTCAACTGAAAGCGAAGGGAGGTCCAGGAGGAGGGTTGGAAGGTGAGGCCTTATGTAATCTTGGATGTCACACAGAGTTATGAACTTTTATGTGTCTCTAATTCTTTCGTATTTTTTAAATAACCTTTTAATTAAAGAATAACATAGATACAAAAAGGCAGACACATTATAGGAGTGCCCTTTACTGGATCACAGAGCAAACACAGCCATGTTACTGGCACACAGAACAAAAAGCAGACAGACACAGCAGGGACCCAGGAGCCCCGCTGCGCCTCTCGCAGCCCCCCACCCAGGGTGACAACATAATCCTGACCTCTGACCCCACAGCTGGATTTTCATATATATGTGTATACGTGTATATTTAATATTTGTATTTAACGTACTATAAAATTCACCCTTTGGAGCATACAAGTCCATGTGTTTTGACACGTGCAGAGAGTCAGGTACCCCTGTGAGTCAAGGTAGAACAGTTCCATCACTCCAAAAATGTCCTCCCCTACCCCTAACTGCCGCTAACCACTAAATTGTTCTCTGCCCTCTAGCTTTGCCATTTCTAGAATGTGGAATGAAGAGAATCGCACAGTATGCAGCCTTCTGGGTCTGGCTTCTTTCCCCCAGCATAATGCGTTTGAGATGCACCCATGTTGTCACATGAGTCAATATTTCATTCCTTTTTATAGCTGAGCGGTTTCCGTTGTTTGGATGGATCATAGCTTGTTCATCCGCTCACCAGCTGAAGGATGTTTCGGTTGTATCTAGTTCTTGGCTGTCATGATTAAAGCTGCTATGTCCATTCACATACAGGGTTTTGTGTGCTCATCAATTTACCTGTCTCTTGGGTGAATATCTTGGAGTGAGACAGCAGGATCACAGGGCAAGTGTATATTTCACTTCGCGAGAAGTTGCCACTGTTTTCTGAAGTGGCCGTGCCTTTTGCGTTCCCACCAGCGGCGTACGAGTGTTCGGTTGCTTCACATCCTTGCCCACACTTTATATGGTTGGTCTTTTTAATTTTTGCCATTCTAGTGCAGGGACCCAGGCAGAGCTTATAGTGGGGCCGGACTGTCCACACGCACGTGCTCAAGGCCCTCAGGGTGCAAGACAGACCTTGGCAGGCAGGGCCAGAGGCAGATCTGGTCTGCCAGGTCATGAAGAAGGCGTATTTGTCCAGAGGAGATGCAGGTGAGGGGACAGGACATATTCTATTTAGTAGTTAATTCACTTGACTTAATGAACTGTGGTTTGAGGGCTTCTGTTGAACACTTGCCCTAGTTCCCCAAAACAATGGGGACAGGCCTGATTTTTATTTCAGGGAGAGGTTAATGCAGACGTGGTTGGTTTAGGGAAGACAGAAATCTAGGAAAGAGGGAGAGAACGTTCCAAGGCTGCTTTGGCTTCGTTCCGCTTATTCTGAAACGTTTAGAAACTTCCCGTCCCGCTCCCCACCCCCACCCCGGGGGGATCCATCATCCCAAGTCACTTCCTGTTGGTGACCCTTTCTTCTCCAGCCCATCCAGGGGCGCTTGGGGAACACACAGAGCAGACTCTCACCCCTGCTTTCTAGAAAGCCCATCCTTGCCCCAGGGACTTTAAACACACTCTTGGAACCAGAGTGAATAAAAATTTAGCGTTCACAAACATGAAATCTGGCTGCAAGACTCTGTGCTCCAGTCCCATCGTTCTGGGTCTCATCACCATGAGGAGATTAAAGCAAGAAGACACGAGCCTTCCCCCAGCTCCAAGCTCCTTAGCTTGAACTTGACTGGGATTGGCTGATAAGACCATACATGTAATGTCCCCCACAATACACACTGCCCAGCATGACCTGGTATGTTCTAGAAGTTCCTGTAGGCAGTGCAGGTGACCTCATATATTTAAAAGAAGACAGTCCTGCAGAAAGGAAGAAATGGCAGGTGTCGCTCACTTAGATTTTGAACAGTGATTCCTTTCACAGTTCTCGAGCTGTCCTCCAAATCACCCCTGCTGTCACTGAGAAACCGACACTTCCAGTAAATCTCCAACAAAAACGGCCGGGACTACAAAACAAGAGGTCTGATTTTCAGTTACCTCTGACTGCCAAGTGACATTTGAGCAGGTCTTATCTGCAGCGGGTGAGGCCAGGAGTGGGTCCTGCTCTCAGGCCGGGGCTCCCCTTCCTGAGAGGCCCCCCTGGATGAAAGGGGCTGGGGAAAATGCCACTTGACGAGCACGGGGTGTTCTGGAGTCACACACAGCATTTCAGTTGTGCTTCCGATTTTTCAACTCCAATGATAAGGCAAAGTAACACAGGTCAGGAAGATGGCCTGCTCTTCCAAATGCCGCCATATGGGGTAACTCCAGAGAGCTGCCCACACACCTGCTGTTTCATCTTATTCCATGCTGCTCAAGTCATCTTCTTTATGAAAAGAATGAAAAAATATACAGGAAGAAAGAACACCTTGAGAAGTCCGGAGAAATAGAGACCTGAAAGGTCTTGTCTTTAAGCCTAAAGCAATCAGAAGAAAAGAAATTATAACAACTAGAGCAGAAAGCAGTAAAATTAAAAACAGAAAAATCAATAGAGAAAAATCAACAGAACCAAAAATCTGATTCTTTAAAAAGACCAATAAATTTGATAACCCTCTAGCCAGGCTAACCGAGAAAACAGAGACACAACTTAGTAATATTAGAAATGAAAGAAGGATCGTCTCTCTGATCTCATCCACATTAAAAGGATAATAAAGGAATATTATGGACAACTCTGTGCTCACAAACTTGATACCTGGAATGAAGGGGATCACTTACCTGAAAGACACAAACTACCCAAACTGACAAGATATAGATAATCTGATAAGACCTATAACTATTTTTTAAAAGAATCAATCAATAATAACCTTCCAAAAAACACCACCAGACCCAGATGGTTTCACTGGTGAATTCTAACGAATATGTAAGGGAAAAATATTGTCAATTCTCTACAAAATCTTCCAGAAAATAGAAGCAGAGGGAACACTTCCTAATTCAGCCTATGAGGTCAATATTACCCTCATCCAAAAGCAGATAAAGAATTACAAGAGAAGAAAACAACTACAGAGCAATATCTCTTGTGCATAGATACAAAAATCCTTAACCAAATATTGGCAAATCAAACCCCACAATGTGTAAAAAGAATTACACACCACAGCCAAGTGGGATTTACTCCTTGTATACAAACTGGTTCCATATTTCAAAAGTCAACTCATGTCATATACCACGTCAATAGGCAAAAGAAGAATGATCATAACGTCACATCAATTAATTAAGAAAAAGAACTTTAGGCAAAATCAACATCCATTTGTGTAAAAGCTCTTAGTAGACTAGAAATGTAAGGGAATGTCCTCAACTTGATAAAGAACATCTACAAAAACCCAACATCTAATACAACACTTAATGATGAGAAAGTGGGGGCTTTACCCCAGGACTGGGAACAAGGCAAGGGTGTCCCCTCTCACCACTCCTAGTCAACATTGTATTCAAGTCCTAGATAGTGCAGTAAGACAATAAATAGAAATAAAAAGTATACAGATTGAGAAGGAAGAAATAAAATTTTATCCACAGATGACATGATTATCTATGTCAAGTATCCCAAAATATCAACAAAAACAACCTTCCGGAAGTGATTATACGGAGGTCACAGGATACAAGGTTAATATATAAAAGTCAATTGTTTTCTTATACACCAGCAGTGAACAAGTGGAATTTGAAATTAATGTAATGTAAATTACCACATACATTTTTGTATAAAAATGAAATACTTAAGTATCAATGTAACAAAACATGTATAAGATCTATATGGGGGAAACTACAAAACTCTGATAAAAAAAATCAAAGAAGATCCAAATAAATGGAGAGATACTCCATGTTCATGAATTGGAAGACTCAATATTGTTAAAACATCAATTCTTATCAACTTGATTTATAGATTCAATGCAATCGCAATCAAATTCCCAGCAAGTTATTTTGTGGATATTAGCAAACTGATTCTAAAGTTTATACAAAAGACCCAGAATAGCCAACACAGTACTGAAGAAGAGGAACAGAGTTGGAGGACTGACATTACCTGTCCTCAAGATTTACTATAAAGCTACAGTAAACAAGACAGTGTGGTGCTGTTAAAAGAATATACAAATAGATCAGTGGAATAGAATAGAGAGCCCAGAAATAGACCCACACAAATATAGTCAACTGATCCTTGACAAAGAAGTAAAGGCAATTCAACGGAGAAAGCATATTCTTTTCAACAAATAGTTCTGGAACAACTGGATACCTATATGACAAAAATATGTATAGATACAGATATGTATACATATGCATGCATATATGTATGTATATACATATATACACACACACAAACATATATATATGCAGAGAGAGAAAAAGACAGACCTAACACATTTTACAAAAGTTAACTCAAAATGGATCAAAGAGGTATATGTAAAGTGCAAAGCTACAAAATCTTTAGAATGTTACATAGGAGAATAACCTAGGTGATCTAGGGTTTGGTGATGAGTTTTTTATATATACCACCAAAATCACAATTCATAATCGAAAAATTGATGTTAGGCTTTATTAAAATTTAAAGGCTTCTGCTTTGCCAAACATACTGTTAATAGAATGAAAAGGTAAACAACAGACTGGGAGGAAAATATTTGCAAAACACATATCTGATGAAGGACTTGTATCCATAATATACAAGAATGCTTAAAACTCAAAAATAAGAAAACAAAAAACTCAATTTGAAAGAAGACAAAAATATCTGAACAGACCCCTCATGAAATAAGATGTACAAATGGAAAATCAGCATATAAATAGATGTTCACATCATCTGTCATTAGGGAATTTTAAATTAAAATGGCGATGAGGTACTATGACGCACCTGTTAGAATGGCTAAAATCCAAAAATCTGACAATTCCAAATGCTGATCCGAATACAGAGCAACAGGAACTTACTTTCCTTATTGGTGAGAATGAAAAATGGTACAGCCACCTTGGAAGACAGTTTAGTAGTTTCTCACAAAGCTAAACATAGACTTACCATATGATCCAACAATTGTGCTCCTTGGTATTTACACAATTGAATTGAAAACTTATGTCCACACAAAAACTAAATACAAATGTTTATAGAAACTTTATTTATAATTGCCAAAAACTGGAATCAGCCAGGCTGTTCCTCAATAAGTAAATGTATAAACAAACTACCATACGACCCAGCAATCCCACTACTGGGCATATACCCTGAGAAAACCATAATTCAAAAAGAGTCATGTGCCACAATGTTCACTGCAGCACTATTTACAATAGCCAGGACATGGAAGCAACCTAAGTGTCTCTCGACAGGTGAATGGATAAAGAAGATGTGGCACATATATGCAATGGAATATTACTCAGCCATAAAAAGAAATGAAATTGAGTTATTTGTAGTGAGGTAGATGGACCTAGAATCTGTCATACAGGGTGAAGTAAGTCAGAAAGAGAAAAACAAATACCATATGCTAACACATATATATGGAATCTAAAAAAAAAAAATAGTTCTGAGGACTCTAGGGGCAGAAGAGGAATAAAGATGCAGATGCAGAGAATGGGCTTGAGGACACAGAGAGGAGGAAGGGTAAGCTGGGACAAAGTGAGAGAGTAGCATGGACATATATACACTACCAAATGTAAAACAGATAGCTATTGGGAAGCAGCCACATAGCACAGGGAGATCAGCTCAGTGCTTTGTGACCACCTAGAGGGGTGGGATAGGGAGTGTGGGAGGGAGACGCAAGAGGGAGGGGATATGGGAATATATGTATATGTATAGCTGATTCACTTTGTTATACAGCAGCAACTGACACACCTATGTAAAGCAATTATACCTTTTTTTTTAACATCTTTATTGGAGTATAATTGCTTTACAATGGTGTGTTAGTTGCTGCTTTATAACAAAGTGAATCAGTTATACATATACATGTATCTCTTCCCTCTTGCGTCTCCCTACCTTAATAAAGATATTTAAAAAAAAAAAACTGGTACATCCGTACAATGGGATATTATTCAGCAATGAAAAGAATGAGCTATCAAGACATGGAAAGACAGGGAGGAACTTTAAATGGATATTACTAGATCAAAGAAGCCAGTCTGGAAAGCCTGCATACTGTATGATTCCAACTACATAACATTCCAGAAAAGGCAAAACCACGTGACAGTATAAAGCTCGGTGGTGGCCAGGAGTTTGGAACGAGGCAGGAAAGGATGAGCAGGTGAAAGGCAGGGGACTTTTAGGGCAGTTCAACTGTCCTGCATGATACTGTAATGTCAGATACGTGACATTACGCATTTGTCAAAGTCTATAAAGCTTTACAACACAGAGTGAACTGCATTGTATGTTAATTTTAAAAAAATTGTTTAGGAACTGGAGGAATCCCAGGAAAAAATGCAGACTTTGATAAGAGAATAGAAATATATTACAAATATATGAAACAACCTCACTGAAGGGGTGGTGGGAACGGGCTGACTTAAGGTTGGAAGTAAATGGAGTCTGTAAGACTAAACCAAAAGGAACTGTGTATAAGTACCGTATCCCCATGAGGATGTGGTTAACAGTTCTGATACTCTTTACTCAATCTGCTGGAACTGAAAGACGGAGGAAAGAGACAGTGGATGGTGGGAGCCACGTTCTCACTGTTGGCGGTGAAACTTACAGCTCAGCAAGGAGAGGAGGGTAGAATGACCCGTGAGGTACTGGATCACAGTTAGAGAATCAGTAGAACTCATGTTTAACCTAATGTACATACAGATGTATGTATGTACACAGAGAAATATTTGTACACATGTATATATACCTGGGTTTGTAGATACACATATATTTCCTTGCTCTGTCGATTAAGAGGGCCTAAAAGACAAGACTCCTTCAGGCAAAAAACAAACCCAGCACCCAGACCTTGGTTTCTAATACCATTCTTCAATGAAAAGGAACAGGACACCTTAGAGAAATGGCTGATTCTAGGACTGGGGCAAGAAATATACAAGATAAGCCTGGAGAAGAAAGTAAGAAAGAGAAAGAGAGGAAAAAAGAAAGAAAGCAGGAAAGAAGGGGGGGGGCATCCAAAGGAGTTGAAAATTTAGGTCCACACAAAAACCTGCACACAGATGTTTATAAAATCTTATTCATGATTGCCCAAACTTGGAAACAACCAAGATGTCCTTCAGTAGGTGGATGGATAAATAAACTGTGGTACATCTAGACAGTGGAATATTATTCAGAACTAAAAAGAAATGAACCTTCAAGCCATGAAAAGACATAAAGAAACTTTAAATGCATATTACTAAGTGAAAGAAGCCAATCTGAAAAAGGCTTCTTTTCATATATGCTGTATGATTCCAACTATATGACATTCTGGAAAAGGACAAACTGCAGAGACAGTAAAAAGATCAGGGGTTGTTAGGAGCTGTGGGGATGAAGGGATGACTAGGCAGAACACAGAGGATTCTTAGGGCAATGAAATTACTTGGTATGATAGCACAATGCTAGATGCATGTCCTTATACATGTGTCCAAACCTATACAATGTACGACACAGAAAGTGAACAGGAGAGTAAACCGTAAACCCTGGGTGGGTGATGGTGATGTGTCAGTGTAGGTTCATCAGTTATAACAAATGTACCCTCTGGCGGGAGATGTTGCCAACAGGGAGGGTCTGCCTGCCTGTGAGGGGAAAGCACGGGGTATGTGGAAAGTCTCTGTGCTTTCCTCTCACCATTGCTGTGAACTTAAAACAGTTCTAAAAAAATAAAAGTTTTAAAACTATCCTAAAAATAAAAATAAAATTTTAAAAGTTAATAAACTAAAAATAAAAATTTGAAAAGGAAGGAAAGAAGGAAGGGAGGGAGGGAGGGAGGGAGGGTATATTGATGCGGATATGTACGTCAAAGGGGCATATGAGTCAAATGAAATAGCCCCAGTGGCCAAAGCAGGAACAATTTGAACAACAAAAAAAGTACTATTGAATTAAAATGCAAAGTATAAAATAAATATCCATGAGTCCACATTGATATGATTGATAAAATTAATAAAAAGCTAAGAAGAGATACATGTACAGCATGGCAACTATAGTTAATAATACTGTATTGTACATTGGAAAGTTGCTGAGAGTAAATCTTAGAAGTTCTCATCACAAGAAAAAAAAATTCTGTAACTACGTATGATGTTAACTAGACAGATGTTAACTAGACTTACTGTGGTGATTATCTCCCAATATATACAAATATCGAATCACTGCGTTGTACACCTGAAACAAACATGATGTTGTATGTCAGTTATACTCAATAAGGAGTAAAGAAATGGGTAAGAAGATGCAGAAGAATTCCAAATAAAGCTTGCAGATACCCCACCCTACAGGAGGGGGGAGCATAACTCCTCCCTGATACTGAAGGGGTCAGTGTGGGAAGGAGAGAAAAGGGAGAAACTTCACGGCGGAAAAACCGGATAGACGCTGCTTCAGCCAGGAGGTCAAGGTCAACACCAGGGGTCATAACTCATGTTGGTAATAGGTAGCCTTGAGGAAAATAGCCCTTTACCTCCTCCAAACCATAACTTAAGTCTAATCATGAGAAAAACGTCAGATGGATTTCTCTGGAGGGGCACTTGCAATACACCTGTCCAGTTCTCCTCAAGATTTTGTCAGGATCATCAAAGACGAGGCAGGTCAGAAGCTGTCCCAGCCAAGAGCAGCCTAAGGAAGCATGATGAATAAATGAAGTGTGATCTGAGAACAGAAAAAGAGTGCTAGGTGAAAACTAAGGAGATCTGAATAGGGGATATGGACTTCTGTTAATAATGATGTACCACAATTGTACAAAACGTAGCAATGTACTGGTGTTAATCACTAATAAGCTCGGGAAACTGTGGAGGTGGGGTATAGAGAACTCTGTGTACTACGAGTTCAACTTTTCTATAAACCCAGAACTGTTCTAAAAAGTAATGTTGGGGCTTCCCTAGTGGCGCAGTGGTTAGGAATCTGCCTGCCAACACAGGGGACAAGGGTTCGAGCCCTGGTCCGGGAGGATCCCACATGCCGCAGAGCAGCTGGGCCCATGCTCCGCAGCTGCTGAGCCTGCGTGTCCGGAGCCTGTGCTCCGCAACGAGGGAGGCCACCACAATGGGAGGCCCACGCACCGCGGCAAAGAGTGACCCCCGCTCGCCTCGACTAGAGAGAGCCCACACGAACAGCAACGAAGACCCAATGCAGCCAAAAATAAATAAATAAATACATTTATAAAAATAATAATAATAATAATGTCTATTAGGGTTTTAAGTTTAAGAAAGAGAAAAAACAGACAAACTTTACCAGGAAGTTGTAGATTGCTGAGGAAACGCTGGGCTATTCTCGGGCTCAGAATGGGCATTGAGTTGACTTGATTCAGCCCCACACATTTACCTCAAACTTACCTCAAATGGGAGCTGCTTTAATGCCCCAGCTATAAGGAAAAGTCTAGATACCTCCCTCCATTTCTCCAAAAGCACAGTGAGCTTGGTCTACGGCATTCATGCTAAGAGTTCTGCTGATCTCCTTTCTTCGACCTTCTCAAACTTAGGGCCGTGTCACTATTGTCGATGGGTCAACCCCGTTCATACCTTGTTCTTGCCTTGCACATACACCTAAACCCTAATTACTGGTCAGGTGGCCTCAGACAGTGCTTCCTAAGGTCCTGTTGGTACACCGAGCTCCTGCAGGTCTGTTGTCTCCTTGCTGTTCTATCAAAGAGTCATTTATCAGTTTCTCTGTAAACTCTGAAAGCGTTAAAGCGTAACATACCGTGAAGCACACAGACATTGTTGTCAAAGTTCATAAAAATATAGAGGGGTCATTTATATTCAATGAGGTGCATAGATCTTAAGTTCATTCATTCATCTCAATGAATTTTTGCAAATGAATAAACTCCTGGAACTATCACCAAGATCAAGACATACAGCACTACAGGCATTCTGAGTGTGTGTGTGCGTGTGTGTAACTTACCAGATGGAGATGAAATACATGTTTCTACTCCCTGCTGTTCTGAGCTGCAGGCACATCTCTGCTCTTTCCAGCTGAGCTTCACCGTTTCCAGGACTCCTGTGCTTTGCCTCACTGGAGTCTCTTTTAAACGTTTCCTGGCCGCTTTTTATTCAGAAGGAGAGCTACAGTGACCTTCTTGAACTGGCGTCCTTCAGATAAGAGGCTGGATCTCAGTTTTCTGCTCGTGACTGACCCATGGCTCATCTTTAAAACCATTCTGTGCTTCTTGCAGAGAGAGCTGAAGCTCTGGGAGTTTGAGGTGAATTCACTGAGGAGATGGCAGAAGCCGGGATGAGCGGGCTCCCGGGGACCCTCCCGCCCTAGGCTGGGCGCTGTTAATAGCTGTGCTGGAACTTGGCTGCCCACACCAGGGTCTTGTGTCCCAGGGGAAGGAGTGGTTCTTCAGCGGCATCACCATTCCCCCGGGGGGCTTGTCAGTCACAGACCCTTGGCCCCAGCCCCAGGGTTTCTGAATCAGAAGGTCTGGGGTGGGGGGCAAGGTTTTTCCTCTTTATCAGGTCCCCAGGTGATGCTGCCCTTGCTGCCTTTGGGGACCACACTCTGAACCGCCGTGTTCCGGGCCGGGCTGGCTCCTGCCTGATCAGGACTTTGAGCTGAGAGCTGCAGCACCAAGGGGACCAGGTGTGCTCGACTCCCAGCTCTCAGGGCTGTCCAGGGTTTCTTCATCTGAGTTCTTCACAGAGGAAGGAAGGAACTCTGTCCAAGACTTGCGAGCTGGGCTCTGGGTGTCCTTTCCCTGACCCGTGGCTCTGGAAGACGTCCTGGTCAGCAGGGCCTGGGGCTCCTTTACAGAGATGCTCTTGGTATCACAGCTAAGCCACAGGCCTTGGGGGCAGAAAGACGAGGACAGGAGTCCCAGGTTGGCCACTCACTAGCTGTCAAATGGGGCATTTCCTGCAGGGCTTGTGCAGGTTTAAACGACTTAGTGGAGACAGGGTGGAGCTTGGGGTCGGGCACTTTAAACGCACGCGGGCCGGTGAATGTTTCTTGGATGGTGACGTTGGGGGGCAGGCAAGTCCTTGTTTGAGCTGAGCGGGGTTCAGACCCATCTGGGCACCCCTGACAAATGGGTGGGGACTGAGGGCCTTGTGGGGGTCGCAGTAAGTTTGACCCAATAACTAAGCCTCAGAGTAAACAAGGGGAGGGTCCCTCGGCACCCTGGGTTCACCCCGTTACTGAAACCCTCATCACGCCGCACTTCAAAGGCTCTTCGATTCATCCTGGGTTTCTCAACCTCAGCTGGATTGCCACTTGGGGTCAGATAATTCTTGGTTGTGGGGCTGGAGTGTGTGTTGTAGGTAGGACTCTAGCAGCGTCCCTGGCCTCCACCTACTGGAGACCAGTACCAACCCCTCCGCTTCAGGTCAGGACAGCCCAAAATGTCTCCAGACGCCACCCAGTGTCCCCTGGAGGCAGAATAGCCCCCAGCTGAGAACTGCAGTTAGTCTGTGAGCTCCTGGCTGAGAGGGACCATTCCTTCTGTCTCTGTGTCTCCAGGGCCCAGCACACAGTAGGTGCTCACTAAAGGGAAACACCCCACCTGCCCGCATCGGGCGCTGTGTGCAGCATCTCACCCTCATTAGGCCCCTGGATCTTCACAACCACCTGTGAGGAAGACTCGTGTGAGACAGGAGGAAACCAAGACACAGCAGGTGAAGCCACTTGCCCAGGATTCCTGGCCAGTTCGCAACAGAGTCTGCACTTAAACTCCATACTCTGCTCCCACCTGACTGGCTCAGCTGAGGCCGGCACCACTTCCTGTCCCACAGAAGTAAACTCTGCTTTTTAAGGCATGACCTTGGCACTAAACCACGCTTCCCGTGGAAGGTCAGGCAGCTCTTGTTATACCAGGAGCTTTGAGATATCCAGCCCTTCTCGGGAAGGATAGAAAGACCGACTTGAACGTTAGGGAAAAATGATTGCTGATGACCATACAAAAATCGAATGCCGAAGGAAGACATTGCCAAAGGGAAAGCCAAGATGGGACAGGACTTGGGCTCTGGAATAATGGATACAGGAGTCACAGTAAGTTTAAAAAATAAAAAAGTGAGCTTGCTTTTCCCCTTTCATCAAAGCACTGATGATCAGAAGATAAATCATGTTTGGAGAAGAGTCAAAGCGATTGGATTAAGCTTTCCTGCAGTGCTTCTGACTAATCTTGGATCTGGGGAATTTAACTGAAAACTTACCTCCGCAGAACACTTGAACTCTCCAGCTTTCAGAGAGACACTCTTGTCGATTCTGCAGCATTCCAGCGAGACATTTCCTTCTACAGAAATGCACCGTACCTGAGATACAGATACAAATGCTCTGTTCTCCCAGCATTTGTGCTGGGTTCATGGATTATACTTCAAGTAATGGTCCATGATGAGATCATCCCATTGCCTAACAAGCTGAAATCAAAATAGTCCCCGTTCCAAGCAAGCATTCCTTTCTCCTCAATGAGAGGGAAGAGGCGTGACGTTACATGACCTCTCGGTTCTAGAGATTTCCCCGGCTGACGGCGCAGTGAAATGATCTGCCCATCGCTGAGATTTCAGTGAGCTCAAAAGTTTTCCTGGGTTCCCTCCTGGGAGCGATTTCATTCTTCATCTGCCCGCAGTGCTCCAGAAATACCCTGCACTCGTGAGCAAATCCTTAACAAGATTTCCAACTAGACCCTTGGTGGTGGAATTTGCCAAAAAAGGGGCGCGAAAAATAGATGAGCTGTTCTCCTAACTGGGTGTCCCCAGACCCGGGAATCAGGGTGAGGGTCCCAGGCCCACTGGTTCCCGTGACATGGTGACTCTCCAGCTGGAAGGCGGCCCTCGCTGACCACATGCTCCGAGGGACGCACCCGGTGCTGAGCTCCGAGTCACTCCATGGTCCCTCCCGCCCGCTCGGGGGACCTAGGCCATCCCCAGGGGGCAGCCTTCCCTCCACGGTCTTGAGCCTCGTGAGGATGGAGAGGTCAGGACGGTGGGTGTGCAGAGAGGTGGAGAGAAGGTAAGACCAGAAAACATTCAGAAACTATGACGACTGTGTCGGGAGCCCGAGTCCCCCGGAGCCGGGCAGGAGCTCTGGTGCTCGTCTTTCCCAGCTGTGACGTCGTGGCAGGTCACTGAAGTTATGCAACCTCCAGGTTTCTGACCTAAGAATCAGAGGACAGGCTGCTCTTTGTAAATTAAACATCAACTGTACTCACACCCCCAGGAAGGAGCACATTAGGACGTGGTGAGAGCTGAATCGTGTAACTGTGTGTGAGTATATTATCAGACTCATGACTGTCACGCGTTGTCTCTCTCCTGCTAGGATTTACACTCCACAAGGGCAAACCATCCTCGCTGGTGTGTCTTTTGTGCCGACTGTCACGCAGACGCCTAGGCGCTCAGGAAACGTTGGTTAAGAGAAGGAAGAGTGTGGCAACACTCCCCTGCCCCCAGCATCACCCACGGCGCCCCTTCCCACCCCTCGCACGGCCGCGTTTCCCACCACCTGCATATGGCATATCTTCCCCCAAAGTGTGGGGAGGACACAGAGGTTCTGCTCGAAGGACCAGCAACCTGGGTCAGTATCGACCCCATCACTAACCGCTCACGTGGTTTTGGGTGGGTCCCTTCCCTGCTCAGGGCCTCCTTTGCACAAAGATGGGGTTGCCTCAGGCCAGTGGCTTTTGGTCTGGCTCCACAAACACTTGAGGTGGTTTTCCCACCAAGACCTCTGGCGTCCTCATCCCTGGGCCCTGACCCGCACCTCACCTGAGTCATTCTACTTGTGCATTTCCGTGTGCGCAGCTTCTGAGAAAGATGTTGCTGGAACTAAACAAAGTTTCATCCCAAGTCCCTTCTCCGTTCTAACTATGATGCATGGGCATGACACAGACACGGCTGGGAGAGAGACGTGATGTCCTCGTGGACACCACGCTGCCTCTTGCAGGACATCTGAAATTCCACAGTGGACAGCTCTGTGTTTCGCGAGGGGCTCTCATGGCATCTGCAAGACAGGCAGGCCCGAGTCACCCTGGGCAGTGGGCCCTCCCAGGAGGATGAATCTCCCCAACAGGACACAGACATCCCCACCACCTACCACTGAGGCAGCGCCTGTCAGCTCCGTCTCCAACGTTCCACGGTTTCCATCATCAACTTGCATCATCCCAAGCTTTGGCCTCTATCACTGTCCCCAGAAAACCTTCCCTGAAAGATGGGCGCCACGCCCTGCCCCAAACGTTTCTGCTTCCGCACAGAACTTCCCGTCCAGCTGTCCAGCTGTCCCTGAGCAGCAGTGCTGCGGCTTCATCATAGTTTGAGGTACTGCACTGCGTAGATCCCACCAGTGAGGAGACGGCTCTAGGTAGTTTATTACTCACACAAGAGGCACAAGCAAGATCATCTTGGTATCAGATTCCTGCATCCCTAGTCTCAGATGATGACACTGAACCGGAGGAACCAGGTGACAGCCATGCGCAGAGGAAGTCTGTCACAGGAGAGACGATTCTAAAATACACCCATGTGTCCTGACAGCTGCAGCTGTGCCCTAAGGGGGGCCAGGGGCGAGTCCCGGGTCTCACCAGAACAAGGAAGTGGATGAGACACTATGACAGCCTTTCATGAGACAGGGAACCTCCTGCGAGACAGGGAGTGGGGGAGACATGGCGTCAAGGCGAGCTACCCCAGGACCCCCCAGTTTGCCATGTTTCTGGAAGGATCAGCAGGTGTTCTGCGTGGGACGTGCAAGGGCCCTGTGGTACGGTCCCTCCCCCACACTACCTCCTTCTCCTTCTCTAAGGAAAGGGTATGTCCTCTTGTCGAAGCATAAACTCACTCTCAGCTCTTTGGATTTTACTGCAACTCTCCTCGGAAACCCGTTTCATCAATGATCCCTTCTCTTTTCTGAATCTTCATCCTACCCGGCCTGCTGGGTGTTTAGACACAGTATAAAAACACACTGCACACACTTAACTTAAAAAGAAAATAAAATACTAAAAAACATACTTCTGAATCTCCCCTAAATCGTCACTCTCTCTGCCTCTCTTTTCTCTTTCCCTCTCTCTGCACGCATCCATCTACACGCCAGCCTTCGGCTGTTACCTCTGTGTTGAATATGCCTCGATCTGATGCCCAGCCCATCCTCCGGAGCTGCTTCCACAGAGCTGGGTGTTGGCTGAGTATCTCCACCTGACTGTCAGAAGAGCATCTCACATTTAACATGGTTATGAAACAACTGCTCATCCCCCCTAAAACCTGCTGCTCTTCCCCATGTGCACCTCCAAGAGCCCACTTACAGAACCCAGAAATGTGGCAGACAGCCTAGACTTCCCTTTCTCGTATCCCTAACTTCCAATATCCATTTGGAGACCAAGTCTTGTTTATTTTTAAACGTTTCTTTCCTTTTTAAAGAAAAATACTTCCTTTTATTATCACCAGTTTTTGCATCTAGATACATAGCCTCAATAGCAGTTAGCTTTTGAAAGCTTAGTGATAAATATTAACTATATTTTCTCATTTTAATTTTATCCCACTCTGCCAAGAAAAATTAACATTCGCTATGTGTAATCTGGGCCCACTTCCATGATGAGTGTGTATGGCTATACAAATGGCTTAGTTTCTCCTGCTGATTATTCAGAACCAAGACCCCAGAAACATGGGACTGGGAAAGAATTATTTTATAAAGTGTACTACACAAAATGATGCCTCATTTTAAGCTGAATTCTAAAGTAAGGATGAGAGGAAATGAGGGATGTTTTCTTCTAGAAACAATTGATAAAGAGTTCTAATTCATGATTTTTGTTTACAAAATGGTTGTAGGAAGAGGTAAAATCTCAGCCTGACATTCAGAATATTGTGAAGGGAGTTCCACTTCCGGGTGTGATGTCGTGTCTGGAAAGAGGCTTTCCATTCAGGTAAAAGCTGGACAAATAGATAAAAACCAAAACACCTTTTTTGAGACATTGGACTCAGGAATGTAAACTCTGAAAGAAAGGGAAGACATGTGAGCAGTGAACCTTATAATTACTCTAAAATGACAGCTGAAGGCACTTTCTGGACCATAGTACAGGGACAGCCTGGCAGCCCTGCAGCATCGAGGAGAAAGAGATCAACGTTCCAGAAGGCTGGGTGAGCAGAATCTGCACTGCAGAGAACCAGAGAGAAAGGAGCTACACAGAGAAAGAGCTACACACCTCAGAGGTGTCTGCTTGCTCTACATTAAGCTTCTTATGTGTAGAGTAAAGCTACCTGTGGTAGGCAAAGATATTCCGGGGAGTTATAAGCAGAGCAATGCCCAGAACTCACACAGGGCTGGGAACATTTGAGTTCTGACCAACCACAGTGGATAGAAGTGTTGAATATCTTTGGAGTAAAGGCTAATTGAGATCTTCCCCAGCAAAGCTTATAAACAAGTCTTGAAATGACTACATGGATCCACAAACGGCTCAAGTGACTGGCAAAACAATCTTCATTCTTTAAAGGGAGAGACCACAATCTGGTACTCAACAATGTATTATGACAATGCCCAGTAACTGGTCAAAAATTACTAGACACGTTAAGAAGCAGAGATATGTGATCCACAGCCAGGAGAGAAAATCACTCAATAGAAATAGACAGAGATATGACAGAGATTATGGAATTAGAAGACAAGTAGCTATCACAAATATTCCCAACCTGCTCAAGGATTTAAAGGAAAACATGAGAAGAGAGATGGAAGAAATTTTTTTAAAAATCCAAATGGAATTTATAGCTATGAAAAATACAACATTTAAAAGGAAAACTTGACTCCGTAAGATTATCAATAGATTAAACATTGCAGAAATTTGGTTCATAAACTTGAAGACGTAGCCATAGAAATTATCCAACTGAAACATCAGGGGAAATAAGATTCAGAGCTAATGAACAGAGCCTCAGAAACTCTAGTGTAATACCAATCCGTCTAGCATATGACTATTAGAAGTTTCCTTCTAATAGAAAGAGGAGGAAAAATAATATTCAAACAAATAATGGTCAAAATTTTTCCAGTTCATTATAAATTATGAACATAATTTCTAAAGTATAAATCTATAGATAAAAATAAACCAGCAGCAAACTCCTATAAGGAAAAAACAAACGTATAATGACATATATGCATCATTATAGTATTATGCAGAGTATTATCACTGCCCTTCCAATCCTCTGTGCTCCACCTGTTCATCCCTTCCTTCCCCCAGCCCCAGGCAACTACTGATATTTTTACTGTGTGCATAGTTTAGCCTTTTTCAGAATGTCATCTAGCTGGAACACAGTATGTAGCCTTTTCAGACTGGCTTCTTTCACTTAGTAATTAGCATTTAAGGTTCCTCTGTGTCTTTTCATGGCTTCATAGCTCACTCCTTTTTATGTGTTGAATAGTATTCCATTGTCTGTATGTACCACATTTTATTTATCCATTCACCTACTGAAGGATATCTTGGTTGCTTTCAATTTGGGGCAATTATGAATAAAGCTGCTATAAACATCCGTGTGCAGCTTTTTGTGTGGACATAAGTTTTCAACTCCTTCGGATAAATACCAGGGAGAGAAATTTCTGGATCCTGTGGTAAGAGTATGTTTAGTTTTGTAAGAAAATGCCAACCTGTCTTCTACAGTGGCTGCACTGCTTTGTGTTCCCACCAGCAGTGAATGGAGTTCCTGTTGCTCCACTTCCTGAGCAGCATTAGATGTTGTCAGTGTTCCAGATTTGGGCCATTCTAATAGGGGTGTAGGGATATCTCGTTGTTGTTTTAATTTTCCTTTCCCAGATGATACATGAAGTGGAACATCTTTTCATATATGTATTTACTATCTGCATGCCTTCTTTGGTGAGATGTCTGTTAAGGCTTTTGTCTTGGTTTTTAACCAGGTTGTTTATTTTCTTTTTGAGTTTTAAGAGTTCCTTGTGTATTCTGGATAACATCCCTTTATCAGATATCTCTTTGGCAAATATTTTCTTTCAATCTGTGGTTTGTCTTCTCATTCTCTTGACATTGTCTTTTAGAAAGTAGGAGTTTTAATTTTCACAAAATCCAGCTTAGCAAGTATTTCTTTCATGGATCATGCTTTTGCGTTGTGTCTAAAAACTCACTGCCATTCCCAAGGTCATCTAGGTTTTGTCTTTGTTTACCTTTTATCTTTTTGGAGTTTATAGTTTTGAGGTTTATATTTAAATGCAAGGTCTGTGATGCACTCTGAGGTAATTTGGGGCAAGGGTGTAAGGTGTGTGTCTAGATTCTTTTTTTTTTTTTTTTTTTAACATGTGGCTGTTTGGTTGTTCCAGTATCATTTGTTGAAAACACTATCTTGTCCCATCCTATTGCCTTTATTCCTTTGTCAAAGATCAGTTGACTATATCTATGGGGTTATATTTCTGGCCTCTTTATGATGTTCCAGAAATATATTTGTCTGTTCTTTTGCCAATCCCATGACATCTTGATTACTGTAACTTTGCAGTAAGTCTTGAAATCAGGTACAGTCAGTACTCTGACTTTGTTCTTCTCTGTCAATGTTGTGTTGGCTATTCTGGGTCTCTTGCACTCCCTATAAACTTTAGAATCCATTTGTCAATGTCCACTAAATAATTTGCTGGGATTTTGATTGGGATTGCATTGAATCTATTGATCAAGCTGGGGAGAACTGATTCTTTTTTTTAAAATTACTTTATTTATTTATTATTATTTTTGGATGCGTTGGGTCTTCGTTGCTGTGCACAGGCTTTCTCTAGTTGCGGCGAGCAGAGGCTACTCTTCGTTGTGGTGCATGGGCTTCTCTTTGCGGTAGCTTCTCTTGTTGGGAGCACGGGCTCTAGGCGCAAGGGCTTCAGTAGTTGTGGCATGCGGGCTCATTAGTTGTGGCTCTCAGGCTCTAGAGCACAGGCTCAGTAATTGTGGCACACGGGCATGTGGGATCTTCCCAGACCAGGGCTCGAACCAGTGTCTCCTGCATTGGCACGCAGATTCTTAACCACTGCACCACCAGGGAAGTCCAACTGATTCTTGATAATATTGAATCTTTCTGTCCATGAATGTGGAATATCTCTCCATTTATTCAGTTCTTTGAATTCCTTTATCAGACTTTTGTAGTTTCCCTTCTATAGATCTCACACATATTTTGTTAAGTTTATACCTAAGTATTGCACTTGGAGGGTGGGGAGTGCTAATGTAAGTGATATTGTGTTTTTACTTTCAAATTCCACTTGTTCACCACTGGTCTATAGGCAACAATTAGCTTAACTTTTGTATATTAATTTGCATCCTGCAACCTTGCTATAGTCACTTAGTTCTAACAGTTTGGGTAAATTCTTTTGAATTTTCCACATTAACTATCATATCATCTGTGAACAAAGACAGTTTTATTTTTTCCTTTCCAATCTGTATACGTTTCATTTCCTTGTGAGTGAATGTGTGTGTGTGTGTGTGTGTGTGTGTGTGTGTGCGTGTGCTATTGCATTTGTTCGGACTTCCAGTACAATTTTTTTTTCTATTTTTATTTTTATTTATTTATTTTGGAACATCTTTATTGGCGTATAATTGCTTTACAATGGTGTGTTAGTTTCTGCTTGGAAAACTTCCTGTTCCTCACCATGAAGTATGTTAGATGTAGGCTTTGTGTAGATATTCTTTATCAAGTTGAGGAAGTTCTCCTCTCTTCCTAGTTCACTGAGAGTTTTTATCATGAATATGTGTTGGATTTTGTCAAATGTTTTTTCTGCATCTATTGATAATGATCATGTGACTTTAGGCTGTTGACGTGATGAGTTACATTAATCAAATTTTGGGTGTTTGTTATTCAATCTTGTAATCACATTTGCTTCTTCTTTTCCTGTTCATCTCTAATTCTTAATGATCAATATCTACCTGCAGTTCTATATTAGCACTTTACATTTGGGGGCTTTTAATCTTGATTTATCTCCTGGTAGTCTAGAGCAGGTTTAGGGGTGAGCTTTAGGGGTGTATTGTCTGTGCTTCTGCCTTCTTGCACTTTTTTAACAGTTGCTTTCATGCACAAAGTTTGCAATGCCCAGCCCTGAGCAGTTCCGATATTTGAGAGGCATTTATCTGCTCTCACAGACTGAGATGGGGGCAGGGTGTCATCAGGGTAGCTAAAGGCACTGCCGAACCTGGTGCGTTCTGTAGGTATTTTGTGGGTTGGTTGATCCAGACGTAGGACGTGCTATCCTGCACCTCCTCGCTGGCCTTATGTCCTCTCCTTTTGAGCTTCATGCCTGCAGGAGGAGACCCCTGCCCTCTGAGGTCGGGGAGACACCACCTGCCAGCTCTCTTCTCTTCGTGAGACATGTTGTATGGTAGGAGGTGTTGTCTCCTTCACTGAAGTGGGAGGAGGGGATAAACGTGGACAATAGGGTGGTGACTCACCTACTCTTCCGCTCACCCTGCTTGGAGCCCACAGGTGGGCTAGGGCAGTGGGGCTGAATCAGTCACGCACCCCGCCTTCTCCACTGGAATGTAACCCTCCACTGCAGAGGGCAGGGAATGCACCACCTAGGGCTGAGATTCTCGACCCTCCCCTCCTCTGTGATGGGCTTTATCACAGCTATTTCTGGACACGTCTAGCATTCATTGGTTTTCTCCTACTTTATTTTCTGGTCCTATTTATGGGATGGGGTGGGGAGGCACACACTCACCGGTAACTTGGAAGCATTCCTGTTTGCTTTCTACTTAGAAACATTTGCAAGGTGGCCACAGAGGCCGGCTGTCATGGACTTTGCAGAACTTATTCTCTCCCCAGACTCGCCTCGAGCTGAAATAGTCTCGTCTGGCTCATCCCTCTCACACTTTTGTTGAGGAGACCAAACCTGAATTGCCAAGGAATCTTGCCCAAGGCGCCCTAAATTTTCAGACCAAAACTCAAACCACCTTTTCGTGTTTCTTTTTCCTTTACGATACAACCTGCTCTGAACAATGTGAATTATTTCTGCCACTTAGGCATGGTATGGCATCTGAGAAAAGAACCTTCCTTCCTGAAGGGATTATGATTCCAAATGGTCGGAAATATGCAGCAAATTGGCATCTTCTGCACATAATGGTCACCTCCAGTATGCAGGCCAGGCTCATCCGGATGTGTGAGGATGCGGCCCGCTGACCTCCTTTGCACAGCATCTGTCTGCCCCCTGTGGGCCTCCAGCCAAAGCCCTCCACCTCTGCTTTTTCTCAGACACACACATGGACCCCTGGAGGATGGAGGCGGGCAGCCCAGGCAAACATCAGACTAAAGATGCTTAATTTCTTTGTGCCAAAAAGAAAGGGAAAAAATTGCTCACTTAGAAAATTCAATCTATCTTACACATTAGATGTTTGATACTTTTAGCTCTTCTCTAGTTTTACTAAATTTTTAGCATGATTGAGCCAAACCCACACAGCTCAGCAATTTAAAATTGGAGCTATAAAAATGAGAGCCTTGGTTTTTCCACTTTTCCAGGAACTGGAGAGTTTCAAAGCCTCAGACAATAAGCCATATACTGTAAAAAAAAAAAAAAAAATGTAGCTACGTGTACAAAGCAATTTGTAAATTAGATAGTGTTTGGGAGTAGCAACTTTTCAGAAAATTTTGAGGCTAGTGGGAAAAAATTTTGTGTGTATGTGTTGGCGGTATGGATTTGGGAAGTTTTTCAAAATGAAAATAAATGTAACACTTAGAGGTCAAGAATGTCTTCATTGGTCTGAGAACACTAAAAGTTATACAATTGAATTTGCTTTTAAATGGTCATATCAGATATGTTTAGAAAATATAAACTCCTCCTCCAAAATATTTCTGGCCAATTTTAAAAAATAGTTTTGGGATAAAACTAAGTTTTAAGGGACCCCCTCCTAAAATATTCTTGACCTTCATGAGTCTAGCTGCATTTATCCCTAAACATAGCTGCAAAGAATTATATTCTTCCCCAGCTCTAAAGGATAGCTGGCTTTCAGAGAAAGACAAATAGCATATGATATCACTTATACGTGGAATCTAAAATAAATGATACAAATGAACTTATTTGCAAAACAGAAATGGACTCACAGACATAGGAAACAAACTTATGGTTACCAAAGGGGAAACGGGGGGAGGTATAAATTAGGAATTTGGGATTAATAGATACTACTATGTACAAAATAGATAAATAACAAGGACCTACTGTATAGCACAGGGAACTATATTCAGTATCTTGTAATAACCTATAAAAGAAAATAATCTAAAGAATAATATATATATATGTATGTATAACTGAATCACTTTGCTGTACACCTGAAACATTGTACATCAACTATACTCAATAAAAAAATAAAATTAAAAAAACACAATAGCTGGCTTTCTGCATGTGCTGTGTCTTCTCCTGGGAATCCTGTCCCCTCGGCAGGTCACCTACCCCACCGTTCCCATCCAGTGGCAGCCCCACCCCTTCAGGGGCCGGGTGAGGAGCCAGCCTGTGCGCTGACTACCCAAAGTTAGTCTCATGCTGCACTGAAATCACAGCTCAGATGTCATCCTCCCCACTGAGCCTGGCCACCAGGAACACAGCGGTACACCTGCTTTGTCCACCTCCTTCCCCCAGGCGCAGCCAGGTTTGGACAGGGAGGTGGTTAAGGCTACGCTGAGTCCACGGAGGCGGAGAAACCAAGCAAGGGGAGGGGCATATGCTGAGTCCACGGAGGCGGAGAAACCAAGGAAGGGGAGGGGCAGAGGGAGAGGGAGAGGGAGGAAACTCCAACGGAAAAGGACCTGAGAAAGAGAAGGCGTTTGCATTCCCGAGGGAAGCACCACTACTCTATCTCAGGAAAAGTGTCCTTTCGCAGCATCTTACACTGAGAGCTCTCTGATCTCCTGACGCTCTTCTTCCGCCCAGGGCTGCCACATCCGTGCTGCTTCTCGCCCCAGACGTCTTGCACTGCCCGTTTCTCACCTGCTTCCTCTCCCCACCATTCTCATGGAGATGAGCACAATGCAGGCAATCACGTCTACGACCCACTGCGGCATTATTCACACAAGCCAAGACAGGAAACAAACTAATGGTCCATCGAGGGATAAATGGGTACAGATGTGGTATGCCTATCCAGTGGAATACTATTCAGCCATTAAAAATGAAGGAAATCTCCTGCCATTTGCAACAGGGATGACTTTGAGGGCCTTATGCTAAGTGACATAAGTCAGACAAAGACAGATACCACACGATCTCTCTTATAAGTGGAATCTAAAAAAAACCAAACTCATAGAAACAGAGAAGAGATTGGTGGCTACCAGAGGTGGGGAAGGTGGTCAAAAGGTACAAACTTCCAGTTATAAGATGAATAAGTCCTGGAGGTGTAAGGACAGCATGGTGACCATGGTTAATAGTACTGTTCTATGTATTTGAAGGTTACTTAGAGAGTAGATCTTAGAAGTCTTCATCACGAGAAAAAGATTATAATTATGTGAGGTCATGGATGTTAGCTAAACTTATTGTGGTGATCATTTCACAATATTAACATATATTGAATCATTATGTTATACATCTTTTTTTTTTTTTAAAGAAGATGTTGGGGGTACGAGTTTATTAATTAGTTTATTTATTTTTGTTGTGTTGGGTCTTCATTTCTGTGTGAGGGCTTTCTCTAGTTGTGGCAAGCGGGGGCCCCTCTTCATCACGGTGCGCGGGCCTTTCACTATCGCGGCCTCTCTTTTTGCGGAGCACAGGCTCCAGGCGCGCAGGCTCAGTAGTTGTGGCTCACAGCCCTAGTTGCTCCGCGGCATGTGAGATCCTCCCAGACCAGGGCTCGAACCCATGTCCCCTGCATTAGCAGGCAGATTCTCAACCACTGCGCCACCAGGGAAGCCCTATGTTATACATCTTAACCTAATACAATGCTATATGTCAATTATATCAATAAAATTAGGGGAAAAAAAAGGCTTGAAAACTTAAGTGGAAAAAAAGAGAGTTAATGAAACTAGTACTTAGTCACAAGTGCTTCCCAATAATACAATGACTTCTGAATCAGTAAAAAAAAAAAAAAAAAAAAAAAAAAAACCCACACACATACATATATCTTGGAGGCTTCTATAAGCCAGACAATGAACTAAGTTTATTATTATGTATTACCTTATTTAACTCCTTAAACAACTCTATTGTGTAGATACTAGATACTATTATAGATGAAGCTCAGGGAGGCTAGTTACCTGTGTAAATCATCCCATTAACACTGGGCCCACCACCTCCATGCTATTCTGTATGACCCTGTCCCTCTAGCTAGGTTGCAAGAACCACACAGTATTCCAGTTTTATAGCCTCTAGAGGACCCAGCACTGGAATGAACATACAATAGGTGTCCAATAACTTGTTACAGAGGTCACTGGTGACCCCGGTGGACAGAAGGCAGAGTAGGTGGGCATGCTATCGGTGGTTATTTGGGCATCCTACAGGCAAACCGCCTCCTTGAAAATTAAATTGATGATAAATTTAAAACTCAAGATTATCAGTTTAATTTTGCACATTAGATTATGCAGATTAAGTCCTATCATAATAGAAATGTGTTATAAGTAAGTTATTTGGAAGCCCAAGAGAATGACTAATATCGCTAGAGAAATAGTCAATATAAAAAAATTCCAGTACAGCCAGAGGACCTGCCTGCTCCCACAGGAGAGGTTTGGCCTCTTCTTGCTTGTTCAGACATACCAAATCATGTGCTCAACATGCAAGCTAAAAATCCATCTATAATTAGATCTGCCTAGAAATGAATAAAAGGCATTCCAAAACAAGTTCTTCAACAATATAACAGTAAAATGGCCATATGTTTAACTTGGCTTCAAGTCGCAAAATATCACAATGTTATATGCTATTAATGTTGTAAATTTATATGGGCTTTTCAACTGATCCAAAAGCTGAAGAGAAGAAAGTAAGTTAAATAAAAAGGAGGTGAAAGCTCAAGATACATGGAAAGAAATACACAAAATATTTACTTTTAAAAACAATGCAGGTGACTCCACTGTCCATGTTGTAGCTTTCCTGTTTACAAATATTGGACTGATTTTCACAAAGTCGTTGGGTTTCTGATATATTTTAGGGCAAGTACAGACATCTGGTTAACAGAGCATCCAAGTACACATTCCTTCAATGTTTTTAGTCTCTCAGTCATTTGTTTTCTTCCTGCAAAACTAATTGATGGAGAGCCCCATGGAGTGGAGAACAGAAAGCTCCCCCACACATCCACAACTTCATTTCTTTAATGAAATGCATAGAGCAATGGTCAGGGATTCTCATCCACCGTCCTTTGATTGATTCCTCTACATCTATCTGTTATTTTAAATACCTAATTGTCTATAATAATAAAATAAATACATGTTTACTAAGGAAAATTTGGAAAATGCCTAGTACTATGAAAATATCCAAAAGTTCCACTTCCAGGACTGATAGGATAGGTAATTCCTGCCAACACTTCAGCTGAGAAAAACTAGAAAAGCTGGACCAAAACAAAAAAAAATACTTTTGGAAGACATCGGACTGCTAACAAAGCAAAGAAACATTATAAGGCAAAGATCCAGGAAAATAAAAAAAAAAAACCTCAGAGAGCTCAGCTTTTCCCCAAGAGCCATGTCTCCATTCCAGAAAAAAAAAAAAAAATGGTGAGAAGCTGAGCAGCACTTTAGATTCACAGGAATAAGAGGAAAATTAAAGTCTGCCAAAGAGAGAGTTCTTGGGATATCTGAAGATTATAGAGCATGAGTGAACCAGAAATAGATCATTCTTGCAAGGACAGCACCCAGCTTCCTGTCAAATCCTGATCAGATTAAGGTCATCTGGGATTACCAATGCCTGTAGCCACCTTGTAGAAACAAATGTCAATTCCCTCTGTAGAAATATAATATCATCCCATAGCTCAATTATCTCTACAATTCTTCATACACCATATCTGGCATTCAGTGAAAAAATAATCAGCCTTATGAGAAGACAAGGGAAAAAATCAAAACCAAGGAAAACAACAGACAAAAGAAATGAACCCAAAGGGGATTCAGATAATGGAGTAATCAGACATACACTTTAAAATAATTACCACTAGTATTTATATTTAAGTGAATAAAAGACAAGATGGAAATTTTTCACAAAGAACTTGAAATTTTCAAATGTGGAGATTATAGAAGTGATAAAATACAATCAACACAAGAACACAATGGATGAATATAATGGATTAGACACAGCTGAAGAGAGAATTAGAGAATTTAAGAGCAGAAGAAAATATCCTAACTGAAATACAGAAAGGCAAAAGGAGGAAGAGAGAGAGAAGCATATAGCACTTGGTAACAGATTTAAGATGTAACTGGTTCCTAGGGAGAAAAGAGAAAATGTGCCAGAACTTCAGTAAGTACAGGATGTACTGAATTGCACAAGATTTCTGTAAAGTTTGGAAACACAGACAAATGTAGACAACGTTTTCAGGAACATATTCAGCCTGCAAAAACAAAAGTATATTAGCTCCATTTCCAGACTTGAGGATACCCTGTAGACTTAAGACCATCAAAAAAAAAAAAAAAAACCCCACAAAAAAAAACAGTGGAGATGTGAGTGAAAACTTGTATGTAAAACCTACATGCTTTGACAAGGGAGGAAATTTAGGAGGATAAAGAGAAAAATAGAGTAAGCTCATGAGTTGATTTATAGGTAATAAATAGCAATGGATGAGGGTCAAAAGATATAATTAAGACTGACAAACCAAATAGTAGAAGCCTAAACAAATAAAGGAGGGGAGGACTAAGGACATTATATGAAGGGATATAATGTATAAATACAAACATTATAAATATTTAAATATAAAGCTACCCACAAAATTATACAAAAAGTACAAACCTTCCCAAATACCAAATAAATAACAAAATACAAAAAGGAAAAATAAAACAGACGGTATAGTAAAAGAACTCAATTAAATATATTTAATGTGGTACATATACATTAAGTAATGTGACAGAGTTGGAGAGTTCAGAGTTTGGTCATAGCAATAAGTTAAAAGGACATAACACACTAATTGGAAGGAAAACATGTTAAGACTAACTCAAAAGGCCAAGTCCAATTCAATGCTGTATGTAAGAGACAGGCCTAAAATGAAGTGATTTAGAAAAGTTAAAAATGAAAGAGAACAGGCAAACAGACAGAAAGCAGGTGTTGTGCTCTTGACAGATGACAAGGTAGGATTTGGGGAAAAAAGCACTACATGAGACAAGAATGACAGTGTATAGTGCTGAAAGCTATAATTCAGGATGAAAATTAAATTTTAATATCTATGTTCCGAATGATGCAACAGTGCTGATAAACAGTCACTGTAGCAGAGGCAGGAGAAAGGGGTAGAAACAGCCCAGTAGTCAGTGGCGTTAACCTGCTGTTCTCATAAAAAGATGGGTCCGGGGAGCAGCAGCAACAGATCAATGAGGAGGTAGAAAACCTGAACAGGGGCTTCCCTGGCGGCGCAGTGGTTGAGAGTCCGCCTGCCGATGCAGGGGACACGGGTTCGTGCCCCGGCCCAGGAAGATCCCACATGCCGCGGAGCGGCTGGGCCCGTGAGCCGTGGCCGCTGAGCCTGCGCGTCCGGAGCCTGTGCTCCGCAACAGGAGAGGCCACAACGGTGAGAGGCCCGCGTACCGCAAAAACAAATAAACAAACAAAAAACCTGAACAGAAGACCCAATAAGAACACTTAAAATCCTGATCTCAATGCCAGAGGAAGCATGTGCACACAAAACATTCTTGAAAATTAACTGTATTTCAGGCCACAAAGGGAAACTCAGGAAATCCCAGAACGTAGAGTTAATACAAACAATATTTTCTGTTCATAACGAAACAAGACTCAAAATTAATAACAAAGAGCCCCTTCTATCAGACAATTAGAAAAACCTGTCAGTTAAAAACTCCAGGGTGAAAAGGTAAAAGCAAATCTAAATTATAGAATTTCTTTTAAAAACGATGATAATGGAAAAGCTACAGACAAATCAATAGGATAAAGTTAAAGCAACGATCAGAAGGAAGTTCGCAATGTAATGCCTAAATTGCTAAAAAATGAAACAATGAAAAGAAATAGATTAAATATTCTACCCAGTAAACCAGAAAAAGAATGTAATCTAAAAGTAAGCAGAAAGAAGGAAATAATAAAGATAAAAGCTGAAATTAATTAGTTGGAAAAATAAAAAACAGTGGAACTAATAACTAAATTGACACGCCAGTTATTTCAGAAAAAGAAAAACCACAAGTGAAACTAGTCATGAAAAGGGGGGGAAACGCAAACACACAAAATAAGAAATGACAAGGGTGGAATAACCATTGAAATAAAAGAATTTTTTAAAACATGAAACTACTTTGCAAAACTCCATACAGATACATTTGAAAGTATCAATGTATTGATAACTTCCTAGGAAATGTATGATTTATCAAAATTAACCCCTATAGAGATAGAAAGTTTAAATCAATTATTCCATAGAATGTTATCAAAGAACGAAACCCCAAAGAACACCAGGCCTACCCAGATGGTTTCGCAGGGAATTCTACCAAACTTTCAAAGGCTGGATAATTCCCACTCTACTTAGATTGTTTCAGACACAGAAAAAGAAAAATAACATTAAAATGATTTTTATGAAATACAGTGTTGATACTCACCAATGAAGTAAGTATGACCAGCCCCCAAATCGGGCAATCTGCTTAATGGACAAAGGCTGAACGTGCCCCTAGAGTCAGCCCCCAGCACCATGACAACCTGGCAGGGCGTTGAAGGTGGTATGCAATATAATGAGACCAAAAAAGAAGCTTAAGAAATAGAAAAGGAGTAATAAAGCCATCTCTATTTATAGACCATGAGAATCTAACCTGGAAAACTCCAGGGCATCGATGATAAAACAAACACAAATAACAAAAGAAGATTCATCGATGTATCAGGCAAGAGTAATACACTTCTTACCCTCAGAAAATATAATGTGAGAAAAGATTGCAATAATAATAAAAAAGATAAAATAACAGAAAAGATTAAAAACTAAAAACGCAAGAGATCACAATAAAAATTAAAAAGATAAAATACTGAGGAAAATGTAACAAAAATGTTCCAAATCTATATGAGGGAAACTTAAAAATTCTCCTTAAAGACACAAAGTAGACTGGGAGCAAATGGAAAGATCAATTGTTCTTGAGATAAACCCTAAGGACAAAAAGAACTGCCAAACCCTTAAGGTCTTTTCAGTCGTTTCACTGTTGCTGTCAGTATTGGTATGGCTATCAAAGAATCTAGATATGTATTATGAAAGGAAACACAGGCTTGGTATTGGTGGGCACTAGGATTTTCATCATGAAGAATTAAAAGGTCAGGTGGAAGATCAATAAGATTAATAAGAATCTTATGGATTTGAATTTAAGTTGGAACTATTGGGACTGAGCAGTATGTATTTTAGCCTAGCTCCCTCCTAGTCACCAGACTAAGGATGTCAGAACTTGCCCCACCAGGAATGAGCTGGACCTCCTGCAAGAAAAAAGGGACCACATCCCGAAGGAGGTGCAGAACTCGGCCACTATGAACCAGCGAGGTCAGCAGAGGACTTACAGGACCAGGTCCTGAGGGTGCTGGACCCAGGGTGTGGAACATGGATTGGTCAAGTTTGCTCATGTGGAGCGTTTTCCTTGAACCAGTAGTTAGCATCCTGCTAGGTCCCAGGAGACGGTGCTAACATGAGGTTACGTTGGCTCTTGGGAGCTCGGAGAAAGTGATGACCTACACTAAATGAAGTAGAAATCTAGAACCACAGCAGCAGAGGATGGAAGAAGGGATGAAAAGACAGAGAAACGGGCATGCCAGAGGGGGTCTGCTACATGAGGCCAGAAATCCACTAGGTGACCATGTTCTGTAGGAAGGTCCATAGGACATCACATTTGGCAAAGCAATTCAGGATGCAGGGATGAAAGGGTGTCAGCTTCATTGAGAAGCTCAGGGTAGCCTGGGGTGGATGGCAGGAGATGGTATCACAGAATGGGACTCAGAGAGCAAAGAGGAAAACAGGCGCAGAAAAAGATAGAGGCGAGGCAGAGGCACCTAACCATCAAAGCCAAGCAGGGAAGAGGAATACCCAAATGTTGACCTTGATACCTGGGACCTGAAGCACCTTCACCTGGGGTAAAGTGGGGGCTCATGGGGCCATGTAATAAAAAAGGTAGTCCTGACCTCAGTACGGATCGTGGGGGTCACTAGGTCCACTGTCACTGTCCTCATCCTCAATTGTATAATTGCAATGGACAGACTTGGTAATGGCCGGAAACCCACACAGGCTCGTTGGCCAGAGGATAACAGCTATCATAGTGTGGGCGAAGTAGGTCGAGACCTCTGAAACGTTCCCCCTCCCAAGCCAAGACAGTCAGTCAAAAATAATATCACATCCCAGGGGCATGGATAGAAATTAGCCTCACTGTTAAATACCTAAAAGATCTAGAATGGTGGCCCTCATCCTATCCCCACTGGATTCGTAGATCTGGGCCCTATATACAAGCCAGCATGCCCCAGAGGATGGCAATGAACTACCACAAACCCAAGCAAGTAGCAGCAACAACTGCAGCCTCTGGGTCAGAAGTGGGGTCTCTGCTAGAGCAGCTGGAGGTAGCTAGAACACAGTCTTTGACCTGGTGAGTGCATCCTTTCCCACCTCTCTCGGAAAGGAGGACCTGAGACAGTGTGCGTTCGCGTGGATGGACAGCAGCATTGAAGCTTTTGCCCCTGGCTGGGTTAACTCTCCCATCCTCCATCATAACACAGCCCCAGGTGGCAGGATCATCTGGTCATTCTGCAGAACATCACAATGGTCTACTATCGCCCACAGACCTCCATCACCATCACTTTTTGGGGCTTAAAGAATGTTGGATCTATTGACACGGATCCTGCATCACCTCACCTCAGACTCAGGAATCCATTTCACAGCGCAGGAGGTGTGAAAACAGGTGTGTGGTCAAGGGATGTACTGGTCCTATCACATGTTGCACCACCCAGGAGCTGCCAGCCTGAGCGAGAGATGCAACAGCCCATCGGAGGTTCAGCTGAGAGATTGGCTTGGCAACCTCCAGAACCCAGTGTTCATCCTAAATCACAACCATTACATGGAAGGGTGGAAGAGAGGGAGGAAAGGAAGGAGAGAGATTGGACAGGAGTGTAAATTCCTGAATGCAGGCTAGGGCGCAGGTTGTTCAATATCTCATTCGTCCAACCTTCCTGTAGACCTGAGAAAATTTTCAGAGGAAGACATTGAGAATCAAAAGCAATGAGAAAGCACCAAAATGATTAGATTGGCATTTTGGAGAGAAAGGTCTGGCTGCCAGTAGAGAGGGGGTCCGTCAGGGACCAGCGTGGTGGGTGATGGTTGTGATGACGGAGGAGAAGATGCATTCTGTACATATCTAGACCCAGAGGTTTGTACATATCTAGACCCACTAGGGCTTGTTGGTCCTTGCTGGGCTGGAGACCAGGGTCAGGGCACAGCAGGGGCGTGATGCCTGGCACCACCCCTTCCTACCAGGTCCCCTGAAGATCCAGGCCACCTCAGCCTGAGTCCCAGCCATCGTGATTGCACTAAAGGTCCCACAGTATCTGGCCTCAGAACTGGATGCTACCAATGCCTGTGACCCCGGCCCTGCCCCTTCCTGGTTTGCTGAATTTTCCCCGTGGCCAGCTGAGGGTTCAGATGCTCCAGTCTGAGTCCTCTGGGTTTGTCCCGTGTGACTGTTTAGGGGGAGGGTGTCAGCTGCCCGTGGGCACATGGAAGGCTAAAAAACAGGCCAGATCATGGAGATCTTGAGGGTCAGGCTACCCATGTGGCCTCTGTCCTGACAGCAGTGGGAAGTTTCCAGAATGTTTCAACAGAATGGAAGTTGCCAGGTGTTTCCTTGAAAGGTTATTTTGGAAGGAGGACCGTAGAGGCTGCCGGGCCCCCAGCGATGGGTGATGGGACGAGGTGGGCTGTACAGGGTGACCAGAGAATGGGTGACAAACGGGGGTGCCACCCACGACGCAGGATGTGAAGGGCTCTGGGGGCAGTGAAGGGGGCAGGTGGGGGAAGAGAGGCAGGACTCACCCTCCAAGATGGAGAGGAGTTTTGTCAGAGAAGATGATGAGCTGGGGGTGAGCAGCCAGCCAGGAGGAGCCCTGGGGACCCTCAGCGAGAGTCACCAGCAGGTCGCTGGTCACCGAGTCTGGATCCCAGAGAAATGGTCGGGGCTAGAGGACCATCTCCCCGGGGCTGCTGCCTTCGATGGGGGAGCAGCCTCTGTCCGGACAGTCAATCCCCTCCACCCCTCCAACCAGCTTAGTCTTCCCTGGGCTGAGCTGCAGCTGGGGGCACATCTGTCTCCCCAGCTGCTTCTTTCCTGGGAGCTTTGCTCTTTTTTTCTCCCCTGAGCTGTTTTTCATGCAGACCCAGTGGAAGATTTTTTTTTTTTTTTGCTGAATTATTATGAATTTCTTTTCTTTTTATAGGAACAGGATCCAACGGAAACCAGACTTTGGAAAAAATGTATAGGAGGTCTGCTCCAGCTCCCTCTCACCCTCCCCAGAAGCTGATTCTCCCAGTCCTTCCTGGCTGTGCACGGTCAGTCCCCGGTTTCCCTCAGCCCCAGCCCCACAGCCAAGCGTAGCCGCACTTCGCATACGATGAACCGTCGGTGGGAGCGCATCACTCAGCTAATCACCACGAGCTGCTCTCGTGGCTTTTTGTGAAATTCTCCATCTTCCAACAGTCCCTCTCCCTCCAGGGTCCGTGAGCCCGTGATGATTCATGTCATTCTGGAAAAGGAGCAGGAAATGGACTTAGGGCACATAATTGCCAGGCGTGAGAGTCACCTGTTGCCCATGTGTTGCAATATTGCCAGTGTTGGTACAGCCAGCAGGGCTCCAGGACACTAATGCTCTGGACCCAGAAGCACATCCGGGTGAGTAAAGCAGGGACCACGTGGTGAAAACGGCGGAGTGATGATAGGACTCCAATCCTGTCACTTTTCCCTGCGTCGTCCCCCACCCAGCTGCCCCAGTGTGGCTCACTTAAGATGCAGACCCAGCTTAAGGTACAGTATGAAGAGTTGAAGACGCTTGTAAAGCTTTAACAAGTTTTCTCCTCTAGGACACATGTGCTGAAAACCCCCCGGGAGCCATGTTCACAGTTCAAGGGAAATGGCGGTGAGCCTGGGGACCGTCTGGGAAGGCACGTGGCGCACTTCCTCCTGCAGGGCCGGAGCAGCGGGACAGCCACAGGAGGGATGCTGCGTGGACCACAGGCTGGGGCGGCTCGGCAGGGGGCGTGGTCAGGGCGGGGCGTCCAACCTGACGGAGGAGAACATGTGGCCCCCCAGGGGGCTCTCTCCAGCGGGTTTCCCTTAGGTCTTGGCCAGATGTACCCTGAGGCTGAATTCCTGTCAGGGCTTCATTGAGAAACATCCCTTGAGAGACAGTGGGGGGAGCAGGCCGGAGAGAAGGGAAGCCCTGAGGCTGCAGGTTCCGCAGGTGCAGCCCAGCCCAGTCCCAGCAGAGATCACCCTCCTTACAGCTTCCGTGTCAGGCTTGTCCTGCGAGGCAAGGGAGCTGGGACTTCGGCCCCTGCATGTACAGCCACGGCAGTGTGGGGCATGTCAACCTCAGGCACTTTGGTCCCCAAAGTTCAAGGGCTTCTCCAAGAAGGAGAAGCAGGTGCCAGCAGGTGGAGGCAATGGCTACAGAGGGTCTGAGGGCATCTGTGCAGAGCACGCTGTGTCTGCTGCATGAGTCTACATGCATACAGACAAGCGTGTTCCATTTGTCTACATGCATACATGAACATACCATGTGTCCCTACATGTCCACATACATATGCCACGTGTCTACACATGCATGCTGGCTGTACCTACATGTGCAGTGCATGGTGGGTGTGTCTGCATGTACATATGCATGTTACATGTCTACATGTGCACCTGCTACATGTGTTTGCACATATATATATGTGTTTCATTGTCTTCATGAACACATATATGGTTTATGTGTCTGTGTATACATGCATGTTACATTGGTGCATGCACACTATGTGTACTGTATTGCATATGTCTCCGTGTACACATACAAGTTATTTGCATGTGCACATACATGCTACATGTGCCTGACATGTGGCAGAGCTGCACTCTGAGGGGAGGGAGACTGGGAGAGCAGGGCAGGCAGGTCCCCTGCCAGTTCTCCCAGCCTCACTGTTGGGGCAAGGCTAGCCCCCTTCTTGGGTTGTGTCCACCATCCTGAGACGGCTCCTCACTGCTGGGTTTCCTGATGCTCAGACCTCTGCCTGGGCCCTGGGTACCTTTGGCGTTACACCTGTTACCAAGCAGGATGGATGAGAAGCTGAGCCCTGCTCTCATCACAGCGATGACACAGCCATGAGGCCTCCCCACCCTGCTGCCAGGCTCAGGCCTGAGGGTGAGCCAGGTGACCCTGCCTCGACCACAGGGCCCCCAAGACAAAGGCCTGCTAGATTTGAAGTGCTGGGCAGAGGGGGACACTCAGCCTGCCCCCACAATCCAGGTCTGAAAGGCACATGTCAGGTCCATGCAGCTCACCCAGCACACACCACATGTAACTGTATAAAGATCTTCTCTTTGGACGTGACCATGACGGTACAGATTTGTGGGAACATTTTATCCCCAGAAGGGTAGCCGTCGGCAGAAATACAAAGCTGCTGTTTGACCCTCGAGGACAAAAGTAAGCAATGCATGCACCCTATAAAGAGAGAGGAAAACAAAGGAACAGCAAAGAAGAAAAAGATCAAAACATGGAAAATGGAGAGCACGACGACAGACATGGAACCAGCTGTGATAAGAAGTACAATTGAAAATGTCTTAATCAACAGGCAGAGCCTCTCATATCGGGTGAATAACATCCACCTGTCACAGGCACAAAATATTCCTGAAATGCTGAAAGCAAGAGGAGGGGCAGCAGGCCTGATTGCTCCTTGGTCCAAACGCCGAAGGCAGCGGGGCAAGACGTGTGGATCTCCAGCAGGGCGTACGAGGCAGACTTTGGACGTGGACGCGGTGCTTTTCTCCAGGAGACAGTCGAGACTGGGGGCGCCGTGAGTCCTGGGACAGTGATCCCCCCTTCTTGGGTGGACCACACCCTGAGAAGCCCACTTGCCAGTTTTCAAGGAGGAGACCCACCCAAGGACCAGGAGGACGTCCTCAGGATGCTGACATGAACCTCAGAGTCAAGCCGAGGCCCTGTGGAGGGTCTCCTGGGACGGCAGCTGTGTAAGGTTTCTAATTCACCCACACATTTGCAGCCCCCACCCCATGGGCTTTGGATGGTTGACTGAATGCTGATGTGCAGGGAGACCAGCTGAAACACAGCATTACTGAAACCCCGCAACACCAGTGTTCATGGAGCCCTGGACCGGGCAGCAGGGCCGCTTGGGAGAGAGAGCTTTGGGGGCGTGAGGTACTAAGTATTAGGGGTGTGACGGCGTGGGTTTGAGCAAGCACCTGGCCTTAAGCATCAGGACGTTAGTATTTCTTAACCAGGATGTCTCGTAAAATGAAAAGCAGCCACAAGTAAGCCATCCTGACAATGTCAGTGGGGCGTGGAGGGGACAGAAAGTGTGTGGAGGATGGAAACGTGGGGTCAGGGAGATGAGGGTGAGAGGTCACCAGTAGCTGAGACCCCTTCCCTGCTCCAGAAGCAAACACCACTTAACCAACCAGGGGAAGGAGGCTCTTCTAATAGAAAGAGAAGCCGGTGGCTTAGACACTGAAAAATTCACAATGTGGACAGAACTGTGAGAATTGGGGAGAAGTCAGGAGAGAGTTAAGGTGTAAAATAAGTGGCCAAAAACCTCTTGACAAATACAAATTAAAGAGGCACATGAGGGCCCAAGGGCCCCAAGACAGGGAGCAGAGGACTTTGGATGGAGCTCATGCCAAGTGCTGTGTGCTGTGTGCAGCTGTGTGCAGTGTGCAGCGTTCAGACTGCGGTGTGCAGAGTGCAGTGTGCTGTGTGTGGGTGCAGTGTGCAGTGTTCAGAGTGCAGTGTGCAGTGTTCAGAGTGCAGTGTGCAGAGTGCAGTGTGCAGTGTGCTGTGTGTGGGTGCAGTGTGCTGTGTGTGGGTGCAGTGTGCAGTGTTCAGAGTGCAGTGTGCAGTGTGCAGTGTGCTGTGTGTGGGTGCAGTGTGCTGTGTGTGGGTGCAGTGTGCAGTGTTCAGAGTGCAGTGTGCAGAGTGCAGTGTGCAGTGTGCTGTGTGTGGGTGCAGTGTGCTGTGTGTGGGTGCAGTTCGCAGTGTTCAGAGTGTGGTGTGAAGAGTGCAGTGTGCAGTGTGCTGTGTGTGGGTGCAGTGTGCTGTGTGTGGGTGCAGTTCGCAGTGTTCAGAGTGTGGTGTGAAGAGTGCAGTGTGCAGTGTGCTGTGTGTGGGTGCAGTGTGCGGTGTGCAGAGTGCAGTGTGCTGTGTGTGGGTGCAGTGTGCAGTGTCCTATGTTCAGTGTGCAGTTTGCTGTGCACAGTGTGCAGTGTGCTGTGTGCAGAGCAGGGAGGGCTCAGCTCTTTGGCTGGGGGAAAGTGGCTTGGGGACTGGGTGGGCGGTGCTATGGCCAGGCCAACAGGGGGATCCCTCACCCCAGTTCTCTCTGCACAGACATATAACAGACTAACATACACAGGCATCAAAAAGATGCCTCCTCTGTCCTCAGGAAAGTGTGAGAGGAACCCCCTCTGACCACAATGAGAGCAGGGGAGCCTCGGCCCCTGGGCTCGCCCTCCAAAGAAATACACGCAGTTAGCTTCGCTACAAAGCGCTCCCGGATGAAACGCTGGAAACACAGCAAATAAAAGCAGTGAGGACTGGAATTGCCTTGAAAGCTGACATTGGTACCTCTGACTCTGCCCCCACCTCTGTCTCCCTCTCTGCCCCCCTTTTGCTCTCTCTCCTGTCTCCATCTCTGTCTCTGTCTCTCTGTTCCTCAGACACATCTGTCGAAGGTCATAATGGCTACATGGAAACCGAACCATGGGCCTGTTCTCCAGAGCAGGGGGCAGAGCACAGGAGGTGAGGTCTTTGGATGTCGAGCTTTGAGCCGTTAACGGGATCAAACGCAGACTCCCCGAGGCTTTGAAGCCACAGCTGTAAGACCCCAGGTGTCCTGAGGGTCCTCCTTACATACTTTTCAATGTCCTCCCCCGATGGCCCCTGAAGTCTGGCTGTCACCCCTGCCAGAGGTGGGATAGGTGGAGGGGCGGGCGTGAGGGGCCCAAACAAGATCGCCGCCCCTGGCCACTCCTGGGCCCAGCGACCGGCCGCCTCTTCCTAACAAGCCCACGGTGGGGGCCGGCACCCACAATGTCACCCCCATGGGCCACCCCCAGACAGGTGTGCCTTCTGCTAGACAGAAGCCACCAAAGCCTCGGAGTGAGCAAAAGGGAGACCGAATTCTCTCAATACTATCTTTACGATTTTTCGGTAAATCTACAACTGCTCTTAAAAAATAATTATTTTTTAAACCTCCGTCTTGTCCAACCACCCCCTCTTCTGTCTGGACGTATAGACTTTAAATGGCGCTGAGGCACCCCTGGGCTGTTGGCACTGGATTCCTGGGTCCATCAAGGAGCATAACTAATTCCAGAACCCCAAATTCCCCTAATTTCTCCATCTGCAGAGTCATCCTGGAAGCGCCAGGACGTTTCAACTTGGGCCCAACCACTTCCATGTGGGAGCCAAATACCTGATACCCGTGGGATGTGCAGGACAGCATGTCTCTCCGAGGCCTGACACAGCCCCGCCTTGCCCACTCTCTAGCTTGTCTGGGTCAGGACACATGAGTTTTAGGACCATAATATCCTTAGTTGACCCAGAGCTAAGACGCTAGGGCTGAGAATCCCTTGGAGAAGGAATTTCATTCATAGACTCATGCAACTTCGCTCTAAAAGCCTTGGAGGAATTCCCTGCAGTTCAGTGGTTAAGACTCCACACTTCCACTGCAGGGGGTGCGGGTTCAATCCCTGGTCGGGGAGCTAAGATCCCACAAACTGTGTGGTGCCGCAGAAAATCAATCAATCAGTTTTTTGTAAAGGCTGTGGGGCCAGGCACCCCCCAGACGCCCCCCGACTCTGCTGGTGTCCACTCCACCGCGTTAGGAATCACCTCCATGCCTCCTGGCATCCCCAGAACCTCCTCCCAGCGTCTCAGCTGAGGCTTTTCTCTCCAGCTCCCACCCGCCGGCTCCTCGGCAATCTGAACTTTCACCCTCGCGACGTGGCCACAGCGGGGTTTGCGCCCAGGCCACCCCGTTGCCTTCACTGGCCCTTCTCCTCCTCCCCCACGTGGCGCACTGGTGCCCCTTTCATATCCCCAAACCCTCACCTGTGACCTCAGGGTCATGAGGAAAGGTGGGCTGGAGGAGGAAAGGTGGGCTGGAGGAGCAAAGAAGACGTCAAATCGGTGGACAGAGGCCACATGGGGGGGTGTGGGGCACTCTGAGACCTCAGACGTCCTCACCCCAAATCTAGGCTGGCCCCCAGGAGAGAGGTGGGAGGGCCCCCTGTCACTGGACTAGGGGGACCGGTGAAGATCTCGGACGCGTGAGTTTGGGGAACCTTGCCCTGTGAGGCCGGCGGGTTCCCGTAGGTGTAGCTTCTTTATCTCGCTCTCTCTTTGCACTGAGGTATCTTCCAGTTAGAGGAATTCAGGGTCCACTTTAGGGGCTGGGATGGCAGCAGCAGACAGGAGACTGGGGAGGGAGGGGTGGTCTGCCCCAGCCTCCAGCCTCGAGGAGGAAGGTGGATGGGTGGCGGGAGGTTTTCTGTGAGAAAGACAACCAGCGTTCAGGGCAGGAATACGGGGTTCACCCATAGCCCCAGCTTTCTCAGGGCCCCATCTCTCGGGACACAGAGGGTGAAAGGTGATCAAACCCAGCAGCTCTAAAAGCACAGCTTGAGAAGGAACCGGATGCTTTGGTGAGGGTCTGACTTGTCCCCGATGGGTGGGGATTCTGCCCCCCATCACTGCAGACACTCTGCTTCTATTAATGCTTCATTTCTCAATCACATTTGGGCAGCCTCAGTCCATGGTGCGGTCATCGAACTTACCGAAACCTCTGGAACAAAAGCCATGAGCGCACTGATGCCCAGCTTACGGTGTACAGTCAACTGCAACTACCTGTAGAAACGATGCTGGGTGCAAAGTTAGTGGAACAAGGAGGGGGGCCTTTGGGGAGGGTGTCATCCAACTAGGCGTTCAGGAAGGGACATCTCTTACGTACCACGTCCAGACCACTCTGCCCCACCTCTCCCGCCAGCCACTGCTGCCGTGACCAGGTCCCCACAGGCGCTGGCCAGCTTCACACCAGTGCACCCAGCATCACCCAGCCTGGAGCCTGTATCCAGAGTGAGGGGCGGGGAGCTGACGCCAGCGGCCACCCTTGTCCAAGGGGGGATGAGCACTTCCCCAGGGGTGTCAGTGTGGTCAACACCCGCCCCACAGAAATGAAGTGTCTCTGTATTGACTCTCGCCCCTCCTTTCTGTCCTCACCTCTGCCCTCCCGGGCTTGCCAACACCCTCAGGAATCTAGGGAGCCCTCTGCCCAGCCTCTGCTCTCTGCGGGGTGACCCAGGATAGGAGTCTGGCAAGGAAAGCTAGGGTCACGATGATGGAGGCAACAGCACAGCCCAAGGAGAGGAGGTGGGGCTGGGGGTCCTCAACCTGTGCCCACGAGCCAGCGGAAGGCAGACAGGCTGGTGTGCCCACCATGATGGCCAGCGGGCAGGACTGGTGCCCGCAGGAGGCCTGGGGCAGCTGCGCTGTGGGGGCAGAGTTGGCAGATCTGACTTGAGAACATGTGGAAGGAAAAGCCGGAGGCAGGAGAGTGGGGCTGGTGAAGACACAGAAGAAAGAGACATCTGGGCGGCCAGGGCTGCCGCTCCCTCAGCCTGGTGGGCGCCCAGCCCCTCCTGGCTATGTCCTGCTCACACGCAGGGGTTGTGGAGGAGCCGGGAGGGCCCAGAGGCCCATCTCGACACGACAGGGCTGTTCACAGCTCAGCCTGCCCCCAAGGGACATCACACCATGGTCCCATCACACCAGGAGCCAGAGCTGCCGCTCCCACCACCTCTCCCCACTCCTTCCCGTCTCTCCCCACTTCTTCCTTCTTTCTGTCCATTAAAGAGCTAAGAGGCTTCCTCAGACCCCCAACAGAGCAGAAGAAAGAATTTCTGCGGGTATTGGAGGTTTGCTCCATTTTCAAGGCCCCAAGATGGACTTGATGCCCGACGACTGCGTCACTGGTGTTAGAAGAACCCCTGTAGGGAATTGTGATGTTTCCCAGGATGGGCTCCAAGAGTTTCCCATTTCCTGCTGATGCAGGGGCTCCCGAGAAAAGGCCAGCGACTGGGATATTGAGGGCCCAGTGCTGATATATTTGACTATATTTACACATGGTCCCTATGCTTCCATGCCAGGCACCTGAAGTAATCATAAAAGCCTCACAGTCACGAAATGGTGATGGCATCATTGTTCCCACTTTACAGATGCGGAGACTGAGGCCAAGAGATGAAGCAACTTACCCAGTTGTGACTGAAGCTGCCTGGCTACTCCGCCCACTTTGCCATCCGGCCTCCTCGGGGCCCCTCGGGCAGCCCGGGCCCCGCCCATCACCACTTCCTGTCTTCTCACAATCAGTGAGATACCTGACTGCTTTCTCCACGTCCAGTTCTTTGACAAACAGTGCATTTGAATCATTTTCCCCCTCGGATTAATTCATTTTTACTTCTGCTGTAAATGGCTGATTCTTCTATGACGATGTTTGTCCTTTCCCACACTGATTTCTGTGAGCTCTCGGGGCCGGTGTCCCATCTGTGACACAATCCCAGCCCACCGCATTCGGTAGGTGACCCTGTGAAGGCTGATGACAGCTCTGGGCTCTAGGTGAGGCCATGTTGTCGTAACTCGCACGGAGCAAGCCTTTGTCTCTGGATGCCCACGGTGACGTCACTGCTTTATTTGCCTTCCGCCTCCCATATGTCAGTTTCACATGTTTAGAAAGAGTAATAAAACTTTTCCATTCTCTTTCCTAACTTCAGTTTTATGCTTAGAAAAGCCTTTTCACCCCCAGAGTGCAAAAGTATGCACCCATATGTCCCTCCAATTCCGTTACCATTTCACTTGCACTATGCTTATCTCTTCGAACCATCTGGAATTCATTTTATCGTGAAGTAAGAATCCAGCTTCAATTTTTTTTTCAAAAATTGTAGCCACCTATGCCAGTAACATTTATTGCAGAGTTCATCTTGACTACATGGACCTAATTCCCCCTTTTCATGTAAGAAATGCTAAAATGCCTTGAGTCGTTTCTGGATTGTCTATTGACTGCCGTTATTCGATTTCTGTCTGCGCGAGTACTGGGCTACTTTAGCCATTATCTTAAGGTAGTTTGCTATTTGGTTCTCTGGGTCATTTCACATGGTTATTTTTCAGAGTATTCTTGGTTATTCTTGCACATTTTTTCCAAGTGACCTTAATATCATTTTGTTCCCCAATAGACTTTGGGGATTTTAACAAGAATTTCATCCCCAAGGCATCAAGGCACCTTCCCGGGAGAACGGGCACATTTAAACGCGAAATCTTCCCATGTGGGAACACAGGTGTCACTCTGAAGAGACTCTCACCAGCATTGTCACATTTCTCATGATTTCTAGAGCTCTATTCTTGATCGTTCTGTTACTCTTGAAAATGAAAAGCGATTTTCCATTGAGCCACATTTCATTAACTCGAAGATGCCATTGATTTGAAGATGTCACCTTTTCAGGAAAAGAAAGTAGAAAATATTTACTATATACAATGGACATGAAAACATCCCCATTTCTGGAAAATTATTCAGTGAATAAGTGAGACTATCTATATTCCTCAATCTGGTATATATAGATGGAGAGAGAAACATGCTTGGTGTTGCTAATCAATACACAGAACATGTAGACAGACCATGAACTCCTGGACTTTCATTGTGTCACCAGCTACCTCTGAACTCACGCTTGTTATTGCTTTTCAATAAATCAGATCGTCTCCAAATGATGGCGGAAAAAAGGTCTCTGATGGTAGCTTGTTTTCACTTGTCTTGTGAATGGTGACTTTGTCATCAGTCTCATTCATGGGTCGCTGGCTACCAGTCTTTTCCCACTGAGCCTTTCCAACGAGTAGATGTCAGGATGGCAGTGGCGTACCTGCACCAACACCTGCACATGTGCACCACCACCTGCACGTCCCCACCAACACCTACACGTCTAACGTATCTTCCCGTTGCCTCCCACAGGTCAGCAGTTTACTGTCCATTTGGAGCTGAGGGAAGGCCTCGGGCCATCCCTCTCTGTCCTATTGCTTTTTTTTTTTTAACATCTTTATTGGAGTATAATTGCCTTACAGTGGAGTGTTAGTTTCTGCTTTATAACAAGTGAATCAGCTATACATACACATATATCCCCATATCCCCTCCCACTTGCGTCTCCCTCCCACCCTCCCTATCCCACCCCTCTAGGTGGTCACAAAGCACTGAGCTGATCTCCCTGCTCTATGCAGCTGCTTCCCACTAGCTATCTATTTTACATTTGGTAGTGTATATATGTCCATGCCACTCTCTCACTTGGTCCCAGCTTACCCTTCCCCCTCCCCATATCTTCAAGTCCATGCTCTAGTAGGTCTGTGTCTTCATTCCCATCTTACCCCTAGGTACTTCATGACTTTTTTTTTTTCCTTAGATTCCATATATATGTGTTAGCATACGGTATTTGTGTTTTTCTTTCTGACTTACTTCACTCTGTATGACAGTCTCTAGGTCCATCCACCTCACTACAAATAACTCAATTTTGTTTCTTTTATGGCTGAGTAATATTCCATTGTATATATGTGCCACATCTTCTTTATCTATTCATCTGTCAATGGACACTTAGGTTGCTTCCATGTCCTGTCTATTGTAAATAGAGCTGAATTAACATTGTGGTACATGACTCTCCTTTTTTTTTTGCTGTACGCGGGCCTCTCACTGTTGTGGCCTCTCCTGTTGCAGAGCACAGGCTCCAGACGTGCAAGCTCAGCGGCCATGGCTCACAGGCCCAGCTGCTCCGCGGCATGTGGGATCTTCCCAGACCAGGGCACAAACCCGTGTCCCCTGCATCGGGAGGCGGACTCTCAACCACTGCGCCACCAGAGAAGCCCACATGACTCTTTTTGAAGTATGGTTTTCTCAAGGTATATTCCCAGTAGTGGGATTGCTTGGTCATATGGTAGTTCTATTTTTAGTTTTCTAAGGAACCTCCATACTGTTCTCCATAGTGGCTATATCAATTTACATTCCCACCAACAGTGCAAGAGGGTTCCCTTTTCTCCACACCCTCTCCAGCATTTATTGTTTGTGGATTTTTTGATGATGGCCATTCTGACTGGTGTGAGGTGATACCTCACTGTACTTTTGATTTGCATTTCTCTAATGATTAATGACATTGAGCATCATCCTTTGTCAGTTGCTTCATTTGCAAATATTTTCTCCCCTTCTGAGGGTTGTCTTTTGGTCTTGTTTATGGTTTTCTTTGCTGTGCAAAAGCTTTTAAGTTTCATTAGGTCCCATTTGTTTATTTTTGCTTTTATTTCCATTTCTCTAGGAGGTGGGTCAAAAGGATCTTGCTGTGATTTATGTCATAGAGTGTTCTGCCTATGTTTCCCTCTGAGAGTTTTATAGTGTCTGGCCTTACATTTGGGTCTTTAATCCATTTTGAGTTTATTTTTGTGTATGGTGTTAGGGAGTATTCTAATTTCATTCTTATTTACCATTGCAACAAAAAGAATAAAATATCTAGGAATAAACCTACCTAAGGAGAAAAAAGAACTGTATGCAGAAAACTATAAGACAGTGATGAAAGAAATTAAAGATGATACAAACAGATGGAGAGATATACCATGTTCTTGGATTGGAAGAATCAACATTGTGAAAATGACTCTACTACCCAAAGCAATCTACAGATTCAGTGCAATCCCTATCAAACTACCAATGGCATTTTTCACAGAACTAGAACAAAAAAGTTCACAATTTGTATGGAAACACAAAAGACCCCAAATAGCCAAAGCAATCTTGAGAAGGAAAAACGGAGCTGGAGGAATCAGGCTCTCTGGCTTCAGACTATACTACAAAGCTACAGTAATCAAGAAGGTATGGTACTGACACAAAAACAGAAATATAGATCAATGGAACAGGATAGAAAGCCCAGAGATAAACCCACACACATATGATCACCTTATTTTTGATAAAGAAGGCAAAAATATACAATGAAGAAAAGACAACCTCTTTAATAAGTGGTGCTGGGAAAACTGGACAGCTACGTGTAAAAGAATGTCCTATTACTTTTTGACCTAAGTATTCATAGGATCCCTTCTTCTTCCTGGAAGTTCAAGTGTTTATCAGTATGTGTCAGGGTATTTCTCCCTTTCTGAATGTAGCAGGTGCTGGGGAGCCCGTTTCTGCTGTGCAGTAGCCGTTCTCAGGCTATTTTTCTTCCTGCTTGTCTGAATACTGTTTTGTGCCATTTATTCCAGCTCCTCTTCAGGGCCACTGACCCCTCAGCTGCTGGGCCTGTTCTTCTCCTCCTACCCCCAGGATCTTCACCTTTCCTTCTTTCTAAATCACTTGCCTTTTCCAGGCACATTTTGGTGCTTTCTCAGGCTCATCCTCCATGTCACTGAGTGGATGTTCTAAGTGCCAGTGTTGCCCTTCACGGAACTGTCGTTCTGAAATGACCTCTTTGACTTCACAACTGTATTCCCTCCTCACACCAAGTTTCCTCTCCATCTCTCGCCAGCTCTTTTCCCCTTTGTTGTCTCACTTATTCTTTCATCTCCAGTTTCACACAAAAAATTTTTTCTTGATTTTTGAAGTTAGAAAACAGTTTGCTATTTACAATTGAGTTTTACTTCCTGTAGTACACCCTTTACAAAGTGTGTTTCTCTCTTTTCTTACCCACATAATTTTTATGCTATTACACATTTGTATTTTCTGTTCATATGTATTTTCTGTGCACATGGACACCAGGCAAAAGTGACCTAACCTAGAGTTAGGGATCCTGGGGCTGACTTCCTAGTCTCTTCCACCAGGTGGGACACCCCCTGAGATAGAGCAGACCCCACAAATACTCCCTCCCCCAGTGGTGACTGGGAGGACCAGAGTGGGAGGCTCCAAGACCCTTCAGGACACCATGACAAATGGCATCCCCTGGGCTTCCCTGGGCCAGCTGACTGGGGTGTTGGGAAGCTGGGCAGAGCATGGGTGCGGTGAGAGGAGATGTGCTGTGGCCATTCTGAGTTCACCTGGAGGCAAAGGCAAGACCAGCTGGACCAGAGAGGATGGTCCATCCCTGCTCCAGGAAGACCACGCCCTCAGGCTGGGTGATGCTCCACAACGTGAGGTGTGCACGGTAGGGGAAAACCTGGGCAGATGGGCCCTCCCGACCCCTCCAGCTTGAGGCCTAAGATGAGGTGCCAACAGCCAAAAAACAATCCCATTCACCTTGTTTCTGAGGAGACACAGGTGGCACCCCTCACCTGTGATGGCCTAATTTTCACCTCAGTGTTTACACCCTCAGTTATAATAGCTAACATCTTTCCAATAATAAGCCCCTAACTCTGTGACCAGTACCCAGGCTGAAGCTCTTCTGGGTCAATGACACAAGGCCAGTGTAATCACAGCTGATAAGACACCATGACGAGATCCTTCCTGAGGTGAGAACAGTGAGGTTGTGTGGGTCCAAGATGCATGAAGTGTGCCCACAAGACACCTGTACCTCCTGCCAAACAGCAGTCTCAGCAGAGGCACCATCACTCTGTACTGCTCAGGTATAGACACCAGGAGACCCCAAAGGGGACAGTGGAGGAAAGCAGGCAGGACAGGAGGGGCCATGTGTAGAGAAAGGCGGGAGGTGACACTGCAGGGGGCACTGCACAAGGACAGGGAGGTGCCAGGAGAGGACGTGACCCCAAGTAAGCCTGTCCCCCAACCTGCCACTCCATGACCTTGAGCCTCCTCGGTAGTAAAATGAGTCGCACATTTCTGCCTTACCTGCTGCACAGGTAAGGATGAAGGTTGACAATGAATTTGCAAGCAGTTTGTAACTCTAAGGCATCCTCATGCATACAAGTGGTTATCTAGCATCATCCAATGTGTCTTCTTAAATTTGGTTGAGTGTCTAGTCTCAGCCAGTCCCTACACTGAGATCTTTGATCGCGACCATCATGGCCATCATGGTGTCGTCATTCCCATTTATTGAGCCTTAACTATGTGTCAAGCAGTACAGAGAATTTTGTCCACATTATTTAATTTATTCCTCACATATGAGATATATAACTACATATCCCCTTTTATAATGTGTGTTCCCTCTGCTCAGGGGAAGAACCAAGACTCAGATACAAGTAAGATGGCTTGTCTGGATTCATAAAGCAGTGAAGGGCGGAACCCAGGTTTGAATCTGATCTCTGGGTCTCCTCCCACAACATGTCACCTTGCAGAAGCCCTGGAAGTTGGCTGGAACACAATGGAAAGTCTTCATCAGGAACCATGGAACCATGGCTGGTAGAAAGCGTGGCCAGAGCAGAAGAGAAGGAGGGACAAAGAACCTCAAAAACTGCCCACCCTTGGCAGCCAGCATCAAGGTGAGATTTGAGGTTAGCCGAAGCTGACAATCTCCTTTAAATCTCAGGCTGTGTGACAGCAAGTCCAGCCATCAGTGTGTGTCAGGCGGTGGGCGTAGTGGGATGAGGAGGGAACACTGCTAATTGCTAAGGGCTGTTAAGAGCGTCTGGCTTCCACTTTGTTGGAAAATAGAGTACATTTATGCATGCTTTGAAATTAAACATCTGTCCCCAATATTATGTGGCAATGGACATTTTCCCCCAGTTTTTATTAGTTAATGAAATTTCTGTTCTTTTAATGTAAAAATAGATAATGAATGAGTCTGACGACACCAAGGAAAAGTCTCAGTTCTCTGAAAGGAAATGAGCTTGGCAGAACCCACCATGTGGAAAATTTTGGGAAAAGCCCCGCCAGGGGATCCACGTGCTGCTGTCCTGCCCAGGGACTCAAGTGTCCTTTTACCCCCAGGGACCGTCCAGGCAGGTAAGAATAATAGTGACTTAATGGGCCAAAGAGGAAATCAGGGATGGCTCTAAGGACCGTGTTTGACCAGAGATGATGTAATGGCCTAGCCCCAGAGAGAACGAAGGGCCCCCAATACTCAAGTCTCTTTCTCTTTCACACACTCTCCCGGTGCCCACCCCAGGGAGGGCACTGCAGCAAATGCCACTGATCACCTCCATTTTAAACTCATTCCTTGCCTGATGAAATGTCAACCAAATTTGCAGAAACATATATTCCCATACCCTACAGATTATTGATTATATTTATAAATATCTACTTGTTCCTGAATGTATTTCTAGGTCATTGATGTTCTGTGCTCTCTGGATCTCTATTCAAAAGATTTCTGAGTCAGCCTAGTACTGTGGGCATAGAGCACCTTTCCCCCTCAGCCTCCTAAAATCTTAAATGTTCATCTTGACCTCTGTCTCCCCAACACCAAAGCCATGGTTAAAAACTGGTCATGAGCTAAAAGAGCAGCTTCTGAAGTTGTTCAATGTGTCCCAAGATGCCTTGGCCCTGCGCCATCTTGCTACATTGCTGAGGATGGACCAGGCCTCCTACCTCAATCTTCACTAACTGAACAGAAGCAGGGATGGCCTGGACCAGAGCACAAGCACCAAATCTTTGTTCTTTGCCAGGACCAGCATCTTCCCATGATGGAGAGCCTCTTCTGAGTCTCTGCTGTCTCAGGAGCCCAAGAAAGACTGGGCCGGAGCCAGAAGCCAATCTCAGCAATGGCTCCCAAAGTTATTGGGCACCTCTGGGGCTCTTCCAGAGGTGGAGCTCCCTGCTCAGCCCACAGGCTTGGAGATCCAGCCAGGAGAGCAGTGCCCAGCTCTGGGGTGAGGGCAAGTCAGGGGCTCAGGGAGGAGGTGACCCTTGGGAACACATGCTCTGTGGGCTGGGGTTTGGGTACGCACTACCAACGAGGGTGGAATTGCCTTTGTAAATGAGAACTTCCCTTTGCAGATTTGCACAGCCCAGCCTCTGACTTCTAGGTCAGAAATTAATTCCTAATCCCACAGACTCAGTTCTCCCAGCTGACCTGGGAGTATGAGCCAGCTGAAATGATAGAAACAAGAGTCTTCCTGGCACCCTCGAACATCTTACAAAATGACCTTCAATGTATGAACCTGAGGGGTGCTTCTAGCCCATATTCTTTGTAATTAATCCCAGTTAACAATTGTAAAGCGATGACAATAGAGTTTAGTTTATGATCTCATTTATCACTCTCCCCGTCATTAAAATATGAGATGCAAGTGCCCCACCCAAATACTTGAAGAAAAGCCAGTGAATGCAAAGTACAAATTCCTTCCCCAGTGTCTCTGGCTTGTGGACTTGTCGTTATGGGGTGGCCACAAGCACTGGCCTCCTTTCATGTCATCTGGGATTTACTTATGGAGCAAGAAATGAAATACACTAAAATCAGATTTTGTCTGGGGAATCCATCTTCTTCTAAGCCAAATGAAATGCATGTATTCCATTAGTATGTGGTAGGAGAGTAAGATGATGATAGAATTGGCCAATCTACCGTCTTTTAGGACAGAAATGGCGATTGTTTGCTTGTGGGAAAGAAGCATTTGTGAATTCAAAAAAATCTGAAAAATGAGCATAAACATTCCATGACTCATGAATTAGTCATTCAATGGTACATTTTTCCCCAACTCCCTGGAGCAGCTGACCTAATCAAGGTGCGTGATGGCTGAGTGGACTTTATTCCATCCCTCCCCACTGACACACACATGGAGTGGCCTTCCCCTCAGTTACACCCACATGAGCATCCTGCCAGCTGTTCTAAGAAATGACAACAATAGATAAATAAGGAGGATGGGGCAAACTCCTAGTTATGCAACTTAGGGCTGTACCCTAGTGTGTGCAAGAGGGAAGACTCTGGTTTCTGGGTCATTGTTCAAACTCCTCTGGAAAATATGTTTTGATCCTTTTTTTTTTTTCCAGGAGGCAGAACTAGAACAAAATGTGGAAGTTTGAAGGAGAGCTATTTGGGCTCAATGCAGAGAAGGATTTTCTCACCAGAGCTGCCCCACCATGATGCAGTCCACCCTGAATTCTCCCATTGTGTAAGTATTTTCAGTAGCACCTGGACTACCATCAGTTGGGGACACTTTCAGGGGGTGGACCTGAGCAGTCACAGTTGGTGTTCTTCCCTTATTCCCCCCACCCCAGCGTAAAACTGATGATACCTGCAGCTCTGTCCCAAGCCTTCTTCTACAGCAGGAGCAGGCCAGAATGCCAGGGAGTTAAGGGCCCCTAGGATCAGCTCTCCACCAATGACGGACAAGAAGTGGTGGATAAATACTCCAGCTCTCACACCCCTCAGGTGGGCTGACTCAGACGTGATCCACAGTGGGCCAGAGACCCCCAGGAGGTTGGGTCCTAGCTGTCCCCCCCCCAGTCATTGACGCTCCTCCTATCAAATTCCTCCCATGTTCCACTCTGTATTCACCTGCCAGTGCTTCCTAGAAGCCCCTCCAAGATAAATTACTTGTGTTCAAATCCTTATCTCAGCGTCTGCTGCTGGAGGAGCCCACCTAATTACGTAGCTTTGTGCACTGGGGTGGTCACATTGTGGGGGAAGAAAACCTCTCTGACTCTCTGGAACCTTGAAATCAAAACCTGGGAAGAAGATAAAGGGAGAGAGTTGATAATGGTTTGGAGATGAAGAGGCTGAAGCCAGGATAAATCCAGGGACCACTGACCACGCCCTGAGAACGAGAAAGAACCAGCTTAGGTGTGCTGGGACGCTCACTCTGCACATCCCCAGAGGAGATGGCAGCCCAGTTGGAATATGCATCCTAAGTCTCAGAGACATTTGTATGTGAAAACCTCACAGACACTTATTAGCCCTCTGACCCAAGTTGGTTCCCTAATCTTCAGGGGGGTTTATATCATATATATTTGTAAATATACACTAAGTACACAATAATGATGGCATTTCAAATCAATGGGGGAAACAGGGTAACTAACATTTATAAATTCATAAAGTTAAACATTGCTTTGTCTTAAACTAAAATAATTTAAATTGTGATTGAAATATTAAACATGAAAGAAAAACAAAATTATGGAAGTCCAAAAAGACATGATAGTTGAATATTTACATAACCATAAAATGGCATGGGAAATTTTAAGCGTAACCCCGAAGCAAAAACTATAAAGAGAAAAGTAAGTGAATCAGTCTACACAGACATCTAAAACTTCTTTATATCAACAATAAAATGAAAAAGAAGATACAAAATGGACAATACACCAGACAAATTGTTAATGGTCTTGATATAGAGAGAGCATTTGCAAAGAAACAATGGAATAGAAGTGGGCTAAGAATGTGAATATAAATGCTACATAAATTAAGGGGAAGTTTAATCTCACTAGTAGCTAAAGAAAAATGCCATCATTTCCTATAGAAAAGAAGAGGTCTATTAGATATCTATGTCCCATGTTGACAGAAATGTGAGAAGACAGAGAAATACTGTCCTGAAGTCTAGGAAGAAGTGGAAATTTATCTGAACTGGAAATACGCACAGGCAACAGAAGCTCCAAAAACAGGTAGGCGCTCGCACTCGGGAATTTTACTTCTAGAAATTTAATGCTCCTCCTCTCCAAATGTAAACTATGTCCAAAAACAATATTAAAAAACATTCATTACAAAACAGTGTTGCTAAGTAGGAACTGTTAGAATAGGAACGACTTAGCCACCTAAAAATATGAATGTGATTATATAAACTATAGTACATCTACTCAATAAGACACTAAAATGGCCATTAAAATTATACTGAAGCAACGCATAGATTGACATAGAAAATGTTCATAAAATGTTAGATGAAATCAGAAGTTATGAAATTTTGGGGGGAAGCGTACATAAACGTAAAAACAATCTGAAAGCCACTAACAGTTGTTTCTTAGTGAGTGGGAGGATCATGGGTTTGTCCCACAGGATGTTCTGACTTTAATAAAAATTGATGCAGCCACTATGGAGAACAGTACGGAGGTTCCTTAGAAAACTACAAATAGAACTACCATATGACCCAGCAATCCCACTACTGAGCATATACCCTGAGAAAACCAGAATTCAAAAAGAGTCATGTAGGGCTTCCCTGGTGGTGCAGTGGTTGAGAGTCTGCCTGCCAATGCCGGGGACATGGGTTCGTGCCCCGGTCCGGGAAGATCCCACATACCGCAGAGAGGCTGGGCCCGTGAGCCATGGCCGCTGGGCCTGCACGTCCGGAGCCTGTGCCCCACAGCGGGAGAGGCCACAACAGTGAGAGGCCTGCGTACTGCAAAAAACAACAACAACAACAAAAGAGTCATGTACCAAAATGTTCACTGCAGCTCTATTTACAATAGCCAGGACATGGAAGCAACCTAAGTGTCCATCGACAAATGAATGGATAAAGAAGATGTGGCACATATATGCAATGGAATATTACTCAGCCATAAAAAGAAACGAAATTGAGTTATTTGTGGTGAGGTGGAAGGACCTAGAGTCTGTCATACAGAGTGAAGTAAGTCAGAAAGAGAAAAACAAATACCGTATGCTAACACATATATATGGAATCTAAGGAAAAAAAAAAAGTCATGAAGTACCTAGGGGTAAGACGGGAATGAAGACACAGACCTACTAGAGCATGGACTTGAGGATATGGGGAGGGGGAAGGGTAAGCTGGGACCAAGTGAGAGAGTGGCATGGACATATATACACTACCAAACGTAAAATAGATAGCTAGTGGGAAGCAGCTGCATAGAGCAGGGAGATCAGCTCAGTGCTTTGTGACCACCCAGAGGGGTGGGATAGGGAGGATGGGAGGGAGGGAGATGCAAGAGGGAAGAGATATGGGAACGTATGTATATGTATAACTGATTCACTTTGTTATAAAGCAGAAACTAACACACCATTGTAAAGCAATTATACTCCAATAAAGATGTTAAAAAAATTGTATAAAGTATAAAAAAAATAGAGTTACAGGAAAAAGAAATCTATTATCTTGGGGGTAAGAAAAAAATCAACATCTGAAATTTCATTTGAATAAAAATAATAAATGTAAATCATCTATATGTTTAACTAAAACAACTAGGAAGGGGACAAAATATTTTTAATTAAACAATATAAGAGGAAGGAAATCATAAGGAATAAAAGATAAATTAAGACATTAGGAAAGAGAATAGTGCCATCGACAAATAAAACCATGTGTTTGAAAAAGCAATAAATAGTCCAAAAAAGCAGAATAAAAATGTGCATATGCACTATAACCTCAATCATGTTTTTTAAAAATAAATATATTTATTTAATTTTTTTTTTTTGCGGTACGCGGGCCTCTCACTGTTGTGGCCTCTCCCGTTGCGGAGCACAGGCTCCGGACGCGCAGGCTCAGCGGCCATGGCTCACGGGCCCAGCCGCTCCGCGGCATAAAGGATCTTCCCGAACCAGGGCACAAACCCATGGCCCCTAGCATCGGCAGGCGGACTCCCAACCACTGCGCCACCAGGAAAGCCCTATTTAATTGTTTATTTTTGGCTGCATTTGGTCTTCATTGTTGCGCGCGGGCTTTCTCTAGTTGCGGCGAGTGGGGACTGCTCTTTGTTGCGGTGCGTGGGCTTCCCTTGTTGCAGAGCACAGAGCACAAAAAAGAAAAAATGTGAAATCAGAAAATCCTTTAGACAATGTCAAAACGGAATGTGTTCATACATTTGTGGTAGATAAATATTTCTTACGCAGCACAGAGTGTACTAACCTTAAAAGGAAAGCCTGATTGAACTATGTTAAAATTGAGAACTTTTGCTCATCCAAAAAAAAAAAATTAAGAATAAATGCCAAACCGCACAATATGGGGGAAAATATTTTAAACACAAATAATTATATCCAGGAAACATTTTTTTAAGCTCCTATAAATCAATAAGAAAAAGACAACCCAATTTTTTAAGTGGGCAAGAGACTTGAAGAGACCCACAACAAAAGAGGATAGCCAAGAGTCCAGCGACCGCAAGAGCATGTGATCATTCCCTTCAATTATCAGGGAACTGGACATTTATATCACAATAAGATCACACAAAATAGTCATCACAATACCTAAATCTAAAAGAAGGATAAGACCAAGTGTTGGTGAGGATGGGGAAAGACTGGAAGGGGCATAAATGGAACGGCACTGTTGAAACACTCTTTGGCAGTATCTACAAAAGCTGACTTTTCTATACCTAGCAATCCCACTCCTCAGTATACACCCCACAGAAATGAGTGCATGGCCACAAAGAACGTGTATAAAAATATTTATAGCAGATTTATTCAGAATAGCCCCAAACTGGAAGCAAACCTAAGCTCCATCACAGCATAGAATCAGTCAATAAGGGGAGATATTTTTATATGGTGGAATACCTACTACACAGCAAGAGGAGCAGCTGAACCACTGTTTCCTGCAACAACATGCACAGAGCTCACAATGTTGGGCAAAGAAGCCAGGCATGAGGAGTAGGGATCATGTGATTCCATTCATATAACATCAAACATGGGTGTAACTAGGAGTGGCCTTAGAAGTCAGGACAGCAGTTACCTTTGGGGAGGGAGATGGGGGAAATGAGTGGGAGGTGCACAAGGGGGTTTCTTGGGTGCTGGTGTGTTCTGTGTCCTTGTCTGGGGGATGTCGCATGGATAATTTCACTTTGAAAACAATTTTTGAATTGTATACAGAAGAATTGTGCACTCTGTAAAAAATGTTTTATTAAAACGAAAAGGAGGGGGAATTCCCTGGTGGTCCAGTGGTTAAGACTTTGCCTTCCAATGCAGGAGGTGTGGGTTCAATCCCTGGTTGGGGAGCTAAGATCCCACATGCCTCGCAGCCAAAAAACCAAACTATGAAAACAGAAGCAATATTGCAGCAAATTCAATGAGGACTTTAAAAATGGTCCACATCGGGTCTTCCCTGGTGGCGCAGTGGTTGAGAGTCCGCCTGCCGATGCAGGGGACGCGGGTTCGTGCCCCGGTCCAGGAAGATCCCACATGCCGCGGAGCGGCTGGGCCCGTGAGCCATGGCCGCTGAGCCTGAGCGTCTGGAGCCTGTGCTCCACAATGGGAGAGGCTGCAACAGTGAGAGCCCCGCGTACCACAAAAAAAAAAAAAAAAAGGTCCACATCAAAAAAATCTTCAAAACAAACAAGCAAACAACAAACAAAAAGGAGCACACCCATGTTTATAGCAGTGTTATTCACAGTAGGCAAAACATGGAAGCAACCCAAGCTGATAAGCAAAATGTGGTCCATCCATACAGTGGAATATTATTCAGTCTTGAAAAGGAAGGAAATTCTGACACATGCTGCACCTTGGATGAACCTTGAGGACATGATGCTAAGTGAAAGAAGCCAGTCACAAAAAGACAAATCCTGTATTGTTTTAAATACTTCCATGTGGTCCCCAGAGTCATCAAATTTATAGAAACAGAAGGTAGAACGGTGGTTGCCAGGGGCTGGGGGAGGGAAAAGGGGAGTTGTTGTTTAATGGGGATGGAGTTTCAGTTTTCTAAGGTGAAGAGAGTTCTAGGGATGGATGGTGGTGATGGTCGTACAACAGTAAGAGTGGACTTAATATCACTGAACTCTACACTTAAATGATTAAGACGGTAAATGTTATGTTCTGTGTATTTTACCACAATAAAAAGATTGAAAGAAAAGCAACAATAACATAAGGAAACCACCCATATGTCTAGCAATAATGGAAGCGTTTGGTGACTCTAGTCGTATCTGATCCACTTCTGCTTGGCCAGGAAGGATTCCTATGCAAAGCGCACCTGGAGGGGGCGGGCAGGGGGCAGGTCACACAGCTTCTGCTCCTTTCTCCACTGCAGAATGAGCACCTCCTGAGGAACAGCTGAAAGGATTCACAGACCCAGTTTAAATGATTTTATCTGATTCTTCAGTACATGCTATTTCAGATCCTGCTCTTTTCACCTAGCATAACTTAAGCATGTCCTCAAAATGCTATTTTGAGGATTTCATAATATCTAGGACAACAACTGGCTTATGCTCAGTACCTGGCCAGCACACGTGGAGGGAGCTGCCAATACCTTTGCTCCAGGTGCTCAGGCACAGACTTACCAGCCACCTGGGGAGGGGCGACTGAGCAGTCACAAAGCCACAGCAGATCCTACCAGCCTCTTAGAGGTTAGGTAGCCTCTAACTCAATTGCTTTTACACAGATCATTGAACTACGGTCCCAGAGGAAAATGACTTTGTCAAATACCATCAAGCAAGTGCAAAGCAGAGAACAGCAGAATCCATGGCCTCCAATCTCTAACTCAGGGCTGTCTCCCACTTTACAAGGCAGAGTGGATTCAAACCACGCTGGGGAGGATGGAATACAGCTGTGAGATGCTGCTGGCCCTAAAGATGCTAAGATGCCTGTAAGGGGATGAGGTTTGTATGCGGAGATGGCGTCTCCCTCCATATCTAATGCCACCACTTGTATTCATTCAGCCTGGGTGTGTGGCTACCCTTTTCGTTTTTATTGCTGCATAGAAAATTACTGCAAACCTATCAGCTTAGAACATTCCCGTTTACCAGCTCACAGTTCTGCAGATGAGAGGTCCAGGCAGAGCATGGCGGGGTTCTCTTCCCAGGGTCTCAAAGGCTGGAATCCGGGCATCGGATTCTGCGTTCTCATCTGGAGGTTCGACTAGGGAAGAATCCACTTCTGAGTCCGTTCAGGTTGTTGGCAGAATTCAGCTCCTCGTGGCTGTAGGGTCGAGGCCCTTGCTTTCTTGCTGGTGGTAGGCCAGGAGCAGCTCTCCCCACAAGGAGGCAGCCCACATGCTGTGCCACGCGGTCCTCTCCAGCACATGTGGGATCTCACTCATGATTTGATGCTCTGACTTCCTGTCTCTGATGTCTAGAAACTTCAAGGGTCGTGTGCTTAGGTTAGGCCCACACAGGAATCTCTCCAGTGCCTTTAACAACCTGATCATGGGAGTGAAATCCTTTGTATTCACATGTTACACAGGGTGTCTACACCAGGGTGGGATTGGGGGCTATCTTAGAATTCTGCCTCTGGCACTGTCCTGAAGCAGCCCCAGAGAGCCTAAACACTGGTCCACGGATGTCACACCACAGCATTAGAGCCGTGGTTCATGTTGGGAAGGACCTCAGAAGACAGGAAAGCCGGTTCCTCAGATCTCCAGGTCATGGTGAGTTTGACCTTGATTCTAGCTGGGGGAAGGCAGCTCTAGTTCAGTCAAAGCACAACCAATTCCCTGCTCTGCCTTCTTGGTTGGACTCAATTTTTTAGCATTTCCAGCTTTTTCCTCCACCTGCAAGAACCCTGTGGAAATTATTCCTAATGGTCCATGAAAAGATCAAGGACCAACCACACTCAAATGTCTTCAGTCACCATGTTCTAATTTATTGGCAATATGTTCACTAATGCTTTTCCTGATTATTTCCTAGTTAGGTTGCTTTACCAGATGAAAATGGTCAAAGACAGTTATTAATTAAATGAAAATGCAGTGACCAAATGTGAAGATCTCAAACTCTTTTATTTTAAAGTATCTTTTTTTAAAAAAAAAAAAAAAAAGAAACACTGGGCAGGAGAAAAAATTGTCATACCTTTTTAGCTTATAAATTTATTCTCAACATCCATATGCAACTAACTTCTGGCTTCATTTCCTATCAAACGAGTCTTTGAACTTGTTTTCCTTCTAAAATCATCCCAAATAAATTTGAATTAACTCATGAGTCAGGCTGCTTTTGTTAAAGAAACACTGTGGAAAGAAAATTGAGTCCATTTCCAAAGTTGAAGAGGAAACAGTGGTGAAAGAATAATTTATAAAGTGTAACTTCGCTGCTAAATTTCTGATGCTTGTCTTGTCTTTTTGAGACAATGCCTTAAAAGCCTAGCATTTTAGAGGCATAAAGAGACAAAAGGTGCTCTGATATGACTTCTTTGTCTTACAGATAAAGGAACTGAGACAGAGAGGTGAAGTGGCTTAAAGTCACACAGCTGGTTAGTGACTAGCCCCAAGAGTGCAGATTCTCAGAGGCTCTTCATGTGGCCAGGTCATCTCCCTGACCCCTGGAACAGGGCCAAGGAGCCACCCTAAGATGTCTCCCACCCACTTATGGTTTCATGCAGACAGTGTTGCTAATGGAAATGCAAAATGACGTAAATTAGGCCGATTCTCATGTGTTACTGTTTTGAACAAAGACAGAACATCTGTCTTCACTTTGCCCCTTGCAGGAGAATCTTCTGCATGAGCTGCCTTGGATGCAACGTGATGATCCTTTGCAGGGAAGGCCAAGAAGGGAGAGTGAGGGATGAAGCGACAGATCTCAGGGTTGGCATTGGGCTCCTAGAGTCTTCACTCCAGAATCTGATGACCACTATTTTGGGGAAGGTCTGATGAATATCCAAAATGACTTCCCAGGCATGCCATTTCATTCCTCTTGTCCTTACAACCTATAATCTTTCTTATCAAAGAGTCAATAGTAGTTTAATAAGTTATTCTTATTAAACAGTGAGAGGCCCACATACTGCAAAAAAAAAAAAAAAGTTATAGGTGACTATTAAAAGAACAGATACGAAACGTCTAACTTTCAAGTAGCAGAGCAGGCGACAGGGAAATAAAGGAAATGTTCTATCTACCAAAGTCATTAAAGAGAAAAAGAAACAAGGAAATTAATGTTGACTAGAAAACAGAACTACAATGCTGGCAATAATTTCAAATGAATCAGTAACCACAATAAGTGTAAATGAATTATAAATCACCTTTCTAAAGACAGATTTTTTTTTTAACCAGACAGACCCTAAAATTGAACTTTTGATTAGACACCAAGATAAATAGATGTGAAAATCCTATCAAGTGTCAGATTCACAAAGGAAATGTTTGGGGACCAGTCCACTGCCTCTGAGCTCACACACACTCAAGAATATCATGGGAACTGGACAATGGAGGGATCATGGATTTGTGGAGTGCAGCTTTGGTGAAAGTGGTGCTTACAGCTCAAGCCTTCCTGACCCAAGAGAATGGGCTCAACTGTAGCCCCTGGAGAGCCTGATGTACGTAGTGCAGACTGCCTCCTTCCTCCTGCCTGCTGACCAGAATAGAGGTTCTGGTCAGCTGCTTTAGCAGGTGTGTGAAGAGAGGGCTGCTACACGGGGAAGACTTATACAACCAGATGTTGTTAGGACAAGATGTTCTCCTGTACCAGCTGTGGGCCATGCAAAAGAGAGGGGATGGAAGAGGGGGAGAGAGACTGGAAACTGAAACAAGAGACACGTGTGTGCGTGCATACACACACACACACACACACACACACACACACACACACACACACACACACAGGTTCAGGTTCTTCCCCAGAGGACCACCTGAAGTGTCTGAGGACCTTGAGCAGCAGACCTCTGAGGTCCAGCACAGGAGCACCAATGATGGCATGAATGACCCTGAAGAACCCCAAAAAGGTCCCACCAGAACCAGGGTAAAACCTCTGCTAGACCCACAAGGCAGAAACACTCCCCCACTCCTCTCCTCTCTCTGTATGCTCCAACTGGGCCAAGGGTAGTGCCTCCCTGAGGGCTATCAACTCACCAACTACGAGACTTCACTGGGGTGTGTGGTGGTAAGTGAATATGAAAGTTTTGATTAACAGTTCAGCCACATTTATTGATTTTTGAATTGAGATGTGTTTGAGGACTTGGTGGCAACCTGGAAGTCAGAGGTGAGTCAGGACCTGCCCAAGCCCATGACTGTGTAAGATGACAGCCAATTAACAAGTTTTAAAGAGACAGAGAACAAAAATAAAGTCCTTCTTTAATTACAGCATGAACTGTGTCTTTTCCACATACTAGTCACACAATATTCAGCTACATACGCACCATGAGAGAAACACCCAAGCTCATGGAAACTGAGAGGTTGAAAGTGAAGAGATGGGAAATGACAAGCAATTGCTAAACAAAAGAAAGCTTGAATGGCTTTATGAATATTAGGCAAAAGAGCTTAAGAAAAAAGTATTATCAGGGACTAAAAGATCATTTTTAGTGATAAAAGCAATAACTCTATAAGATTGGTAATCATCGATACGCACACACATCAAATAACATAGCCTCAACATACACAAAGCAAAAATTGACAGAAATATAAGAAGTCAACAAATCTATAACTGAAGTAAAACATTTTAGCACACTTCTCTTACTAACAGATAAATCAAGCTTTCAAAATATCAGTAAGGATAGAAAAGATTGAAATACCATAATTGATCTATGGGATATAGTAGATAAGAGATGGGGATGGAGAGAGAGAGAGACAGAGAGAGCTCTCAGACTCCCACAGATACAGACTACACGTTCTTTTCAAACACATAAAATATGTTTTTAAAATTTGAATACATACATAATGGATCACAAAGGAAGTCTTGAAAAATACCAAAGATCTGAAAACATGTGGTCCACAATGAATTTAGAAATAAAATTTTAAAGTCAGTTAAAATGCACCCATACATTTGGAAATAAATAACGCTTTCAAATAATTCATGGGTCTGGAAGAAATTGTAATGGAGATTATAAATACCAAGAACTGAATGATGACAAAAGAACTTATATGCAAAAATCTGTATAAAGTAGATGAAAGGGGATGTTATAAAGAATTTATAATATTAAACATATATTTTAGAAAACAAGAGAGATTTTTAATTAATGAGCTAAGAATGCAATGTAAAAATTTAGATAATACAAATCAATGTAAAAACCAAAAGAAAAAATAATAAAGGTCAAAATTATGGAAATAGTAAATAAAGAAGCAATAGGGAGAAACAAAAGAATCAAAATATGATTCTTTATAAAGGACTAATAAAAATTCAAATTTTTCTTGATTAATTAATCAAGAAAAAGGCATGAATAAATATTAGAAATGAAAAATAAGAATGATTCTGAGAAGTTGTGATTAAGATATAAAAATAAATGAAAATTTTCAGGCTAATATATTTGAAATGTTATATGTAGTGGACAATTTTCTTTAAAAATTAGATTACTGAGGCTTCTATTTTGACTAATAGTTAGTCCAGTCCAAAGTCTAGAAAAGGAGGAAAGACTATCTTCTTTTACAAGGCAAGCATCCCCATGGTACAAAACAAGATAAGGCAGGAAAAAAGAGAAAATTATGAAAAATCCTCTGCACAGCAAAGAAAACAGTCAACAAAATGAAAAGGCAACCTATAGAATGAAAGAAAATATTTGCAAACCACACATCTGATAAGGGGTTAATATCCCCCCCAAAAATGTATTAGGAACTCAAACTATTCAATAGAAAAAAATCCAACTGACAAATGGACAGAGAAGCTCAATAAACATTTTTCCAAAGAAGACATACAAATGGCTAACAGGTACATGAAAAGGTGTTCAATGTCACTAACCATCAGAGAAACATAAATCAAAACCACAATGAGATATCACCTCATACCTGTTGGGATGGCTTTTATCAAAAAGACAAGAGATAACAAGTGTTGGCAAAGATGTGGAGAAAAGGGAACACTTGTGCACTGTAGGTGCGAAAGTAAATTGGTGCAGCCACTATGGAAACTATATGAAGGTTCCTCAAAAAATTAAAAATAAAACCACTGTATGATCCAGGTATTTCACTCCTGGGTATATCCAAAGGAAACCAAATCCGTATCTCAAAGAGATATATGCATTCCCATGTTTATTGCAGCATTATTTGCAATAGCCAAGATACAGAAACAACCTAAGTCTTAAGTGTGCATCGATGGATTAATGGATAAAGAAGATGTGATAGAAGATGATAGATAGATAGATAGATAGATAGATAGATAGATAGATAGATTGTTATTCATCCATGAGAAGAAAATCCTGCCATTTGTGACAACATGAATGGACTTTGAAGACACTATGGTAAGTGAAATAAGCCAGAGAAAGACAAACACTGTATGATCTCACTTATATGTGGAATCTAAAAACAAACAAAATAATATAGAACTCATAGAAACAGAGGGTAGGATAGTGGTTACCAAGGGCTAGAGGTGGGGGAAATGAAGAGATGTTCATCAAAGGGTACAAGAATTGTCGAAAGATGAATAAGTTCTAGGAATCTAACATTCAGCCTAGTGACTATTGTTAATATCACATTTTATACTTGGATTTTCTAAGAGCATAGATCTTAAGCATTCTCACTGCAAAAAAAGTAACTGTGCAGTGATGGATGTGTTAGTTAGCCTAATTGTGGTAATCATTTCACATTGTGTAAATATATCAAATCATCACATTGTACACTTTAAATATATACAGTTTTATTTGTCAATTATACCTCAATAAAACTGGGGAAATTAATTAATTTTTAAAGGAAAATTATGAACACAGACTCAAAAATTCTAAACAAAATACTAGCAAATAGAATCCTAAAATGCATGAGAAGCAAATATAAATCATGACCAAGTTAGTCGTATCCCAGGAATGCAAAGATGGCTTAACATTAGAAAATCTAGTAATGCAATTTGCCATAAAAACTGATCTAAGAAGAAAAAAATTATCATCTAATTAAATGCAAAAGAAGGCATTTGATAATACTAAACATCCATTCACAATTAAGGGAAAGAATCCTTGCAAAGTAGGAATAGAAATTATCTCTTCATCTATTAATAGATATCTACCAAAACCTTTCAAGAGATATTCTAATGGGAACATATTAAAATGTTCTCTTTAAAAAATCCAAATTGAGGGACATGTCACAAAAATAACTGGTCTGAATTCTTCAAACAGGTCACAAAAGACTAAAAAGGGAGTGAAGGGATTGGGAACTGTTCTCAGTTGACGATTAAAGAGTGACAACTAGGGCTTCCCTGGTAGCGCAGTGGTTGAGAGTCCGCCTGCTGATGCAGGGGACACAGGTTCGTGCCCCGGTCTGGGAAGATCCCACATGCCGTGGAGCGGCTGGGCCCGTGAGGCATGGCCGCTGAGCCTGCGTGTCCGGAGCCTGCGCTCTGCAACGGGAGAGGCCACAACAGTGAGAGGCCCGCGTACCACAAAAAATAAATAAATAAATAAATAAAATAAAGACTGACAACTAAATACAATGTGTGATCCTTAATCGGATCCTGGATCGAGGAAAAAAAAAAAAAGTTGTAGCGAACCTTACTGGGACAGTTGATGAAATTTTAAATACATATAGTGTAATAGATAATAATAGCACTTTTAGCTATGTTAAATTTCCCAACTCTCATTATGTAAAAGAACACCCAGTTCTTAAGCTATTTCTACTAGAGCCATTTAGGGTGAAATATTATGATGTCTGATACCCAAATGGTTTAGAAAAAAATAATAGAGGAGAAAAACAGACACATGTTAATAACTAGTGGATCTAGGTGAAGGGTTTGCAGGTATTAGTTCTTTTGTCTTTTCTGAGGTTTTAAAACGGTTCAAAATGAAAAGTAGGGAGATGTTTTGTTCTTTTCAAAGGATCAAGACAAGGATGTGCTTATCATGCATCTATTTAACATTGTTCTAGAGGTATGGACAATGCAAGAAGACAAGAAAGATAAATGAGGATTTTGCAAAAAAATAAAATAAAATGTTTTTCACATACAACACAATTTTATACATAGAAAAATCTAAAAACAGAAGACAAATACAAGTAAATAGCTTCTTATACATGTCAGCAACCAATTAAAAACTATAAAAATCAAAACATATCATTCAAAACAGCAATAAAAATGTAAGAAATAAATCAAAACAATTGGAGCAAGATCTATGTGAAGAAAAGTATAACATTTTATTAAAGGACATAAAAATGAAAAAAAATGAGCATCATGATCACGAATGGGAAGACAATATCATAAAGATAACAAATTAATGTACACATGAAATGCGCTTCCCATCAAAATCCCAAAGAATGTTTTTCCCCTGGAAATTTTCAGGTTGTTCCTCAAATTCACAACTATGACTGTTTAGAAGAATAATAGAGAAGAGATATGCCCTAGCAGTCATCAATCAAGACTTATTTTAAAGCTGAGAGAATGTCATATTGTACAGGGGTAGTTGAACTGACCATAGGGCAGAAAAGAGAACCAGAAACAGACCTCTCTGTATGGGGAAACATGTAACATGTGACCAAGATGTCATTGACCATTAGTGGTGCTTGGAATACTGAAGGAAAAAAGTAGAGCTGGAGCTAGGCAATGACCCAGCCTGCAGTCAGGCCTGATGGAGGGTCAGAGTCTTCCTGCCAAGGGCTACTTGAAAGAGACCTAAAACTCTAAGGTGTAACAACAGAGGTGCTTTAGCAACGGTGCCACACAGAGGGGAGGTCACTGAAGTGAGGACCCTGCCTCGCGTATAGCCCACCAAGCCCTGGTGCCTGGGCCCTCTCCCGGAAGGGGATTTGTTAACATGCTGGGGGCCTGTGCTCACAGTGGGAAGAATCCTACACAACAAGGAATTCAGAAAGTGGAAATTTCAGAGGCCCAGAGAAGACGGCCTAGAGATTTGGCAAATACAAGGGAGGTTTCAGCTGAGCTGGCTGAAGGCTGGAAGATGGAAGGACACATTTGTTTATTCCAAATTATTGAGACCAAAGAGCTTTATTCTCCAGCAACAAAATCCTTCCAGGGAAAGCCCCAGTTCTCCACAGCACGCACGGGATTCCTATTCGCATTCATAATCATCTTCGGCACCAGTCTGATGAGATGGTTCCTTTTAAATTTTAATCTCCTGCATGTGGCCTCCTACTTGGCCAACTTTTCAACTAAAAATAAAATCTGCCTATCAACAAATATTTTAATATTGACTTTGCTGCCTGAGTCCATGCTGGTTACCAGATTAGGTAACCATGTATAACAGAACACCATTTATAATCAAGTATTAAATCAAATGACACTCAGTAACATTCGCATTTCTGGAGCCCTTTTCTTTTTTTAATGTGTAAAACATAACGGACATTCCACTGTGAAGCATTTGCGTTGTGAGTGGAGGCCAGGGCCATCCTGAGCTGGAACTGACAGACCTTCTTGCTTCTCCACTCCCAGCTGGGACCTCACCCAGACCACACAGCTGAATGGTACCTCCCAGTACCCACCCCTCCCAGGGAACTCCAGATGCAGTAGTCACACCATGACTTGATCTACCGAGTCGCCTGTGTGACTGGCTACAGAAATGGCTCAGTGCCGGGGATGGAGAGTACAGCACACTCAGCAGGGACACACCGGGGATGGTGACCTGCCTCTCCCGACGGTGCAGTCACCCCACCCTGTGTTCTTCTCTAAGCTGCTCTGCTTCTTGAGATTCCCGTTGCGGCCACATTTGGGCGCATCAGGCGCTTCCTTGGCAGCATGAGCTGTGCATCTCAGCGTATTACAGCCGAGGCTACATCAATTTCTACCCGATCTCTCTGGAGACTCAGTCGTGCTTACGCTTTTGAGTTACTCCTTAGAAAAATAACTAGGTGGGCTTCCCTGGTGACGCAGTGGTTGAGAGTCCACCTGCCGATGCAGGGGACACGGGTTCATGCCCTGGTCCGGGAAGATCCCACATGCCGCGGAGCGGCTGGGCCCATGAGCCATGGCCGCTGAGCCTGCGCGTCCGGAGCCTGTGCTCCGCAACGGGAGAGGCCACAGCAGTGAGAGGCCCACGTACCACAAAAAAAAAAAACAGGTGAGGAAACTCTTTCCAAGAAATGGTTTTCCCTCAAAAGACCTTTTGATAGCCAAAATCAAACTCAAAATCGGCATTCACTTGCTCATGTGATTTGTCAACTCCAGAGGAGAGGAGTTGAAGCGCTACCCCTCTGCTGGGGGCGGCCAAGTCCACCACAAATGAATGGGGGTTCCTCCTAAAACTGTCAGCGAACTAGCTCCCAGCATTGGATGGGGAGATAGCCTGAATGTTCACGTCCTTGCTCATTCAGTTAAACGGTAGGCACTGGGTTGAGGTTGAAGAGGGTGTGGAAGGGGTTGGTCAGGACGCCAAGGCTGGGGCAGTTTTATTTGGCTGTCCGAGGTTTTAATAAAGTACCTTTTGATTACTTTAGACCAAAAGACTGAAATGAAGGAGGTAAGAGGAGAAATAAAGACGTTGAATGCAGTCGTACAGCGACACAGAAGGGGGAAGACATTCAGAATTTCCCCACCACCCTCCGTCCCTCTGCCTGAGCGGTCGCCACACCACACAGCTGGGTCATCCCAGTGGACACCCACGCTGTTCTGGGGCCACCTGCCCTCACCACCTGGCAGAGCTCGGGGCAGAGGGAGAGGTTGGAGACCCTGTCGGGACCAGGTGGCCTCCCTCGTCAGAGGACGGGCTCCTCAGCTCAGGAGGCGTCCTCTGGGCTCACGGAGGTGCAGGGGGTCTCTTGGGAAAGTCGTCATCTGCAGCGTGTCACCTGAGCAGACATAGGCTGGCTTTGGAGGTGTCTGACGCCTGTGCCCTCAGAGGCATCTGGGCAGCACAAGTGCGCTGGTTCCCTACTGCCGGAGCAAATCACCATTATCTTACAAATGACCTCACACTTCTGGAGGTCAGAAGTCTGACACAGTCTCCTTGGGCTAAAGTCAAGGTGTTGGCAGGCTGCACTCCTTCTGGAGGCTCTGGGGACCAATCTGTTTCCAGTTGGTAGAACTCGGAGCTGTATGGCTGTGGGGCTGAGGTCTCCGTCTCCCTGCTGGCTGTCAGTCCCCAGCCCCGCTGATCTCAGAAGGGGCAACATCGCACTGAATCCTTCTCAGGTCACCTCTCTCTCCACTTTTAAGGACCCTCATGATGGCCCTGGGTCCACCTGTGCCCTCCAGGACACGCTTCCCATTTCAAGATCCTTAACACGATCACGCTTGCACAGTCTCCTTGCCGTGTGAGACCAGGCATCACAGGCCCTGGGATGAGGGCAAGGGTGCACCATCGAGAGGAACACCAGCGTCCAGACTCCTCGCTCTAGCTGCCACCTCACCTGTGGATCAGCCAGGTGCTGGGACACACCACAGTCACAGCAGCAGCCCGTGGGGGCGTGGGTAACACAACCAGACCCCCCATCCCCAGCAGGGTGCTCTTCTGTCGGGAACCGCAGGGACCTGAAATGTGTAGAGGTGCCCCAAACTGACTCAGGAGCCCCCTCCCCCAGTGACCCACCCCGTGTGCTCCTCTGCCCTCCCTCCACCCTGGGCACCTGGCCTCCCTATGAAGCACTTCTCTGAGCCCACGGCTCACCTCCACTTCCACCGGGTGAGAATCCCCACACTGCCACTGCTGGCTCTGTGTCCTGTGAGACCATACAATTTATTGCCTAAATGGGACACTTTTGAAAACTAAAAGGGCACCGTGAACAATGACACCAATACATCCAGCAGAAGCCAGGACGGCCCTGAGCAAACCAGGTGACTCTACCTTGACCTTCGGAGCCTGAGCTTCCCGTCTATCACAGGGGCCTAGGATGACACCTTCACCAACAGAGGTGCAGATCCTGGGTCATGGCCAAGGCCCAGTAACAGTGATCCTCACTGATTTGTGGATCACAACTTCCTGACTGCCTACAGCTGTGATCCTGTCTCTCTCTGGCTTCAAGATCCTCAATGCTCCCTCTGCCCATGAGAGGAGGCAGGAATTCCTCCCCATGGCGGCTGTGCTGGCTTCCCCACCCGCCTCCTGTCCCACTGCTGTCCTTCCCTGTCCAGTCTGTTCCCTGGAGGGTGACTCCACCGGCCTGCAGCTCCTGGCATCAGAAAGCTTCCCCCAGTACCACCTCTGCCCTTCAACCCTGGGGTGCTGATAACTTCTACCACCGCCAGGCTTGGGGTGCCACCCACCTCCTGTCCCTTCATCAGAGTCTCCTCATTTGAACCCTTGGCGATGACTTTTGATTTCTTCTGGGAACCTGGCTAGAGCACCCAGGAAGAGACCCTCGGAATAGGATGTGGGACCAGGGGGCTCACATAACTGACAAATGCATAGATGACCCTTCACCCGAAAAAAAATGGGATCCAGGGAAACCGCCATGGCCAACGGGGGCCACAGTTGGCCAGATTGTCATTGGAGGTGGCAGGAGATGTGTGCTGGATGAAAGCAAGGCTGCCGCGTCACTGTGATGACAGTGGGTGCCAAACTCTGGGTTGCTTTGCTCCTGGACGTCAGGTGAGCACAGGTTGGTGGAGGATGGGGCAGGGACCGAGGGAGTCGTCTGCTCTGGAGGCAGCCAGTAGGGGGAGCTCTGCTGGTGGAGGATTTTAAGCTGGTTACTTCACCATCTAAGTCCATCTGCTTTGGTGATCGCTCTGCACCTGCCGTTCTAAATAAGTCAGGGAAGAAGCACTCCTCCCTCAGAGCCGAGCTCCCTGCCCACCTGGCCACAGCACGAATGCCAGCCGTGGGCTGCAGGGACAGAGGCAGGGCTCTGCGCTCAGAGGTCTGGGGCCGGGAGTCTGGGGCCCAGGCTCCGGGGACAAGTGGGAACAGAAAGTTAGGATTATGACCAGCTGCAGAGCGGGAACCGGGGCAGCTATGCATGGCCTCTGTTATTTTTTTTTTCTCTTTCATCCTCTGCCTCAGCTACAGCTCATATGAAGGGCACCAGTGGTGCCAGGTGTCAGGTACAGGCAAGGGGATGACCGAGCGACCTCATCCTGCAATGACACGGCGGCTGGTGAGACTTGTCCCCCGGGGGGGGGGGTTCTTCATCTGGACAAAAAGCATGGATGGATGCTGGGTGGTAAAGGGCACACGGGACATTGGCCACTCTCCAGCTGACACCCCCGCCCCGTCCGTCTCCCCAGTACCTCTGCTGACTGCACCTCCCAGATCCCTGGGGGCTTCTCCCCCTCCCCAGGTTTAGCCAGTGGGACGAGGGGCAAGAATCAGGGCGTTTGCGCCCTGCTCCCTCCCCACTTCGGTGACACATCTGCCTCCATCCACAGGCCAGTCAGCCCTGGGGGTGCTGCGGCTCCCTGCTGGGGTTCCTGGCCACGAGTCTTCCCTGCGGGCTCCCTCACCCCACCCTTCCCACCGCGGTCCTCACTGGGTTGAGTCCTGTTTCCTGCCAGGCCCCTGATTGACACTGTACCTCCCGAAGGCCCGCCCCACGTCATCTCCTGGAGCCCCCCAGCCGAGGTGATGCTCGCAGGCACACATCTGGGCTCTGCACCTCACCCAGGCTGCACCCGCCTCCTCTCGGAAGCCCGCGCTGCCTGCCCCTCACCACCCCCAGGCATGAGCTTGGTCTCGCCACACCTGTGCCATTCCTCGCTGTCAGGGGGTCACCCTGGACACCTGTGTCTCCATGACTAGAGTGGGGTCTCTAGGTCGGGGCCAAAGTGCAGTGTAGACCACACATCAAGCTGGATCTGCAGGCTCTGGGAAATCCTCGGTCCTTCCCCATCAGAATTTCTGCTGGAGGAGCCTGGGACCTCTTGTTGAGCAAGACGCCCTGTTACTTTCTACCCACACCCACATCTGAGGAACACCATCCTGGGGGCCAGTTTTCAGTTATGTCTGTATTTCCGGAGCCGCATGATGCCTTGACGTGCACTTATTTTCAGCTAAAGTTTTGAATTAGCTGGGAGCAGAGTTCTACACGCTGAATGGTAAGGCCCCCACAGTCTCCTTGGTCGTGAAGTTCCGAGAACATGGATAGGACATCAGAGGGGTCCCCTCTTCAGAAAATGGTTGGCTCAAGAGAAAAGACGCACTTATACTGACATAGGGGAGAATCGGCTCCCTCCCCATGACCCCACAGTGAGACCCGCTGGCCCACGCCCTCCACACGCGGCATCTGATGTGAATGGACAGCCAAGGTTCACCATTCATTTGAGTGAAGCATTTAACATGAAAGGCGGAAACCAAAACCAGTAAAGAGATTTAAAAAAAAAAGGATCTCAGAAAAGAAATACATAAAGGAAAAAGGCTGAATGAAATTTAAAGAAATAGAACTAATACCCTCCGAGAGATAAGAAAAGACCCAGCACCCATGAAACAAAAGCACGATGCTATAAAAAAGGAACTTTTCAAAGTTCCTTAGTGAATCACGATGATTGTGCTTTACTTTTTCGAGGCAAATAAAAAGCAAAGCGGGAGTCCCCATGAGGTCCCCACGAGTCACGCCTACCGATGATACAAGACAGATGAGCGGCCAGGCTAAGCCTAAGCAGTTTGGCATCTTCTTTTCCTTCTCTTTTTGACACTCCTCTTATTCTCCTTTGGAAAACTGAATGAAAAATCTACCACACACACTTTGTCCTCAACAGCAACTCAGACCTGTTGGTGGCCTTGGGGTGGCCTAAGAAGGGAGGGAAAAAATGGGGGAAAGGAGACCTTGATAGACAATGTATTCAAGTTTGGCTTCAGAAAGCATTTTGAAATTGTCAATCAAGGTCTTGTCAAGGATCGATGAGCTGGAAATCTGAGCATGGGGTGCATTCTAAACCAGGATTTACTGCTTACTAAGCAGGTTACCTTGGAGCTTGGGAGAGAGCATCATGGAACCTCTCCAAGACTTGGTGTCTAATCCCTAAAACGGAGACGGTACGGTCCTCGCCCACCTCCTGGCGATGTTGTAAGGCGGCAATGACGTAACAGACACGTGGGCGGAACCCTCGGCACTTCCCACGCGCCAGCCCGGGAGGCTGTCAAGCTTAATGACTTGCACCTGGGCCTCCAGTCACCCGGCCTCCACCTGTCTCTTCCTTTCCCATCACCTTCACTCCCTGACTCCCTCCTCCCCTCTGCCTCAGTTGCCAGGAAGAGGTAGTTACACTTTCTTCCTTCCAAAGGCAGTGGCAAACTTTAAGGTCTCATCATTTTAAATTATTGAAGATGCTCATGGCTGAAGTAGAAGTTCAAGCCTGTCGGGAAATTTCACCTTCAAAGTCCGTGAGCTGCTTCAAAAGTCCCTCACATGCAGAGTTTCCTTGATGGGGTTTCCAAGCCCCTCTGAGCCTGTCTGAAGTGAAACGGTCCACACTGGGGCCCTTCTGCAGGGATATGACAGAGCCCTAGAAACTGTCGGCATCCTCGGTTTGAACCAAGAAGATCACACACCCTGGTCTGAAACATATGCGCGCTTTCTGAGGAGTCAGTCTTAATGCTGACCTCACCAGTTAACACCGGAAAGTCAAGAAGCCAGGGGTTTTCTGCAAGAGTGAACAGCAGGTAGGGTGGCCTCCTGGAGAGGCTCATGCTTACCCTAGAGTGGCTGGCGGGCACACCGTGGCCTTTCCGGGGCTCTGGGCCTCTGCCCTTCAGGCTCTGACAGCCAGAAATCCAGCCAACACCAGGGGAACTGCACCCGGAGAAGGTTGCCCAGAAATCCCATGACTCTTGGACAACAGCAAAATATTTGCCTCTACAGAGGTTGAAATGGAGTCATGATTAGTTTCCAAAATTTCTTTACAAAAAGAAAGTTAAATTTTTCACGTAAAAAAAAATCATATCAACTGAATGCAGGATGGTGGTTGCCAGGGGCTGTAGGGCAGGGGGAGGGGAGAAACTGTTTAATAGGTAATGGGTTTTACTTTGGAAAGATGGAAATGTCTTGGAACTAGACAGAGGTGGTAGGTACACAACACTGTAAAAACACTCAATGCCTCTAAGTTGCTCACTTTAAAAATGGTTAATTTTATGTTGTGCAAATTTCACCTCAGTAGGACTATTTTTAACATTATTTCAAAGTTCTCTCCCCTCTGGCTTGCAAGGCTCATCCACTCTGGGTGAGGGTGGTAGGAACGTCTTGTGTGTGATCCAGCAAGCAGAGCCCGGCATCTTCCAGACTGGGGTCCCCTTCCCAGCTCTGCTCTGAGGTCGCTGGATGACCCGGGCAGGCCTACCAATGCCCCTCAGTCTGATGAGGCCAGAGAATGTCTTTTAATTACACATAAATTTTTCTGGTTAATAAAATCATATATTGTAAATATGTCATACATATATTAAAGAAAATTAAAATCATCCGTAATTTCACTACTTAGAGATGACATTTTATATTTTGAAGTAAAGCCTTCTAACCCTTTCACGTTTTATACACATTTTTAAGGTGCTTTTGGAACTCCGTACTTTTTTCACAAATCCCTTGTTTTTGGACTCGTGTGCGATGTCGTGCAGAAGCTTCTGGATGCCTCTTTCCTTCACTCTTAAGATGTGCATCCCCAGGTGGGAGTGGGGAATTGGAAGCATCCTCGAGTTGCCTGCCATTGAGGTTTGCTCTTTCAAATCTCTACTTTTTTCCGTTCCTTCCCTTGTCTTCACGGTTTTGATTGAAACAATACCAGTGTTTCATCCCTTCTGAGGCATCTGTTTATTTTCTCTCCTTTGACTTTCAGAAAAGTTAACGTATGACTCATTTGTATGTGGTGTGTGTGCGTGTGTATATGTGACTCATTTATATGTGTGTGGGGTGTGTGTGTGTGTGTGAAGCAAAGAAGAATAAAAAGGAAGTGAAGCCTGGGATAATTATTTGAACTTGGTTTTCCTGCAAATATTTCAGTAAGAAATAAATCTTGTTTCCCTTGACCGGAATTTGCATGTTTTCTGAGAGCCAAGACTGTGAATCTGGTGAGAGCAACTTCCAGAGAAATTCGCAGCCCCTGGCAGCTGTGGCGTCCACCCTGAGGGCTCCCGGGCCTTCAGAACCTGACCCGGACCCAGGCCCCCTCACACATGCATGCAGAGTGGGTCAGCCCTGCCAGCCTGTGCAGAGGGACACTCCCCAGGCCCATTTCTCCTGTGGGGCCTGTTTCCTCTCTTCAAGCCCCTCCCTCCAACTCGCTGGTGCCTCATGACCCACCCCTGACCCGAGTGAGGCCATTCATTGTCCACTGTCACCAAGGCACAGCTGATGGGGTCAGTCCCACCCAGTGAGCGACTAAGCCCCCCTTGCAGGTCTACTCTCTAACGCTGGACAACAGAATGACTAAAACAAATCGATCTCCAACAGCGGAGCCTAAGGGTCCAAGGAGAGGTGCTGGGCTGGCAGCGTGGAAACTGCTCGCTCCCCACGTAGGATGAGGGAGGGGCTGCTAAGCAGACGCCGTAGGAAACCCTCACCAGGAAGGGAGTCCTCTTCAAAGAGACCTAGAAGCTCCATTTGCTGAGCTGACGTGGACTGTCCCGTATTTGCCCTGGGTGTCTTCATCTGTGGCTCCGCATCACTTTCGAGTTTACTGAAAAGTCTCAACGAGCAAATAAGCATCTTCACTGTTTTCTGAGAGCTTCCCCCAGATCCCAGTGTTGTTTTTCCTTCTGCTTGGAATAAAACCTCTGCTCTGAAAGGCAGGGTCCATCTGACTTGCTGCACTTCCCCCGCCTCCCTCATGGTGGCGCTCCACCTGAGCGGGATCCCACCGTGCACCTGAGAGGGTTCTGCTCAGACAGACCCACAAGGAACAAGAGCAGATGGCAACGAGGTCCCGCCTGGTATCAGCAGGGCTTTAGTAAAGTTGTGTTGCAGCAGGTGGCTCAGATGGAGGCTTCAGAAGAGGGGCTGCCTATCCTTCTAAACCCAAGTCTAAGCCTTGGTCTTCAACCGCCCCCTGCACAGGATGAGGTCATCTGGGTGACACCTGCATGCCCGTCACAGGGCAACAACTCTCTCCGGGAGGAGAGTAATCATGTCTGGAACCCAGGATACTCTTCAGGGTGCCTCTCAGCACCTCCATGCCCAACAGCAAAGGTCAATGTAAAATTACAGCAACGAAAGAAAAGAAAATATAATCAAGGATTCAGACATTTCCTGGATGAAAGTTTGGGTCACTCCACTAGCTAAGGAACCCCCACCAGCTGAGGTCCTAGCTACGGGTGGGGAAATTCTGAATGGATCATTGGAGAAGGAAGCTATAGATATCAGCTCACGACCAATTACAGAAATGGGGACTCGAGTGGTTTTGCATATTTTCTGTTTGCATGTTGTGTGTGCGCCCTATTTAGAAGTGCTGACCATTTCCTTTTTCTCTCTTCTTGTTACCACTATTATTTTACAGACAAGCTGCCGCAGGTTAATTTTACAATTTGGTCTTTAGGGAACATAACATCCGTTGGGACTGTGCCACATCCTTTCTAAGAAGGTCTTAAGGGAGACAGTACTTTCTCTCCAACTTTTTACTTCCTCTGTTGCTCTGCCTCAGCCCAAGGTAGTGCTTGCTCCCTATACCTACTGTATTTTTTGCAGAATCCTCTTTACCCCTTTGTAGTTAACCCCTCTTAGTAGTTAGAATTCTTTATATTAAATGTTCCCTGATCAAATTACTGGTGTGTTTCTGTCTCCTGATTGGACCCTTAATTACACAAATGGTATTACATGAATGTCTTAGCCTAAAGTGAAACTTGAAAAAAATACAAAACTCCCCAAATCCAAAAATATATACCAAAACATAGAAAGAGGATGAATACAATAGACTTCATGGGAAAAAACAATTTATAGAGAGAATCTGGTTTAACAATAATGTTAAATGAGTGTAAATTGGGTTAACTCATCCATAAAATGGAAAGATTTTGAGCTTGAACAATAAAGCAAAATCCAACACTGTGTATACAAGAGACACATCTAAACCAAAGAAATTCAGAAAAAGTAAAAGTAAAAATGTGGACAAAAAAAAACAAACAAACAAACAAAAAAATGTGGACAAAGATGTACCAAAGGCCAAAAGAAATTAAGGATAGTAATCTTGGTAGCTGACAAGATAGAATTCAGACAAAACAAGATCAAAAGTGACAATGCGGCATAACTTATAAAAGTAAAGTCTACAACTGGCAGTGAAGATATACAGGCATACCTCGTTTTATTATGCCTCATTTTTATTGCATTTCATAGACATTGGGTTTTTTGCAAATTGAAGGTTGTGGCAACCATGTGTTGAACAAGTCTATTGGTGCCATTTTTCCAACAGCATTTGCTCACTTCGTGTCTCTGTATCACATTTTGGTAATTCTTGGCAGACATTTTCCCTATTACTATATTTGTTGTGATGATATGTGATCTTTGTTGCTACAATGACTTGCTGAAGGCTCAGATAATGGTTAATATTTTTAGCAATAAAATATTTTTTAATTAAGGTATGTACTTTTTTTAGACATAATGCTATTGTACACCAAATAGACTACAGTATCATGTAAACATAACTTTTATAGACACTGAGAAACCAAAAAAATTTGTGCAACTCACTTTATTGTGATATCTGCTTTATTGCAGTGGTCTGGAACCAAACCTACAATATCTCCAAAGTATGCCTGTACACACCAACTTAAGTACAAACTTAATGAGAGGTAAGAAGAGATAAACTGAAATACATTTACAGAAGAATTTAATGCACACCTCTCAACAAGTGATAGGCTAAGGAGAAAAAAAGTACAGATATAGATGACCTAAACAACATAACCAATAAATAATAAGTAGATTTTATACATATATAGAACCTTGAACTCCAATATTGCAGAATATACATGGTTTTCAAGCGTACATAGAATGTTACAAACAAAAACCTCAATACACTTTAGGACCTGCGTGGAAGGGGAGAGACAGCATGTCCAAAGTGGGGCCTCTGGAGTGTGGGGTTCCAGAGTGTGGCGATACATCAGAAATACATCTACACGTGGAACTGCTCCTATAGAACACCTACTGATCGCTGGCAGAAGACCTCGGACCTCCCAAAAGGAACAGATGCCCTCAGGCGACCTACACGCAGAGGTGGGGCCAAATCCAAAGCTGAACCCCAGGAGCTGTGCAAACAAAGAAGAGAAAGGGAAATTTCTCCCAGCAGCCTCAGAAGCAGCGGATTAAAGCTCCACAATCAACTTGATGTACCCTGCATCTGTGGAATACCTGAATAGACAACGAATCATCCCAAATTGAGGAGGTGGACTTTGGGAGCAAGATATATTATTTTTTCCCCTTTTCCACTTTTTGTGAGTGTGTGCATATGCTTCTGTGTGAGATTTTGTCTGTATAGCTTTGCTTTCCACCATTTGTCCTAGGGTTCTGACAGTCTGTTTTTTTGTTTGTTTGTTTTTTTTACTTAAAATTTTTTTTCTTAATAATTATTTTTATTTTTTATTATAACAACTTTAGTTTATCTTACTTTATTTTATTTTATCCTCTTTCTTCCTTCCTTTCTTCCTTACTTCCTTTCTTTCTTTCTTTCATTTTTTCTCCCTTTTATGCTGAGCCACGTGGAGGACAGGCTCTTGGTGCTCCAGTCAGGCATGAGGGCTGCGCCACTGAGGTTGGAGAGCCAAGTTCAGGACACTGGTCCACCAGAGACCTCCCAGCTCCATGTAATATCAAATGGCAAAAATCTCCCAGAGATCTCCATCTCAACACCAACACCCAGCTTCACTCAAAGATCAGCAAGCTCCAGTGCTGCACACCCAATGCAAACAACTAACAAGACAGGAACACAACCCCGCCCATTAGCAGAGAGGCTGCCTAAAATCATAATAAGTCCACAGACACCCCAAAACACACCACCAGATGTGGACCTGCCCACCAGAAAGACAAGATCCAGCCTCATCCACAAGAACACAGGCCCTAGTCTCCTCCACCAGGAAACCTACACAACCCACTGAACCAACCTTAGCCACTGGGGACAGACACAAAAAACAACAGGAACAACGAACCTGCAGCCTGCGAAAAGGAGACCCCAAACACAGTAAGATAAGCAAAATGAAAAGACAGAAAAACACACAGCAGATGAAGGAGCAAGGTAAAAACCCACCAAACCTAATGAATGAAGAGGAAATAGGCAGTCTACCTGAAAAAGAATTCAGAATAATGATAGTAAAGATGATCCAAAATCTTGGAAATAGAATAGACAAAATGCAAGAAACAGTTAACAAGGACCTAGAAGAACTAAAGAGGAAACAAACAATGATGAACAACACAATAAATGAAATGAAAAATACTCTAGATGGGATCGATAGCAGAATAACTGAGGCAGAAGAATGGATAAGTGACCTGGAAGATAAAATAGTGGAAATAATTACTGCAGAGCAGAATAAAGAAAAAAGAATGAAAAGAACTGAGGACAGTCACAGAGACCTCTGGGACAACATTAAATGCACCAACATTCGAATTATAGGGGTCCCAGAAGAAGAAGAGAGAAAGAAAGGGACTGAGAAAATATTTGAAGAGATTATAGTAGAAAACTTCCCTAATATGAGAAAGGATATAGTTAATCAAGTCCAGGAAGCACAGAGAGTCCCATACAGGATATATTCAAGGAGAAACATGCCAAGACACATACTAATCCAACTATCAAAAATTAAATACAAAGAAAACATATTAAAAGCAGCAAGGGAAAAATAACACAGAAGGGAAACCCGATAAGTTTAACAGCTGATCTTTCAGCAGAAACTCTGCAAGCCAGAAGGGAGTGGCAGGACATAGTTAAAGAGATGAAGGAGAAAAACCTACAACCAAGATTACTCTACCCATCAAGGATCTCATTCAGTTTTGATGGAGAAATTAAAAGCTTTACAGACAAGCAAAAGCTGAGAGAGTTCAGCACCACCAAACCAGCCATACAACAAATGCTAAAGGATCTTCTCTAGGCAAGAAACACAAGAGAAGGAAAAGACCCATAATAACAAACCCAAAACAATTAAGAAAATGGGAATAGGAACATACATATCAATAATTACCTTAAATGTAAATGAATTAAATGCTCCCACCAAAAGACACAGACTGGCTGAATGGATACAAAAACAAGACCCGTATATATGCTGTCTACAAGAGACCCACTTCAGACCTAGGGACACATACAGACTGAAAGTGAGGGGATGGAAAAATATATTCCATCCAAAGGGAAATTAGAAGAAAGCTGGAGTAGCAATTCTCATATCAGACAAAATAGACTTTAAAATAAAGACTATTACAAGAGACAAAGAAGGACACTACATAATGATCAAGGGATCGATCCAAGAAGAAGATATAAAAATTGTAAATATTTATGCACCCAACATAGGAGCACCTCAATACATAAGGCAAATACTAACAGCCATAAAAGGGGAAATAGACAGTAACACAATCATAGTAGGGGACTTTAACACCCCACTTTCACCAATGGACAGATCATCCAAAATGAAAAAAATAAGGAAGCACAAGCATTAAATGACACAATAAATAAGATGAACTTAATTGATATTTATAGGACATTCCATCCAAAAACAACAGAATACACATTTTTCTCAAGTGCTCATGGAACATTCTCCAGGATAGATCATATCTTGGGTCACAAATCAAGCCTTGGTAAATTTAAGAAAATTGAAATCGTATCAAGTATCTTTTGAAACCACAACACTATGAGACTAGATATCAATTACAGGAAAAGATCTGTTAAAAATACAAACACATGGAGGCTAAACAGTACACTAATTAATAACAAAGTGATCACTGAAGAAATCAAAGAGAAAATCAAAAATTACCTAGAAACAAATGACAAAGGAGACACGATGACTCCAAACCTAGGGGATGCAGCACAAGCAGTTCTAAGAGGGAAGTTTATAGCAATATAATCCTTCCTTAAGAAACAGGAAACATCTCAAATAAACAACCTAACCTTGCACCTAAAGCAATTAGAGAAAGAAGAACAAAAAAACCACAAAGTTAGCAGAAGGAAAGAAATCATAAAGATCAGATCAGAAATAAATGAAAAAGAAATGAAGGAAATGGTAGCAAAGATCAATAAAACTAAAAGCTGGTTCTTTGAGAAGATGAACAAAATTGACAAACCATTAGCCAGACTCATCAAGAAAAAAAGGGAGAAGACTCAAATCAACAGAATTAGAAATGAAAAAGGAGAAGTAACAACTGACACTGCAGAAATACAAAAGATCATGAGAGATTACTATAAGCAACTCTTGCCAATAAAAGGGACAACCTGGAAGAAATGGACAAATTCTTAGAAAAGTACAACCTTCTGAGACTGAACCAGGAAGAAACAGAAAACATGAACAGATCAATCACAAGCACTGAAATTGAAACTGTGATTAAAAATCTTCCAACAAACCAAAGCCCAAGACCAGATGGCTTCACAGGCAAATTCTATCAAACATTTAGAGAAGAGTTAACACCTATCCTCCTCAAACTCTTCCAAAATATAGCAGAGGGAGGAACACTCCCAAACTCATTCTATGAGGCCACCATCACCCTGATACCAAAACCAGGCAAAGATGTCACAAAGAAAGAAAACTACAGGCCAATATCACTGATGAACATAGATGCAAAAATCCTCAACAGAATACTAGCAAACAGAATCCAGCAGCACATTAAAAGGATCATACACCATGATCGAGTGGGGTTTATTCCAGGAATGCAAGGATTCTTCAATATACGCAAATCAATCAACGTGATACACCATATTAACAAAATGAAGGAGAAAAACCATATGATCATCTCAATAGATGCAGAGAAAGCTTTCGACAAAATTCAAGACCCATTTATGATAAAAACCCTGTAGAAAGTAGGCATAGAGGGAACTTTCCTCAACATAATAAAGGGCATATATGACAAACCCAAACAGCCAACATCATCCTCAATGATGAAAAACTGAAACCATTTCCACTAAGATCAGGAACAAGACAAGGTTGCCCACTCTCAGCACTCTTATTCAACATAGTTTTGGAAGTTCTAGCCACAGCAATCAGAGAAGAAAAAGAAATAAAAGGAATCCAAATCAGAAAAGAAGAAGTAAAGCTGTCTCTGTTTGCAGATGACATGATACTATACTTAGAGAATCCTAAAGATGCTACCAGAAAACTACTAGAGCTAATCAATGAATTTGGTAAAGTAGCAGGATACAAAATTAATGCACAGAAATCTCTGGCATTCTTATACACTAATGATGAAAAATCTGAAAGTGAAATTAAGAAAACACTCCCATTTACCATTGCAACAAAAAGAATAAAATATTTAGGAATAAACCTACCTAAGGAGACAAAAGGCCCGTATGCAGAAAATTACAAGACACTGATGAAAGAAATTAAAGATGATACAAATAGATGGAGAGATATACCATGTTCTTGGATTGGAAGAATCAACACTGTGAAAATGACTATACTACCCAAAGCAATCTACAGATTCAACACAATCCCTATCAAACTACCACTGGCATTTTTCACAGAACTACTATAAAAAATTTCACAATTTGTATGGAAACACAAAAGACCCCGAATAGCCAAAGCAATCTTGAGAAAGAAAAATGGAGCTGGAGGAATAAGCCTCTCGGACTTCAGACTATACTACAAAGCTACAGTAATCAAGACAGTATCGTACTGGCACAAAAACAGAAATATAGATCAATGGAACAGGATAGAAAGCCCAGAGATAAACCCAGGCACATATGATCACCTTATCTTTGATAAAGGAGGTGAGAATATACAGTGGAGAAAAGACAGCCTCTTCAATAAGTGATGTTGTGAAAACTGGACAGGTACATGTAAAAGTAAGAAATTAGAACACTCCCTAACACCATACACAAAAATAAACTCAAAATGGATTAAAGACCTAAATGTAAGGCCAGACACTATCAAACTCTTAGAGGAAAACATAGGCAGATCACTCTATAACATAAATCACAGCAAGATCATTTTTGACCCACCTCGTAGAGAAATGGAAATAAAAACAAAAATAAACAAATGGGATCTAATGAAATTTAAAAGCTTTTGCACAGCGAAGGAAACCATAAACAAGACCAAAAGACAACCCTCAGAATAGGAGAAAATATTTGCAAATGAAGCAACTGACAAAGGATTATCTCCAAAATTTACAAGCAGTTTCATGCAGTTCAATGACAAAATAACAAACAACCCAATCCAAAAATGGGCAGAAGACCTAAATACACATTTCTCCAAAGAAGATATACAGACTGCCAACAAACACATGAAAGAATGCTCAACATCATTAATCATTAGAGAAATGCAAATCAAAACTACAATGAGATATCATCTCACACCGGTCAGAATGGCCATCATCAAAAAATCTAGAAACAATAAATGCTGGAGAGGGTGTGGAGAAAAGGGAACACTCTTGCACTGTTGGTGGGAATGTAAATTGATACAGCCACTATGGAGAACAGTATGGAGGTTCCTTAAAAAACTACAAATAGAATTACCATATGATCCAGCAATCCCACTGCTGGGCATATACCCTGAGAAAACCATAATTCAAAAAGAGTCGTGTACCAAAATGTTCATTGCAGCTCTATTTACGATAGCCAGGACACGGAAGCAACCTAAGTGTCCAACAACAGATGAATGGATAAAGAAGATGTGGCACATATATACAATGGAATATTACTCAGCCATAAAAAGAAACGAAATTGAGTTATTTGTGGTGAGGTGGATGGACCTAGAGTCTGTCATACAGAGTGAAGTAACTCAGAAAGAGAAAAACAAATACCATATGCTAACACATATATATGGAATCTAAGAAAAAAAAAAAGAAAAAAGTTCATGAAGAACCTAGGGGTAAGTCGGGAATAAAGACACAGACCTACTAGAGCATGGACTTGAGGATATGGGGAGGGGAGGGGGTAGGCTGTGTTGAGGTGAGAGAGTGGCATGGACATATACCAAGTGTAAAGTGGATAGCTAGTGGGAAGCAGCCACATAGCACAGGGAGATCACCTAGGTGGTTTGTGACCACCTAGAGGGGTGGGATAGGGAGGGTGGGAGGGATAGAGACACAGGAGGGAAGAGATATGGAAACGTGTATATGTATAACTGATTCAGTTTGTTATAAAGCAGAAACTAACACACCATTGTAAAGCAATTATACTCCAATAAAGATGTTTAAAAAAAAAAAACCTCAATACATCCCAAAGAATAAAAACATATAAACAGGTATTTTCTGACCAGCATCAGTAAAAGTATAAATTAATAACAAAATCAAAAAATAAAAAGGCCCCTCTATCTAGAAAAGAATTTAAATGCTATTTAAAGCTCTTGGATCAAATAGAAAACACAGATCATACTTCAGGTTTTCTCGAGAATAATAATGAAAACATGACATATCTGAATCTATGGTATATAGGTAAAACAATTATCAAAGGAAAACTTATAGTAGTAAATACATATGTGTGTGTGTGTGTGTGTGTGTGTGTGTGTGTGTGTGTGTATAGAGAGAGAGAGGGAGAGAGAGATAATAGTAAATGAAGTAAAGACCCAATTCAAAAAGTTAGAAAGTGAAAAAGAAGCATAAAATAACCCCAAAAAGGCAGAAGGAAGAAATTAATGATGATGAAAGCAGAAATTAATAAGTTGGGGGTGGGGGAAGCGGTGGGACTAATGAATAAACCTGAAAGCTAGTTCTTCTAAAAAATCAACAAAATAGACAACTCACGAGTGATTGTAATTAAGAAAAAAATTAGAGAGACAAAGCACAAATTTTCAGTTCCATGCAGATATATTTGAAAATCCAGATGAAATTTTCTGGAAAAATACAATATACCAGAAATGACTCTGGTAGAGCCAGAAGCTTAACCAAGTCAATTCCCATAGAAGAAACAGAAGTAGAGTGTTCCCCTCAAAAAGTACTGTAAAAAGATGGTTTCACAGGGAAATTCTATCAAACCTTTAAAGACTAGATAATCCCACTGCTAAATAAATTATTCTACATCCTCAAAAGTGAAGAAACCTCCCAAAGTCTTTCTATTAAGCAAGCATAGCATTAATTCCCAAACCTGATATAGAATACATGAAAACAAAGAGCAAACTATAGACCAAGCTCATTTGTGAATATCAACGCAAATGTCCTAAATATGTTTGCAAACAGAAACCTAAGCTCAATCTGTAAACCTAAATCTGTCTTAAATTTAAACTGGAAATAATAGAATAAACTCATGATTCATTTTATCTTTTAAAAAAATTTTTTAATTACTAGCTCTGGGACTTCCCTGGGACTTCCCTGTGGTTGGGAATCCGCCTGCCAATGCAGGAGACACAGGTTCGAGCCCTGGTCTGGGAAGATCCCACATGCCACCGAGCAACTAAGCCCATGTGCCACAACTACTGAGCCTGAGCTCTAGAGCCCATGAGCCACAGCTACTGAGCCTGTGCACCACAACTACTGAAGCCCATGCACCTAGACCCCATGCTTCCCAACAAGTGAAGCCACCGCGATGCGAAGCCTGCACACCGCAACGAAGAATAGCCCCCGCTCACCACAACTAGAGAAAGCCTTCGTGCAGTTACGAAGACCAAGTGCAGCCATAAATAAATAAAACATTAAAAATTACTAGCTCTGTCTGCTGAAAGTCCCTAGACCCAAAGATTGTCCAGGGGCCCTGAGTACTCCAAGGGTGCATTGATCTCTAAATACTATTCCCACTAAAAGAAACCAGGGTTACTCAGAAAAATGGCTGATTCCAGGTCTGGAGCCAGGAAATTTATAGGATGAGCCTAGAACATCTTCTAGTAGCCAGAAGCAAGGAAGCAATCTAGACCCCTGGGGTCCAGAGCAGTCAGGAGAGCCTCTCATCATGCAAAGGTGAAGCAGAGAATCAATAAAGGGAAAGCTGCCGTGATCTGAACCCACCAAGGATATTTGCACTTATGAGTTTATAATGATACTTTCAAAAACAGTCATTGGGAGTTGGGGTGTTTTTGAGCAAAAGCCACCTGTTCTCCTTGCTTGACCCTGTAATCAACCGTTCTCTGCTTAAAAAATTTTTTTAAATAAATAAATCTAACATTTTAAAAACACTCATTGGTCAGCTTGGCAGGATGCTAGCAAATCAAGGCATTACTTTGCAAACTGAAAAAAGGGAAAGAATCTAGCGTCCGTCCTGCTTTTCCTATACAAACCCTCCCTCAGAGTAACTGGAGGGAAGTTTCTCTTTCTGGAGATACTCCAACTAATTAAGTAAAGGAATGATAGAATATGATCATTTTACAATGAAAAACAGATCCAGCAGTGATCACCCATGCCTGCTACCATCACAGACAGGCAAGCAGATAGTACGGACCTGTAATGGAAAAATACACACCCATCTACAAAGGATTCCTGTCTAAAGGTCACATTTGAAACCCAATAGCTGGTCTGTATCTTTCAGTGCTACGCATATTGGTTATTGGCCATTGACCATACTGGACACAGGGAGAAGGGCAATCTTTTATTTTCCTTCTTCTTCTTTACTTTCTTGTTCAGAGAGACTTTAGGGTACTGTAAGATCCTGGATGTGGTGTGGCCACAGTTGAAAGAAATAAGTTGCATGGTTGGATTTCAGAGTGCAATAACCCAGGAGACAGGGATTCCTTTTAAGCCTTTTACAGATGAAGAAAATGACTTCCCTAAAGTCTATAGCTAGTTAGCTGCAGACCCAGGATTCAAAACTAAAACTTTTTTTTTATTCAAATATTGGAGCTTGCCCCAAACCTTAAGTTTCCTCAATAAAGAGGCTTGCTTAGGATTTCTGAGCTCACCATAAATGTCATAGTCTCGTGTGTTCTTTTCATTGTAATGGGAATAATCATGAAATCAGAAAGAATGTATCTTCAAAAACTGTTTGTGAGTTTGGCATTTTATTTATAGATTTTCTTAATCCCGTCTCTAACGGATAAGCCGTGTTTGTCTTGCAAAGCCTGGCTTTGTAGAAAAAACAAACAAAACAAAATCTTTGAAACATGTGTGTTGTCCTTAAAAACAAACAGCAATCATTGTTGCTATAGTCATGGAAATTCTGAATGTTTTCACCAATGCATAATTCCATCGCATCTGAATACACTTTATTTCAAAGCTTCTCCCAAAGTTGTCTTCTACTGATTGATATCTTCAACATGTCCATTTGTTTGATTTTTAGCAATTGACTCTCAGTATTATATAAAAATGGGAGGGGGAGGATTTGAGGTGATTCATGAATTCTCTGAGCTGTTCCATGTGTCCTTGTTTTCTGATAATTTTTTCAAGTGGTATACGTGTTGACAAACTGTTTACTTTTATTCTTGATTCTTAGCATGACGTCATGAAAAATAAGGCATGCTTCTCGGCTCTCCAGAAATGTCCATCTTCATGGTGTTTTGTCAGAATGGCATAATCTGAAAGGCAGTTTGATGGGGTTGGTCCTAGGAGTCCACTGTGCCCTTCCTCTGCATCCCATTCCAGTAAGAGTTCTAAGGATGGACTTGACTGTCAGTCATAAGCACCAAAGTTGACCAGTTCAGTAAGAAAACCAAAAGCATTCTGTTCCTTCCTTAGACTCACTGCCATGAGCTGACCACAAAAGCGTGGAAGTCAGCCCAGACTTCACTATACCAGCAATCACAATGCACAGGGACAGGTAGGTGATGGCTTGTTCTGGATTGATAGAATCTTCTGGAAAAGTGGAGCTACCCAGAAAACTCTTCTTTTCAACTTTATCATTTAAAATATTTTAGTTCACTTCTCTGCCTTAATTTGTACACGAAAGAAAGGCCACTGAGACTTTATGTGATAATCACATATCATGAGTGAGCCCACGGGAATAGGGAAATGGACATTCCCTGGCACCAGGCAGGCAGCCGCAGAAACAGCAGATACCGGGCTGAATGCACTGGAGTTTCTTTTAAATGAATCCTCAAGATGAGTTCTATTCCTGGTTCTTTTCCTCTTTCTCCTGAAAACTAAAAGGTACTAAATTTTTTTCCACCTCTTTGAAGGCTTCCAACATTGGAATTCAAATAGTTTCAAGATCTCTTGCCTATAGACTGAATTCTAAATGTTGGATAAGTTGAATCTTTCCACAAGCATCAGCTTCAAGGTGGAGATGGACCAGGAAATTCTATTTCAACAAGCACTGAAACGTTGGGAGAAGTTCGTATTCAGAACCCAAGCTGTCAAGAGATGTCTGGGGCAAATCTTCCGATGATGAAAAGACCCTTTGTTTTTCTTCTCAATAACATCTAACAGCTGAGCGCATCTCATTCAGACTCCCCAGAAAATTGAAGAAAATTCGCCTTTCAGGGAGATCAAGCAGAGAAAATTTGAATCTCAAAAGGGAGATTTGCTAAAGGTCTGGGCAAGGACAACCAGGTAGTTCAAACGCAATTCTGAATCGTTCCGAAGTTCAGCATTTCCCTAAAAAGAGGCTGAGGAAACTGTCCTGCCTATGGGGACAGACATGTCATTTTCCCTGCTCCAGCCACCTGGCGATACAGTCTCCCCAGGTCTCTCTTCCTTGACTGTAAAGAGAGGGTTTTGGTGACTCTGTCCTCGAGTCGGAGCCCATTGAGCTGTGTGCGACTGAGGCCCAAGGCGGTGAAATACCTTCCTCGGGTGTGAGAAACTGCGTCTACACCTGGGTAGCCATGAACCTGTCGGCTGCACTACTTGGATGCAGGTAGTGATGAACCTGCATCTCATGATGGGCGTCGTCTCCTTGGTCTCTTGACAGCAAATCCCATTTCTCAAATGCAGGCATTTCAAGCCAAAGGGAAGACAGCATGTGGAATAGGTGCTCTGGCCCTTCCCTTGCATCTGCCCAACAGTCCTGTCCCACAGGCAAAAGTGAATCCTATAAAACCTCACGGGCTGAGTTAGAAACTCCTGAGAAACTGTCCTTTGCTCAACTGAGTGATGTATCGTGTGCCTAACAGCACACGAGCTACTCCAGAAGAAGGTGTCATCACCCCAGCTCCACTTGGAGGCTCAGCTCCCTGGGGACATGGGACATTCCGTCACCTGATGTCTCACAGGGGCTCCACGTCCTTGGGAAGTCAGCCCTCTGAGGGCGGAAAACTTTCAAAGGCACCGACGCAGGGAGTACCAGCTGCAGACAATTTAGCCCATCAATCAAGTGCGGGCCTGGATCACATTCACTTACATCCAGACGCGACTGTTACATGTCCAAATGACAGCTGTCAGGACAAAAGAAAGGGCACAGGGGACAGGTTCCTGAAGCCCTTGAAAGTTGGATGACACCTTTGTGCCATGTGCACGGGATGCCCAGTGGATGGGTACTTTCACCCACGGCTCCACCAGAAAGCTGCGCGTAGGTCCATGGCACAGAGCTCCAGCCGTGGATTCGGATCAGCCGTGGATTTGCCACGTCCCACCTCTGAGGCCCTGGGAGGGTCACTGCTCTGAGCCCCCAGCTTCTTATCTCCCAGGGAAATGCCAGTTGCACCCCAAAAGGTCAGTTTGGGGAATTTCCTTGGTGGTGCAGTGGTTAAGAATCTGCCTACCAATGCAGGGGACACGGGTTCAAGCCCTGGTTCGGGAGGATCCCACGTGCCACGGAGCAACTAAGCCCGTGCGCCTCAACTACTGAGCCTGCGCTCTAGAGCCCACATGCCACAACTACTGAGCCCACATGCTGCAACTACTGAAGCCTGCCCCCCTAGGGCCTGTGCTCCGCAGCAAGAGACACCACCACGATGAGAAGCCTACACACCGCAACAAAGAGTAGCCCCCGCTCGCCACAACTAGAGAAAGCCCAGGTGCAGCAACAAAGACCCAACACAGCCAAAATATTGAAAAAAGAAAAAAGAAAAATAAGAAAATTTAATTTTAGAAAAAAAGATCAGCTTTGGTTTCTTTTCTTTTTCTTTTGGCCACGCCATGCAACATGTGGGATCTTAGTTCCCCGAGCAGGGATCGATCCCATACCCCCTGTATTGGAAGGGCAGAGTCTTAACCACTGGACCGCCAGGGAAGTGCCTTTACTCCTTTTTTCTTTTTATATTCAGCAACACCCGACATTTAGGCGCTTGACAGAAGAACAAATGCCAACCGTGAAGGCTTTGTCTTCCTTAGAATGCTGGTGAGGCAGGGCCAGACCCACCCAAAACAACCCTCAGGCATTGCTGGGCCACCAGGTCAAAGCCCCAACAGAAGACGCAGTTCCACGAGTCACAACACCAACACACCCAGGACCCTCATGGTCAGAACCTTCGAGGGGAAGGTGGAATTCTGAAACCCAGACCTTCCCAAGGTAGATGTGTTCCTGCATATGAATAATTTGCATATGAAAATAAAAGCGCCCCGCTGCCCCCCACACACATACCCATCTCACAAGTAAGCACCCCCAGGAGACCACTGTGTCCTGGAAAGAGGGCCCTTAGGGAAGCTGCTTCTTACCTATGTGCTCGTGCAAACAGCAGGGCCCCAGAGGCACAGCGGCCCACGGCTGCTGCATGTTTTTCCAGTCCATCCTCAACTGGATTTCAGCTTGACAAAGTGTGTGTCGGGTTATACTTTCCTCCTGCCCCACCGGACACGACTGTGCCTGGGCTCTTACTGGCAGGACTTGGGTCACCCATCTGCAGACACCCATCCTCACCCCTGGCAGGAGATGCCCCACGGCCCTGGGCCCTCCCTTGTATGGAGGCCGCTCCACTGGCCAACCTGCCCGCCAAGTGTCCACTCTGGCTCCAGGCCACCCCATCTTCTCACCTGAGACCCTCACTCTCGCTGCCCCACGACGTTCCTACTCCCGGGCCCAACCTGTCCACACGCTGGGCGGCTCTGACGCACAGCTCATCTCAAAGCCCATCCTGGTCCCCACTTCTGATGGACACAATTATCAGGCCTCTGGGTAAGGGCCCTGTTAGAATTGTCAATCTTTTGCCGCAGTTCCTTTATCTACAAACTGGCAGAAGCTTAGGTAACATCCTTTTATCTCTGAACGGCATGAGCCAACCTGACAGTGAACCTGGGGACAGGAGAGGGGCTCTTCTGCACAAGCACGGGCCCCCATAGTAGGGGAGAGGCCACCATGGGAGAGACCAGGGTATCCATTTTATCAGTGTTGTTTCTCGAGTGACAAAATGCCACAACCTTAGAGCCTTTAAACGGCACATCCTTATGAGCTCACAGTTCTTCTGGGTTAGGAGTCCGGGCACAGCTTAACTGGGTTCTCTGTTTCAGGATCTGACCAAACTGTAATCCCAGACTGAGGAAAGATCCTCTTCCAGGCTCCCTAGCATTGCGGGCAGGATTCCTCTCCTGAGCTGCAGGGCTGAGGTCCATTTTCTTGCTTGTCACCAGGCAGGGTCACCCCAGTGCCTGGAGGCTGACCTTCTACACGGCCGTGTCCCTGGACCATCTCACGGCGTGGCAGCCTCCTCCTTCGTGGCTGGTCTGCTGTGATAGCTTCACACAGTGTGACAGAGGGAGGGGCCATTGTCTGTGGTTTAGAGGCAAAGCTGCAGGTGGTCCCCACACCCAAGTGGGGATGCCAGGAGGCAAGGGGCCACAGTCACCACCACACTGTCCTCCCTGAATCCAGTGTTCTTGGCAGCCTCACTGGTGTTGGGTCTGTTTCCTTGTTTGGGGTGTTTCGGAATGAACGCCGCCCCAGGCCACAGGATTGTAACATTAAAGCTGGAGGGACCTGGGGTTGGCAGGGTCCAGCCCCCTAATTTAGACCTGGGCACTGAAGCTCCAGAGAGTAAAAGGGCCCACAAGACTGGTAGGTCCCCCTGGAGTCTAGGCTGCGATGACATCCAGGACTCCCTTTCTACCGTGCCCACAAGGATGCCACGCCTTTGCCATCTCTAAGTGTCATCTGCCTCTGGCCACTGAGACAAGCTGACAGTAGCCAGCATTTCAAATTAGCAGCATACTTGGTCCTTCCCTTGCCACAGAAAATGGCTAGCCTTGAGGTCCTGGTCCTTGGCTTCCAGAAAGAGCTAAACAGTTATAGACCTTCTCAAGGACTGTATTGGTGTCACCCCTTCTCTGGTTTTGTCCACATGGGTAGTAACCAGCACGGGGTCCTCAGACGGAGCTCCCAGGGGGAGTCGATTTACAAGGGAGCAATGCAAGATGGGGAAATTTTTTAAAGGAAATGGCAATCTCCTTTGGGATCCTATAATAATTTAACCATTCTTCTGAGACATCTGAGGTTTGTATGAAGGAGGGGGAAAGTTGCTAACACATGAAGAATGCGAGCAATAAAACGGGGTCCGGAATGCCACGCTCGGCCTCCGTGGGGAGCAGACGTCTGCAGCTCGGGGGCCTTTCTAGGTGTCCCCACCTTGGGGTCTGCTGTGTGCGCTGCTCACAGGACAGCAGCTACACCTGAGGGCCCCAAACAAAATAAGGGCAAATACAAACATGCAGGAATAAGCAGGGGATGGCAGCTCAGAATGGAGATGTTATCTGTGCAAAACAGCAGCAGGGACTCCACACACAAGGCCGGAGAGTTCTGTGAGCAGACAGCCTGACCCCCCATTCAAGCCGGCCAGGGTCGGACAGCGATCCCTTTCTACTTCCTTCTGGTCTTTTCAGGAAAGCAGGTTGAGAAGCCCAAGGAAGCAGATGGGAAACAGAAACTCCGCCTTCGGATGGGGATGCAAAAAAATCTTTTTAGATACCTAGCTCAAGCACCCAAATTAGGTGCGTTCCAATTAAAGTAAACCCTGGCCATTCCACTCCCCATCACACAAAGCAAGAACCTCATAAAGAACCTTCTGGCAACTTCTAACCCATGTTCAGTGCTACCCTCCACCTCCTGGGACATCTGTTTGTGAAAGCAGATTGCATTCAGCTGATGTATTCACCAGATGAGTGGGACGTGCCCCTCGGCTTAAAATTGTTGAGTGTGTGCTTTTGGGGTCGGGGGGGAGGGTGGTGAGACGCAGATGTCAGGCAAACTTTTTTAGCACACAGAACCTCTGACGCACGAGTGTCCGCTGATGTTAATTCGGGCCGGCATCTCTCTCCATGACTCACCGGTGGGCGGACGGGAGAGCCGCCTGCTGACCTCTGGAGCCATTGGGGCCCTTCAGAGTGTGAAATTTCAATTTCTACATCAGAGCTTTGCTGGTCAGGCCCAAAAAAACAGTTCATGTGAGAGCAACATTGATGCTTGCCAGGCCGGCGTTCCGGCTACGGAGAGCAGGAGAGAAGAAAGGGGAATAATTTCTGCCAGGCACACGTCAAGTTTGCAACTGTGCTTAGTAAACACAGCAGCCTCCCAGCTCCCCACTTCAGGAAGGACCCAGCTCCCCAAACCCGTATGAGGTTGCCGGGCTGCATCCACGTGCTGGGGTTTCACCCAACTCCAGCCCATGGGCCCCCGTTCTACCCTGTCTGCACCCAGACATGAGAGGGGCCCCCGCTCGAAGGCAGAGCAGAGCCCATGAAAGCTGTGTGGTCCTTCCCGGCCCACACAGAGGCAGGGCTGTGCTGGAGGGCTCACCTGGGTCCCAGCCCCTCAGGCCCCCACAAGCCACGTCTCCCCGCAGGTCACATCCACTAATTTCCAAGGGCCCCTTCCTGCTCGGAACTCCGTGGTGCAAACTCTGATGGCCTTGGGGTCCTCTGTGTGTCCCAGAAAGTGGAGTCTGGGGACCTCCCTGCCTCCCAAAGGCTCCCAGTCTTCTCTCCGCTGGGAGAGAGGACCCAGGCATGATGTGTCTAATCCTGAGGGAGCACTTTGTAAACCAGCCCATTAGGCCCTCGCTGGAGGATTCCAGGCATTGGGAGCTGCAGGTGCCTGAAACTAAGGTGTGACAGTGGCAGTGGAGCAAAGGGAGTAAATTCACCAGGTCTCAGTGGCTAACTGGACAGAGCGAATGAGGAAGGAGAAAGACCCGGGGTCACTCTAGATGTGGGCCTTGGGCACCTGGGACCACGATGGCCTTGTTCACGCAGGAGAAAGCCTGGTGGGCGGGAGGAGGTGGTGATGGTAACCCTCACGGGAGCTCTAGGTGCCTCCGTGACAGCCAACTCCCTAACAGCTGGGAGACCGGGTCAGAGCGAAAGATCTCGATTCATAAGCCATCAGAGTAAAAAGGTCCTGCTGGGATTTTTACACTAAGTCTTATGACATGAGATGTCTGGACTGAGATATGCATTTGTATTTACTCATCTGTCTTTACTGCTGCCTCAGAGGTGACAATTCAACGCACATGGAGCTAAGGGGACGTGATCCAAGCCACAGCATGGGACAAGTTGAGTCTCTGGGTCCATGGTCCCCAAATAAGAAGTGACAGCCTGAGGGCACAAGGTGACTCTCTGGGGTTTGGGGAAAATATTGGATTTTTAAAACAAGAAATTAAGCTTTACTGATATCTAAAATACAGATCAGGTGGTATATATGTAAAACACATACCAAAAAATGAGTAAAAACTGTGGTGATGAAGACCCACTGTCATAATAGTTTAAAGGGAGAAATAGCTGGTTTGGAAAAGACAAGCCCCCAGCAGTGGCCACAGCACAGGTGTCTCGCACCCTGAGCTTGAGGGAGTGAGAGGGGGAGGGGGAGGGGGAGAGTGGGGAGCTCAGGAAGCCAGAGAGGTTCTCCTCTGTGTGAGCACTGCAAGGTTTTTCTTTGAATAGCTCTAAAAATATTAATCTTGGATAAGAATCATTGCACAGAGTCTCAGGTCAGAAGCTTCCATGGCTCCTCAGCACATCAGACTATGGCTACTCCTTGGGGCCTAAGGGAGTCGCTACACATCACACACATTACACACATAGATACACACCAAACACACACACACACACACACCACACATACACACACACATGCACACCAAACACACACACACCACGTGACTCACACATTCAACATACCACATACACACACCCCACACACATACACACCAAACACACACACACACACACACCACACGACTCATACATACAACACACCACATACACACACCACACACATACACACACATGCACACCAAACACACACATACCACGTGACTCACACATTCAACACACCACATACACACATCACACACACGCACATACACACCAAACACACACATAACCACGTGACTCACACATTCAACACACCACATAAACACACCACACACACATACACATACACACCAAACACACACACCACACGACTCATACATACAACACACCACATACACACACCACACACACACCACACACATGCACACCAAACACACACACACGAGACTCACACATTCAACACACCACACACACACACATACACACACACATACACACCAAACCACACACACACCTGGTCAGTGAGTGAAGCACTGGCCTAGGTAGATGGTGTTCCAGAGCCACTCTTCACACTTCAGGTAGGAAGAAAGGGCTTCTATGTCAGATCCCACCTGAAAAGGTGGCCTTTGGCCACATAAAGTGGGAACCTCTGGTCTGGCGAGAGTGTCCCTCAGAGCTGGACCAAGATCCCCTGCCCGCCCCATGGGCCCAGCCCCTTCCCACACCATTGACTTCCCCAGGAGAGCACCCATGTCAGGTGTGCACGGGGTCCAGGAAGGCCCGCCCCCTCCCCACCGCGTGTTTTAGGGCGGGGCCTGGGCTGCAGCGAAGGCCCCCCACACCCCGTCCCCAGGGACCAGGGATGGGACCCTGGCTGGCTCCTCCCGGACTCCCCCCTGTAAGATGGGGCCCCTAACTGGCACAAGAGCTGTGTTAACGAAGGACATCACGCCCCAGACCAAAAACAGCAGGCGTCTCAATCCTACTGGTACTTGCAAATCTCACCCAAACCTGGGCAGTTTCAAAACAATTAGAAACCGACTAAAAACGAAATCGTGCCCTGGACCTTTCCTAAGGAGCTGGCCGACCTCGGCCTGGTCCCCAGGGCAGCAGCACAGCAGCAGACCCACAGAAGAGGCCAGGCTCCAACCAGCTTTCCTGCCTTTTTTCAAGTCGTTGCTGTGCCCTAGGCTCTGCTGAATCTCGCTCACATCTGTCTGAGTCGTGCTCCTTGCCGGCCCTAATCAGGTCCAGTAGCCCTTTCCCCAGCTGGAGGAAGAGGTACAGACCCATGGTGAGACAGCAAGCGTCTCCTCTGGGCCCCAGGACCCATATTTGATCAATTAACTGAGGGGTGGGAGTAGGGAATGAAGACGTGAGGGCAAGGCCAGGAGGTGCCTGGCGTGAGTGGGCGGGTGTTTGTGGGACACGCCCCCTTTCCCTGCAGCAGCAGCAGCATCAGGATGCGGTGCTGACCCCAGGTCCATCTGCTCAGTGTGGCAGTGTGCTGCCATCTCCTCCTCCCAGCAGGAATTACTGTCACCATGTTGCATCTGCAGGAACTCACAGCCTCGCTCACGTCTCTCTGTGGGAATTCCCTGTTCAAACCCAGGTCTGTCTGGCTTTAAAAGTTACGTTCTGGGACTTCCGGGAAGATGGCGGAAGAGTAAGACGCGGAGATCACGTTCCTCCCCACAGATACACCAGAAATACATCTACGCGTGGAACAACTCCTACAGAGCATCTACTGAACGCTGGCAGAAGACCTCAGATCTCCCAAAAGGCAAGAAACCCCCCACGTACCTGGGTAGGGCAAAAGAAAAAACTAAACAGAGACAAAAGGATAGGGACGGGTCCTGCACCAGCGGGAGAGAGCTGTGAAGGAGGAAAAGTGTCCACACACTAGGAAGCCCCTTCGCGGGTGGAGGCTTCGGGAGGCGGAGTGGGGGAGCTTGGGAGCCGCGGAGGAGAGCACAGCAACAGGGGTGCGGAGGACAAAGCGGACAGATTCCAGCGCAGAGGATCGGGCCGACCGGCACTCACCAGCCGAGAGGCTTGTCTGCTCGCCCGCCGGGGCGGGCGGGACTGGGAGCTGAGGCTCCGGCTTTTGTCGGAGCGCCGGGAGAGGACTGAGGTTGGCGGCGTGAACACAGCCTGCAGGGCGTTAGCGCACCGCGACTGGCCGGGAGAGAGTCCGGGGAGAAGTCTGGAACTGCCGAAGAGGCAAGAGACTTTTACGTCCCTCTTTGTTTCCTGGTGCACGAGGAGAGGGGATTAAGAACTCTGCTTAAGAGAACTCCAGAGGCGAGCCGCGGCTAAAAGTGCGGAGCCCAGAGACAGACATGAGACGCTAGGGCCGCTGCTGCCGCCACCGGGAGGCCTGTGTGCGAACACAGGTCACTAGCCACACGCCCTTCCGGGGAGCCTGTGCAGCCCGCCACTGCCAGGGTCCCGGGATCCAGGGACAACTCCCCAGGGAGAACGCACAGGCGCGCCTCAGGCTGCAACGTCTCGCCGGCCTCTGCCGCCGCAGGCCCGCCCCACACTCCGTGCCCCTCCCTACCCCCGGGCCTGAGTGAGCCAGAGCCTCCGAATCAGCGGCTCCTTTAACCCCGTCCTGTCTGAGCAAAGAACAGACGCCCTCCGGCGACCTACACACACAGGCGGGGCTAAATCCAAAGCTGAGCCCCTGGGAGCTGTGAGAACAAAGAAGAGAAAGGGAAATCTCTCCCAGCAGCCTCAGAAGCAGCGGATTAAAGCTCCACAATCAACTTGATATACCCTGCATCTGTGGAATACCTGAATAGACAACCAATCATCCCAAATTAAGGAGCCCTGTGGATGAAAGGCTCTTGGTGCTGCAGCCAGGAGTCAGTGCTGTGCCTCTGAGGTGGGAGAGCCAACTTCAGGACACTGATCCACAAGAGACCTCCCAGCTGCACATAATATCAAACAGCAAAAATTTCCGAGAGATCTCCATCTCAACGCCAGCACCCAGCTTCACTCAACGACCAGCAAGCTACAGTGCTGGACATACTATGCCAAACAACTAGCAAGACAGGAACACAACCCCACCCATTAGCAGAGAGGCGGCCCAAAATCATAATAAGTCTACAGACACCCCAAAACACACCACCAGACGTGGACCTGCCCACCAGAAAGACAAGATCTAGCCTCATCCACCAGAACACAGGCACTAGTACCCTCCACCAGGAAGCCTACACAACCCACTGAAACAACCTTAGCCACTGGGGACAGACACAAAAAACAACAGGAACTACGAACCTTCAGCCTGCAAAAAAGGAGACCCCAAACACAGTAAGATAAGCAAAATGAAAAGACAGAAAAACACACCACAGATGAAGGAGCAAGATAAAAACCCATCAGACCTAACAAATGAAGAGGAAATAGGCAGTCTACCTGAAAAAGAATTCAGAATAATGATAGTAAGGTTGATCCGAAATCTTGGAGATAGAATGGACAATAGAATGGACAAAATGCAAGAATCAGTTAACAAGGACCTAGAAGAACTAAAGATGAAACAAGCAACGATGAACAACACAATAAATGAAATTAAAAGTACTCTAGATGGGATCAATAGCAGAATAACTGAGGCAGAAGAACGGATAAGTGACCTGGAAGATAAAATAGTGGAAATAACTACTGCAGAGCAGAATAAAGAAAAAAGAATGAAAAGAACTGAGGACAGTCTCAGAGACCTCTGGGACAACATTAAACGTACCAACATTCGAATTATAGGGGTTCCAGAAGAAGAAGAGAAAAAGAAAGGGACTGAGAAAATATTTGAAGAGATTATAGTTGAAAACTTCCCTAATATGGGAAAGGAAATAGTTAATCAAGTCCAGGAAGCACAGAGAGTCCCATACAGGATAAATCCAAGGAGAAATACACCAAGACACATATTAATCAAACTGTCAAAAATTAAATACAAAGAAAACATATTAAAAGCAGCAAGGGAAAAACAACAAATAACACACAAGGGCATCCCCATAAGGTTAACAGCTGATCTCTCAGCAGAAACTCTGCAAGCCAGAAGGGAGTGGCAGGACATATTGAAAGTGTTGAAGGAGAAAAACCTGCAACCAAGATTACTCTACCCAGCAAGGATCTCATTCAGATTTGATGGAGAAATTAAAACCTTTAGAGACAAGCAAAAGCTGAGAGAGTTCAGCACCACCAAACCAGCTCTACAACAACTGCTAAAGGAACTTCTCTAGGCAAGAAACACAAAAGAAGGAAAAGACCTACAATAACAAACCCAAAACAATTAAGAAAATGGGAATGGGAACACACATATCGATAATTACCTTAAATGTAAATGGACTAAAGATTCTCTTTGGGGAAGGTTTTAAATTATAGATTCCACGTCTTTAACAGATAATAGAATTTATTCAGGTTATCTATTTCATTTTGGGTATGTTTTGATAGTTTGTGACTCTCTAGGAATTGGTACAGTTCATCTAGGCTGTTAAATTTATGGTGTAGAGTTTTTATAATATTCCCCTTTTATCCTTTTAATGGCTACAGGATCTATACTGATATCCCCTCCTTCATTCCTGATATTGGTAACTTGTATTTTTTCTCTTTTTATTTTTATCAATTTAATTCAAGATTTATCAATTTTATTAATATTTTCAAGACTTGCTTTTTGCTTCATTTTTTCTCATCTTCAATTTCACTGATTTCTGCTCTTATTATTTCCTTCCTTCCTTTTTGCTTTGGGTTTATTTTGCTCTCCTTTTCCTAGTTTCTTGAGGTGGGAACTAAGATTACTGATATGAATTTTTCCTCTTTTCTAATGTAAGCATTTAGTAGTATAAATTTCCCTCTCACCACTGCTTTAGCCACATCTCACCAATTTTTACATGTTGTGTTTTCATTTTCATTCAGTTCTATGTTTTTTAATTTCATTGAGGATTCTTCTTTTTATTTAATTTTATCTCCTGTTTTAATTTCAGGGGAACTACTGTTTGGGAAAGCTGTTAGGTAACTGTTTTATAAATTACTGTCTCCCATTAGGATCATATCCTAATGATCCCAGCAAGCTAATGTACTGTCTTCTAAGATATGCATGGTACATACTAAAAATCCTGTAAGGTCCTGGATAATTTTCATTTAATTGTTCATTAAAGAAGCATTTATTTAAAAAAAAAAAAATTTATCCCCATTTCTCCACCAAAACTATCTAGTGAAGATCACAAGTATCCTCCATATCACTAAAGACTTTGTTAAATGAGAAGTCACCATTTACCTCATCTTTCAGCATGTGACATAATTGATCATTCTTCCTTAAAACACTTGCTTCACTTGGCTTCTGGGATTCCACACTCTCCTAATTTTTCTCCATCTTCCTTGTCATTGGCTGCTCCTTCATTTTTTTTTCTTTTTTTTTGGCTGCTCCTTCTTAATCTCCTTTGCTAGTTTCTTCTCATCGACCTGACCTCTAAATGTTGAAGTGCTCGAGGGCTCAATCCTCAAACTTCCCTTATCTTTTCTTCCCTTCTCTTCCCATCTTTTCTGTGTCCAAAGGCTCCCTGGATGATTTCATCAAATCCCATAGTTTTAAATGTCATCTATTTGTCGACGATTCCCAAATTTATAAATCTAATCCATGTATGTCCCCAGAACCCCATATACGCCTGTCTACTCAACATCTTTACCATGTAAAGTCCAAAACCAAATAGTTCAAAACCAAACACTTGATATTCTCTCCCAAACCTTCTACTATAATGAGAAGTTCACAGTAAACAGCACATTTATTGTTCTGGATGCTCAGGCAAAATACTTAGAGTTTTCTTTGACTTTTCTCTTTCATATTGCATGTCCAATCCATCATCAAATCCTCTTCATTCAGAATATATCCAGAATGCAATGACATCTCACTTTCTCCACCCCTTCCTCCACACTGTAGCCTGAGCCATGTGGATTATTGCTATAGCCTCCTAACTTCTATCCACCTAGCTTCTGTATTTTCCCACTGACTATCTTTTTTTTTAATTTAAACAAAATAACCAGAAGGATCATTTTTAAGCAAAGTCAGAGTTTGTCATGCTGCTTCTCACAACCTTCCAATGACTCCCCATCTCAGAGTAAAAGATTTCTTAAAATTGCTAAGACTAAGATTTCCTTGTCTTTTTCCTTTGACTCCAGAGGATTTTTTTTCCTCCCTCTGAACTGTAGGCTTTGGATGGTTCCAATTTTGTGAAGAGGTTTATTTCTAATCCCTGACCTATTATTGGTCCAAGGCCTTGTCTCTTGGATTTTTTTTTTTTTAATCATTAAGATTCAAATGTAGGCCATTGAAGACAGCAAATGTCCTGAAGATAGCTGTGGCTTCAAAACATGTTTACCTCTCTAGTTTCTGTTTTTTATTTCATTGTGTCCCCTGTGGATCTTCTTTACTTTCTTTTATGCTTGGCTTACTTTTAGAAAGTGGTTTGTCATGTTTTATCCAACATTTTTTTGTGTGTTCTTCAGGAAATCTGATGCACCATTACATATCAGGTGTATCCACTGTCACAGTCATAATATACAACAGTTGCATTACACCCTTAAAATCCCTCATGCTGTCTCTTTGTTGTCAAATCCTTCCTCCTTCCAACCTATGTAAACTGACCTATTTATTTTCAGTCCTACAGTTTTGCCTTTTCCAGAATATTATACAAATGAGAATCAAAATTTATAGCCTTTGGGGTCTGGCTTTTTTCACTTAGTAAAATATATTTAGGATTTATCTATATTATTGCATAAATCAATAGTTTGTTTCTGTTTATTGCTGAGTATTGTTCCATTGTGTGGAAATACCAGAGTTTGTTGATTCACTCACCTTTTGAGGGACATTTGTGTTTCCATTTTTTTGGCGATTATGTATAAAGCTACTGTGATTTTTGGTGTACAGATGTTTATCTGGATATAAGTGTAAATACCTATGATTGCTGGATCATATGCTGCGTATATGTTTATCTTTATAAGAAACAACCAAATTGTTTTTCATCATGGTTGTACTGTTTTGCATTCCCATTATGTAATGTATGAGAAAAAAAAAAAAAAGTTACGTTCTGAACCACAGTGAGGTGCTGATGACTTGCACTGTAATTCAACCAGTGCCTGGCAGGCTCATGCAGAGATGTTGGGGGAGTAGAGAGGACAGTGGGCAGCCTGCTGAGCGCTAACCCTGAGGCCGGCCCGGGTGGGTTCAGGGGTAAGGAACACTGCCATCCCCTGTCCCCATCAACCGCCCCTTACTGCAGACTCCCGCTGAACACCAGGTCCTGTCTAATCAGCCCCAGGCGGCCTGTCAGCCACTATTCTGCATTCCGGGATTCCACCGTGCAAGGGAGCCCCAGACCTCAGCTTGAAAGGACCAGACCAGAATCGGCCCCATTTTGAGTTCATGCCAAAGCCTCTGCCTGGAGAGGAACCAAGATGGCGGAGCAGAAGGACGTGCTCTCACCCCCTCTTGCGAGAACACCAGAATCACAACTAGCTGCTGGACAATCATCGACAGGAAGACACTGGAACTCACCAAAAAAGATACCCACATCCAAAGACAAAGGAGAAGCCACAGTGAGACGGTAGGAGGGGCACAATCACAGTAAAATCAAATCCCATAACTGCTGGGTGGGTAACTCACAGACTGCAGAACACTTATACCACAGAAGTCCACACACTGGACTGAAGTCTGAGCCCCACATCAGGCTTCCCAACCTAGGGGTCCAGCAATGGGAGGAGGAATTCCCAGAGAATCAGACTTTGAAGGCTAGAGGAACTTGACTGAAGGACTTTGACAGGACTGGAGGAAACAGAGACTCCACTCTTGGAGGGCACACACAAAGTAGTGTGTGCAGGCTTCTCTGGTGGCACAGTGGTTGAGAGTCCGCCTGCCAATGCAGGGGACACGGGTTTGTGCCCCGGTCTGGGAAGATCCCACATGCCACGGAGCGGCTGGGCCCGTGAGCCATGGCCACTGAGCCTGTGCACCCGGAGCCTGTGCTCCGCAACGGGAGAGGCCACAACAGTGACAGGCTCACGTACCAGAAAAAAAAAAAAAAAGTAGTGTGTGCACTGGGACCCAGGGGAAGGAGCAGTGACCCCAGGGGAGACTGAACCAGACATACCTGTTAGTGTTGGAGGGTCTCCTACAGAGGCAGGGTGTGGGGGTGGGGTGGCTGTGGCTCGTCATGGGGACAAGGACACTGACAGCAGAAGTTCTGGGAAGTGCTCCTTGGTGTGAGCCCTCCCAGAGTCTGTCATTAGCCCCACCAAAGAGCCCAGGTAGGCTCCAGTGTTGGGTTGCCTCAGGAAAAACAACCAACAGGGAGAGAACCCAGCCCCACCCATCAACAGTCAAGTGGATTAAAGTTTTACTGAACTCTGCCCACCAGAGCAACAGTCAGCTCTACCCACCACCAGTCCCTCCCATCAAGCCTCTTAGATAGCCTCATCCACCAGAGGGCAGAGAGCAGAAGCAAGAAGATCTACAATCCTGCAGCCTGTGGAACAAAAACCACATTCACAGAAAGATAGACAGGATGAAAAGGCAGAGGGCTATGTACCAGATAAAGGACCAAGATAAAACCCTAGAAAAACAACTAAATGAAGTGGACATAGGCAACCTTCCAGAAAAAGAATTCAGAATAATGATAGTGAAGATGATCCAGGACCTCAGAAAAAGAATGGAGGCAAAGATCGAGAAGATGTAAGAAATATTTAACAAAGACCTAGAAGAATTAAAGAACAAACAAACAGAGATGAACAATACAATAACTGAAATGAAAACTACACTAGAAGGAATCAATAGCAGAATAACTGAGGCAGAAGAATGGATAAGTGATCTGGAAGACAGAATAGTGGAATTCACTGCTGCAGAACAGAATAAAGAAAAAAGAATGAAAAGAAATGAAGACAGCCTAAGAGACCTCTGGGACAACATTAAACACAACAACATTCGCATTATAGGGGTCCCAGAAAGAGAAGAGAGAGAGAAAGGACCTGAGAAAATATTAGAAGACATTATATTTGAAAACTTCCCTATCATGGGAAAGGAAATAGCCACCCAAGTCCAGGAAGTGCAGCAAGTCCCATACAGGATAAACCCAAGGAGAAACACGCCAAGACACATAGTAATCAAATTGGCAAAAATTAAAGACAAAGGAAAATTATTGAAAGCAGCAAGGGAAAAACAACAAATAACATACAAGGGAACTCGCATAAGGTTAATAGCTGATTTCTCAGCAGAAACTCTACAAGCCAGAAGGGAGTGGCATGATACACTTAAAGTGATGAAAGGGAAGAACCTACAACCAAGATTACTATACCCTGCAAGGATCTCATTCAGATTCGATGGAGAAATCAAAAGCTTTACGGACAAGCAAACACTTAGAGAATTCAGCACCACCAAACCAGCTCTACAACAAATGTTAAAGGAACTTCTCTAAGTGGGAAACACAAGAGAAGAAAAGGATCTACAAAAACAAACCCAAAACAATTAAGAAAATGGTCATAGGAACATACATATCGATAATTACTTTAAACGTGAATGGACTAAATGCTCCAACCAAAAGACACAGACTTGCGGAATGGATACAGAAACAAGTCCCATATATATGCTGTCTACAAGAGATCCACTTCAGACCTAGGCACATAAGACTGAAAGTGAGGGCATGGAAAAAGATATTCCATGCAAGTGGAAATCAAAAGAAAGCTGGAGTAGCAATTCTCATATCAGATAAAGTAGACTTTAAAATAAAGAATGTTACAACAGACAAGGAAGGACAACACACAATGATCAAGGGATCAACCCAAGAAGAAGATATAACATTTATAACTATATATGCACCCAACATAGGAGCACCTCAATACATAAGGCAACTGCTAACAGCTATAAAAGAGGAAATCAACAGTGACACAATAATAGTAGGGGACTTTAACACCTCACTTACACAAATGGACAGATCATCCAGAATGAAAATAAATAAGGAAACAGAAGCTTTAAATGACACAATAGACCAGATAGATTTTTTTGATATTTATAGGACATTCCATCCAAAAACAGCAGGTTACACTTTCTTTTCAAGTGCACACGGAACATTCTCCAGGATAGATCACATCTTGGGTCACAAATCAAGCCTCAGTAAATTTAAGAAAATTGAATCATATCAAGCATCTTTACTGACCACAACTGTATGAGATTAGAAATGAATTACAGGGGAAAAAATGTAACAAACACAAACACATGGAGGCTAAACAATAAATTACTAAATAACCAAAAGATCACTGAAGAAATCAAAGAGGAAATCAAAAAATGCCTAGAGAAAAATGACAATGAAAATACGACAATCCAAAACCTGTGGGATGCAGCAAAAGCAGTCCTAAGAGGGGAGTTTATAGCTATACAAGCCTACCTCAAGAAACAAGAAAAATCTCAAGTAAACAATTTAACACTACACCTAAAGGAATTAGAGAAAGAAGAACAAACAAAACCCAAAATTAGCAGAAGGAAAGAAATCATAAAGATCAAAGCATAAATAAATGAAATAGAAACAAAGAAAACAATAGCAAAGATCAATAAAACTAAAAGCTGGTTCTCTGAGAAGATAAACAAAATTGATAAACCATTAGCCAGACTCCTCAAGAAAAAGACTGAGAGGACTCAAATCAATAAAATTAGAAATGAAAGAGGAGAAGTTACAACAGACACCGCAGAAATACAAAGCATCCTAAGAGACTACTACAAGCAACTCTATGCCAATAAAATGGACAACCTGGAAGAAATGGACAAATTCTTAGAAAGGTATAACCTTCCAAGACTGAACCAGGAAGAAACAGAAAATATGAACAGACCAATCACAAGTAATGAAATTGAAACTGTGATTAAAAATCTTCCAACAAACAAAAGTCCAGGACCAGATGGCTTCACAGGTGAATTCTATCAAACATTTAGAGAAGAGCTAACACCCATCCTTCTCAAACTCTTCCAAAAAATTGCAGAGGAAGGAACACTCCCAAACTCATTCTATGAAGCCACCTTCACCCTGATAACAAAACCAGACAAAGATACTACAAAAAAAGAAAATTACAGACCAATATCACTGATTAATATAAGTGCAAAAATCCTCAACAAAATACTAGCAAACTGAATCCAACAACACATTAAAAGGATCATACACCATGATCAGGTAGGATTTATCCCAGGAATGCAAGGATTCTTCAATATACACAAATCAACCAATGTGGTACACAATATTAACAAATTGAAGAATAAAAACCATATGATCATCTCAATAGATGCAGAAAAAGCTTTTGACAAAATTCAACACCCATTTATGATAAAAACTCTCCAGAAAGTGGGCATAGAGGGAAACTACCTCAACATAATAAAGGCCATATACGACAAACCCATAGCAAATACCATTCTCAATGGTGAAAAACTGAAAGCATTTCCTCTAAAATCAGGAATGAGACAAGGATGTCCACTCTCACCACTATTATTCAACACAGTTTTGGAAGTCCTAGCCATGGCAATCAGAGAAGAAAAAGAAATAAAAGGAATACAAATTGGAAAAGAAGAAGTAAAACTGTCACTGTTTGCAGATGACATGATACTATACATAGAGAATCCTAAAAATGCCACCAGAAAACTACTACAGCTAATCAATGAATTTGGTAAAGTTGCAGGATATAAAATCAATGCATAGAAATCTCTTGCGTTCCTATACATTAATGATGAAAAATATGAAAGAGAAATTATGGAAACACCCCCATTTACCATTGCAACAAAAAGGATAACATACCTAGGAATAAACCTACCTAGGGAGACAAAAGACCTGTATGCAGAAAACTATAAGACTATTGAGAGAAACTAAAGATGATACCAACAGATGGAGAGATATACCATGTTCTTGGATTGGAAGAATCAGTATTGTGAAAATGACTATGCTACCCAAAGCAATCTACAGACTCAATGCAATCCCTATCAAATTACCAATGGCATTTTTTACAGAGCTAGAAGAAAAAATCTTAAAATTTGTATGGAGACACAAAAGACCCCGAATAGCCAAAGCAGTCTTGAGGGAAAGAAGCAGAGCTGGAGGAATTAGACTCCCTGACTTCAGACTATACTACAAAGCTACAGTAATCAAGACAATATGGTACTGGCACAAAAATAGAAATATAGATCAATGAAACAGGATAGAAAGCCCAGAGATAAATGCACGCACCTATGGTCAACTAATCTATGACAGAGGAGGCAAGGATATACAATGGAGAAAAGACAGTCTCTTCAATAAGTGGTGCTGGGAAAACTGGACAGTTACATGTAAAAGAATGAAATTAGAACACTCCCTAACACCATACACAAACATAAACTTAAAATGGATTCGAGACCTAAATGTAAGACCGGACACTGTAAAACTCTTAGAGGAAAACATAGACAGAACACTCTTTCACATAAATCACAGCAAGATCTTTTTTGATCCACCTCCTAGAGTAATGGAAATAAAAACAAAAATAAACAAATGAGACCTAATGAAACTTCAAAGCTTTTGCACAACAAAGGAAACCATAAACAAGACAAAAAGACAACCCTCAGAATGGGAGAAAATATTCGCAAACGAATCAATGGACAAAGGATTAATCTCCAAAATACACAAACAGCTCATGCAGCTCAATATAAAAGAAACAAACAATCCAGTCCAAAAATGGGCAGAAGACCTAAATAGACATTTCTCCAAAGAAGACATACAGATGGCCAAGAAGTACATGAAAAGCTGCTCAACATCACTAATTATTAGAGAAATGCAAATCAAAAATAGAATGAGGTATCACCTCACACCAGTTAGAATGGGCATCATCAGAAAATCTACAAACAACAAATGCCGGAGAGGGTGGGGAGAAAAGGGAACCCTCTTGCACTGTTGGTGGGAATGTAAATTGATACAGCCACTATGGAGAACAGTATGGAGGTTCCTTAAAAAACTACAAATAGAATTACCATATGATCCAGCAATCCCACTACTGGGCATATACCCAGAGAAAACCATAATTCAAAAAGACACATGCACCCCATGTTCATTGCAGTACAATTTACAATAGCCAGGTCATGGAAGCAACCTAAATGCCCATCAAGAGACGAATGGATAAAGAAGATGTGGTACATATATACAATGGAATATTACTCAGCCATAAAATGGAATGAAATTGAGTCATTTGTTGAGACATGGAATGACCTAGAGACTGTCATACAGAGTGAAGTAAGTCAGAAAGAGAAAAACAAATATCGCATATTAACGCATGTATGTGGAACCTAGAAAAATGGTACAGATGAACTGGTTTGCAGGGCAGAAGTTGAGACACAGATGTAGAGAACAAACGTATGGACACCAAGGGGGGAAATCTGTGGTGGGGTGGGGATGGTGGTGTGACGAAATGGACGATTGGGATTGACATGTATACACTGATGCGTGTAAAATTGATGACTAATAAGAACCTGCAGTATAAAAAAAAAAACAAACAAAAACTAATACTAAACTTTCTTTGGGTTATTTGAATGGAAATATGTTAATATAAATGTTTCAGATATTACATGAAATTTCTAAAAATCTTATATGTTCTGGTATAATGTTATAAGTCATAATTTTAGTTATTACTTTAAAATGTATATCTCAGAAATAACTAAATTTCCTTGTGAATTGCATTATTATGAACTTTCATCAAATCTTTAACTGTGGTCATTTTTAAATCTTTTGTCATTTACAGATAGTTCTGGGTGTACTCTGATGCTTTCGCAAAAATGTTCCTATAAAAGTGTTTCATCTTCAAGGAATTCATGGCAAAGACTCTGACAAGTACAGGTTTCTGGTAACTGACTATACTGCTGAACTGAATGAAAAAGCATTCTCAGAACTCTAATGGAAAACTGATGAATTCATAAAAGTGCTAACAAAAGATCAAGATGAAAAAAAAATTAATTACATGGAACTGAGTGAACTGATGAGGATGATTATAATTTTTGTGACTTTCTGTTTGAATAAAAAAAAATCCCACAAGGACTCAGAGGCAAAAAATTTACAAATCAATTTTCACTGCAAAGTAAAGGAGCTGTTACAGTGGAGGATTGCCGGACTGAATGTCAATATTATGACACATTGTGTGTTTCATGTTTGGTAATTGCAATCATTGCTGCTTCTGTTGTGGTCATCCATTTACAATGCTTGGTGTCATTTTATTTATCTCTTGTAAAAATAAAATACAGTGTGTGTGGAAAAAAAAAAAAAAGCCTCTGCCTAACAAAAGCCTTCCACAAGCCCTTCGTCTGGAGATCCCTCCATGAAATTTCCAAACGACAGAATTATTATGATCTGGGCACTAGTTTTGGATAGATTAAAGGATAAGTTTATTTCATTAAGGAATAAAATCAATATTGCCTGCTTCCCTGTGAAATAACAAGGGTATCTTTTATTTCTTCAAAAATAAATAAGGAGCATTAAAAAGTAAGGAACATGTTATTTGAAGAAAAACAGTGAACAAATTTTTAAATTGTGAAATGCCAAGTACCTTCAACCTGTCTTCTGATGGGACCTAATGTCAACTGACAAAGAGAGACTGGATTCCCTGGAAGAAACGACTATTTTTATGACACAGGAGTTGAGTGTGGATTCTTTTCCAATAGTGTTTCCCAAACTGAAGTCCAGAAAAGCAGATGCTCATAGCGATACTAAGGGAAAAAAAAAACTCTGGCTCTGCTAAGTTTGAGAAATCTTGTTTAACCCAGAGTTAAACACCGTTCTTTTCTCTGCGGGACTTATCAGAGGCTTTATTGTGCTAATGAGCATGGAAAAGCTCCAGGAGGGAACTGTGTTTTCAGACATTCGACCCCCAGGATCCTTTGGGTGTGAGTGGTGGTGGTGGATTCCAGGAGACGGTTCATTCAACAGAACAAAGTTTAGGAAGTTCCACAGTTCTGCATTCGGCTACTGCCAGTTCCAGAGGGTATCCAAACAAAGCTGTCTCCCAGAATCGGTGGGCATGCTCTGCCCAAGGTTGCTAGAATATTCCAACTCTGCTGCATCTCCTAGGACTCGTGGCTGCACCCGTTCAGAGGTCTCCTGGTAGACCATGGAATCGGGACTGTAGTTACATCACCAGATAGCTCACCTTAAGGGACACAGATTAGGATGCTTTGCTCGCTCTATGGCTCTTCAATTAAAAATAAGAAAAAAATTAAAGGCCATCCTGCCATTAGTTACTTGTGCAGCCATTCACAAGCCACTTAAATTCTCTGAGTCTCAGTACCCTACTCCCACCAGTGCTCTCTACAATCCCAATATAACATCCCACATTTTCACAACTTCTTGAGCACAAAGGATAGATCATAATCAAAAGAAATATAAATATCTAGGTACAATTGGATATATCTCTCTTCTTTAACAGCTTCCAGGCAGCTTTTCCACTGCCATAAGGACATCCATCATTTACTGAGCTGTTCCTAAGATCCAGACATGGGGCTAAACACTTGAAATCCTTACTGAGTGTCCTCAACGACGCTACCACTCTGGCCACAACAGCCTCAGAGTGTTTACCCCAACACAGCCGGTTACCAGCGAGGCGTTGTGTGCATTGCATTCTACTTACTTGTAAGGAACAGAATTGCAGTGCCCTGTTGGGTGCACACTGGGCTGAGTCACCTCATCTCCATGCCCCTAGATCCCAGAGGCCGGGGGTCCATAGACTGTGAAATTAGCAAAGGGTCACACACTTGTGAGGGGACAATAATGGACACGTCACCCAGAGCAGCACCGTGCCAGAGGACAGAAAGGTGTTAGGATTTGCAGACGTTTAAAAACTACACAATTGAAATCATCTGCAATGAGTGTGTTTTAAATAAGTCATGTATTCACTGTAAATTTTTTCCTAAATACAAAACAGATTCTGGTATATTGTGTGTCACTGGTCTGAGAGCCCACGTGTAGAACCGTTGGTGAAGTCCCAGTGGGCCTTCCAGTTGGTATCCCCCATCCCCCATGATCAGAACTCCCTCTGGCTTCCTGGCCCCAGGGGATCTGTTTCCAGAAAAGCTTTAGCTGCTGAGCCCACTGTTGGCCATGTCTGCTCACTCAGCTGGACAACTGAATGGAAACTGATTACCTACTTCTTCAGAGCTTATGCACGACATAAGTTCAGACAGAATATGCGCGACGCATATGCAACAGGGGAATTTCGTATTTAGAGCTTCCTTATGATGTTCATGTCACGCCATCACATTCTCATGAGATGGAGTCAGAGCAGGGCCAAGCTTTCCGTTAGCTTGGAATCACAGCGTCCAGGCTTTAAAGCTGGAAGTGACAGCAGAGCTCCACCTCTCAGAAGGGTCATTTTACAGATGGGGAGACAGAAGCCACATGGGAGATTCATGGACAGCTACAGGGGCTGGTTCAGTTAGCGGATTGTGACTCCAGGCCCTCGGATTTCAAGCCCAGTTCCCATATCCGGAGATCACATAAACATGGTCTTCAAACCACATGGGAATCAGATCACAAAACGAGGTTTAAAAATGCTCCAATATGTCTTCTATTTCTTTACAAAGGCAGCGTGTTCATGGAAAATCACCTCCTCAAAAACTATTTTTTTAACCATCCTCATCTGTTTGTGGAAAAACATAGCTCAATGATAAACAATGGAATAAAAACTCTGGAGCAAACCAGAGTTCTTTGTTTGGGTTTCTTTTGCTGTACACAGAGCATTTTCATTCTTGCCACCCTTGTTTCCTGTGTAGTTTAAAACTTTATCCCAATCTGCATGGCTCTGAGCTAAAGATAACTATCGTTTCACACTGAGCGTAGAGCAAACGTGAGAAACTTTCTCTGTCAAGCACCAGATAGGAAATAACCTGGGCTTGAGGACCATCTGGTCTCTGCTGCACCTACTCAACTCTGACCTTCTAGAATGAAAGCAGACAATGAACAAATGGGCATGGCTGTGTGCTAATAAAACTTTATTTAGAAAAGCAGGCAGAGGGCCAAATTTGGCCTACACGTCCGAGTTTCCCAACCTGTTTTATATGATGCCAATGTATTTGAATGGAAAGTTCAGTGAATCTTTGTAGTATCAATGGATGTAATTTGGAATTTTACAAGCATTAATTAAGCACTTTAACAACTTACCGACCTTTTAACGTCTTGCCTGAGCTTGCTGTCCCTGTGTGTCATAATCAGTGTCACATTTGAGGAAGTTTTTCAAGGTACACTGTCATGAAGAGTTGTAGAGATGCCACCATTCAGGACATTCAAGGTGAAGGGTCAGGAATGAGTGAGCCATGAGTATTTTTCTAGATGTTCTACAAAGTTAATAAGCATGTACAAACACATCAATAACTATAAAGGTCTAGGGCCAGGAATTTCTTTCTCTCTCATGACCACTTTGTGAAATAATCCTAAGCACTCTTTTTCCACATTAAGAATATTTCCAGTGATCTCTAGAAAGCTCTAGAAAGCTTTGCCCCTGGACTTCTGCAGCGTGGATTTTGAGACGTTCATGTAACAGCACAGCACAAGACCAGCCATCTGATGCAGACTGCATGTTGGGGAAGATCTCGTCAAAACTTTCTTAAGAAAATTTACCTTCCTGAAACACATGCCACCCTGAACCTGACTGTTCCTTATAGATCTGATGGCGTCAGTGCAAGGCTTTGTTCCCCTGGGTGCCCTGGGAAGAGCACGAGGGAAAGCCCAGGGGATGAAAGAGCTGCAGACCATCATGGGCATCTAGCCTCTGTCAAATCGGGTAGTTCACTCACCTTTCTGCATCTCCATTCCCTCCTCTACGTGCGGGGGTGAGAACCTTCGCCCCACCTCATCTCCCAGGGTCGTAGGGCGGATGAGACGAGGGAGTGCCGTGAAGGTACATGTAAATGTCTCTTCTTCCTACAGAGAATTCTGTATCTAAATGACAGAAAGATCGAGACAACAGGAAACTCTCACAATGAGCCAGGTTTTACACGTCAAAAAATAAAAAGTTCATTGACAGCCTGAATACACAAATGGACCATGTCCAGGTCATCTGTGACACTAGAACTCCTACCCGCAAGCCCTGCAGTGAAGCCCAGGAAGCCAGAACGGCCAGGATTGGCCAACGATTACCCATTTTTTTGCCCTCATTTTTGCTTCCACTGACAATTCAGGACTGGCCAGCAAAAGCCAAATCTGCTCCCCAGTCACCTGGGATGCCCCAGCCATAGTGAGCCCACCTCCAGCCTCCCCACACCAACACCTCCCTTCAGGGCACACCTGGAGCCATCCTTTTGTCCCCTCCCCCTGCCAGCCTGCGAGTCTCTGCAAGCACAGCGGGCGGGATGTGACCATCCCATCTCGTTGGGGTGGTCTCCATCGATTTCCCCATTATTAAATTCCTCTTCTCAGCTCCTCTTTGCTCGCTAGCCAGCCTTTCACAGTTGCCAAAGGCTCGAGTCCTCATGCCGCAATCACCAAGACCTGGCCCCAGGCCCCATCCGCGTCACCAGAGGATCCCTGTGCAGCTTTCCAGCAGCCTGACCTCCAAAGCCCAGACCTGATGCCCAAGGGCCCGCCTCCCGTGTCCCCGCGCTCATGGCTTTCAGTGCTTCCTTGCTTGACCTTCACCTGCTCCCCAACCAGCAAGAGCCTTCCCTGCCCACCCTGAGAGCCCAGAGTCATCTAGAATCAGCCCTGCCAGCCTCACTCAGTCACACCTCCACGATGCCGGTAACTCAGACACGGGCTCCCCTGTGCCTGTCTCAGCAACTACGCACGCCGTGGCATGGACTTAATTTACCCCAATTGAGACTAAAAGTTCTGTCCTCTCACTCCAGTATTTTTTAATCCACTTACGTGTCTCCATCCACGGCCCCTCTCCCAGCTCTGCCATCTCTAGCGCCTGACTAAAGAAGCCTTCCTAACCAGACTGACATCCGGGGGGGAGTGGCTTGAGCTGAAGGAAGTCTGCGCGGTGATTAACCAGGTGGAGAGGCAGGGGACAACGTTCTAAGCACAGAACACCAGGGCAGAGTTCCCACGCAGGCTGAGCATGGGTGCACGGGGACCAGAGGGAGCCTGGAAGGGGACACCCCAGGCAAATACAATCCCAAAGAAGCCAAGAGAGCCGTGGTCACATCACAGAAAGTTGACTGAGACCAAAACCATCGTCACAGACAGAGATTATCACAACAGAATGACAAAATGTCTGAGTCACCACAAAGATAACAATTGTAAACTTGTATAAACCTGAAAAAATGACTTCAAAATCTGAAACAAATTTTGACAAATCCACAATTATTGTGGAGGTAATACTATCATCTCAATAATAGGTCAAGCACAAAGAAATGTTAATCAAAACATAGATGAGAACATAATTAGCAAGCTTAATTTAATGGACTTATGTAGAAGTCAAGCTACAGCAGTTAGGAGGATACACTTATTCTAAAGTAAGTGTACAGGACTGCCCTGATGGTCCGGTGGTAAAGAATCCGCCTTGCAATGCAGGGGATGTGAGTTCGATCCCTGGTCAGGGAACTGAGATCCCACATACCACGGAACAACTAAGCCCACGTGCCACAACTACTGAGCTCTCGTGCCTCAACTAGAGCCCACGCGCCACAAACTACAGAGCCCATGTGCTCTGGAACCCGCACGCCACACCTAGAGAAGAGAAAACCCGCATGCCGCAACGAAGATCCCACGTGCCGCAACTAAGACCTGATGCAGCCAAAAATAAATAATAAATAAATCTTTAAAAAAATTAAAATAAATAAAATAAGTGTACATTAAACTTTTACAAAAAACTTTTTATGATCACATTGTAGGCCACGAGCAAGCTTCAGCAAATTTCAAGAACTATCATTATGCAGACCATATTAGTGGAATACAGTGAGACTGAGTGAGAAACAGGAATTTCTTTACAGCTCATACATTGAGAAAATTTTTTAAAAACTCGTGTAAAATCACAAATCATTTTGGAAGCTTATATACTTAGAATTAAACAATAATGAAAATGCAATTAGCTGGGATGCAGCTAAAGTTGTTCTCTGTCGGAAATTTATAGAAATGACAGATTGAAAATTAATGAACTAGGTGTCCAACTGAGGTTAGATTTTTTTAATAGAATAAATTCAGAGGAAGTAAAGAGAAGGCAATATACAAGATAAAGATGATATACAAATGTAAAGAGAAGATAAATATACCATAGAAAGGACAAATAAAAGCAGAGTTATAAAATAAACAAAAATGTCCAGCTAGATGAGATAGAGAGAAAACAGAAATAAGAGGAATATATAAAGGAACATAGGGAATTCCCTGATGGTCCAGTGGTTAAGTCTCCATGCTTCCACTGCACAGGGAGCCTGGGTTCGATCCCTGGTTGGGGAACTAAGATCCTGCAAGCCATGCTGTGCAGCCAAAAAAAAGAAAAGAAAAGGAAAAAGAGAAAAGGAACATAATTAAATTATGCATACAGCATAACAACTATGAACAACTTACGTAAATAATTTTAGTTAGGAAAAGTTTCTTCTTTATTAATCTCTGAAAAATAATGTTTTTCTATCTGTCAATTTCATCTATTTTTTATCTTATAAGGCCAATGTAACTTTGATATTAAAACTCAGACAATGACAATATGAGAAATGAATACTGGAGTTTACAGAATCTGCATTTATGAACACAATAGAAGAAACGTATAAAAAATAGCAACAAGCCAAAGGCAGCAATGCTTAAAAAGGATAAAACATCACGACTAGGTGTGCCTATTATAAGTATATACATAAATAGTTGCATTTTATCATTTAACTCAACACATTTTAAAGAGAATTTTAAGTTGTTTACATTTCTTGTAATCAAGATGACTAATAATTTTCTACACTTTGTATTATGTCTCCTTTTTTGTGTTTTCTAGTTCTTCCCTTTGTTTTCTCACCGTGTGGATTAGTATTGTATTATTTTTGTCACCTGTAGTTACTTTGAAGAATATGCACCCTATTTTAAAATCTGTTAAATTGAATATCTATTTACACATTTACTTCTTTAGCAGCAAAAAAAGGCCTTTGACTCTCTTCTGTATGCACAATATGGAACTCGGCATATTTGTTATTCCTTCTGCCCACAGCTTTAGCTATTATTCTAGAGCTATGTTTATCACACAAACCTGGAATTTTTTGTTTCCTAACTCACTTTTCTATGTGTACTACAATGATATAACCTAAACTCTGAATGTGTAACTCGTGGTATTGCTCGCTGCTAGTCTTTTTTGTGTTAGGTCTACTACTTCTTGATCTTTCTCCTAGTTAGTTGAAGTGTGTCTTTGAGAAATGTTTTTGGGAAGGTGTTTCACGTTTAATCTTGTGAGCCCTTGTCCACCTGTGCCTCCTTCTGTTGCCCTCACCTTGAACAAAATGGCTGCTCTGGGATTCTGAGTGAACCATCCCCTCCCCTCTCCCCAGCACTCAGGGCTGACACCCAGTGCCTGTCTGGCCTCCCAGCTCTATTGACTTCTGTCAGCAGGATGTCTGAACTTATGTAGAGGAGTGGAAACAGATGTGAAGATTCTGAGATCCAGTGGGAGCCTCCTAAGGAGGTGATCACCTCCCCGCTTTTCAGACCAGAAAAGCTCTCAACCCCAAGTTAGATCCTGGAAGAAGGAGTAAGTGAGCCCAGATGGTCCCTGGCCAACCCTGTGGTCATCCCTGTGCTATGGTTCAGAGAAAGGAGAGATGCTCTAAAGAACAAGATGTGTGGGAAAGTATGTGCTTAAGGTGAAATTCAGTAACCAAAAAAAAAAAGCATGAACCAAAATCAAGATGACCAAAAAAGGAGAGTCCATGTATAACGTAGACTATTAGGCTGCATTAAAAATCATGTTGTAGAAAAAGACTTAACCCAAAATCTTAATGTTGATTGGGAGTTGTTTTCACTGGGAATTAATTTAGCTTTAATTTAGGAGCTAAAGTACATAATTCTTTACACATTTAATGAAAAACAAAGAATACAAAACCATGTTACTGTGAAATTTTATTCTTACATATAAAAATGTATATCATAAAGACATGGAAAACTTCAAGAAAAAAATAACATAGAGTTAATAGTGGTTTGAGGGACTATGGGTGAATTATATTTCCTTCTTTTTGATTAATTGTACTTTCTTATTTCTACAATAAACATGTTTTCCTTTATAAAAAAAAGTTTTCTTCTGTTGATTAGTAACTTTAATTATATCTGCAAAGTCTTTCCACAACAGTACCTAAATTACTGTTTAATTAGGTTATCTCCATGATGAGAATAAGAATTTTAGGGAGACTTCATTAGAATTCTACCTAACACACATACATGAAAAAAATTCACTCGATTTCACTCATAAGGGAAATACAAATTAAGCATATACTGAGATACCATTTTTTGCCACTACATAAGCAAAGATCAAATAGTATAACATACTGATAAAGAAGAGGGGTAACAGGAACTTGTATATATTGTCAGAAGGAGAAAAATGAGTTATTTTAAAAATGAGATTATGAAATAGAATTACCATGTAATTTCTAGGTATATAGATGAATTATAAGTAGAGTCATAAAAATATAATCAGATGTCAGAGGAAGAACGAAATATCATATATGATTATAACTTACGAATGTTAGAATGCAAAATAAAGATAACTATGCTATCTCAGTGCCAAATAACATAACATTAAAATATTTAAAGTGTAAGCTCTTCATAGCACAAGGAGAAACTGACAAAACATGATTGTAGTGGAAGACATTAATAAGGATCTTACAAGTCAAAATCAAATCTTCAATAAGGGTATTGAGGATATAAATGATACAAATAAGAAGGCTGCTTTAATAGATGGATTAAGATTTGCATCTTTTAAGCATGAAATACATATTATTTTTTGCAAACTCATGAAGCATTCACAAAAATATATCATATATCAAACAATGAATAATACCTTGATGGATTTAAAAGGGATACAGGAAGCCCATTACCCTGATACAAAATTCAGACAAAACCACTACAAGAAAAGAGAACAAGAAAAGGATATATACTAATATCCATTATGAACATTGATGTCAAATCCTCAATAAAATACCAGCAAATTGAAATCAGCAGCATATTAAAAGAACTATACGCCATGACGAAGTGGTATTTATTCCTGAAAGGCAAGGATGGTTGCATTGATCAAAGTATTGCATTGATCAATGTAATACTCCACATTAACAGGATGAAGGGGAAAAAAACACATGATCACTTCAACTTGGCACAGAAAAAGCATTTGACAAAATTCAACACACTTTTATGATAAAAACACTCAACAAACTAGGAATAAAAGGAAATTCTACCTCAACATGATAAAGGCAACAAACGAAACCCAAAATAAACAACATACTCAATGGTAAAAGACTGAAAGCTTTTCCTCTAAGATCAGTAAACAGGCAAGGATACCCGCTTTCACCATTTCTATTCAACATAGTACTGGAAGTTCTAACAAGAACAATTAGGCAAGAAAAAGAAATAAAAGACATCCAAATTAAAAAGGAAGAAGTAAAAGTATCTCTTTTCACAGATGATATAATCTTAAATGTAGAAAACTCTAAAGATTACACACCAAATAAATTGTTAGAACTAATAAATGAGTTCAGCAAAGTAGCGGGTACAAAGTCAACAAACAAATCAACTGCATTTCTACGCGCTAAGAATGAACAATCTGAAAAAGAAATTAAGAAAATAATTCTGTTTACAATAGCATCCAAAAGAATAAAATACTTAAGAATTAACTAAACCTGGGTGACAACGGACTTTATATATACAATGAAAACTGCAAAACATTGTTGAAAGAAATTAAAGAAGATATAAATAAATGAAAACACAGCCCATGTTCATGGATTGGAAGAGTTAATATTGTTAAGATATCAACACTACCCAAAGCAATCTAGAGATTCAATGCAATCCCCATCAAAATCCCAATGACATTTTTTTGCAGATATAGAAAAACCCATCCAAAAATTTATATGAAATCTCAAGGGATCCCAGATAACCAAAACAATCTTGAAAAAGAAGAACACAGCTGGAGGACTCACACTTGTGATTTCAAAATTACTATAAGACTGCAATAATCAAAACAATGTGGCACTAGCACAAAGACAGAATAAAGACAAATGGAATAGAATGGGGAATCCAGAAATTAACTCTCACATATGCAATCAAATAATTTTTGACAAGAATGCTAAGACCAGTCAATGAGGAAGGACAGTATTTTCAACAAATGATGTTGAGAAAACTGAATATCCACATGCAAAAGAATGAAGTTGGACCCTTACCTAACACCATGTAAAAAATTAACTCAAAGACCTAAATGTAAGACTAAAACTATAAAACTCATAGAAGAAAACAGGGGGAAAGCTTCATGACACTGAATTTGGCAATGATTTCTTGGCTATGATACCAAAGCCAAAGGCAACAAAAGGAAAAAAAATAGACAAATTGGACTTCATGGAAATTTTAAAATTTTACGCATCAAAAACACTATCAAGAGAGTAAAAATGTAGCCCACAGAGTGGGAGAAAATATTTGCAGATCATATATCTGATAAGGGGTTGATATCCAAAAAATTTATAGAACTCCTGAAACTCAACAAAAAAAAACAAAAACCTGATTCAACAATGGCAAAGGACTTGAACAGACATTTTTTTTAAGAAGATATACAAACGGCCAGTAAGCACATGAAAAGTTCAACATCAATAATCATTAAGGAAATGCAAATCAAAACTACAATGACATATCACTTCACACCCATTAGGATGGCTATTACCACAAAAAACAGAAAATAACAAGTGTTGATAAGGATATAGAGAAATTGAAACACTTGTGCACTATTGGTAGGCATGTAAAATGATGCAGCCACTGTGGAAAACAGTATGGTGCTTCCTCAAAAAATTAAAAATAGAATTACCTTATGATCCAGCAATTATACTTTTGAGTATATACCCAAAAGAATTGAAAGCAGGATTCCAAAGAGATATTTGTACATCCATGTTCAGAGCAGCATTATTCACAATAGCTAAAACGTGGAAGCAACTCAAGTGTCCATCAATGGAAGAATAAACCAAATGTGGTCCATACATACAATGGGCTATTATTCAGCCTTAAAAAGAAAGGAAACTGACACACGTTACAGCATAAATGAACCTTGAGGACGTTGTGCTAAGTGAAATAAGCCAGTCACAAAAAGACAAATACTGTACGATTGCACTTACATAAGGTATTTAGAGTAGAAAGAACCATAGAGACAAAAGCAGAATCATGGTTGCCAGGGGCTGGAGGGAAGGGGGGAATGGGGAGTTATTGTTTAGTGAGAACAGAGTTTCAATTTTATAAGATGAAGAGTGTTCTGGAGATGAATGGTGGCGATGGTTGCACAACATTATGAATGTATTTAATACCACTGAACTGTACACTTAAATACAGTTGAGACAGTAAATTTTACATTACGTGTATTTTACCACAATAAAAAAAATTGGAGGAAAAAGGAGATGACACAGGTTATATTATTAAACAGTGACTTGTAGAATTACAAATAAATAAAAATTTGTAACAGAATCACAAATAAATAGAAATTTACAAAATTAAACCACTTGAAAATAATATATACATACATACAACACATGGTTGATTAATAAATAAAATAATTAAATATTTGACTAAAGAAGAAATAGCCATCACAAATGCAGAGTATTATTTTTTTATAAATTTTATTTATTTATTTATTTATTTATTTTTTGGCTGCTTTGGGTCTTTGTTGCTGTGCGCGGGCTTTTCTCTGGTTGTGGCAAGCAGGGGCTATTCTTCGTTATGGAGCATGGGTTATAGGCGCACGGGCTTCAGTAGTTGTGGCTCACGGGCTCTAGAGCACAGGCTCAGTAGTTGTGGCGCACGGGCTTAGTTGCTCCACAGCATGTGGGATCTTCCCGGACCAGGGCTTGCTTGAAACAGTGTCCCCTGCATTGACAGGCGGATTCTTAACCACTGCACCACCGGGGAAGCCCCACAGACTATTTTAAAAAGTAATTATAATTACAATACTACATATCAGAGTGTATGGCATGTGCCCAAAACTGTACTCACAAAACAATCCAAGTCTTAAAATATTTTGTTTGTTCTTATTGTCATTTTTATTAATGGCTACCATCTATAGAATGTTTATGTTCCAAGTACAGTGATAAGCATTATGTGTGCGTTACCTGATTTAATTATTTCCCAAATCTTACCAGATGTTAACTTACTAGCATGAAGGTGAATGGGAGAAGTCTCCAAATCAAGGAGCTAGTAAAAGGGTATCAAAATATCCTTAAGGAATACATACAGAACATATGAAGGGACTTCCCAGGTGGTCCAGTGGTTAAGACTCCATGCTCCCAATGCAGGGGGCCCAGGTTCAATCCCTGGTCAGGGAACTAGATCCCACATGCTGCAACTAAAGATCCCGCATGCCTCAGCGAAGATCCCACATGCAGCAACTAAGAACCAGCACAGCCAAATAAATAAATAAATAAATAAAACATATGAAAAGAAACAACTAAGATGGAAAACAGGAAATAATGAATGAGTGAAGAAAAAAACTTGATTAATAAATCCAACAGTTGGTTCTCTGAAAAGATGAAAAAATAAGTAAACCAAAGAGAATCCTATTTATTGAGAAAGAATACACACCACTGGGATTTATCAAAGGGATATAAAAGATATAGTGGAGATTTTAAAATATTAACAAGTGTTATAATACCGTATTAGGAAACAAGAATGTCAAACAGAAACTTCTCTAAAATAACAAATTGCTGACACTGGTTCTATAAAAGAGAGATAATTTGTAAGATTTAGGGGCTTAATAAATACACTATTGTTTCCCCCTAGGATTCAGAACCGATTAAAAGATAGAGAGAGGGGCAAGACAGGCAGATGTCAAGCACAACATCAGTGTCAACACTGATACACCAGCGAGGACAGTTAGCTTCGCAGCCCAAAGGACTTCCTGACACCCCTTCACACGCCCTCCCCCACGTCTTCCCTCAGGCAGCCCAGCTGAGGGTGCTGTCACCAGGATTGTCACCCTGCCCTCATCTGGAGGAGACAGGGAATGAACACCAGTGCTTGGAGCCCCATCGTAGACTAGAAGAGGGTTGGACTGGTAGGTGTCCACCTCCCCGCCCCAGCCTGAAAGCCCTCCTCCCCCCGGGGAATGTGAGCGAGGGAGGAATGGGAGTTGCCCGGACTCCTCCACCTGGGCATGGAGCCTGTGAAAGGAAGATGCCCTCTCTCCCTCTCTCCGGCAGTTTGGGCAGAACAATGAAGAACAAAGAAACTGAGAAGAAAAAACAGGTCAAAATCCTACCTCCAAAAGTACCTCGTGAAGATGGTCTTACTGGAAAATTATTTCAAGTTTCAAATCACACATAACTCCTGTGTTAAATAGTCATTCCGAATATAGTAAAAAAATTAAAATTAAAATAATGGAAATGTTTACAATTCATTTCAGAAGCAAACATAATTCTTTCTCCAGATTTCTCTTAGAAACATACATGCCAAATTCCTATATAAAGAACTAGGAAATGAAGACCAGTGGTCTAGACCAGACAAAGAATACACTATCACCAAGTAGAGATTATTCCAGGAATGCAATATAAGAAATCTATGAATATAACTCATGTCAATTGATAAAAGGATAAAAACCATATGATCATCTTAATAGATGCCAAAAAGGCTTTGGATAAAATGTAATATGCATTCCTCATTTTATGTGCACACACACACACACACACACACACACACACACACACACTCCAAGACTGGGGTTACCTGCAAGCAGGAAAGATTGCATTTTATCCCCTGGTTAGACTACTCTTAGAATATGAGGCTCTGGTCTGTTCATATCTGTTCGTATCAGAGAGCTGGCCGTGAGAAAGAGGGATAGAGAGGAGCAGTGCAGCAAGAACGTGAACCCCCAAGTCAAGAGCTGCCTTACCAGGACTCACCCAGAGGGAAGCCTGCTGGTAAGAGGAGGTGAAAGAGGTGGGGTTTGCCAGAGAAAATACAGGACACCCCGTTAAATTTGAATTTTAGGTAAACAACAGTAAGGGTTTACTGTAAGTATGTCCCAAACATTCCATGGGATATACTTACACTAAAAAAAAATTTTCTTTGTCTGAAATTCAAATTTAACTGGGTATTTTGTATTTTCATTTGCTAAATCTAGCAATCCTACTAACAGCCAGAACTGCACTCCCATGTCAGAAAACGATGCAGCACAGCAGGCCAGAGAGTGCCCAAGCACACAAAAATACTCAGCAAGGTGAGAAAAGCCAGCATTTGTTCACAGTCAAAAGGGATATCAATGACTAATGTAAGCCAGTGAGGCAGCCATAGCCTAAAGGATAGATTGCAATCAGATCTCTGCGTAGGGAAGCAACACCTGTACCTTGCTGTCCCTTCCCCCACACTCCTGAAAGCATAGAGTCCAAGCTGCTCCATGGATACTCCGGGCTTGGGACACAGAGTAAAAGGTCGTGCCAGGTCCTCTCCTCACTTCTAGGCCTTCAGGTCACAGAATGAGGGATGGGGGAGCTTTAAATAGGACTCGAGCTTGGTTGGAGTTTAATAACCAAAACTGACCAGGAAGTTGTAGAATCTGCCCAAGATGTCATTGAGATATAGGCTGTCATTCAACTTGAGTAGAGAAAAATAAAGTCTTTTCTAATTTAACCCAACAGCCAATATCTTGATTAATGATGAAATACTAGAGCTATTCCTATTGTAATAAAAAAAGAAGCTACATCCATTGTTTTATTAAATAAGAATTAAATATTAGTAAATATTAAATATAGAACTGCTAGCCAATGCAGTTAGAAAGGAAAAAGAAATAGGAAATAGTATATTGGAAAGGAGGTAGCAATTATTATGATTTTCAAATGATACATTTTTCTAACTGAAAAATTATAAAAATGAGAGTTCAGTAAGGTGCCAAAATAAATATGTAAAATCAACAAGTTTCTTCTCTACACTGGCGTCTGTGGGCCACTAGGGGGCAGCCGAATGTATTCTCAAGAGTCAAAGATTCATCCACAAGTGTCAGAGGGATGAAATATTTGGAAATGTATTTGCGTGCGTTCTTCTCTTGCATGTCTAGGCATCTCATCTCTTCCTTAGTCAAGAGCATTCCCTGACCTGGAAGAGAAGGGATAGGGCTTAGGATTATTATAGTAGGAAAGCAAATTTTTTAATAAAGATATAACATTCATCTTCTACTTGAAAAATAGGAATTTGGTATCTCAGCAGGGAAGCAAGACTTTGTTGAGACAGGAAAAGCATTTCCTGAATAGATCTCCCACTTCAGGCACTCAAGAGGCAATCTATCCAGTATCATAATAGTTCTATATAAATGAGACCCTACCCCACCGGGAGAAAGGAGAACTCCCCCGCTCCTGACAGGAGGAGAATTGCAGGTTGGAGAATGAAGAGAAAAGGAGAGGAAATGGGTGGGCAACAAATGGACAGGAACTCCAGCATGAAGAGGAGTATGTCTGGAGCTGAGGGAAATGCCAGCAGCAAGGAGCTTCTGCCTGCCTTCCTGCTTGGAACCCCAGAAGAAGAAGCCCCGCACGCTGGCCATCATAAGTGGCCATGTCTTTGTAAGTCAAGCATGATGACTATGCCACCAAAGACACCCAGGACCCCTGCATGCCTTGCGGAGGCCAACGGGAGAGTACTGCATTCAGAGCCAGTGGCTGCCACTGGGGGGTGGGCCGGGGCTGCCTGACCCTGCAGCAAAGTTTACAAAGGAGTCCAGGGCAGTTGTATGAGGGGCCAATGCAGAGGGTCTCTAAGGTGCAGCAGCCAGGGTGGGTCACGTAGCAAAGGGCAATGGCAGCGACCACCAGGAACACGGCCCAGCCCAAGAAGCAGACCAGCACTGATCCCCACCACAGTGGCTAGAAACACACACCAGCAACGCCTCATGGGGGCCAATCCAGGAAGCAGAGGGGCCACTCTGCAGAAGAGGCCAGCAAGGCTCCGGGGATCCCCAAGGACCAGCCACACACCTGCCCCCAATCCCTGATGCCAACTCAAGGCAAGCAGGGCAGGGGTGAGGATGCTCTAAGATGCAGCGTCTGCCTAAGTCATCCAAGGAGAAGCTGGGAAATAGTTGGAATTATTGCAGAATGCTCTATTGCTCTCCCCTGCAACACAGTGTTGTTGTGCGGGAGTGGTGAAAGAAGAAATAAACGTTTTGTTTGCACGTTAGTGTGTTATATGAGTGAATTCACAACTCTATTCAAAATAATGTTTTGTGTTGTTCATTTGAATTATACTCCAGGAAAAGGTTAATACAAGCATATCCGGAGTCACATGGATAGCTTCATGTGAACCAAGCAATGCCACGTGAGCTCAGTGCCTACATTTGTTTGGGTGTGAAAACCACATTGGCACTAAGAACTTTAATGTTTTTAATTGAGGTATAGTTGACATATACTAGTGTATTAGTTTCAGGTATACTTCAATCATTTTAGATAACAGAAAATAAGAGAGGGAAATTAACACTTATACATGTATTCTCTCAACAGATATTTGGCAAACACACGCCAGGCACTGTACTAAGTGCTTGGGATCCAACAATAGTGAGGGAGATGGGTGGGCAGGATAGATATATATGCACATACATACAGAGCTTAGGTGGATGGGTGATAGATGTTAGATGATAGATAGATAGATGATAGATAGATAGATAGATGATAGATAGATGATAGATAGATAGATGATAGATTGATAGATAGATGATAGATAGATGATAGATAGATAGATGATAGATAGATTGATAGATAGATGATAGATAGATAGATGATAGATTGATAGATAGATAGATGATAGATAGATGACAGATAGATAGATAGACGATAGAATAAATAGGGACCAAGGAATATAGATACATAGTTAGACACATAAAGTATATAGAAACTTCTATACATATATTCTATGCTCAGTTTTGATAAGCGTATGTAAAAATCCGGGTGGAATCACCCTACTAAGGATTTCCAGTGCAGGAATTGGAGAAAGTTGGGTTTCTTCATTTTACCTCAGATATTTTACACTAGGTGGTCAGGGCAGTGCACTGGGATAAAGTGACGTTTGAGCAGGGTTGATGAGGAAAGGAGGGCATGAGCTGAGCGGATCTACCTGGCGTTGTGGGCAAGCCGCACGCACCAGTCCTGCTGGAGCACATTTCACAGGGCAAACCCCAAAGACAGGGAGACCTGCAGGTGTGCAGCTCCCTGCACAGGAATCTGGCAACGATAGGGATCTGGAAGTGCCAGGCGTGAGGATCAGGGAGAGGGAGCCTGACAGGTGGACTACATGAATTTTCCTGATAACAAAGTGGCAGCCCACCTTGGTGGGATCAAGGGCAAGGATACAGCCGCAATGTGATGGCCCAGCACTGATCATGAGGGTGGGGGGCAGGGTTCCTTGAAGAAATGTTCATATTATCTTATTTAGGAGGAAAAGGTTGAAAAATATATGTTCATACAATTCTAATTTTAACAAATATCTCTATATATTTATAGATATGCACAAATATTTATGTATAGAGAATAAGCAAAATGTACAATATTATATGTATTATAAAACATAAAGAATAAACACAGACTATATTTTATAATATGATGTGTGTGTGCATGTGGAGAGGGCAGTTATAACAACCATTACTAGTGGTTACCTCTCTGATTGGATGAAAGGGAGGTTTTATTTTCTTCCTTATTTTCCAACATTTCTGCACTGAACATAATGAACATGAATTTTGTAATAAGAAAAATGGAATCATTATTTTGCTTATTTTTTAAATGAAGATAAAAGCGGGGATCCAGACATGACCTGAAGTTTGTGTCAAGTTGGAGCTGGCGAGCTCAGGTGTGTTCAGGCAGACCCCTGGCAGGCCAGGTAAGCTGGTGGCAGCTGGATAAGGGCAGACCAGACTGGAAGCTGGGTGGGTGTGTCAGAACCCAGGGGGCTTTGGAGCTCCCATTTCCGCCTTCCTGATGCTGAGAAAACCTTGACTCCTCAACCTGGAAACACTTACTCTGGGCAGGTTGCCGGCATTTGTCCCTGTTAGTCCTCTAACTGTGAGGCTACCCAGTTGTTCTGGCAGTGGTTAAACATGGCTTTGTGGCGAATTATGCCACAGAAACTGGGCTCTTTTAAGAAAGGCTACAGATTCAGGTCGGTAAGTGACTAACCCAACTTTGTCTTGATCTATGTTCTATATATTCGTTGCTAGGCCCCATGTGTTGCTACTTTGTTTAAACTTTTTGCATCTACCATCATGAGTGCCTTTAGCCAACAATCTGATTTTCTCGAGTTGCCCTCAGCCTGGTTTGGGCACCAAGTTTATACACAGATACAAAATGAAGCAGCAAGTGTTATACAAACCATTCTGTCGAACAGTTTGTATAGATTGAGATTATGTTTCTTGAATATTTGGTAAAACCTATCTAAATTGTCTGGGCCTGGTAGGAATTTTGTGAATAGATTTTTAACTATCGATTCCATTTTACAATAGGTGCGTGCAGGGTTTCCACTTCTTAAGTCAGTTTTGGTAATTTACATTTTTCTAGGGGATTGACAAGTTCGTTATACAGTTTCATGATTATCCACAGTATCATCTTATTCTTTTTTAAAAAGCTCAACTTTATCTGTGTGTCTGTGCCCTTTTTTATTCCTATAATTGTAGTTGTTTATTTGCTTTTCTCTCTCAATATCTCTGTCTCTCGTTCTCTGTCTCTCATCCTCTCTCTCTCCCTCTCTCTCCCCCTCCCTCTCTCTCTCTTTCTCGAGAAATGTAGCCAGAAAATTTTCTAAACTACTAGTCTTTTCAATTAACCATCTTCCTGCTCCTATATGTATTATTTCCTTTCTTCTCTTTTTTAAACTTTTCTGTGTTGTTCTTTTAATTTCTATTATATGAACAATTTCAAGTCTTTCTTTTTTCTCATAAATGTATTTATTTACTGCTGTTAATTTTGTTTTAAATACTACCTTAACAGCATTGCAGAAGTCTGGATATATGATATTTTCATTATCACTCAGGTCTTAATACATTCTTATTTCTATTATAATTTCTTCTTTGAATCATGACTTATTTATAAAAATGTGCTTTAAGGGGCTTCCCTGGTGGCGCAGTTGTTGAGAGTCCGCCTGCTGATGCAGGGGTCACGGGTTCGTGCCCCGGTCTGGGAGGATCCCACTTGCCATGGAACGGCTGGGCCTGTGAGCCATGACCACTGAGCCTGCGCGTCCGGAGCCTGTGCTCCGCAACGGGAGAGGCTACAACAGTGAGAGGCCCGTGTACCACAAAAAAAAAAAAAAAAATGTGCTTTAAAATATCCAAATGTATCACTTTATTAAATTGATCAACTTTTAACACTTGCATTGAGCAGAGAAAACATGACCTGCATGATCCCAGTTTTTTAATATTTGTTGAATCTTATTTTATGACTTAATATGTGATCACTACAGTGGTTCCATGTGTGTCTGAAGAAAATATGCGTTCTTCATTTTTAGGTGCAACATTATATCATTAGATCAAACTTCTTAATTTGTCTTTTAAAAGTCCATACCCTTACTTTGTCATACTGCAAGGGTGAATTATAAACGTCTCCTTATAATTCTGTCAAATCTTGCTTTATACATTTTGAGGCCATATTTTGGGGGTAATCTTCTGGTGAAATCTTCCTTTTGCCATTTTATAATGACCCTCTTTGTCATGATTAATGCTTTATTACCTTAAAGTCTATTTTGTGTGCTAATGGAGTTAATAGCTTTTCTTTTCATTTGTATTTGCCTGGGATATCCATTTCTCCACTTTTATTTTCCACCTTTCTATTTTACTTACGGTTTAAGTATTTGTCTTACAAAAGCATAAAGTCATATGTTTTTTCATTTATTTAATCTATCCGTCTCTGTCTTTATCCAGCAAATTTAATTACTTTACTTTTCTTGCAGCTACTAATCTATTTGAATTGTTTTGGCCACCTTTGTTTATGCTGTCTCCCTTCCTAGATTTTATTTCCTTTCCATTCTTCTATAGCAGGGGTTGATGCACTATAACCTACAGCCCAAGTCCAGTCTGAGGTCTGTTTTGTAAATAAAGTTCTGTTGGAACACAGCCATGCCCATTTGGTTAAGTCTTCTCAGCCATCTGCTTTCACACTGTAATGCTGTTGAATAGTTGCAACAAAGACCATCTGTCCACAAAATCAAAAACATTTACTATCTGTCCCTTTACAGACAAGTTTGCTGACCCTTGTCCTGTAGGATTAAAGGGTTCTTTTTTTTTCATTTTTTCTTTACTGTTTTGAAAGTTACAAATTCTACTTCTGCTCTCTTAATATCATGATTAAAACTGTAACTTGTGTACTTGACCTGACAGAGTCTACACTTCCTCCATTTGTTCATGGGGTCCTTCGAGGATTTTAGAATCCTTCGATTCTTCTCCTCCCACCTTACAGACTGCTTAATCTAGTATTTCAGATCCTGTATATTTTTATACATTTACAGTAAGTCATGAATATTACTACTGTTTACACTGTCAATCTTGTGTAGGGTTTTACCCACATGTTTCCTAAGTTATTTGCTCACCACTCTGCTTATTGTTCTCTCCCTCCTTCTGGGTTCAATGATCTACTTGCTAAAGTACATCCCTAGAAGTTCTTTTAGTGAGAATCTGTTAGTGATAACTTCTCTAAGGCTTTGTTTTTCATCATTTCTTCCTAATTCTTGTATGACAGCTTGGTTAAGTAGAGATTTCAATTTTCCTTCAACACTTTGAAGATCTAATTTCACTGTCCTCTGGTTACTGTTGAGAAGTGGCAGCCAAATTAATTTCCATTCTTTTTTAGGTAATCTTTTATTTCTAGCATTTGTCTTTGGTGTTCTTGCATAGCTCACTGTTATATATCCAGATGTATATTTCTTTTATTTACTCTTCTTAGAGTTATTTTTTTCCCTGAATCAGAGAGCTCAGGAATATCCCCAAGTTTGGAAAAATTTCAGTCATCATCTCTTTGAACATAGACTCACTCCCCTTCTCTCTATTCGCTCCATGTGGAATCCCTTTTGTGGTTTTCTTGGACCTTCTTAGCTGTTCTCCATGCCTGTTGATCTCTTTACCTCCACGTGCTCAGAGTGATCTTCCACTTTACTAATTCTCTGTGTAGTTGTGTCTAATCTGCTTTTTAACCTAACCATTCTGGATTTGTTAAATTTCATTCTCTATTTTTTTTATTCCTAGAAGTTCTCTCTTGTCTTTTAAATCTTCCTTGTCTTTCGTTTTCCTTTGTTGGTGGCTTGTTTTTTTCTCATTTTAAAAAATTTTTCACTGTGTCTTTAATCTTAACTACTTTATAATCTCTGTCTGATACTATTGTTTCCCGGAGCCCTCAGGGATTTAATCCTACTGTTTGTTACATCTATGAAACTATTCAGAGTTTATTTTTCTCCTCAGATTGGCACTACATCTTCATTGGGGTTTATCTGTGAGAATTTTTTTTTGAATTTTATTTTTTTATACAGCAGGTTCTTATTAGTTATCCATTTTATACATATTAGTGTATATATGTCAATCCCAATCTCCCAATTCATCACCCCACCATCACCCCACCACCACTATCCCCCCCTTGGTGTCCATACATTTGTTCTCTACATCTGTGTCTCTATTTCTGCCCTGCAAACAAGAATTCTTTGTGCACATCCACAGAGGTTGTATGTTTTCTCCTGCCAGGTACTCCAGAGGTACCAGTCCATGGGTTAATTTTAACCTAATCTCTCAGATTGGGGCTCCATGTCACTCAGATAGTATAAATTCAAACCCCAGATACTCTTGAGGACAGCTACTGACTACAAATCTCCAAGGCAACCATTTTCCCTCTTCAGAATCAGACCATGGTTGACAGGGTCATCTCCCTGTGACAACAGGTGGATTTTTTATTCTGCTCCACCTTTTCACTGAAAGTATAGCTCTTCAGGGGAGCAGGATGACTCCTGTGTAGGAATCTCAGTTCTAACCTCCAGCCTCGTATGAGCTCAAAGATTCATCTCCTGTTTCTGTACAGCCATTAAAACAAACAAAAAAATCAGTAATTAAAAAGACCCATGAAGTAACCTCTATTCCCATCTTTGCCACGCTCATGCCTACACCCAGCACAGCCCAGCAGCAATTCCCATATATTTCTGGTTTTCATTCCCTTTTGGATTGGGGTCCTTATAAAAGATACCTTCAGTGAGTGGGGTCTATCTGTTATACTTTAGACAACATTCCCAGACATTTTGTATCAGGATGGTGTTCATGTTCTCTGATTCATCAGATTTCATCAGAGATATAAAATATATATTAAAACTAAACTATTTTAAACATTATAAAGCAAACTCTAACATCCAGATTAATTTATCCTTAGTTTGATCATGAAAAAACCAACATGGATGGACCTAGAGATTATCATACTGAGTGAAGTAAGTCAGACAGAGAAAGACAAATATTATATGATATCGCTTATATGTGGAATCTAAAAAAATGGTACAAATGAACCTATTTACAAAACAGAAATTGAGTCACAGATGTAGAAAACAAGCTTATGGTTACCAAAGGGGAAAAGGGGGGAAGGATAAATTGGGAGACTGGGATTCACATACACACACTACTATATATAAAATAGATAACCAATAACAACCTACTGTATAGCACAGGGAACTCTACTCAATACTCTGTATGACCTATATGGGAACAAAAACTAAAAAAGAGTGAATATATGTATTTATATAACTGACTCACTTTGCTGTATACCTGAAACTAACACAACATTGTAAATCAACTATACTCCAATTTTAAAAATTAAGTAAAAAAGAAAAGAAAAGAAAACTACCTCAAAACTGAAAAAATAATCATGGGAAAAAAATGTGTGACTTAGGGAAAGGGTCTCCCACATTATGAGGAAACTTCTTCATCCGTTCCTAGGCCCCTTCCCCACAGTCCTGCCAGTGAGATTTTTCTATCACTGTAATTTCTGAAAGCGAGATGGGGGACATGGAGAAAGAATCTATTATGTCAGTGAACATCTGAGGTGCCAAAAATAATACTTGGAGAAAATAGAACTGCTAATAAGGTAGCAAATCTCTCAAGTCTTTCACAATAGGTAGAATTTGCTCTTTTTGGTGTTTCCAAAACACCTGAGAGCTCCTGTTGAAACCCTGCCTCCAAACAAAAGCTCTCTCCAATACCCTGGTCATAACAACGGTGTTTAGTCAGCAGTATTTTTACAGCTTAAAGAGCCCTTCCACACACCTTACCCAATGGACATCTCCTCCTTAGGAATGAAGAGATGAGGCTCGGGGGTTAACCGAGTGCCCTGCCGCAGCGCCAGGAGTTTACTATCTTTAGAAGAAAGAAAATTGTGTTCGTATACCCTTGTAAGAAAGAACAGGAGGCAGAATCTGTTCTCCCACTGTCACACCATCACAGACACCACCTATAGGAACTCCAGCAACATTGGAAGTTAAATCAAACAGCCTTTAAAATCCTGTCCTAAAATGGAAATAGTGCGATTTCTAGCCAAGTGATGCTAGACCAAGGACAGACCCTCTGGAGCTTGGGAGGAAACAAGAAGAGGGAGAAAGTTCCAGACGTTGAGATGTGGGTCCTAGAAGGTGAGGTTGGAGGAACAAGATGTTGCATCATCTCAAGGGGATGGGCTGGGGTCCAGAGCTGCCTGTGGGCTGGCACCTGTGTCAAGGGCTGTTTGGGTGCAGGGAGACGAGTCTCACTTTTACTGGGGATGTGGGGAGCTGGTGGGAGTCACCCCGCCTTTCATCTGCATTCCCTTCTTGGCAGGAAGGAGTTTCATTGGACCATACCTCAGCATGACCCAATACGTTTGGGGGGATGCATTGCCTGAATTGCTCCTCAAAGAGGAAGAGCTCACAGCTTCCAATCAGAGGTTTTACTGCTTCAGTCATGGCTTCCTGGCTTTTTGCCCCATGATGAACTGGAAGTCTTAGTGCACAGACGGGAAGTTAGCCATAAGAGACGGACCACCACCAGCCTCTTCATACCAGTGGGCCACGGGACAGGGGCTGACCCAAGCAGGAGACTCCTCTCCAGAGACCAGCCGTGACAGAGTAGCAGAGCAAGAACCAGTGGAGGAACAGAAGCCAAGGACTGTCAGACCAAGGGGCTGGCAGAGATTGACACACTGAGGACAGACCCACCAGTCGGCAGACAAGTAAGGCAGGAACCTGCAGGGGGGTCTAGGAGGTTCCCTAAAACTGGCACGGTGGTTGCTGGCTGGTTTTCCTTGGATACTGGGACACAAAGCAGGAGTGGTGGATCTAAGTACAACGTGTCAAGGATGGGCAGGCAGCCACTAGGCCAGCGGCACGGGAGGGGCCAGAATGAGCAACTGGTGGTGCGTGTATGTGCCTTCCTCTCGAGGAATTCTGTGCCCATCTTCCCAGCTTGATCTCATGCTCCCCTAAAGGGGGCCAGGGTGGTGGCACAGAGACCCTGCAGGCTCCCATCCAGCCCAGGCTCTTTGCTGATCATGACCCCTCCGTACTCATCCATCCACCCTTCATGCAGTAAAAGCCCAGAGTATCAAGCCAAGGACAGGGGTACATTTGTGGGCTGACCTAGGGCCTGAGCTTGGACTAGCTGGTTGTCCCCAGCCTCCCTGCCCCGGTCATGTTCACCCAGCTCAGCCATCCCCTCCCACCTCTCCCCAAATCTGCAACCACCAATAAAATAAAGGGAGGCTCTGTGAAATAGACAAGGCACAGGCGCCACCTCTGAGGCGCTCAAAACAGGAAAAACAAAAAGTGGCACTGGGGGTGAGAAGACCAGGTTCCCATCCCTCCGTGACCATCAAGACCCCACAGACTCAGGAGAGTCGTTGAACCTCCACGAGCCTCTTGCGCAGCGATCAAAGTCATTTTCTGGAGTTACTACGGGATCAGATGGAAGTGAATATAACGTGTTAAAAGGTTGTGCATTTCTAATGCAATTTCACAAGAAACCCAAGAGGAACAGGCAGAGGACGGACAGCCCAAGGTCGGATGTGGGCTTTCTGTGGCGTCCCAGGAAGACGGGGGTCTCTGCCCCGCCATGGGAAGAGCACCTCAGGTGTCTTGGAGCTTGGGAGATGGAGCTGGGGAGACCAAGCCTGACTTCAGTCAGGCCAAAGTGAGACCACCAGGCTGGGACCACTCCCCAACCCAGGCGGGCGCCGCGCAGCGTGCGTCTTCCCCACCCCCTCCTGTCACCTCCTGCTTGTCCCTGCGCCACTTCGCAGCATCTGGCAGCCATGGCAGACCCTCCGCTCCGAGGGGGCCTCCCCCGGCGTTTCCAGGCGGGAGGAGATGCTGCTTTCCCCGTGGGCTCACGCAGAGCTCCCTCCAACGGCTTCCCCCGCGCCCAGGGCGGCTTCCCAGCGCATTCTTGGCAGGCTGGGCCTGTCTCATCCTGCCTGGCTGCACATGTGGGCCCCATTTGCAGGGGGGCACCGCGCTGGGGTGGGGAAATCAGAGGGGTGGCTGTTGGGACTGGGTTTAAACGTTTCCACCTGAGAATGTGAGGGAGTACCCCCCAAAGTGATGAAAGGGACCAGAGATCACGGCGCGGAGCCTGCCAAGAGGAAGGGGGCGGGGCCCCCGATGTGGGAAGGCAGGAGGGTCCTCAGGACACAGCACACAGTGCTGAGCTCAGAGACCCCCCAACGAGAGGCTGGCAGCAGGGACGGCGGGTGACAGCAGCGTCTGGGCAGCAGCTTCACCCTCCACCGCAGGCACAAGGCTGGCTGCGGTGCATTCGCGACTGCTCGGGGTTCACAGATAGGAGGAGACCAGGTTTCCGGACCCTCAGACCCGCCGGGTTACTGTCACGGCCGCCGCCACCTCCGTGGCAGCACGTCAGTTGCAGAGCTCGTGAGGGCAGCAGGCTCTGGGGTGGGCGTGGAGCCCTGCCCAGAATGTGCCCGGGACCAGCCGGTGCAGCCACAGCTCCCCGACAGCAAGCTGAAAGGCAGGAGGGCAGGCGGATGCCTCACATCCAGGCAGTTAGGTGCCCACCAGCCTAAGTCAGTGACTACCCCCTGCAGCTCTTCCTTCTCAAGCACCAGAGGCTCTGCAAGTGTTTATAACCGACCAGGGCCTTCTGTTCTATTGCTAATATTTGAAAACAAAATGAACAAGTGGCAGGAAGGGGCCAAACCCTCCCAGTTCTGGCGGAACCTGGCACCTGCGGTCAGGTCTCGCTTCACCAAGGCCACTGTCCCCAGAACCAAAGCGTCCTCCCCCAACAGCAAGCACCTGCAGGATTCCCAGCCGCAGGGGCGGGACCCAGGGCTTCTCCGGGTGCCAGGCAGGTCCCAACCTCACGCACCGTCCCCCACCCTTCCTGGAGGACCCTCTGTGAGTCTCTGCATTCCCCCAATTCTTCCAAGCAAAATGGACCCATTAACCTTTTCCCATCAACCCCCGCCCCTCTTTCTCAGTTCCATCAAAAATTCTAGCTTTCAGGCTTCCCTGGTGGCACAGTGGTTGAGAGTCCGCCTGCCGATGCAGGGGACACGGGTTCGCGCCCTGGTCCGGGAAGATCCCACATGCCGCGGAGCGGCTGGGCCCATGAGCCATGGCCGCTGAGACTGCGCGTCCGGAGCCTGTGCTCCGCAGCGGGAGAGGCTACGACAGTGAGAGGCCCGCGTACAGCAAAAAAAAAAAAAAAAAAAAAAAAAAAAACACAAATTCTAGCTTTCAGTCCATCTGGGTTCAAAAGTTTATAGGCATACCAAGACAGAAAGGCTTTGGCGTACTTTGATGCCATTGTCAAAGCTAAAACAAGCCAAACAAAAATGGATTGGCCTGTCACTAGGGGTTCACGAAGTGCTGGTCACCCCCAGCAAGGTGGGAACTAGTACATTGCCAGTTTACAGTCAAGGCTCGGAGACAACCTGCAAGGCCAAAAAAGATCCAGAAGGGACGTGAGGAGGACCTGAGACCGGCTGCGGGGAGGGGGGAGGGGGAGGGGAATAAGAGGCCTGGAGGGGTCTGGGAAGACTCCAGCTCGTGGTGGGGTCAGTGGGACTTTATTTAAAGGAGAAATGAGTTCTGTTGGGGGACTGACAACGAGGGGACACTTGCAGGCCTCAGGGGGAGCTGTCCTGCGGAAGACACTATATGTAGGTCTGGGGCTCAAGGGACTCGGGAGCAGGGACACCCAGGCTGCCCCTGCAGGGAGAGTGTAGGGTGGGGAAGGGGCCATGGGAGACCCCACATGGCTGGGTCCTCCTCCAGACAGCCCCGTGAGCCTGAGGAACCTGCCCCAGAATTCGTGTTTCGCAGCTGAGGGAACAGAGGTCGGGGAGGGGGCACGACTCAACCTCAGCCCTCCCCCGGCCCCCCACCCGGCCTGTCCACCGGCAGGTCCAGCAGGCCCGCCCAGAGCGGGATCCACACGAGGAATACAGCCTCAGAGGCTCCCGGTGCTGCTCCTGTGGGTGCACTGGGGAGAGACACTTGGCCAGAGGAAATCTGCTCGGGAAGGAGCCCCCAAAGAGCAGCCCGGGCAGGACAGGGGAGTCTGGGGGGCCCCCGAAACCCTGAGGAGCCTCGGAGAGGAAGGGGCCCTCTGCACTTCCAGTACTGATTTTCCCTTTTAAAAAGAAAAGAAGAAGTTTAAAAAGGAAGAAAGAGGAAAGCATGTCCTGTTTAACCTCCAGGCACACTGTCCGGGGGGGCCAGGCTTGGGGCGGGTGGCGATGTGGCGAGGGATGTGGGAAAGCAAGGCGGGGCACAGGATGCGGGGACCAGGAGGCTGGGGCGCGTGCACGGGATGAGGGAAGGCGAGGACGGGGATGCGCGGGCGCGCGGGATGCCGGGAAGGGGAGGCTGGGTGGAGGACCGCGTGGGATGCAGGGCCCTGGACCCCCAGCGCAAGAAGCTGCCTGGCGCTGGCACGGGGCCGCCTGCTGACTGGGGCTTTGAAAAACAACTTCCTTTCAATAAATGTGAACAAAAGTTTGGACCCATCTTCAAAGTGATGAGTTATGCTGAAAATATGTTCCTGCGAACCGGGGGAACGGGTCCTTCCTGGCATTTGGCATTCGGGAGAGTTTATAAATAACTGCTCAGGTCGGCTTGGGTTACGCCTGCCATGGGAATGCACGCCGTGCCAGCCAGGGGGACATGGGGCCCCGGAGCCAGATGTGGTCCATCACGAGGTAGAATTAGCCCGCCTGCCATTCCCAGCCTCCCCTGGCAAGGCAGGCAAGAGGGCGCCTGGAGAAGGCCAGTCCTCATGCCGGCGAAGGAGGCCGAGGGGCTCCCCAGCCTCTGTTCAGTGCTGAGCAATGAGGAGGACACCCGGACCAGCACCCCCTTTGCATTTTGGAGGGAAAGAAGGAAGAGCTCTCTTCTACATGTGGTTTCCATTGCAGAGAAAAGTAAAAACATGTGCTGGCATTTCTAGCTGACATGGTCCTTGTTATTTTAATGAGAAAGCCCATAATTAGGGACAAAAGTGAAAAAGAAGCAACACCAGCCTTTCTGCTGGTGCCCGGTGCCCACACCTGGCCCCCCAGGGAAACCAACAGCCCCTGATGCCCGTTCCTCTGCACGCGTCTACCTGCCCATCAGTGCAGAAGAAGGAAGGACAGCAGGAAGAGAGCAGACCTTCCAGCCCTAACAGTTCCCGCCTCGGTGTCGAAGGTGCAGCCGAAGCAGTTCATTTGTCAGCGTTTGAACATCGTTACGGCATTAGCGGCCTCTGTCCATGCCAAAGAGCTGGCTTTGCACGCCTGTAACTTAGAGTATATCAAACCAGAGTTGATTGAGTCGCAGCCAATCAGAAGTAAAGCTTCCATAACTTTTTACAATTCTCTGCCTTCTTCCAATCATATTAAAATATTTATTTGTACCTTGCATGATACATATAAACGTTTTATTAAGAACATTTGAAAGCTGCTTCTTTAAACAGAAGAAATACATACTACATGCTGGTGGAGACGGCCAGTGTGCCGTCTGTGCAGTCGGTTTCATGTAGGGAAACGGCTCAGCTGGCTTTGCAGGGTTATCAGCAAGAACACACAGCTGGTCTCTCGGCCGCTATTTACAGCTGCTCACCTTCCCCAGGAACTTCCCTCCGGAGCAGGTCCCTGCTTGTCTCCCCTGGTCCGGTTCTGGGTTCTGGGACTTTACTCCAGGGCGGCAGGGCACCTTCTTCCCCCGGGAGCTGCCCGCATGCTGCAGAGAGCAGGACGCCAAGGGGAGTAGGAAGCTCCACCAGCCATCATCTTAGGAGAAGGACGTAGGAACGAGCTGGGTATAGAACCCCAACCCGCCACCTTCGCCCTGCCGTTTCCTGGCTGTGTGACGCTGGCCCCTGAACTTCCCCTCTCTGAATCTCAGCCACCATTCGTCCTTGCCCACAGTCATAGATGGTGACTGCCTGGTGTCTCCTTCCATGTCATCTCCATGCCGTCAGTACCTCCCCCAAAGGTCCCTCTGCTGACGACGTGACAGGCCAAGTTCTCAGGGATGGACCGCATCCCAGCAGAAGGATGCGGAGGCCTCCGTGAGCCTCTGTCTCTAGGTTTAATAATAACGCCACCACCAAGAATGCCTCCCATTTATGGCACGCTTACAAGGTGCTGAGCCCTGAACAAGCGCCATCCCTGTGGCCCCCACCCCAGCCCCCCAGGGAGGACCTCCAGCTGTGATGAGGTGTCAGGTGGCTGAAGGACTTGGCCAAGGTGGCATGGTGTGCCAGGCAGGCAAGTGCCAGGGCCTGGCAGGGGACCACAGCTCTCTACTGCCTAGCATTGCAACAACTACTGGGCAGCAGAGCAGACTGGCCGGCCTGGGGGTGGTGAGGCCACAGGCAGGATCACCAGCCAGGCCAGGCCAAGGACAACCAAGTGGGGTTTGACGAGAGCAACAGGGAAGGGATTCTGCCCCCATGGAAGCCCCTGCCTGCAGAGAGCGCCCTGGCGTGGAAACACAGAGCTCATTTTTGTTAACATGTCCCCAACCACGAGAAAAAACCTCACGGGGCGTAATGGCTCCAGCATGATAGAAACTGACTTGTTTTTGCAACGTCTCAGGCAGGTGTTTCTGGTCAGCAGACATTCTGGTCCTCCAGTAATTCAGGGACCAGCTGTCCTCCTCCCCCTTGGGCCTCACCATAATATGCACCCCCAGGAGGGAAAGGAGAAAGAGGCTGGAAGGCACCTCGGGGGCATCCGGGGGCCAGGCTTGGGAGTGGCGCACGTCCCTGTGCTGGTGTTCCATTGGCTAGAAGCCATTCCCACAGTCACACCTAACTGCGGCGGCAGATGGAAATGTAGTCCAGCCGCGTGTCCGAGAAGAAGGGGGAAAGATTTCGGTGACTAAGTCACCATCTCGGCCACAGGGACTTTCCCACATAGGAAGAACTCAGGGGGCAGGTTTGACTGCTCAGTGATGCCTTCACAGACCAAGGTTCTGTCTGTTATGTCCAGCCTCCATCCCAGCAAATTAGCTGTTGCCCTCATGCTTGTTTCTTTGTGTTTGCAAGTGGCTGCTGAAGAACCAGACATCACATTTGCATTCCAGCCAGGAAGAAAGGAGACGGGATGGGGAATGGCACCAACCGCATCTGTCCCCTTTTATAGGAAAGTGCACGAACTTTCCCAGAAACCCCTTCAGCACATAAAGTTTCACTGGGTCACATGGCCTCCCCTACCTGAAAGCGAAGCTGGGAAACCAGGGACAAGGACTGGTTTCCCAGGCTGATGGTGTTCCCGGCCTGGGATGAAGGGAAATGGGCGTGGGGTAGGCAGCCAACGAGGTCTGCTACCACTGGGAAGACAGATCTCTGCAAATGCAGCTGTGGTTGAATAGTGTGCCTCGAAACTCACGTCCACTCAGAATCTCAGAACACGACTTCCTTCAGAAACAGGGTTTTGCAGATGTAATTAGTTAAAAATCTCGAGATCTAATTAGTTAAGAGGTTGGACCCAATGCAGGCTGAGTTGCCATGGACAAGAGGAAGCAGTGGGGCTTCCCTAGTGGCGCAGTGGTTGAGAGTCCGCCTGCCGATGCAGGGGACACGGGTTCGTGCCCCGGTCCGGGAAGATCCCACATGATGCGGAGCGGCTGGGCCCGTGAGCCATGGCCGCTAAGCCTGCGCGTCCAGAGCCTGTGCTCCGCAACGGGAGAGGCCACAACAGTGAGAGGCCCGCGTACCGCAAAAAAAAAAAAAGAAAAAAAAGAGGAAACAGTGGAGCAGAGTGGAAGCTAGTACTAGACGGGTCAGAAGTTCTATGGGGCTGAACAACAGGTAAAACCTTGCTGTGAGTCTTCAACCAAACAAGGATACATTTTGATAATACAGACAAACGCATAGAGTCCAGCCTCCTGATCTGCAGGAGGTATGTCCTAGAGTCACGCCCTGGTCCCAACATTTTCACCTGCTGACCAATACGTGACCTTGTTTTATGTGCGTTTCTAGTTCAAGACAGCTTCTTGAATATATGCAGTTGGCTCGTTAGTGTTGAACGATCACAGCCAACCACACTGCAACTCAGGCCTGAGCAAAGCTTCTCTAACATGTATTTTCCCCACAAGGCACGTCGCAGCTTTGTCCTTAGGAACACAGAAAGCTCTTCAGCGCTAGGTCGGGGGCGATTTTAAAGAGTAAAGTCACCAACAAAAGAAAAACAGCACAAAACCTGCAAAAAATGGGGCACTAAATAGGCCAAGAAAAGGACACGTAATGACAGGGTCAGAGCCGGACCAAGAAGGCAGAGCGTCTCCTGGTTCAGCCTCACCTGAGCGGGAGTTGCAAAGAGCAGCTCAAAGTTTATACTGCGCTGCACATGTCCACAAATGACCCGAAAGCACCATGGGCATCGCTTTGGGGGTTACAAATACATTTTAGCAAGTGGGCCAGACTGCAAATATGGAGTCCGCAGATAACGAGCAACCGTGGCACTATAAAGATTTTGAACAAGCTTCTGCTCCACACAGGGGCCTGAGAGCCCTCCCCACCGGTGGGAAGGGGGCAATCCTGGGAGGGGCGGGGAATCCAGCAGGATCCGTCCAATGACCACAAGCTCAGAGTCAACCGACCCGGCTCTAACGGAAGCCAGGAGAAGCCATCAGTAAATGTCTGGTCTGCATAATCACTTGCGTATTTTTCAACTACTTAACCTCCTTGCATCTTAATTAGCCACTCACTCCCACATCGCGTGAAGATATCTGCCAGTTCCCGGAGCTCAGCAATGCGATCAGAACGGCAACAGGAACTCCATTTGGGGTCAAGAGCACGGACGTGATCCAGTGACAGACAGACCAAGTGCTGGACTTCACTTTTTTGAGCGGATTTGTGGGGAAGGGAGGGTTTTGGGCATAGGAGAGGGCTCTCTATCTTGTTACGCAACACTGTGTACTGCTTAGTTTTAAGTTGTGAAGGTTTTGGAGATTTGGGGAATCAGAGCCCTGCAATCACAACTCAAATTATAAAATGAAACAGAAGAAAAGCAATCAATTGATCGGTCTTGTGTTCCCCTCAAAGGCTAAATAACTGACACCAGATTTCCGGTGGGACATAGGTTTCTTTCCTGGGACTGGTCAGCTTACTTCGTGGCCCTTCGAAGAGCTTCTCTTGCCTCTTGTAAAGGTTTTGGCGTGCGCATCAGAAAGAAGACTTTGAAGACAAAATTCATGGAGCTGAAACAGGATTTTTACCCTAGAGAGGGTCGACCGGCTGGGGTACGGTCTCAGCCGGGTAGGCCTTTCTCTTGGGCAGGCAGGCACAGTCCTCCGGGTCCATCTTGTCATGCCCACACTTCCTTTTGCAAATGCCCGTCAAAAAATTAGCAAAGATGCTCTGCCTTCATGAGGATGGTGAAAACAGTTGCTTGATATCCGTTGTTGGTAAGAGTGCAAAGTATTACTTTTCTGCTGAATGGCTTGGCAATTAATTTCAAAGCCTTGAAAGTAGGCACATCCTCCCTCCTACTCCTCAGGATGGCTACTATGAAAAAATCAGAAAAATAACAAGTGTTGACAAGGATGTGGAGAAATTGGAACATTTGTGTGCTGTTGATAGGAATGTAAAATGGTGCGATCACTACGGAAAATAGTACGGCAGTTTCTCAAAAGGTTAATAATGGAACTACCAGATGATCCAGCAATTCCACTTCTAAGTATATACACCAAAGAATTAAAACCATGAATTCAAAGAGATATTTGCACACCCATGTTCAGAGCAGCATTGTTCACAGTAACCAAAAGGTGGAAGCTACCCAGGGTCCATTGACTGAGTAATTAATAAGCAAAATGTGGTCTATGCATACAATAGAATATTGTTCAGCTTTGAAAACGAAGCAAATTCCAATACATAGTACACTGTGGATGAACCTCGAGGACATTATGCCAAGTGAAAAATGCCAGTCACTAAAGGATAGATATTGTGTGACTCCGCTTCTACGAGGTCCCTGGAGTAGCCAAATTCATACAGACAGAAACGTAGAGGGGGAGGGAGGAGGGGTGTGGGGAGCTAGTGTTTAATGGGGGTTTAGTTTCGCAAGGTGAAAAGAGTTCTGGAGACGGTGGTGATGGCTGTGGGACAATGTGAATGTACTTTGTTCCACCGCACTGCACATTTAAGAATGGTGAACATGGGCTTCCCTGGTGGCACGGTGGTTAAGAATCCACCTGCCAATGCAGGGGACATAGGTTCGAGCCCTGGTCTGGGAAGATCCCACATGCCGCAGAGCAACTAAGCCCGTGAGCCACAACTACTGAGCCTGCGTGCCACAACTACTGAAGCCCACGCGCCTACAGCCTGTGCTCTGCAACAAGAGAGGTCACCTCAATGAGAAGCCCGCACACCTCAACGAAGAGTAACCCACACTCGCTGCAACTAGAGAAAGCCTGCACACAGCAACAAAGACCCAACGCAGCCAAAAAAAAAAGAAGAATTGTGAACATGGTAAATTTTATAATATTTTACCACAACTTTAAAAATATATATGTGAGTGATTTCTCATATTTCCACTTCTAGTTTGTTCTTTACCTGATTAACCTTCAATTATAAGGATTTAGTTACAAGCATGTTCTTATCAGCATTATTATTGCAAAAAAAGAAAAAATCAAACCTCAATGTTCAATAATAAAGAGTTAATTAGAATTCTGCATAAGCATTAAAAATAATGGTACGAAAATATATTTGTTGATCCAGTTTTTAGAAAATAATTATATATTCATATACATGGAAAAATATGAAAAGATCTATCAAAATGTTAATTAAGATTCCTCTGATTAAGGTAATTTTTTTCTTAATTTTGCTTAATCTGTATTCTCTGCTTTTATTCATGTAACTGTGTAATAGCTAAAACTTTACAAGTCAAAACATTATCCTGGAGAGGTAACATGGTTTTTGAAGCATTATTATTATAACTTATATTGCTTGAGCACCTGTAATATGTCAACTGTTATTACACAAATTATCCTATTTAATCATCAAAGAATTAGGTAATATAAAGTCTTCCCATTGTACAGTTGAAAAGCCTAAGTTTGTCTCTAATTAGATAATGGTTTTTAGCACCTTACCATTTCCAAAATACTTTAACACATGATTTTATTGCATCTCTGACCATAGATGAAAGGCATAAGGCAGAAATTATTCCCATTTCACAGATGGGAAAAATGAGGTGCAAAGAGGTTTAGAGATGCATTTGGTCAAGTTCACAAGTCTCGCAAATGCTATAGCTGGGGCTGGGGATCTTGCTTCTTTACTTCACTATATTGCCCATCCATTTGACAGCTGGGAGAAAAAGAAGAAGATAGAAAGTCTGGCGTCAAGTGTGGAGATGGAGGAAATGGGTCGAGATTGCCGGAGTTGCGTCAGCAGCACAGAAAGGCGGGCCCTGAGGCTGTCCTTGCCAGCTGGGTGCCCTCTCCATGCCTCTGAGTTTGCACCTGGGGCTGCCTTGAAACCATCTTCATATTAACTGGTTAAAAATTAGAAGATTTTTTAATTTCTCAGTCCCCAAAGCAAGCTGCAGTGGATTGAATGGTGGCCCCCAAAAGATATGCCCGCCCATCACCTGTAAATGTGACCTTATTTGACCAAAGGGTCTTTGCAGTTGCAATTAAGTCAAGGATCTCAAGATGAGATCACCCATGAGATCAATTAGGGCGGGCCCTAAATCCAACGACAGGTGTTTTTAATAAAGGAAGAGAAGGGGAGAAGACACAAAGCAGAGAAGGTGATGTGAAGGCAGAGATTGGACGGATGCATCTATGCGCCACGGAGCACCGAGGATTGCCGGCAACACCTGGGAGAGGGAGAGAGGCCCGGAACGTGTTCTGCCCTGGAAGCTTCAAAGAGAGTTACACATGTGCCACATCTTCTTTTTCCATTCATCTGTCGATGGACACTTAGGTTGCTTCCATGTCTTGGCTATTGTAAATAGAGCTACAATGAACATTGTGGTACATGACTCTTTTTGAATTATGGTTTTCTCAGGGTATATGCCCAGTAGTGGGATTGCTGGGTCATATGGTAGTTCTATGTTTAGTTTTTTAAGGAACCTCCATGGAATATTACTCAGCCATAAAAAGAAACGAAACTGAGTTATTTGTAGTGAGGTGGATGGACCTAGAATCTGTCATACAGAGTGAAGTAAGTCAGAAAGAGAAAAACAAATACCGTATGCTAACACATATATATGGAATCTAAAGGGGGAAAAAACGGTTCTGAAGAACCTAGGGGCAGGACAGGAATAAAGACACAGACGTAGAGAATGGACTTGAGGACACAGGGAGGGGAAAGGGTAAGCTGGGACGAAGTGAGGGAGTGGCATGGACATATATACACGACCAAATGTAAAATAGATAGCTAGTGGGAAGCAGCCGCATAGCACAGGGAGATCAGCTCAGTGCTTTGTGACCACCTAGAGGGGTGGGATAGGGAGGGTGGAAGGGAGACGCAAGACGGAGGGGATATGGGGATATATATATACGTATAGCTGATTCACTTTGTTATACAGCAGAAACTAACACACCATTGTAAGGCAATTATACTCTAATAAAGGTGTTAAAAAAATGATTTAGACAAGGAAGATGACTTGACTGCAGACTTCTGGCCTCCAGACCCGTGAAGGGTTCCATTTCTGTTGCTTTCAGCCACCAAGTTTGTAATAATATGTTATAGAGACCCTAAAAACTGGTCCACAGGCACATTCCCATTGGGAGGGAAACTGCTCTAATTAACTTACCAGTGGTACCTGCCCACACTGCACTGTTTCCCTCCAGCTCTCGGTCATGATGAGGCTTCCAGAAAAGCGCAAATGAGGGCTGAGTCTGCGAGGAGGGCGCGTGACCCACTGAAGCAGGGAAGATGTTGGCGTTTACTCCACGGGCCAAGTCCAGGGTGGGTCACCTGAACCAAGAGACCCCGGCTGCTGGCCCCGCATGAGCCGTCAGCTGCTCCTGACCGGCAGTCCTGTGATGGGGCCAGGATACGGAGCTTCCCAGGGTGCACCACTCTGGGGGCATCCTCGTGGTCAATGGCCCCAGCCCACACGGCCCCCAGGTCTGCCTGTGATGAAAGCTTCAAGTGTCGGCTTAGAGGACCCGTTTGCAGTGCCCCTGACCCCTCACCTACCCCTACCCCTAACCTAACCCTCCCCTCGTGCCACACTCACATCTGCTCCAGCTTGGTCTTTTCGGACGCCCTCCCCACCACTTCCCATCCCACATGGCTACATCCATGGGAGCTCCAAGACGGTGAGGTCTCTTTTGCCCCCTGCCATTCCCAGGCCCCAGGACACTGCCCAACACACAGCTGGCGCTCCAGTACTACATTGACAGACTGAGTTTAAGGCAAGGTATCATCTAAAATTCAGATGCCGGATGCATCTCAGGGGTCTCATTGCTTCTGAGGGAAGAGGGGTGTCAGGTATGCCTCACACACAGTCCACCGACCCAGCAGGGGACAGTCCCCATGCATGTCCTCTTTGTGCCCTGTCTCTCTGTGTCTTTGCCTGGGGCCTTTCCAGCCATGGGCACTTGCTTGGTCCTAGGTAGGGCAGCCCAGAAGCACCGGGGACTTACAGCCTGGGTGGTGAAAGATGGGAGTCAGTGAACGGACACCCCAGATTTCTAGTCTCCCAAGCTCCTCAGAGGACCCGGGGGCTGAGGCCCAAAGTCCACACAGGACCCTGCTCACCCGCCACCCCTCACCAGCTTTCCTCCCTCCCCAGCTCCTCACCTGGGATCCTTCCCAAATCAACCATGTGCATCCGTCTTCCTCATGGGGTCAGTTTTCAGGGGTGCCCACACTAACACGAGGCAAGGGCACCGCGTCAGCCCGCTCCCACCCAACAAGAACACGTGCTCTTTGTAGCTCGGGAAGTCATGTGGGCCTCAGTTTAGTCTGGAAAGTTTTCCTTCCCAAATCACCAGACGCTTTACACTCTCTGGCAGTAATCTAGATCCTGAATCTGCAAAGCACTAGTCCCTGCCACGCAAAACAGCCATTCGGCACACGTTCTTGGCGGGTGAGTTGCTAATTCAAAAGTTCAAGACACAAGCCAGAGGCCAGTGTGCCTCCTTTTCATGTTTGACGGTTTTCACATGGGCAGCTCGTGGGCTCCGTGATCTGCCTGGGAACAGGCTTGTTCAGCTGCTGCTGCACGTGGGCAGAGAACAGGCAGAGGCAGAGATTTTTAGGGATTGACTTCCTTCCAACTGGGAAACATGTCCTCAAAGCAGGAATGCTGCCGTGGAATGCCTTGGACCCACGCGTGGGAGGGGACCGTGCCCGCTGGGGGACAGAGCCTCTCCAGCCAGCTGTGCCCCCCCCCCCAAGCCCACCAACACGACCTGCTCCCGTTCTCCAGGGACCACCACACCGCCACCTGCTGGCACTCAACCTGGACACCCATGCCTGGCCCTGCTGTCCAAACCACCCCAAGGCTGAGATCTCCATCAGCCTGTTTGTCTTGGCCCAGAGATCCTCATGACTTTTCAGTCATTCTAAAAACCAGCCCATGGCTGTCTTCAGTTTCTTGTTGGAAGAATGTAAAAGCCACGCATCAGCTGGGCTGATGGCATGGTGACAGGATACAAGGAAATTTACTCAACTGAACAGTGGAAACTGGCAGTTAGACTCAACAACCACAGAAACCAATTTTCTCCAAGGAGATGGACTGGACCAAAAAGTCAGCTGCCAGCTCCACACGGCTCAGCTGGTAGTGGATGAAAGTGCACCTCCCAGGGGAGTCAGGCGAGCTGAGGCCTCCAGGCAGGGGGGCCTGGCCACAGTAAGGCAGCCCGGGGCAGGCGGGGGGTGCGGAGAGAGCCTAGGAGGGCCATCCAAGGAGTGACATTTTAGAACATTTTTTCTGAATATAAATTAGCAAGTATTTATATTATGGAAAACTTGGAATCTCGAAAACTTTTAAAACACTGGTTGAATTTACAAGCTCAGGTCACGCCTTTTCATGCTGCTTTAAAACTCTTTTTAAACCTACTTTTCATATTTGCATGCCATCATTCCATTATAGCATAATTTATGCAAGCATTCTCCTAGTAGTAGACAATTATGCTATTTCCAGATGATTGTGGACAATCGCCATGGACATCTTTGTTTATAAATCTTGTCCCCCTTTACGCAAAAGCGTAAGTACTGAGTCAAAAGTATGACCCCTCCTTTTAATATTTAAAATAACAATTTTGTTATAGAAATGACACATACTCATCAAAGAAAAAACATGTTTAAATAAAAAAGTAGTGTTGGGAATAAAGACACAGACGTAGAGAATGGACTTGAGGACACGGGGAGGGGGAAGCGTAAGCTGGAATGAAGTGAGAGAGTGGCATGGACATATATACACGACCAAATGTAAAACAGCTAGCTAGTGAGAAGCAGCTGCATAGCACAGGGAGATCAGCTCAGTGCTTTGTGACCACCTAGAGGGGTGGGATAGGGAGGATGAGAGGGAGACGCAAGAGGGAGGGGATATGGGGATATATATATATATATATATACGTATAGCTGATTCACTTTGTTATACAGCAGAAACTAACACACCATTGTAAAGCAATTATATTCCAATAAAGATGTTAAAAAAAAAAAAAAAGTAGTGTTGGAGTTCCAGTCTCCACTCCAGCACATAGGAGCTTTGAAGTCATAACTCTGTCCTAACCAGAAGTAAAAACCTGAACAAACTGAAAAATTAACAATTCTTCTTGGATCCGTCAGAGAAGTGTGCTCACAGGGAAAACCACTGCTCCCAAAACTGGAGAGATGGCCAGGTAGACACTGAGACTCACTACTTACCAGAACAGAAACCTACCCGCAGAAATGTCCACAGGAACCAGTGCCTGGGCAGAAAAGCCTGAACTGTAATGGGTGAATTGCTGGAGGCTCAGTGCAGATAAGTCTGAGAGGTAAAAACTCCAGGGGGATCCAGTCATCAGGGACCCCACACTTCTGTGAGCGACACCACCAGGGCCTCAACCAGGTTCTCTCAGTGAATATTGGAGAAAAATCCCCTCATGCTCCTGGCATGGGGAGGGGAAAAGAAGCATTTTGGAATAGGTGAGACATCTGTCCTGGGGAGAAACTAGTTAACCAGAGCCTAACATTCTGGGTTTTATCAGACCCTAACTGTCCTGGAGGAAGGAAAATCCCCAACTCCCATCCATGCTAGCCCTCCTCTCCCACCTAAGGGAGGAGGAAAAAACTGAGAAACACTTATGAAGTTCACAGTCCAGAGGCACAGGCTCATAAAAAGAATGAGACCTAATCATAGGACCATAGTACCTTCCCTCCACCACAACTCACCACCACATCACTAAGGGCCTATTTACAGCAGGTCCTCTAACCCAGAACATCAGCTCTGGCTATCAGGAAAAAAATTACAAGACATACTAAAAGCCAAAAACCACAGTTTGAAGAGACAGTGCAAGCACAGAACCAGATTCAGATATGGCAGGGATGTTGGAATTACCAGACGGGGAATTTAAAATAACTATGATTAACATGCTAAGGGCTCTAGTGGATAGAGTAGATAGCACACAAGAGCAGATGAGCCATGTAAGCAGAGAGATGGAAATCCTAAGAAAGAACCAAAAAGAAATGCTGGAGATCAAAAACACCATAACAGAAATGAAAAAATGCCTTTGATGTGCTTATTAGTAGACTAGACACAGCAGAAGAAAGAATCGCTGAGCTTGCAGATAAATCAATTGAAACTTCCAAAACAGAAAAGTAAAGAGAAAAAAAAAAAAGACTGAAACTGAAAACAGAGCAGAATGTCCAAATATGGGATATTCACCAATTAAAAGAGATTGTCAGAATGGATCATAAAACAAGACCCAACTATATGTTGTCTACAAGAAACCCACCTTACATATAAAGACTTATGCTTCTTCCATTCTAATTTGGAAGCCTTTTACTTTTTTCTTGCCTGATTGCTCTGGCTAAGACCTCCAGTACTATGCTGAATAGGAGTGGTGAGGGTGGACATCCTTGTGTTCTTGATCTTGGAGGAAAAGCTTTCAACATTGCAGCGTTTAGTACGATGTTAGCTGTGGGCTTGTCATATATGACCTTGAATCATGTTGAGGTATGTTCCTTCTATACCCACTTTGTTGAAAGTTTTTATCATGAAAGGATGTTGAATTTTGTCTATTTTTTTCTGCAACAATTCAGATGATTATATCATTTTTATCTTTCATTCTATTAATGTGGTGTATCACATTTATTGATTTGTGTATGTTGAACCATTCTTGCATTCCAGGGATAAATCCCACTTGATTATGGTGTATGATTGATCATTTTAATGTGCTGTGGAATTCAATTTACTAGTATTTTGTTGAGAACTTTGCATCTATATTCATCAGGGGTAATGGTCTGTAGTTTTTGGGTTTTTTTTTCCTGCAGTGTGCCTGTCTGGCTTTGGTATCAGGGTAATTCTTGCCTTGTAAAATGAGTTTGGAAGTGTTCCCTCCTCTTTGTGAAAAAGTTTGAGAAGGATTGTCATCAAGTCTACTTTAATGTTTGGTAGAATTCACCATGAAGCCATCTGGTCCTGGGCTTTTATTTGTTGGCACATTATTCATTACTGATTCAATTTCTTTGTTATTGGTCTGTTTAGGTTTTCTATTTCTTCATAATTCAGTCTTGGTAGATTGTATGTATCTAGGATTTATCAGTTTCTTCTAGGTTGTCCAATTTGTTGGAAAAAGTAAAATGCTTCTGTTTGCAGATGACATTATCTTACACATAGAAAATCTTAATTCTCCCCCAAATCTGTTAAAACTAATAAAACTATTTCAGTAAATTTGCAGGATACAAAGTCAGCATACAAAAATCAGTTGTGTTTCTATACACTAACAATGAACTATCTGAAAAAGAAAACAATCCCATTTACAACAGCAGCATAAGCAATAATACTTAGGAGTAAATTTCACCAAGGAGGTGAAAGATCTATACACTGACAAGTATAAGACATAGAGGAAAGAAATTGAACAAGACACAAATAAATGGAAAAGTATTCCGTGTTCAGAAATTGGAGGAATTAATACTGGTAAAATGTCCATACTACCCAAGGCCATTTACAGATTCAACGCAAATGCTATCAAAATTCCAGTGGCAATTTTCACAGAAATAGAAAAAACAATTCTAAAACTCATGGAACCACAAAAGGCTCTGAATAGCCAAAGTGATCTTAGAGGCATCACACTTCCTGATTTCAAACCATATTACAAAGCTATAGTAATCAAAACAATGTAGTATTAGTATAAAAACAGACACATAAAGAGCCCAGAAATGAAACCATGGAACAAAATGGAACAGAAATAAACCCAGAAAGCCCAGAAATAAACCCATGCATATAACAGTCAACTAATATTTGACAAGGGAGCCGAGAATACTCAATGAGGAAAGGATAGTCTCTTCAAAAAATGGTGTTGGGAAAACTGGACAGCCACATGCAAAAGAATAATACTGAACCCTTCTGTTACTGCTTCCTCTGGAAAAGACAAAACTATGGAGGCAGTAAATGTATCAGTGGTTGCCAGGGAGGGATGACTAGGCAGAGAACAGAGGATTTTTAGGGAAGTGAAACTATTCTGTTTATGCTATAATGGTGAATATATGTCATTGTACATTTGTCAAAACCCACAGAACAGACAACACCAAGAGTGAACTCTAGTGTAAACTATGCACGTTGAGTGATGATGATGTGTCAATGCAAGTTCATCAATTGTAGCAAATGTGCCCCTCTGGTGCAGGATGTCCCTGCCCACACTTTGATTTCAGACCTCTGGCCTCCAGAACTGTTACAGTAGCCACAGGAAACCAATACACAGTGAGCGGCCAGATAGTCACAATCTGGGTTTCACCCCTCACATCTTACTGCATCCCATCACTTCTCCATTCATCTATCCACTTCTCCATCCATCTATCCACTTCTCCATCCATCCATTAATCTATATTGTTGTTTTTTTTTTACAGAACACAAGTTAAATTGCAAATACTAATACATTTCCCCCTAAACGCCTCAGCATGCTTACAATTAACTAGAACTCAGTAATAGTTTTTTTCTTTTGATGTAAAATTTATATACAATGCACAAATCTTAAGTGTATATTTGTCAAGTTTTGACAAATCCAAACTCTTTTCAAAATACAGAATATCACTGTCCCCCTTCCCAGCCAATCTTCTGCATTCCACAAAGGCAACCTGGTCCAATTTTTCCTTCCATAGAATAGTTTTGGCTATTCTAGAATTTTATATAAATGGAACCATAAGTATGTATTCTTATGAGTAAGGCTTCTTTCACAAATGCAGCATAATTTTTTTATTTTCACCCATGTTGTTATATGTATCAATAGTTTCTTCCTTTTTCTGCCAAGGAGGCAACCATTTTGTGAATTAACCCAGTCTCTTATTGAGGTACACCTGGGCTGCTTCCAATTTGGGGGTACTATCTGCAAAATGACTGTGGACATGTTTGTACAAGTCTTTTTAGGAGCACACGTTGTTATTTCTCTGGGATAAACACCTAGAAGAGAATTGTTGGGTCATAGGGTAAGAAACTACCAAGGACTGGGTTTTCCAAAGTTATTATACCATGTACATTCCCACATATATTCTGGTTGCTCCCTGACCTTGACAACATTTGGTGTCATCAGTCTTTTTCATTTTAGCCCTTAAGGTAAGTGTATACTGGTATAGAAGTAGCCACACTTTTATTAACACTTTTCCACATAATCAGACTTTTCTTATTCTGCTAAATATTTTAAGGCATGATTTTAACTGGCTGCTTATTATTATTGGTATAAATGGACCATAATCCAGTTAATTGCTTCCCCTTCGTCCACGCACTCTTTTAAAATGTAAGTATTGCTTCCTCCTATATTGCAGCCACAGACACAGTCCCTGGCCCTGGAGGCCGTGATCTAGTGAGGGACACACATGTGTCCACAGGCAATGACAGTGCATGAAATATTGACCCAAGTACAGGGTCTTGGGGGGACGCTTAGAGGAGACACCTGGCTCTTGGAGATTAGAAAACGTTTCCAGAAGTGACAACCAAGCTAAGTCTTAAAGAATGAGCACAAATCCCACAGGACAAGGTGTGTGTGTAAGGATGAGGCACACGATACAAATGGAGTAGGGCTTCCTCCCTCCAGTGGTTGCCCTAGACTCCTGCTGTGTCCAGCCAGGGAAGGGGAGGACACAGAGCGACCTGGGAAGGTCTTCCCTGGCTGGTCCCATCCTGCTGACCTAAGCCCAGCTCGGTGCTCCTGGGGCTTAAAGTAGACTCTTCACATTGGGTGAGTTCTCTGGAGACACCCTCCAATCCCATCGCTGGACTTCTCCCCTCAGTCCTCTTGGCAAAAGCAAGTGTTACTCATCCTCCCCCACCCTAAATGACAGTGCCACCTCTAGCTCCTTTCTGCCGAGGACTTCCCACCCGTTCAGGTGACCCTCATGGACAGGATCTAGTTTGACCCCGGGCCAGCTCTCCATGGTAGACCCCAGGCCAGCCCTCTGTGGTTGACCCCTGTGCCAACTCTCTACTCTTGACCCAGGGCTGGCCATTTATGGTTGACCTCCGAGTGGTCTCTCTGTGGTTGACCCCTGGCCATCTCTCTGTGGTTGACCCCTGGCCATCTCTCCGTGGTTGACCCCTGGCCATCTCTCTGTGGTTGACGCCAGGCCAGCTGTCTGTGGTGTGGGGCCCACACGAGGTCTCTGGGAGTCCAGACAAAAGCTCCAACTCTGCTGCTACAGCCCTGGCATACAGTCTCTCACCCCAAGGGAGTCGGGGTCTCCCAAGTGCAGAGCACCCATATCAAGTCTCCCCAGAAACATCCTGGAAGCAGCTCTCACTAAGCCCAGGGTCAGAATGAGACACCCCTCACCCCATGCCCTTCCAGGGCAGGGCTCCCTAAACAGCTCTGTCCAAAGGAGCCCCCTCTAGTTTCCAGGGATCCTCTTCTTGGCCTCTCCCCCTCTCCTGTTGGCTGGAACCACTGGCCCACTCAGGATTTAAAGCTGGCTTCCTTCCACCACCTTTGCAAGCCCACCGCCGTGGCCTCGCAGCTCCTCTGGACAATGGCGTCTGTCTCCGCGGCCTCATATGGGAGCGTCCCATCTTCACATCCTGGTTCATTCGCTTTTCCACGCTCTCCCCCCTCCCCCCAGCCTCTGGAGTGTTTATCAACTGAGGGTGGAAAAACTGTTTCTCATTCATTCTGCATTCTTCCCGAGTCTGCTGTTTATAACACTGGGTGCACAAAAATTTAACCTTTAAAGACCACAAAGAGCTTCTCTCAATGCACAGTCTCATCTGGGGAGTTTCAAATGTTCATTTTGAAACTCAAAACCTGAAAGCACTCTCCTTTGTTCTCTCTTGTTCTGTGGGGGCCTCCCTTCTCTGAGACGTGGGTCTTGCACAAGATGCTGGCGGCTGGAGGATCTTGAGGGAAGGGTCATCTGATAAACGTCACTGCCGGGAATGAAGCCTCCGTGCACCACCCCCCTCAGCGCTGGTCCAGCCACCTCTACCTCTCACCTCATCTCAGCTCTGCCGGGGGCTCCCACCTGCTCTCCCTCCGCCTCCCTCCCCTTCCTCTCACCTAACAGCCGGCCTCTCTCCAGCGGCAGCTAGAGTGGTCTTTCTCAAGCTTCAGCTGGGCTGCACTGAAAGCTTTCCGCAGTCTACCATGGTACATTCAATGAAACTCAGTCATCTTACAAGGCTTGAAGCCCCCGTGATCCAAGCCAGCACCCCCTCCCAGCCCCTCTCTGCATCTCCAGCACACATGCACCCAGGTCTTTGCTCCCTCTGGACCTTCTCACACCCAGTGCCCCTCTGCCTCGACTGCTCTCCCCAGTGTTATGTGGAGACAGCACCTTAACTTCTATGAGTTAACTTAAATGTTACTTCAATCTAGGTAATGTCCCCATGGTTTTCTTTGGGTGCGCATAATTTCTTTCACAAATTACGATTAACTAATTGTACAAATTATCACAAATTACAATTATGTACTTTACAATCTGTTTACCCATTTATGAGATATTTCCCTCACTATAAACTGTAACTCCGTGAGACTCCAGAATATGGTCCATAGTCAGTGCTCAAAAAAATGCCTTCGGGCTTCCCTGGTGGCACAGTGGTTAAGAATCTGCCCGCCAATGCAGGGGACACGGGTTCGAGCCCTGGTCCGGGAAGATCCCACATGCCGCAGAGCAACTAAGCCCGTGAGCCATGGCCACTGAGCCTGCGAGCCACAACTGCTGAGCCCATGAGCCACAACTACTGAGCCTGCACGTCTGGAGCCTGTGCTCTGCAACAAGAGAAGCCACTGCAATGAGAAGCCCACGCACCGCAACAAAGAGCAGCCCCTGCTCGATGCAGCTAGAGAAAACCCATGCGCAGCAATGAAGACCCAACTCAACCAAAAATAAAATAAATTAATTTTAAAAAAATGCCTTCACAGAGCCAATAAATGAATGAATGAACGAATGAATCAATCAATCAAAGAAATCTGGCATGTTGGAAGCTTTCAGTCGGTTGTGCTTTGCAAGAAAGCCCAGGCACATGGAGGAAGAAAAAGGCCAAAGGAAGATTGCAAGGACAAAGAGGCTCCAGACTTCTCCTATTATAAACAGTGCTGCCAAGAACCCACTGGCATGGAAATGTCTGTGTGTCTCTGGTTCTTTTTTAAAACTAAGTAACAGGAAATGGAATTACTGGGCCAAGTGTTACAAACATTCCCAAGCCTTTACATATACATTGCCTTCCAGAAAACTGTCAGTCAACAAAAGTGTGTATCTGTGGATACTACTGGGTGAGATTGATATTAGAGGAAGAGAAGGAGTCTAAAAAGAAGAAAATAAATGGAGAGAGAGACGTGCAGACACAGCAATGTATGGTTAACCCAGCACTGACGGACATAATAAAAATGTCTAAACGTGGGTCTGGGGCCGACTGCACTGTCTGTCCACGCTCTTCTCTTCCAGCCCCCCTTCCATGACCCCTCCCATCCCTGCACACCATCCCTCTGTGCTGGGCTTGGCCAATGGGATGTGAGCAGGTGTGATGGAAGCAGAGGCTTTGAACAGTTCTTGCACTTCTGCCCCCTCCGTGAGAGCTGCGTGCCCCGAGGAACCAACGGGTCCAAAACGAGGAAGGGTGTGGAGCAGTCCCCGCGGTCTCAGTGGAGTCCCCGCTGTCCCCAGGTGTGTGTGCTCTGCGAGGACCAGGTAAGGTGGCCAGGAGGAGTGGGCAGGACGGTTGGGAGGACACCGCCATGTCTGAGCTAGGGTTGGCGGTGATTGGATTAGGGCAATAGGTGTACACAATAAAAGTAAATAAATAGATTTTTTAGATATGAAACTTAGAGGACTTACTGGCAGATCAATGCGGTGGATTTAAAGTGACCACAGATTCCTCAGTCAAGAGATGGGGTCTTTTCCCAATAACATGTGACAGAAGTGACACTGAGGAAATTCCAAGGTTGGGCCCTAAGAACTGCAGCTTTCACTCTTGCTTGAGAAGCCTGATCCATCTGGAGAAGCCCCTGCAGGGAAAACCAGGGAACTCTGCCCGGTAGCCTTGCTGAGCTCCCAGCCAAGAGCCAGCACCACTGCCGGCGAGGTAAGTGAACCACACCCAACGTCCAGCCCTGAGGACAAGGGCCCAGCCAAGACCAGGGGAGCAGAAGAGTCAGCCAGCTGAGCACAGTCAACCCAGAAACTCATGAAGGAGAACAAACAGTGTTGCTGTGGTTTCCATACACTAAGCATTACCTTTATAGTTTACTGCTTTGGAGGAGCTTCCACCAAGGAGCCCCACCCATACTTGCACCTGATTTAGAGATGAAATCCTGGGCCTCAAGCCTGAGTCTGATGCCAGAATGGACCAGGGTAAAAGGATTTTGTTTATCAGGTGAATGTAAATAACTTTGGCCGTAGAGAAGACTACAGATTAAAGATGGCCCCGTGTTCTTTGCCGCTCTTCCCATGAAGAAGCCAAGCCGGGTAGAAAGGCCACCTGGAGGACCACCAAGGAGCTCTGATTCACAGCCCTGTCCCCTCCAGCCCCCAGCTGAAAGCCAGCACCAACCGGCAGCCGTAAGGCTGAGCTGTCTGGAGACACCACCTCACTTGATCCTCCACTTGACTGAAGCCCCACCCAGAGCGAGATGGAACCAAAGAACCATCCAGCTGAGCCCAGTCAACCCAAGAATTCAGGAGATAAGAAATGGCTGCTACGATTTAAGCCGCTAGGCTTTGGGTGAGTTTGTTATGCAGCGATGGATTGTTGAAGCTACAGGTGTGAGAGGAAAATAGGAATCAAGAGCAACTCCAGGATCTTTGGCCCGAGCACTAGGTGAAGGGTGGTGTGGTTGGACCACAGGGGAAAGAATAGGACTTTATCCAGGGTTGGAAATCAAGGGTTCAGGGTTGGATTTTCTTTTTTAATTTATTTATTTATCTGGCTGCGTCGGGTCTTAGCTGTGGCACGCGGGACCTTCGTTGTGGCCTGCAGGACCTCTCACTGTGGCACGTGGGCTTCTTTGTTGCAGTGCACAGACTTCTCTCTAGTTGTGGCATGTGGGCTCTAGAGCACTCGGGCTCAGTAGTTGCGACACGTGAGCTCTCTAGTTGTGGAGCACGGGCTCTAGAGCATGTGGGCTCAGTTGCCCTGTGGCATGTGAGATCTTAGTTCCCGCGTCCCCTGCATTGGAAGGCAGATTCTTAACCACTGGACCCCTAGGGAAGTCCCGGGCTTGGATATTTTAAATTTGAGGTGCCAGCTAGACATTGAGTTGGAGGTGGTGAGTAGGCAACTTCGGGTGCAGGGGAGAAGTTTGTATAAATTCAGAGTCATCGCTGGGTCCAGGTGTACACAGCCAGTGTTGGGATGGAGTCCCCTGGAGATAGGAAGGGGTGGGCTCTGATACACACCAACTCTGAGAGGCTGGGGGGGGACACGGCAGGTGCCTGCAAAGCCTGGGAGCCAGGGAAGAAGTCGGGGAGAGGCCAGAAAATGAGGGCGAGTATCCTGGGAGCAAAATGAGACAATGTTTCATGGAAAGGTTGTGAGCAAAGGTGCTGAGTCGCTGGGTGAGCTGAGCACCGAGGATTCACCCTTGGAAGGGCCGGGAGATCTTCCGCGACCCTGAGAGCCTTTCCATGATGCTGAAAGTGGAAGCCGGTGGGAGAAGGTTGAGAAGCAAAGGGGGGCGGGGGGAGGAACTGGAGAGAGGAGAGAGCAGGTCGGCTACACTTTCAAGAAACTTGGTCTAAGAGCACAGAGACATGACGCAAGGGCTGAAGGGAGACACGGGGCTGCGAAAGCGTTTGTCAGGATACAAGCTATTCAGCACGTTTCTAAGGGTGAGATCTAGAGAGCAGAAGACTCGGTGGTGACGGCGTGAAGATCCTCAGCAGCTGAGAGGGGTCTGAGAGCAGGGCCGGTCCTGAGAGCAGAGAGACGTCACCCTCTGCCACGTGGGCAGCCAGCCAGGTGGGTGTAGACGCAGGTGAATTTGTAAACTGGGTGATGAGGGCTTCTTGCTGATAATGAGGACTTTCAAACAGAGTGAGGACATCAGTTGGGATTGAAGAATGGAGAAAGGGTATTAGGAATATGAAAAGAAGGACGAAAGGGCAGTAAGGCTGTGAGGGAGCGGGTTACTAAGGAAGTGAGTGGGCATGACCACAGCTTGGAGCAAAGACAGCAGAGGGTGTTCCTAAGAGGGAAAGGAGAGAAGGCCTGAGAAGGAATCCCCAGGAAGGAAAATATAATGTGTCTCTGAGATGGAGAATTAGGTTGTGCGCCCTCTGCTCTCTCTGTAGCCAGCAAAGTCCTACTAGAAAGTCACCTGCATCTCGGGATGAGCAAGGGCCTGGTAATATGTCTCCCCTCGGACAACTGGGGCTGTGACCTTGAAGACGATGGGAAGGGGGCTCCACTGCCCAGGAAAAAAAGGTGGAATCAGAACTTCTGTGCTTTGAGGCTGAAAAGAAAAATCTGCCCCAAATGCTAGCAACTAGTGATCTGTCTTCCTTATTTCTCTCCTTTCTGACTTCCTGCAGGTTTGAAAGTTTTCAAGATAAAAGTTGGGGGAGGAGGAAAGGAAGTTCTGCTTGAGCTCTTAAGGTGTAAATCTTCAGGTAAGAAAAGGGGACCGACTGGGGCTCTGGGTTCTGGAGCCTAGGCCACACTGCCCCGTCATCCTAAGAGAGCCGGGCTCTGGGGAGATGATGGAATATAGGTTTGGAACATAAGTCGGGGCACAGGAGCAGGAAGTTGTCCACCTCAGCAAGGTGGAGGCCACCTGTCCTCTGAGCCAGACCAAGGAGGCAGCGGGCCTCTGGGTGACCAGCCAGCCTGTTGGACCCTGGACGACCGGCCCTAGACAGTGATGCCACATGGCAGGAAGAGGTGCTACGCGGCTGGGGACTGACTACCCCGCACAGAAATCAGGCACAAGGACCCCAACACCCAGACTGCACAAGACCTGGCGTCTTGTGGGGGATGGGGAGGGAAATATTCAAGAGAGAAAAATCTAGTACTTCCAAAACAAAAATGTAGGGCACACATTTCAGGGAGCAAAAAGACCTTTCTCAGCCCCTGGAGTTTGGTAGGACAAGGAAGCATCCACTCCCTCCATCAGTGGTCAGTGCTCGACCTGCCCACGCTGTGCTAGGCCCCAGCGAGGACCAGCAAACATGTCTCTGTCCTCTTGGGATGCCCAGCACAGTGTGGAAGCTGCCGGTGGGCAGGTCTGAGAGCAGAGCTGGGGGACCAGGTAGGGGGGAAGCAGTAGGACTGAATTCAGACTTGGCCGATCAGCAAAGCTCCCCAAGGAATGAGATCCAGTGAGACCGGGTTCTGGAGAAAGTCCTCCTCCTGGCCACGTCCTCACATGGCCTTTCCTTAATGCCCTCATGTACAGGGAGAGGGAGGGCTTCCTCTCTTCCTAAGGGCCTCGATCCCACCGTGGACCTGTTAGGGAACCACTGGCTGAAACCATGCACCCTGGCCAGGCCCTACAGTAACCACTTGCGTGAGTTCTCTTACTACAGGAGGTAAGGAAATCGGAACCAACAAACTACCACCAACTGGAAGAATTCAGGAAAGGTCAAAAAGAGAAAGTAGACACCAGTCTATATGTCCTACCAACCTCCCAGAATCCTTCTCGCCGGAATCCACGTTGGCTGAGCCATGCACCCACCACCAGGAAGGACCCTGAGTCAGAATGATTGGCCAGAGACAACCCAGAAACTAACCCCATCACCATAAAACCCCAGACTGGGAGCCACGCGGCAGAGCAGTCCTCCTGGGTCCTCTCACCCTCCTGTTCTCCTCCTGGGCGGCCCTTCCCAGTAAAGTCCCCTGCTTTGTCAGCACGTGTGTCTCCTCGGACAATTCATTTCTGAGTGTTAGACAAGAGCCCACTCTCGGGCCCTGGAAGAGGTCCCCCTTCCTGCAACAGACCCACACTCATGACCTCATATAACCCTACTCACCTCCCAAAAGCCCCACCTCCTCACATGGGGCCCCCATAATCACATTGGGAATTAGGGTTCCAGCGTAGGAACTTGGGGGGATGCAAACATCCAGCCCATAGCAGAAGCGACAGGACCAGATGCGCGTATCGGAAAGGCAATGTACACAATGAATCAGAAGGGAGATTGGCAAGCAGGAAGACAGGGAGAGGTGAGGGTACCTGCAGGAAGGAGGAGAAAGGCTGCTGGGTCTGAGAGGAGGGGGCAGGTGGGACCCACAGAGCCCCCAGCACTGCCTCCTGGCACAGGGGCCATCACAGTGCAAGGCCTAAGTGAGCCCCCAGGCTCAGCCCCTGGTCAGCTGAAGGGAGGGGCCTGGGGCACTAGGTCTTCGGCGCTTCTGGTTCTCCTCCTGCTGGCCGGCCACATGGTAGATTTGGAAGGCAGGAGGCACGTGACTCACTCTGACCAATTAGATGTGGGCAGAAGCACCCTGAGTCACCTCCACAGGAAGCATTGAAGAGCCAGTGAGTGGGTTATGGTGGCACTTCTCCCCCTCCCGTGCCACCCTAACCCACAGGGTCCAGACAGGGGAGCCTCGAAAGCCTGAGCCCCTCACCAAGTGGCCAGCCTGGTGAATGGCAAACGAGTGTCTGTTGCTCAAGCCGTGAGATCTTGCTTAAGCCGCTGAGATCTGAGGTGTGTTTGTTACCACACTTGACCTAGCCCATCCCTGACTGATACATCCCCTCTCTCACTCCGTCACAGGATGGGGGCCTCGGGCTGCGGGTCACGTTTCCCTTTTCTCCAGAACAGCGCCATTAGCAGGACTGAAGTGCTTGCTTACAACATTCTGGGCACTGTTTTAAGGGCTTTATTTATATTGACTCATTTCTCACCACAACCCCATGAAGGGGTTGCTATTCTTGTCCTCATTTTAAAGATGGAGAAACTGAGGCACAGAGAGGTGAAGTAACTTGCCCCAGGTCACCCAGCTAGTAAGTGGCACGGCCAGGATTTGAACCTGTGCCCTCTGGCTCCGTGCTTTTGTTCACTGAGCTGTGCTGCCCCTCAGGAAGCAAGAAGTGGTGGTAAGAATTTATTGGGAAGGTAACCTCATCCTGCGGAGAGTTCTCCAGGAAACAGTAAAACGTGAATAAGGAGGAGAGCCTTTGGCACGCTGGGCCCAGGCCGGTCCCCAGGACCCACCGTGAGGAAAGCGGGAGGCCTTTCCCGGCCAGTCCAGACCCCGACACCTCCTAGAATGTTGCAGCCACAGCCTGGAGACCATCTCTCTCACCCCTGGCTCAGAGAAGAGAGACTCCCAGGCCCGCCCTGTCCCAGCCCCTCGGCCAAGCGTCCCAGGAGGAACAGCCGCAGGCACGTCTCACGTCACTGCACAGCCATCCGTGGGGCGGAGCTGCTGCCACCAGCGCTGCTCCAACACACCCAGGGCCCCTGGTCTCCAGCCACGACCACTGCACCATCTGCAGCTCGAGCCCACCGTCCGGATGGGCCGTCCCGGATCTGCATCCCTCGCCCTCCATCGCCCCTCCTCCAGGTCCAGTCCCGGCTTTGGCACCAGCCGGACGACGGATCAGATCCAGGTCAGATCTGAGCCGCGCCGGGCGGCCCAGCAAGGTGTGTCCCCGAAGGGCGAGGAGGCGCCGTGTCCCTGAAAACACCTCTGCAGTTCAACCAGGTAGGTCCTGGCAGAGGCTGTGTCGTCTGGGGGCTTGGGGGTCAGGCCGCCAAGGATTCTGGTACTTACATTTGGCCGTGACCAGAGGTGAGCGCTGAGGCTGAGTGCATGGGAATATTATTTCAACTGCCTTTAAGACAACTCGCTCCCCGTCATAAAACTCTTGGCTGGCACCTTAGCTCTCGAGCTTTCAGCCTTAAGTGCCGTTGGTACGTTTCTCAGCAACATTAATTAAAATCCTTTTAAAGACCGGGCTGTTTTCCACACAGGAAGGCTCTCACCTGGGGAGCACTTTCACAGGTGAATTGACTCTTTAAAAGCTTTTAAATTAATGTCATTCCCCACAGCTCTTATTTTTCCAAAGAGAAAGCCTTACAAAGTCACCTCCTTCCTCCCCGGCGGGCAGGCGAGCGAGGTCAAGTTCGGTGGGGAAGTGGGGGCAAGGGTGGCCCTGCAGAGGGCGCTCCATGGGAGGCCACACGGCCTGCCGGCACCTACACATGGGCAGACCTCACCGGGGCTTGGCTTCAATAACACGCTTCTGGAAAGGGAGGTCTCCCTCTCTTTGGCTTCACACACTGTTTCTGTTCAGAAGAAATTATCCGTAGAGGACTAAATGCCCCCCACATTGTTCTATTCCTCAAAGACCCTGATAGCAGCTCAGTCCGTGCACTTAACCCCCTGCTCCTGGCCAAGCAGGATTCCTGAGCAGATGCCGCCCCAGCATATGGCTGCGGCCTGTGTTCAGTGCTTGGGGCGTGAGATCTAATTTCGTCCTCACAGCTATGCCCTGAGGAAGTGTTATGATCTCCTAAAAAGGCAGAGAGGGGCTCAGAGAGGCCAAGCGAACTGTACCAGGTAACACAGCAGGTGAGTGAGGAAGCAGGGGCTATATTTCAATTCTTCTGGCTCTGAAGTCTGCTCTGGATAGTGGGCTGGTTTTGTAAATATTTTAATAAAGATGAAAGGTGCAGAGAAGAATCAGGAAGCAAAGAAGCAGAGGAGAATCAGGAAGCAAAGAAGCAGAGGAGACTCAGGAAGCAAAGAAGCAGAGAAGAATCAGGAAGCAAAGAGGCAGAGGAGAATCAGGAAGCAAAGAGGCAGAGGAGAATCTGGAAGCAAAGAAGCAGAGGAGAATCAGGAAGAGCCCAAACGTGCAGCTTGGCCTGCGACTCTGGCACTTCCTACCTCCCCCAACCCGGTGGGCGGCGGAGGGGGGGGCGTTCTTTAGCCCCTCCCCACCTGTTAGAGAGATCAGGGTAGAAGGCAGGGCTGAGGAGGCCCCCAGGGGCTCCCAGAAGAGGCCTTGGAAGCTGGAACAGAACAGGGTGCAGCTGCAGCCCCGGAGGCCCGGGGTGAGCAGATCAGCCCCCCCAGGACCCCCGGGACCTGTGGTACCTGTGGGACAGTGGGGAACCCAGGGCCAGGGCAGCCTGCAGGCCGTGGACCAGCTGCCCAGTGCCAGCTGATCCAGGGACAAAGCATGACTTAATCCAGGTTAGGGAGAACGTAGCACCGGGGGTGGAGCGCTCGTCCAGCTGGCTTGTCCTGGGAAACATGACCCCCCAACAGCAGCGAGAGTGCAGAGGAGCGGGGATGGGGGTGGGAGGAGGTCCGCAGCGGGTGTCACCCAGCGCCCGGGCAGACTGGGCCACGAACCACCCAGCCTGGGGGAAGCGCGACCCCAACTCCACCCTCAGCCGTGGGCAGCGCTCGGAGTCAGAGCTTCCAGGTGCCCAGAGGGCCCACAGCACGTCAGCAGGACAGCCAGGGCCTGGGACACACAGGAGAATCGGGACAGAGCCCGTCGGTGGGTTGGGCTGCTGTGAAGGCGCCCCCGCCTCTGTTCTCAGCAGGGCCTGTCCGCTCACACACACGGCGCTGAGCCCATCCGCAGGGGGCCCAGGAGGCCCCCCGGGCTTCCGCGCAGATGACGGGGCTCAGGGAGCAGGGGTGCTGAGTGGAGGGTCTGCGGGGACCCCCGGAATCCTCTCTGGAGGTCACGGGCTGCGCGGTCAGCTGGGGTCTCTGATTCCGGGATCCCGTGGGCAGGGGGCACCCGGCCACATCCATGCGGAGGTGCAGGGGCCACTGGGCCCTGCATGAGCGACAGGGAGGGGGCATCAGAGCTGCTGCACTGTCCTCGCACCCGTGCCGGCGGTTCTCCCTCCCCACCCGACCAGTCCACTCGGGTCTAAATGAAAACCTGAACTTCTCATCCCGTTTAAAGCTTCCCGCCACCCGCAGCTCAGGCCTGACCCTCAGCCGGGCAGAGCAGAGGGGCTGGTCTGCTTCCCCACCTGTCCCTCCTCTGCCCATCCACCCCGACGGTTCTCCAGGCCGGGGAGTACTGGGGAGGAGAGGGTGGTGAGGGGCTGCGGAAACCGCACCGGTGCCCCCCTCTGACGGTTGTCCGCACACTCTCTGTGGGGACCCCTGGTGTCCCTGTGCCGTGCTGGCCGTCACCGTGGCCCTCAGCTCCACCTGGTCCACCCACCACGTCTTCGCCGCCTTCCCCTCAGCAGGAGCTTCCCAGGCAGCTGGCCCTCAGCCGCGTTCCGAGGCTCTCACACCGCACCTTGTCCCATCCCAGCCGGGGATGCAGAGACCTGCCGCCCCTGCCCCCAGGCTGGGATTTATTTACAGGTAGTGCCAGGACCCGGGCTGCTGGCAGGATGACAACCCAGCTGGGATGCATGCCCAATGCCCGCCCGTAGAGGGAGGCCAGCAGAGACACGGAGAATCCGAGGGACCCCTCTCCCCACCCCTGTCCCTGCCAAGCTGAGACCCAGCCTGGGGAGACTCGAGGGGACCCCTGAACTGAAGGTTTAAACACCGGGGTCAATCTGGAAGACATTCGGTTACATTTCAGTTATCAGGCTCCGTGGAGCCTGGATTCCAAAAATACGCTTGGTTACAGAGAAATAATAATTACCTTTGGAAACCTTTTACTAAAGTGCACTATACAGACAGAGAAGGGTGCCGGCTGTAAGCGTGGAGCTCAATGAATCTCTCACAAACTGGAGACACCCAATAAAGTGGTTACTTTTTAAACTTTGCGTGTGTGGCCTGTGAGAACACTGTTCCCGCAGCAGGGGAAATGAGTCTTCCAGCCAACAAGCGTTTTCAGTCCCCTTGCAGAGCCCCTCGCACACACAGGCCGCCGGGGAGGTCTGGCCGCATGGAGGACAGTGTCCAGCTGGCAGACAGGTCCCGGTCACCCCTGTGGGGACAGCAGGCTCCTGACGGGGAGACCTGGGAACTGGCGCACAACACAGGCAATGTCCTCCAGAGCGTCCGCCCTCCACCCGGCCCCGGATGAAACATCAGTCGTGTTTCACCTGGGGGCTGGTGAAAGCCCGAAGCCCAGGCCGCCCCCCAGACCAGCTAATCAAACCTCCGAGGTTCACCCCGCAGAGCCTGTTTGTTAGAGGCGTCCAGACAGCTCCACGGGCTGTGGAGTTCGTGCCACAATCCTTGTACACTGCCGTACACACATTCCCCAGGAACGGGAGGGTTCAGGAAACCTCCGCGAATCCTTTGTACACATTCAGAAAGTTGAGGAACTTCTCGAGGGCTAGTTGACCAGGGCGTTAGTCAGTGCAGGCCGTCTTAACAAAGAACCACAGACCAGGCGGCTTAAACAACAGAAAGCTGTCTCCTCACACCTCGGGAGCCTGGAGGCTGAGATCAAGACCGGGGTTCTCGTGAGGGCTCCCTCCTTGCGGTGTACATGGCTGTCCTCCCTCTGTGTGTGTCTGTGTCCTCATCCCCTCTTCTCATAAGGACGCCCACCCTGGTGACCTCATTCTGACTTAACCTATGTAAAGAGCCTCAGGATGCAGCACATGCCAAGGTGCTGGGGGTCGGGGCTTCTACGTGTGAACTTGGTGCGGTGGGGAGACACAGGTCAGCCCATGCCAGCCAGGTACCTGCTACCTGACCAGTAGAGATGCCCGGGGCTGGGGCTGGGGGGCACCTTGTACAGAATTCTCTTTCCATGTGGACAGAACACGATGCTGGATGAGCCCTAATCAGAACCAGCTCGGCTCCCGGCACCCAGAGGCCAGCCCCTGGCGAGCAGCCCCTGCTCCGGCTGTCTTTCCGCAGCTGATTCTGGCGGTGTCTACACTTCACACGGATTTCAGACAGCGTGTCTGTTGTGTGGGGGAGGACGGATCTGAGCGGGAAGAGGCCGGGGTAGGGGAGGCATCAGAGGCTGCAGCAATCGTCCTGGCGATAAGTGATAGGATATAAAAGGGGCGTGGGCCGCGAGGGTGCACATCGCCCATGGAATCACTCACAGATGTCTGTGCACAGGGAGGAGAGCCAGGCTGCGTGAGAAGACTCGCCGTGTCAGTCAGGATTGGGGATGCTGCCCTGACGAGCGAAGGCAGGAGCACCGCTCAGGGACCCCTGGAAATGCATCCCTGTCTGGACTCCATAACTGTAAAGGTGTTCTATTTCCTGCAACATTTAGATCAAAGGGCTTTGTTTTAAGACTTGGGGCTGCTATTTCCATTTCTCTGGAGGATTCATAAGAGGGAAGAGCCAGCTCCTATCAGGGCAGGCTGAAGTGAAGAGAGAGGAAAGGGCTGCTTTCCTTTCAAAAGCAAGACCCCTCAAAGACCCCTGGGCTTGCCGATCTCATGTTGCCGGAAATGAACTCGGCCCCAATAGCAGATAAAGAATGAAAATTCCTTTGGTGGAAGGAAAAAGGATCGGGTTCTTATTGTGAACTTGCCCCTCTCTCCAGGAAACACACACATGCTCTCTGAAGCCATCAGAAAAAGAGGATATGGGCTTCCCTGGTGACACAGTGGTTAAGAATCCGCCTGCCGATGCAGAGGACACGGGTTCGAGCCCTGGTCCGGGAAGATCCCACATGCCGCGGAGCAACTAAGCCCGTGCGCCACAACTACTGAGCCTGCACTCTAGAGCCCGCGAGCCACAACTGCTGAAGCCTGCTTGCCTAGAGCCCGTGCTCCGAAACAGGAGAAGCCACTGCAGTGAGAAGCCCACGCACCACAACAAAGAGCAGCCCCCGCTCGCCGCAACTAGAGAAAGCCCGCTCGCAGCATCGAAGACCCAACGCAGCCAAAAATAGATAAATAAAATAAATATTTTTAAAAAGAGGATCTTCTCATTTGCTGCTTCTGCAGAGGTGAAGACACTGCTTCCACCTCCATCGCTGGCGGGGGAGACTGGGTGACCTCATGTTGTCCAGACCACCCATCCACCAGAGCTATCCTCACCCTCTTCCTTACCAACAGGAGACTGCTCCACTGGAATGTTCCAGGGGAACAAGAGACACCTCACGATCACTTCCACTTACATCACCCCCACTTCCCTTTCAAAGAGCTCAAGGGCGCTGAGGTTTTATGTGTAAGGGGATCCTAGGGCCACCCACGTGGTAGAAGCCGGGGCTGCCAGAAGAATTTCCAGATTGTACATATCTCCTTTCCTGGATCTGGGCTCTTAACCTCATTACTAAACGTTGAGTCTTTTGCACTAAGGTATGAGATTTCAAATATTTATAAGCAGAGGCATCATTCGTAAAATGAAATCTTACGCAGCAACCTAATTTATAGAATAAATTACTGTGGAGCTCTGCTGGCTGCGGTGGGCCCAGAGCCTCCCCTCACCCCTGGGTGGGCTCCAGGCAGCCCACAGAGCTCAGGTAGGTGCCTCCTGAAAGCCGGGGAAACAAAGGACTCCCTCACCAGGTGGAAACGCCCAGCCTCCCCAGAGGGACAGAGGGACAGTGGGACAGCTCAGGACACCAGTTTCTAGTATGTGCCTACGTGTGTCCTCAGGGGAGGTTTGTATGAGCCCAGCAACACACCCAGTGTTGTGTTCATTCCTGAGGATAAAAGCATCTTGGACGATCTTGCCTCTGCCCCCAGAGTACTGACGGGTCACCAGTGGGAGAAATGTAGCAGTAAACAACAATCGTGATTCACTTAAGGAAGATGTGAAGGAGAAGGAAAAAATATGGGAAGACACACTGTGCTTCTAAGTGTAAATCAGATTTTTCAATAAGTTAGATTTTCCCAAATTTTCATGAGTTTAATGCCACCCCCAAAATTCAACTGAATGATGCCAAAGATTACCTGAAAGAATAAACTGATAAGAATACCTAAGACTTTGGGGAAAAAGGAGCAGTGAGGGTTACTTGCCATTTGGGATATTAAAACACATGAGAAAGTTACAACAATAAAAACAGTAACTTAAGGGTGCAAAGATCAATAGACCAATGGTGGGTATAAGATACACCTGAAAAAGACCCTATTAGTAAAATTTAATATACGATCAAAGAAGCATTACAGGGCTTCCCTGGTGGTGCAGTGGTTGACAGTCCGCCTGCCGATGCAGGGGACACGGGTTCGTGCCCCGGTCCGGGAAGATCCCACATGCCGCGGAGCGGCTGGGCCCATGAGCCATGGCCGCTGAGCCTGCGCGTCCGGAGCCTGTGCTCCGCAACGGGAGAGGCCACAACAGTGAGAGGCCCGCGTACCGCAAAAAAAAAAAAAGAAGCATTACAGATGGCTAGAGAGGGGATGAAACACTCAACTAATGGTGTTTGAAAAACTGACTCAATGGGAAAAACTTTAAGTTAGAGCCTCACTCCAAGCCATATCCCAAAATAAATTCCAAATAGATGGAAAAGCTAAACGTAAAAAGAAACCATGACAATTTCCTAGAAAATATAGTTGAATATTTAACTGACTTCACTGGTAAGTAAGATCTTACCAAGTATGAAAACAAATAGCAGAGGAAAAAATTACCTAAAATGTAAGAGGGTCTGTACCTCAAGTGATAAGATTAAACAAATGACAAATCAAGAAAAAATATGGGTAACAAAGATGACAAAGAGTTAATAGCTTACTCTAGAAAAGGGTGTTTTAACACATTTTTTAAAAGGCAAGCTTCCAATAGAAAAAAAAGAGGCAAAGACCTCACAGGAAATTCACAGAAGAAAAACATGGAAATGGCCAAAAAATTATATTAAAAATATATTAAACCACATTAACCCATGTTTTCTTCTCTATAGTTTACTGCATTTTCTAAATTTCATCATCAGAAGAGAGTACAGGCAGGATGGATCCATTTATAGAAAGCCCCGAAGCAGGCAGAAACTCGTCTGTGAGGCTGGGAACGAGGGCGGAGGTTCCTTCTGGGCGTTAACCTCTGGATGTGGCGAAGGGGGTGAGGTGTTCTGTACCATTCTAATCCTGCTTCGGTGATGATTACACAGGCCTGTTCACGTTGTCGAAATTCACCAAGCTGAACACTAATAATGTGTATACTTTTCTGTATTTATGTGTACTTTGTTTACTTTTAAATGGCAAAAGATCCCACAAAAAATAGAAAAGAAGAAATGTACAAAATATATTTTTAACAGAGATGACCTGTAAGGTGTAAGTGCCCAAAATATACAGTGAGGGTGAACTCACAAGAGAGACCCAAATACCCAACAGAAAAACGGACAAGGGCTATAAACAGGCAAAAGAAAGGAATCGGAATAACTGTCCATCACACACCTGAGAAGCTGCTCACGATCACTAGAAGTCAGGGAAAGCCGATTAGAGCAACAGAGAGACATCACTACACCCATCAGCCCACAAAAAACTTAAAAATAAAAAAATCCGGAATGCATATTCATGGGAGCGATATGGAGAGGGGGGTCTCCGTACACTGCTGGTGGCGACGCGAAGGGTCCTGGCGCTTTCCGGAAGCAAAGCGGCAACGGATAGTGAAATCAAAATGGAATACGTGCCCTCCAGGTAGAATCCAAGGTAACAGCAACTAAAGGAGACACGGTGTTTTCAGAGAGGCTTGTCTTCTCCTTGTCTTCGAGGTCACAGGAGTTGCCGGTTCACATCATAGGTCCCCTGCTGGATTTTCCCCCCGTTCATTCATCCCAGAAGCAGGGATTGACCTGGACTGGTTTGCTCCCCTACGCTGTCTGAGGGCTCTGTGTGCCCCTGTTGGTGTCCACCAAGCTTTATGCTGGTGCAGTAGCCTTCTCCTGGGTCTCCCGGCGTCCCGCTTAGCCCGCTCCATCCCGCCTGCACACTGCGGCCAGCAGGAGCCTCAGAAAACACGGATGCGATCAGGGCATCTTCTGTCCATTGTTCTTCATTTTTCATTTCCAAGAAAACAATGAAACGTTCTCACCAGGGTCTTCACACCCTGGCCCCTGCCAGCCACGCCTGTTTCATGTCACCACCCTGAGCCCCTCCCTCACCCACCCCCTGCCACTCTGGCCTTCCGTCACCTCCTGGACCGCACCAGGCGCCTTGCTCCTTGACAGCCTTCCTTCAAGCCCCCTGTGCTTGTCCTCCCCTTCCCCAGGATGCCCTGTCTCCCTGCGGCCAGGCTCCGGAGAGCATCACCACGCGCTCGCCGTCCCTTGGACCCTTCCCAGCTCTTTCACAACCGTGAGTAAATAACTCTGTAAGCCCTTGAGCGATGTCTGTCTCCCTCCGAGACTGGAGCTCCTCGGCACAGGGAGCACGTCCACCCTCCTCACAGCCGCGTCCCCAGCTCCCCGCAGGGTCTGGCACCGGGAAGGCACCCGGTCAGTAATAGCCGAACGCTGCATTAGTGCACTGTCCTCTGAGCCCGGCAGGTGACATCTCCCAGCGCGGTCGTGCGATGGAAGGAGAAGGGACAGTGGGGGAAGCATGCTGGTGTCTCCTGGGGGTGACAGATGCTCAGGCCCCCTATGTTTCCTGAGAATACCCCAACGACCTCAGGGCTGGGGGTGTGGGGAGAGCCCGGGGTCTACTCCGCAGTCAGATGCCTGGGTTCCAGGCCCAGCTCTGATACCAACGGCAGTGGGACCAGGACCTCTCCACGCCTGTTTCTTAACCTAAAAACTGGGCAGGTGGGAGGAGGTGGAAGATGACAGTGACACCAGGTGTGCTACCTGGGCAGCCACGCCGGGCCCCTTGCTCAGAAGGCCTGCGCTTGGTGTAATGCCCTGCTGTCCCTGTCAGGAGAGCCTGAAGACGTTTTGAACGAAGGGCCCACACTTTGATTTTGCCCTGGGTCCCACAAATTGTGTACCCAGGCCCGATACCATTTATCCCAGTGTGGTAATGCCAGGGGCGCGCCTTCAGCCACCAGGAGCGTGAAGGGCTCACTAGGTGGCGTCTGCTGCCTCGGGGGCCCCCTGGCTCGTGGGGGATGGCTGGCCTGACACCTCGTAGCCTGAGGGCGCCGTCTCTCCAGCCCCAGGAGGATTTCAGGGACCAGGGCGCTGCTCCAGGTCGAAGTGGCAAAGGTGCAGCCCACCCACTCTTGTCCCCTCTTTCCCCTCTTCCAAGGGGCCCCTCCACTGTCAGGAGAAATGCTCGCACGTTCGGGGACCCCTCCCTACCACTTCCTGTGGACACTTTGAGGCTTCTGACCCTCCAGGCTCGCAGGGGGGCTGGAGTCGCCTCGCCCCCGAGCAGGTGGGCCCCGAGCAGCGGAGGTGGGTGAGCCCTCCGCCCTCCGCCCTCATGAGCCACCGCAAAACCACCGCGGCAGCTTTACGACGGGGCAACCGGCCTGGAGGGGAGCGAGCTCTGCTGACTGTCACTACCCTCCACAATTAGCAAAGACATATTTCAGGATCATATATGCAAGCAGTCGAAAGGCAAATGGCTTTAACAGTGAATTAGTAAAGGGTTTTTTGCCGGGCTGAGAGTCCCACAGCATATAAAGCCCGAAGCGCTTAGCGTATGGATTTAAGCGCCAGCAGGCGTGTGTGCTCTGCGCGGTCCCCCTGCTGGCGGTGCTGACCCAGGGACGCGCTCGTTCCCACCCTGGCTTGTTTCCCAGCAGCCGGGGCGCCCAGGGGTGATGCTGGGTGCTGAGTCTGCCTCACCGCCTCCCAGTGCAGCTGGAACCGAACCTCAAAGCCCCTTCTCGCAGGGCGCTGTGGTATCTCCGGAAAGCCGCCACGCAGAGTGGCTGATACAACAGGCCTGGCCCTCACCACCCCTCCGGATAACACTGGAGATTACTTTAATGCCTCCAGTTCTTAATTTGAAAAACAGATGAGAAAAACACTTGAGATCATCTCTAAAAGTACAGCTAAACCCTAAATTAACTTCACCTTATTTCTACGATCCTCAACATTTTTCTTTCTCTGTAGGTTAATAGTTCTTGAGAAAAACGTGCTTGCCTCACCTGGAGATGGAACAGTTTCCCCTGAGACGACAGGTCATGGGAGGGGAGAGGAAGGGCCCTGGGAAGGATCTCACCCCGTGAGGGGACAAACAGGGAACCGAGGCCAGCCAGGACAAGAGGCAAGAAGGCGGTCAGTTCTGCTGGTTCTTGGACGAGGTGTTGAGGAAGCAGCTTGGACAAAGGGAGGGAGGCAGGTGGGACGGAGGCCAGACAGGCCACCAAGCTGCCCTGTGCCGGGCCCGGCCACAGACCGGAGCCTGGCATGTGTGGGCCCAATGACCCCAGCCGGGGCCAGAGAGGGGACCCAGGCGACAGTCAGAAAGGGCTGCTCTGGATGGCACCTTTGTGTGCAGAATCCAGTCCCACCTTACACAGGAGGAAACTGAGGTCCACAGAGGTGAACCTGCCCCCCCTTCTCACAGAGGAGGAGGGCAGAGCCGGGCATGTGCCAGGCCCCTGCCCCCAGCACAGAGCCCAGCCCCCAGGCAAGCTGTACAAAGCTGGACGAGCTACGAAATGCCAGAAACAGGACCTTAAAGTGTAACTTTAAATGCACGTCCTTTGCGCTCAAAGTGCCAACTCTACACCAAGCTGAACAGGGCGGCTCCGAACCTTACTCACTTGGAGTCTAACGCGTCAAGTTTGAGCGGGAGCCCTCAGGGACCCACCCTGACCTGTCCTTCCCCTTCTAGAAGCCCAGCCCAGCCCACACCCCACACACACCTGGGGCAGCCACTCCACTGTCACCACCCCACCAGCTCCAGGGTGACCGACTCGTCCCCATGACCTGGAACTGGGGGTCCCCCAAATGCAAGACTTTCAGTTTTAAAAACAATAAAATTCCGGACACACCAGGACAAGCTGGTGACCCAGCTCCCCTCCCAGGCGTCCCTGTGCCTGAGGGCCACCCCTGCCCCATCAGGAAGCCGCCTCCCTGCCCCCAGACAGAACGCCCTCCCTGGGGTCTCCCTGCTGCTGACTGCCTTCTTCCTGACCCAGAGCCACTGGTGCACATGTGGCAGCTCTGTGGTCAGGGGGGCGCAGATTAAGGGTCCTGTCTCCGCATGGCGGGGTCTCTTACTTTGCAGCTGCTCACAAATCAGCAGTTACCCAGAGCATCACAGAGAAGCACACATTCATTTGGGCTCTCCTCCCACCCACCATTCTGCTGCTGGCCGCCCCCCGCCACCCCAAAGACCATTTTTAGGAAGTCAATGTATGATTCAGAGGTGGCTGATGTTCCAAGAGTCCTTCCTGCTGTGAGCACCCGGAGCTGAGTTAGCCATTCAGGACTATAGTACGTGAAGAAACTATCTAAGGACATAAACTGCAGCCCCGTCAGAGCTGCTAGACAGTGCTGGGAACGGTTTAAATGGCCCCCCTTTCTCCAAATGAACCAGGACTGGTCCTCGTCCAGAGGCCCTTTCTCTCTCCTGTTGCTGCTGCGCGGGGCAGCAGAGGGCTGTGGGTGCGCTGGGCACGGGAGTCCACACCACGTCTTTTCCGAGACACTTGGAGTGACCTTCTCCCTTTCTCCCCTAGGGCCCCTCCCCACCTGCTTCTTTTTAAAAAGGGGGAAGGAAGGAAGGGTGGTGGGGAATAAAAACAGAGACAAGAAGAAAGCGCCAGCCCATGCTTGACTCCTGCCTGGGGGCCTCAGAGCAGAGCCAAGGGCCAACCATCCCCTGAGACCTGCCTGATGTGGGACATTGGGGCCTGTACGCAGTGAGAGGTGCTAACTCTCCTGCTGAGTTTAAGGCTGTCCTGGGTGGTTGTCAGGACACCCCGGGCATTGCAGCCACACATGTGGAGCCAAAGCCTGGCCACAAGCATTAGGGGCCGGGGCCTCTCACCACTCATCGTGCCAGCTTGACATAATGGCCCCAGCCCTGGTGTCACCTCCTCAGCACACCTTTGCTGTGACTGTCGGTGAGGGGGCTGGGCAGGGATCTTCCTGCTGCTTCTGTCCCACCATCACCCAGTCCCCCTCCCAACACATCCTGGGCCACCAGCCTTCCGCACCCGGGACCCCGAGGTTCAGCTGCCTGAATGGACTTGCTTCCCGCCCAGCAGAAACTCAAACTGATACTCTCCCATCTGCTGACCATTCACCACTTATCCGTCCACTTTCCAGCTTCGCAACGTTCTTAACGTCTCTCATGCGCCAACGTCCCTCTTCCTTTCTTCTGTCCTCACCAGTCCTCAATTAGCGGGATTTCAGAAGGGGCAGCGCAGTCCTGCATCTTTAACCACAAGTCCTCTGTCAACAGGGACAGCTCCAGAATTTCTACAGAGGATGGTCTGAGGGCAGCAGTCAGGGCAGGGAAGGAGGTTGCCTAGGGATATGGTCCTAAAGCAGCTTTTGCTCAGCAAGTGCACCTTTTTTTTTTTTTTTTTTTTGGTGTATGCTCTATTTAGATTGTATGCCAGACAGGATCCTGGCAGGTAACAGAGGACATCTCAGATTGAGTAACCTGAGGAGCATTTTTTATGGAACGATTTACAAAAATACAAGCAGAACTTTTAAAGGAAGCAGTAGAGGTAGCAGAGTGTTCCACATTATTCTAACAACCACCGGGAGATGCCACCCAAGTCCTGAAAGGGGCGTGGGGATAGCTCATGGGACCTGGAGAGAGGGAGCTGGCTTCCAGGCTGGGATCTGCAGGAGCAGAAGCTGAGATGAAGTTGAGGTGCCAGGTGTTTGTTAAGGAGGCAGATGGCCTCCTTTCAGAGGTGAAATCCAGCTGTTACAGGCCCACTGCAGCCTCAGCCAGCCCTGTGGGGAGCTCAAGAGCAAGGGGTGGCCATGAGACAAGCCTCCATGCCGGCCTCTCAGTCACCAAGAACTTGACCAGACAAGATGGGTCTCCACCAGGGACAGACCCCGAAGGCTGCTGACCACGCCCTGCTGCTGGGCCACGGTCTTTCCTGGAAGGGAAAAGCCAAGACCGAGACCATCAGTAGGAGGGTGCATCCAGATGACAGCCGCACGTGGAGTAGGGAGCCAGGTGGCCTCCCTCACCTTCTGCCCCTTCTACTCTCCCTCCAACTGTCAACCCTGCCCAAGGTCAGAGAGCAGGAAGCCCTGGCATCCCACAGGGCAGCCTCCTGCCACACTCCTGCAACACTGCAACCCAGCTCCATCCTGCATGGCAAGGAGGGCAATGGTGGCAGTTAGCCAACTCAGCCACCAACAAAGCATGGCCATCCCCAAAAGACCTAGGACTTAACCTCCACCACCACCATCATCATCACCATCATCACCATCACCATCACCATCATCTCCACCATCACCATCATCATTATCACCATCATCATCACCATCACCATCATCACCATCGTCACCATCACCATCATCACCACCATCATCACCATCACCATCATCACCACCACCATCACCATCATCAACACCACCATCATCATCATAATCATCACCATCATCATCACCACTATCATCATCACCATCATCACCACCACCATCACCATCATCTCCACCATCACCATCATCATTATCACCATCATCATCACCATCACCATCATCACCACATCATCACCATCATCACCATCATCATCACCACCATCATCACCATCATCACCACCACCATCACCATCACCATCATCTCCACCATCACCATCATCATTATCACCATCATCACCATCATCACCACATCATCACCATCATCACCATCACCATCATCACCATCATCACCACCACCATCATCACCATCACCATCATCACCATCATCACCATCACCATCATCATCACCATCACCATCATCAACACCACCATCATCATCGTAATCATCACCATCATCATCACCACTATCATCATCACCATAATTACCATCATCATCAACATCCCCATCATTTGTACTTGAACGAGTTAGGAAGCCTGAGGGAGATTACAGGAGGCTAAAGCACCCACATTCATACCCACCCCACACACACACTCACACACATACACACACTACACACATACACCTGCACTCACACACACATATATATAGCACACATACACATATATACACTCACACACACTCCACACACAATCACACACACGTACACCACACACACACAAAGCCACACTAAGTTGCTGCAGCTCTTCCAACTTTCTCAAGTATTTTGTATAGATGTTGGCACATTTAAATATTCTAGCACTTCTTCAATTAATTTTAATGATATATACTTTTCTAGAAAATTAATCTCTTTGGCCACATTTTCAAACTCTTTCAGCATAGAGTTGTAAGAATTATTCTCTTCAAATACTGGTTTCTCTGAGGCTATTTTCATGTAATATATTCATGTTTTTCTTACATTTTTCTTGATTAGCTAGCTAGTAGTTTATTCTCTTTTCTTTTTCTATAGAGTGATCTCTTGACCTCCGTTTATCAATTCTATTGTTTCTGTTTTCTAATGAGTTACTTCTGCTGTTATCTGTAGTCCTTTCTTCTGCTTTCCTTGGGTTTTTTTCTCTTGAAATTTCTTAATTCCCTCTGACAATTTTTAAATTATAAACTTATTTTCTCAGTATAGTTCCAGCTACATCCAATAAGCTCTAACATAACTTTTTCTCTTCCATTCTTTTCTAAATATTTTGTTATTGCTGCTTTGATTTCTCTCTTTTATCCATCAGATGATTGTTTTAAAGTTTGCAAGAAGTTGGTCTTCTGTCTGTTTCTAATTTGTCCTTTAATCTGTATTTTCATTCTCTGCAGTGGGAGAGCACCGTCTGTGCTATTTCTGTCATTTAGGATTTATCGCTGATCCAAGGACACATAAAACAAGGGTCATTCTACATCTTCAGGGTACAGTTACAATGTAGACTTTTAGATCCATCTTACATTATTCACTTAAATCAATGCAGGGTAGGAGGTGGCAGCAAGGAGGGACTTCTCTCAAGTTAGTAGGGGCACTGCCCATTGCGGGGAAGGGAAACCCAGATATTGCCTTTGTAAATATATCAAGCTCCTTTTGGTGGGTCTGGGTTCTGAGCCTGTCTACCTAGACCACAAAATTCCCACTGGGCTATCATCCCCCCTGAGAATAGAAGGGAGAGGAAAGAAAGCTTTGCTCTAGAGGGAGAAGGGGCACTGCCACTGCCCACACCCCAAGTTAACACACAGGTCCTCACCGGCACCCAGAAGCAGAGGAACAAAGAAGAGCTGTGGGCAGCCTGTGGCCCAGTGTACGCAAGGCCTCAGACCCATAGCTGGAGCTGGCAGACTTCAGGTAGACAAACGTGACCTGGGCAGGGCACAGCTGCAGCAGCCAACGGACAGAGGACCAGGGCTCTCTCCCCTGTGACCCAGATTCAAGGGGGTGAGGCTTCAGTTTTTCAAAACTCTCATATCAGACTTGCCACCCATCTTGGCTGGTGGATGTTTCCGTTGAATTTAACTTGATTTGGGGGAAAGAATTTCACGTGTCATCACCTGCACTCTGAATGGTGTGGTGCAGTGAACACCCTTAAGCCCACTTTCCTTTTGTCCACATAATCTATCAAGACCTGAGAGGCAACTGGCAGAGTTTCTCCCACAACTGCATGTGTGAAAAGTTCTCCTTGTATTTCTGATCCTTTTTCAAATAAACATTGATATTGCATTATATATTATATACAGTTTTGTGAAAATGTATAACTTGATTGTGGACTGATCATTTCATCAATGAAAAGAAACCCTCTTCGTGCAGTTTAATATTCCTGCTTTGACGCAATTTTTCTGGAGTAGTGTGAGAGCCCTACTTTATTTCTGCTTTTATTTTCTTTTTCATTTACTTACAAACATTCTTATTAATCTATGTCCAGCTTTCTGAGAGCTAATATACAACTGGTTTGTTCTACGTGCCACCTTGAGACTCTTTTTCTTAAAGGTTACATTTATAATATAATGGATACATTTGGTCTTACTTCAGGAGATGGGATGTACCTAGATCTCCGGTTTTACGTGCTTCCTAGCAGTCTCCTTGCATTGTTTTATTTATTGCTACGTTGTTTACTTTTTCCTATCTTCTGTCTTCTCTTACAGTTTGCAAGAGTATAATCTAGCGTGGTTGTTTTAGCTGCCATTGTTTTTACACCTTTAAATAGATGACCTCAACCTGTGTTTCTGAGTGTATGATCTTCAGAAACAAAATAATATGAAGAAATTAGTATAAGTACACTTTCCCCACTTCCCCCATTCGCCTATTTTTGGGTGGTGTGCTCTGAGAATTTTATCTAACCATTTGAGTTAAGATGCTATTTTTATCTTCTAATGATTATTCGTATTTTTCAGCAAACACTTATTGATCACCTACTAAGTGCCAGGCTCTGCTATTGCTGGTGGCACAGCAATAAACAAAACTAAATCAGCCCCATACTCAAGCTCAGAAAGATTGCAGTCTGGAAGAGAAGCGAACTGTTTCGTGACAAGTCCTACAAAGAGACGCGTAGTCCATTTCCATTCTGAAATGCTTTTTCTTTCTCAGCATCTCTGAGATCAAGATGTATCTTACACTTGGTGGCCTCTGACAATCTCCATCAGCCATGTGGAGACCTGATTAGATTAGGACTCCAGACAACATTTATGTTCCGATGTGAAGCACACTACCGTTACTCAGACCTAATGTGATGTTTAAATGGAGTCTGTGCTCACCACCTGCCTGCCCTCTCCTTCCCCAATCCACATTTCCAATGGATGCCTTGAGTGTCTTTTGGTTGGTTAGAACAGACCTTCTAGTCCTGGCAATAGCAATAGAATTGTTTCTTTGAGACAGCAGGCACACGGGACACGAGTCCTCCTGTGGGGGGGTAATGTCTTCCGGTGCCGTTACACAAGCTGGGGATGGGCAGGGGAAATATCTTGGTTTCACAGATGCTTACCCTCAAAACCTGTGGATATTGACCAACTATCTTTTGTCATCGGCCTCGAGAGAACTCTGATGCCAGCCTCCCGGGTTCCCTTTCTAAGTAACTCGTGTTATTCCTGGATCCCTGAGACTCTACTCCTCATCCTGGACAGGTAGGGGCTTCACCTGGCACCAGATGGAACTAATAGTGTTCTCTCGGACACCCTAAAATTTGTTAAAATGTAGATTTGTGTCTTCTTCAGTCACAGAAAATGTTCTCCTATTACAGCTTCAAAATATTGTTCCCGCTCTTTCGGTCTGGTCTCCTTTTCACACAACCAGTTCTCCTCGCATTGCATCCCCTTGCTGGCTGTTCATACCGACCAGCAGCTCTTGATTCCTTCATTTCAGGGCTTTCTGTTTCTGTTTGTTTTGTATTCCCACTGTTTATTTTGTCTAGAGTAGTAATTCCAGTCCTTGTTGCTCTAATAATAACTTAAATTCTGCAACTGCCTATTGGTTTATCATCTTTCCTTTATCAGTTCTCAAGCATCTTTTCATCTTATATTTCATCTCTTTCTTAAAAGTCCGTATTTTCTTTAGTTGTCTTGTGTGTGCAAGGTATTGAATATCTCTCTAAATTTTTTTTCTGGATAAACTTTAAAACCATGTTCTTTATTTGTTGTATGATATGTTCTTTCTTTTTGTTCTGGAATCTTTTTGCACAGGTCCCATGTCAAATACTTTGTTCAGCACTGTGTTGCCAAAACTACAAGGATTTCAGGAAATTTTCGGATCCCATTCCAGACACAGTAAGTCCGACAACTGATCTCACCAAATTGTGGATTATTCTTTCTGCTGCAACCACAGAATCTGAGATTGAGGGTGTTAGAAGAAACGAGGTGATGGTGGATGCAGGGGGTGCTCTGGTGCACAGTGGTGATGGAGGATGCAGGGGGTGCTCTGGTGCACAGTGGTGATGGAGGATGCCGGGGGTGCTCTGCACACAGTGGGGCTCGAGCATGCAGGGAACTCCCTGGTACATGAGGTGTACCTCTCCAGTGTATTGTGAGCAGGTAGGGAAGGTCACCCCAGTTTCAAAGGCCAGGGCTGCCCAGAAGAATAGTCAGTGATGTTGGGGAGATGGGCACTCCAGACAGAGGGGACAGCACAAACAAAGTCACAGTGGCTGAGAGTTCACACTCAAGGTCAGGTGCTGGTGGCTTGGTCGAAAATGACCGGGCAGGACATGTGCTGGGGAGGGAATCTGCCCCAAAATGCCCAAGCAGATTGCTGATTTGTATCTGGAAGATGACAGGGCTTCCTGAATTCCAGTTTAAATTATCCTAAAGCTTCATTTTCCTTTCTACTGCTCGAGAGGAAAGAGAGGTCTTCTTGGACCAATAAGTGCAGGAAACACTGATAAATCTCCCTGCCTCGGGGACTCAAAGCTGCGCACAAGCGTGACAAGATGAGCTGCCTCCCCAGCACGCTGGCCCCGATCCCTTTCATCAGAGGCCAACCGTGACATCTCCTCAGCCAGGGCTCCACGCCCACCCACACGGCACTGCAGGAAAGAACCTTCTGGACACTCGGCCAGCGCTGTGCTCCACCCAGAGCCCCTCGCTAAATGAGAGAAACACACACAGCACACACCATCTACCACATACACACACACCATATGCATGCTCACACACCACACCACACATACACCACACACACTCACACACCATAAACACACACACCATACACACCACATGCATCACACCACACATCACACACACAACACACACATACACCACACACGCTCACACACCAAACCACACACACACACACACACACCACACACGCTCACACACCACACACACGCACACGCACAGTTTTGCTGGCACTGTCAATCACAGGCCCCTCATCGCATCAGGACAAGCATGTGATCTCCCTGGGCCCATCACAGAGCTCCATCTTCCCATGTGCAGTGATTGGTGCAGGGCTGGGCACGTGACCAGGCAGGGCCAGTCAGGTCCTGCCCTGAGGTTAGATCTGTGCGACCAGGAGAGCGTCTCCTTTAGATTGTGAGCGATGGCACGGGTGGGGCTGCCAGGGCTCCTCTGGACCACAGGCAGTGCCAGGAGAAGCGCCCACAGGCGGGCCGAGGGAAGGGGTGTGTGGTGTGTGTGCATGTGGTGTGTGGGGCGTATGTATGGGTGTGTATGTAGTATGTGTGTGTGGTGTGTGTGGTGCGTGTGTGTGTACGTGTGGGGTGTGTGTAGTATGTGTGGTTCGTGTGTGTGTGATGTGTCATTTGTGGGGGTGGGGCTAAGGCTCCCCTCGTGTGTTGCGCCCCTTTGAGTTGTCACCGGAACCAGGAAGTCTGAGCAACCCCCTGCCTCCAGACCGGATGTGCTTCCTGTGTGACCCTGAGTGGAAGTGTCCTCCGAGCCTCTGTCGTCAGCATGTGAAGTGTGGCAGGACTGGGCCATACTGGGCTCCCGTCGCTCCCCACGATTCCCACATGAAATCCTGCACAGCAGCGGCGCAGTTGCACTGGAGAGGGGGGTGGAGGCCGGGGGTTGCGGATCACATCGTGGACTCCTCCAGCTGTGCTTCAAACAAGTGCCTCCCAACGTCTCTGACTGTCTCTGAACTGCTCAGAGGAAGGGCTGATTGACGTCATGCTTCACGTGTCCACCATGAGATCAGGAAGGCCCTCGGAGCTCCTTCAAGCCCGCGGTGGCTGTACCTGCGCCCCATCAGTCACAGATGAGACCGCGGTCGCACTCGGAGGAGACGAGGAGTCCTGGAGCTTTGCCACAGAAGAATCACTGGAACTCGAATAAGGAAGAAGACAGGGCCAGGGGAGAGAGTGGAAGGGAAAGAGGAGCTGCTTCCAGAAGGAATGCATTTGTGCGTGTACTTTGATCCTGCTGTGATTTTCATTTGTTTTAGCCACATCCTTTTCACTGCATCACTCAGCCAAAGGTGCTTTAAATTAGATGGAGCTAGGAAGCCCTTCCCCCGCCTCCTGTCCTGCCCACAGGCCATGGTCTTCAATCAGTGTGAGATGTATAATCACGCCATGCTCAAATGTAACTGGAATAAATTGAGACAAATAAATAAACTCAAAGGCACCACATGCATCTGGAATGCTCTTCGCCATGGTTTCCTAACATGCCTGCAGACAGCTAACTCTCAAGGCAAACAAAAAGTGGCAGTATTTACCCAGTTTCAGTTTGGGGCATGTTAAGAGCCCCTGACTCATAGATCACTGCTGGTGGAACGTGCACACAAATCGTGTTCATCATCGCCGTGTCCATCATTCCCTTGCCTTTTCTGCATTCCTCTCTTTCCCAGTGATCCAGGCTGAACGGGGACTTACACTGGATTCACCGGCCTTCCCTTCTACCCGTCTTCAGTGGCACAGTACAGAGGTCATAGTGTCCTGAGAGCAGGAAGATGGGAAATGGGAAGTGAGCCCAGGACCTTTGATCAAAGAGCAAGCCGGCGCCCAGCCTGGCAGCCTCAGTTTGCTCAGCTGTCGGGGGAGAGCCGTCCATCGACAATTTCCTCTGCTCTGTTCTGGTGAAAGAGGCACATGCCTCTGGGCTATAAGGGAGGCTCTGAAATGAACCTCTTACCTTTCAAAACCTTCTGCAGACCTTGCTCCCATGAACAGCCACGTGGCTCTGGTTCACCAGCACCTGGAATCCTCCCCTCCCCTCTAAGGGAACATCAGGTCCATTTCTACCTTCGGTAGACACACGTGTGGGCTCTGCTCCTGCCCCCGTTGGGCACAGCTGTGACAGCCTCAGGGCCATCGCCCCCAGCCTGGAGATGAAGCTTCAACGGTGCCGAGACGAGCGTGATAGCTAAAGACTGAATCGTGTCCATGTCCAAGGATTGACAAAAAGACTCGTAACTTTAAATACATATATTTATAAATAACATCCCTTATTTTCTGTGATTCCAATAGCTTCATACAATGAACTGCAAGCTGGCCACGCCTCTGAGGAGGTTGCTACGTCTGACGCTCCACAAGCGTCCGTCTCTCTTTGCTCTCTTTAGATCTTCTTTGGCTGCAGAATACCCACGCTCCCTGCCTGCAACAGCATTCCAGTTTCCTAGTGGGGAATCACCTCTCCCCTGTTGCCCATGGTCTGTGGGAAGGTGTTCTCCAAGTAGACCATGGTTCTATTGGTCAAGTTCTCCAGAGAAACAGAACCAACAGGATGTACATGAGAGAGATGTATTTAAAGGAATTGGCTCAAGCAGTTGTGAAGGTGCAAGTCCAAACTCTGCAGGGTGGGCCAGCAGGCTGGAGACCCAGGGCAAAGCTACAGTCCGGGTCCCAAAGGCCAGCTGCTGGCGGAATTCCTTCTTGCTTAGGGGAGGTCAGTCTTTGTTCTCTCCAGGCCTTCACCTGATTGGGTGAGGCCCACCCACATTAAGTCCACAGATTTTTTTTTTTTTTTTTTTTAATTTTTGGCTGTGTTGGGTCTTCATTTCTGTGCGAGGGCTTTCTCCAGTTGCGGCGAGCGGGGGCCCCTCTTCATCACGGTGCGCGGGTCTCTCACTGTCGCAGCCTCTCCCGTTGCAGAGCACAGGCTCCAGACATGCAGATTCAGTAGTTGTGGCTCAAGGGCTTAGTTGCTCCGCGGCATGTGGGATCTTCGCAGACCAGGGCTCAAACCCGTGTCCCCTGCATTGGCAGGCAGATTCTTAAGCACTGCGCCACCAGGGAAGCCCAAGTCCACAGATTTAAATGTTAATCTCATCCCAAAACACCTTCATGGAAACATCTGACCAAACATCTGGACACTGTGGCCCAGACAACTTAACACATAAAATGAACCACAACAGGATAATTCCAGGTAATCAGCTTCCGTTTACAGAAGGGGCAGGGCCGGGAGCACGCCCTCGCTGGAGCGGCAATAACTGGAGGGCAGGGGTAGGATCCACGCCTTCCCCTAAAGCCATGCTGTGGCGCTTCCTGCCTCCTGCTTCCTGGCTTCCAGAGCCACCTGCACTTCTGTTCACTCCACACATGGCGTGCAGCCCCTGGTGGATTCTGGGGGCATCTCTCCTTGGCCCCCCGCCCCCGAGAAACACATTCAATATCCTCCCAATAAAACCACCTGGGATGGGGCGCAGTTCTTGCAGGGAATTCTTAGAATCTTTTTTCCATTTCTTCCTATGCGTCTCTTTCAACTTCTTACTTCTTGGATCAACTCTGCTGATGTACACATCCCCCAAAATCATCCATTCCATCTGATGTCTTAATGTATTAGGATAGAGTTTGTGGCAGAACTCTTCAAAAATGTTCAACCTGCTCCACACACTACCCCAGGCCCTTGCAGGGTCACATGACTGGTTCTGACCAATAGGCTTTGAGCAGGTGTGACGCGTGTCACTTCTGGGCCAAAATATAGAATAGCCAGTGTGTGACTCTCCAGTGTTTCTCCCCTGCTATACTATCCCAGACAGTAGCGTCTCAGCAGCCTGGGTCCCTGAGTGTCCGGGCGGAGCAGAAACCCTGCTGACCTATGTTGGACATGGAGCCCGAGGAGGGGATAAATCTCTGTGGCATTTAACCTCCGAGACACCACTGTTGGTTCTATCTCATTCCTAATATCCTCTCCTCCCCAAGAATACAAAAACATTCTCCTATATCTCCTTCTGCAGTTTTGCAGTCTTCTTTTCTTACACCTAATCTTTAATCCAGCTGGAATCTATTCGAGGTACGACATGGAAAGGGAGGCAAGTCTTCAGGTAACTTTTTTCCCCTATAGCTACAGCCAATAGTCCAAAATCTTGTATTCAATGTTCCCTACTTATTTGAAACGCCACCCTTATTAAATGATAAATTCCTCCATGTCATGGAATCTATATCTGGAATCGCTGCATTGGTGACCCTGTACTGATGGAAATTGCAGATTGTTGTAGATGTCAGTATGTTTGGGCAAGTTATTTGGCGTGTCACCCATCACCCTGGAGTCAGTATCTCCCCTGGACGCACACACCTAATACCAATGGGCCAGGAGCCTCACTCCAGGGCCACGTGTGCAGGTGTCAGAAACGGATCAGAAGGTATCAGAAAGCTTGCAATGAGCAAACACTGGGGGTTAAGACTCACACGGACCACCAGTTTTCCTGAGGAAGGTCAAGGGGATTTGCCAAACCCACTTGAAGAACAAAAAGTGAGAGCTTCCCAACGGTGGACCCAGAGGGTGGTGACAGGACCTCCCGGGAGCCATCAGCCCCGGCAGGCCTCCAGCTCCAGGAGAAGCAGAGACTTGGAAGCAACATTCCTGATGCCAGGACAGCCTTGACATTGTTGAAGTAGAAACGCCAGATCACAGCCCTCTGCTCTTGGCACCTTCCCAGCGCTGGCTGAGGCCTTGACCCTGTCCAGCACTCGGAGCTGGGTGGGGAAGGACAGCCACGGCAGCCAGGGTTGTCCTGTACCCCAGGAACACCCCATCTGGCAGCTCAAAACGTCGAGGACCGAATACCTGGCTCTTTGCTGCGTCTCCTCTTTCTCAGGCCACAGCTGCTTCTGACAGAAGGGCAAGGAGGCACAGGGAATCAGACAAATACAGTCGGTTCCTATTTCAAAATGTTATTCTGCCCCCAGTAAGCTGAATGGTCTATAAGAATCTGCGTTGGTGAGGTTCCTTGGGTTTTATTCATTTTTCCTGATTTCAAAATCCACTTGAATTTTACTCTGTTCTTCCAGTTCAAAATGGCAGGCTGCAGTATTTACATCTTCCACCACAAATCCCATTGAAATGACTAACTAAATGTGGAAATAAGAATATACTTCCTGCAGCACTGAAAATAGGGAGCAGTGCCATAATTCTGGAAGCCATAAAGCAGAGAGCATTACTTTGATGCAAACTCCACACAGAGCTGAGAAGCCCAAAACACAGCTCAGGCCTGGGACTGGGCCCTTGGAGAGGAAGGGCGCTTGGTTTTCCCTGAGGGGCCTCAGAAAAAATTCATGTTTGGGGACTTTGAGCAGCAGAGGGGCATGGGACAGCTATGGGGGTCACAGAAGACCTCATAGGTGTAGAGTATATACAGAGAGCTCGGCCAAGACACTCCCTCTCCCCTGACCAGGCTATGGCCAGTGAGAACAGTGCCCTAAGTGAGGGCGTGACCTGCCTGGGGGCCACAACAAGAGCTTACGGCCACAGAGAGGCCTGAAGCGGTCCCCTACCAGTCCCCAACACGAACAGAGGAAGACAAAGAAACAGAAGCTTGGGAGGGTGGCAAAGTCACCCCGGGATAACGCCTCCCTGGGACCTGCTAGCATAGGGATGCCCCAATAACTTCGATTAGTAGAAAACAACCCGAGAACTGCAGTCCGAGAACCAGAAGATCCCAGGAGCCAGGCTCTGCTCCTCGGCACGGCGGAGCTGTCGGCGTGACTGTTTCACTAAGCCAGCGCCACCCCGGCCCCCGTACTAGGCAAAGGGAACCACCTCCCAGACCTTGGAGCGGCCCGAACATGTACTAAATTGGATTCTCAGCTGCAGATCTAAAAGCTACTTATGGTTGCCAGGGCTCGGAACACAGTCTGCCAATTAGTTTTATACTTCCACGCTCTATAGCACTAGCACGCCACTTCCTCCCTCCTGCTGCCCACCACCCAGCCCCTGCCTTTTCTGCACATGCCATGTCCTGGGGGGCGCTATGCTCGTTCCTACCACGTGACTGACTCGGGAATCCCACCACGCACTGGGGTTTCCACTTCTCTCCCAGTTCCTGGGGAGGATCCTGCTGGGAGGACCGGTCTCCCCCATCTCAACTCAGGCCCTCCCAGAGGGCACTCGGCTCTGCTGAACCCATGGCCGACCCAGCCCAGACAGCCTTGGGTGGTGTTGATGGGATCTGGTTTGGGTCCTCCCCCCCTCCCCCTCCCCCTGGCTGCCGCACCTTCTGCTGGCTGGGTTGTCCAGGACAGGACGCCTTGATCATTTGCACCCAACCAATCAAAGTCTGTCCAGTGGCCTGAGCCCCCAGGAGCCGGGTGACTGGCTTCGCTTACCCACTCAGAGCCAGAGGACACGCGCGTCCCACCCATCTGCCTCTCTCTGCCACGTAGCCTTCCCGCCAAGGGCGGGGCCCCTGAGCAGCCTCAGCATCCCGGGTCATCTGTCACTGCAGCCATCCAAGAGGGCCTCCAAGAAAGGGAGCCCCTGCCAGCATTTGAGGTGGGAAGTGATGAGATCCAAACTGTATTTCGGGGAAATCTGCTCTCCGAGACAGAACTTGGACCAGGTCGGGTAATTCATTTGCTTGAGATCTCGGGAGACAAAGGGTTCTGGTAAGTCCAAGCGTTGGTTGTCAGGAAGGTTTGGATTCAAAATTCAGCTCTGACTCTGACAAGCTACGGGCCTGCGAAGAACTCACCAGCCTTCTCCCGACACCAGCTTCTCCTGGACATGGCGTGAAACCCCACCTGGCCGGCCCGACAGGGATGTCTTCTCGAACGCGCCATGCCTGACACGTGTGGCACCGCACGTGTGGGTGCAAGCTGTGGCTGGCGTGGATGTCTCCTGTGACTCCGTGTTAGCAGGTGCCGTTTTGGTGGCCATTAGTACAGAGTGTAGGACCCAGGAGGCCCCCTCCACCTCCCAGCTTCCCAAGAACCGTCGGGGCCCTTCTCACTGCGTTTAAGGAGAAGACTTCAGACCAGAGAATCATATGCTGTGCGAACTCATCCCGGCCGAGCCCTCCAGGATTGTCCATCTGGGTCAATCGAGAGAGAGAGAGGCCTCCCTTCTCTGAAGTAAGACACCACTGCGCCCCCTTCCTGCTGCCTCAGGCCGTGGGGTGACGTCCCCCAGAAGAAGGCCCATCTCGTCCGCCTGCAAGAAATGTCTGCGTTGCTCTGGAGCTGGCTTTCCTCAGCCTGAAGTAATTACAGATATGTGTCGGCACCCGACCCCGGCCAGACTGCCACGACCCTGCTGCCACAGGCCTCATTACCCCCAGGCCTGTGGGACTTGGCCAGCCCAGAGCTGGACCTGGGGAGGTTTGAGCTGATGGCATCAGAGACAGAAATGCAAGAGCTATGAGGCCAAGAACCTGCAGTGAGGACCAGGGGGCAGAGGAAGTGAAAGGCGCCACCCTCCCAGGTGACAAAGGAGGGGCTGCCGCCAGGTGGATGCTGCCTAAGGGGTCGGACATAGCATCTCATCTTGGCTGTGGGAAGCCAGAGAGAAGAGTTTGGGAATCGGCGCCCAGGTCCGTTCCCCACCACCACCTCCCTCCCAAGAGGGGCTATTAAAACCCCTTCTGGCCTCCAGATGCGGGCCTGCAAGCTATTTCCCTTTTGTTATTTCAAGCTCGGGGCCTTGATCTTTTGCCACTTTGGAAGAAGCAGAGAAACAAAGAGGTCTGGGGTTGTTGCTTAACAGCGAGGCTGGCTTCCCCGCTCTGGGCCAGCATTTATCCGATCCTCCGAGGCGAGCAGCGAACCATCCCTTTGATGGCGTCAGGCCGGGGATCTGCAGGGAAGTGGGGCATGAGCGCCCCGTCCTCCCAGAGTAGCGCTCAGCAGCGCCCTCTCCTGACGCCTGGCGTCTGCGGCTCACTGGAGGGAGCTGGCCAGCCTCTGATGTCTTCCTTCTTGCAGCGGCCGCCAGAAAGCAAGAGGTAAATAGGATGAGGCTCCTGCTGCCAGCGACAGGTGGAAGCAGGGTGTGTGCCCGGAGCACCTGGAGCTGCCAGGCCCTGGACCCCACTTCACTCACTCGAACCAAAGGTGCAAAATGCCCTGCAGGGCCGTGCTAGCCCCTGACACTGCTGCAGCCTGTTGGGAAGAGCACTGAACCGGGAGTCCACAGGCTGCGTCCCGCCTCCAGGTGGGCAGGGCCTGCTTGCCTTGTCGGCCGCTGTGGCCCTGGCTCTGAACACAGGGCTGGGCTCAGTGGGGGACACGGCAGACACTTGCCCAACAGTGGAAATTCCAGTTCTGTCACGGGGAGCCGGCAGGAGCCCGGACGTCCCATTCATTCATTCAGTCACTTCCTCATTTATTCCCGCACCCAGCAGGCACACTCCGAGCCTGCTCCGTGCCTTGACATTAGGTACCAAAGGCTGCGACACTGAGTGTCCTGCTCTCACCCCGACATTAGGTACCAAGGGCTGCGACGCTGAGTGTCCTGCTCTCACCCCGACATTAGGTACCAAGGGCTGCGACGCTGAGTGTCCTGCTCTCACCCCGACATTAGGTACCAAGGGCTGCGACGCTGAGTGTCCTGCTCTCACCCCGACATTAGGTACCGAGGGCTGCGACGCTGAGAGTGTCCTGCTCTCACCCCGACATTAGGTACCAAAGGCCGCGACGCTGAGAGCGTCCTGCTCTCACCCCGACATTAGGTACCAAGGGCCGCGACGCTGAGTGTCCTGCTCTCACCTCGACATTAGGTACCAAGGGCCGCGACGCTGAGTGTCCTGCTCTCACCCCGACATTAGGTACCAAGGGCCGCGACGCTGAGTGTCCTGCTCTCACCCCGACATTAGGTACCAAGGGCCGTGACGCTGAGAGTCCTGCTCTCACCCCGACATTAGGTACCAAGGGCCGCGACGCTGAGAGTGTCCTGCTCTCACCCCGACATTAGGTACCAAGGGCCGCGACGCTGAGAGTCCTGCTCTCACCCCGACATTAGGTACCAAGGGCCGCGACGCTGAGTGTCCTGCTCTCACCTCGATATTAGGTACCAAGGGCCGCGACGCTGAGTGTCCTGCTCTCACCCCGACATTAGGTACCAAGGGCCGCGACGCTGAGTGTCCTGCTCTCACCCCGACATTAGGTACCGAGGGCCGTGACGCTGAGAGTCCTGCTCTCACCCCGACATTAGGTACCGAGGGCCGCGACGCTGAGAGTGTCCTGCTCTCACCCCGACATTAGGTACCGAGGGCTGCGACGCTGAGAGTGTCCTGCTCTCACCCCGACATTAGGTACCGAGGGCCGCGACGCTGAGAGCGTCCTGCTCTCACCCCGACATTAGGTACCGAGGGCCGCGACGCTGAGAGCGTCCTGCTCTCACCCCGACATTAGGTACCGAGGGCCGCGACGCTGAGAGCGTCCTGCTCTCACCCCGACATTAGGTACCGAGGGCCGCGACGCTGAGAGCGTCCTGCTCTCACCCCGACATTAGGTACCAAGGGCCGCGACGCTGAGTGTCCTGCTCTCACCTCGATATTAGGTACCAAGGGCCGCGACGCTGAGTGTCCTGCTCTCACCCCGACATTAGGTACCAAGGGCCGCGACGCTGAGTGTCCTGCTCTCACCCCGACATTAGGTACCAAGGGCCGTGACGCTGAGAGTCCTGCTCTCACCCCGACATTAGGTACCGAGGGCCGCGACGCTGAGAGTGTCCTGCTCTCACCCCGACATTAGGTACCGAGGGCTGCGACGCTGAGAGCGTCCTGCTCTCACCCCGACATTAGGTACCGAGGGCTGCGACGCTGAGAGCGTCCTGCTCTCACCCCGACATTACGTACCAAGGGCCGCGACGCTGAGAGTGTCCTGCTCTCACCCCGACATTAGGTACCAAGGGCTGCGACGCTGAGAGCGTCCTGCTCTCACCCCGACATTAGGTACCAAGGGCTGCGACGCTGAGAGCGTCCTGCTCTCATCCCGACATTAGGTACCAAGGGCTGCGACGCTGAGAGCGTCCTGCTCTCACCCCGACAGCGGAGAAGCAGGGCACGCTTCTTTCAGGCTGACGCCCAAAGCTGACTGAGCCTGGAGGGCGGAGAGAAGGAAGAAGGAAGACCAGTGCAGGTGGAGGATGGAGCCCGTGGCTACTGGAGACACCAGAGAGTGGGACCCCCCGGGCGCCTCTAGGGATTTAGTCCTGGGCCATTAAAGCAAAAACTGCCAATAGGCAGAAATGAAGATGTGATGAAGGGCAGGGGAGGCCCAGGCCCCGCGAGGGGGGATGTGCTTTATCCTGGGAGTAACACAGGGGCTCGGAGCAGGGGGTGTGGCCCAGCTGGAAAGTGTGAGGTGCAGACTAGACTGGGGGCTGCAGGCGAGCAGCCTAATACAGTGGCCGCCACACCCAGGAACAGCAGCGAGGGGCCCCCAGGAGGTGGCAGGAGGAGGCAGCGCTGAGAACTGTTGGGATTAGACAGGGACAAGTGACAACCACGCCACCAGCTTCCTCCAGAGCAAGTCGTGGAGCAGGGGTGGGAGAGGGACTCAGCTTGGCCGTGTTCCAGGTGAAGTGACTGAACCAGGTGGCAGGACGCCAGGCCAAGGGCAAGCTGCGTTGGGAGATCAGGAGGACAGTCTGGGCTAGAGCCTGGGAGGGACCTGGGGCCACGCGAACGTGGGAAAGCAGAGGCTGAGGACGGAGAGAATCCAGGGGAGCATCCCTATCCAAGGGCCAAGGGCCGGGCTAAGAAATGGAAGGTGGGCAGAATGCCAGGACGGGTCCTGGGGGTGTCTCAGCCCGCCCTAAGGAAACACAGTCACGTGTCCAGGCCCCCTGCTGCTGGAGGAGGGGCAGGTCCTAAGGCCTGTGGGCACAGGCTGCAGCCCTCATAGCAGACTGGTTCCCCCACAGAAACATCCTTTTCCACCTCAGTCCCTGCAGACCTGCCCCTCATCTACATTGTCCCGGTCCTGGGGGTTGGGCTGTGGCCACATTTCTCTGAGCCTACGCATCCACAGAAAATACCTTTCTTTCCAGAAGTCTTTGGTTTGAACAAGGTGCCACCACTTTCAGACCGAAGAGGGGCAGAGCACGGGGCTGGGGAGTGAAAGGTCTGAGTCAAGTTCAGCTCTACCTTTGGGTCAGTAGTAACATCTTCTCTTGGCTTCATTCACTCCACCGGGTGATTGATACAGTGCCTGAGTGTCTCCCCAGAGGGTCGGGCAAGTATCAGCTAGGTATGAAAAGGAATGTTGTATGCTTTGTCAGCATAACATGAACATAGAAGATGATATCACCATCACCACCACCATCACCACCACCACCACAGTCATCATCACCACCACCATCATTATCATCACCATCATCAACGCCATCATCACTATCACCACCATCATGTCACCAGCATCATTGTCACCATCACCACCACCATCACCACCACAGTCATCATCATCACCACCATCATCATCATCACCATCATCAACGCCATCATCACTGTCACCACCATCATATCACCATCATCGTCACCATCACCACCACCATTACTAGCATAAACATCACCATTGTCATCATCACCATCATCAGTCCCGCTCTTGAAGTCCTGCCACCACCCTATCCCACCAAGTGGTCTTCCTGTGGCAGAGAACACACCACCACCTGAGTCAGCTCAACCTATTTACAGGCAGTTTTGCTAACAGAAAGTTCTTTGCCTTTTTGTTTGTTGGTTCCAGTTGTAAATCAGCTCCCCCGTCCTCTTCAGCAAAAAAAAAAGTCAACATCCCTCTTTCGTGCAACATTTCTTCAAATATTTTAAGACAATCATTGTGTATCCCCAAGTCCTTTTTATTTCAGACCAAACAGTTTCTTCCACCATTCCATTTTATTTTTAACTAACCTTTTAATTATGAAGTTAATACATGCTCATAGTCACAAGTTTAGAAAAAAGAGATAAGCTCCCAAAATAAAAACAATTATCAATACCTGAAAATCCCATCACTTAGAGATAATTACTCAGTGTTTTCATTCTTGTATTTTTTCTATATTATATACAATAAATATATACATATTTACCAGCCAAAGTGTAAGATTTATCTTGTGACCTGGCTTTTCCACGCAACACATCAGTAACATGCTAACTAAAAACCTTTCTAGAAAAACATCCTTCTCCTAGGACATGGGAAGAGCAGGGATTGTGGGGAAAGCAGCACCTGGTGCCTGGGTCACCTCCAGGGACCAGGGTTGCTGGTGGCTGGGCCCCCAGAGGACAGGGCTGCAGATTGAGTGGGAGCTCTGTAAGCACCCAGGGAGAAGCCAAACCTTTGTTTATTCACCTGGGCCTGGCTTTCTGGTCTTTAATATCAGGCTGGACCAGACACTGCCCCAAAGACCAGAAGATGTGTGTGTGTGTGTGCACGCACGTACGTGTGTGGGTATGTGCACACCCCTGGGAAGAGGCCCGGTTATCTTCAACAGATACCCCCTGGGGCCCAGCACTGAAAATTGAATAAGAACCTCTGGATTCAACACCCAACCACTGTGGCTGGTGAAGCCTCCCTGGGTGTGGAGGGGGTCCTCAGAGAGCAGATGCAACCCCAGAGCCAGTGGGGACCCCTGAAGGACGGTGAGAACGCCCCGACTTTTCCTGTGCTCCCTCTAGGTAAGAAAGGCTGCAGGATCCTTGTCCAAAAAATGCTGGTTGAAGCGAAGCTAATAGGGGCCTCGGGTGCAGATTAAAGCAATGAGTTCACGTTGCGGGAACATTCCTGATAGGCCAGATCTCAAAGTTGGACATTTAATTGATGAATCCCTCCATGTAAAAATAAACAGAGAGATGACCCAGCTCTGTTTCGATGCACAGAGAGGGTGGGGAAGGAGGCGAAATCTGCCCTACACATGGCGAGGCCAGGAACGTGTGGGTCTGAGTGTGTGCAAGTGCGTGTCTGTGTAAGTAAATACATGGACGTGTGTGTGAAATGTGTTTAAACATCAAGTGCTCGGACTCTCCGTTTGCCTTGGGAGGCGGAAGCCCTCAGAGTAAAAATCAGATGCAGCTTTGTGTCAGATGGAAAGTCTAAGTCTAATTAAAGCAAGGCTCCTGCCACCCGCACCCCGCTGGGGACTGAGGTGACCCCTGCAGATTCGCAGCAGGTTCTGCAGGTTTGGTGCTCTTTTAGAAGAAGCTAACCATCAGGTATGAACCATGAACACTGTATCTTTCCAGTTAAGCCTCCTGAGTCTAAAAGGGTATTCAATTCCATGAAAACCATTGAAACCCTACAGGATTCCGAGGAAACAGTCTCTTGATTCAGGTCAGTCCTTCCTGAACCTCTGACAAGACAGAATTCTTTCCTGATGAGTCTCCTGCTCCAAAGCTGGATGGACATTTCAACGAAGCAAGAGCCTTGATGTGAGAGAATTGCTGTTATTTGGGCTTACAGATGTGGCTGCCCCATGAATGGACCAAGGAGATTTTCTGTTCATTAGCGTTGACAAATTCCAGGGCTGAGGCAGTGTTTTGCTCCCTCCGAAATGACAAAAGAAAGAAAATGGCATAATAATGCACATTTATCATAATACCATACATTTGTCCATAAATCACACCTCAAAACACGCTCTCTTTTAACCAGTGCCACAAAAAATGAAGAAAATGATCCAGGATTCTGAAATCAGGAAAAGCCACAACCTTGCGATGAATGACCTGGAGGAAACCAGCTGGTGATGTGTAGAGAGGGCTCCAGGCAAAACCCCAGGGCTGGGGGCCAGGGAGGGGGGTGGGGGCAAGGCACAGGCACCAGGCATACAGGACAAGGACTTTGCTCTTAGGTCCTGTATTGACTTGGGTCTAAGGGAAAACCCATATGAAACTCCCCTCCAAGATGAGTAAACGAAAGAAATCCAACATCTTCACTAATGAAAGAATTCACAATCAAAACATCAAAATATAACAAGAAAGCAGATGAAGAGAACACTACATAACACTTGCTGCAAGAAATTAAAGTTTACCAAAAAAACTGCGCATCTTCTCAAGCAAACAAAAGAATATATGCAAATATATATACATCTAGCTATCTTTTTGTCAAACTACCATTTTAAGTGCTCTCTCTCTCACTGTGCTAAGTAAGCATAGTACATATATCATCTTACTTAATCCTTAAGTATTATTTTCATTTTACAGATAAGGAAACTGAAGCCCAAAGTTAATTGATAATTATAATAACAATAAATATAAATGGGACAAATTTCTGTTCCCACTTCTATTTGCTATGCAGTGAATCACCCCAAAACTTGGTAGTGTAAAGTCATTTTGTTTTGCTCACAATTCTGCAGGTCAGGAATCACGGCAGGCATAATGAGGAAAGCACATCCCTGCTGTACAATGTCTACAGCCTCATCTATTATGTCTCAAATAGCAGGAGATGGCAGGGATGGCTCAACTCGAGCCATGTGTCTGGGCCTCAATTCTTCATAATGTGGCATCTTCTGGGGCTAGAACTACCAAGATGACTTCTTTTGTCACCTACCTGGAACATGGGATGGGATGGCTGGATCAGCTGGGGACTTGTTATGGACTGAATGTCGGTGTCCCCCCCAAACTCATATATTGGAGCCCTATCCCTCTGTGTGGCTGTATTTGGAGATGGGGCCTCTAAGGAAGTAGTTAGAGCTAACTGAGGTCATAAGGGTGGGGCCCTGATCTGATAGAATTAGTTCCTTCCAAGAATAGACACTAGAGAGCTTGCTCTCTCTCTGCCATGTGAGGACACAGTGAGCAGGGGGCATCTGCAAGCCAGGAAGAGAGCTTGCACCAGAAACTGACCATGCTGCATCCTGATCACAGAATTCCAGTCTCTAGAACTAGTTTCTCTAGTAAGAAAATAAATTTCTGTTGTTTGAGCTCTCCAATCTGTGGTATCCTGTAATAGCAGCCTGAGCAGACTAGTACAGGGATGGTCAGCACTTCCCACTCCTCAGGTAGCTTCTCCACATGGCTAGCTTGAGCTTCTTATAGTATGGTGGTCTCAGATTAGTTGGATTTCTTACATGGTAGCTATCTACCCTGACCCCCTCCCAAGCAAGTATTCCAAGATACCAAAGCAAAAGCTGCAAAGTTGCTTCCAACCTTGCCTTAGGAGTCATGTAGCCTCAATTCTCCTGCATTCTGTTGGCCAAAACAGTCATAGAGCCTGTCCAGATGTAGGGGAAGGGGAGCTATAGACCCCACCTCTTGATAGGAGAAATATCAAAGAATTTATGGCCATCTTTAATCCACCATACTAACTTTTTAAAGGAAAAAAGTCACTCATGAATCAGGAAACGCTGCAACCTCATACTGCATACACTGGAGGAAACTGCTGAAGAAAATAAACAACACACTCCTAAATAACCAATTGGTCAAAGAAGAAATCACAAGGGAAATTTATAAAATACTTTGATATGAATGAAAACAAAAACACAACCTATGAAAATTTATAGGTTGTAGCAAAAGCAGTGCCCAGAGGGAAATTTATAGCTGTAAATGCCTATAGTAAGAAGAAAGATCTCTGGTGGTGGCCATAGGCAGGGGGTGGGGGATAGGAAATTGGGTGAAGATGGTCAAAAAGTACAAACTCCCAGTTATAAGAAAAATAGGTCCTAGGGAAGTAATGTACAACATGGTAACAATAGTTAACAGTACTGTAGTATGTATTTGAAAGTTGCTAAGAGAACAACTCTTAAAAGTTCTCATCACAAGGGGAAAAATATAACTGTGTGGTGATGGACGCTAACTACACTTATTGCTGTAATCATTTTGCAATATATACATCTATCGACTCGTATTGTTGTACACCCAAAACTAATACAGTGTTACATGTCAATTATACCTCAATTTTTAAAAAAGAAGAAAAATCTCAAATCAATAACCTAACCTTCCACATTAAGACACTGGAAAAAGAAGAGCAAACCTAAAACAAGCAAAAGGGAGGAAATAATGAGATTAGGGCAGAAATGAATGAAATAGAGAATAGAAAAACAATAGAGAAAAATCAGTGAAACTAAAACTCATTCTTTGAAAAGACTAACAAAATTGACAAACTTTTAGCTAGATTAACTTTTTAGAAATGAGAGGGAGAAAGAAGCCTCAGATTGCTAGAATCAGAAATGAAAAAGGAATGCACTACTATGTATAAAATAGATAACTAATGTGAACCTACTGTATAGCACAGGGGAATCTACTCAATGCTCTGGGGTGACCTAAATGGGAAGGGAATCTAAAAAAGAGTGGATATATGTATATGTTTGACTGATTCACTTTGCTGTACAGCAAGAAACTAACACAACATGTAAAGCAACTATACTCCAATAAAAATTAATTTTAAAAAAAATGAAAGAGGAGACATTACTACTGACCCTGCAGAAATAAAAAGTATAAAGGAACTATTGTATGCCATGAACTATGGTGTATATATATACATTTATAATTTATGTGCCAATAAGTTATATAACTTAGATGAAATAGACAAATTCCTAGACACAAACTACCAAAACTACTCAAAAAGACAATCTGAATAGACCTGTAGCAAGTGAAGAGCTCAAAGTAGTAATCAAAGAACACCCACAAAGAAAAGCCCAGGCTCAGACCGCTTCACTGGTGAATTCTACCAAATATTAAAAGAAGGATGAACACCAATTCTTCAGAGGCTATTCCAAAAAACATAAGAGGAGAGAATACCTCATAACTCATCATACAAGGCCACTGTTTTCCTGATACCAAGGCTGGAAGCTATCACAAGAAAAGAAAACCACAGACCAATATCTCATATGAATATATATACAAAAGTCATCAATAAAATACTAGCAAACCAAATCTAGAAACATAAAAGATTTATATACCATGACCAAATGGGATTTGTCCCAGGAATTCAAGGTTGGTTCAACATCTGAAAATCAATTACTATAATACATCATGTCAATAGAATAAAAAGCAAGAATCACATGAGCATCTCCATAGATGCAGAAAAAGCATTTGACAAAATCCAATCCATTTTGTGATAAGAACAATCAACAAATGAGGATCAAAAGGGAACTTCTTCAACCTGATAAAATACATCTACAAAAAGCCCACAGCTAAATTTATACCTGATGGTGAAAGACTGAATGCTTTCTCCCTAAGATCAGGAACAAGACGAGGATGTCTGCTCTTACTTCTTTTCAATATTTTATAGTAGAGGTTCTAGCCAGGGCCAACAGGGTGGATTAAAGATGGCCACAAATTCTTTGACATGCATTGAACCATGCCATCTGTATATAGAGATAGTTTTACTTCTTCCTCTACAATCTGGATGCCTCCTACTTATTTATGTCCTGGCTGGCTGTCAACCAGGGGCTGGTTTTTGCTCTTGGAGGCTGCCCACATTCCTCATCATGCTTTCTACGTGGCCCCTTCCACTCCTTACATTTAAAGTTTTCTGACTTCTCCTTGGAAAAGTGCAAGACCTGCCAGAAAACAGGGACTTAAGCCTGACATCCTCAATAACTATATTAGGACACCGATATGAACGAGCTTGGAAGTGGATTTTCCCCAGAAGAGCCCACATTACTTTGTAGCACCTTAGGGTCCTACACCTTAATTTTGGACCCTGAGCATAGAACCCAATTGAGTGAAGTCAGACTTCTGACCTACAGAACTATGAGCACTAGCTTGTACCTTGTGCTGTTTAAGCCACTGAAGTTGTGATGGTTTGTTATGGCAGCAACACAAAACTAATACCCACTCTCCCCTTGTAACTATCCTATAGGATCCTGCCTGTACATCAACGTAGGGGAGGAGAAAAGGTTATTCAGGTCTCAGATGGGGCATTCCTGCTCCTTTAGGAAAACACCTTTCATAGTCTTGTTTGGCCCCAGAACAGCATGGAACAAAGGGTGAAGACAAAGCAAGAAGTTAATCTGATGACAAAGTTACAGAACCAGGATCCTAGGATGGGAGCTGGACCCCAGATCATTCGCTTTGAGGGTATTTCTCCCCTGTGGTTCAGTTGCTCTGTGATGCCAAAACCTTCTGTTACTTTTGGGACACACAACAGCCCTGTGTTAAATGTATTTTGAGGAGAGAAAGTAGAGGAATGGCATCCATTTCAACCGCTGCTTTAAAAGCAGAGCAGTGCAGGAAATGAACCAGTGAGCAAGTCAATCCAAAGGCAAGACTTGCACAGCACGGGGGTTAGAAACTCGGGCCACTTTACTGGGTATCAAAGGAAGGAGTGACCCCAGACCCCAGAGGACACTGGGACATGCAGAAGGAAGATATTTGCATTTTTTTTCAGCTTGTTCTTGCTTTAACATTGTTCTTTTTTTAATAACATCGTAGTCTATGGATGTAATAGCTTCTTAATTCTCTCTGAGGATACTAATATAATTCTTTTCTTCTAACTTTAATTTTTAAATTTAATTTAATTTAGATTTAATTTAAATTCTAATTTTTTAACATCTTTATTGGAGTATAAGCGCTTCACATTGTTGTGTTAGTTTCTGTTGTATAACAAAGTGAATCAGCTATACGTATACTTATATCCCCATATAAGTAACACCTCCCTCTTGCGTCTCTCTCCCACCCTCCCTATCCCACCCCTCTATGTGGTCACAAAGCACCAAGCTGATCTCCCTGTGCTATGCGGCTGCTTCCCAATAGCTATCTATTTTACATTTGGTAGTGTATATACGTCAATGCCACTCTCTCACTTCGCCCCAGCTCACCCTTCCCCCTCCTTGTGTCCTCAAGCCCATTCTCTACATCTGCGTCTTTATTCCTGTCCTGCCCCTAGGTTCTTCAGAACCTTTCTTTTTTTTTAGATTCCATATATATGTGTTAGCATATGGTATTTGTTTTTCTCTTTCTGACTTACTTCACTCTGTATGACAGACTCTAGGTCCATCCACCTCACTACAAATAACTCAATTTTGTTTTTTTTTATGGCTGAGTAATATTCCATTGTATATATGTGCCACATCTTCTTTATCCATTCATCTGTCGATGGACACTTAGGTTGCTTCCGTGTCCTGGCTATTGTAAATAGTGCTGCAATGAACACTGTGGTACATGACTCTTTTTGAATTATGGTTTTCTCAGGCTATATGCCCAGTAGTGGGATTGCTCAGTCATATGGTAGTTCTATTTTTAGTTTTCTAAGGAACCTCCATACTGTTTCCATAGGGGCTGTATCAATTTACATTCCCACCAACAGTGCAAGACGGTTCCCTTTTCTCCACACCCTCTCCAGCATTTATTGTTGGTAGATTTTTTGAAGATGGCCATTCTGACCGGTGTGAGGTGACACCTCATTGTAGTTTTGATTTGCATTTTTCTAATGATTAGTGATGTTGAGCATCCTTTCATGTGTTTCTTGGCAATCTGTATATCGTCTTTGGAGAAATATCTGTTTAGGTCTTCTGCCCACTTTTGGATTGGATTTTTTTGGTTTTTGATATTGATATTTTTTGATATTGGGTTTTTTGTTTTTTTTTATATTGAATCTGTAGATTGCTTTGGGTAGTATAGTCATTTTCAAAATGTTGATTCTTCCAATCCAAGAACGTGGTATATCTCTCCATCTGTTTGTGTCATCTTTAATTTCTTTCATCAGTGTCTTATAATTTTCTGCATACAGGTCTTTTGTCTCCTTAGGTAGGTTTATTCCTAGGTATTTTATTCTTTTTGTTGCAGTGGTAAATGGGAGTGTTTCCTTAATTTCTCTTTCAGATTTTTCATCATTAGTGTATAGGAATGCAAGAGATTTCTGTGCATTCGATTTTTATCCTGCTACTTTACCAAATTCATTGATTAGCTCTAGTAGTTTTCTGGTAGAGTCTTTAGGATTCTCTATGTATAGTATCATGTCATCTGCAAAGAGTGACAGCTTTACTTCTTCTTTTCCAATTTGGATTCCTTTTATTTCTTTTTTGTCTCTGATTGCTGTGGCTAAAACTTCCAAAACTATGTTGGATAAGAGTGCTGAGAGTGGGCAACCTTGCCTTTTTCCTGATCTTAGTGGAAATGCTTTCAGTTTTTCACCATTGAGAACGATGTTGGTTGTGGGTTTGTCATATATGGCCTTTTTATGTTGAGGAAAGTTCCCTCTATGCCTACTTTCTGGAGAGTTTTTATCATAAATGGGTGTTGAATTTTGTCAAAAGCTTTTTCTGTATCTATTGAGATGATCATATGGTTTTTCTCCTTCAATTTGTTAATATGGTGTATCACATTGATTGATTTGCATATACTGAAAAATCCTTGCATTCCTGGGATAAACCCCACTTGATCATGGGTGTATGATCCTTTTAATGTGCTGCTGGATTCTGTTTGCTAGTATTTTGTTGAGGATTTTTGCATCTATGTTCATCAGTGATATTGGCCTGTAGTTTTCTTTCTTTGTGACATCTTTGTCTGGTTTTGGTATCAGGGTGATTGTGGCCTCGTAGAATGAGTTTGGGAGTGTTCCTCCCTCTGCTATATTTTGGAAAAGTTTGAAAAGGATAGGTATTAGCTCTTCTCTAAATGTCTGATAGAATTCACCTGTGAATCCATCTGGTCCTGGGTTTTGTTCGTTGGAAGATTTTTAATCACAGTTTCAATTTCAGTGCTTGTGATTGGTCTGTTTATATTTTCTATTTCTTCCTGGTTCAGTCTCAGAAGCTTGTACTTTTCTAAGAATTTGTCCATTTCTTCCCGGTTGTCCATTTTATTGGCATATAGCTGCTGGTAGTAATCTCTCATGATCCTTTGCATTTCTGCAGTGTCAGTTGTTACTTCTTTTTCATTTCTAAGTCTGTCGATTTGAGTCTTCTCCCTTTTTTTCTTAATGAGTCTGGCTAATGGTTTATCAATTTTGTTTGTCTTTTCAAAGAACCATCTTTTACTCTTATTGATCTTTGCTGTTGTTTCCTTCATTTATTTCTTATCTGATCTTTATGATTTCTTTCCTTCTGCTAACTTTGGGGGTTTTGTTGTTGTTCTTCTTCTTCTTTCTCTAATTGCTTTAGGTGTAAGGTTAAGTTCTTTATTTGAGATTTTTCTTGTTTCTTGAGGTAGGATTGTATTGCTATAAACTTCCCTCTTAGCACTGCTTTTGCTGCATCCCATAGGTTTTGGGCCATGGTGTTTTCACTGTCAGTTTTTTCTAGGTATTTTTTGATTTCCACTTTGATTTCTTCAGTGATCTCTTGGTTATTTAGCAGTGTATTGTTTAGCCTGCATGTGTTTGTGTTTTTTTTTTTCATTTTAACATCTTTATTGGAGTATAATTGCTTTACAATGGTATGTTAGCTTCACCTTCACAACAAAATGAATCAGTTATATATATACATATGTTCCCACATCTCTTCCTGCTTGCGTCTCCCTCCCTCCCACCCTCCCTATCCCACCCCTCCAGGCGGTCACAAAGTACCGAGCTGATCTCTCTGTGCTATGCGGCTGCTTCCCACTAGCTATCTACCTTACGTTTGGTAGTGTATGTATGTCCATGCCTCTCTCTCGCTTTGTCACAGTTTACCCTTCCCCCTCCCCATAGCCTCAAGTCCATTCTCTAGTAAGTCTGTGTCTTTATTCCTGTTTCACCCCTAGGTTTTTCATGACATTTTTTTTTCTTAAATTCCATATATATGTGTTAGCATACGGTATTTGTCTCTCTCTTTCTGACTTACTTCACTCTGTATGACAGACTCTAGGTCTATCCACCTCATTACAAATAGCTCAATTTCATTTCTTTTCATGGTTGATTAATATTCCTTTGTATATATGTGCCACATCTTCTTTATCCATTCATCCGATGATGGACACTTAGGTTGTTTCCATCTCTGGGCTATTGTAAATAGAGCTGCAATGAACATTTTGGTACATGACTCTTTTTGAATTATGGTTTTCTCAGGGTATATGACCAGTAGTGGGATTGCTGGGTCATATGGTAGTTCTATTTGTAGTTTTGTTTTGTTTTGGTTTGGTTTTTTTGCAGTACGCAGGCCTCTCACTGTTGTGGCCTCTCCCGTTATGGAGCACAGGCTCCGGACACGCAGGCTCAGCAGCCATGGCTCATGGGTTCAGCCGCTCCACGGCATGTGGGATCCTCCCGGAACGAGGCACGAACCCGTGTCCCCTGCATAAGCAGGCGGACTCTCAACCACTGCGCCACCAGGGAAGCCCTATTTGTAGTTTTTTAAGGAACCTCCATACTGTTCTCCACAGTGGCTGTATCAATTTACATTCCCACCAACAGTGTAAGAGGGTTCCCTTTCCTCCACACCCTCTCCAGCATTTATTGTTTCTAGATTTTTTGATGATGGCCATTCTGACTGGTGTGAGATGATATCTCATTGTAGTTTTGATTTGCATTTCTCTAATGATTAATGATGTTGAGCATTCTTTCATGTGTTTGTTGTCAGTCTGTATATCTTCTTTGGAGAAATGTCTATTTAGGTCTTCTGCCCATTTTTGGATTGGGTTGTTTGTTATTTTGTTATTAAGCTGCATGAGCTGCTTATAAATTTTGGAGATTAATCCTTTGTCAGTTGCTTCATTTGCAAATATTTTCTCCCATTCTGAGGGTTTTCTTTTGGTCTTGTTTATGGTTTCCTTTGCTTCACAAAAGCTTTTAAGTTTCATTAGGTCCCATTTGTTTATTTGTGTTTTTATTTCCATTTCTCTAGGAGGTGGGTCAAAAAGGACCTTGCTGTGATTTATGTCATAGAGTGTCCTGCCTATGTTTTCCTCTAAGAGTTTGATAGTTTCTGGCCTTACATTTAGGTCTTTAATCCATTTTGAGCTTATTTTTTTGTATGGTGTTAGGGAGTGATCTAATCTCATACTTTTACATGTAGCTGTCCAGTTTTCCCAGCACAACTTATTGAAGAGGCTGTCCTTTCTCCACTGTACATTCCTGCCTCCTTTATCAAAGATAAGGTGACCATATGTGCGTGGGTTTATCTCTGGGCTTTCTATCCTGTTCCACTGATCTATATTTCTGTTTTTGTGCCAGTACCATACTGTCTTGATTACTGTAGCTTTGTAGTATAATCTGAAGTCAGGAAGTCTGATTTCTCCAGCTCCGTTTTTCGTTCTCAAGATGCTTTGGCTATTCGGGGTCTTTTGTGTTTCCATACAAATTGTGAAATTTTTTGTTCTAGTTCTGTGAAAAATGCCAGTGGTAGTTTGATAGGGATTGCATTGAATCTGTAGATTGCTTTGGGTAGTATAGTCATTTTCACAATGTTGATTCTTCCAATCCAAGAACATGGTATATCTCTCCATCTATTTGTATCATCTTTAATTTCTTTCATCAGTGTCTTGTAATTTTCTGCATACGGGCCTTTTGTCTCCTTAGGTAGGTTTATTCCTAAATATTTTATTCTTTTTGTTGCAGTGGTAAATGGGAGTGTTTTCTTGATTTCACTTTCAGATTTTTCATCCTTAGTGTATAGGAATGCCAGAGATTTCTGTGCATTAATTTTGTATCCTGTTACTTTACCAAATTCATTGATTAGCTCTAGTAGTTTTCTGGTAGAGTCTTTAGGATTCTCTATGTATAGTATCATGTCATCTGCAAAGAGTGACAGCTTTACTTCTTCTTTTCCAATTTGGATTCCTTTTATTTCCTTTTCTTCTCTGATTGCTGTGGCTAAAACTTCCAAAACTATGTTGAATAAGAGTGCTGAGAGTGGGCAACCTTGTCTTGTTCCTGATCTTAGTGGAAATGCTTTCAGTTTTTCACCATTGAGGACAATGTTGGCTGTGGGTTTGTCATATATGGCCTTTATTATGTTGAGGAAAGTTCCCTCTATGCCTACTTTCTGCAGGGTTTTTATCATAAATCGGTGTTGAATTTTGTCAAAAGCTTTCTCTGCATCTATTGAGATGATCATATGGTTTTTCTCCTTCAATTTGTTAATATGGTGTATCACGTTGATTGATTTGCGTATATTGAAGAATCCTTGCATTCCTGGAATAAACCCCACTCGATCATGGTGTATGATCCGTTTAATGCGCTGTTGGATTCTGTTTGCTAGTATTTTGTTGAGGATTTTTGCATCTATGTTCATCAGTGATATTGGTCTGTAGTTTTCTTTCTTTGTGACGTCCTTGTCTGGTTTTGGTATCAGGGTGATGGTGGCCTCGTAGAATGAGTTTGGAAGTGTTCCTCCCTCTGCTATATTTTGGAAGAGTTTGAGAAGGATAGGTGATAGCTCTTCTCTAAATGTTTGATAGAATTCACCTGTGAAGCCATCTGGTCCTGGGCTTTTGTTTGTTGGAAGATTTTTAATCACAGTTTCAATTTCAGTGCTTGTGATTGGTCTGTTCATATTTTCTATTTCTTCCTGATTCAGTCTTGGCAGGTTATGCCTTTCTAAGAATTTGTCCATTTCTTCCAGGTTGTCCATTTTATTGGCATAGAGTTGCTTGTAGTAATCTCTCATGATCTTTTGTATTTCTGCAGTGTCAGTTGTTACTTCTCCTTTTTCATTTCTAATTCTATTGATTTCAGTCTTCTCCCTTTTTTTCATGATGAGTCTGGCTAATGGTTTATCAATTTTGTTTATCCTTTCAAAGAACCAGCTTTTAGCTTTATTGATCTTTGCTATCGTTTCCTTCATTTCTTTTTCATTTATTTCTGATCTGATTTTTATGATTTCTTTCCTTCTGCTAACTTTGCGGTTTTTTTGTTCTTCTTTCTCTAATTGCTTTAGGTGCAAGGTTAGGTTGTTTATTTGAGATGTTTCCTGTTTCTTAAGGTAGGATTGTATTGCTATAAACTTCCCTCTTAGAAATGCTTTTGCTGCATCCCATAGATTTTGAGTCGTCGTGTCTCCATTGTCATTTGTTTCTAGGTATTTTTTGATTTCCTCTTTGATTTCTTCAGTGATCACTTCGTTATTATGTAGTGTATTGTTTAGCCTCCATGTGTTTGTATTTTTTACAGATCTTTTCCTGTAATTGATATCTAGTCTCATAGCGTTGTGGTCGGAAAAGATACTTGATACGATTTCAATTTTCTTAAATTTACCAAGGCTTGATTTGTGACCCAAGATATGATCTATCCTGGAGAATGTTCCATGAGCACTTGAGAAAATGTGTATTCTGTTGTTTTTGGATGGAATGTCCTATAAATATCAATTAAGTCCATCTTGTTTAATGTATCATTTAAAGCTTGTGTTTCCTTACTTATTTTCATTTTGGATGATCTGTCCATTGGTGAAAGTGGGGTGTTAAAGTCCCCTACTATGAATGTGTTACTGTCGATTTCCCCTTTTATGGCTGTTAGTATTTGCCTTATGTATTGAGGTGCTCCTATGTTGGGTGCATAAATATTTACAATTGTTATATCTTCTTCTTGGATCGATCCCTTGATCATTATGTAGTGTCCTTCTTTGTCTCTTCTAATAGTCTTTATTTTAAAGTCTATTTTGTCTGATGTGAGAATTGCTACTCCAGCTTTCTTTTGGTTTCCATTTGCATGAAATACCTTTTTCCATCCCCTTACTCTCAGCCTGTATGTATCTCTAGGTCTGAAGTGGGTCTCTTGTAGACAGCAAATATATGCGTCTTGTTTTTGTATCCATTCAGCCAATCTGTGTCTTTTGGTGGGAGCATTTAGTCCATTTACATTTAAGGTAATTATCAATATGTATGTTCCCATTCCCATTTTCTTAATTGTTTTGGGTTCGTTATTGTAGGTCTTTTCCTTCTTTTGTGTTTCTTGCCTAGAGAAGTTCCTTTAGCAGTTGTTGTAGAGCTGATTTGGTGGTGCTGAACTCTCTCAGCTTTTGCTTGTCTGTAAAGCTTTTAATTTCTCCATCAAATCTGAATGAGATCCTTGCTGGGTAGAGTAATCTTCATTGCAGGTTTTTCTCCTTCAACACTTTCAATATGTCCTGCCACTCCCTTCTGGCTTGCAGAGTTTCTGCTGAAAAATCAGCTGTTAACCTTATGGGGATTCCCTTGTGTGTTATTTGTTGTTTTTCCCTTGCTGCTTTTAATATGCTTTCTTTGTATTTAATTTTTGACAGTTTGATTAATATGTGTCTTGGCGTATTTCTCCCTGGATTTATTCTGTATGTGACTCTCTGTGCTTCCTGGACTTGATTAACTATTTCCTTTCCCATATTAGGGAAGTTTTCAACTATAATCTCTTCAAATATTTTCTCAGTCCCTTTCTTTTTCTCTTCTTCTTCTGGAACCCCTATAATTCGAATGTTGGTGCGTTTAATGTTGTCCCAGAGGTCTCTGAGACTGTCCTCAGTTCTTTTCATTCTTTTTTCTTTATTGTGCTCTGCCGTATTTATTTCCACTATTTTATCTTCCAGGTCACTTATCTGTTCTTCTGCCTCAGTTATTCTGCTATCGATCCCATCTAGAGTATTTTTCATTTCATTTATTGTGTTGTTCATCATTGTTTGTTTCATCTTTAGTTCTTCTAGGTCCTTGTTAACTGTTTCTTGCATTTTGTCTATTCTATTTCCAAGATTTTGGATCATCTTTTCTATCATTATTCTGAATTCTTTTTCAGGTAGACTGCCTATTTCCTCTTCATTTGTTAGGTCTGGTGGGTTTTTATCTTGCTCCTTCATCCGCTGTGTGTTTTTCTGTCTTTTCATTTTGCTTATCTTACTGTGTTTGGGGTCTCCTTTTTGCAGGCTGCAGGTTCGTAGTTCCTGTTGTTTTTAGTGTCTGCCCCAGTGGCTAAGGTTGGATCAGTGGGTTGTGTAGGCTTCCTGGAGGGTACTAGTGCCTGTGTTCTGGTGGATGAGGCTGGATCTTGTCTTTCTGGTGGGCAGGTCCACGTCTGGTGGTGTGTTTTGGGGTGTCTGTAGACTTATTATGATTTTGGGCAGCCTCTCTGCTAATGGGTGGGGTTGTGTTCCTGTCTTGCTAGTTGTTTGGCATAGGATGTCCAGCACTGTAGCTTGCTGGTCATTGTGTGAAGCTGGGTGTTGGCGTTGAGATGGAGATCTCTGGGAGATTTTCGCCGCTTGATATTATATGCAGCTGGGAGGCCTCTTGTGGACCAGTGTCCTGAAGTTGGCTCTCCCATAACTCCTGGCTGCAGCACCAAGAGGCTTTCATCCACACGGCTCCTTAATTTGGGATGATTCATTGTCTATTCATGTATTCCACAGATGCAGGGTACATTAAGTTGATTGTGGAGCTTTAATCCGCTGCTTCTGAGGCTGCTGGGAGAGATTTCCCTTTCTCTTCTTTGTTCTCACAGCTCCCAGGGGCTCAGCTTTGGATTTGGCCCCGCCTGTGCGTGTAGGTCGCCGGAGGACGTCTGTTCTTTGCTCAGACAGGACGGGGTTAAAGGAGCCGCTGATTCGGAGGCTCTGGCTCACTCAGGCCGGGGGTAGGGAGGATCACGGAGTGCAGGGTGGGCCTGTGGTGGCAGAGGCCGGCATGACGTTTCCAGCCTGAGGCGCGCCGTGCGTTCTCCCGGGGGAGTTGTCCCTGGATCCTGGGACCCTGGCAGTGGCGGGCTGCACAGGCTCCTGAGAAGGGAGGTGTGGAGAGTGACCTGTGCTCGCACACAGGCTTCTTGATGGCGGCAGCAGCAGCCTTAGCATTTCATGCCCATCTCTGGTGTCTGCGCTGATAGCCGCGGCTCGCACCCATCTCTGCAGCTCATTTAGGCGGCGCTCTGAATCCCCTCTCCTCATGCACCCCAAAACAGTGGTCTCTTGCCTCTTAGGCAGGTCCAGAGTTTTGCCTGGACTCCCTCCTGGCTAGCTGTGGTGTACTAGCCCCCTTCAGGCTGTGTTCACGCAGCCAACCCCAGTGCTCTCCCTGGGATCTGACCTCCAAAGCCTGAGCCTCAGCTCCCAGCCCTGCCCGCCCCGGCGGGGGAGCAGACAAGCCTCTCAGGCTGGTGAGTGCTGGTCGGCACCGATCCTCTGTGCAGGAATCTCTCCGCTTTGCCCTCCGCACCCCTGTTGCTGTGCTCTCCTCCGTGGCTCCGAAGCTTCCCCCCTCCACCACCCGCAGTCTCCACCCGCGAAGGGACTTCCTAGTGTGTGGAAACCTTTCCTCCTTCACAGCTCCCTCCCAGAGGTGCAGGTCCCGTCCCTATTCTTTTGTCTCTGTTTTTTCTTTTTTCTTCTGCCCTACCCAGGTACGTGGGGGGTTTCTTGCCTTTTGGGAAGTCTGAGGTCTTCTGCCAGCATTCAGTAGATGTTCTATAGGAGTTGTTCCACATGTAGATGGTTTTTGATGTATTTGTGGGGAGGAAGGTGATCCCCACGTCTTACTCCTCCACCTCCTTGAAGGTCCTTCTAAACTCTAATTTTTAATTAAAATTTTTTTTGTTCTTTCACATGTTTGTTTTTCATTGAGGTAAAATTGACATATAACACTATATTAGTTTCAGGTGTACAGTATAATGATTCCATATTTGTATATATAGTGAAATGATCACAAGTCTAGTTAACATCTGTCCCCATAAGTAGCTATAAAAATTTTTTTCCAATTATAATTTAATTTAAACATTGTTTAATGTTCCCTGAGCTGTGTCTACTTTCTGCAGAGCCAATAGTTCTATTTGTCATCTTCATCCATGCTAGCAGTCTCCCTCAATGTCAGGCCATCCTTGGCTTTAGCCAAGATGAGTGGACAGAGGACCAGATGGGGAAAGACCATGGCCCAGCCGTCACTGGCAGCTGAGTGTTCGGGGAAGTGACCGTGGGCTTCATGGCCACAGATGGCGCCCACTGCCCTTGCTCGGACTCCTGGGTGTGGGTCAGGGCCCAGCCGGGCAGAACTGCCTTCCCTTTGTTGCTTTAGTGTCCGATTGGTGACCTGAGCCACCTCAAGCTTAGCTGTCTCTCCACTGGTCCCAACTCCCACTTTAGGGGCCCCTCATCGAAGACTGACTATGGGATGATGAAAGGGACCATCCTGTCTCCAGATTCACCCATGATTGAGATCCCTGCATCTCTAACCCTAACGTAACCTCAACCCCAACCTGCACAGGAATCACGCAGGCTGTGAGGATCCTGAGCCGCTCGGCCAGCCTCAGATGGAATGAGGCTGAATGGGATTCTATGTGACTTATTTGGGATCCCAAGTTGTGGCTGAGGATCCCAGAGGTTCAAAGAATGGGGCAGGAGGAAGCCTCCTGGACTGGAGCACCATAGCTGTAGCAAGCTCTGGTGGGTCGTGGTGCTGTGGTCCATCTCCTGCCCCTGAACATCCCAGCTGCAGCCACAGCCACGGCTTCTGAAACCAGGACCACCGCAGAGGTACCACCCTTCCTGCAAACCTTCCAGACACACAGGAACCTGAATCCCCACTCCCTGCACAGGCATGCATGAGCACAGACACACACACACATGGGCATGGACACACTCACATGCACACACATGCTCACTCATACGTATACACACTCACATGTGCACACATACGCATACACACACACACACACACACACACACACACACACTCATCTCCACCACCACAGCTGCCATGTGGCCTTAATATGGCATCACCCTGAATTCGTCTCTTGACTGTTGTATTAATGTCCCAGGGCTATCATAACAAAGTACCAAAACAGGGCAGCTTAAAACAACAGAAACTCATTCTCTCACGTTCTGGAGGCCGGGACATGCTGCCTCCAGAAGCTCGAGGGGAGGGTCCTTCCTTGTCTTCTGGTGATTACTGGCATTCCTGGGTTGTGGCTACATGTCACCAGTCTCATGTCACCTTCTCCTCTATGTGTCTATGTTTCTCCTCTCTGTCTCTTTTAAGAACACTTGTCGTTGGATTAAGGCCACCCAGAAAATCCAGGATGATCTCATCTGAAGATCCTCAACTGAATTACACTTGGAAGAGACCCTTTTCCAGGGCCATGGTCTCCTGTTCGGGGCATTAGCGGGCACTTGCTGGGTCCACCTTCACAGAGCACAGCAGCGTCTGCACAGTGGTGGGGCCAGAGTGAGGGACAGGGCACAGTCCCACAGCCCACCGCTAACTCACAGCTGCCCGAGGCAGCTGTTCTCACACCGGATAGGTGGCCACCCACCTGGACAAGGAGACCTTCTCCAAGATGGTCACGGGGACATCCCTGCTGAGCTCTGGAGTCAGGCTGCCCCTTCCTCGCTTCCCTGTGCCGGCGTTGCCAGAAGAGCACAGAAGCCAACCCCAGAGCCAGCCAAGGTGTCCTCCAAGCCCAGAAGTGCCCAAGGACCAGGGCCCACCCTGCTCCAGCGGGGTCATCAGTGCTGCCCCAACGGGGGCCCAGAGGAGGGTGCCCTCTGTGCACCCCAGCCTTCCCAGCTCCGGATGGAGAGTGCCTGCCCTGTCCCCCAGGGGTCTCTCTTCAGGTGAAGAGAACCTGAAACCTGCCCGACGGCGTCCCCCCTGCCCGGGGTCTCCTGCTCCTGAAACAGTAGCCACACTGGGCCCACCCTCACACTTGTCCCTGGATTGGGGGGTCCTGCTCACTTTCCAGGGGGGCCAGCTGACATAGTCAGGGTGCCTCAGGGCATTCGGGTGAGGGTGGAGCTTAGAAAGATGGAGGGAGGTGTGCACACATGCATGTGTCTGTGTGTCCGTGTGTGTGTGTGTGTCTGTGTGGTGGGGGCAGGATGTAAGTGAGGGGCTCAAAGAGAGCTGGACCCCTACTTGGTAGAAAGTCGACAGATTTGAAAAATCAGGAAGTAACCATGTAAACATGTTATTCAATGATATGAGGTCAATACCAGCAGAACTGGCTTCAAGAGTGAAAGTGAGGAATTGTAGGTGGGGACTGTGATAGGGCTGCTTTGACTCTTAAAATTCTCTGCATGTGTAACTGATAGAAAGAACAATTAACTTTTTAAAGAAATAAGGTTTTTTTTAACCTAGGAAAATATCAAGCTAAAGCCAGAGTAGAGACTGAGAAATTTCAGCAAAAGTCCAGGAAGCGGGGTGGGTGGTACAGGGACGGCATCAGCCTGAATCTTCATCTCACACGCACGCGCCAGGACCGTGTGAATCCTGAATTAACATCAATTCTAGGTAAAAACTGTTCATGCCCTCAGTATGGGCAGCTTCAAGCCAAGTCCCCTCCTCCCTCACCCCTTTTAACTAACTCTCCTCCCCTAAATTATGGGACCACCTGTATTTGTTCCCTACTGCTGCTGTACCAAATTACCACAAATTTAGTGTCTTAAAATAACACAAATTGATTATTTTACAGTCTGGAGCTCAGAAATGCAAAATCAGACTCAGGGGGCTAAAGTCAAGGTGTCAGCAGGGCTGCATTCCTCCAGGGAGCGTCCATCTCCTTGCCTTTTCCCACTTCCAGAGGCCACCTGCATTCAGGATAATGCAGGACACCCCCCGCCCCGTCCCAAGATCCTTAACTTAATCACACATGCGAAGACCCTTTTGCCGCGTAAGGTCACATTCATGGGCTCCAGGAATTAGGCCACGGACGTCTTTTGGGGGCCACGATTCAGTGCACCACAGTCTGGTGGTTGCAGATTTGACACCCTAAGAGGCGCAGGAGGAGGGGGCCGTGAGCGGAGGAATGCAGGCGGCCTCTAGAAGCTGGAAAAAGCAAGAAAACGTGTCTTCCCCTCAGAGCCCCAAGAAGGATTCACTTTGGACTTCTGACCTCCAGAACTGTAAGGAGAATAAATTTGTGTTATTTTAAGCCGCTATATTTGTGGTAATTTGTGTATTGTGTCCAGGTCTTAAATTTATCACAGAGACCAAGTGATCACCCAGAGAGGCTTATGCCGTTGAAAGAAGAGTTTTAATTGTCCCAGTTCCCCTGGAGACAGAGGCACAGCGCCTGCCACACGAGGGGGTGGGGAAGCAGACCGACAAAGCAGCTGGGATGCGCCATCATGACCGTGGTGGCGGGAAGAGCCTACGGGAAACGTCCCCTCTGGGTCAGTGGTCAGGGGCCCAAGAAAGCTAGTCTGCAGTGAAGACAAACCACGTGGGTCATTAGTCTCGGCGTGTGATTCAGCAGACGAATGGAGAGGGTGGGAGTAATAGACGTCCGAGAGCCAATACAGAATTGGCCGTGATTAATACATAATTAATACAATCTGCCCAGGGGCCCAGGACACAAATGCACCCCTCCTGGAAGCACCCTTCCTGCAGTTGACATGGACACTGAGGAGAGACTGAGAACAAAGAAGAAACGAGAGAGGCAGAATGGGACCAATGCCCGTGGGGTCCCTGAGTCCTGGGTCCCCCGAGACCAGAAGCCACTCAGCCTGTGGGCACTGGGAGCAGGGTCACGCGTCCAGTCCTGAGCCCAGCGGGGTGTCCAGGCATCTTGGACGTCTGACAACATGCCTGAGACTGGCTCCTGGGAGCCACGGTCCCCCCAGCTTGGACAGGGCATCACCGCACAGGAGGGCAGAGGTGACAGGCCAACCGGCTGGGTTGAAAGTGGTCAGTGGATCACACCTTAGTGACAGGAGCCAGGATCTCACAGCCAGAAGTGACCCTGGAAAAGCAAACCCCAAACAGAACTGCTCTGGTTGGTCCCACCCTGCAGAGAGCGGGGGAGGTGGAGGGTCCCAGGATATTCCCGGGATTCTCACACCGTCTCAGCGGCACGTCCGGAATTCAGCCCGTGACCAGCCGCCCGGGCAGAAAGAATTATGACTTGCGAGTCTGAAGAGCGAGACGCAGCCCCAGGCTCCCCACTCTGCGGCCCCGCCACCAGCCAAAGACGTTTGGGGTGGGAAGTTCAGGACGCATTTCAACTGCGAAGACCAAGGTGATTTAGAAGGCAAAACATTGGCAATTGTGTCAGATTTCCACACCTTCACCCAGCAGGTCCGGCGTCCTCACTCCCCACACCGCACGGCTGGCCTGGGGTGGGGGGCTCCCGTCTGCAGGCTAGAGCCCCCCGCAGCCCCCAGCTCCCTCGGCCCTACCGGAGCCGTCCTCGGACTCGATCCCGGCTGGGCCACCCGGGGTGCCTGCGGTCTCAAAGCTCTGGCAGGGCCCGGAGCACACACTGCCCCCATTGTACATGAGCCTGGGCTGGCCAGCGGCCAGACTCAGCCCCGCTGCAGCACATGTTTTAAATCCCACCACTTATGTATTTGGTTTGGTAGCTTTAGGTTGATGATGTACTGAATTTCACTTCGATATTGAGTTTGAATGAACTGAAAGGAAAACACAGATATGAAACAGTGCCTGGCCGGGCTCAAGGTGGGGGACAGGTGTTTCCTATCTGGATATCCCTCTGCATCTGATCCATCGGCAGCCCTCCCGCCTTGGGAGCTCGGTGTGCCCTGAGGCAGTTTCTTTTAAACAGCTTTGTGATGGACGTGCAGTCAGGGCCCAGCTGGGCACCCCTTGGGGCAGCCCTCTCTTGGGTCTTTTAAATACAGCAGAGTTAGCCGGAGGGCTAACTCTTGTCACATAAATTGTCTGAACCCAGGGTTAGCGATTTGCGACCATGAAATGCTCCAGCTCCCACTGCAGGGACGAGCAAGGGAACGACCGTCTGCAGACAAGGTGAGAGATTCCCACCAAAATTCACCCTGCCTTCCTTCCAGAATCCCACTCTACACTTGTGCAAAAGTGAGTTTTTCAAAAGAGGTAATAAAAGGACAGAAGAGCAGAATAACATGATTAGCAGGTAAACCCACATGTTTTAGAGAAATTGCTTTTGCTCTGGTGGCAGATGAGAACAAGGCCTGGCCTCTGGACCGTGACGGCCGTTTGCCTTGGAGGGGCCTGTGCCGTCCTCCCCCTGGGTCCAGGCCTGAGCCCAGGCCAACGTCCCGGTGCAACAGGGTGTCACTCCTATGGCCTCAGCCCTTCTGAGTTTTGTCCCTCGTCAGCCACTGGGCTGGCTCCCTGGGCGTGTGACCATGAAGTCACACAGCACCCCACGCTCGGAAGGGGGCCCTGCACATGGTGGTCAGTGCTCTGCCATCACTGTCCTGAGATTCTTCACAATTTCCTTTGAACTTGTGTTTGGTGAACAAAGTCTAGTGGGGCAAAGGAGTTCACTGCTCCCCAGCCCAATGACCTGACCAGGAGGGCTGGGGGCAGGTAAGTCACAGGGTGGGCCCAGGCTCCTGTGAGGGTCTGCACATGTAATAAAAAAAATACTAACAGGTCAAGAGAGAAACCACAGAAAAAGGGGTTTTTTTCCTGCTTTTTGAACAAGGGGCTCTGTGTTTTCATTTGGCACTGAGGCCTGCCAGTTACAGAGCTGGCCAAGCTCAGTGACCTGGGGTCCACCCTGGATGCAGAGGAAATGCACCTCTGTTTGGGGAAGAAGCATCGGGTCCAGAAAAGGCCTTGCTGTCAACCAGCACATTGAAAAAAGAGGCCACAGAGGGAGGAGGGGGCAGGGAGCCAGCCAAGGACACCAGGGCAAAGGTGAAACCAAGTCCCCCTTAAAACCAAGTTCCCCTGCCACGTTTATGATAAACCTCTCTACCCAAAATTTTATTCCCCTTCTTATCCCACCCCCATTCCCCTCAGGATTGAGGAGAATCAAAGAAAAGGGGGGATTGAAATCGAGCAGGACACGGTGGGGCCTTCCCACGTACAAAAGCTCCTCCGTGTCCTCTGTTTCTTGTTTGTAGAATAAGGCTGTAATCCCCTAGGCCTTCCCTGAGTTCCAAAGAGCAGACTCAAGCAGTTACTAATTAGGGAAGTGAAAGAATGCAGAAACAAAGGAAAAGCAGTTAAGCAAGAAAAGTAATGATAGCTTAAACAATAAACAGAATCCTAGTTCCTCCACAAGGAATGTATATAACAATCTGATGTGTATCTCTGAGTTATTCTGCAGAAACTAAGACCCCGCCCAGGTGGAGGATGGTGACTACATGCTGACCACAAGCACGTAGACCCTAGACTAGCTGAAAGCAGATGGTTGATAGTTAAGATTGCCAAAACAACACCCTGTTACCTCACCACCAACCAATCAGAAGAAAGTCCATGAGCTGCAACCCTCACCCCAAATGTTGCCTTTAAAAACCATTCCCTGAAAACCATCAGGGAGTTTGGGTCTTTTGAGCATTAGCTGCCCATTCTCCTTGCTTGGCGCCCTGCAAATAAATGCTGTACTTTCCTTCACCACAACCCAGTGTCAGTAGATTAGCTTTGCTGCGCACCAGGCAAGTTTGGTTCAGTAACAAAGGGTACCAGGCCCGGGACAAAGGTCTGAAGTGGCCTCGACAGCCCATGGGCTGTGTGAGAACAAGTAATGTGCTCCCACACAACCGGCAGTTCTCAGACCTCCCTGGGAGAGCGCCCGGCATCCCAGGGACCCGTGGGCCCTCAGAGCTTGGGGGCAAGTGCCAGCCATCACCTGGACTGCAGGGCCCCTGCAGGACACAATTACATGAGTGTGCATGACACAAAAGGCTGGAAGAAAACGTGTAAAATATTCATGGTGTTTCTCAGAATGGTGGGTAACTGGGTTTACGCTTTCTTCTTTACATTTTCTATGTTTACCAAATTTTCTACAATGAACAGTCACTGCAATTACTGTGAGAAAAATTAAATCATGGGTGTATGTATGTATATGTAGGTAGATTGTTAACACTATATAGACACACACACACATATATACACACACACATATTTTTAAGGCTAACGTCATGCTATCCTATCAGTCTACACGGACACGAGTGTGTACTCAGATACGTGCGTGTATTTTATGTCATAGTTGAGGAGTTTGGCCACCTGTTCTTTTTAAGCGGCAATTGATAAATTTCACCACTCAGCACAAGAAGTGGTGAAAAATTTAGTAAGAATCCACGTGTATTTCTGGGAAGGCGTCCAGTGTCCTAATGGGGCTCCGTACATGACCTGCTCCTCTGTCTGCAGCCCCAGCCAAGGGCATGGGTGTGCAAGCACACACACACAGAGGCGCACATGCACCCTCATGGTAAGCACACTTAATCCACACTCCTGTTTCTTACAAAGCCCAGACTGGGGCCTTGCCTGTCATAGGCCAGCAATAGATATTTGTTAAGTAAAGGAGCATCAATATTTTATTCCTTCTGATAAATCTGCAGGAGATTCCTGCCCTGCCCTATAATCACATGCTGTACTAACCTGAATCTTCATCACGTATCTTTGTCTGACTTCCAGTGCACTCCGGCTTAATAGACAACCTGGGGCTGGAAGCCCTGTGTGACCTTTACCACCCACAGCACTGAGCGGACAGTAAAGGGACCACAGGAGTGACCATGTGAGTGAACCAATGGATAACCTGGTGTCCTGAGGGCAAACAGGATGGCCCACAGGATCGGTCTCCTGACCAGAAGAGTGTCAGCCTGTGGGCTGTCTGCAGAGGGTGACCCTGAGACGCGTCTGTCCTCAGTGAAGGTGGTGTCACCCATGGACAGTTGGTATCTGTCAGGCGTGGCATGGGAGGTGCCGGTGGCAGTTGGGGGCTTCACGCTTGCTGGCTGAAATAGCCCTTTCCCCTAATTTTAAGATAAGGAAACTGAAGCCTGAGAGAGAGTGAAGTCCTCAGGGTGACCCCAGGTCGATTTGAGTCAGGAGAGAGGGGAAAGCATGTGGCACCCAGCCAGTCACCAGAACCACCTCCAGGGAGGTCCCCCTGCAGCAGAAGGAGTGAGGGTCAGTCGCTTGGCCGGAGTTGGCACCTGTTGGGGAAGCGCCCCCATCCCCCCCCCCAGCTGCCACAGGCACCTCCAATCTGAGATCACCAGGTGCAGAAGAGATGAATTGATTTTGTTCACGCTTGGCCTTTCCACTGGCCACTTGTCACCATGCTGCATGGGGTTGAGTTTAACAGGGAGAAAATGATCACTAGCGCTTTCACTATCCTCAGGCTGCCAGCATAGCATTCTTCCGGGTATTTTCAATTCTCTTGGCCCAAAAAATTGCTCAATGTGAAAAAGACTATGAGATCGATATAAAGATATTTTTAAAAGCTTATTTTGCTCTGTCTAGGACCCCAATAAATGTATGTGTCTGTTAAATAAGTACAGCCCCGGAATGTTTCATTAAGCATCAGAGTCCCCTAAATTCCTCATCAGGCCCAGCCCTGTGAAAAGAACCGAATTTAAGGGCCGGGAGAACGTCCGCCTGGCGGGGGCTGCCCACCACCACCTCCAGTCACAGGGCCCTTGTAGGACTGAATGTGTCTTGGCTTGGGGCAGAGAAAATGCATTTGCCAAAAGGGTTATTACTACCTTAGCAGTGATTCATTTAAGTGGTTTCCCGGGAGTGGTGTTTTATTATGATTTCTCAGCTCTCAGCTTGGTTCTTTCCCAGTTCTGGGCCAGGGCCGCATTCCTGGGATACTGGGCTGTTCCTAGCGCACAGACGGCCCATTCACCGCGCCCCGGGGGCCTCTGCAGGCCGCCTCCCACCTCCCAGCACTGGGCCCTCCAGCCACAGCCCCTGCCCTGCCGCCCCAGGTGCGCTAACCCCAGGGCCCCTGAGGTGGGCCTGGGCTTGGAATCGGTTCACATCCCGGGAAGGACAGCAAGCCCAACCACTTCCTGGTTCCCAGAACCCGCCGAGGCCCAAGGGGGCGCGGGCGTACTCCGGTGGTCAGGTCCCCTCCCGGGGTCCTGGCCGTGCCGGCCGCCCCGTCAGGCTATGACATCTTGCGTGGACCCTGATTGTGCCACAGGAAGACGAAGCACTGAGGAAAGAAACTACTTGTAAGAAAGGTTTGCAGGAGAACCAGGCTTTCGAGATGTGCCTCCTCGGTAAAAACACAAATGATATTTAAAGACAAAACATGAGATTACCAAGGCTGCCACGTTTATCATGGGTCTGTTCTTGGGTTTGGGTAGAAAAGACCAATTTTTGACCTCATTATCGTATCTGGACGGTCAGAACGGATGTCCCAACACCCACGGCCGTGCAGGGGCTGGTGGTGTGGGAGTCACACAGTGAGGGGAGCTTCTGTCCCTGACAAGGGGCCCCCAGACTGACTCAAGCATCCCCACCAGCCCCTTCTCAGCTCCCTGCAGGTGAAGGGAGCTCCGTGCTACTGCAGGACGTGCTGAGCGGCGCCCAGGAGAAGGCGCCAGAGCCCCCATCCAAGATTCCAGGCCTGGTGGGGGGGCCTCCCCGTGTAGCCCCGGCGCCGGGGTCACTGCGGCGGCTCCTCATCTTCCGTCGGCCGCCTCAGAGAATCAGGGCATGTTTGGGGAAATGTGTCCCTGCAGCGTCCAGTCCAGCAGGAGTCCCTCCTACTCACCTCCACTCACCTCCACCCACTCCTCCCAGAGGGTGGGGTTCACCTGCCCGAGAAGACACCCCCTCCCTTCATGGGGCCCTGAGCCTCGCACAAGCCAGCCACGCAGCAGGCTCCCTGTCTCAGCCCCTCTTGGAGCTGCAGCGTCCAGTACGGCAGCCACGGGCCACAAGAGGCCACTGGAGCTGCAGAAACGGACCCCCACACACACACTGGGTGTCGAAGATTCAGCGTGAAAAAGCATGTGCAATGTCTCATTGATAATTTGTGTATGGATTACAGATTGAAATAATATTTTAGAAGACAGTGAGTTAAATAAACTATATTATCAAAATGAACGCCATCTTGGGCTTCCCTGGTGGCACAGTGGTTAAGAATCTGCCTGCCGATGCAGGGGACGCGGGTTCGTGCCCCGGTCCGGGAAGATCCCAAATGCTGCGGAGCGGCTGGGCCCATGAGCCATGGCCGCTGAGCCTGCGCGTCCGGAGCCTGTGCCCTGCAACAGGAGAGGCCACAACAGTGAGAGGCCCGCGTACCACAAAAAAAAAAAAAAAAAAAAAAAAGAATGCCACCTCTTTTAACAGTGGCATAGATGTAATGTTAAATTTTCTCATAGCCACTTTTTAAAAAAGCAAAAAGCAGCAGGTGGAATTAGCTAACAGCCGTGGGGCCCGCATTACAGGTGTGTGTCCATCACTGCCTTAGCCCGTCCCGCAAGGTGAGGCCCCACCCTCCCCAGCAGCTCAAGGCAGAACACCCGCCTCGGCCAGTGACTTGGTCCAGAAAGCCAGGAACCCCCCTCCTTAACTGAACCTTGTCCTGGGTGGGCCTGGCGCCCAAGACCCTGGTCCAGCAAGGTGACAGCTGGTGCCCTTGTCGGGACAGTGCCGGCCCCCACTTCGGCTCAGCCCCTCCCACTGCTCCTCGGGCCTCTGCCCCAGCTCCACCTCCCTCATCTCTTGTCTCCCACTCTACAGGAAAACATGAGCTGCCAGCAGACCCGCCCCCGAGATGCCCCGGAGCGTCCCCGCCCTTGCCTGGCCCGTGCCCAAGCCTTGCAGGCTCATCCTGCTTGGTGCAGGGTTCGGGGGTCTTCTCTGAGCACACCTGCTAACAGTGTCCGGTTTCTCCCTGTGTCTCCCTCCAGCTACCGTGTTACCATCATCTCATGTGCTCTGCACAGGTGAATTCATCCACATCACGGTTTAGATCACTGGTATACTGCAGAGTGTTTCCCAAAGGGAAGAGCACCCTGGAATTAGGGTGAGCACAGTAGAGTGAGCTTAAAGGACAGAGGTCTGAGGTCAGCAGATATTTCAAACCCTGCCCCGTACTCCCTTCCCTGCAGCTCCTCCCGACGGACAGTGCTCGCTGATGGGCGGGTCCAGCCACTCCGCGGGGTCCCTGGACCAGTACCACCCTTGCAAGATGTCAGGAGCTCACCCAGGAAGACACGATGACCACATGAGAGCCCAGGACAACACCATGTGGGGCAGAGGAAGGGCACGGGGACAGTCCCTTCTCTCCACATATGCCCCTTCCTTCCCATGGGATATGGGTTACTAGGGTGGGTTATGACCTCCTGGAGGCCGTCCTCCTTCTGTTGGGATTGAGAAACCCAATCCCCTGGTCCCAAGATGCCAGTGGGTACTCACAGGTTGATAACTGCTCCCCATTCCTGTGCTGAAGCCCCCAGGTCTACCCGCCGGCCCAGCTGCTTCCCGCCTCATTCAGGGTCAGCCCGGCCCCCTGTGGAGCAGAGGCACCCGGACCCCCACAAGCACCCCAACAGGGCTGAGCGCATTCCTCCCGCCCGCCCCAAATCTGCTCTTCACCAACATCCTCCGCCCCGGTCTTCCCTGCTCCGTCGTCAGACTGGAAGCCTCTTCCTTCAGCTCCCCTCAACCCCTCACCCTACCCTTCTCCGAGGCCTGCTCACTTCACTTCTACATATTTCTGGAATCCCCTGTCCCCCCGGCGTGTTGCCCCAACCTAAACCCTGGTCAGCCTTCCCTGGGACCACAAGTCTCTGCCCATCTCCCCTCCCTTCCAGACCTCGTTCCGTGCTGTCACCAGAGGGACCTGTGTAAATAGTAAAGGACCTGGCACTTTGGGGATCACACCACCCTCTGAGGGTAAAAGTCCAAAGGTGCAGTTTGTTTTTATTTTATTATTATTATTATTTTGGTGGGTGGGCTGTGCAGCGCGACATGCAGGATCTTAGTTCCCCGACCAGGGATTGAACCCGTGCCCCCTACAGTGGAAGCGCCGAGTCTTAACCACTGGACCTCCAGGGAAGTCCCTGTAGTTTGTTTTTGAATAAGAAACAAGTCTCTCGATGTCTCAAGGTCAGGAATTGATTATATCAATAAAACTTTGTCTTGTCTGAGGGTCATCCTTGCTAAGATCAGATTGCCCCCAGGCACGAGAAACCTAAGTGGAGAAGAAAAGAACTCTCCCGCAAGTAAAGAGCCAGTAAGAACATGCCCTCGGCGCAGCACTGGCACCTCCTGTCCAGACACTTTCCACCTCCCGAGAGGACAGACAGCACGGCCGTGCTCATCCCCTGCCTCCCTTGCAGAAGTAGAGAGTAACGTTCTTAAAATGTGTTTGAGGTGGATCTAAGTCATCAGAAGATATTCTGTGCACAGGAAAGAGTGCTTCTAACTTTTCGGTCTGAATCCTGGAGGCAGAACAGCATCTGGGCTGATGCCCAAAGCCAGTGCCCCTCCGATGGGCTGCCACAGGGCCCAGCCCTTCGACCGCGACAATTAGGAAACCAAAGTTCAGGGAAGGTGGGGTGATTGCTCCAGGTGGCCCAGCCTGTTTGTGGCAGAGTAGGAACTACAACAAGGGTTCGGAGTGATTCACTTTTTTCCCCTAGTTTATTGGATTTTTAAGTTACAGAGGGGCCGAGAAAGATGGAAGAAACTGGAATTAATACTAATCTGTTTGGTCCAGCTGGGAGCAGGGACACAAGGGAAGGAGGAGGAAGTGGGGGAGCACAGCTTTCGATGCAAAACACAACCCAGTTCTTGGATTCGACTCGACCTGCATGGGGGGCTGTGGCCAGGCCCATGCTTTCCCCCATCTTTTAGAAGCTGTGTGTGACAAGTAGGGACACGGCAAGTCCGTGCAGTGCAGGGATGGGAAGCAGCTCTCCCTGGCACTCTCTCCTGACTGAGCAGGTGCCCACCGGGCCTTCTCCACCCTTGACCTACCCTCTGCCTCCCTTTGGGCACCAGGCTATGAAAAGCCTCACCGTGTGGCTGTCAAGTGGGCAATCACGTGTTGCCCCACAGAGACATCGCCAGACGGTACGACAAGCATCTTGTGAAGCTGGGTACACGGGGTCGGAGAGTCAGCACTCTGTGTGTTTGAGGGACGAATGAATCACAGGATGTCACTGTCCCCAGAACCAAAGGGCACCGACTGTCCTTGTGACCCTGACAACGAGGAGAGTCAGCAAGAGTCCTTCTCCCCCCACCCCCGCCCCTACGTGGCGTCGCGTTGGTGCAGCATGTGTCACAGGTGAGAACGGCAGAACCAGAGCACGAAGAGAGGGCCAGGGACTTGGGGACACTGCAGGGCCTGCTGCTGCCCTGTCCTGTCCTCAGAACACACTGCATCCCCCCTCACGTGCTGCCCAGGAAAAGAAGCACCATAAAAAGGGCTGAGGTTGTTTTCAGCCTCCTTTTGAATCTGGAAACCTCATCCCTGCTCTCCCTTCTAAGGGAGGAAATGGTTTGGGTTCGAGGAGCGGGAACGGGGGCTCCTGCAGCCAGAAAGAGGAGCCTGCAGGTCGGCTGTGGGCTGCAGTTGCCCGTGTGCCACCCCCCTGATGCTTTCCCGATCTGCTGGAACACTTAAGCAGACCTTTGGGGAAGGGCTTCTGGTACGAAAAATAATCACTGGTTCAGCTAAAAGCCAGAGCACAATAAGAATGGGGAAGTGAAAGCCCAATTTCTCAGTTATTAACTTTATGAACTACACGGGGTTGCAATCGTTCCTTGCATCAGCCTCCCTTTGTCATGGATGAATGTAAACAGACAAAACTTCATTGGAGACTCTGGTCAAAATATTTAAACAGAAAAGTTTATGAGCAAAAGAGCTGCTTTTATTATTGGGTCTGTTACAACCAGCCCCTTGAGTCTTCCCTCAAGTTTACTTCAGCCGGAAGGCAGTCTTCTGTTCATTCTCTCAGCTCTGCAACCCAATTAGCCTGAAACATTTGATGAAACATGACTGCATCCTAGTTCTTCTTATTATAAAAGGAATTCATGTTTCTTTTGCTTCTGGAATGGGAAGCAGACCTACTTTTCCCTAAGTACAGCTAAAAGCCCTGAACATTATATATAAAACAAACATAAAACACACTGAAAGGTGGAGAGAAGATGGCAGACCAGGCCCCAAGTGACAACACAATAGGAGATGCCCAGCTTTTCCTTTGCCTCATATATTCCAGACTTGGATATGCACAAGGCTGCAACCCAGAACTGTCAATGGGCAAAGATACCACGCCACCCCACCCCCAGTAAAAACAAGAAAAGTCTGCTCTCTCTAGCCAAAGTATCAGAAAAGAGGCAGCCTGGCAGGGCAGAAAACTTTTAGAGAATGACCGCTCTGCTCCAGCCAAACACCACAGAAAAAACTGTGCCCCCCCTTCACCTACAACAGCAAAGACTTCTTTGCTGGGGAACTCAGACCTCTACTTCCACCAGACAGTAACAAGGCAGGACCCCCTCCTCCACAAGAGCAGGTCACAGGCTTCCAATAAAAATCACCCATCACACCAAGAACCAGGAAGATCTCAAACTGAGTGACAAAAAAGACCATCAATAGATGTCATCAGTGAGCTGGCAGACATTAGAACTGGCTGATAAAAGACGTTAAAGCCACCATGATAAACATGTTTCAACAAGCAATTACAAACATGATTGAAACAAATGAAAAAATTGGAAGTCTCAGTAAAGGAAGTCTCAACTAAGAAATAGAATATATTTTTAATGGAAATTTAAGAACTAAAACATTTAATAACTGAAATATAAAGCTTAGCTGAGAAGCTCAACAGCAGAATGGAGAAGACAGAGGAAAGACTCAGTGAACCAGGAGACAGAACGACAGACATCAACCAAACTGAATACTGAGAGAAAATGTTCTGAAAAAAATAATAAAGAGTCTCAGGGACCTGTGGGAATATAACAAAAGATCATACGTTCACATCATCAGAGTCCAGGAAGAGAGGAGAGAGAGGAAGAGGCTGAAAAACAGTTAAGTATATAATGGTTGAAAACTTCATCAATTCGGCAAAAGACATAAACATCTAGATTCAAGAAGCTGAGCAAACACCAAACAGGAAAAACCAAAGAAATCTGTGCCAAGACACATCATCATTAAATGTCTCAAAACTCAAAACTCAGGACAAAAAAAAGAGATCTTGAAAGCAGCCAGAAAAAAGCATCTTACTGTACAGAAAAAACAACTGGAGTGATAGCAGATTTCTCATAAGAAACCAAAGAGCCCAGAAAAAAGTAGCACAATATTTCTCAAATGTCAAAAAAAAAAAACAAAACCCTGTGTCCAGAATGCTATACCCAGCGGAAATATCGCCCAGAAATGAAGGTGAAATCAAGACATTCTCAGATGAATGAAAATTAAGAGAATTTGTCACCAGCAGACCTGTCCTAAGGAATGACTAAGATAAGTCTCTAAACAGAAAGGAAACAGTAAAAGAAGGAAATCTGGAATGTCAGAAAGGAAGGAAAACACATATAAGAAAAAGATATGGAGAACCACAATAGGCTCGCCTTCTCCTCTTGAGTTTTGTAAATTATATTTGATGTGTGAAACAAAATTATAACACCGTGTGATGCAATTCTAAATATATTTAGGGGCTTCCCTGGTGGTGCAGTGGTTAAGAATCCGCCTGCCAATGCAGGGGACATGGGTTCGAGCCCTGGTCCAGGAAGATCCCACATGCCACGGAGCAACCAAGCCCAGGCGCCACAACTACTGAGCCTGTGCTCTAGAGCCCGCGAGCCACAGCTACTGAGCCTGAGTGCCACAACTACTGAAGCCCATGCGCCTAGAGCCCGAGCTCCGCAACAAGAGAAGCCACTGCAATGAGAAGCCCTCTCACCGCAACAAAGAGTAGCCCCCGCTTGCTGCAACTAGAGAAAGCCCGCGTAGCAACGAAGACCCAGCTCAGGCAAAAATAAATAAGTAAATAAATATTTAAAAACGGAAAAAAAGAATGGGAGAAAAACCCAGACATGTAAGGCACAGGTGTCCTAAAGGGATTCAAGAGTAATAATGAGGAGAGGGGGGTCTTGGCCCATGGGTAGCTGGAGGGCATGAGGTCTCTTCTGTGGGAAAGAGAAAGGGTCCAGGGTCTTGGGTGAGCCCAGTAAGTGGTTCCTCCACCACCCGCGGGCTTGTGTACCAAACAAGAGGACAGCCTTACCATCAGAAAGGTGATCAGTTTCCAAAACTGAATTAAGACAGCAAATAGGGTCCAGGGGGTACAAAATGAATCTGAACTTTTAGAGGTAGGCTGAGAGAGGATGCTAAATCTTGAAACACCCCATGCTGCAAGGATGACAGGGACTGAAGAAAAGGTTTCAGAAGCAGCAGGTGAGTACAGGGCAGGATGACTCAAGTTTGCACCAGGTAATCAGATAGTTTATGCCAACATTGTGTCCCACGGCGAATGCCAGTCTTGCTCTGGGGGTTGAGTAGCTGAGGCCAGTCACGTAGGCATGCAGTGCCCACTAGCCCTCTGAGGTCTGCTGCGAGGTGGCCGGAGTCCACAGGGACACTGGGGGGCCTAGAATGGAAGCTCCATGAGGGGAGGATCTGGCCAATCTCGTTTTCTACTGCATCCAGGACCTGGCACAGTGCCCAGAGGTACTCAGTGTAAGTTGCTGATGTGTGGATGCCATGATGATGGAGGGAAGAAAGGGGGGAGTGAGGGAAGGAGGGTGGGGGGAGAGAAGACAGAGGCTCAAGTAACCTCCGGAGAAGAGCAAGATGGCATAGGACGTCCCTCCCTAAAGCTGCGCTAAAATGTACCCTGGGGCTTCCCTGGTGGCGCAGTGGTTGGGAGTCCGCCTGCTGATGCAGGGGACACGGGTTCGTGCCCCGGTCCGGGAAGATCCCACATGCTGCAGAGCGGCTGGGCCCGTGGGCCATGGCCGCTGAGCCTGCGCGTCCGGAGCCTGTGCTCCGCAATGGGAGAGGCCACAGCAGTGAGAGGCCCGTGTACCAAAAAAAAAAAAAAAAAAAAAAAATGTATCCGGGATTTTGGCTTTACTCAGGTAAGGTGAGGCCAACAGGTCAGGAGACAAGTGCCACTGAAAAGATAGTTTATTGCTCACCGTTCCCAAGAGAATGGGGGCAGGGGGCGCCATGCCATATGGGGCCACAGGAGGAAACACCAAGGCCAGTCACAGGCAGAGAGCATGAGTGAGGGAACTGTGGGAACGTCTTTATGGGGGTTCCCGAGGGAAGGAAGGGGCAGGACAGGGTAAGGGGACTGACCAGGCCAGGATTGGGTGGTTTGGATAATTTTAGCGGGTCTGTAGGGGCTGCCCCTAGTTGTCTGATGCCTGACCCTGGGCCAGTCAGGAAGGGGAAGGGGCTAGTGTCTCAGCAGTGTAGCAGCCCAGATAAGGCAGGCGGGCTGGGGGTCTGCAGGTCAAGCTGTGCTCCCCAGCAAGTAGCTCGCTGTCTCTAGAAACTAGCTGACCTGGCGGTGGGGGACCTCTCCCGGGTCAACAAGGCCCCAGATACCAAAACATCAGATACAGAAGCTAGTAAATGTGGTTAACACATAAGCCGAGAGTGGATCTCCCCCAGGTGGTCTGTCCCAGGCCCTGCTGGGAGCCAGGGGAGTGGAGTGGAAGGCCTGGCCTGTCCACCCGTGATCCATGCTGGCAGCTCGGGGCTCCTCGAGAGAGGAACAATTCCAAAGAGAAAAGAGAACTCAAGGATTCCACCCCCTGTACCTCCAAAAGCGCTACTCCCTGGAGGAGGGCTCTGAACCCTGTCCAAGCGTCTCTGTGGAGGGTCAGCATGGGGGTAGTGGTGGGGCCCGAAAAGGCTTGTGCCCTCCCTAGCATGGGCATGCAGTCCCAACCAGTGAGATCCTGGCAGCTTCAGCCTGCCCTGGAGAGAGAAACCGAGAAGAAAAGCAAACACGTCCCACAAGAGCCAAAGCACCTCGCTCCAGACCAGGCTTCCCAACAGTGATGCTACTGACATTTGGGGCCATGTCAGTCTATGCTGGGAGGCTACTGACATCTGGGGCCATGTCCATCTATGTCGGGAGGCTGTCTTGTACACCGTAGGAGGCTGAGCAGAGCCCTGGCCCCTGCCCACTGGATGCGACCCCCTCGGTGTGATCACCAAAACCGCCTCCTGCCATGGCATTGTCCCCTGCAGTTGAGAACCACACAGCTCCAGGAGCACTTAAGTCACGTTCAATTTTTTATATTCAGCTACTTGCGTTTCTTCAAAACCACTTTTGTCTTATCAAAGAGAGTGACTCATACTTCCCCACAGAAAGCCAACTTCCAAGAGGTACGATGAATAACTATGCCAGGATGAGTCAAGGATCTTCAAGTGGGCAGACCAGCGATGGGAGAGGGATGCTGGGAAGGGCCCCAGGGCTCTAAGAGCTCAGGGCGGTGGGACCTCCTCCACTCTGCTGGGCTCGTGGCTAGTGGCCCAAAGTGCCCTTGACTCGTGCCCTGGCCCCGCAGATGCCACAGGGAGGCCTGAGGCGGCTGGTGGCGGGGGTGGGTCCTGGGGGTGAGGCCGGCCTCTCTTCCCCAGACAGACACAAGATGAGGACTCATCCAGGCGAGGTGTAAGCGCAGGACAGGCTGACAGACCCAAGGGGCTCTCGTCTGCCAGCTGCCAGCCCTGAGGGAGAATGAACCGCACGGACACCAGACATGGGGGCACACTTCTCATCTCAGGGTCCCTACCAGCCTGAGGGCCCCGCCACATGCCCGGAGCCCAGAGCAGAGCCTGGGACCCACTGATGCCTGTCCAGCCATGAATAGTTGGGCCACTGGCTGCGGAGGGAGGAGGAAGCAGAAAATTCGGGAAAGAAGAATAGACGCGTGTACACGTGTAACTGACTCACTCTGTGGTGCACCTGAAGCTATCACTACACTGTTAATCAACTATACTTCAGTATAAAATAAAAAGTTAAAAAAAGAAAATTCGGGGAAAATCCACCCAAAGAAAGAGAGCTCAAGTGTACTGCAGGTGAGGTAGGCCGGGGCTCAGACATGGGGCCTGGGAGCAGGGCGGGGGACCGGCCACCACGGAGTCAGGAGGACCTTCCACCTCCTGGCTGCTTGTTTGAGGCCACGACCCAAGACAGACGCCAGGCAGGCACCCTCCCGCGGGTCATTCTTTTTCTGGAGGGTTCAGCCGGCCCGCCTGCCACTGTCCAGAGAGCACAGCTCCGCGAGCCGCCCACACATCTCTTCCGATTCGCACCCACAGGACAGTACGTTTCTGTAAACCTGCAGGGGCAGCTCAAGGGTTTGAGACACTGGGGAACTTCAAAGCACGGCATCAGGTGTGAGAACGTGGTGGAGGGGCTTCCAGTCGGCCACCGCCCAGCCGCTCAGCCCCAAAGCCAGGGTCAACGCTTCGAAGGGAAGCTTCATTCTTCCCCATCCACCCGTCATTCCTTCCGTTGTTCCTGCCTGATCCCCAGGCCTCCTGGTACCACGGAGGAGCAGAGGCCCTGTGCTCGGCACCTACACAATTCCCACCCATCCATCCATCCATCCCGAGCAGCCAGGGAGGAGGTCTGGACGCTCAAATGGGCGGCAACCCCGGGGCAGAGGAATTCCGCTTCCAAAGTCGGTCTATAAAATGCTGCTGGCCATTGGTGCATTTTTCCTTCGAGGGGAAGCAGAACAGTTCTAAAAGCTGCCTCTGGGGTACAGGCCTTGCCAAGGGGGAGTCAGTGAGAGAGGAAATTAATGTTCTCTTGAAAATGATGAGTAACTTCACACAGTCACCAGGGCCCAGTGAGGCCTGTGACATGAGCCACGTGGGCCCAGTCTCGGCCCTCCCTCCCTCCCTCCCTCCGTCCTGGCCTTTGTGAGGGTGTGGGACCCCGGGGAGGGGGGAGGGAGGGGCACCACGGGCCTGAGGGGAGGGGGCAGACGGGAAGGAGGAGGGGTCTGTGAAACTGAAGACTGCCAGAACGCGATCCCATCCCATCGCACGCTCAAAGTCTGATCAAAGGGCAAGGGCGGCCTCCCTGCTTTGGAATAAACTCTAAACACGTTAAGGGAATGTGGACGCCACCTCAGGCCTGCGGCCTCGGAGGCCAGAAAGAAGGCTAATTAGAAGCAACTTTTGGAAAGACGCCGGAACGTGTGGGTCGAGGCACAACGCAGGGCGCAGGTCGGGGAGGCAAGGCTGGGGGCCCCTCAGGGGCACCTGGGAGCCCGTGCCACTGGAAGGCTGGTTCAGACCTTGTCCAGGATGCTACCGTTAAACTTGAACCTTGAACCATGCCCTTTCACCACCATCTGCCTGTCCTCCCCATCCCCACGGGTCCAGATCATTCTGGACAAACCCTCTCCTCTTGAGGTCAACAGGCTCCAGGACACACCAGCCACTAGCCAGAGTCCCCGCGTCACCTGGTAGAGCCCCTCCTCTGGGGCCCACGGGACAACCACTTCCATGTGTCACCTCGTTACCTCTTTTCGAGTCACCAGCTGAAAGTCCCAGGAGGGCAGAACCCGGTCCGTCCTATTTGCCCAGCACCTGGAACAGTGGCTGCTTCTCAGCGGGGGCTCAGGAGACGTTTATGGAACTGCATTTCCCGGAGCTGCCATGACAATGACCAAAAACTGTCAGCTTAAAACAACAGAAATGTATTCTCTCACTGGTCAGGAGGCCAGAAGTCCAGATCACAGCATCGCAGAGCTGGCTCCTTCAGGAGGCCCTGTGGGGAGTCCGTTCCAGGCCTCTCCCCGGACTCCCTGGCTTCCAGCAGCCTCGGCGTCTCCTGCAGCAGCACCGAGCCAGCCTCTGCCTGCGTCCTCGCCGCTCTCCTCCCCTCTGAGTCTCCTCCGAGTGTCTTCACCCAAACCTCCCGCTCCTTCTTCCTTGAAGGGCACCCGTCGTTGGCTTCAGGGCCTCCCCACTCCGGTGTGCCCTCATCCTGATTTGCATCTACAAAGACCCTACTTCTGACTGAGGCCGCGTTCACAGGTCCCGGGGGTAAGACTTCAACACACCCTCTGGCGGGTGCAACTCAACCCAGCACCGTACTGACTGAACAAAGGGAGGACAAACAGCCCCAGCCCGGGAAGGAATCACCTCTCTCAGCTCTGCCAAGGCCTGCAGTGGCGAGCACTTCCCGCACTGAGAAAGGGGAGTGACCAAGTCCAGGTGGTACCAGCAGTGCCCGCGACGAAGCCTTCCCCACCATCCAGTCCCCGCACCTGGGATTCCAAGCATAGAACCTGATTCCCAGTCAGGAATCGTAACTGTGTCCCAAACACACACACCAAGCCACAGCTGAGGGAATACATACGTGGGGTAGGACACGTGTGCGAGTGTGGGATGTGGCGTATGGGGGATGAGGTGTGTGTGTGTGGTGTGCGCGTGCGGGCATGAGAACTGAAGCTCTGCTTCACTCCGCCCACCCTGGGAGATGTTGTAGTCAGTGGACTTGATGTGCTTCATGAGATAAAGAACGTTTGTAAGAAACCACGGAAGCCTCCCCCATACAGGTCGGGAGGAGTTGTTCTAGTTTCGGGCTCCGTCAGTGACAGATGAGAGGCGCACTAGTCAGCTCGGGCTGCTATAACCAAGCGCCACAGAGGGGTGCCTTCAACCACAGAAATTGATTTCCACTGTCCTGAGGCCAGAAACCCAAGCTCAAGGTGCCGTCAGGGCTGGTTTCTGGTGAGGCCTCTCCTCCCGGCACAGAGAACACCTGCTGCCTGGGTTCCGACGGCCTTTCTTCTGTGTGCAGAGAGAGGTCCCTGGCATCTCCTCCCCTTCTGACGGGAACAGCAGTCCTAGCGGATTCGGGCCACGTCCTGACGGCCTCCTTTGGCCTCCATCACCTTCCTAGAGCCGCCAAATACAGTCACACTGGTGGTTACAGTCACACTGGTCACACTGGTGGTTAGAGCCCCAACATACGAACCTGGGGGCAGACAATTCAGTCCATGACAAGAAGTAACTTGAGGAAATGGATGTCGATGCCACGTCTCTATCTAAAAGGGCACAGCACCGGGGAGGAAGGGTACCAGGCAGTGTTGAAAGAACCCGGAGCGCGGCACACCCTTCCCAGGAGGCCGGGGTCTGAGGAAGGAGGTGTGGCCGACTCCTGAGGGGCTCCGGGAACCTCCAGTGAAGCTGGGAATTGTGGCCCCTAAACCAACACGGGAAACACTCGGAGCCTCCTGGCGCCCGGGCAGGGAGCGAGTGCTTGCCAGAGGGGTGTGAAGAGTGAGTGTCCGAGAGGGACAGGCCAGCCCAGCCTCCCTCACAGGACCCCTGGTGGCCTCGGGACCACGCGCCCAGGGGGCTGAGGGAGGGGTTCCTGGGGGATCGCACACAGATTCAGGAAGCCCGGAGTTGAGGGATCTCCAGGTGAGGTGTGGCGACCAGAGGGCCTGATGCCACCTGTCTTGAGATGACTATCCCACACTCAGCAAACTCAGGAGATGTCAGAGGAGCCTGGGTTCCACCGAGCAGTCACACCAGACACGAGCCATCTGCCATTCTCCCGTGCTTTCCCCAAACGCTCCCCAGGGGCCAGTCCATGTCAGCTTCCAGGTCCTCTAGACTGTTCACGCCACACGGGAACAGCCACCTAAGGAGGGCCACTTCCCCTCGGAGGCACAGTGACAATGAAGGGGATCCTTCCCCTTTGCTGCCCTTCCCAAGAGGGAGCCGGGCACAGGAGAAGGGCCCAGGCTCTGTGTCTCAGGTGCCACAACCTCCCAGGGCCTCAGCTCCGTCGCCTGCGGGGAGGTGTTGGTGCTTCTCTCAGGGAAGGTACACCACGTGGTATTCAACCCGTGAAGTCAGTCTGCCCACCATCTCTCCCCACAGTGCTGCCCATGGCATCTGAAGAGGCATTCCCAAAGCAGCCCACCCCCGGAGGGCACCCCACGGTCCCTGAGCCTCTGTTCAATGAGGGCTGGCGTCCGTAGCCCTGCTTCTCAGCGCCTCCGCTCGGAGGAGGTGGTGAGGAACCCGCTCACTGCACGCGGAGCAGGTTAATTTGCTGCCAGGACTTCCCAGTCACTGAGAGTGAGATAACTGAAGCCACGCGGTGTTTGCTTACAGAGCGTTTCACTCATGTTTCATTGAGTGCCTTCTTTTTAACTCAGAGACTGAACCACCGTCCACCAGGTCCTCTTCTTCAGTTACTGCTGCTTCCTGATCCCTGAGCACAGTTTGGATTCCCTTCGATGGTGTCAGGTAGAGTGCAAGTGGCTTTCAGTGTTGAGTAAGGCTTAAAGAAGATGGCCCACCACGAGTTAGCTATGGAAACTCCATCAACCACTTTACCCCTCTAAGCCTCCGTGCCCCCATCCGTAAAGTAGGGCCAATGACTCTACTACTTCACAGGACGACAATGGAAATCTGATCTTAAAACCATCTGATAAAATGCAAGCTGCTAATAAAACAAGTGGTCTGGAATTATTTCATCAATCTGCTTCTGGCATGACAGAATAGGTTGTATCAGACCAGACTCGCTGCCAAAATAACAAGGAAAGCTGGATAAGACACAACGCTCCCAAGAAGGAGGGAACGGACTGAGATGAGCCTGAAATTTAGTGCTGCTTCCACCCTCCAGGTATCTGGAAATTCCTAAGCAGCATGGATTTCAGAGGGTTGAAAGTCAAGCAGGAGTAAGCGCTCCGATGGCGAGTCCGACAGCCCCGAGAAGGAGGCCGAGTTCACGCCCTACCCGCGCACGGACAGCTACAAACAGGAGGAGGACATCGACCAGATCGTGGCGGAGGTCAAGCAGAGCACGAGCTCGCAGAGCCTCGACAAGGCGGCCGACGACATGCCCAAGGCCGTAGGCGGGGGCCGCCCAGACAGCCCCAGGCCGCGGGCACCAAGGGGGCAGCGGGGGGCTGCTGGCGGCGAGGTAGTGCAGCGGTACGGCAAGGAGAAGAGGGATGCCAGCTCGCTGGCCATCAAGGAGGCCATCGAGGAGGTGAAAACCGGGGCCATACGTTCACCTTACACCCCCGACGCGCCCAGAGAGCCCATCTGGGTCATGCGCCAGGACATTAGTCCCACCAGGGATTGTGACGACCAGAGGCCGGTGGATGGAGATTCTCCGTCTCCCAGCAGTTCCTCACCCATGGGCGCAGTCTTCGAGCACATCCCTTCATCTCAGTGACCCCACGGAAGCCTCCACAAATAAAGAGTCAAGAAAAAGCTTGGCTTCATTCCCAACCTACGTCGAAGCTCCCGGACCTTGTGACCCTGAGGACTTGATCCATGGAATCATTTTTGTTGCCCATCACCTTGGCTCCACCCAGCTGCTCTCAGACAAAACTCCCTCCAAAAACGTGCACATGACGCTGGCCCAGGAAGCAGGATCAAGAGACGCATCTTTTTCTGCGACTCCCAACAAGACGACTCCCTGACAATGACCTTCCTGCCCTCCGCGTCTTTCAGACTCAATAATGCTGCTGGTAGAACATCAGGTTCCTGTCAAGCTGCCCAGCCAAGCTTGGCCTGACTCTTTTTTACTGTCTCCGTTACCATAAAGAGGTGACGTTAATACCCACAGATGTCCCCACAGCCTTCTCCATCTTAATTTAGGATCTCCCAGGCACAACGTTCAAAACAAGAAGGCACAAACCTCTCTGAGAGAACAAGCTGCTTTTCAGGCACTGTCCTGCCTTATTTCATACAGAGCAGAGAACTTTAAAAACATAGTCTTTAGGGACATAGTTCTGACCCCTCCTGTCCCACAGTTACCAAACATGCTATGATTTTGTTACATTTACATTTGCTAAGTAAACCCCTAGGGTGCCAGATGTTAAGCAAAACGCCACAAGAGAAATTGCGAGAGAGAAGTTTATGACTCACAGGCCCCGGAGGAAGTACCTGCACACCTGGAGGGGCCATGTGGGGAGGTCAAGGCGGGACCTGGGCACAAGCCTGTCTTTATTGGGGTCTGTGGGTGGAATGCTTTGAGGTTCCCAGACTAGGCTGGATTTTTCACTTCAAACCAAAATGGGGTTTTGGTGAGCTCCACGGGGGTCTTACCTAAGGGGCACCACGGGGAAGGCCCTGGGAGGCAGGTGGACACTTGTCCACAAGGGCCGTTGAGGGGTCCTTTCAGGAGCTTTACATCTGCACCTGACTCTGCGGGCCACTCCACACAGCACTGCTTGCATGAAGGAGCTTGGCCAAACAAAATGGACGCTGATGCAGTAATACCGTGGAGTAAATCAGCTGAACTCTTAACCCAGCACTTAGTTTCCCAGGTTAATGGTACAGTTAGCTCCCCAGGGCCAATGGGTGTGCAAGGACCCGGCATGGTTCTCTGACAGATGGGGACCACCTGTCAGAGAACCACGTGTTTAGAAATGGTGGGGGGGTGCTTTTGGTTGTCACAGTGTCTGGGACATTTACATTGGCATTAGTGGCCAGAACCAGAGACACCTGACACTGTGTAATGTCCAGAACGGAGCCACATGACAAAGATTTATCTCCTGCAGAATGCCAGAGCACTTCCCTGGAAAGGAACACTACCAGGCCCCATTCAGATGAATCCTCCAGAAGAAAGCAACAGTCCACCCCCAAACAGTACTGAAGACCCCTGAGACCAAAAACTCCATGTTGCTTTTAGATGAGTTTTTCCTAGGTTCTGTTTACTGGCCTCCTGACAGGTACCCTTGACTCCTACAGCTAGAGTCTGTCTGTCTCTCCCCTGCCCTGTGACACGTATGAGGACTCAGTGACCCTGAGGGGAGAGCAGGCACAGACACATCACCTGAACACAGAGCAGCACTTAGGGAAGACACCACATCCCAGTACCAGATCCTGCCCAGTGCCAAGTGTTCTGTGCACTTTCTGATTTCCACAGTGGTTTCTGAGAGTGTTTTTTTCCCTTCTTTAAAGTGCAGCTCCCTGATGAAAAACCGGAAAGCCTACTTTGAATCTTCAAAGGATTGGTATCCAGAAGTTCCACAGGTCATTTGAACAAAAAATTAGATGGCTTTGTCGATCAGAACAGGCAAGACAGAGGCTCTCTGATTATAAATCGATTTTAGACCTGCCTAGAGCAGAGAAAGCATTTGGAAAACGTATGTTTATTTTTACAGCGAATTACTCCAGGGTGAGGGATTCATTATAGAGCAGTAAGATTAAATGGCTGCGTTTCATTTATAAGTATCGTTTCACAATGTGCTTCTTGCATCTGAAGGAACTGTTGCCTAACATGCAATATTTTCTGCCTCATGAAAAAAAAAAAGTCAAGCTGAAAGTGGGTACTACGAGTGAGAGAAGTTAAGCAGAGTCTCATCAGTCTTACAGGGATAAGGGGGAAAAAACCCTGAGGTTCAAGGCTACCAAGTGAGCCAAAACCTGAGGGCTCAGGAGACCACGGAAATGCTCAGCAGTGAGCCCAGCACTGCACCACTTACCTCCCCAAAGTGATTGCTAATTTGCAAACAGTACCCCAGAGGCTGACCAGCCCTGGAGAGGACAGAAGTTGAGAGTCTGAAAAGCCATCCGAGCTCTGGGCACTCTCACTATACTGTGGAGTAACTAGAGCTCAGGAGGCACTGAGGAGCATCACCCATGAATATGATGATCCAGCAACGTACTTCACTTTACAAAAACTGAAAATTGCCTCAAATCAGCTTACTACCCGATTGCATTAAATTAGCCTGTGCCAAATTTAATTGCCTGTCATAAGCAAAAGTAAACTCTCTCTGGAGGAAGATAACATCATTCAGAGCCACAACAATTTATGATCAAAATGTCCAACATTCATTCAAAAATTACTAGACACACTGGACATGGGACCAAGAGAAAAAAGTCACAAGAGAATAATACTGTGAAAAAATTCAAGTGTCCGTCAACAGTAGAATAAATAAAATGTAGTATATTCAGGCTTCCCTGGTGGCGCAGTGGTTGAGAGTCCACCTGCCGATGCAGGGGACATGGGTTCGTGCCCTGGTCCGGGAAGATCCCACATGCCACGGAGCGGCTGGGCCCGTGAGCCATGGCCGCTGAGCCTGCGCGTCCGGAGCCTGTGCTCCGCAACGGGAGAGGCCACAGCAGTGAGAGGCCCGCGTACCACACACACACAAAAAATGTAGTATATTCATATAATGAATTGCTACACAGCAATTTTTAAAAAACAAACTATTACTACACAAGAAAGCATGATGTATCTCAGACACAATGTTGAGTAAACATGTCAGATAGAAAACAGTACATACCATGGGATCCATTTATAGGAAACGCATAAATAGATGAAACTATGCCATGATGACAGCGGTCAAAAAATTGGCTGTCTTTGAGGGAAATATCAAATGCAAGGGACATAAGGGAGAGTCTGGGGTATTAAGCACTTTAAATGTCCCGATATGGGTGATAACTGTTTGGATATGCAGATAGATATAGATATAGGTGTGTGTGCGTGACAATTCATCAGGCTAAATAAACACTTAGGTAACTTTACAGTCAGTCCTCCATATCCATGGTTCCACATCCACAGAGCCAACCAACCACAGATCACGTAGTACTACTATAAATATTTAGTGAAAAAAAAATTAGTGTGTAAGTGGACCTGTGCAGTTCAAACCTGTACTCTTCAACTGTATATGACTTTAAAAGCAGATCATACACAGCTGAAGAGAGAATTAAAGAATTAAAAGACAAGTCAGTAGAAGTTAAATACAGAAAGAAATATGTAGATGAAAACCACAGAAAAGCAGTTGAGAGAAATTTGGAACAAGGGATATTTGACATGGGAACAAAGGAAAAATAACAAGGTGGGAGGTAGATTTCAGCCCAAATACATCAGTAATTACAATGTAAATTTAAATATACCAATTAAAAGACAAATTATCAAATTGTATAAAAATACCAAGTTCAACTCTATGACACTTGTAAGAGACACATCTAAAATATAAGGATACAGAGAATGTGAAAGTAAAAGCATTTTTTACAAAGATACACCATGCAAACACTAACCAAAGGAATGTCAGTGATGTTATACTTCTATCAAATTAAATTCAAAAGCAACAAGCATTAATAAAGAGATATTTTATAATAATGAAAAGGTCAATCCACCAAGGAGACGTGGCAATTCCAGCTGTCATGCACCTAATAATATAGGCTTAAAATATATAAAGCAACTATCTATACAAATAGAAGTGAAAACAGATGCAACTGCAATCAAAATGGATCATTTTAACAAACATCTATGGATAGAATGGGTAGAATAAGAAGCCAGAAATATCAATAAATATACAGAAGATCTGATCAACATGTTGAAATCTCACCAGTTTCAAAGAATTAAAAACATACAGATCATATTCTCTGTTTTCTGACTACAGTGGAATTAAGCTACCATTGGGGAAAATTTTTAAATTCCAAATACTCTTTTAAATAACCTATGAGTCAAAAAGAATTAATAATGGAAATTAGAAATTAATTTTGAAATTAATGCAAATGAAAATATAACAACAAAATTTATGAGACTGAAGCTAAAGCCATACTCAGAGGGAAATGTTATCACTTTAAGTGCACATAAAAGAAAAGACAGGCTAAGATCAACTATCAAAGTCTCCATCTCAAGAAATTTACAAAGAACAGCAAACTAAACCCAAAGAAGGAAGAGAAGCAAAGCTTACAGGCTTATCTAGAAGAGATTTGTGAATGTGGCTTCTGTCTAATGGGGTAAACCCCAATGAGATTCACATGTAACCCACAACTAAATTAGAAAAATCACTGCCAGCCTAAACTGAACACAATTAAATTAGAAAAAACAATGCCAGCCTACACTGAAAGGGACAGAGGTAGCCCTAAATTAAAGGAGCCAGTTTGACCCCAAAAATTCTACTGGCAGGTATAAAGCCGTGAAAACCACTCCACTGCAAACATGCATTATCCTTCACAAAAAAGGAAGGATGACTCAGAGGGTGGAATCAAGAGGCCAAATACTATGAAGAATCATTTCCAGGCCTGAAACCTAATCAAGGAACTGCAACTTGTGTCCAACTGGACCTTAGAATTGCTATGGACCAGGGACTCCTTTGTGCCTCCCATTTCCCCATTTTTAAAGAGAAATACCGGGGCTTCCCTGGTGGCTCAGTGGTCAAGAATCTGCCTGCCAATGCAGGGGACACAGGTTCGAGCCCTGGGCTAGGAAGATCCCACATCCTGTGGAGCAACTAAGCCCGTGCACCACAACTACTGAGCCTGCACTCTAGAGCCCGCGAGCCACAACTACTGAGCCCACACTCCACAACTACTGAAGCCCGTGTGCCTAGAGCCTCCGCTCCGTGACAAGAGAAGCCACCTCCATGAGAAGCCTGCGCACTACAATGAAGAGTAGCCCCCACTCGCTGCAACTAAAGCAAGCCCACGCACAGCAACGAAGACACACACAGCCAAAAATAAAAATAAGTAAAACAAATAAATTTATTTTTTTTGAAAAAAAGAGGAATATCTACAGTGGTAGATGATCTTATGCCTATCTGACCATTGCATGTTAGGTATAGGAAGCAGATAACTTTCTCTTAATTTTCATGGGTCCAAAGGTGGAAAGGAACTATACGCCCAAGGAGCTGTTCTTCAGGAAATGTATTTGAAGAGCCTCAAAGAGGGGCAGCAAACTTGGAGGAGCTGAACCATGCATGGGAGGAGAAGGGTAAGGTGGGTATAGCTGGGGGAGGATGAGGGGTTGAGAAAGATTGGAGGGGGTGTTAAACCAAAGAGACCTGAGCCTCCCATCAAGGGTTGGGAAAGTCTACTCTGCCTCTCAAGGGAGGAACTGGAATGCCGCATGGTAACTGGTGTGGATACAAGAAAGGGTGAAAAAGCAGGGCCAGGCTTCAGCTGAGCTCCATATCAGTACTTCCAAGTAACCTAGCCCACATTTTTCACTAGAACGTCTCAAAGGTACTTCAAATTCGATATTTCCAAGACCCAGCCTTGTCTGGTTGCTTCCATCTCAGTGAATAAGAAGACTCTACCTGGCTGCATACAGCAGAAATCTAGGAGGTACCTTCCTCTTCCTCACCGTTATCCAATCAGCCACCAAGATCAGAAGCTCCTACCTCCTCAGCAACCCTAAGACCTTCTCACTTCTCTCCATCCTCCGCCACCATCCCGCCAACCACCACGGCAGTCCAGGCCACCAGCGTCGAAGCTGGCCTCGGGAAAGCGCCAACTCGTCCTGCCCTGGATGTCCAGGCTGGCTCCCACAGCCACTGTGCTCTTTTCAAAACGCAAGGCCCCTGCGACTTTCCCTGCTTCAGCCATGAAGGGGCTTCTCAAGGCTCTTGGGACGAGGAGCAGAGTGCTACCCTGGCCCAGCAGGTGCTCCGTGGTCTCCACCTGCAACTGGAGGGGCTGAGGGGAGGCAGGCAGCAAGGCTGGAAGGAGGGAGGAACATGGTCGCTGGGCGCCCCTCCAGCCCGGGCCTCTGCACAAGCTCCCCGCTCCCTCCGTGCTCAGACCGGCCTCCTGTCGACGAAGAATTAATCAGCCGATCTAAGAAAGAACTGGACGTTTTTATTTGAGCCAAATTTGAGAATTATAACCTGGGAAGAGCATCTCAAAAAGCTCTGAGAACTGTTCCACCCGCTGTTAGTCCAGGCACAGTTACGTAAGTTTTCTGAGACACAGGGCTGTACTTCGAATGACGTATCGGTGACAGTTTACATAATCCAGATCTAAGTGTCATCCTGGTGGGTCATCTGACCCTGTAAGATCAAGAAGGAGTGTTATCTTTTAAGAAGCTGTCGTGTTGATGCTGGGAGAATGCTGCTCCCTGTGGCTGAGTGGGTATTCCTGCCAAGGGAGGAGGTCTGGTCCATGCATGATGCAGACACACAGAGCACAGTGGGGTTGAGAAGCGAGACCAAAAGGCAGAGAAGATGTTTTGTGTTTAAATGTTTCTTGCCTTGCCAGGAAATATGAATTTTATTTCACACTCCTCTCCTAACAAACTCCTCCCTGACATCAGATTCCTGCAAAGCGCAGCTTCGTGCGGGGAGCCCTTTCACACGCACGTGCACCACACGCACACACACAAACACGCGGCTCTGATGCATGCCTGAGTAAACAGTGCTCCTTTCCTCAGCACCCCTTGTTCGGGCTCATTTAACCTCTACAGTAAGCCTAAGCTGTGGACAACACACGTGCTCAAGAAGAGATACGGGCCCAGAGAACTGAAGAGAAACGGCCGAGGTCACAGAGCTGGGGACAGTTCCCTCCCGCTGAAGAAACCAGCGTCAGTTCACGTCTGATTAATGCAGGGAAAAAGCCTATCAGGAAAGTACACCTTACCTGGAAAATTATGCTACTAAGAACACGCAGAGAAGTAGAATGCTGTGGTAGGGGTGCCTCACTCTCCAATTCCTTTCTTTCTCTCTTTTTCTTTCTCTCTTTTTCCCCACTGTTCTCCTCCTTCCCTGCATTCAGTAGCTGACCTGTCTCCCTTTAAATACTTCCCAAGGAAGCAGCCTGAACAGTCTTTCCCACAGATTTGAAAATTCCCTGCAATAAAAATGTCAAGGGTGAAATAAGACAATGCATTTTCTCAGCCCTACATCAGGCCAAATTACATATTAAAGGACCAACATCTGAACAATAAAACTCAGGAGAAAAGCCCCCTTCGACTTGCTGGAACGCAGGCTGAGGCCTGGGTTAAACGGAGTGGGCGGTGGCGCTAAGGCTGCCATTCTTCAGGGTCTTTCTTTGTATACGGGCCCAACTCTGCTTGGCCCGTCCGCCAAGCCCCTCCCCTCCCCACACCTCGCTCCCCGCCAGAGTGATTCAAGCCTGGAGAGGCTCTGATGAACTGGGGCGGGGGAGGGGCGATTGATGACTGAGAAACTCTTCTTCCTTGCCAGAAGGAAAAGCCTGCGGAGTGCCTGCTCAGAGCTCCCCCAGCAGAGGACAGGCACCCGGGGGCCAACTGTCCCTGGGGCTCTAGAAGCCGTAGCTCTGCACTAGGTACAATGTACCTGCTGAATTCAGTGAAGGATTGATCCCAAACCCCAAAGAGACCAGCTCTGGCTGTGACCGCACAGCCACCCTGGGAACCCGGGCGGCACTGGGCCCATCCCCGCACATCTCCCCCCGCCCCCCCGGGACAGGTGGGTGACGGCCCTGCTCAGCGCCCCATCTCTTTCATCAGGGCAGCACTCACTCCTGCTTCCCACGGACGGCTCTTTGTTTCTTAACTTTCTCATTCAGGAGAAAAAACACAAAGGCTCCTCTGCCCAAAGTACCTGAAAACCCTCCTTCCATCCAACACCAATTTGCACTTTCTCCTTCCATCGATGAGGCACTTTCTTTCCTGGGCTTTTGTCGTGTTAGACAGAGGAGAGAGTTGCCCGAGAGCATCTGACTGCTGGGCACCAGCTCTGGGTCTGTGAAACCCCTCGGGAACGCTGCATCCTCTCTGCACCTGTGCAGGACAGAGTCAGGGCCCAGCCCGGAGGGCCGGGTACAAGCCCTACCCAGGCCACCTCCCATCCCCAAGATGCCCCATGACAGGCCAGTGTCACAGCTGGACGACACGCCGATTTAGACTTTAAGGGCCTTTGGGGAAAAATGCTAATTGTTTCTAGAGTCAAACCAGACATGTGAAGTGACCCTGTGAAGTGCTGTGATCCCCACGATTTCATGCTGGTTCGTTACTCACGAAAACTGGATTCAGTCTCCTAAACTCCCCATGTTCTAACTGCCAGAGTAAATTCAATCTCCCCACTTCTGTGAGCCTTCCATAACTTTGACTTTTGCCATCACAGACGAGAATGGGGAACGCCAAAGATGCTTAGAGTCATTCACCAGAGACAGCCCCTCTTCCTGATTTACAAATGAGAAAAGCAGGACCCAGAGCGTAGATGACCTTCCCAAGACTGGAGTCCCACTTGGCCCCAGACGCACAGCCCCAAAGCCCTTCCTGCAGGTTCTCTGTCCACAGGAAGACTCGCCTTAGGGCAGGTGTGTTCATCTCCTTCAACATGAAGACCACACAGGGCTCAGACACTGTGACCAGCCCCCAGCAGTCTCTGCTTGACATCCTGGCTCTGCAAAGCTACTGCTTTTGTTTTCCATTTCATTTTCTATGAAGATTAAGATAATGCTTGAAATCTAAGGTGCTTTTAAGTATCAGTGACAAGGCGACCCTGGGTTTAGGGCTTCCCCTGAGATGGCTGATGAGCTATGATATAGACTTAGTCTAAAGGAAATTAGCACACACATCCTCCACACACATCCTCTGCACTACACCTCTCCCCCCTGCTCCTCCGGTGTCAGCAGAGGTCTAGTGCAGAGCCAAGACTTTCACCACTGCCGAGTGGTAACAAGGTAACCACCCTGCCACCCCACACCCCTGTGGTTCCAGGGGGGCATTCTCTCCATCCCCCACAGTGTCAGCAGAGGCCAAGAGGGGAACCCGGATTTCCACCCCACCTGACAGTAACAAGGCCACACTCCCTTCTCCCAGGGACAAGGTGGCAGAGGTTGCCTGCTAAAACAGATTTAAATAAAATCCTGAACACCTAAAATGTCTGGGATACAACTGAAAATCACGAGTCATACCAAGGAAATCTCAACTTGAATGAGAAAAGATAGTCAACAGATGCCAACACCAAGATGACACATGTGCTGGAATTATTATCTGACAAGGATTTTAAAGCAGCCATCGTAACCATGCTTAAACAAGGAACTATAAATACACTGGAAATAAATGAAAAAATGGACGCCTCAGCAAATAAACAGAAGATATGAAAGAGAAACAAATGGAAATTTTAGAACTGAATAGTATAATAACCAAAGTTTTGAGGGTTTTTTTTTTCTTTAACTCACTGGATGGCTCCACAGCAGAATAGAGAAGGCAGAGGAAATAACTGGGGGAACAACAGAAATTACCAATCTTAACAAGAGGAAAAAAATACTAAAAAAAAACAATAATAACAGAGCCTGAGGGGCCTGTGGGACTATAATGAAAGATGCAACATTCATGTCATCAGAGACCTGGAAAGAAGGGGGGACTGACAAATCCTCAAGGAGACAATGGCTGAAATTTTCCCAAATTTGGCAAAAAACAACAAGCCTACAGATTCAAGAAGTTAAACAAGGACCAAAAAGGATAAACCCAAAGAACTCTGCACCAAAACACATCATAATGAAATTTCTGAAAACTAAGGACAAAGAAAAATCTTGAAGGCAGCAAGAGAGAAACATGTTACCTAAATGAGAAAAATAACTTCAATGACACAATTTCTCATCAGCAACCACAGAGGCCACAAGGAGGTAGGATGATATTTGTCAGGTGCTAAACAAAAGTGTCAGTGAAAATACCTTTCAGAAATGAAGGAGGAACCAAGCCATTCTCAGATGAAGGAAAACTAAGAGAATTTGTCACCAGCAGACCTGCCCTAAAGAATGACTAAAGAAGATCTTGAAATGGAAAGGAAATGGTAAAAGAAGGATCTTGGAACATCAGGAGGGAAAACTGAACAACAACAAAAGGTAAAAATATAGGTAAATACAATACATCAGGCTTTAGGAAAATATTCTGTTAAACATTCATGCTTTTTCAGGCCTTTTCAATGGTTATCATTATCAGAGGCATGGATGGTGAGTGCCTGGGAAATTAGCTGATACTTTTTTAATTTTTTTGAAGCTAATTTAGAAGAGTTTTATTCAGGTTTCATAAATTAAAAACAGTGTCTCTCTGATTACTTTGTTTGCTTCTCAAAATACTCACCATCCCTATTTATAGGTCAGATTTCCCACTGACCGAATTACATACTCATAAAGACTTTAATTTTATCCCCAAGTTTACTCCAAATAGAACTGCCAGATCTAACAAATAAAAATATGGGGTGTCCAGTTAAATTTAAATATTACATGGGACACAGTTACACTAAAAATTAGTTGCTGTTTATCTGAAATTCAGATTTAACAGGGCATCCCGTATCGCCTGGCAACCCTATAGGGCTTAAATCATCAGCGTCTACAGAACAGAAAAACAACTCTGCTGGAACCTCATCCTCTCTCAGCAAGAACCTGCCCAGGGACCCACCATCTCGTGTCGGCACATATTAAACAATAAATAAAGTCCTTCTCAGAAATGTCCCATTTCCACAGATGAGGAAGTTTGGGGGTTAAGTTTTAATTCATAAGGGTAAAACTTATCTGCTCCCAGGGACCCTACAGAAGAAACGAAAAGCTTTAGAGCTACCACCCTGCAGAGGCCAGCTGCGGTGGGGGGTTGTATAACGCAGACTCCCTGAGCACATGCCCCCAGCCCTGATCTACACACATTCACGGAGCAGACGTGAAGACTAAAGCCTGTACTCAGACCCTTACGACAAATGTTTAGGGGTGAGGTCACAGGCCTTGGGGGGCACTGTTTTAGCAGGGAAAGAAGGGAAGGCCTCCCAGCAGAAGTGGCATCTTGGGGCGGGGGCAGCCCCAAGAGGGCTTCCAGCACAGCTTGTGAGAAGGAGCATGGCATGTTGGGGGTGGTGGGGGGGAACGAAGCGGCTCCATGTGACCAGGAGGTGGGGGTGGGGGCAGCGGGGACACATCAGAGCTGGAGATGACGAAATTTACATGGGCAGGTGGGAGGCGGAGCCACATTCGGGAAAGCTCCTTCCAGCTGTGGGGGAGGATGGAGCAGAGCAGACAGGAGGTGGGATGCTCTCCCAGCTGGTGCAGGAGCCGCCAGGGTCAGCCACGGGGAACAAGATGGAAGGGGAGAAGGGGGGCAGAAGGTGATGCAAGGGGTAAAGGTGCACCCACCCAAGTCCTGTTCAGCAGATTCTTCCCTTCCACAACGTTCTCTGAACCCTGCCATGTGCCGGGCATGGGCCTGGGGGTCTTCCCTGCATTGCCATAGCAACGGCTGGGGGAGGTGGGAGCGAGCTGAAATTGGCAACGCTGGTCCACCAGGCTTTTTGAGGTCTGTCCTCAAGTTGCCCACCCTGGCCATTACTTGCACACTAAGTGTGGTTTTATCTCGCACACCTGGAATTCCATCTGGGTTTTTTTTTTTTTTTTGAAATAAATTTATGTATTTATTTATTTATTTTTGGCTGCGTTGGGTCTTCCTTACTATGTGCAGGCTTTCTCTAGTTGCAGCAAGCGGGGGCTACTCTTCGTCATGGTGTGCGGGCTTCTCATTGCGGTGGCTTCTCTTGTTGCGGATCATGGGCTCTAGGGCTCACGGGCTTCAGTAGTTGTGGCACGCGGGCTCAGTAGTTGTGGTGCGTGGGCTGTAGAGCGCAGGCTCAGTAGTTGTGGCGCACAGGCTTAGTTGCTCCGCGGCATGTGGGAACTTCCCGGACGAGGGCTCGAACCTGTGTCCCCTGCATTGGCAGGCGGATTCTCAACCACTGCGTCACCAAGTTAGCACCCCATCTGGGTTTTATAGGCCGTGAAACTCAAGCTCTCCCATGTCCTGGGCCCTTCGGTGCTCTAGAGCCGCCCTCGAACCCACAGCCCACCACAGCATGGCTTACGCTCCTTCTAAAACAGTATGGATATCACTTTTGGATTTCAAAACCATAAATGCAGTTTCCAACGCCCCTCCCCAGAGCTGCTGGCCGTGAAGCCAGACACCCCAGATAGGAGATCTGGGGGAGAGGGAGCCTCGGGAGACCCACTGGTGCACGGTCACCTGGGGCCAGACGGCCTGCACGTCAGGGTCTCAGCAAGGGGCTCTCCGGAAGCTATTTCAATCCACAAAATGATTTCACTTTTGCTGAAATACATCATTCACCGGCATTTATGAGGCACCTACCAGAAGCCAGGCCCTGTACGAGGGGCCAAGGATACACAGCAAATGAATGGGCGGCCCCTTCAGAACAAAGGGCACTGGTTTCCCCAGAAAACACCAGTTGCTACCGCAACTTACTTCCCCAAAGAACGGCCTCTTCTTTGGCCGGAAAGGCACTGCGACCGACATCCAGGCACAAACAGATGTGCAGAGCTGAGGCCCTGGCTCAGTCCCTGGCGCCACATGGGGGGGTGTGTGTGACCACAGCAGGCCTCACCCCCTCCTCCCTGAGCCTCAGCACTTGTGGAGAAAGCCAGGCTGAGCCAGGGCCTTCTCCGACCAGGAGGGTCAAAGCCAGTGTCCTCGTGCTGGGGCCGCCATTCCCCAACGCTCACAGTGGGGTCACGTCCCTGATGCATGTAAAAAAGCCCGTTAAATCATTTGCCCTCTGTCCTTGGCCCAAGGATAAGCCACTTGAAACCACGGAATAGGCTTTACTCGTGTCATCAGTACATGTGTTTATACCCACAAGCACCTTACCCTGGACCTTTGTGTACATCGATGTGCAGGACACAGCCTTGCAAGCCCGCCTGCAGCACACAGGAGACGTGCTCACCGCAGTTCCTGGCCAACATCAGGGCCGGCTGCCCGCTCCAAACAAAGCCGGCGTGGAGGCAGTGTGGCCCCCCATCCACGCAGCAGCGCCCTCCTCGCCACTTGCTGTCAGCACGGGTCCCCACATACCTTTTTCAGCACATCTCCCATCCTCCTGGAGCATAAATAATAATAACAGGACCAGAAGTTCCAACTGTCCCTCCTCAGACATGTTCTGAGTACACGTCTCTGGCTGACTCACAGTCTGCACATCAAGGCTAAATCCAAGCCGAAAGCAAACTATTCGATGACGTGGCCTTGGGACAGAGATCTTCCACATCCCATCATGTATCAACTAAGAATATTTGATACAGAAGCTCTGAGTTAACCCTTTGAGTTCTCCCAGGCAAGAAGGGCCAGAAACACTGCCTTCCTTTTCCAGCTTCTCGAGGCGGCTCACTTTCTTTGGCTCATGGGTGCATCACCCCAGCCTCTGCTTTGTCATCTCAGCTCCACCTTGACCCTCCTGCCTCCCTCTTATAAGAGGAAAATCCAGGATAATCTCCCCATGGCAAGGTCCTTAATTTAAGGCCATCTGCAAAGTTCTTTCTGCCCTACTAGGTAACATATTCACAGGTTTCAGGGATTAGAGCACGGACATTTTGGGCGAGCCATTATTCTGGCTATCACAACACAACAAAGAATTTTTAAGATGAAAACTTAGGCATAAACAATAATTGGTAAGTTTCATGAAAATAAGAAGCCCAGAAAAACTGCACTCTGTTGCCCAGATGGTAGCCCCCGGAAGCTAACACAAGCCTTGCTATGCAGCCCTGTGAAACCTTCGGGATACGATGCGTTAAGACCAGGACGCCTGTGAAGACCATGATCTATCACACACTTCAAACGTGTGAAAGGAATGCAATCAATGCCGGCTCACTGGTTTTCTTTATGAATTTGCCAGCCCTCTTTGGTGTTTCTTGGAGGGGCCCCCAAAGGCACACGCTGAGAAACATGGGTCTGCAGGCTAAAATCTAAACTCATCTCCTCGGCACGCTCTCTCATGCTCCGTCCCGCTTCAGCCCCTGCTCCTCTGCCCCAGCAGCCCAGCCATTCTGAACCCGCAGAATCTCATGACTGCACACTCTCGAAAAGCCACTTCCCTCCTCCTGGGACACCAGTCCCGTCCCAGTGCCCCGAACTCACCTCCACCCCACGCGCAACAGAGCCCTCATCCTAGGAGGCCAAGGGCGTTTCAGGGTCCTGCATGGGCCATCTGAAGGTGTCAGGGTGTGGCCAGCATCAAGGGACTGTGGTACGCAGAGGCCCGAGAGGGGCAGGGGCACAAACAGCGAGGGGGAGGCGGGGAGCCACAGGTGGAGATACAGGGAGTGAAACGTCTGCACACCCAGGAGAACCGTGCCCAGTGGAGACGGCCTCTCTCCTCGGCCACAGTGGGGAGGGCACAGCAGATGGAGCTAGAAGTGGAGGGCTTGGAACCCCTCCTGGACCCCCCGCAAGCCAGAACACCCCCCAGGGGCAGCAGTCAGAACTTGAGAAATAGGTTCACTGGACACTTGTGGGGTTTTACTTAAAAGCAACTGGCAGTTTGAACTACTCTGTTTTCCAATCATGCCGAAGGCCCAGGATCGTGTGGCTTTTCTTCTTGTTGACTGAATACGAGGGGTTTGGTTTTAACAGCTCTACCGAGGGATAAACCGACTTAACAGTAAACTGCACACATTGGGAGTGCACAGATCGATTCAGCTGACACCCGGGCCCCCGTCGCCACACTCCAGGCGGTGAGCACAGCCACAAGCTCCTTGGTGACCCCCCCCCCCCGTCCTGTGCCGCTCCACCGCCCCACGCCAGGCAAGCCTGGGCGGCTTGCTGTCACTAGAGTTTGCATCTTCTAAAATTTTATATAAAGGGACTCATACAACATGCGGCCTTTTGTGTCTGGCTTCTCTCGCCGAGCGTGCTTTCACGGTTCATGTTGTTGCAGTAACACTAGTCCGTTCCTTTCTATGCTGAGTAGTACTCCATTATATGGGTGTACCACGGTTCATCTCCTCTCCTTGACAGATACGGAGATCTTTCCAATTTGGGACTATTATGAATAAATACGAATATTTGTATATAAGTCTTTGTATGGACAAATGTTTTCATTTCTTTGGGGTAAATCCCTAGGAGTGGAATAGCTGGGTCCTACGGTAGGTGTATGTTTCACTTTTTAAGAAACTACCACACTGTTCTCCAAAGGGCCAGTGCCATTTTACATTTCCACCAACAGTGACGACTCCTGACTTTCTGCCCATCTGTTAGGTATGCACTGGAGTCCCACTGCGGTTTTCACTTGCACTTCCATGATTACTACTGAAGTGGAACACTTTTCATGTGTCTGTTGGCCATTTGGATTTCCTCTTTTATGAAGTTCCTGTTCAGATCTTTTCTATTTGGTTATCAGTCTTCTTTTCTTATTGATTTGTAGAAAATTATTTACTTAATTCTAGATGTAAGATCTTTGTCTCATCCCAAATATCTTCTCCCACTTAGTGATGTCTTTCATTCACTTTATAGTGTCTTTTGATGAACAGAACGTCTTCATTTTAATGTAGATTAATTTATCAATCTTTTCTTTGTGGCTTACGAATTTTGTGTCTTTTTAAGACTCTGAGATCATGAAGATTTCCCTATTTTATCTGCAGTTTTGTTTTGTTTTTTTTTTGCCTTTCTCGTGTCTATCAATAAATGCACCTGGAATTGACTTTTTATTATGGTGAAATGTGGAGATCCATTTTCGTGTGTGTGTGGGGGGGTGTGTGTGTGTGTGTGTGTGAGACTGTGGCTCCCCACTGTCCCAACATTATTATTCAACAGACCATTTTTCCCGTTGTTCTGCAGTGTCTGTTTCACCATAAATCAAGCACAAACACATTGATCTATTTCTGGTTCTTTGTTCCGGCCATTTGTCTCCCCTTGTACATAACCCCATTCTCTCTCTTTAGCTTTATACTAAGTCTTGAAATCTGGTAGAGCAAGATCTCTCAGCATCTCCATTTTCTTCCAGAACCTGTTGACTAGCTTCATCCTTTTAGGTTGGCATATAATTATTAGAACTGTCTTTTCAAATTCAAAAAGAAACATGTAAGGATCTTTATCTGGATTGCATTAAACCTACAGGTCAATGTGCAGAAATTTGACATCTTTTATATAGCCTCCTTATTTGGTTCTTCTCTCATGTTTCCCAAAGTTTTCTTACATGTCTTTTGTTATACATATTCCTGTGTACTTGATTTTTATGCCATTGTAAACTGCACCTTTTTAAGTCTTAATTTCTAATTTTGTGGTTTTGGTGCACAGAATGCAACTGGTTTTATAGTTGATTATGTATTCAACAACTTTAAAAACTTCCTTATTAATCTAAAAATGTACCTGTAAGTAATTTTGGATTTTCTACACTTACATTGTCAAATAAGTTCTGTTTTCACCTTTCTAATTCTTATATCACTTATTTTGTTTGGTTGCTCATTGCCTTAGTGGACCCAACTCAAAAGTAAAGCTTTAAATTTTTCACCATTAGTTATAATGCTTGCTGTGGGGTTTTTTTATAAATAACCTGTGTCAGAACAAAGACATTCCCTTCCACTCCTAGTTGCCAGGGGTTTTTTATTAAACACTTTTTCTTCATCTGTTAACATGATCATATCATTTTTATCCCTTAATAAGCTGTAAATACAGTGAACTATGTAACTTATAAATATGGCTAGGTAAGGCTAAAACACACACATACACACACATACCTATGCCGAAGTGGGCACTAGCTCAAAACATGAGAAGTTTATCACCTGTTTAGCCAGGATGGTAGCTGGATTGGCAGGAAGCTCTTCACAGGCCACCACCTTGTAACTCCTCCATCCCCAAGGGGCCGGTCATCATCTGCACCGGGAAAGCAGAAGGGGAGAGAGAGGGGGAGGAGGCCCACGTGCTCTCTTCCTAAAAGCCTTAGCCTGGAGGCAGCATTCCGCTGGGTGCTTCGCAGTTAGAGAGCCAGCGGACACCAATATAAACGCAAGGCGGTCTTAACGCAGTGCAGTTTATGTATTGCTAAATCCAGTTTTCTGAGTTTTCTTCAGCGTTTTGCATCCATGCACACGTGACACAGACCAGTATTCTTTTCTTCCTGCTGCCTTTGCTGGGTTTTGCCATCGAGGGTGTGCTAGCGTCATAACATGACTTTGGTTGTGCCGGTGGTAAACGCGTGGCCTCTCAGCCCTGACCCCACTTCCCACTGTCCTGCTTCTGGTCCAGACCACGTCTTCCTTGCAGCTGGCGCAACGTCAGGCTCTGTCGCTAGAGGGAGCTGGAGGGGCACTGGAGGAGCAAGTTTCTCCTCCTGGCTCTGGGCGCCTTCCTTCCTCCTGGCTCCCCGGGTGCTTGGCTGGAGCGCTGTGCACCCAGGAGCTCGCCTCCCAGTAAGCTTCAGGGCACCTGAGGTGGCTTCCTGGTGGGGAGCTCAGGGGCAGCCCTGTAAGCAGTTTCCAGAGGGTTCAAGGGCACTCCCTGGAGGGCTTCTCAGCAGCTCACCGGCAAGCCCAGCCACGACCCAGCAGGCTTCTAAGCCAAGTTGACAGCACCTCCCTCCCCCAGGGCAGCTTCCAGGTGAATCACGTAGGCACCCCAGTGCGGGGGAGGGGGGCGCTGGGGATAGGGGGGGTCCCGCCTTCCACTAGCTCAGAGCTCTTGCCCATCAGTCACACGGACCAACTCTGGCGCAGATCAACCCTGCGAACTTTTCTGCCGTCTGTCTGTTGAGTTAAAACACCACCATCTCCAACAAGGTGTCAATCCAGCCTTGGGGAGGGCTCCCTGCCTTCCACATTTGTTCCTTCCGTGGGTACTCTCCCTTGGGGTATTCCTTCGAATGCTCTTTTTTCTCCCTGGAAATAGTTAATAATTCTTATCTCAAACCTTCCTTGCTCATATTATTGTGTGGTTACTGTATGCTGGACTGGACCCTGACTGATTCAGAACTGGTACCGGGAGTGATCACAGGAGATGGACTTGCAAAGTGGGATCTGGGAATTGATCTGTTGTGATTTCGAGCTTAAGCAGTGTTGAGCTCATTGCCAGTGGGAAACGGGAAGCTAGTAATCCGTGGCACGCCCGCATGCACCAGTATCAGAATTAATCGAGCCATCGCCTTTGGTTGCTTGTGATGAAGTGCTGACTGAAGCAAGTGACTTGGAGCACCTGTGGCTACTGAACCTTTTTCTTTTTTTTTTTTTTTTTAATGGTATTAAAGATGGCTACAGGCGGTACGGTATGGGATAGAGCTTCGAGTGCACTGGAGTGCACACAGAGAGAAAATGACAAGTCATGGTGACTTAACTCTCAGGACAAGTAATAGTGAGAACCAGAATACTTCAGTAAAGAACCTCTTTCTTTTTTTGCAGTCATTTTGTTCATTGTATTGCTTGTGAACAGCTAGATTCAGTCTCACCAGTATCTCAAGGGAACGTCAGGCACTGACTGAGAAAGGGTGGGAACATGAAACTGGGGTGGGGACATTTGGTTAGATCCAGGGAAACTGACCAGCCTAAAACCCCAAGTTGTTCTAAGCCTCCCTCACCAGTAGAGGTCGTCTGTCCGTGGCGTCTTCCTTTGCTTGAAAATCCGTTGACACCCTTGCCAAGGGGAGACGCCTTGAAAAGGGACAGCTATTCTCAAGACCCAGCACAACTACCCACTGTTGCCACCAGTCACGTGACTAAGGTCAAAGCACAGCATGCTCCAGTGGGACAGGAACACACAATGCTCCGGGAAGACTAGCTAACCCACCTAGAAAATGAGCAAGCCTTTTCTAACATATACCAGAAACATGGGAAACACATGTGAAGTGGATTCTAAGGGTGTTAGACCACAGAGGGTGGGACATAACACTAGATCAGGCCAAATTTATGGATGATGGTAAAGGGACTAGAGTTCAGATTTAATGCACTCATTTGAGCAGCTGGAGGTGTTTCTAAACAACATATCTGACTGTCTGACTGAGACTTATCCTCAGAAATGGCCTACATTTGGCTAGGGTGAGATGCCAGAGCTTCCCTGGCACGGAGGAGGGAATCCAAAGGCCTAGGGAGATAGGAATGTCGGCCTGGATCCGTCCCGTGTGACCTGCACACCTACCTCCCAACTATGGATTTCCGGAAGACCCGGAAGACGTTCCTTTCACTAGGGCACCGAGAAACCCCTTAGTAAGAGGGGCGCTCACGTGCTTGGAAGGCTTCGGGACTGTTCTCCTTGACGGCACGCATGGTGGTGGGGATGCTGCCGCTGAGGTGGGCTCCCCAATTTCAGTGGAGATGATGGGATTCCAGAGGAGCAGAGGCCAAACGGCAGGAATCGACCACAAAAGGCAAGGGGGGTGCATCCACCGAGAGAGACAGCAGACGTGTACCCCCAATCAGAACACCTTGGTCCCCAGGGGTCTCTAACAGTGGTTCACTGAACACAGTGCTCCTAAGAGTACTGACTGATCTATAAAACAGGGGCGGGGGGGGGGAACAAAAACAAAAAAACCTTTAGGCCTAAGAGCCAAAACCCTGACTTGAGTCCCAACTGTGGCTAGGAACGGCCTCTCACCTGGTTCTCAGACCCAAGTCAATTCACAGGCCAGACCCCTTGACTGCAGGGGAGGCTGGGTCTGAGACTCCTCCCCCAAGCCTCCCCAAATCCCAGCTCCACTGCTCAGCTGTGATACTGGAACTGGAACGATGTTAAGCTGGTCAGGAGAGGGCGCTGGAGGGATGCTGGAAGGAGGGGGGTTTCTCTTCGTAGTTCCATAGTGCTTCCCTTCTTTCTAACCCCCTAGGCACCTGGCTGGCATACGACACCGGTGGAGCATACCTGCTGCAGTGTCAGCGGCACCCAGCAGGCAGCTTCCCGGGTGAGCTCCTCAGGTATCCTAACAGGCTTCCCAGAAACTTCAACTTCCCCACAGGCAGCCTCCCAGCTTTCCCCGGGAGTCCAGCCTGCTCCCGCCAGTGTCCCACCAGGTTCAACGGAACCCCGTGCAAGCAGCTTCCCAGCGAATCTCTGGCACGCCAACAGGTGGTTTCCTGCCCACCAGCCTCGGTCCAGCAGCCCAGGGTAACCCAGTGAACCTCTCAACCCTGGAGCAGGTGCAACCACTACAGAACCTTTAGGTTATTTGCTGATGGTAAGCTTGGAGAGACACGCGTCTGGAGGCCTGGAGAATTTCTGTACACTCTCATTTTTCAGAGCCAGAGTTACAAGCACACTTATGAATGTGTGTTTAAAAGGGGCACACTGCCCCCTAACTTTGCCACAGACTCCCCTGTTCCCTACTATTACGCCTAGTGTTTCTGCACTAATTATGGCTCCTACACGGCCCCTGTGGGTCTTATGGTCGATGACACATGCCTACCAGGTTCTTAACTTCAGGAGACGAGGCTCCTAGAGAGGTGCTGGGAAAAAGCTTCCCCTCAGCAGTGCTGGGGAATGTGAGACACCCCCTGGATACAAGGGACCAAACTCATACAGCTCTGAGATGCACTGGGGCTGTCACACCAACCACCCGTCCTCAGGGTGATCTCTGTGTCCAAAATAATCCTGCTTTCCAGCCCATGGGATTCAGCCCACTAAGCGTCAGTCATTCCCCGAAGGTCTTGGGCAGCAACACAAACTAAGCCAAAAGGAGACAGAGTTTTTCCCTATCATCTTCTCTCCCCTTCCCCACCCGCCCTCTTAATGCTGGCAGACCCCAATCCTGTTCTCAACTCACCCTACACAGTAAGCCGAAACCCCCAGATTCAAGGTGGCTTCAGTTACAAGGCCTTTATTTCCACACCCAGCAGACTAATGGGAGGCAGGCAGTTCCCCTGGAAGTTTGACGTGGAAGCTGGACAAATCCATCGAGAGTCACATGAGGCCCACAAGGTCCCTGAAAAAAGGTAAACCATCCCTGAGAGCCACAGAAAGGACGCAGCTGAGGCCCTCCTAGCCAATGCTGGGTCACACCCACGCCCTAACTAGTCAGGAAGGAGAGGAGGCCCATCAACAGGCCCAGGCTGCTCATGGGTCCCTCCAGGGACTGGAACGAGCACAGGTGACGAGTCCCTCCCAGCTGGCAGAGTGGTGAGATGGCTTCTGTCATGGGCCCTGCCAGCGAGAGAACTCTGGCAAGGGCCCCGGGGCAGGTGAGAGCACCCGAAAGCTCCCCACACACCTAGCACTCATCAGGAATATCCCGTTTGACCCTACGAAGCTCTGCTTCCAGCCAAGGGCATCCTCACAGAGGCTCCCTCACCTCGTCTCTGGCACGCGTCCTGTTCCGCTGAACGAGGAGAGAGCACGTTCCCTGCACACTTAAGGCGTTTCCCCAGCATGAACTTCGTGATGCTTACGAGGTGAGGCCCTTGACTGAAGGTTTTCTCACATCGGCTGCACTCATAGGCCTCTCTACCGCAAACGTTCTGCTGCTAAATGAAGAAGCCTCTTGGGTGGAAGGCCTTCCCCCATCTCTGCATCCATGAGGTCTTCCTCGAGGGTGAACCTGCCAGGGGTGAATGGGGTTGGACCTGCAGCTTAACGCTTTCTCACACTGGACATACTCAACAGACTTCCATGCAGCACAAGATTGACGTTTTGGCAGGAAATTTTCCCACGTTTGCTGCACTCCTAACACTTTTCTGGGCGGTGAACTTCCAGTGTAAATCAGAGCACACCTTTGGCAAAACGCTTTCATTCCATGCATTCAAAGGGACTTTCTCTAGTATAAACTTTCTGAGGCCGACTGAGCTTAGAGATGTCGCTAAAGGTTCTCTGATGTTACTGCACTCATCAGGCTTTTTTTTGGGGGGGGGGGGAGGGCGGGGGCGGTGCTGCACCCTTTGGCTTGCGGGGATCTTAGTTCCCCGACCAGGGATCGAACCCGTGCCCCCTGCAGTGGAAGCGCGGAGTCCTAACCACCGGACCGCCAGGGAAGTCCCAGGCCTTTCTGCTGTGAACCTTCTGGTGCCAAACAAGAGTGTATCCTTCGCTGAATGCATCCTTCCCACGGCGGCTGCACTCATAAGGCTCTTCTCCAGCGTGGATTCTCCACCGTTGAAAGAGGCGGGGGTTACCTGCACTCAGACCTGCCCCGGTGTGGCGGCCGTAGGCTCCCTCCCACTTGCCGTACAGTCCGGGGTGAGCGGTCTCCCAGCCTGCGGCGCTCCTGCCGGCCTTCCCCGTCCTGGTGCTGGAGGAGGCCGGCGCTGGACCCGTCCTCCCCGCACACTAAGGGCTTCTCTGACACGTGGATCCACAGTGCCTCGCCACGAGGCCCTACCCTGCCCGCCTCTGCTGGGTTTCTCTCGGCTGGGCTGCTTTGGGGCCGGGAGCGCTGAGGCCGAAGCCTCTCCCCCACGCCTCCTCACTGCAGCTTCTGCCCGCGGCGGCTCCCCGGTGCTCAGCCAGGAGCAACTCGTCTTTCCAGCCTGGGCCACACATCTCAGGGAACGCGCCCAAGCAGACGGACCTGCGAGGGGCGTCCCGACCTGAGATGCGCTTACAAAAGCGCCCCGCTCGGCCGGTGCCTCCCGCTCTACGCCACACCGACCACCCGGGGCCGCAGGTGCCAAGTTCCCCCACGTCCAACCTCCACGCAGCAGGCGCCGGGCCACTCCTCCTGGGAGAAGCACAGGCCACATCCTCGGAGACCACGCGGCCCTGCCGCCAGGGGAGCCCCAGCCGAGAATCCTCCAGGACCACCCCACCCAGCTCTCGGGTCCTTCGGGCCACGGCCTACCCCAGAGCCGACGGGATCCCAGGAGGACGGATCCGGAAGTCCGGCCCCCACCTCGTCCACACGCACAGGAACGCCCCACCTCCCGGGTCCTCATTGGCCCTCCACGTCGTGACGTAGATCACAACGGGCGCTGAGAAACGGCGTTCCCACGTGGGGCGGGGCTTCACCTCCTCTTAAAGGAGACGCGCCAAGATTTCCGCGTCAAGTACTCAAATGCCACTTCCTTTCGGGCGGTAGCTGCCCCCGCGGCTGTCCGAGTACTTCCATAAATTAGGTAAATTCTATTTTCTAGGAATGTGTCCATTTCCTCTAAATTTTCACATTTACTATCGTAAAGTTGTTTATAATATACCCTTATCTTTTTATATGACCTATAAAATTGCCCTTTTAAATTTTTAAGTGATTTGTATGTCCTTTTTGTCTTGATTAGTCTCTGGAGGTGTGTCCATTTCTTCCTTAGAAAGCAGCAGCTTTGGGCTTTGCTGCTGCCCTCTGTTGGTTGTAATGAATTCTGCTCTTTATTATTTAGCTTTCACCCACACACACTTCCCCACCCTTCATCCCCCCCATAGCGCTTATGGTAGTAGGTGCATGTTATTAGGACTGTGTAAATACTAGTCACAGCTGAGGCATCTAGTATTACCGTGGTAACTTTTTCTTTCTTGCCCAACCTTTTGTTTTCCTTGGAGTTATGTCCCTTGGTTTCCTAGGTACTTGTCAATAAATCAATCCCAACTCCTATCTAAACATGTTCAGAGACAACAGTTATTCTAATAATTAAGGCATCTTCTCTGGAGCCTCAGCCCCTCACATCTAGTCTCGATCGGGTGCCTTCTGTGCCTGATGCACAGCTGTCGTCCTCAAGGCTTTCACTGTGTTCCTGGGAGTCACCTTGCCTCTTTGCGTTGGATCCACATTTCCTGAATACCAGGTTTTCTCCTTTCTTCGTTTACCCCTTTGTTCTGGAAGAGTACATCCTCTAATAGTTTCTTAAGAAAGGGTGTGTGGAACATACATTTTTAAAGAAACTACAGGTCTTTTTAGCATGACTTTTATATGCATTTCCTTCAGAATTCTGAAAGGTCCCAATTCCTCTGTTATCCAATGTGACATTTGAGGATTCCAAAGCTATTTTGATTCCTGATACTTTGTATGTGTCCTGTTTATCCGCTCCAGAAGTTATAGAATCTTTTCTCCCCAGCACTCTGAAATTCCACAGTGATGTGCCCTGGCTGGTCACCAGCCGTGGTTAGTACTTGGCCAGTCCTTGTAATTTGGAAACATAGCCTTCATTCTCAGAATTTTCTTGAATTATTTACTGGAATCCACTGTTAGAAGTGTGTGATTTTCTTTAGCCACATTCAGTATTGGTATCTTTAGGTGTTTCCTTTTAGGCTGGTGAGATCTCTCAAGAAGTCTCTTTCTCCTTTATTTCCTGCCTGGAGGATACAGCCTGTTTCTGAGCTGAGGATTTTACATACTGAAGGCCGATGTCTCGCCTCCCTCAGTCTCCCGCCGGGCTGGGGCAGGAACAACTGCTCAACTGTGTGGAGTGGAGAGTTGTAACTGCTTCTGAAAAGGGCCTTCAGCCAGCCCTCCTGCTTTCACTCTTTCACATCCACTTCTAGAGGCACCTGGAACTGCCAATCCCAGAGCCTCTGGGAGCTTTGCAATAAAATCAGATTCTCAGATGCTCTCATTTCTTTTTTACAACGTTGTCTCCTCGGGTATTTCTAAGTCAGTTACCATTCATCTGTTTTCTTGAGAGGTTCCAAAATTTTGTTGCTATTTATAGTCATCCTAGTGGATTTATGCCTTTTAAAAAAATTAAAATTCCCTCTAACTTTAATGGGATTTCAGGAAGGAGCTATGGTAAATGGCCACATCGAGCTGTAAGAAGTCTGGGAAATGAAGACCTATTCAGAGAATTCAAGTCTCCAGCTAGAACTGTGGGTCTGTTATCACAGATGGAGACAATGAAGGAAAACCAGCAATCTCTGCCACACAGATGCAGCTGGTTTTGAGGGAGACTGAAAGTGAGGCCATCTTTCAGTAGAGCAGGAGAAGTGTACATATGGGGGTAGGGGGTTGGGCATCGGTGTGAGGAACAAAGAAAACATCTGAAACAGCAAACAGAGAGACATGCCAGGGAGTCACTGAGAGATGAATAAATGCTTTATTTAGTTCATTCATTCCCAAAGCTTCACACCACACCATCCCACTTTCAAACTAAGTCACAAAGAACAGGGGCCCGCAGTCTCCACCACCTCCCCACCCGACAGAGCACTGCAGGGACAGTGTCACCCTGATTGAAAGTCATGTGTTTCACACACTTTTAGGAGCACACTCTCTTCACACTAGAAACCCCACCAAGTAAAACAGGCTCATCCATCAGTTTAAACCTGTGCAACATTTTGGGTGCCTCCCTAGAGCGCCAGGGTCCCCCAGAGCAGTTTAAAACTCCTGTGTTAGATAAGCCCTTCTCTGCGAATTAGGAACTCTCCAGAGAGCCAGCTTCCTCTACCTGAAGTTCATGTACAAAGATTTCACATGGTCAATTCTTCTATCCAATGAGATAAACAGTGCACTAAATTAAGGCATTGGGGGGAATTAAAGGGGAATAAAGCATTTACTAAAGTTACAATAACACATCAAAGATGTCCATTGTATTTCTGAAAGCTCTTAACCAGGCACAAGTGCAAAGAACAGTCAGGTCCCAGCTGCTGCGGGCAAGCACGCAGTCATGACCAGAGGAGAAGGAGAAGCTGAGGGCTGACGGTCAGCATTCCCCTTCAGCACGCGTGCAGGCACACGGGCCCCAGCGCGTGTCACACCTCACGTGCCCGACACCAGACAGAAGCAGCGGGAGCTGTGCAAACACGCGGGGCGGAGCAGGGGCACTGCTGGCTAAATCACAGCAGCAAACTGATGTTATACACAGGAGAACCGTGCCCACAAATACCACACTAAACTGCATGGATGGCACACGCATACGTCACTTGGGAGAGATCTGAAATCCAAGCAACTTAAAAAAGAAAAGCTCCCCAAGCATTCCAGACACTGAGCGATTACAAGTTAAGGCAACAGAAGTCACCCTTCCCCCCGCCTCTCTTTTCCATCCGACTGTCTTCCTAGAATTTACAGCATATATTCCGCACGTCACTGCACTTCAAACTCTGCACGTCCCCCCCGTGGAATTCTCCTAGGACATGATCCCACTAACCACTCATGTGTGCACATCAGTTATTTTATTCCACATCAAGAGAGTCAGGCTGGGGGCGGGGGATGAGGAGGGAAGTGAGGCATCAGCGAGCGAGGGAGAGAGAGGTCATGGGGCCAGATGAGGCACTTCCAAGCTGGCGGGGAATCCAGACCACTCGGGACTGGCCGCTGAGTGGCAGGCGGCTGAGAGGGGCACAAGCAGAAGCCGGCAGCCCCGGCGCCAGAAGGCTCACCACCAGCACCAGCGCCAGCGCTCGGGGATGCCTCAGGTGCCCAGGCCTGAGGTCAGGGGCAGCCTCGCTGAGGAGACCACACGAACCTCCCAGGAGTGTCTCTTAGGGGATTCGGGGAGGCCAGAGGCCCATCACCCCAGGGTCGTTGCTCTGCCGTGGGCAGGACACAAGCACGCACTTCCTAACAGCTCACACAGTGATCTCAGGGCTTGTTCTTGGACTACCAGGCAGAGCAGACGCTGGGCTCTCCTTCAACCACGTACAGGCTGTTTCAAGACTCCGAGAGAAATTCCTCGGCACGTAAACATACACGGTAGCGAGACTGCGGGTCCCCGACGCTGGCTTTCAGAGACAGGCAAACTCAATAAGAAATTCTGTGCTTTGACAAAAGGGCAGCTGACGTTTTATTCTGCAACCAAGAGCATTTTAAAATGAAAATATTGCCCTCTAGTATCACCTTCATTATATAAGAGGACATTTTATCACCCAAATTAGGAAGGACGTAATCTTAGAATAAAAGACAACCCTTTAAATTGAATGAACTTGACTTCCTATATTATTTAACATGTGTCCTTGTACTTCGACCTGCACAGGAGGCCTATGCCGTGGGCGCCGTGACTCTTGCTGCCCCCTGGGGCACAAGCCCAGCTGACCACCAAGATCACAGGCTGTCCCAGCACCATCATGGCCTCGAAGACCCATCCACTGAGAAGAGGGACCACACTCACAAGGACAGCAGTGTACACGTCGCAGGCATGGCTTAAGTGCAAAGTGCTTTCACATACATTCTCTCACGTGCCCTCCCAAAAGCTCCATGGGAAAGGCACGGCCAGACCCGGCCCGTGTAAGAGAGCAGCCTCCCTGGGAACAGGACCTGCTCAAGGCCAGGCAGGAGGCAGCAAGCACAGGAGAGCGCTTCTCTCTAGGGCCGATTTTCCTTTGCTCAGCCTGACCTTGGCTGCAAGTTCCTCTCTTTCTATTTACGCGTGAACCTTTTATTTGAAGAATCAATTCATGGAAGCAAGAGGAAAAAATTAAAATGATGGCACTCAGGCCTGATAACAGAAACATATTCAACATCAGGAAACTGCTAATTGTCCTTTCCTTTTTTAAAACTACCTGTTTAACAACAAGCGCATGTTGACTACAACTTATCAAATGTCAAAAGAGAACATCAAAAAATAAGCATCACTGCCTTAAACCCTTTTCTGGAACAAGGTAGGGCATACATAAGTAAATAAATACGTAAATAGCATAAGTAATATGAAAAGGCACAGATATGTATGACACTGATGGTTCTGGAAATACACGCAGAAACGCCACCCAGGATGCCACAGCTGAATTCTCAGAGGTATCAGCGCTGCCTCCACCACACCCCGTCCGCCCCCCCCCGCCCCCCGCCCGTCCGCAGCAGCCAAGGCCCAGGCACAGGACTCCGTTCAGTGGCCGGCAGGCACCCCAGCAGGGACAACAGCAGGACACTGCCGGGACTAGGCTGGGGGGACCTCGGGCTCCTTCCCATTGGTGCATCATGCCCCTCCCTGCGGAGGGCTCTGGGGCCGCCGCCTCATCAAGTACCACCACACTTCCTGGCTGTGTGGGGCTGGGGCCCCAGGGCTCAGAAACATGATTTTATAAAGTGCTCTGATGGAGGGGGTGACTCTTGCCTATTCTGGATCCTATCGCTGCCAACAAAAGAGAAAGGGAGCTTTAGCAAAGCGCCACTCAAAACAAGCAGGAACGGCCTTAAGCAGCTATCTACGTTATGCTCAGATTCAGGTTTGGCAGCTGTGAAATGTCAAACTAGAGCCTGAACCTCGAAGTTGCTGGGATTGTGAAAAAATCTCTAAAAGTTGGCTGCACAAAGAGAAAGCCAACCTTTCTCTGCAAAGGAAGAGCTGAGGCCCTGGCCCCTGCGGACCGGCCCTGAGCACACCATGCTCGGGGGCCCCACTCCCCGGCTCAACCTCTCCCCAGTCCCACTGCCTCCCCGGTCAGCTCTGGGCCAGGCCCAACAATGAGCGTCGACTCAGTCCACTCCTTCCAGAGAGATCCCAGAAAAATGGTTCCAACCCCCAGAAGCAAGCCCTGCACTCACTTCACCTGCAAAGGAGGCTGACGCCCACTCTGCTGGTGCAGCCCCAAGGTCGCATCGGCATGGCTGGGACCCCCGCACTGGCAGCATTCCCAGATGCGGCTTTCCAGAAGGTCTGAGAACAGAGACACCCTCCTACCCAGGGCCGGGCTGGGGAGGCTCTGTCCCTAACAGACCCCTGAAGAAAACACCAAGCAGGGCAAACTCAGAATGTCCTGCAAGCCTGCAGCAAGGCTCACCCGCAGGGATCCCGAGCCAAAGGGCAGCTGCAAGAGCTTAAAAGTAAGGGGAGGGGCTTCCCTGGTGGCGCAGTGGTTGAGAATCTGCCTGCTAATGCAGGGGACAGGGGTTCGAGCCCTGGTCTGGGAGGATCCCACATTCCACGGAGAGGCTAGGCCCGTGAGCCACAACTACTGAGCCTGCGCATCTGGAGCCTGTGCTCCGCAACAAGAGAGGCCGCGATAGTGAGAGGCCTGCGCACCGCGATGAAGAGTGGCCCCCGCTTGCCACAACTAGAGAAAGCCCTCGCACAGAAACGAAGACCCAACACAGCAAAAATAAATTAATTAATTAATAAACTCCTACCCCCAACATCTTCTTAAAAAAAAAAAAAGTAAGGGGAGCTAACCACTCCTGATACACCTCTCTCAGCCCGACCATGGAGGTGACAAGCCAGCGCTGGCACACCCCCAGTGACACGAAGTCCCCTCCAGCGGCCCAGCCCACCTCTGGGTGGCTCGAGCTTCCACACAACCCTTCCCTAAGTGCAGGCAGAGCCCCAGCTCCCCGCAGCTCCTGGCCCAGCCGCAGCCCAGCTCGGGTGTGGTCCCACCACACGTGCCACAGGAACGCAGCTGATGCCCGGCCCCGGGCTGAAGCCCTGCAGCACTCAGCTCCGGCTGCAAAGGGCCCCATCGGCCGCCCACCCGCAGCGCCTCTCCTCTCAGGAAGCCTCCCCTGACTCCGAGCTCTGAATGCGACCAGCCAAGCAGGCTCCCCGTCCTGAGAAGCAGCACACAGCCCAGGCTCGGGCCTCAGACGCCATCCAACACTTACGCCTTGGCCACCGCCTGTAATGAGGTGAAGCCTCCAGCGGCTACGCTGGCCCCCCCAAATCATCGACGGCCCCCCCTCAGACCTCATACGTTCATATATGGGCCAGCCTGGCTTTCCAACACACGTCCATCCATGACACAGGAGGTGGCGTTCAGAATTCCATCCTCGAGCCACAGACGACAATGGCCAGACACTGCCTGTCTGGTCGGTGAAGACACATAATGACGCTAATAATTAAATAAACCCCTATCATTAGTTCAATTGTTACAAATTAGATTTCTCTTATTGCAGAAAATCCAAACTCAGATTTGAAATCTGCCCGTTTCTAAACACTTCTAAAGGTCAGAATCACCACAGATCCACACAATGGCCCTGAGGCCTCAAATTACCAGATGTGATTTCCCTGGAAACAGCAGCACCTGGATGCTCCAAAGAGGCAGCCTCTGGCCCACCTGTGCCGACATGGCCACACACCTGGCCACGCAGCCCAGGTGTGAGTGAGCCCTGCCCACAGCCGAGCCGTCCGTCAGGTGACAAGCCAGCTCATTCCTCTCACTTCTCACCACCCCCGGCAGGCCAGGGGAAGCCCTCTGACCTCACTGCTATCCCCTTTCTTCGGTTCTAGGAGCAACTACCAAGACATTAGGTCCAAAAAAGTGAAGATCAATCAACCAAACAGCAGATGTTTTGTCCACTGAACACAAAGCAACTGAAAGCTTAGAACCATCCAGAAGATGACTAAAGTTTGCACTTTCTGGTATGTGCAGCGACGAGAAGACAGCGCCGCAGGCATCTTCCTCTTTTAGAACTGGCAGTGAATGCTGTTGGACAGTCCTTGGTCCGAATGTAGGCAGTCAATTACTGGCTATTTCAGCGTTGGCCTCCTAAAATCAATCAACTGTCTGGAAGCTCCCCAAAGTGAAATGGCAGAGAACTCATGAGACCTGTTGGCATGATGCTAGGCACAGGTGGGTATCAGACAGGTGCAGCGCTGCAGAACTCTGAGCGTTACCTAAAGAGGCTGTGAACAAATGCAAGTATTGACTTTGAGGCAGTAAAGCCCATCCATGTGGCCAGGAAACCATCCTTGAATGAAGACAATTAATATGGCGCCTACGCCACAAGGAGAGAACAGTGAAGCGGCAAGGAAACGGGGTGCGCATGATAAATGTCACACGTCTACCCCAGCAGCAGGGGAAACAAACTAGTAAGTTCAGGAAGTGCATCTCCGTACTTTTATAGCAAGACTCCTTTTCATTTCGCGTTAATCAAGCTGAGAGGCAAACGCAGCAGCACAGCCCTGCACGGTGCTAGTTCCCCCTCCTGGGGAAGTCAGCAGGCCTCCAAGCTCAGCCCGAACTTGCTCACATTTCGAGGCCCATTTCATTAATTTCCAAAACACAGACACTGAGGAAGAACAAAATTAATTTTGTACGAGCCTTTCGGCTGATACCGACCTAAGGACTGTCCGACGCCCCAAGCACCTGAGATGGGATACAATCCATGAGGACGAGGCTGATTCCGCTTCACCAGCAGCCAGGTGGGATCTAGTCAGCAGCACAGGACGTGGTCACAGGGGCAGGAACCGGTGTCGACTGGCTCTGGAGACTGCTTCCTCCTCGCTGCAGTCAGCCGCTGCCCGTGAGTTCTGCTCATACAGCAGGAACTTTTTTATGGGGTCTGGCAGAGGCAGCGAGGGAATCAGATGGAGTCGGTATTTGCCAAGCGCTCTTCTCACGGCCACACGGCACAGATTGAGCAAGGTCCTGGGGACACCTGGAACGCATGGGAAGAAAGGGAGAGACAGAGGGAGAGGTTAAACGCCTCTCCTAACCCTACACACCAAAGGCTGGCTGTGAGGACAAGCGGGGCTGCGCCAACGCTCGCTGCCACTTCCCACCTCCAGAGAAGAGCAGGCCCTGGTGAAAAAGGTCTTGTTATCTGCTCAACTCTGTGGAACTCCCTAGACAGAGAAACAGAGCTGGCCACTGCACACCCCAGCAGGTGTGACAAACTGCCCTCTGCCCTCTGTCAGTCTCTGCTCTTGGTCCCTCCCAGAAGCTCCAAGGGGGTCTGAAGGGGACGGGCCGAGCAACACAGGAGGAGGGCAGGCTGACAATTTTGCTCTGGGTCAGAACAGCCTCGCCGTGTCTCTGCCTGTGCAACAGGCCTGAACACAGGGAGCCTAACTCTGTCAGCGTGGCTCCAACTGACCAGCCAGCAACTCTTTTGGGGAAGCCTCAACAGGACCATGCTTTAATGACTGGTTTAAGGAAAGCCAGTAACAAGAACACAACAAACATAAGTTCTGCGAGAGCCAAGGGACTGGGGAAAAGGTGGTCACCCAGATGCCCTCAAGACCCAGACGGGAAAGGGGCAGGGTGTGGGCAGGTCAGAAGGCGCACAGGGTCAACTTCTGAGTCCTGGAGAGAGAACGACAACAAGTACCAAGCCACGGATCAACTGCAAACTCCCTGGCCATCAACTTAATTCACTGGCAAAATCCTTCTTCATGAATAAGCAAACTGTACGCCTCATTCTAACAAAAATCATACTTAGCACACATGCAGAACAATGGTATTTGAGTGGAACCGAAGAAGGGGACATGAGGCGCCCTAGAGAAGGAAGGGCTTGCGATTTGTTGTAAAGCAAAAACACTTAAAAGCCATAAACAGCAGTGAAAGAATTTGGGATCACAAAGCAGCGCAAAGGGGTAAAGAGAACATAATTCTAGGAGCTCTGAGAACATGCACTTTGATACGTTTCTTGGTATTAAATCTTAGTGTCTGGGAACTTAGAGAAGACCAATCTGGAAGACCGTTCTAGAAAATTCCTAGTCCTCGCTGCAGGCGGTGACCGAGTGCTTAGCTGGAGGTTGTTTTTTTTTAAATTGCTACAACTTGGTTCATTCAATTGACCTGAAGAGACTGCCAGTCAGAGTTCAACTAAGACCACTTACTTCTGGCCTCTTTGAAGACCTGCAGAGCCTCAGGGTCTACCTTCCTTCTGCCTCTCGACTCTGGGCCCAAGGATTCCCACTTCACCAGGTTCAGGTTGGCTCCGAACTCCACAAGCAGGCTAACGAAGGCCGCCTCACAGCCGTGACGCAGGACGGCATCCATGACGCACCCGGGGGAGCCCCTGTAGAAGCCCTGCGTATTGACGGGACCATTGCAGTTGAAGTCTGGGTTTGCCCCAGCCTGCAGGAGCAGCTTGAAGCACTGGAGGTTGTGGTAGGCTGCGCTGATGTACAGGGGGCAGACCACCAAGGAGGTGAGCCGCCGGGAGAAAGGCGGCTGGACGTCAGGAGTCAGGTGGTGGTTGACATCGACATCGGCCCCGTACCTGCAGGGTAGACACACGGACAGTGAGACCTCACAGCAGGCCAACCGCAGTCAACGCATCCCCACGGCACCCGGTGGAGATGGGCCCGAACTCCAGGAGCACTGGGAGCACCAGAGAGCCCCCCAGTCACAGTGGTCCCGTGACCACCAGCAGGTACCACGGTAGTTAGGAACCTTGGAATCCACTCACGCAAAAGAACTCGTAAGGGAGTTCTTTCAAACCTTTGAAGATCCAACAATCCCATGGCTATTTTAACTATTTCAAAGCAAAGAAAAAGAAGGAAAACTTCCAAATTCAGCTTATGAAATTAACAAAACAATAATCTCCAAACCTGACAAAGGCCTCACCATAAAGAAAACCTACCAACTAACTGCACTTACGAATATCAACTTAACAACCTCCAATAAAATGTTAGCAAAGAGAATCTAAAAACATTAAGAAAGCAACATACAATGACCTCATGGGGGTTATTCCAGGGGGTAGTTCTTAAATTAGAAACTCTATTAACATAATCCATCATATTCATAGAACTAAGGGGAAAATCCATGATTATGTCCATAGATGCAAAAAAAAGGGCATATAACAAAACTCAACACTTAAGCATGTTTGCAAATACTTAATAAAAAAGAAAGTAAGGGATATTTCCTTAACATGATAAAAAATATTTCCTCAACCCAGAAGTCAGCCTCTCGCCTAGCAGGGAAACACAAGCAGCAGCTCTGTCGGGAGCAAGGTACACAGCCCCACTTTCCAGCCCACTCGTTTTAAAGACTTTTTTTTTTTAAGTACTAGTGCAATTAGACAAGAGAAAGCAATTAGCTGACTAAAATTGGAAAGGAAGAGGTAAAACTTTCCCTATTTAGAGAGAATATAACTGTCTGGAAAGCCTTAAATAATTAATGAAAATGCAGTTAACAAGCAATGAGAGAATTTATTAAAGTAGCAAGTTTTAAACCAACAGCCTTCTATATACAAACAAAAACAAGTTGAAAGATAAAATGAAAAAGACCTCATTTCTGATAGCAAAATAAATTTTAAAGTGAGATATCTAAACATAAACTTAACAGTATATGTCCAAAATTTGCATGAGTAAAATTATAAAATACTACTGAAAGTCACATAAGTAGACCTAAGGAAACAGAAAGACATACCGTAGTCTTAGACAAGAAGACTCAATATCATTAAGATGTCATTTTCCCTAAGTTTATTATATAAATGAAAATACCCTCCCCAGAACTAAATAAGTTGACTATAAATGTAACTACATAAAAATAACATCCCTGGAGCTACATAAGTTGATTATAAAGTTGATTTGGAAGATCAGGAAAAGATATAAAAATAAAGATTTTTAACATAAGTAAAGTAAAACAATAAGTTACAAATTGGGGGAAATGTTACATCCTTAATATATAAAGACCTTCTAAGAGGAAAAGATCAACAGCTCTATAGATAAATGAGCCAGAGATGGATACAGACACGTGCAAACAGCTCTCAACCAGATGAAAAGACGCTCAGCCTCGCTCATAACAGAAATGCAAATTCAAACTACTCGGAGACACCACTTCTCACCTATCAGATTGGGAAAAATCCAAGAACTTATTGACCGAGCTTTAAAGAAAAGGAAGTCTTATACATCGCTGGGGGCCAGGCATGATGCAGCAATCCCTGCAGAGGGAAATCTGGTGATAGCTGGCAAACTTACCTATGCATGTACCCTCTGACGCACCAATCACAACTCCTGGAATCTAGTCCCAACACACATTTGCAAAACTCTGAAAAGATGCACACACAAGGCAATTCATTAAAACAGTACCCGTAATAGCCAAAGGCAGGAAACGAGCCACAGGTTCGTCAAGAGGGCCTGGCCCATCCACATAAAGGAGCACTGTACCATCTGAAAAGGAATGAGGACCAGGGCTAAGGACTGCTCTGCAGTGACCTCCAGGACACCCTGATAAGTGAGAAAAGCAGGACGATGAACGGGAAGTATGCCACTGTTTATCCTGGGGAGGAGGCTGCAATACCAATGTGCACATGATACACACCTAGACACATACCTGCCTAATTTTTAATGATGGAAGGATAAACCACACAACTTTTTAAATGGTTATCTATAGGGCAGGGACGAAGCAGATGAGGATAGAAGCTAGACTGCTTTTAATATACTTTGTTTTATAGATTTGACTTTGGAACCATGTAAATACATACTATAAAAAATTAGGGGTTTCCCTGGTGGCGCAGTGGTTGAGAGTCCGCCTGCCGATGCAGGGGACACGGGTTCGGGCCCCGGTCCGGGAAGATCCCGCATGCCGCAGAGCGGCTGGGCCCGTGAGCCATGGCCACTGAGCCTGCGCGTCCGGAGCCTGTGCTCCGCAACGGGAGAGACCACAACAGTGAGAGGCCTGCATACGGGAAAAAAAAAAAAAAAAAATTAAACAGCAATCCTTAGAAACTGCAAAGCAGAAAGAAATACTTTACCGCAACCATGTACCCAGTTGGTGCCATTGCGTGCTGCCCGCCAGGGCGGCTCTTCCCTTCAGGCACTGAGCCTCCAGAGGAGCCAGCCCATTCCCAGCAGGGTCACCTAGAAGGACCCAGGACAGGATGCACAGCAAGGCAGCCTCGCGCGGCTGCCAGAGGTGGGAGCGTTGATGACAGTCCCTGAGCTGATCTGTATGGCTGCCCGGGAGCTCTCCTCTTCTGACTCCCAGAGACAGCCCAGATGTGAGGATGAATCTCACACAGGCCGACGCAGGGGCCGCCTGACCCGGAAGCCTCCTTTTCCAGCAGAGCCAATCTCTAAACGACTCTACAGGCAGAGCCTTCAGGATCCCCTCAAGGGACCTGCCCTTGTCCTTGCACCCAAGGACGCCCAAATACATGGCTTTCTATGGGACATTTAGGGTTCTCCCAGGCCAAGCACAAACTACCAACTGGGTCATTTTACACTAAGCGGGGGCCGCTGACTACAGCAGGGAGGGCGGCCTGCTCAAGCTGTTGGAGTCCTGGCCGAGTGAAGAGGGTGCTTCTAAGGATGCTGCCTTGCAAGGGTGCTACAGCCCGCGGCGGGGGAGGAGGCATGTGTGGGAGGGGCAGCAGCATAGGAGACTGGTTCAATATGGGGGATTGGCAAAGTAAGTTAACATGTTAAAGGTAAGGGAACCAGGTCTCTCAATGTTGCAAAAGAATAATAAATTTGGAAAGGGAGAAAAGTAGGATGAACCCTGTGGTGCTGGATTGGATTAGAGGCATCAGGGTGAACTCTTCAACTGTCAATGTATAATAGATACAGAAACGTAGACAGAAGCATGTTTAAGTAACCTTAGCTCTGTCCAGCAGGAGAAACTGAAAACAGTGACACCCCATAAGCAATAAGCACTCCTAGTGTCCACACCTTGGCTTTTAAATAGCATTCACCACAAAAAGAACCCAGGATTCCTTGGAGAAATAACTAATTCCAGGGGTGAACCAGGCAAAGTACACAAGAGCCTAGAATAATTGTAACTCCACAGGAAACCATAAGTCTAACATAAATAAATGAATAAATTAAAAATCTGATGAGGAACAGGATATATACATGGTTCCAAAGTACCGAGCCACAAAAATATTTTTTAATCGCTGAGGGAAAAAGAGGAGCTTTACAATGGAAAAAGCTGGCAGACGCCACCTTAACCAGAAGACGAAAGTGAACAGCAGCAGTACTGGGACCAACTGAAACATGTGCAGCCTGAGAGGATGTAATGAGAAGAGCACAGCCCCACTTCCGTGAGACTGCTACCCAAAAGGCGTTACCCACCTCTTCCGTGAGGAAACATTAGCCAGCACCCGTGTACTTGAGCTTCCACTGCCCTAGACAGTGCTGCAATGCCTCACAAATTTTGTCATCACATATTTCATCTGAATTAGGAAATGACAAAATGTAGGCAGTAATGATGATGGGGCCTGACACGCAGGGGCCCGGGCGGAGGGGAGAGCATCGTTTTCCATGCCTTAATAGAAATAGCTGGCCAACACTCACAGCCAGCAATCATGTTTTATCACCCGTCTCTTCAGCACTATTGCAAGCATCCGAAGGAACTTGCCCCTAGAAGCGACACTGCTGCCTGTCAGCAGCACAGAGCTGAGGAAGACAAAGGACAGCATACAGACCAATGAGCTCACATGACAACCTGCTTCCCCACTGACGCCATGCAGCATCGTCAGCCACTACAAATGCAAGTATCACCCAGTGTTCTCCAAGATATCCTAGGGGTGACAAGAGAAACATTCTAAAACACATACCAAACCAAGCAGAAGCCGATATTTCATTTCACACACTCAATCAATTAAGAGAACTAGATTTCAAGCAGTGACATTGTTTTGCCTCCTTATTCTTACGGATATGTCTTCTAGAATGTTTGTAATTTGGGGCAATATGACAATCTGGTATTAGCTGAGCTGTGGGAAAGACAGTCCTTCATCCACTCATAAAAATATAATGGATGGGATCCAGTTAATTTTAATCCTGAATATTTTCCAAAATTCCCCTACTGCTTTTAGTATCACTGGCAAGGAACCACCGGGACGACTCAATAAATCAGTATAACTTTTGCACATACAGAAATACCACTCCTTACCTTTTTAAAAAAACATCAGTAATATATATCAAGGGAAATGAGAAGTAACAAAATGGAGGTTACTTGCAGAGGGACACCAAATCACAACAGTGACAGAAGAGAGCCCTGCCTATGAGGGACAATGACACAGGGAAGAGGCAGGAGTTGCGTTTAGATTGTATTAGCTGTTCAGTAACTTAACCCCATTTTCCAAAAGTCAATTATCTGGTAATTTAGAATCCAGAAAACTTTTCAACAGAATAATATATGCTCTTGGTACCTCACTGTAAAAGTAATGTCCTGTACTCCAGCGGGGCAGCAAAATGTCTTAGTAACATTTCCTCAAGAAGGGCACCTGTAAATATCTCTGAAAGTCAAGCCTGCAGTTAATTCAAAGCAGTTGCGCATCATGAATTGACTGAAATGCCCTATGGGATTTCTGGAACCAAGATGAAATTTCATGGATTGATCCTACTGAAAAACATTTCCAAATTAATGACTTACATTCTCCAAGATGCAAAGATACGGGACTGAGGTGATTTAGATTATCAGGCTAGAAATCCTTCAAAAGAAGGGGAAAAAAGCATCATCACGTCTTCATCACCCTCCAGTATAACCACCATACCATCCTCAATTATCTTTCCAAAACTCAATTCCATAGCCATTTAATATATAAGTCCTTTTGATATAATAAATATATTCTCAGTACCTAATTTAAAAAACGATGTCCTGCACTGGGCGCGGGGGACGCCAGGTCCCTGCTCCTCAGAACACCCCCAGTGCAGCCCGTAATGATGCTGTAACCCTCTCCTGTAATACTTTCCCACACCGACAACGGGCTACCTGAACTGCACTCAGTCCAGCCACAGAACAAACAGCCTCCAGAGCCGGGGGGCGGTGGTGGGGGTGGCGGGGGCTGCTGGGCAGGGAAGCATCTTTAGTAGAAAGAAGTCACTGGAGACATGAGACTGAGACTGAAAATGCAATCCGGCTCAAATTTTTAAAAAGGTAACCGTTAGTACAATTAAAAGAAGACCAGAAACCGTCTAAAACCACAGAAAGGGAAAGCAAAGAAAACACAGATCATGGAAAAAAGATATAAAATAAAGGTACAGTTAAGACACAGAAAGACAACAGTAATAGACCTAACATCAGCTATGGCAACAATGTTAACTGTATTAAAAAACAAAGAATCCCTTTATCCTACAAAAGCTTCTTGCTTTTCACCCCATTTTGCAGTTCTCGGAGACTATCCACTTCCTGAAGTGTGAAATAAAAGTTCATTTGTATCACCTAAAAAAACAAAAGAATCCCAGACAGTCAAACAGTAAAAGTGAGCTCACAAAGAATAACTTAAACCCACTAAGATGAAAACTAAAAGTTACAGAATGCTACATAAATGAGCCTCAATGAAACCAATGGTTTCCTTTTGGTTTGATAAAGGGCACAATCCATAAGCAAGAACTTCCATGAGCCCAACGAGCATCAAAATACGGTGAGCAAAATTATTAGAAATACAAGGGAAACTGGCAAATCACAACAGTACTTACAGACTAACAGACTTCTCTGAATTTGGGGAAGATCCAATGGTTAAAGATGTAAAAACAAAAGAGAGAGGAAGTCTGAATAACATAACTGAGGCTGTCATCTTGTACTATACAAATAAAACCCTGTGGTTATATACTTTGTTACAAGTATCCACAACAACGTAGTTGGACATTAAAAAATAACTTTAAAAAAGCCCAAAGAAGGGCTTCCCTGGTGGCGCAGTGGTTGAGAGTCCGCCTGCTGATGCAGGGGACACAGGTTTCTGCCCCTGTCCGGGAAGATCCCACATGCCACGGAGCGGCCGGCGTACTGCAAAAAAAAAAAAAAAAAGAAAGAAAAAGAAAAAAGCTTAGCAGACACAGCCAAAGCTATAGGCAAAGGTAAATTCATAATCTTGAAAGTTTACCTTATTAATCAAGAAAAAAATGAATAAGCATGCAATTTAGAAAATTAGGGAAAATATTAAGTAAAATTAAGGAAAATGGGAAAAAATAAAGATAAAAACAGAAATTAATCAGTAAGTAAAAAAATAAGAGAACTGATAAAGCTAAGAAGCAGCTCTTTAGAAAGACTAACAAAATAGACAAATGCTCTAACAAGTCTAATTGGAGAGAGAGAGGAAAAAAAGGCAAATGCAGAAAACAAGAAATGAGAATGTGGCTGCGAGAACGTGCTGATGCGGCCACGCTCCCCGTGGTGGCCATCGCAAGGGCAATGGTGGCCCAGCCCCTGTGGTACTGACCTGATGAGGGCCTTCAGGATGTCTGCCCTGCCCACCCGGGAGGCGTGGTAGACAGGGGTGCTGCGGTGGTGCCGGCTTCCATTGGGGTCGGCGCCGGCTTCCAGAAGGATCTGGGCGCTCTCCAGGTGCCCGTTCACCACGGCCACGTACAGGGCCGTCTGTCCCTTCACGTCCACCAGGTCCACCTCAGCCCCCTTCCGGATCAGGAAGTCCACGCAGTTCCCGTGGCCTGCAGTGGCCGCGATGCGCAGTGGTGTGCAGGGCAGCCAGCCGCAGCACCACACAGACTTCTCGTTGATGCGGCTGAGAGAGAGCACAGGGAGCCAGGCTGGGAGGGGTGCTGGGAGACCGGCCAGCCGCTCCAGCTCCTCTCAGGTGGGATCCTGAGACAGGGAGCAGGAGGGCAGCCTTCGCTTTAATAGTGCTTCCAGGTGCTCGTTTCATGAAATGCTTTCACATAGCCACCCTGCTGGGTCCACGCCTGAGGCAAGACAGGCAATAAATTAAGAGCCCAGTTCTACAGATGAGGAGATTCGAGGCGCAGGTAAGACTGCTGAGCACTAGAGTTAAGATCTCCAATTTCCTGACTCGCGTCCAAAGCTCTTTGCTCCACGAAGGGGAGAAGGGCCTGCCCGGGAGGCAGCGCAGGATGGAGGACAGCATACCTGCTCGGGACCTGGGTCAGGGCCCCGAGGCCCCTCTTCACCAGCTACTACCTGTGAAGGCCTGAAGCTGGACTGCTCTCTGGGCCTCGGTATCCTCACTGGGGCTAGGTGACCACTGTGGTCCCTCTACCTCGGACACAGCACAAAGGACAGCCTGCAGGAATCACCACACTCCTGGCCAGCAGCAGCAGAGGGAAACCGTCCAGGCTCAGCCCTCATTGCAAGTGACACTCAGACCACAAATCCCCATCAAGGGATGCCAGGGTCATGCAATGCATGGATCCATCATGTCACCAGCTGAGGCTCTTCACCTCAAGCTCCCAGCGCAGCTCTGAACAAAGCTGAGGAATACAGATCACTAAAGCAGTGACCCAGAAACATGCAACAGGTCAGGGTTCCTCCTTCAGCTGGTTACTAGCTTCCACTAGCCAAGGAGGCCAAGGAACGCTCCAAGGACTCATCACCGAAGAACTACATAGCAAGAGCAAAATATCGTCAAGAAACCAGATTCACTGAACCTGAGTGAAAGAAAGAAAAACGGTACTTGAAAAAGCAATGTGAACATACTTGGTCTATTTTAGTAGCTTAACTCTATTCTACTGTTATATCTGCAAATTTAAGGTTTTCTTTGGACTTGAGTCATTCATGTTAAATATTCGTGTGCAATCCATATCATTTCTCTTTATGACGATCCTTTCTGGCTCTTTGGAGCTTTTTTATTTTTAACATGAATATCTATTCTAACGAAATAATGCTAAGACATTAGAAGGGAAAGAAGAGACACCTATTCTTGTATTGTTAGAAATCCTTCTCTTGGGAACTGTCCACGAAAAGTGGTATAAGTTTCAGTATCAATACACAGGCATTTCTTCTATCAACTCACTGGCATCCTAGCCCTGGAGGGGAAACAGAAACACAGAAAGAGGCTGAAGGATTTTCTGGTTGCAGGTGAGTTTCAAGTCTACTTGAGACTCCAACCTTAGACACACGGAGAACAGGCAGGCTCTGTGCTCCCCGGGTGTCTCGAGTGGGGAAAAGTAACAGCAAGACTCCGATGCCATGAGGGGCTTGAGCCGGTCTGGAGGAGCTAGCAGGATGTGGCAAGGCAACAGGCAGGGCGCTACCAACAAAAGGAGCGTGTCCCTGGGTAATGAGACCGCTGGCCAGAGGCTGAGCCCCAGGCCCTGGAGGCAGATGACTGAGGCCCTGAGAAGCCAGAGGAGAGCGCATCAGGAACTCTGTACAGGTTTGCTCCATCGGGAAGTCCGGACCCAAAGGGGGATAACGATGCAATAATTAAGGGAGGAGAATTTATGCATGCGCCTTAGGATAAAGAGCCAGAAGAGACTCGCAAGGGAGCAGGGCCGCTGTTGAAGACAGTAATGACGCTGTCGTCGAGGGTAACGTCAGGGAAGCTGACGCCCAGAGAGCACCAGAAGTTGCTGGAACATATAAAGGTGACAGAACTGGACTTGAACTCGGGTCTCTCTGCCCTCGCCATCAGGCTGTCGCCTACAAGTCTGACCACGCTTCCGGCAGTCCCCTTTTATCCCATCCTCGGAAAGTGGAAACACTCAGGGTCTCCACCTGCAAATCGGAGACCGCTGGGCCTCCCTCACAGCTCCCGAGCATTAGCTGCGTGCAGACCCACAGGCCAAACCTGGGCAGCCCCGGGGCGGGCAGCGGCGCTCACCTCCGGTAGCTCTCCTCCTGCAGCAGGCTCCGGAGGGTCTGGAGGTCCCCCACGTAGGCTGCATCGTGGAGCCTCGTGTCCTCACAGTGCTCCAGCGGATGGTCACAAAACTGCTCCCTCAGCCACTCCTTCAGATTCGGACCTGCACTGAAGAGAGGGGCGCCTGTCAGCTCAGGGAAGCCTTACCAGCACCAACTGTGAGGGGCCGCCCTCGGCCGCCAGCCCTGCCTCTCCCCAACACGGGTGCTCTCCAACTCTCAAGAACACATCATTCCCCTGCTCCAGAAGCTTCCAGAGCCAGGAAAATGTAAAAAGTTTCCCTTAATGAAGCTAGCACACTCCTGACACCAAACCTGGCGAGGTTTTAAAACTTTGATGGGGTGGGTGATAGTAAGCCCAAACTAGTTAAGGATAAAGATCCTAAATTAAATATTAATAAAGTGAAATTTAAAATATGTATCCAAAAAGTCACCGTAAAATTACTCTAATGTATTCCAAGAATGTCTTAGTGTTGGGAAAAACCATATAATCAGCTGCTATGTTACAAAAGGACACCTGACTTTGGCATAACTCAACAGCCAGAAAAACACTGCTGCTTGTAAACCTGAATGACTCTGCCATGTGATCTGGGCAATGGCCTCGCCACGCGGGAGTCCCCGCAAGTGACAAATCTGACGTAACCTAAGATGGGTGTACTTTTCTGAATATAAGCTGCACCGCAGTAAAAAGGAAAATTTTTAAATACATGCATACAACTAGAAAGCCAGCCCTATATAATGAAGAGAGAAAACAAAAAAACAATAAAGACTAGAATAAATGGTGAAAACCATACCATGTACTTGAGTGAGAGTCAATGCTAGGAAAATTTTAAGTGATACCAAATAAATTAAGAGGTTTAACAAATCTCTTTGGGGTTTTTATATGAGATGTGACAAAAATCTTCTAGAAGTTTATTTGGAAATAAAAATAAGAATCCCTTTTTGTTTTTTTTGTATGTATGAGAGGAGATCTATCCTACTAGATAATAGAAATTCTCTCTCATCAGAATAAAAAGATAAATAAATCAAACAATCAACTGCCCAGAAAAGAGCTTAGTATAAAAAACTTGGTATGTGAGAAATGGGCAACAAAATCAGTGAGGAATGGGAGGAGTAGCTGCTATAAACTGAATGTCTGTGTCCCCCAAAATGTCCTGCCAAATAATATGCTGGGAGTCCTAACCCCCAAGGTGATTATTAAGAGGCAGGACCTTTGGTAGGTAGGACCTTTACGTCATGAGAGTGGAGCCCTCATGAATGGGATGAGTGCCCTTATAAAAGAGACCCTGGAGAGCTCCCTCACCCCCTCCACCACATGAGGACACAGTGAGAAGACAGCCGCCTAGGAACCAGGAAGCAGGCCCTCACCAGACATCCAACCTGCCAGTGCCTTATTCTGGGACCTTCCAACCACCAGAGCTGTGAGAAATAAATTTCTGTTGTTTATAAGCCATCCAGTCTATTCTGTTGTTACATCCTGAATGGACTAGAACAAGTACCATTGATCACTGAACAACGCAGGTTTCATCTGCAGGGGTCCACTCACACGTAGATATTTTCAACAGTAAACAGCACAATACTGCACAGTCTGTGGTTGGTTGAATCCACAGATGCCTAGGAACCTCAGATGCAGAGGACCGACTAAGTTACATGCAGATCAACCCCCAAGTTGTTCAGTAGTCAACAAATTTGTACAATTAGATACCTACAGCTGACCCTTGAAGCGCATGGTCTGAGCTATGTGGGTCCACTCACACATGGATTTTTCTCACTAAATACATACTACACTACACAATCCGCAGTTGGCTGAATTCTTTTTTTTTTTAATTTTTTATTTTATTTATTTTTGGCTGCATTGGGTCTTTGTTGCTGCACGGGCTTTCTGTAGTTGCGGCTAGCGGGGGCTACTCTTCGTTGCTGTGCGCAGGCCTCTCACTGCGGTGGCTTCTCTTGTTGCAGAGCACAGGCTCTAGGCACGCGGGCTTCAGTAGTTGTGGCACGTGGGCTCGGTAGTTGTGGCTCACGGGCTCTAGAGCGCAGGCTCAGTAGTTGTGGCGCACGGGCTTAGTTGTTCCGCAGCATGTGGGATCTTCCCGGACCAGGCTCGAACATGTGTCCTCTGCATTGGCAGGCGGATTCTTAACCACTGAGCCACCAGGGAAGTCCCTGGCTGAATTCTTAGATGCAGAACCTTGAACATGGAAGACCAACTGTAAAGTTTTATGGGGATTTTTGACTGTGCAGGGGTTTGGCAACCCCCATGCCCTGTGTTGTCAAGGGTCAACTGTAATTGAGTTCTTCACCTCACACTGGAGCCCAAAATATCTCTTTATAAACATAATTGCACAGAGAGGGGCATAAGAAAAGAGCATGAACTCAGACGGCCTTCATTCAAGTCCCCACCGTGCCAGCTGTCCTAGTGGTGGACTCTCTCCAATGCTGAAGTTGCTTTTTATATTCAAATCAAATCTCTTTTGAGTACCTACTGTATACAAGGCTGGGCCATAGGACAACAGGGGTGATGCGTACGTTTCCTTACACTCCAAGATTTGATAGTTCAATGGCAGAGGTAAGACACAAAGGCCACAGGCAGGTGGGCAGAGCAGTGGGGGTTCACAAACGCATGGGTCACTCGAGCTCATGCCACAGCCAACAGGCAGGCATCAAGGACCCCTTGGGCCCCCATGCCAATGCTCCTTCGGTAGCTATCCTCCACTGTAGTTATCCCACAGTTTCACTGCACAGGCTGAGAAAGTTCAAAGTAGGGGTAAGATTCAGAAGGTGTAAGGAGACTCTGACAAACTTTTGCTAAGTTCTCCTCTAGGCCTCCCTTTGCTGGCCTCTTTTTGACCCACTACCTGCCCAGCTCAACGCAGCCTCCTCTCTCCCAGCTCCAGCTCCAAGATATCTTTCAGTTTGCATTTTTCTGATCAGCTTCTCCAATGACAACACAATTACTTGACACAGCACTTAAGCTTTAACTGTGGCCCCTCTACTCCCAGGCCTGCAACACACTCAACAGTAAAACAGCACCACCTGGATATTGACAAGAGTGCCTCTGTGTAAGGCAGAGCCGGTCTTCCTGCCACAAGACTCTTCTCCACACTGGGAAGCAGCTGCCAGTCCTCTTCCCCCAGGTAAACACCTCTCAGTCCCTCCCGCACTCTCACATGAAGTGATGTCCCAGACCCTAAGGTCCTGGCTGCCCCTGGGGTCAAAGTCAATACCAACCAAAGCCCAGGACAGAAAAGGCTTTGTTTGTGTTTTTATTCACGGCAGTATCCCCACCCCCAGCCAGGTCCAGCCAATAGCAGGTCCTCAATAAACCGTTTGTTGGATGAATCAATGGATGGAGGGAGGGATGAAAGGCACTACTTGCACCCGTCTCCAAATCAACATTATACCTTAAATTTTGGCACATTTAAGAGTAATAAGCTCCTTAGTTTATTACTAACTAATAAACTCTTTGGAGGGGTATCTCTCCAGAGACACAGATGAGCGTGTAAAGTCCAGAGCACATAGAAGCATTTGGTACCCGGGGAAAACTGAGACAACAGACAAGGAGGGAACCTCCGCCCACCCCCCGACCCCGCAGGTTAAGAGGAAGCCTCTCCCGAAGGCGGGCAAACGCACTTCCCCGCACATTCACATTTGTTTGGCAGGAATATTTCAAGGTGGAGACCCTCAGTCAGATGGCTGTTTTGGGCGCGAGCCTTTCGAGCCGCCTAAACCGAACTATGGCACGGCTGCCTCCTCTGCCGGTGGGCAAGGGCCCCTGGACCTGCTGTGTCACTGACAGCTCGCTGAGGTGGCGTTATCGCTGTCCCTGGCCTGTGCGGGGAGGGGGGCGGTTGTTGAGGGCAACCGATGCCAGGATGGAGAGAAGGCACCCGCCCTCCCGGGAGCTGACCTCTGGGGGCTCTCCCGACCGCTGCGCTCACAGCTGGAGGATGACCCACGTCCTCTCTTTACAGCTGGGGTCCCACCCAGCCCTAGAGGCCAGCCGGCTGGCAGTTACGGTGCAAGTTCCACAGGAGGGGAAATCGGCGCGAGGGCTGGTCTCGCGAAGCCGGGCAGCCGGGCACCCCGTGAGCCGCGCTGACCGACCCCCGGCTGCGGGGCGCGGCTCCGTGGGCCCCGGCCGGCCGCAGGGCAACACGCAGGGCCCCGGCCCGGGCAGCCGCCCCGGCCCCCCGCCGCCCCGGGGCCCGGCGGCCGCGCGCACGTTACCTGCGAGCCCAGGTCCGGCCCGCCCGCCGCCCTCCGCCATAGGTGCCGGCCTTCGGCCAGTCGGCAACTCGCCTCCCCCGCGGCCCCCGCCCGGAGCGCCTCCCGCAGACCGGAAGCAGCGCGACCGCGACCACTTCCGGCGCCTCGGGCTGTGGGCCGCGTCGGGGGCGCGGCTTCCGGCGGGCGCGCGCCTCCCTCAGGCGCTTCTGGCGCCTCTAGCAGGGCGCCAGGGCGTCCACCTCCCGCTTCGCTCCCGATGTGAGGACGAACGAGCGCCGGCGCTGGGCGCGCGCTGTCGGAGACGCGTGCTCGGGGGTGCGGGCTGTCGGGGGCGCGCGCCGTCGGGCCCCACCGGGGCTGTTTCGCCACAGAAGAAGTAGAGGAGTCTGGGAAAACACGCTCACCTGGGGGACGGAGCTAATTTGCATGTTCTGGGAACTCTGGTTGGTCGGGCCCGTCCCCGCCCCCACGGAAAGGGCGAGGCCTTCTGCCGGGAGGGTGTGGGCGGGGCCGCGGGAGTTTCGCGCCGGTGTTTGAATCCCACCCGAGCCGGGCTGATGGGGCGTCCCCGGGGAGTGCCGGCTGAAGGAGGCCTGCGCCGGGCAGCGATGGCTCAGCGCCAGTGTGTCCTCGCGCGCTCAGCCGGGGGCTGGGAGCAGCCCCGGGAGAGCGTGGACGTGAAGGTGGGGGACTTTCAGCTCTGTCCTTGCAACAGATTCTGTTGGAGAGGCACGGCACGGCTGGGCATATATTACTGTGGTATTAGGTGAAGGCCCCCCGAAATTCCTTCCATGAAGTCAGGGATCATGTCTATCAAATTACTGTAGCCCAGTGCCTGACACAAAGCGTTTACTTAATAAATTAGTGAACGAAGGAATAACTTTTCTTGCCCACTCGCTTATTAAAATAACGTCGGACCATGTGTACTGAGTTTTGGTTTGTAAGCGTGGATTCCTTAGGCTCCTTCCACGCTCCCCACGGGTGGGGAGTAGGGTTCTGCAGGAGAAGGAGGAGGTCTCCAGCAGACGGGCAGGGAGGGGGGACTGAGGCCAGGTGAAGAGCGGGTTCCGAGTTTTACAGGTGGAGAAAAGGAGCTCCAGCAGGGGACCGATGCGTGTGAGGCTGGAGACCCCCCCCAACAAGCGTGCGTGTGACCCGCTGGCCTGGCCTGTGTTGTAATCACAGGACCGGCCTGGCGTAGGCGGAGCCACACGGAGGGGCTTCGCGTCCCCAGGAGGAGTGTTCAAGTTCAGTGGGGGGCACCACCTGGGCAGCAGGCCCTGCAGGGGTGTCTGTTGGGGGAAGGGAGCTTCCTGCAGCTCTGTTTGGGCTTGATAACAGCAGAGACTACCACCGGCAGGAAAGCCAGGAGTGACGTGCCCTCCAGGGAGCCAGGGGCTTGCCATGCCCACTGGCCCTCCACCAGACCTGCACCTCGGGAACACCTGGGAGCTTGAAAAACTCAGAAGCCTGGACCACCCAAGTGTCCATCAGCGATGAATGGGTGGGTAAACAGTGTAGTCTACCCATACGGGTAGATATATATATATATATCTACGGGTAGATATATATATCCCGCCATACGGTGGGATATCATTCAGCCTTAAAAGGGAAGGAAATTCTAACACATATTACAGCACGCGTGAACCTTTAAGGACATCAAGCTGAGTGGAAGAAGCCGGTCACCAAAAGGCCAATACTGTTTGATTCCACTCATGAGTTTCCTAAAGAAGTGAAAGTCATAGAGACAGAAAGTAGATGGTGGTGCCAGGGGCTGGGGGAGGGGGAGCGGGAAGTTGCTTGATGGGCCTGGAGTTTCAGTTTGAGAGGATGATAAAGTTCTGGAGATCCGTTGGTTGCACGACAGAGTGAATGTACTCACTACAAAACTGTGCACTTAAGGTTAAAATGGTAAAGTTTATTATGTATATCTTAACCACAGTTATTTAAAAAAAAAAAAAAGCAAGCCTGATGCCACCCCACCCCAGAGATCCTGATGCAGGCGATCTGGGATGTGGCCTGGGCATCAGGATTTTTGAGGCTCCCAGGTAATTCGAATGCAGCCAGGCTGAGACACCTGCCCCAGCCAGCTTCAGCTGCACTGCCCCCCGTCCCAATATCAGGGCCTTTGCAACCAGGGGTTAAGTGGCCTGAGCAGAGTGTCACTCCCTGCTGGCGCCTGGCTCTGATATTGCCCTGGGGATCCCATCTGTTCTCTAGAAAGACCTGAGGCCCCACTGGGTCAGAGGCATCCCACCCCTCCTCCTAACTGCCCACTGGGCATGGGTCAATGCTCTCAACACCAGCAGGTACTGGAGGGAGCACTAACGCTCGCCCTGTTGTTTTCAGGACCCTGAGGTCAGGGAGCCTTGGTACCGTGCCCACAACATACAGTGGCCCAGTCAGGACTCAAACCCAGGACCGTCCAGCCGGGCAGCCGCTCTCCTCAGGTCTCACCTTCCCTCCAGGTCCTTTAAGCCCAAAACACCCACCGACAAAGGGCTGTGAGTGAATGCAACAGATGGAATTCATCAGATCACGTGACCGACCCCCTCCCAACAGGAACTCCCTGGTGCTGCCACAGCTCTGGGAGCACCAGCCCTGGACAGACACAGGGCCAGTGCCACCTTCAGGCAGAGTAGGGGGCTGTCCCCGCACCCCTCCAAGTCCCAGGGGCACCCTGGCATTTTCCCATCCCGTCACTTCCTCCTACCCCAAAATCCCCTGTCGCCTCCTGCTGCCATCTGACAGCTCAGGCCTGCCCCACAGCAGCTCACTTATCTGTGTCCCCAAAACAAAACACCCAATGTCCGCAAATGATCCCTCCTTGGAGTCTGGACCAGTCTTTCTGGAGGGCAACTTGGCATAAAATGTTCATAATCCTTGACCAGAAATTGCTCTTCTAAGCGTTTATTCTCGGGAAATAATCAGATGCGTGAGAGATGTTGCTACAGGGTTGCTCATTAAGCATAATGTTTACAGAAAAAAATGTCCAACAATAGCTTTCTGGCTCAGGAGGTCCGGGAAGGGGCAAGGACTCCTCTCTTAACCAGCCCCTAGTCCCCTCCCCCCTGCAGGGAGCCAGGACCTCCTCTGGAAACGCTGCAGGTGCTGGGGCAGCTAGAAGCCAGAGCCCCCAGCTGCGCGGGGGGAGGGCTCCTGCCCCGGGCTTGGGGTGCTGGTGCCGTCGGCAGCTCGACCCCCGGAGCCCAGCCCAGGACGGGGCAGCAGACGGCCACCCCGCAGGGTGGGAAACGGGCAGCTCTCCTGATCCTGGGCCCCTGGGCCTGTGTTTGGGGCGTCTGCTCTCAGGGCCTCGGGCCTCAACCCCCTTTCGGAGATCTCCTTTGCTGCTCCCCTCCCCCCCGCCCTTGGCCTCCAAGGAGGAAGCAGGGCCACTCACTCCTCACGTTTACCCAGGAGACCATGAGCAAGGGCAGCCCTCACCCTCGGCTTTGCCCTGGAAACACCTGACCGGCCCTGCTCTGCAGACCCTGCCTCTGCCCTTCAGAGTCCCCGCCGCCGCCGCGGAGCCGAGGTGCCGACCCTCCGAAAGGGGGCGGAGCCTGGAGTCCGCCAGGAGCCGGGGGCCAAGTCCTTCTGCCCAGCAACCAGTTCAGGGCGCAGCTCCTCCGGGCCTGCGTCTCCTGTGAAACGGGGCTGATGACCCCTGTCTGCAGGATTACTGTAAAGACACGAAATTCCTCAGGAAGTGCACTTGCTTCCCCGTCCAGAGAGAGCCTCAGAACAAAACGGGCATCAGTGCCACGGCCTGCTCCGTTCTCCACCCAACACCCGCCCGGGGCACCTACTGCGCTGCTGGCCCCTGGGGGTGGGGGGCGGGGTCCAGACGTGGGAGAAGCCTGAACCTGCGTCCCCAGGGAGCAGAAGGGGCAGATTCTCAGAGAATGACTCCCCCATCCCAGGCCAGCCCAGTCTGCCCCAGGCTGAGGGGCTCCCAGAACGCAGGACCCCAGTTTTCAAACCGGAGTGAGCTGGGACCCTCCCCACCCTGCAGGATTGCTCCCAAGCACCCTGCCTCACCCTCCCTCCCTCCGGCCCCACCAGGTTGATTCTGTGCCCTGCGACTCAGGCTCTGTCGCTCTGACCCACAAACTCCTAAATGGTCCCCAGAACTCCGGAATGTTCCTTCTCTGGGCATCTGGGGCCCTTTACAATGCAGACTCCAACCTCCCACCTAGAACCCAACCGTCTGCACACACCCGGAGGCCCGTCCACGCCCTCAGCCAGGGGACCTGCCTCCCAGCTCAGCAGGTGCCTCCCCCATCCCCACCCACCCAGCTGGGCGCCTGGGCTCCTTGCCAGCCTCCACCCGTGGTTCTGGGCCCCATCTCCTCTCACCTTGACTTGCAGCTGCGGGAGGAGGTGTCTTATCTCTCCTGGCAGAGGTGCGGCTTCCTCGAAAGCTGCTTCTGCTCACAAAGATATTTAGATTCCCTCACAAGAGCTCGCTCGGGACTTGACATTGAACAGACGGCCAGAAGTGACAGCCACCTCGGCTGGGCACTGAGCCTGGTGCAGGGTGAGCCAAAGTGGACACTTACCATGGAGCCTGTGGTCCAGTAGGTGGGGTGAATAGTGGTTCCCCAAAAAGAAAAGTACACCTCCTAACCCCTGAAACCTACGAATGGGACGTTATTTGGGAAACGGGGTTTTGCCGATGTAATTAAGTAAACGATCTCCATCATCCTGCATTTAATGACAGATCTTTGGGTTTGAAAGGAAGAGGGAGATCTGAGACTCAGACACAGAGCAAGAAGGCCACGTGAGCAGACAGAGCCTGGAGGGATGCGGCCACAAGCTAAGAGCCACCAGAAGCTAGAAAAGACAGGAAGGGTCCTGCCCGAGCGCCTCCAGAGGGAGCGTGGCCCTGCTGACACGCTGATTTCAGACCTCTACCCTCTAAACCGAGCACGAGTACGTGTCCGTTGGGTGAAGCCTCCCGGTGTGTGCACTTGTCACGGCAGCCACAGGAAACTCACACCCAGCCATAGACCAGAATCACAGATCACCCGCGGAGTGAGGGCCACGAGAGATGGAGCGGGGCCGGGGAGCAAGAGGACGTCTGCAGGAGTCAGGGAGGGTGAGAAGTTAGCCACAACGAGAGAGGACGCATCGCAACCGCGGCACCGGACAGTTGGGCAAAGGCCCTTCTGGGGCCTGGGAGGGGAGGGGAGACCCTGTGGACCTGGTGATGCCGGGTCCTGTGCTGTGTCACAGGAGGTCCACAGGGTTTTACCAAGCAGTGTGGTGATCAGACCCAGGTTTGGACAGAGCCACACTGGCTCCCGTGTGTGGGAAATCGAGGGGAAAAGGGCGCAGGACTCCAGAGAGACCCGGGCAACCTCGTCACCGCACCGGCTGAGGGGACAGAAGACGCTGGCCTTCATGGGTCCAGTGTCCCCGCGTCCGGCGCTGAACAGTCCTGTGCACCCCTGTGAGCTAAGAGTGTGTCCTGTGAGAGACAGTCAGGAGGCAAAACGAACACAGACCAGGCGTCCCCAGAAGCTGGTTCAAGTACCAGGAGCCTTTGGTTTGGTCTGGGGACACGGGGTGGCCAGGGCGTCAGGCCAAGCTGAGCTTGGAAGGCTGGCTGCACGGGACCCAGCAGCCTCTCTGCTCTGTTTCCCTCCTTGACCTGCCATGTGTGTCTCTTTGTGTCGCCAGGTGACAAAGCAGTGGCTTCAATAATCACCAGGTGTCGTCGTACGTCATCCCGCGTGGTTGCTGTGCGGCAGGAACCTGGCCCGGGCACGGCGGGAACGGCTTGGTTCTGATTCATGACTGAGGTCTCAGGGTCTCAGCCAGGAGACCCCGAGGCTGGGCTGGGCCATCTGAAGGGACACAGGCCGATGCTGGCTGTTGGCTGCGGCTTAGCTGGGGCTGCGGAAGGAACACCCGCGTGTGGCCTCCCCACGTGGTTAGGGTTCCTTACAACGTGGTGGCCGGATTCTACTGGGAGCATCCGGAGAGAAGGGGAGACAAAGAGGAGAGAGGGAGCGAGGGAAGGGGATGCATGTCTTACGACACCTTGGAAGCCGTGAGCATCATTCCCGCTGCGGTCTGTTGGTCCAAGAAGTTACAAAGGTCCGCCCCTGTTCAAGATGCCAGCATGGACCCCACCTATCTCTCTGTGGAGGAACATCAATGTCACGTCCAAAGAAAGGATGCGAGATGGGATATATTTTGCTGCAGCTATTCTGAGTAATACAATCTCTTTCTCTCAATCTCTCTCTGTCTCTGCCTTTGTCTCTCACTGTTGCCCTGAACCTTGGTGTTTCTCTGTCCCTCTCTCTCCCTCTGTCTCTTTAGCACCCTCCCTGTCTCTCTCCCTGCCTGTCCTGTGCGTGCGCCCATCCCCTCTCTGCAGATGGACTTCCTCGGCCCGGCCGTCTCTCAGCTACTGCCCCTGGCAGCCCTCAGTCTCACTGAGTCAGAAACTCCAGCCTGACCCTCGGTGACCAACAGTTCAGGCATCCACCTCCCCCTGGGTCTCTGGATTCATTCTGGGGACAGAACCCTGGCCAGCCAGTTGGCCATGATCAGCTTCCTCTGGCCCAGGAGCCCCTGCTCCAAGCCTGGAGTCCAAGGACTCCACAGGCTGTGTCGACCGGCAGAGTCTGGCCACCTGGATAATTAAAAGCCTTTGCTGTGGTCTGTAGCTGAGGGGTTGTTGGCAAAAGCTCGGCCTCTGTGCACCGGTGCTGAATCAGATCTTGGAGTTTTGGGTGAAGTAGAAAAGAGCAGCTTTATTGCTTTGCCAGGCAAGGAGGGCCACATGCCCTTCAGAAACTGTGTGTGACCCAACCCAGGAGGATCTGATGAGGAGTTTATAGCAATGGTTCAAGGGCCGGTTTGCTGATAAGGATCAGGGTGCTTGCAAGGCCTGCGCTCCTTTCATCTGGCCTCAGGTGGTCTCGTCCTAATGAGCTGCTCTGGTTCCTTTAATCTGGCCTCAGGTGGTCCCTTGATGAGGTTATGAAGCTGTGATGTTCTCGGGAATGAAGAATGCCAACATCTTCCATTTGTTGGGGGTTACAGTTCTGTAAAGAGCTCAAACACACTGTTATATTTGTCCCTTGAGGAGGGACCAGGACCCTGGCCCAAGGCTGCTCTACTGCTTCCTGGCCGCTCCTCCCTTGTCTCTGCATCCCCTCCCTTCCCTGATTAGCAACTGTTTGAATCTGCGCTTTAGAACTCAGGGAAGGTCATGGACGCTGGAGTCTTGTCCCTACAAACAAGAAGCAGGGGATATGGAAAGGCATCCGTGCCCAGGAGCCCCACAGGGTCCTGCTCGGTTTCCGAGTTTCCCTCTGAACAGTGAGTTGACGACTTGTCAGGAGAGGCTCTTCTCAAACCAGTAAAGGAGGAAGGAATCTATTGGCCTGTTGTAGCAGAAGCTCTTGGTGCCCTGGAACCACTGCCAAGAGGTGAGAGAGAGAAGGACCTGGGAGTGACAGCCCTTACCTGAGGCAGGGCAAACGCTGACTGTAATTCCTACCTCAGAGCCCCCCACGGGATCCAGCTGAGGCCTGAAATCAGATTCCACCTGTTTCCACTCTTCCACGTCCCCCGTTGCCACTCCCTGCCCCCCTCCCCAGGCAGCCACTGCCTTAAGAAATCACTTGCACACAAATCCTTGCCTTAGGGTCTGCCCAGGGAACAAGGAGTTGGCGCATGTAACTGAGAAAGCTGGCAAGTGTGAAATCCAGGCTGGCAGCCTGGAAACTCAGACAAGAGCTGGTGTTGTCACCTTGAGCCCAAAATTTGTAGAGCAGCCGAGCAAGCTGGAAACTCAAGACAGGGTTTCTATGCTGCAGTCTTGAGTCAGAATTCCTTTTTCTCAGGGAAACCTGGTTTTGTTCTTAAGGCTTTCAACTGGCTGAGGCCCACCCAGATTATCCAGGGTAATCTCTTTAAAGTCAGTGAATTGTAGATGCTAATTCCATTTATAAAATACCTTCACAGAAGCACCCAGACAGGTGTTTGACCAATAACCTAGCCAAGATGACCCATAAAATTGAACCATCACACCTACCAAGTCATCTACAGAATGGGATGTCAAAGGTGGGATGGTCTTCAGGCACAGCTGGATCCAGGAGCTCAAAGTCTGGCCCTAGGTCTCACCCACCTCCAGACTTGCTTTCCTCCGTGTGCAGTCTCCACTGTGACAGTTTCTTCTGTGTTGCATCACCACAGGCCTTCAAGCTCCTCGCTCAGTAACTGCAGGAGAAACCTCTCAGCCCACATCACATGTCCATCCCAAAGAGTATTCTGACTGTCCTGCTGGGCCACGTGCCGACACAAAGGCCGGTGCAAGCCCGTGGCTGGGTCCTCCGCCAGGGCACTGGGGTGAAGGAGGAGTTCTGCAGAGAACTGGGAAAAGGAGAGCCAGAAGGTGACCAAAGGAGCCAACACAGCACAGTAGCTCCTCTAAGCCGCGCTGCTCAAAGCGCCTTGCTTTGGTCACTTTCCTTCTCAGAACTTATGATGTTTGAAGACAACATGAATTTATCTTATTTTCTCACAGGTCGAAAGCCAGAAAACACATGCCATTCAACTGTCAGTGGACACGGAGATGGTCACCTTCATCCAGGTGACACCGCACCACCTGCTCTGCTTTTCCCTGCAGTGGTCGGTCACACCGGGGTCAGGACCAAGGGTGCATGCCCTGCACAAGGGCCCGATGAAAGGCTACTTCTGAGTCCATAAGGTAACAGAAGAACGTCCTAGGTTACAGTTAATAAAGGTCATTGTTACTGGATGTGAACAAAGCCGGCCTTCATTTCTTTATTTGGTGGCCCATTTGGTGAAGCACTTAAGAAACGCCCAGGCCAACATACACATATAATGGTTTTAATTACATCCTGTGAATTTATTCTTCCAGAGAGGAATATTTCTCAGGGAAATGTCCATAAAAGCAACTTTCACAGCAGTGTGATTGTGTGTGTTTCCTAGAGGAAGTCTGTTTAGTTTAAGTCCCACTCTGAGTACAACTTTTTACAAAGACAGGGGCCCGAGAAGGCTGCCAACAGCCCCAGAGATGGTGATGTCATGGCCTGGGACACCAGGGATACTGGGCGTGAGGCCTGCCCCCCCATGAAAAGAAGGCAGAGTGGGTGAGGGCAGAGTGGTTCCCACTGACTCACTCTCTGGGCAACCTTTAGTGAGTTTGCAGGGTTATTTCCACACTCAAAATAAGCTTGACAGGATGGGCAAATATAGATACAACATCGTATGCAACAATTTGAAAGTACAGATTCTTTTCAAAATAACGTGAGAAGAACAAGTATGGTGGTTCCTCAACACATTAAACAGAGAAATACCATATGATCCAGCAATTCCAATTCTGGGTATGTATCCAAAAAAAATGGAAAGCAAGTATGCAGATAGATATTTGCACACCCACACGCATAGCGGCATTATTCACGATAGCCAAAAGGTGAAGGCAGCCCAGGTATCCACTGACAAGTGAGCGGGTGAACAAAGTGGGGTCCATCCACAGCACGGAATGGTATCAGCCTTGAAAAGAAACGAAATTCTGACACAGGCTACGACACGGATGAACCTTGAAGACACCGTGCTGAGTGAAAGGAGCCAGTCACAAAACGACAAATAGTGCCTGACTCCACTTATATGAGGTCCCTGGAAGATTCAGATTCATTGACACAGAAAGTAAAATGAGTGTCGCCAGCGCTGGAGGAGGAGGGATGGGGAGTTAGTGTTTAATGGGGACAGAGTTCCGTTCGGGAAGATGCAAGAGTTCTGGCGATGGATGGTGGTGACGGTTGCACAACTATGTGAATGTGCTTAACGTCACTGAATATACACTGAAAAATGGTTAAGATAGTGAATTTTATGTTATGTGTATTTTACCACAATAAGAATAAAAGGGGGGATAATGACATGTCACAATGCTGTTTGTTAAGCCCAATAAAGTGATAAATTGTGAAAAAAAGTTACATGGCATTCTACGAAATTGACTACATGCTAGGCCATACGCGGCCTCCACTCAGCTCCAAGGTGTGGCTGGTCCCATTCTCTCCTGTGATGCAATCAAACCAGAAACCAAGAACAAAAAGATAAAACGGGGGAGGGGGAAGTACGTGTCTGACAACAGGCCAAAGAAGAAATGACTATGGAATGAGAAAATATTTGCAGCTGAACCAAAATAAGTCCTCCATTCAATGAAATAGCATTCAGCTACCAAAATGATGGTTAAGAGAACAAAAAGACAAGGGGGAAATACACTAAATTCTTCCTGAAGATAAGAAGTCCACATTGCGTAACAACACAAGCCACATTGTCTCAACAGCGTGAACATGTGGCTGATGTGTGCGTGTTGCATATGCATAAAAAATAGATGCGATTGTAAAGAAAAAGGAAATTTAAAGATGGGAAAACAGATACCGGCAACCAGCATATAAATCGTTAGCTTTGGAAGATGGGATTATGAGTCATGTTTATTTCCTTCCTGATGCTGTTTTCTAACTGAACAAAAATTAAGTGAGCAGGAAACCGAAACAATGAATGTCACTGGGACAAAAGTAAGAGTAGCTGTGTGGGCGGAGCACAAGGAACCCCCAGCACCCAACTTTTGGTCCCCTGGGTGTTGATCCAGCCACTCAAGCAGGATCGATGGAAGGGCATTGGGTGGTCAGAGAAGGACACGAGACTCCCGCTTCCATCCTCTGCCTTCCCAGGTGAGGGGTGCCACTGGCGGGACCCCTGGAGTCAACGAGGCCAGTTCTGCTCTGTCTTCAATGCCCCCCTAAGTCCTCTGGCTCTCCTCTCATCCTGGAGCCCCAGCCGACCGTGCCAGACCCCGGGAAGCACCTCAGTACCCCAGAGCCTGCTAAATCAAGGGGACTCAGAACTTTCAGGAGGCCCTCCAGCCCCCAGTCCGAACCAGAGGTCCAAACGGAAGACGTCTCCTCCCCTGATCGGAGGGAAGGGAATTATAAATATCAACAATGAGACAATGCATAATAATATATTCTCAAAATACTAGTGGTATAAACATGCGTAGCACACAACTTACAAACAAGACACACAATATTATAAATTCCACAGAGGCCCGCAATCGATTCTCACAGAATGCTTTTGTGGATTTTTGCTGAACTTTTGTGTTCATAGTCAACCTATGGCTGTAACTGACAAACAAGTGTAGCTCTGACCTGAATGTCAGTTAACGTTTTCATTTATTTTAACAAGTAAGAGAAAAGAGATACAATTCCTGCAGAGGAACTTCGGTTGTTTGGCAATGACACGAGTGATGACTTTGCTGAACTGAATAATCATTTTTGAACACTGGAATGAATTGCCTCCATTTTTTGTGCTATTCACCATGTAATGGCTACAGATATGCACACTTTATTATCACTCTCACTCTATCAAAGTTGCCAGTTTCCATGGTGTAAATACTTCAACCTTGGCCAAAAGGGACTTAACTGAATTTGGATTCAGGGAGAGATGCAACACACAGTAGTATTCCACCATACAGATAGGCCCAAAGGCAGAGCTAAGAGTAGAAAGTGATAAAATAATTAAGAAGCGATGAGTTTTCAGTATCCACTACTTTTGCTTTTTAACACAACAGCTCGCAGAATTCCGGAAAGTTTAACAATCGCTTGTACGAGCAGCTCCAGCTCACCGTGCACCCCTCGACCTGTGCTCTGGCCCTCGGGGTGCCAGTGTCTGGGGCATGTGGCCCTGGAGGTCTGGAAGTGCCCCTCAGGCAGGGCCCTGCAAGGCTCCTTCTGGGGGGACAACGAGCGGAATGCTCACCCCAGAGACAATTCTTCTCTTTATAAACTGGGACCTTTCCATTCCGTTGCTAAGGAGTCTAATAAGAGTTTTATTTTAAAACCACAAATGGTTGTTCTGGCAGCTGTAAAAATAGGGGAAATACTGAGATGGACGTGCAGTTTTACAGGCGATAGAAGAGAGGCTTGAGGAGGGCTGGAGGCTGGTCCACAAGCCCTGCCCACGGGGCTGTGCTGGCAGCGGGACACAGAAGCCACTGCTAAGGGGACAGCTTCCTTCCACAGCACTGCGGGCTGCAAGAGGCACGTCCACGTGCTGACATGAGGTTCTGATTTTGCATCCATCCGAACGAGCTTAATGCCTGCCTAAAAGCCACGGTTTAACAGCTTCCATTTGCAAGTTCTATTTTTAAATACATCCCGGTGTTTGTACTGAAACTGCCCCAAAGATGCTTTCCTTCAGAACCATAATCCCTGGAAATGGAAAACCCATCGGAAGAATGCAGCTCTGCTCCACTCCCTGGGTGCGTCCGGGTAAAGTGAGGAATGAGGTCACCTTCGAGGTGGGTCCAGCCACACTGGGGACAGGACGGGCGTGAGCCCCAGCGGCCGGGCGGCACTCAGGCTGCACGATGGTCCGTGGCACTTGTGCCTTTGTGGGCCCTTCTTTCACAAAAAATATTAAAAATTCTATTTTACAACCACATTGTTATAAAGGCAGATGTATTAATATTATATATTCAAACATTTACTCTGACCTAAAAGTTAATTTTTTTAATTATAAAAAGTTACAACGCTTTCCCGGGCCCCTCAAAGTGCTGCACCTGCTGTGCCCGGTGGGTTGGTGGGTCCTGCCAATGCGCCCAGTGGCTGTGGCCCTTGGGCTGATGGGCCAGGTATCAAGGTCTTGGCTCAGGTGTGCGGTTTGAGACGGGCAGGGGGTGACCGTCATCCTACAGACTCGGGCGGGGAGGCGTCCTTGCTGGGGCACCAGCCAAAACAACAAACGGGCTTTTAGAAATCACTGACTCGCCCTTTCTTAGCTGTGTGCTCACCCAGATGACAGAACAAGGAACCCACCCCGGGGACCGGCAAGCGATGTGTTCTCAGCTCAAAGGCCAGCAGCCCTGGACCCGGCCTCCACGCTCTTCAACTCAGCCCAGGTTTGCTCACCTCAAAGGCAGCTGGACAACATGCCTGGGGCTTAGACCTGGCAGAGGCCTGAGACTTGCTAACACAGCCTCGGTTTTCTCATCTGTAAAATGGGTAGCTAAGGCCTGACTCCCAGCCCCAGAGAGGCTCACATGAGAAGGTGGGAGGGAAAGATCTCTGTAAACAATTCCATGCCAGGAGGGCTCTTTCTTTTTCCCTGTATCTCTAACAAAAGAGCGGAAGGGGCTTCCCTGACAGAGGGAATTCCAGGCCCTGACCAAGGTGCCAAGCCCTGGAAACCCGCAGGGCAGCTACAGCCAACCCAGAGAGCCAGTGCCAGGCACGCCATCACAGAAGACAGCTTTCCCCGGGGTTTAAATGAAAACTCTGGAACACCCTGGAAGGGTCTCAGGCTGCTTGAAAGTGAAACAGAAAAATTAGCAAATGCTCTTGTCCCGATCGGTCTCTGTCCTGAGAGGCACATCCTCCTGAAGCTGCCTGCCCGTCGCCCCCAGTTTCCTGGGGCCACGATGAAACCTCCTGAAAGGCGGTTTGTATTCAGGAGAGAACGATGACATCCACCCCTGGCTGGAGGAGGGCAAGGCGAGGCCTCTCCCGGCAAACTTTGAGCAGCGGAGGGGAATGGAGGCTGCAGGTCCATCAGGGGGGCAGGAAGCACAGCCGGGCTCAGCCTGCAGGGGCTCCTGAAGACCACATCTGCTGACCTGGCAGAGTCGGCAGGTAGAGCAGGGAGAAGGGTGGGTGGAGATCTGGGCTAGTGGGATGGGTCATTCCTTGTGGTGGGCAAGGCCTGAAGAAGCAGAGGGAGCCTCCAGCGAACCCCCCAAGGCATCCCTGGGAAGTGGCCAACCAGCCTCTGCTTGCACACCTCCTGAGACGGGGAGCTCGCTATCCACACCACCTACGGACCGCTCTGTCTGAATGGAGACTTATTCCTTACACAGGGCCAAGGCCATCTCCCTGTATTTCGCATCCACAGGTCAGTGCTAGGGCCGCAGAGAACCTTTTATCTGAAGGTTCCTCCACCCACCGGACCTTTTATCTGAAGACAGTGGTCATCTCCCTGCTCCAGCTTTTTCTTCAGTCAGCCAAATATTCCTGTTTTTAATTTTGAGAAGTACTTCCAGAACGCCCTCTAAAAATACTGACCGACTTACACACCACATCCTCAACCACACCATGCATTTTTTTTTTTTTTTTTGCGGTACGCGGGCCTCTCACTGTTGTGGCCTCTCCTGTCGTGGAGCACAGGCTCCGGACGTGCAGGCTCGGCGGCCATGGCTCACGGGCCCAGCCACTCCGCGGCATGTGGGATCTTCCCGGACCGGGGCACGAACCCGCGTCCCCTGCATCGGCAGGCAGACTCTCAACCACTGCGCCACCAGGGAAGCCCCACACCATGCATTATTAATCTTTCTAACCTCTGCCAGCTGAAAACTTGTGCCAGTGTGATGCTCACGTTACATTACATGAATACTAGTCGATACTTATATAGCCCGTACTACGTGCCAATTATTGATCTTTGTACTTTATAACCAGTAACATATTTATCCTCTGACGACAAACTATGAAGCTGGTGCCATGTGGATTAACCCAATCAAACACATGGGCAAGTGAGGCAAAAGCTTAGGCCATTTGCCCAAAGCCACCAGCTAACAAAGGAGCCCTCCTCAGGCTGAGGGCTAGGCACCCTGACCTGCTGGGGTCTGAACCCGAGTCACTCTCTCCAGCCTGGACTCCCAAGCTCTCTGCCCCTTTATCCCTTGATGATAAGGCCAAACGCTGGTTTCTGGCTCCTTCCATGAATTGACTGCCTATTTTGTCACTTCCTTCCATCATTCAATTGGACCATAAGTATTTTTCTTATTAATGAGAGAGTCTTTGCCTCTTATGAATATTAACTCTTTGTTAGAGACACGGCAAGTATTTCTCCCAGTGAACCATTTTTCACTTTTGCTTGGCTATACAGAAATTTTTATTTCTTATACAGCCAAGTATATATAATTTTTTTCACTTAAGGCTTCTGAAAATGTCTTTTTTAGGAAGTTCTTCTTCACCTTAAAATATGTTTAGCACTTAGTACCCTCTCTTCTAAGTGCTTTATTCCGATACGTTACACGGCCTCTCACAAAACAGAACTATCATAAATAACAAATGTATTAATAGTATAATAAATATATCAATAAATTATATAAACATTTATACATATTATCAATATAAAATATTCTCCAATTATTTTCTTCCGGTACTCTCATATGTTTTGAACTGTTTAATTTCTTGGAATTTATTTTTGTATGTAATAGTTTTGCCATATGGAAAACTACACGTTCCAATGCCATTTATTTGGACACCAATCTGAAATACTTCTGCTTTGAAGTACATTTATCGGAAATCAGAATTCCTAGACTTACGTGTCTGGAGGGGGGTCCTGTGCTATTTCAGTGGTTCACGTTTTCCTACACCGGTTCCACTCTGTTACAATTACTAGAGCTTCATCGTATGTGATCAGCTTACATTTCTTCAATAACGTCACTGGGATTTGAATTTTTACTGTTCAATTTCCAGGTTTCGGGGAGAAAGGTCTGTTTGCGTCCCTGAGGCCTGCACCCTGCCCATGCTCTGCACCCCCCGGGAACCCAGACTCGCCGTTTCCCTGGCCCTTCCCTGTGCCGCGCCCTTGCCCACACTCCTGGGCACCCCTCCTCCACCCCCCGGGCAGAGGAAGCTAAGGGTCCACACAGCAGAGCTGGACCCGGGCAGCCCGCCGTGCTGGCTGGAGTGCAGTCCCGTGTCGGGCTGTCCTCCACTTGCCCACCCTCGGGCCTCCTGTCCTGGGGGGAGCCGGCAGCCAGCCCTGCCTGGTCCCGCCCCTCCACGCGCCCTGTGGCTCGCGACCAGGACGACAGCCGGAGCCCCGGGGAGACCTGTGCCCACCCAGCCCCGTCTGTCTGTCCCCTGGGCAGGGTGGGCACGTCTGCACTCAGGAAGCTGGGAGTCTGGGAGGGCGGGGCTGGCCCCTCACTGGCCAGGTCAGAGGGCTTCATGTGCTTTACGAAGACAGCGCCTCCCAGAACCGTCAGGGCCCTCAGCCCCAAGGGGCCCCATGCCCGGCTTTGGGACCATATCGCTCCTCGGTGCCCCCAGCCAGGAGGCCCGAGTCCCCTCAGTGGCCACAGGCCGAGGCAAAGCTGCCCCTTTTGTGTCCAGCTCTGGGTGTCCTCAGGCCAAGGCCTCTCCTAAGACCTCAGCTCAGACCACAGTCCGTTCTCTCACAGGAAAACGCTCGTAGCCAGCGATCCAAACACGGACGAGGGGACAGTCCTGGACTTAACTGTGCGTCTGCGGCACATTCTCTCCTCGAGCCAGGAAGGAGATGTGCGACCCTCCAGCAAGATGGGGACACAGCCCACCTGCCCTGAAGGATGAAGGAGCTGAGGAGCCCCCAGGAGCCCCTGTGTGAGCCAGAACGCTCTTGAGAAGCCCCCTGATGCTGAGGGGTTGTGGCGACCCCGTCCACAGGCATCTACAGCTCAGAGATGGTGTGCGGGGACACCCAGGCCACACAGCCTCCAAGTTCCGAGCTCTCCCCAGGCCACTGGCCTCCTTCCCACCAGGTCTGCCTTTGCCTGTGGGGTTTAAGGGAAAGAAACGAATCTGTCACCAGAGGAGACCACCTCGGCAAGAGCAGAATTCACCTGGAGAGGTGGGGTCCGGCAGGGAGAGGGACCTGCACTCCCCCGTGAGGCACCTTGGTTCTTCTCTGCCAGCGGAGGAGAAACATGGCTCAAGTCCTGGTTGGGGGGCTGGGGGAAAGGTCCAGGGGTCATGGGGGGGGGGGCGCATCTCATCTGTAACCCTGGCAGCCAGTGAGACGTGCCCCCAGCCAGCACGCCACCCTCAGCCTTCAGATACTGACCCGTCTGCCCCTTACTGTTGATGATGAACCTTGTTTGGGCTTTGAAACACTGTGGCGTGATCCACGGACACGACAGAGACCAGTGATGGCAGCAAGTCACTATCTGGCCCGACCTTTGATTTTCAGGTCCATCGGGGGCTTTGAGTCTACAGTTCAGAGCAAGACCCGGGAACCAGCCCCCAGGACCGGCAGAGGAGGACGTCCTCCTCCACTTGGGGAAAAAGGCTGCACAAGCCTGAGACTTTTCTTGAGCTGGGAGCTGAGGCCACAGGACAAGCACGCGGCACAGAACCCAAAAGAGGGCAGAGCCCAAGCCAGAAGGAGAAAGCCTGGAGCGGGGGCCACCCTCCTGCGGGTGTTCTCCACAACCTCCCAGAAGATGCTGGACAGCTTTTCACCATGTATCCCTCGCGGTGTAGACCTGGGAAAGGGAGCAGCAGCCACTGGAGGGGCAACACCTCCTACTGGAACCTTCTCCCCCTCCCCCTCTGTGGGGCAGCGACAAGCACTGTCCGTTTCAGGGCACTGCAGGCAGGGAAGTGTGCTGGGTCCGGAGCTGCAGCCCAGGGCGGGCAGGAGTGCTGGTGGGCCGCACCCCAGGGACAGAGAACCACAGAGGGCTGGGGTAAACGGAACAACAGAGGGCGTCCCTGCAGCCCTGAAAGCCAGGCCACAAGCGTCTGGCAACAGGAAATCCTGGAATAATGACTACGTAACACAACTAATTGGTAGAGCAAAAGAATAATCCATCCCGATGAGGCAGGATCTGATCTATGACTGTAAGGATATTCTGACATCAGGTGACCTGGAATATCACATCACCAGGCCAAAGGAGAAAAAGGTACACTCTCCCTAACAGAAAAGAACGATTCAACATCCATTCGTGTTGATCGCGCTTTGTGAGTCGGGAATAGGACGTGTTTTCAATGTGATAAAAAAAGTACCGTAAAGCAGCGGTCAACACCGCTCTGAGCAGTGGCACCGGAGGGACCATCCGTCAAGTCGGTCACAAAATGAGGATGGGGCTTCCCTGGTGGCGCAGTGGTTGAGAGTCCACCTGCTGATGCAGGGGACGCGGGTTCGTGCCCCGGTCCGGAAGATCCCACATGCCGCGGAGCGGCTGGGCCCATGAGACATGGCCGCTGAGCCTGTGCGTCCAGAGCCTGTGCTCTGCAGCGGGAGAGGCCACAGCAGTGAGAGGCCCGCGTACCGCAAAAAAAAAAAAAAAAAAGGAGGATGATTAGCATCATTATTTGTTTAGCAACATTTTGGGTGAAAGGCAAAGTGGAAAATAATATTTACAACGCAAGACACAAAGGGCTTCTAGAAACAAATCAGAAGAAAAAGGCCAAGAGTCCACCAGAATCAAGGGCAGCTGATCAGAAGACTCAGTTCACAGAAAGCAAACAGTCCTTAAACACACGGCCAGATGCTCGAACCCATTCGAAAAAAGAGAAGTGCAAATTAAACCTCACTGAGATCTGCTTTCTCACCTGTCGGAGTAACAAAAGGCCAAACGTGTGACAATACGCCGCTGGAAAGGCTGTGGCAAAGCAGACACGCCTGCACCTGTACTGGCGGGAGACCAAACAGCACAGCCCACAACCATCGCCTTGAAGCTGAGGTGCCGACATTACGGTGCGTCTACCCAGCAACCCGGCAACCTCGTTTCTGGGTGTCCATCCACGGACACACCTGCACACGTAAAAAACGAAGCAAAACAAGGTCGGTCACTGCGCAAGGCTGGAAACCACCCGAGGCCAGCGGCAGGGAACTGGGCCACACGCACCGGGCACGTCCTTGGGACACTCCGCACGGCTCTGCAGGGAATGACGACGGCCTCTAGGGACTGGCAGGGCGCAGTCCCCAGGATTTGGGAACATTTTAAAAACCAAGATGCAGAATGGCATATATATAGCGTTCTACCTTTTGCAATACTGTGTGTTGTGGGAGTATAAAAATATGTATTCATATTTCCCTAAAGAAACAGAGAGATAAAGGAGAATCTAATAAAAGAGGCTGCCTACAGGGGCAAGAAGAAACAGGGCAGACGGGGATGAGAAGGGGGAGACCGTTCGGTGCGGACCTTTTGCACCACTTATTGATCCATGTTAATATATAATCTATTTCTTAAAAAAGCACTTTAAATAAAAATATGGAAGCCATATTTTTAAAATTATAGTTATGCCATATATAAAAATGTGGAATGACTAAGAATACGGATACGTGAGAGCAGTTAACGGTCATTTTCTTTTTTAAAAAGACATACACATAACACTGTCATCGGATGTCACGCCGGGCTCCGTGGGAACATGGCCCAGCCCTGCCGTCCACGCGGACCAGCCGGGCCTCGCCTCCACGGGCATCCCCTGAGGTCGCGCTGTGCCGGCTTCACCACGGAACGCCCCGGGGCGGGGGGCGTCTCCGCGCGCCCAGCGCATCTGACTGCGGTGCCAGGAGCCCCGGGGTTCCTCCTGCCGCTCTCCTCCAGGCAGGGTCTGCCTGGTCCCATCTTGCCGCGGCCCGGGGAGGTTCTCCGGGGCCTCTGTCCTGCCCGGTCAAGGTCATGCCAGCTGCACACAGCACAGACCCACCTCCTGCAGCTCCATCCAGATAGCTGGAAGGGCATCCAACAGGCCCCCTGCGATTCCCTTCAGGCAACATCAGCTCAGACGGGAGCGTTTGGGGAAGGCCCTGCAACAGTCATGAAGCCAAGACACACGTCCGCGTCTCGCCCCGGGCAAGCAGAGGCCCTGTCACCTGTCTGCAGTGTGGACGCCTCACGAACGCCCCCTGACCTGCGGCAGAGCTGTGGCGACAGTGGGACCCACACGGCTCTCCTGTCGCTCAGAGGGGCCCCGTCACCCCTTCACAGCCATGTGTCACCACTCCTAGATATCAAACAGGGAGAGGGAGAAGGTCATTTGTCATCCAAACCAGAACCCTCCTGCAGGCAGGGAAGGGATGTATTAATAATTATGCCTCAAGAAAAGGCACGGCTGCCACCGTCCTGAGCAGATCAGGGCTATGGCTCCGCTCCCGGGGGTGCGCGTCGCGCCCCAAGTACAGGAGGGCGCAAGAGGCACCGCGCACCCGGCGTTCAGGCCGGGGTCCAGCAAGCGAGGCCCGCGATCGCTGGCCGCCGTCACCCGGCAAAGTGCTGTCTTTGACGGGGACCGTAAACGGCAGACCTAAGTGTTTGTTGGTTTGTTACATCACGGCGACAGCAACGCTAAGAGCCTTTTCCGAGAATCGAACGGGAAGTCCGAGAGTGCAGTGAGGAACAGGACAGATGCTGCGAATTAGCCGACAGGCTGTGGCTGAAAACTGGTGCGGGCTTAGCATCCTCTGAGCTGCCCTGACTCGCCGGCCGCGCGCCTGCGGGGTGTGCTGAGCCGGCGGTGCGGGGGCAGGGGGCGGGGCTGCCGGGGAACCTCGCACACCGAGCGCACCCACCACACTGGCTTACAAAGCCCTGGTTGCGCCTCAGCTGGCCGGCACAGCCTCCGTGACTCAGGCCTTGACTTCCTTCGGAACCCCGTTTTTGGGTTTTTTTTTGGGGGGGGCGGGGGTCTGCACCACGAAGCTCGTGGGATCTTAGTTCCCCGACCGGGGACTGAACCCGCGCCCTCGGCAGTGCAAGTGCGGGGCCCTAACCACTGGACGGCCAGGGAAGTCCCTGAAGCCCATTTTCTCACCAGAAAGGCCAACTTGCTTGGTTTAAGAGGCCGATCATCAATCTGGAACTCAGCTCTAAACATGGACGTAAACACTAGTTTTACAGCTTAAAAAGCCATTTAAACATCTTTTCTCTAACTGAATTAAAAAAATAAAAGTCCTTCCCAAAATCCTTTTATGAAAACACATGTAAGCGGCAGAAGGGGACTCTTCCAGGGGCCTCCTGCCCTCTTGCAGAGCCTGTGTGAACCGTACTCACCCAAACACTTTTTAGGAAAACATGAGGCCTTTCGATTAGTGAAGTGCATCACAGGATAGAGGTGAACACAGCCCCGCCAGGCAAGAGCACACCCCGGGAGTGGACGGGCCTGGGGCTTCCTCCCAGCTCGGGCGGTGGGCTCCTGGGGGCAGGGAGGGCATGAGGAGCGAGGCGCTCTGCCTCTGCCCCCCTGGGAGCAGGCAGAAGACCCCGGAGCTAGGAGGGGGTCTGGGTCTGTGCGGAAACCGGTCCTTCAGGGCAGCCGCCTGAGCACAGGGTCCTGCGTGCGGCCTCATCCTGAACCCGATTCTCGTGGGAACTCAAGCAGACTGGTCGTCCTAAGCCCGTGACTGATGACACCAAGCTGGTAAAGGTCCAGCTACCTCTCCTCTCGCTCGTGTGCCCCAGGGCTGCGCAAGTCAGCAGAAGACACATCCCGGTCAGTTCAGGGCAGCTTGGAAAAGAAGTCTGGGAATATTTCAGGGGCACTTGTCAACAGACTGAGAATTCCAGACCCCCAACCCCCAGTCCTAAACTGCACTTATATTGTCACTAAATAACATCATCTGTCTTTACAGATTCCAGTTATCATTTTTTAAGTTGCTTATTAAGAAAAATAAGCATGAATGTCAAAGTAGAAAGCCTGAATTTTAGTCTTGTTATTTTTTTCAAAGGTTTATGTATTTCCTTTAAATATAAATATGTCGGCTCAACTTTTAATTTCTTTTTTTTTTTTTCTGTGGTCGCACCACACGGCATGCGGGATCTTAGTTCCCCCCACTAGGCATTGAACCCGTGCCCCCTGCGGTGGAAGGGCAGAGTCTTAACCACTGGACCGCCAGGGAAGTCGCTTAAATTAAAATTTCTGAAGTATGACTCCAGCACGTCTTGAAAACTTACAAGCCAAAGCAGAGAAAAACATTTAATAACCCCTTTTGTGTATTCTATCAAAATAATAAATCACAGAATTTAATTCGTTTGTGATAAATTACAGTAATAACTACATGCAGAGACTTTCTAAAGCTTCCTGAATGGTCTTAAAATTTCTGATAAATGCTTACCTGCCATACATAAGACTTCAATTTATACAGAAAAGGGGTGTCACAATGAGTGAAAATATAAATTTCCCTGAACTTTCTTCAAAGAAAAACAAACTGCACACATTTGAAAACTGAAAAAAATCCAAATGCTTATAAATGCTTTTCTCCAGGTGTGAACTGAACTGCACAACCCATACACTGATAGAAAAAAAATCTGATTATTTTTAATGATTTATGTATAAAAGAAAAATAAATTTTATGATACAATTTGAGAGACTACTTCATACAAAATTTTACTCACAATGTATGTAATTTTTTGCAACACAAAATCTCTAGTCTTATGTACAAATTCATTAAAGGCAGACACCTTCACTTGAAGCAAAACAGGGTCCCTTTAGGATGGTGGCTGCCATCCAAGTCAGTGGAAAAGAGACTATGAGCATGTGAGGGCTGGGGACTGACACACCTGCCCGCCGGCAGTGCTGCATTAGTGGAGCCTCGCCAAACTGAATTTTACGGTAAACTACGGAAAGGAGAAGAAGACCAATGTTTCATGACGGCAGATCTTAATAATCTGACCTTGAACTTACTCAGCTTCGAAAGTCATAGAACTACCTTTGTAACAGATTTATTTTGGAAATTACACTAAGAAAAACTTAACCGTGCCATTTGTGCTAGTCTTTTAAAGAAACAAAACTTTCTCAGGCAAATTCTAACACTTAAAATGGCCCTCCTTGGGTTACATAATAAATACAGTATCTAGAAATAAAAGTATCAGGACCCAGACCTTAAGACCCGTAAGTATGTCTCCAAACAGTGAAATCCTTTATACACAAATTGAAGACTTTAGTAAGTATTTACAATATTATATGCAGTGAAAAACTAAATAAAAACCATGTTTAAAAAAAAAAAACTTCTGCTTTAAAAAAACAATTTCCAAAAAAACGCTAACATTAAAAAATTTTGCAAATCCATGTATCCTTTTAAGTCTTCCTTTTGCAGTTTTCCCTAAGCTACCTGTCTCTCAGGTGCACAGGTGCTTACACCTGTGCGAAGGAAAAGGCATGATGCCGATGCCTTGGAGAGCAAGCCCCTCTTCTGGAGAGAACGAGGCAAGTGACACAAGTGTGCACGTGGCGAAAACCCAGGGGCAAAATGTTAAAGAAAGTGAGGAAAGGGCCTGTGACAATCTCATGTCCAGATGATGTCCATGAAGGCCATACTCAAACCTCCTTTTTAAATGTATGAACTTTAAGGGCTGGAAATATAAGCAAAAGATAAAAGGGACCAGTAAGAAAATTACATAACGTGTATGCAATTACAAAGAGGTTAAAAATTAAAGTTCACGCGTACCTTATAAAGATACGGGCCGAAATTAACGCTTTTCAAGTGGAAATGAGCTAAAAATATAATTCATTCATTTTCAGGCTTCCTTGTATTTATGAAGCTCCTATCAAAATGTACAGCCGTCTCACTCAGTGCTTGACTCAAGAAGTCCTGTCACTAGACTCAGAGTGTGAAATCACGGACGCCTGCATCCCTGGCTGCGCCAGCACCACTCACCTGCTGGCGAATCTGGCACAGAACTGAACAGCCTACGGGGGAAATACAAAGGACAGGCTTGTAAAGAAACTTTTCACACAGGCATTTGCAAGAGCTATTTATAACTAGCAGGTATTCTAGCGGAGGAAGGTAGGAACACATGGTCTTCACACACTGAATATGCCTCACGCTTGTAAAGCTCTGAAAATCAGTTGGATAACATTGTAAACTGTTCATTGTCTTCAAACGGAAACTTAAGGAGTAACGACGTGCAAACTGAGGGCGACCTTCAGTCTCCGAAACAGTCTGCGCTTTCACCTCCTGGAACTCAGATGGATACTGTGTACCATTTTCTGAATTTTCTCTTCATTCCTCAGAATACTGGCCTTCACGGCGCAGATCCTGTCCTGCTGGTCTCTGACCAGCTGCTCCAGCTCCGCCAGCTCCGCCTCCAAGGGCTCCAGGGCACAACCTGTGATGCTGACGGAAAGCAAAGCCAGGGGCTCATAAATATCTTTCACGTTTTACATTTGCTTCTTAATTCAAACAGTGGAAGACAACAAGAGGGGAATTAGTCATTGCATCCAAAGAAAAAGGGTACAAACATAAACGTACTCTTTTAGAGTGAAAAATTAAAACACTTTCAAATTACAGTCACAAAGCTTTGGGGATTTCGATAAGATACATGAAAAATATGGTGTCCAAACTGCAAAGTTTGCTGTCTGTTTTAATGTCTAAATCTCGTTTTTGAACACTGACTGCAGATCTTCTCTAACTGCTACAAAGAAATGCACGTTATGCTAGGAACGAAAAAGAAAAAGAAACGTGTTTCCTTCGGGGGAGGAGGTAAGAAAGAGAGGGTCGAGGGGCCGTGGGCTCTCGGGAGCCCTCCCCCTGGGCTGCGGGCACACGTGGGCCCCGGGCCCCGCCCCGCCCCCGCCCCGGCTCCCCCCCCCCCGCCCGGCCCCCACCTCTGCTCCTTCCGCAGGGCCTCAGCATGCTGCCGGTTCTCGCTGTGCCACAGCTGCAACTCGTTCTGCATGGCGTCGACGTCCTCCTGGATGTAGTCCATGATCTTGCCCAGGGGAAGTGCGCTCCTGCACAGGGTCTGGATGGACACACGGAGCTTCTCTATCTCCTTGGAGACTATGTCCTTCTCCTTCTTCCACGCCGACTCAAAGACGAGCAGTTTCTCCTACAGTCAGTGGGAAGAGAATGAAGAGAGAGCAACAGCCTCACTCCTAAGGCAGGACAGGGACTAATAAGGGCGGAAGGGGCGTGGGCGTGGGGACGGTGCCGGTTCGGGACCCACCGGGCTATGGGACACTGCTTCACGCCTGTGACCGCGAGACTAGGTCAGCAGTGGCCCGGGGTGCCAGGCCCTGTGTGAGCACGTCAGCAGCGCCCCGTAAGGCCCTGTCCCTGGAAGGCTGCCCGAGGGGCACATTTCTGTGGGGTAAGATTTTCATTTCCCAACTGGCCAGAAACTTACTGCCGCTCTTGTTACAAAAGCTCAGGCAGGGCCACTGATGATCTTCCCAAACCGTCTGGCGGGAAGGGGACCTGGCCCTGCATCTCACTCCTTCTGCACCACCCTCCCAGCTCGAACGACTCTGCAACCTGGCCTGCCAGGCCAGCGGAGGGCAGCTGCCAGCTGAGGAGAGGAGGGCCGCGAGGTGGAGAGAGGGAGGTGCGGTGTGCGGACGGAGGGTGCGGCCCTCGGCAGCACGGGGGCAGCAGGTGAGGTCGAGGAGGGCTGGCCTGGGCTGGCCGGTGGAGAGGCGACGGGGCCTGGGGCCCCGGCGGGCATCGAGGGTGCAGGGCTGGCGGGGGAGGGGCTAATGCACAGCAGGCGAAGGAGGTGACGATGGAGGCGACCAGGGAGCTCCATGCAGTTTTGGCCAGGAGTTCTTGGGCTCTTGGACAAGAAATATTTAATTCCCTTCGTATGAGGTTTTACCACAGACGTCTCTGAACTGCAAAAACTGATGTAAGAATCAACAAGCAGTTTGGGTCGGGAAACCTTTCCTGGGGAAATGAACAATGTTTAGCAAGTCCCCCCTGGGTGCCCCCACTCCACACAGGCTTTATCCACTGACACTGAGTCAGATGCATTAGGTTATAATTAATCAACGTCTTGTTTTATCTTTAAACTTCTTGTATTAAGTTAGAGAACCACTTGTGTCACTTCTAATTCCGGTTTCAGACCGTAGGCCCCAGGAGGGCAGGAACCCTGCATCTGGTCCATATAAGTGCTCCTTAAATATTTGCCAAATGAATAGATGAAGTGAGTAAGTAATTTCTGAGTCAAGATCCTAGCCTCGCTACGTCCTGGCCTTTGGCAAACACACGCAAAGCCTTAACATAATGCCTGGCACACAGACAGTGTTAAGTACACAGGACTACAGATAAAAGGCCAAGCTCACAGAACTAATAAGTGAGCTCTGCAAGGCTGCGGGATACAAGAGAAACATACGAAAATCAACTGTGTTTCTATTTACTGGCAGTGAACACACGGATACCAAAATTAAAAATACGATGCCATTTATAATTGCTCAAAAAAAAGGAATACTAGGTGTAAATCTAACCAAATATGTACAGAACTTGTATACTGAAAACTACACAATGTGGATGAAATAAATCAAAGGAGATCTAAAAAGAGAGAGCCATACCCTGTTCATCAACTGCAGGATTCAACATAGTAGAGATGTCAATCCTCCCCAAGCTGATATGTAGGTTTAATACAATTCTTACCAAAATCCCAAATTCTCTGTAGACATGGACAGGATTATCCTAAAACTTATATAGAAAGGCAAAGGAACTAGCATAGCTAAAACACTTTGAAAAAGAAGAAATAAGAGGGAAGAACCAGGCTACCCAATTTCAGGACTTCCCAGATAGCTACAGTAATCAAGACAGGGTGGTACTGGCAGGATGGACACACAGGTCAATGGAACAGAACAGAGAACCCAGAAGCAGATCCTCACAAATACGCCCAGCTGATGTTTGACGCAGGCGCACAGCAATCCAGCGGGGGAGACAGCCAGCCAACAGAAGGCACCGGAGCAACTGGACAGCCACAGGGAAAGTGAACCTTGACCTAAGTCTCACATCTTGTACAAAAATTAACTCAAAATGCATCACAGACTTAAATGTAAAACAGAAAACTATAAAACTTCTACAAAAAAAGCTAGAAGAAAATCCTTGGGATTTAGGGCCAGGCAAAGAGTTCTGACTTGACACCGAAAGCACGATCAATTAAAGGAAAAACTGATAAACTGGACTTCATCAGAATTAAAAACTGTCGCTGGGCAAGAAACCCTGTTGAGAGCATGCAAGAAAGCCTAGAGAGTGAGAGGACATATGTTCAAACCACAGACCTGGTGAAGGACTAGTACCTAGAATGTAAAAACTCTCAAAAGTCAACAGCAAAAAAAGCAAACAATCAAATTAGAAAACGGACAAAAGAACAGACATTTCACCAAAGGTGATATACAGAAGGCCAACGAGCACGTGAAAAGATGTTCAAAATCATTACCTATTAAGGAAATGGAAATTAGAACCACCATGAGATAACACTCCACACCTATCAGAATGTTTAAAACAAAAAACAGCGACCACGCCAAATGCTGGGAAGGGTGCAGAGAAACTGGATCCCCCATTCACGGCTGGTGGGAATGTAAAGTGGTGCAGCTGCTCTGGAAAACCAGTTGGCAGTTTCTTTAAAAGCTAAACGTGCAGCTACCATACGACCCAGCAATTGTACTCCTGGGCACTGATCCCAGAGAAGAGAAGACATGTTCACACAAAAACCTGTATAGGTATGTTTACAGAAGCTGTATTCAAGGAGCCAAAAACTGGACACAACCCAGATGCCCTTCAAGGAGTGAGTAGTTAAATAAACTATGCTACATCTGTATCGTGGAATACTACTTGGCAATAAAAAAGGAACGAACTGTTGATTCGCACAACAACCTGGACGGACCTTGAGAGAGTTATGCTGAGTGAAAAAAGCCAGTCTCAAAACTTACATGCTGCGGGCTTCCCTAGTGGCGCATTGGTTAAGAATCTGCCTGCCAATGCAGGGGACACGGGTTCGAGCCCTGGTCCGGGAAGATCCAATATGCTGCAGAGCAACTAAGCCCACGCGTCATAATTACTGAGCCTGCGCTCTAGAGCCTGTGAGCCACAATTACTGAGCCCATGTGCTGCAACTACTGAAGCCCGCACGCCTAGAGCCCGTGCTCTGCAACAAGAGAAGCCACCACAATGAGTAGCCTGCGCACCGCAACGAAGAGTAGCCCCCGCTCGCCACAACTAGAGAAAGCCCGCGCGCAGCAACAAAGACCCAACGCAGCCAAAAATAAATACAAATTTTAAAATAAAAAAAAAACAACTTACATGCTGCATGATTCCATTTATATAACATTCTTAAAATGATAAAACTATAAAAACGGAGAACAGATTAGTGGTTGCCAGGGGTTCAGGACGGGGTGGGGTGGAAGGTAGAGAATGGACTGTGGTTATACAAGGGCAACAAGAGGGATCCTTGTGATGCTGGAGATGTTGTACCTTGACTGTATCAAGGTCAGCATCCTGGGTGTCATATTGCACTCAGTTCTGTAAGATGTTATCAGTGGGAAAAACTGAGCAAGGTGTCCCTGGGATCTCTCTGTTATTTCTTACAACTGCATTTGAATCTACAGTTATCGCAAAATAAGTTTAATTAAGGAAAAAAGGTAGTAGCTATAAAAATGCTTTTAAATTACAATGCTAAATGACTAAAACGAATCAATACAATGACAAACGACTTCCCAGGAAAAACTGTGTTGTCTTTATTATATTGACTACTTACTTAGTTGAGACATTTAAAATTCTATTTAAACCGACTCATAATGATTATTAAGTAATTCCTATGTATTTGGCATCACGTTGTCTCTAACACAAAACTGTTTAGGGCACAGAACTTAGGATGGAGACTAACAGGCACAACGTCTTGCCAAACTGGCAAGTCCCAACGTGGATGAAGACAATAAGGGGTCATCTGTCAAAATCCTTCATGTTTCTGTGGCACAGAACCAAGCAGGATTGGGAACAGTAATCTTTTTTTTTTTTTTTTGGGGTACGCGGGCTTCTCACTGTTGCGGCCTCTCCCGTTGCGGAGCACAGGCTCCGGACGCGCAGGCTCAGCGGCCATGGCTCACGGGCCCAGCCGCTCCGCGGCATGTGGGATCTTCCCGGACCGGGGCACGAACCCGCGTCCCCTGCATCGGCAGGCGGACTCTCAGCCACTGCGCCACCAGGGAAGCCCGGGAACGCTAATCTTAAAGGTCATAATTCTAAGAGCCTCAGAATGTTAAACAAGACACATGTGGGCTTGGACTATGATGGTCGGGAGAGGCTTTGATTATTGCTGCAAAATATCAAAATTCTGGCATTTTTCAAACTTTCACTTAAAGTGGCAGGTGGGGTGGATAAGTCGAGCACTGATCATGTGCTTTGAAAGCACACTCCACTGACGACAGCCTCTGATTTACGCAGAGCTTCTACTGCTATATCAGCAACTTTCCAGACAAATACAACCATTATAAACCCTTGTTTTATAGACTTTTAATATGTACGGTAGAATTGGAGAATCCACCACCATACTCACCATACAGGAATTAGTCACATGAAATATACTTAATTTTTGAAAACAGAAGAGCAAAAAGTAACAAAACTGTATCATGATCCAAAATAGCACCTAAAACCGCCTAGAACACAAGAGGGCCTGTGGGTGAGGCACGAGCGGTCGGGACCGTGTGCTCTGCAGGGCCCCAGCCGGTCCCAGCCCGCCTCACCGCCTCCCATCTTTACGGCCCTGGGAGCTTGACGTGACCTCTCTGTACCTCGGTTTCCTCACCATAAAACAGAAGTAATAATATTTACCCTGCAGGTCAGATTAAGTGGGGTAATATAAAATAAGCAGCTCAGTGCCTCGCACAGAGTAAGCCCTCAGTAAACGGTAACCATTATAAATTGATCCACCATGAGGGACGGAGCCGCAAGGCCTGCAGGGGGAGCAGGCGAGTCCCTGCTTCAGTGCGGGCGCCGCCGCTCCAGGCAAGGCGACAGGCTGACAGGTACGCTGCTGTACTGTCAACACCAACCGACAAGCTGTGTGCCCAGCTGCAGGCGGACAAGTTCTTTCACCAAAAAATCATTTGCCTTCCTTCCTGACACATCCCCTTCCCCATCGCCACTTCATGAATAACCCAAACCATGAAATTAGCCCTTAAAAATCTTTACCGAAAGACTGCAGTGCTGAGCTCGGAGATCTGCAGCTCCTGCGTGTGGCTTGCCACGGGATCAGCTGCTACAGGTGACACAGAGGGGCGGCAGCTGTGTGTTGCGGGCACACACACCCGCCCGCCCTCCCGCCTGGCCGGCCCTCCGCCTGCCGCAGGCTGCATGCAGACTGTTTGCTCAGCTGGTAGCGTCTGGCCGGCCACTTCGCACGGGCGCTTCAGAAAAAGTGACTTTCCAAGAGTTTTCAGGTGAAGAGTTACTCCTGGGACTTAATATTATTTGCATTTACCACACACACACTTGTCCCCAGAACTGTGGGCATTTGTGTTTATAGTGCTTTTTAAATTTATAATGATTTATTATTATAAGTCATACACATAAAAACTGCTGACCTCCAAGATTTGTTTCTTTAAATTCCAATTACAATGCTTCAGGGCAAAAAGGTACTATTGTTAAAATAATGCTTGAAAGCCTGACCCTTAGATTCTGCTAGAAGTCTCTCAGAAGCCGGATCTGGGGTACGACACTGCCCTCCACGCTGCCGCTGATCTGAGGGGTCACGGACACTCCCGAGCAGAGCTCTACCCTACATGAAGCCAACCCGATAAACAAAGGCCTGATTAATTGGGGGGGGGAATAAATCAAAGAGTGTGAGTATTTGCTTTAAGTAACACACTCGCCCATGACTTCAGGAAGCGATTTATATACAACCTGTCAAAAGTTCATTGTCTTCGTAAACCGAGGAATGCCTGCATCCAAGTTACATGAGAGAAGCAGAGACCCACGGAATAATGATTCCAAGCGTCCTGTTCATCCAGAAATATTCCATCACCAAACTTCTCTGTAAACCACACATTCATTTCTAGTGTGGGTCAAACTGGTATCTTGAACGCACAGTAAAACAGTCTGGAATCAAACACTTTAACCTTTACACACACACACAGAAAAGCATCTAAGACACAAATGAACGGTTTAACAAAATGATAAAGTGACACCTGCAGCCAACATCTGGGTGAGGAAAGCAAACCCTGCCAGGGTCCCCAAAGCCCAAGGTCACTGTCAGTCTGCCGTCCCTGGTGTTCAAGTCCCAGGTCTGCATGACGGGCTCTGCTGTTTGCTGACCCGTGTGCCGGTCCTATGTGCACGGGACAAATGGAGTCACACATGTATCTGCATGTGTTGGACTCTGTTGCTCAACGCTGTACTTGAGAATCAACCATGTAATTACGAGCACACGCGTTCTGTTCATCTGCATTGCTGAATGGTTATGTCACCATATGAATACACCATGATTTATCCAACCACCCCACTGCTGGTGGACACTTGGGTGATTCTTGGTCTGGGGCCATGACAAACAAGGCCACTCGGAACAACCTTATACATTTGTCCTAATACACATAGGCACACAGGCACAGGATTCTCCACGGCATGCAACAAGAAGTGGCACTGCTGGGTCAACGGGTACGTATGTCACACAGTTTTCCAAAGTGCTTGTACCAATTTACATCAAATATTTTTCACAAGCCAGTATTTTACTTCTGTGCATATACAAGAACATCGACTCCGATGGCATTTCCACAATCTGACAGCTGCAGGTGTAACTACTGAACACTGGCAGCAGAGAGAAAACCGCCGGTCCAAGTCAGGGACACGCTGTTAAAAAAAACCTCCCAGCTGGTAAAATCTGCTCGCTGCAGCCACTACGGATAAGAAATAAACACGAGCAGGAAGCTTTTAGAACGTATGTATGAGAAGCTATATAGTGTGAGGTTCACTGATGTCCCACCTGTGCGACTGTCCACATAATCTTGGGCAAGATAACTCTTGTGCCTCAGTTTCCTAACCTAGAAAATGGGGATGACACCTATCTCATAAATTACTGGGAGGATTAAATGAAGTGATGTATGCAACTCCTTAGGGATAGTAAGTGCTCTATCAACGTCAGCTGTTGTTATAATTATATTGTCTACGACTGAGACTATCCGATGGGTAAGCTTCTACAGGAGAAGAAATGCATATAAGGAACTACCTAGAACCTGGTGCAGAGAGAAATCAAAAGATCATTAAATGTTAGCTACTTCTACAAACATTAACGTCCTTGGAAAGGAACGAGGAACCCCCTCGAAGACCGGTGTGTAAGATAAGAGTACAGAGGCTTGGCGTGGGGTCACTGCGGCTGAAGCCAAAGGTTACTGCACGGAACAGAGAAGACGTACCTTCAGCCTGGCCTTTCAGACTGACATGAAAATGGGAAGAATTTAAAAAATCATCTCGTCACATGCAGGACTGACCATGATGACACTAACAAAGCAGGCAACAGGGCAATGTAGAGCTCAGGTCCCCAGCCACAGTGATCCCTTCTCTGCTTAAAGTAATGAAAGTAAGTTAAGAATGTGACATTACTGGCCTAAACCCGGTCCTTTCAAACAGTCTCATGGAAGGCTACTCTCATACATTTATGCTTTCAGAAAAACTTCAGAATATTCCCGGCCAAATTCCCAAACATCCACTGAATGTTTACTGGAATTGCATTAAACTTACAAGTTAACTTGAGAGAAGTGACATCTCTATAATATTGAGTTTCCACCCAGAAACACAATGTCTCTCTCGACTTTTTCCAGACCTTTTATATTTCTTGGTAAAATTCTGTGGCTTCTCAGTACAGTTACTATAAATTCTTATTAAATGCACACATGCCTTGGAAACTTACATTTTTGTTTCCAGTTCTGGACGGGGGACTTGATATACATTGTTTCCAACCGGTTATTGCTGACATATAGGAAAAGTACTGACTTCTGTGTATTTATTTTGTCACTGGCCACCTTATAAATTTTTTACATAGTTTTAACTTTTAGGGGGTTGATTGACTCGGTAGACTGCTGTCATCTTCAAATGATGGTGACCCTGTCTCCTTTCCAGAATTCAACCTCATTTCTTTTTGTACCAGTTAGACAGACCCTCCAGAATATCTCAGCCAGGTTTCACTTCACATCCTTGTTCCTGAATTCCACGGAAACACCTGCAGCCCCTCCCTGCTGTGTAGGTTGCTGACTGCTCGTTGCAGGAACTCTCCCTCCTGTGGCCAGAGGAACCTTCCTACCCCTCGTTCACTGCAAGCCTGTAGCAATAATGGATGTTGAATTTTATATGTGCCATTTATTCTTGAGAGACAACCCACTCACTAGTGATTTTACCTGAGACACAACACACTCACTAGTGATTTTATTTGGTTCAAGAATAATTCCTTGGTTAAATGTACCGTAAGTAAGCTAAGTTCAAAGGATGCTACAACGGCTGACTTGAACTTTTTTTGACTGAAACAACTGACTCTTTCCTGGATGTGGCAGCCCAAAAGAAGAAGAAACACTGACTATTAAAGAAAATGGACAAAAATATATTTATCCACTAGGGAATAGGGTTTCCATTCCTAGAGTGTATTCTATTTCACTATTAATCATATAATCAAATATATGCTTTAGAAAAAAATAAGATTAGGAATTCGTAACCATGAACCTTTATTTTTGTATTTCTTTATCTTTGTTTAAATCTCTAAAATTCATTCTAGCTAGAGATTTTTAGGATTCTGCAATTCTTTTAAGCTACAGCAAGTAGATTCTGCCCAAATAACAGAACTGAAACCGAACTAGGGAACAACTATAAAACAGAACAAAATGTCAGAGGCAACCATGCTCAGGAGATGAAGAAAGGCAGTGGACGGCTCAGAGCTGGACAGGAGGACGCTCGGGCAGCCAGCCCACTCTCGCTCCGCTCTCCACGTGGGGACAGTCTCCCAACCGCGGCACAGAGTAGGGGGCCACCAAGCTTTGGAGACTCCACCACAAGGCAGCGGCTGTGCTGACTCTGCAGGCAGGGAGCCCTTGGAGAGGTCCAGCACACCACCAGAGCAAAACAAGCCAGTGTGGATGCACTGGAGAGGGAAAGAGAAACAGCCTGACTTCACCCACGGTGTCACTCCTCCCCGAGGTGGAGCAGCTTAGGGCCAAGAGAGACCACCATGGCTGACTTCCCCCGAGGGGGACAGTGAGAGCGCCGGGGTGGGCACTCCGCTTCCCCAGCTGTGCGGGAAGCTGCCAAGGAGGCTCCTTTCTCTCTCGCCCCATCCAGAGCCGTGGGCTGCATGCCTGGGGGCTCGGAGTGGCGGGGAGAGTGGCAGGTAGCTAAACTGATGCAGACCCTACTGCCCCCACTGCACACTCCACCAACAAGTCCACCTATACGAGCCGCTGGGGACGCCTCACCTACGGAGCCCCAGCTGGCCCATGGGTGGCCCCAGCGCTCAGCGTGCCTCACCCACACGCACTCCCACCCTGCGGCCACTCCTCTGTGTGATCCCCACGTGGTGAGAGCAAGCTCTGACGGACGGCTACTGAGCACGTGCAGAGAGCCAGCCTGAGTCTGTGGAGGGAGAGACCACAACCTTCAGCTTGAGCTCCACTCCTGGGAAAAGAAACAGAGGCTGTCATCACCCAGCCGGGAGCTACGGGGCAGAGAGACGGCACAGAAGCTGAGGAATTCTGCTGGAGGAGGGAGCAAGAAACAGCAAGAAACATGGGGCGAGCGTACGCATAGCAGATGAGAAAGCCTCAGAATCCCTAGCAGGGCTGGTGGAACTATTTATCACCCAACGTCAGTCAGTAAAGACTGGAGGAGAGGGCTGCTACTTCAAACGTGAAGACAGCAACATAAGACTCAAGCAACAGGGGGCTTCCTGGTGGCGCAGTGGTTGAGAATCCACCTGCCAATGCAGGGGACGTGGGTTTGAGCTCTGGTCTGGAAAGATCCCACATGCTGCAGAGCAGCTAAGCCCATGCGCCGCAACTACTGAGCCTGCGATCTAGAGCCCGCAAGCCACAACTACTGAGCCCACATGCCACAACTACTGAAGCCCACATGCCTAGAGCCCGTGCTCCACAACAAGAGAAGCCACCGCAATGAGAAGCCGGCACACCACAACAAAGAGTAGCCCCTGCTCACTGCAACTAAAGAAAGCCTGTGTGCAGCAACAAAGACCCAACACAGCCAACAATAAGTAAATAAGATAAATAAATTTTTAAAAAAAGACTCAAGGAACATGAAAAATCAAGAAAACATGACACCACCAATACTCGTCCAGTAACCAATACCAAAGACATGGAGAGCTCCAATTTACCTGATAAAGAACCCAAAATAGCTATTTTAAGGAAGTTCGATGAGCTGCAAAGAAACACAGACAGTTCAACAAATCAGGAAAATAACATAAGAAAAAAATGATAAGTTTAACAGAGAGATAGAAACAGAAGTTCTGGAGCTGAATAACACAACCAATGAAATGAAAAATGTGACGAGAGCATCAACAACAGAACGGTTCAAGCGGAAGAAGAATCTGTGACGTAGAAGACAAGACCTTCAAAATTACCCTGTCTGGGGGGAAAAGCATGGATGAAAAAGAGTGAAGAAAGCCTACGTGATCAATGGGCACCATCACGAGAAGCAATCTACAAACTACTGGAGTCCCAGAAGAAAAGAGGGAGAAAGGGGCAGAAAGCTTATTGAAAGAAATAATGGCTGAGAACTTCCCAAATCTGGAAGAAGATGTGGACATCCAAGTTCATGAAGCTCACAGTTCACCAAACAAACTTCACCTAAGGAGATCCTCTCCAAGACACACAATAATGAAACTGTCAAAAATCAAAGACAAGAAGAGACTCTTAAAGCAGCAAGAGAAGAGCGCCTTGCAACTTCCAGCTATCCCCATAAAGCAATCTGCAGATCTGCCAGCAGAAACCTTACAGGCCAGGAAAGAGGGGGACAAAATATTCAGAGAGATGAAGGAAAAAATTGCCAACCAAGAATACTCTATCCAGCAAAGCTGTCCTTCAGAAATGAAGGAGAGATAAGACTTTCTCAGATAAACAAAAGCTGAGGGAGTTCATCACCACTAGATCTGCCTTATAAGAAATGCTGAAAGGAGTTCTTCAGGCTGAAACTAAAGGACACTAATTAGTAACATGAAAACATGAAAACATACAATACACTGGTGAAGATAAGTATACTGTCAAATTCAAAATACTCTAATGCTGGCCTCTTGCCTTCGAAGATGGCCCACACTCTGCCTACGGAGTGTGTATCTCCCTGAATAAACCTGCTTTCGCTTTAAAAATAAATAGATAAATAGGTGCATGTATAAGTGCAATTATTTTTCTTGAAATGTAGTATTAACCAAATTTAAAACATTTCATCTGAAACAAAATGCTGATCTTGAAGGAAGCAATCTCAAGATGGGACCTCATAGTTCTTACGTCATGACATATAGTTACTCTTAGATTTATGGCTGTTAAATAAGAAGCCATAAAGTCTCAAAAATAGCATATTTGTCAACTGTAGACAATCCCGTGTAAATCGTGCCTTCTAAAGTGTCACAGACAGAGAAGAAATGTCACAAAGCCTTATCCATGTCTAGCGTTTCTGCTAAAGCCAAACGAAACAACAACAACAACAAAACTCTAGTACTGTAACGTGATGGAGGTATTAACCACTTAACTCTAGTATAAAGGTTCGAGGAAAGAAGTATTAAAAATAACTAAAGCTACAATAATTTGTTAATAAATACACAATATAAAAAGAGGTAGATCACAATATCAAAAACATAAGGGGGAGTAAAAGGGTAGAGTTTTTGTATGCAATTGAAGTTAAGCTGTTATCAGTGTAAAACAGACTGTTATATCTGTAAGATGTTTTATGTAAGCCTCAGAAAAAAACAAAGCAAAAAAAAAAAAAAAAGAAAAAAAAAGCAGAGCAAAAACCTACAGTAGATACACAAAAGATAAAGAGAAGAGAATCAAGGCACACCACTATGGAAAATCATGAATTCACAAAGGCAGGCAGAAAGAGAAGAAGAAAGGAACATGGGAATCAGAAAACAACAGGATGGCATTAGTAAGTCCTTACTTATTGTAATTACTCTACATGTAAATGGATTAAATTCTCCAAGCAAAAAGCACAGAGCGGACCCAGCAATTCCACTTCTGGGAACATATCTGAAGAAAATGAAAGCACATGTCAAAGAGCCATCTGCAGCCCCACGTTTATTGTAGCTCTATTCACAAAAGACGTGGAAACAACCTAAGTGTCCATCAACAGATGAATGGATAAAGAAGTTGTGGGATGGATGGATAGATAGTTATACACAGTGGAATATTATTCACCCACACAAAGGGAAGAAATCCTACCATTTGCAACAACACAGGTAGACCCTGGGGCATTATGCTAAGGGAAATACATCAGGCGGAGAAAGACAAATACAGTATGATGGGGGTAAGGGGAGAAGGAACTGGAGGAAGGTGGTCAAAAGGTACGAACTTCCAGTTATAAGACAAATAAGTACTGGGAATGTGATGTACAACACGATGGTTATAGCTAACACTGCTGTACAGTATATATGAAAGTTGTTAGGAGAATAGATTCTAAGAGTTCTCATCACAATGAAAAAATTTCTTTTTTTTTATCTATAAGAGATGATGGATGTTAGCTAACTTGTTATGGCAACCATTCCACGATATATTTAAGTCAAATCATTACACTGTACACCTTAAAAGTACACAGTGCTATATGTCGATTATATTTCAATAAAACTGGGAGAAAGAAGGCATAGAGTGGCTGGAAGGATAAAAAAAGAAAAACAAGACTCAAGTACCTGTTGCCTGCAAGAGACTCACTTCATCTTTAAAGATACACATAGGCTAAAAGTGAAGGGATAGAAAAAGATATTTCACAAAATTAGAAACCAAAAGAGAGCAAGGGTATCTATACTTGTATCAGACAAAATAGAGTTCAAGCCAAAAACTCTTAAGAAGAGACAAAAAAGGTCATTATATATACTGATAAAGGGGTCAATTCATCAAGAGTTTAAAACAACCATAAATATATATGCATATATATGCATTATAAATATATATGCACCCAACATCAGCACACCTAGGTATACTAAGCAAATACTAATAGGAGAGAGGAAGATAAACTCTTGGGCTCAAGCTGCCCCATCTGACCTAGAAGTTCCATGGAAACAGAATTCTGAAAAAGTATCAAGCCTCCTACTGAGTCCCGTCATCAAGGCAAGAAAACCAGTGGCCATTCTGTAAAGAGGATGGATGGCTCTGGGAGTTCCCTCAGACGACCAGACCGGAGGCGCCAGGCTCAACAGATGGAGAAAACTGGTATCAAGCACTCAGAGGAACTTAAATCTAAGAAGACATTCCCAGGAAGGACCCTTGCTTTCCATCCAAGGCATCTCCATGGCATCTCTATGGCTATAGCATTCACATTTAAGCATCAACTAATACATCTTCAGGGACATCAAAGTTATTAATATCCTTTTATGTCATTTTTATTACATCTCACATTCCTCTCATCTTTTTACAAGTCTATATTTGTTATTTAGATTTCTCAGGAGCTCAAGATTAAAAAGGTATGTGCAGGCATTTCTTGTAAAATATTGTTAGGATGATCTCACCTTGGGGAAGGGGGGAGAGCCATGGGGTAAGTGAGTAAGCTTGGAGTGGCTAGGCTCATGCAAGCCAGGGCCAGCAAGAAACAGTCCCTGCTCCTGAAACAGCAACCTGGGCAGACGCACCGGCGAGGAACAGGCCCCACTCCCTGCATGTCAGCAAGAGGAAGAAGCTATAACTGGAGCACACAGGCCACCAGGCAGGAGGTAGTGCATGTTCCCTATTGGTTAGGACGATGCTTTTAGGTCTGCCTCAAGTCCATAGCTCCACGGCCCCCCCACCCAAATGAGCCAGGTCCAAGAAGGCCACTGCTACCACCCAGGGATGGAGGGAGTGGACAGGCTCTTTCCTCCCCGGGCACTGACCCCAGGTCTTCTAAGGGTTTAATGGGATCAGCCCTTGTGCACAGGAACCAGAAGTGGAGGCTAAGCAACTCCTACCTCATCCCTCCAGGGGTCAGCGAACACCTGGCGCAGAAGCTTGAAGGCACCGTCTCATTCCTGGCTGTGCATCAGAATCACCTGGGGAAGTTTTTAAACATACGCACACCAGGATCCTGCCCGAAGACTGACCTAGGGGTGTGGGGCAGACCCAGCACCAACATTTAACAAGACCCTTTGGACAGGGCTAAGGCACAGACTGTTTGAGCAGATGTACCTTAAGGAAATTTCAAAGGATACAGGGTTCTAAAGTTCACTTGCTCTGTACTTTATAATCACCTCCCATGATGTAGGCAGTGGAAGCAAATGAATCTAGGTTTAAAAATACACTTTAGAAGTGCTTTTCTCTTTTCACTATCATCTCTGGAAATGCCCATTAGGATCCTTAAATTATTTTGCTTTCCTTTCCATCCCTTTACTAACTAACTGAATTTGCTACTTTAAATGTCTTGCTAAAATATTTATCATTTTCTATTGAGCCTACTGCTCCAATCTGTGCTTATAATTCTGGCTCCAGTTTTATTTTTTCATATTTAGACTTCTAAATTCTTACCATATCTAATGGCTCTAAAAATACCAGATACAATAATCACACCCAAATTAAGCATTAACCCCCGAAGGCAGTTACTGGGCTATGACCCCAGTGAATTTCACAGCTGCTGGCATGGGAAATGGAGAAGAAATCAACACTCAAGCCTGTAACTGGAAGTACCCGGATATCAGAGGTCTTCAGCAGAAAATACATTCCGCAGAATTCATGATCAGCATAAGCAGTGTGCCCAAGGCTAGGAGGAGCAAAGGAAATGCAAATAAAGGACGCTGGGTCCCAGACACCCTGAGGGCGCTGAGGACAGTGGCAAGAGTGCTGCAGGTGCCCTGCAGACACAGATGGCACAATTAGGTCTTCTTAAACCGGGACTCATTATTCTTCGCTCCTCCAGCACTCGAGTCAGTCCAAAAACACATTCTACAATTCCAGGTGGCCACCGATGCCATGAAGAGAATAGTCGGGTCGGACTCTCGTGGGTGAGGGGCTGGAGGGAGGACTGGTGTAGCCGGCAGGCAGGGAAGGCCTCTGAAGAGGCGACATGTGAGCGGGGACTTGAGCGGGGATTTCTGTGACAGGTCCTGATACTGGCCACCAGCCGAGAGGCCGGAAGCCGCCGGCCCACAGCACAACCCAGGGGAGGAGGCGGCTTGCCCCGCAGGAAAGCAATCAGGAAAGCAAGCCGCTAATTACACCCTGACAACAGCCCCGCCCCACCTCCTACGGACAGAGGGAGCACAGAGGGGACAAACCTCAGCTCTGGGATCCCGCCGAGCTCTCGCAGGGCAGCTGCACCCAGTGTCCCTCCCAGGGCTTCCCGGTGTGGGGGGTGGCAAGCTGACCCACGTGTGTAGGAGAAGGACCCCTACCCAGGCCTCACTGCCCACGACCTATGTGCCCCGCAGGCAAGAGCATGGGAACCTGTGACTGTCAGCAGCTGGGGACCAGGAAACCCTGTGAGCTCCGAGCTACTTGTTCTCAAGCTGTCGTCAGATAGGAAGTGAGCTCCTGCTTCTGATAGCAGCCCTGGGGAGAGGAGCCCCCGAGGGGACCAACCTCTGTCTGAGAGGAAGGAAGGGCACCCAGCCTCAAGGCTCCATGAAACCTCTGTGAACCAGATCAGTCCTCTGACTTAAACTGTCTAGGGCACAGGAAAAAAGCGAATTTTATAAAACCAACATAATCTTGATCGTAACACCTAATGACAATACACAGACACATTCGAACAAACACCCCAGGTTAATTTCACTTGAATAAAGATACAAACTTCTATTTTAAAATAGTAGTAAATTGAATATAGTTCTGCAGTGGACAAATAATAGTCTATGACCAAGCAAAGATTATTTTAGGAATGAAAGAATTGCTCAACATTAGGAATTCTATTAATATATGACAATCTCAACAGTTGCCAAAAAGATATTTGATAGCATTTAACGTCCATTTCTGATTTGATGCCTAGAACAGTGCCCAGGATATGGCAGGTGATCAATAAACGGCTGGTGAGTGAATGAACACTGACTTGGATTTTCTTTGGCTGCGCTATGCGCTGTGTGGGATCTTAGTTCCCTGAGCAGGGATGAACCCATGCCCCTTGCAGTGGAATCGCAAAGTCTTAACCACGGGACCACCAGGGAAGTCCCGAATACTGACTTCTGAAACAAAATAATTTATAATCATAAAACAAGTTTATATTAAGGTTTTTTTTTTAAGGGTAAATAAAAACTAGTAACAAGTGTCCAACTTAAGAAATTAAAAAACAAAACAGAAAAAACTCAAAGAGTAGAAGGAAGGAAATAAAGAAAACTTGAAATATCAGTAAAAAGTAAAATCAAAGATACAAAGTGAAGATCAGCAAAGCCACAATTCGGTGGTTTTAAGAGAGTGACAAATTTCTGTAAAAAGTGATTTTAAAAAAAAGGAAAAAGCACAAATAAGTAATATTATTAATTAAAAAAAAAAACTAAATTACAAATAGAGCAGATGTTTAAGAGTTCTATCAAAAGCTTTTTTGCGGGCTTCCCTGGTGGCGCAGTGGTTGGGAGTCTGCCTGCCAATGCCGGGGGCACAGGTCTGAGCCCTGGTCCGGGAAGATCCCACATGCCGCAGAACAGCTGGGACCGTGCACCACAACTACTGAGCCTGCGTGCCACAACTACTGAGCCCGTGTGCCACAACTACAGCAGCCCGTGTGCGTAGAGCCTGTGCTCCACAACAAGAGAAGCCACCGCAATGAGCCCACGCACCGCAACAAAGAGTAGCCCCCGCTCGCCACAACCAGAGAAAAGCCCGTGCGCAGCAACGAAGACCCAACGCAGCTGAAAAATAAATAAATAAAACAATAAAATAAATAAATTTTTTTTAAAATGCTTTTTTGCAATAAGCTTGATAGTTTATTTATTTATTTATTTATTGCAGTACACGGGCCTCTCACTGTTGTGGCCTCTCCCGTTGCGGAGCAACAGGCTCCGGACGCGCAGGCCCAGCGGCCATGGCCCACGGGTGCAGCCGCCCCGCGGCATGTGGGATCCTCCTGGACCGGGGCACGAACCCACGTCCCCTGCATCGGCAGGCGGACCCTCAACCACTGGCGCCACCAGGGAAGCCCCAAGCTTGATAGTTTAAAAGAAATTAATAACCAGAACTGACTCAGGAAGAAATAGAAGCCTGAATACGCCCATAATTAGTACAAAAATAAAAGCAGTAGTTTAAATTTTTCCCACAAAAGAAACACCACACTCGGATGGTTTCACAGGTGAGTCCCACCAAATTGTCAAGAAATATATCATTCCATCATCTACAATCTCTTCCAGAGAGAAGAAAAGGACGCTCCCCAATTCATTCTTAACCTGGGGACAAAAACAAGACGAAGACCACATGAGGAAGAAAATCAGGGGCCCATTTCACCCACGAATATAAGTGGAAAAATACTAATCAGCAACTAGAATCTAGCAGTGGATAAAAAAGATAGCAGATCACAGCAATGCTGGTTGTATACCAGGAACGTAAGAATAGTTTAATATGAGAAAAGCTATAAGTGACATTTATCAAATTAAAAGAAGACAACAGAATCATCTCAATCAATGCGGAAAGAACATTTAATAAAATCAACACCCATTCAAGATAAAAGCCCCATACTGGGAAAAATCGTACCTTCTCAACTTGTTTTTGCTACAACAATATCAGGAAGGGGTAGCTTCTAGAAGCATGTCCATTAAAAATCAGGAAGGAAACAAGATTGCTCACTCTCACGACTACTAGTTCATTACTGCCCCAGCCAGAGCAACTAAACCCTGAAAAGAAAACCGTGAGGACAGGGAAGGAGGTGAAGCCGCCTCGACTCGAGGTGGCACACGGGCTGGGGTCAGAAGGCCTGGGTGCGAGTCCCCGCTGCGCGCTGACCAGCCCCTCGGCCTCCTGGACCCCCCCCGTCTGCATCTCAATATCATCTACCTTAGTATCCAGTGGCTATTACAGCACAGACCACAAAAGCATCAACAGACGCATTTTGAACGTAATCAGTTTATCAAGGAAGCTGGTTATGAATCAACAGCACTCCTACCTACCAGCAACAAACAGAAAACAGTTTGTAAACATACAGCACTTACAATAACTGAACGAACTCTGGAGAACCCAGACAGAATCTAACAAGAGATGTGCACAACCTCTACAGAGAAGATCCTCAACATTCACGGGAAGACCCAAAAGGCGGCTAAGTAAACGCAGCATCTTGTGCGTGAACACACCCACTGAACCCAAGAAGCTGGTTATAACGTTTACACGGCAGTGGAAAGGGCCAGTAATAGCCAAGCTCCCAGACGTGGGGCCTTATTGTAAAGCTACAGGGACTGAAGCAGGGTGGACAGGGCAGGGCCAGCGAGACAGTGCAGCCCACAGCCCACAGCCTGGCCCACCGCCTGCTTTTCATACAGCCCATGAGCTGAGAATGGTGACCTTTCACTTTCTTAAACACTTGAAAAAATATTTAAAGAATAATACTCTGTGACACACACGAAAGTCCTATAAAATTCACATTTCAGTGTCCATAAATAAAAGTTGATTTACGGATACGTTCATGTGCGTGTTGTCTACGGCTGCTCTCACTACAATGGCCACATTGAGTACTGGGCACAGACTGCACGGCTCTCAGAGCCGAAAATATTTACTACCTGGCCCTCTACAGAAAAAGTTTGCTAGCCTCTCGTGTAGAGAATCCAGGAAGAGCCTTCATATACAGCAGAGGCAGCATTGCAGATCAGTGTGGAAAGGAGGAAGAACTGGGGGGAAAAATTGTAGCTCTACCTCAAGGAATACAGGAAAATCAACTCCACATGGATCAAGGACTTAAATGTCATAAGAAAGCATTAGTTTTTTAAAGAGAAGAAATACCTTTCTGGCCTTAGAAGAGACAAGGATTTCTTAACGAAGACACAGAAAGCACTAATGACAAGGGACAAGACTGAAGAATTTGACTAGATTAAAATTAAGAACTGAGTAATCAAGAGACACTGAAGAAGGACAAGGAAAAGTGAGTAAATGACGCCGTTCATGCGACTTGACCTCCCTTGACTCTCTACCCCACTACCTGCTACTGTGTTATTTTTCTATAAAGCTGATGTTTTGAAAGCTGTCTTAAGGATTTCACATTTAATTCTGTAGCCCATTCAAATTCTCTTTGCTTAACTGGTTTTAATGCTCAATTTTAATTCATTTTGTTCACACCAACGATACCCACTACAAACATGTGAGCCACATATGTAACTTAACATTTTCTTCTAGTTTCGTTAAAAAAGGGAAAGTAGGTGAAATTAACTTCAATGAATTTTTAATTAACATTGTCCAAAATCTTGTTTCAACATGCAGTCAATATAAAAATTACTAACGAGATGGTTTCTGTCTTCTTTCCTTCTATGTCTTTTATAAACCCGCTGCGTCTGTTAAGCTTACAGCACACTTTTCAGTTCAGACCAGCCACTTCCGGGTGCCCAAATGCATCTGACCAGTGGCTCCTGCACTGGTCAGGCCTACCTTCCCCTTTCCAGAGGGGTGGGCTTGGGCTGCTTTTTTGATCTCTTAGTTATCTAGACAGACTATATTTTAGGCAATCATTTTTTCCAAGAAGAACCCAAGAGCAATATTTTTTGAGCCCTCGCATTACCTGGGTACGTCTTTCATTATTTCTGCATATGAGACGCCAACCTGACTAAATAATAAGAACCTTGGGTCAATCTGTTTCTCTCCAAATGCTATAACCACTATTATTATTCCATTTTCTTCGGGCATTTAGGGCTGCTGAGAAGTGTAAAAGCAAATCTGACTTTGGTTCCTTTGAAAAGAACCTATTGGGGCTTCCCTGGTGGTGCAGTGGTTGAGAGTCCGCCTGCTGATGCAGGGGACACGGGTTCGTGCCCCGGTCCGGGAAGATCCCACGTGCCGCAGAGCGGCTGGGCCCGTGAGCCATGGCCGCTGAGCCTGCGCGTCCGGAGCCTGTGCTCCGCAATGGGAGAGGCCACAGCAGTGAGAGGCTCGCGTACCACAAAAAAAAAAAAAAAAAGGACCTATTGTTTCTTGCCCTACAGTATACCTATAGAATAGTTAAAAACAAACAAACAAACAAAACCTCAATCCCAACAATACTGCCAATATTGTGAGTTCTCTTTTTACCCAGAACATAACAGCCCTTTTAAGTGCAGGCCCACCGCAGGTTAAGCTTCTTGCTTTTGTGAAAGTACCAAAGCACCTCTTAAAAAGCATACTTTTATGTTTAACATCACATTAATCTAGGTCAGAAAACCATTTAAGTGTCATGCCTATCACACTTTACTTGGAAATCTGAATTACTGTTCAAACTGCAAACTTCCAAGTTGTGGCAGAAAACCGCAGAGCAAGGGGGCTGTGTGCCTGCTCTCCACCACCCGGCGGCCGGCGGTCAGGCCATCCAGGGCTCTGCGCCAGGAGAGCGCCACTGGAGGGGCTGGAAGCACCAGCCAGCAGTTAGTATGCGGCTCCCGAGGCCGCAGCCCCTCCTGTTCATTTCATCTCTGCCAAGGGCTTCCTCACATGTTAGCATTCCTTCTCCTCCATGTCCCTCTTTCTCTCCTAACTTTTGTTCAGTAGCTCTGAAATTCACCTAGTCAACAGGTAATGATCACTCACTTATGTCCAATACTATGCGAGCCACGGGAGGGGGAAATGAGATGCCTTACCTTATGAGATTCCCATCCGAGGGAACGCCAGTAAGTGGCCTTTCCTGGCTCCTTTCCCTCCTGAACCATTCAGCCCTGAAGCCACGAGGTGGGCAGAGCAAGGAAAGCATCTGCAGGGGTGGGAAGCCTCGCGGGCCCAGGGTGGGGAGGGGAAAGGGAGGAAGCGGGCAGCAGTCAACGCAGGCTGCAGAGAGGGCAGCCGTGCGGGGAGGCTGGCTAGTCCAGGAGTGACGGAGAGCTCGTCCACAGGGCAGCGGTCACACTGTTGTTCTGGCAAGGGCTGTTGGAACCCAAGGTGGGTGAAGAGGGCAGCCACACAGGCCAGGGGTGACAGCAGCAATGGGGACCGGCTACATGCAAGGGGGAGTCATGTATAAGCTCATCTACAAAGGAAAACGAGAGCCAGGTTTCACACTGTTGGAAAAGAGAAATACAAATACAGAAGCAGAAAACTGGCGCACACACACACACACTCACTCACACACTTTTCCTCTTTAGCTCTGACCAGCGAGAGGGCCTGAGAGCAGAAACACTTCAAAAGCAGTGAGCACACCTAGTGAGCAGATCGTGGTTTCTAAAGACCCTTCTCCACTGCACGGAACCAGGGCTGAGGCAGGGAAAGTACAGGCAAGGCCAAGAAAGGAAGAACTCAAAGAATGACAGGGGCAGAATGAAAGGACACAGAAGCCAGTCTGAAGGAGCCCCCACTGGCCAAATCAGAGGCCATCTGAGCGTTAAAATAACGATAAAACTAAATTGGAAACCATGAGCCCATAGTGATATAAATAATTAAAATGAAAGTTAGTGAAGAACAGGATACTTACGTGGTTCCAAAGCGCTTCCCCACAAAGTATTATTTACTACAAAAAGTAACCTGCCAGTGGAGAAGCCTGGCAGACACCGTGAGATCCGAGGCAGAACGGGACAGATTAAAACACATGCCCCGTGACGGGACCCAGTGAGAAGAGCAGGGCCTTGCTTCTGGGCTATTCCCGCCCAAGACGGTAACAATGGTAACAATGTAGCAGCGCTCATTTCCTGGGGAAGGTGGCCCTGTTGTAGTGCAGAGAATGCCCCTGTTCAGAGAACTTACTCAGGAAAGTATGCGGGAGTGATAACAGCAATTTGTTCTCAGAGAGTTCAGAGGGGAAACTTCTTTGTATTGTACGTGCAACTTTTCTCTAAGTGTAAGATTACTGTGAGAATTAACTGTGGCAACATATCCAGGCACGTGGCTCAGGGCCTGGCCCATAACAGAAGCTCACCAACCCCGGGGCACGATGACTGTTGCTGCCACCCCAGGATGGGCTTCGGAGAAGGCCTTCCTTCCCTAGAAGCTAAGCCGGCTTCACCCAGTCGAGGGCTGAATGTGGAGCCCAGACTAACCCGAGGAGCAGAGCGGGAGTGGCCCTGGAAGGAGGGCCATGACACACACTCCTTTTTCACTTTAAACATCCCCATCAGTCATCTCTGAAGTATCTGAAAGTGCTCAAAAGTGGTCCTCACAACTTTAAATGTCTTCTAAATCTGCTTTTCTTCAAAAGTAGCTTTTAAAATTATTTAAAAGTATTTTCTTTGCCTTGTTTAGCTGTTACTATTACAACATAATTGTCTATCATTTTTCACTGCAAGTGACTCTATCTGTAGTACGGTCAAGCTTTTAAAAGCTACCTGGAAACCTAATCAGTCTCAAAGATATTAATATGCGGAAATTACTCCTGAGTTTCAAAACCTAACAAATAAAACTTTTATAGCACACCTTGTCTGTAATATGCGGTACACATGGAAGAGTATTAGGATACAGTGTATTTATTTGTAAATAATTTATAAATAGCGATGTCTAAAAAATACACATTTCTACTTTATTTTAAGATCTGTTTTTCTTTAAGGGATTTAAGAATATTCTCTAAAATTTATAGCTTATGTAGAGCAAAACCCTGACATAAAACAAGCCCTTCACTAAGTGGCCATCAGTCCTGGCCTCTGTGACAAGGATTATGGAAAGGCTTTATTCGTCATTAAAGGGTTCCGCCTGCTGGGGAGAGAATGTTTTAGAGATTTGATTAGAAAACCTTGATAATGCTCCAATATGAAAAATTATACATGCGTCACTGCTGTAAGTAGGAAATCAAGTATTTCAATGCCAAGCATTTCAGTTTTCCTCGACTACAGCACCGCTGTGACCCGGACCCCAGGAGAGCGGCAGGGCCGTGCCCTTGGTTCCTCCAGCTCGGTCTCGCTGACATGGCCATGTGGCCCAGATTACATTAGAAGCTCAAGGAAACCTAATTTATTCATCCAGGTCTGGTCCTTCCAGCAACAGAGCTTCCCTGGAAGCTGCTTTTCAAGTCATAAGTAAACACATAGGAACAATAAAGAGAGGGGAACTAGCAAAATAAAATAAACGTGTTTCTCACTTAAAACAGTAAGCACAAATGGGTATGTTTCAGGATGGACCAAAATAACTAAGAATAAGAATAGTTACCAGGAAATAAATGTCTTTGTTTAAAGTGAAGACAAAGACATATGGATTTCAGGATTAAACCAGTTCTAGGAACGAGCTGCTCCACCCAATCCACACAGCACAGGTTCTGCCCCTGCAAACTGGGGGGTGGGGGAGGGGGCGGTTTCTGGTGAATCTGAGATGTGTCCCCAAGCAGCCCACGGGCCCTACTGCGTTAAGACCCTCTGCCCAGGAGCAGAATAAGAGCTGGGCCCCAGGCCTTGGGCGTGAGACCTCAGCAAGGTACGGAGACGCCCGGACCCCAACTTCCTCAGCAGTGCAGTCCTCCCCCAGTATCCGGGGATTGGTTCAGGCCCACCCCCGAACCCCAGACACCAAAATCTTCGGATGCTTAAGTCCCTTATGTAGAATGGCGAAGAGTTTGCATATAACCAAGTCACATCCTCCAGTATACTTTAAATCACCTCTAGATTATTCATAACACCTAATACAGTATAAATGCTACGTAAATAGCTGTAAATTTAATGTAAATGCCATGTAAACAGTTGCCAGCACTGCAAATTTAAGTTTTGCTTTTTGGAACTTTCTGGAATTTTTTTTTCTTGAAATATCTTCTGTCTGAGGTTGGTTGAATCTGTGGATTCAGACCCCACGGGTGCAGAGGGCCCACTGTAAATCATCGATGGTACCGGGCAGGGCTCGGCACAAGGTGGTGAGGTTACAGGAGATGCTGCATGGGGAACGTGACTCTCCTACCTCTGTCACCCACGGACCTGCAGTCCACCTGGACCAGCAGAGACAACTGGAGACCCGCCCTGCAAGGCTGCTCTATGCTGGGCTTCAGGGGACCAGGCCAGACCTGCACCAGCAGGCCAGCCGAGGCAGGCTGAGCCGGCAATGGCTCAGCTAGATCATTTTTACGCCACTCCTTGTAAGCCTTGATTTCTAATGTTTTTTTTTTTTTTTTTTCTTAAAAAACCGTTTCATGACATCTCATGGATATTTTCTAGTCTTCCTACCTGCACAAACTAGCGAGAATTACCCTTCAGTCAGGGCAGCGCACCTGCAGTCTCTTCCTGTCGACCGAGCCCGAGTCTGGCAGCTGGAGCTTCTGTGACGTGTGACGAAATCTCTCTTATTTGTCTACCTTCTGCTCCCAAGACTACCCCCTGCACTTTTCTACAGTCAGTTTGTGTAAACTCACTCTGAATCCTAACCCTAACCAACTGACGTCCACCCTGTGGCTTCCACAGCACAATCCCCTCCTGCCTTCATGAACGCGTCACAGTGAGTACAGTTAACCCCAGGCCCCACACTACCCCGTAACTGGATGTCCACCTACAGGCTCAGGCTGTCAAGATCCGTCAAACTCAAGGTATTTTTTATGCAAAGCACAGAACTTTGGAATTGAGGCCAAAATTACTTAGCGTGACAGAACTAAAATCTAGGAAAGTATAGATACAATATGATATGAATTTTAAGTTGACATTTTGAGTAAAAATATTTGTCACATCATTCACTGAGTAAACATATTAAAGAGATGATGACCATTCAATTTGGAAATGTTTATAGGACTATAGCTAATTCTTATAATCCAAGTTGTTAAGTCACATATATATTTTTTCAGGTAAAGTTTCCTCATCCACATAACAAACCACATCACAGGATATAGAGAGAAGGCCTACGTCCTCATAATTATCTTCACAAAGTTCAGATACAGACAATGTTTTGATGGTTCCTAAACCACTTTTGTGGTCTATAATATATCCATGGTATATTATCTGTAAGTATTTTGAAGTGATACTGTTGATAATTCTGTTTTAAGTTTTTTTTTTTTTTTTTTTTTTTTTTGCGGTATGCGGGCCTCTCACTGCTGTGGCCTCTCCCGTTGCGGAGCACAGGCTCCGGATGCGCAGGCTCAGCAGCCGTGGCTCACGGGCCCAGCCGCTGCGCGGCATGTGGGACCTTCCCGGACCGGGGCACGAACCCGTGTCCCCTGCATCGGCAGGCAGACTCTCAACCACTGCGCCACCAGGGAAGCCCCTGTTTTAATTTTATATTCAAAACTCCAAATCCCCAGCCTGTGTATTGGAAAACACTGCACTACTTGGGAATGTAAAACTATCCCCTTATTTCCAAATAAAGAAAGAAAGAAATACAAAAACCCTGTAACTCTTCATGATTACAATCAATTTCAGGGGTTCCCCAGTTTAGCTATTAAAAGTCTCACCAGTGAAGAAATATCGTAGCATACGTTCCCTTTTATTTCTTTCATAGCAATTTAAACAGGAACAATATTCTTAGCAAAAGAACATCCAATAATACTAGGACCATGAACTTCCAAACTAAGAATACATTTATCAGGCGCAGGATTTCAGTTAAGCAGGGATTTGGAATAGCAGTTTTCTAACAGGGTTAAGAAATTTGTAATGAAATTGCACCATCTAGCTACCAAAATAAGAAATAACTTGACGATCTATCCAGATCACCAAAGGAAAAGAGAACACGACCGAGACCCCTGACTTTCATATAAGAATTTAGGTAATTACTATTAGCTATATTCTACTTATTACAATTAAAATATAACATGTTTGTGATAAGATCATTTTATCCATCAAGAGGCATTTCAAGATACAAGAGGTTCTCATATGCCCAAATAAGTGCTTCTCTAAGACAGTCATCCATAATCTCTATGATGTGTGGGTGCTACCTTAGGTCCTTATGACAGCTTTCCTTCAGAAGGGCAGTGAAATACATACATGCAGGTCCAATTCAACACACGCTCAGGTTCCCATCTGAAGAGATGTATGACCTCTAGCAGTCCCAGTACAACACATGGTTTATGTGACTGAGAAGATGAAGAGAGTAAGATCACCAAAACTTTAAATAAACGAAGAGAAAGAAATCTACGAAGAGAAATAGACTCTCTGAGTCCATTTCAAAATAAAGAATTTAAATGCAAAGAAAAAGCATCTGAACCTTAACATTCACAGAACAGATATAAAATGAAAAAACACCCGAGAGAAGACTGTATAAAAGGAGATTGAAAAATTAGGAGTGAGAAATCTTTAAATGGTAGTTTAAACTGAGTGAACCATCCTTGACACTGCTGGTTATTCTCCCAAGCATCTTCATTTATAAAGCTGAAAAAGCAAGCATTTTTAAAGCATAAGGAACACTGTCATAAAACTGCTTTTCTGGTTGTTTTTCAAAAACTTCATAAATCTGAAGGAAAAAAATACTTGGCATGGGCTAATATCGTACTATTAACAAAGTTTATATTTCCTCTTGAAAAGAGAGCAAGTAAGTCAGGATGATGAAGAAAATGCTCAAAGCAATCTGACTCACATATTTATTCTATAATGTATTCCTCAAGTCCATTAGCACAATAAGGAACGGCTTTTCTTCCAACACAACTTCAAAGACAGGCTGGAGAGATGCCCAGATTACAAATATGTACTTCCTTAGCATTGAAAAAAGTGCTCCTTCCAAAAAAATTAAAAGTACCGAAACTAAGGGCACACTACAAGTTACGTGGGAGCAAACACCTACTATTTGAATTTCTGAATAAGGTAGAGAAGATAAGCAATTAATATTATGATTAATACACAAAAATCATAGATAGACACGGTCTGCACATAGTCGTCCAATCACCTCTCCGTGAAATCAGCAGTGTGCACTGAAGTGTGGACACCAAAGAGAGAAAGTAAACATGCTCTGCAAGCACTCTGAAACATTTATAAAAACTGACCACAAACTAGGCCACAAGGAAAGTCTCAATTCCAAATAATCAACATCATACAGACCAAATTCTTTGAACATGCAACTATGTTAGATACTGCTAAAAAAAACACACAACTTTTTAAAAACCGTTATGTTTAAAAACTAAAGACCAGGGCTTCCCTGGTGGCGCAGTGGTTGAGAGTCCGCCTGCCGATGCAGGGGACACGGGTTCCTGCCCCAGTCCGGGGAGATCCCACATGCCGCGGGGCAGCTGGGCCCGTGAGCCATGGCCGCTGAACCTGCGCGTCCGGAGCCTGTGCTCCTCAATGGGAGAGGCCACAACACTAGGAGGCCCACATACCACAAAAAGAAAAAAAAGAACAAAAAACTAAAGACCAGACTCCTAAATAGCCCACATGTTAAAGAAGAAATAACAACCAACTACTTCATATTAAAATTCAAGGAGTTTTTAGTATTCAAAAAACTTTAAACTTAAGGATATAAAGCATGCTTAAAGGGAGATGTACAGTCTTAAATATATTTGTTTAAAATTATAAAGACGAAAAATAAATGAGTTGTGTCTTTTACTCAAGAGGCTAGAAAAACTAAACACCCAAAGAAATTAAGAGGAAGAATAAAGAGTAGATATCAATGAAATGAAAATAAAAGTGAATATCTACAAAACCAAAGGTTGATTCTTTGCTAGAGGGTGTCTCCTTCAATAGTTTTTTCAAAGTCTTATCAAAGGAAAAAAGACGCAAAAATTTTGGAAGAAAAGGAAAACTATAACCGTAGATATATTTTTTAAATCATAAAAGTATCTCGAAAGATCTTTTTGCCATGACTCCGTAAAATGTGCATGAAATAAGCAACTTCCTAGAGAAGCTCCGTGGAAGGGACTGCTGGTTGACCCCGTGTCTGACCTCCCTACTTACAGCAAAGCTTCCTGCCCTGTGTGCAGCCCACATGTGGTAGCCGTGCTGGTTCCAGAACCCTCGGCCCCTAGCCAGGCAGGCAGCCTCCGCCACTTACCCAAGTGCCTTGCAAAATCATCATTTTCTGACCCATGCCAGGCAATGAGAAAATCTGGCAAGTTGTGGTCTGTAGTGATGGAACCTCTGACTGCTAGCTAAGCAAACGGATGCCTGGAATAAAGGTGTCACTTCACAGACCCCTTCGTGACAAAGATCTGGCCAATATAATGTAAATGGAAGTAGTGTGCATCACTTCCATTAATAGCCTAAAAGAGAAGAGGTGGGCCCTTCTCCTACTTCCCTTTTCCTTCTTGCTGGCTGGAACGCAGTCGCGAAGGCTAGAGCCAACAGCCGTTGTGGCCCACGAGGTGCCCTGAGGAATGGAAGTCACGCGTGGAGGAAGGAGGCAGAAGGGTCTGGATCACCACCGCCTCCAGACTGACTCGGGACCTTCCAGCCCACTTTAGCCACTGTTGCTTCAGATCTTTCCTGCACCCACAGGTAACCCTAATCCTAACTGATTCAAATATTAATTACCATAATAAACTCAAAAAGAAATAGGAGATAGAATAGACTCGCTTAGGAAAGTGACTTGGTAAAGCAAACAGAAAGGACCAGTTTGAGAGAACAGACGAGCCAGCAACAGAGACGCCAATACTAAGAAGAGTGAGAGAGGAGGAAGACCCGCAGTGGAGACAGAGAGAGGTGACCGGCACGGAGCAGGGGTGACCGGCACCGAGCAGGGCGCCAGAGAGGCACGCTGCTGTCCTGGGAGCCAAAGGGAGAGGGCACATCCAGGAAGAGCGCCCAAGTGAACCAGGTGCTGCCGCTAATTCCAGTAAGATGAGGACTGAGCATCACGAGGAGGATTTACCAACCAGGAAGGCAGGTGACCTTGACGAGAGCAACTCAGAAGAGTCATTCACAAGAGGATGGGAAGGGGTGAACTGTAGCTGGTGAGCACATCCAGTTCCACTGCGGAGCTCCGCTATGTGGGGAGGCAGGCAATGGAGCAAGGGGGAGCAGCCACAGCAAAACCAAGAAGGATGAAAACAGTTCCAGTCAACATCACAACAGGACCTTCCAATGGAACCACACAGACTGATTCTAAAGCTCATGCAAAGCCAGAAAGATTTAGGAGTAATAGCCAAGACAACCTGGGGTGTGGGAGGAGTGGAGGGGAACAATTAGAACGTCTTTCCCAGACATAGAAACACAGGACTTAAAACAGCAGAGCCCAGAAATACACCCACACACGAGGGGTCTGGGTTCACTAGAGGGCAGCACCACTCACAAGGAGAAAACAAGCAGAGCCCTACCCACGACATAAACAAAAACTCCAGATTAGAGACCTAGATGTAAAAAAGAAAACAAACTATTTTAAGAAAACTATTGAGACCATCTCTACTACCAGGATAGGACAGTTTTTTTTTTAAGGCAAGAGCAGAACAACTTATAAAGAAAAAGGCTGATTAAATTTTATATCAAAATAGAAAAGTTCTGTATATAAAAAGACATTAAGTTAGACAAGTAACAGACTGGGAAGATGTTTACAGCATGAGACACAAGGGATTATTCCATGACACATGTAATATATGCAACCATAACATATACCATATATGATATTTATTATTATAGGATATATGACATATGCAACCATTTTACACACACACACACACACACACACACACACACCAATAACAAAAGGAAAAACACCACTAAAGAAAATGGGCAAAGATGTGAACAGGCAACACACGAGAAGAAACCACAGTGTCAATTCCAAAAGCCACAAGTGCTGAAAATGGAAAGATTTTTCATAAACTTGGCACCAAAACTCATGTGAGGTTATTTTTAGCATTCTGCCCACCCCCTTAGTGGGACTCTTAATCCATGCTGTTGTGGAACTGTTCCTGCATCTGATTACCTCTGGCCTCAGGAGGGATTAGAGGATATACAGCGTATGTACCGCAGCACGTTTCTAAAACCAAATACCTCTGGCACCAGGAGTTCTGCATACAGGACTGTGACTGAACTGACACCAGACGGTTGATACGAGGCCAGAGCAATCAATACAAAGCCCCTAGCACAGAGGGAGGCAACAGGTGTGTGTTGCTATTAGTATTAAATTAAAGAAACAAGAAGATACAATCGTACATCCTTCAGATTGGGCAAAAAATTTGTTAAGGGTGACAATTTAACAAATGATGCTGGAACATTTGGATACCATATGCAGAAACAAATAAATAAACTTCAATATACCTCGCATTCTATACAAAAATTAACTCAAAATATAAAACCTAAAACTATGAAACCTCTAGAAAATATATGAAGAAACCTCTATGACTGAGGGTTAGGCAAGACTTCTTAGACACAACACCAAAAGCACAACCAACCAAAAGAGCAAACCCCTACATTTGACTACTTTAAAATCCTAAACTTCTGCTCTTTGAAAGACGCTGTTAAGAGAAGGAAAAGACAAGCCACAGATTGGATGAAAATATTTGCACATCATGTCTGATAAGGGTCTCGTATCCAGAATATAAGAAGAATTCTCAGAACTCAACAGGAAGAAAACAACCAGCCTAATTTTAAAAGGGGCAAAAAAATTTGGACACTTTACCAAAGAAGATATTAGAATGGAAAAATAAGCACAGAAAAGACGTTCAACATCATTAGCAACTAAGAAAATGCAAATCAAAACCACAGGAAATTAAAAAGACTGGCCACACCAAGTGCTGATGAAGGTGTGGAGGAACTGGAACTCAACTGCTGGCTGGAATGGGAGGTGGTGCAGCCACCCTGGAAGACAGGCCGGCAGTGTTTTAAAAAGGTGAACACACGTTTACCACATGACCCGGCAGTCCCACTCGTAAGTACTTACCCAGTGGGATGAAAGTATTTGTCCACACAAAGACTTGTTCACAGCAGCTCTGTCTGCAACAGTCCCAAACCGGAAACAACCCAGATGTTCCTTGGCTGCTACGTGGGTCAGCGCACGGCAGTACACGCACACCGCCGACTACTCACTACTCAGCGGTAAAAGAAAAAGTGAACTGTTGATACACGATGCAACGTGGAGATATCTCAAAACAATCAGGATGGATAAAAGGAGCCAGACCCAATAAAAAGTATATACCAACTGAGTCCATTCATATACAGTTCTAGGAATGCAAACTAAAGTGCCAGAAGGCAGATGAGCAGCTGCTGGGGACTGGGGGGGGCGCATGGAGAGAAGTGGGTGGGAGGGATGCCCAAGGCCACTTCTGAGGGCGGTGGGCACGTCCGTTATCCTGGCTGTGGCTGCACGTTGTGTGGCAACAGAGGCTTTCATTCCACCTGGAGAACAAATCGGTACAGCCTTTGACAGCACCTGGTGAAACTGCAGCTCTGCCCGTGCTCTGGCGAGCGATTCCAGGTCTGGCACGGCCTCTAAAGGACGGGGGTCGCAAATCACAGGCCCAGGCCTGGTTCTGCGGTTGTGAATAACGTCTCATTGGAACGCGGCCACACATCTGTTTACTGGTATCTATGCTACAGCCGTTTGCAAGCTCGTCAGCAGAGATGAGACGTTACAATGGACACTGTATGGCTCTGAAGCCTTAAATATTTACTATCTGGCCTTTTACAGAGGACGTTTCCTGACCACTGCTGGAGAGAGACACTGGCTCTTGTGTGCCAGGGCACACGCTAAGGAGCCCGTGGAAGCACTGTTCACAAACAGCGGAAGGTTGAAGAATCCTAAATGTCCATCAGTAAAGGAATTAATTACTGACAAACACTGGAATACCATTCATCAATTAAAATGAATAAACTAGAAACATCACGCTGTCTGAAGAAAGCAACTTGCACGACAAATCAACAACAGGATAAAGTTACAAACTCACAAAGCAATGCAGATACACGTAAAAGTAAGGAGCACACCAAACGCATCTTAGTGGTTTTGCCCTCGTGAGAACAGGATCAGAGCGAGGACAGAAAGGACTTCAACTTTCCCAATACATTTTAACTTATTTTTGAAAATCTAATTAAAACGTTTTTAGAAGACCCACAAGTTAAATTTAAATCTGATGTCTATAACATACCAAAGGAAAAAGAGCAGAGAAACTTGCTGGCTTTTCCCGCCCAACTGTAATACACATCGCCCCTGACTTCAGAACACTCACAAACTGTACTCCTTTAAAGCCCCAAATGTTCACCAAACGAGGGAATTTCTTCCCTTTTATCTTCTGAAGTCAGAAGATCTACTAATCTGAAATCTACTCTTCAGAGGAAACTGAAACACAGGCCTACTGTGCTTTGCAGAAAAACATAGCTATAAAATTTAAAGCAACTGAAGCTTCAAAGGTTACCTACAGTAACAGCCCGAGGCCCACACTGGAGGTTCCCGACAGGGTTGCAGAAACACTGCCAGGGACACCGGGACAAGTCCTCAGGCCTATGAAAAGGACTATGACATATTAAAATTCCACAGCAACAGACAATAAACTGCAGAAAGAGTTTTTCTCTTTTCAGAAGAGCTGGCGGTGGTGCTGCCGGCAGAACTCAGGCTACGCTACTCTCCCGTTACTGCTGTAAAGGGCTCCCTCTAACGGCGGGCTCTACCATGCAGCTCTCCTCAGTAGCTATCAATCCTGCAGGCCGTATCTGCATGCCAAACCAGGACATTTTAAGCAAAATTATCTAAAACAAATAACCGTTCATTCAACTGCAAGGAAAGAAAAGTGTCTGTGGGAGTGTGTGTAAAACTTACTGGAACTGCTGGCTGCTGACAGAGCAACTAACCAAGAAACTTCTGATAAAAACCCAAAACAGGGCTTCCCTGGCGGCGCAGTGGCTGAGAGTCCGCCTGCCGATGCAGGGGACGCGGGTTCGTGCCCCGGTCTGGGAGGATCCCACATGCCGCGGAGCGGCTGGGCCCGTGAGCCATGGCCGCTGAGCCTGCGCGTCCGGAGCCTGTGCTCCGCAACGGGAGGGGCCACAGCAGTGAGAGGCCCGCGTACCGCAAAAAAAAAACAAACAAAAAAACAAAATGAAGATTTATTCTTATTTTTTTAAGGCGCGATAACGGAAACCTCCCCGTGGCATTTGAGGCACACTACCCGGCCTGCAGGTATTCACCCCAGGTCACGTGCCCAAGGGTAGTGGCTGGTAGGAGGCCGTGGGTTCCAACAAAGCCACATCACACACCTGTAAGGGAGACGGCTGGAGGCCACATACAAATAGCACGTGTATTTAAAAGCCAGCCCTGAAAACGTCCCCCGACTCTTACTTTGTCATCAGCCAGGGCCATGCAGACAGCCTGCCCACTCTGTGCAGGGAGAAGGGATGCACCCGGCAGGAAGGGGTCAACAGGGGGTCAGAGCAGAACAGGCCTTGGACCCTGACTCCTGAGCTCCCAAGCAAGGCCACTGCCCTACCCAGGACGGGACTGGATGTGGGTCCAGGGAAGCAACGTCGCCCCCCAAAAGCCCCAAATCTTCTATCCTCCCAACTGGAGGGTGGGGGAGATGGGAAGGGGATTGTAAACATGTAAACAGACATTACTGATAATCACAACATTTGAAAGATGCTCCTAGTTTTCAAATGTAAATGTGTGAAACAGACTGCTAAAATGCCACTGTTGACAAAAATCATTTTGTTACCTTCTCTCCAGGTTTGGGTGACTGCTGCAACTTCTCATAATCTTTCTTAGTCTCCAAAATTTTTTTGACAAGTCCTCCTGTTGAAAACCAGTGGTTTTATGTTAAAGTGATTCTCTGCCCTAAGAAGCTATCCTGTTCTAAAGGGGTGGGGGGCTGGGGGTGAGGAGGGATACTTAGTTCTTATCCTTTCTCTCTCTATACTGAAACGGCTTCAGATAATCATTGTATGATAAAAGGTCAAAGCAATTCTCTCAGCCTATTGTAGACTAAGTACGAATACTTTTTTTATATTGGGACAAGTCATCAACTTTTTTTTTTTTTTAAAAGGATTACTCGTGGCATAAAGATCATATGAAAAACCATTTGAATATATCTTGTTTGGTACATTTGACCTTGGAACTATGTGAATATTTCACATAAGGGAATATTTTACATAGATAAAACAAAATTAAATCAAAAATTTCAAAGCCTAAAACTTGAAAGCAAAATGAAACTATAAACGTAACAGTATCGAAACCTTGAAGCATCATGAACTGTTAGCTCATATTTGAAATCGTGTATCCACTGAATCAGAAGCTGGAGCAGTGTCACAATCCGTGCTCTGCAGGACTGAGACCCGAGGAAGAAGAGGTTCATCTGAAACCCTGAAATCAGACCTGCCTCCTTCCCCTTGACCCTGTTCCCGCCCCACCCCCCGTTACAGCTATGCAGGCCAAACACACTTATCATCACGTCCACCTTCTCCCATCATGCCTTGCAACCAGAGCCCTAAGACCCTGGAGGTACATCAGAGAAAACCCACAGGAGCAAATGCCTCCCTTTTTCCGGTTCTGAGGGACCATGAAGCAAATATCATGAAAGAGTCCCTTCTAATTGCTCCTTGAGGACAGAAGCGATGGTGACTTTTTCATTTTGGTTTTTTGCTTTTGTTTCTTAATTTTTTATAAATAAATAAAAAGTAAACATAATAGTATCACGCTGGCAAGCATAACCGGACAGAGAAGAATCGGTTGCACGTCCCTAATGGGATGTGCACTGAGAACAAAAAGGCAAGCAGATCTGCCAAAAACGATCCTCAGGTGTTTCCAGTAATCACGTCGTTGTTAACCACCAGTGGTGTTGCTCTGAACTGCTGTGAGTGCACAATGTAGGGTAAAGACACAAACAGCTACTGCTGCTGGGAGCCAGGATTGGGGCACGAGACAGGAACGAACGTACCTGCAAAAATAAACTTAGGAAGAACCCTGCAATCATAAATCTAAGTTGGAAATACCAGTACAAACTCAGGATATACTTTCCTACAAAAAAAATTAGAAAACCCCCAGAAACAATGACCAACCCAGAAGCAAGTTGCAGCCAGGCTCCTTAGAGACACCAGGCAGGAAATACACAAAACGAGCCTGAAACATCTGTCCTACCATAAACAAGGAAGCTACAAAGTCCACTGGGACGTGTCAAAAGGCCCCCAAGGTCAAACACTGGACAACAGAACATCAAGGAGAAAACTGAGATGGACTGAAATGGAACACGTCAAGCGTGTTAAAAACCATGACATCATACAGACATCAAGCGCTTGCTGCGGCAGCACATATACTAAAATTGGAACGATACAGAGAAGATAAGCATGACACTTGTGCAAGGATGACATGCAAATTCGTTCCATATTCTTGTACATCAGCTACTCCAATAAATATTAAAAAAAAAAAACCCACCACCACCACCAAAGCCCTCGTTAGTCACCCCTGAAGGTGCCAGGAGACAAATGCACTATTAAGAAAACTGATCAATGAAGGGGAAGCACGAAGCTGGGCCTCGGAGCGGCGAATTCCTGCAGAGGGAAGCCTCGCAGTGTGGAGACTGCCCACCAAAACGTGCTGGAGGGGCGAGGGGGCGGGACGAGAATGGTCACCGTCCCCACAACCCTCATGAAACAACAGACTGAGACCAACCAACAAGCACAGAGACGGGCAGGTGTGATGAAGAACCAACACCACTTGTCAAGTGTTCTTGCCCGAAAAACCTGAATCTGACCAAGTCTCTAGAACCAATTTACAGGAACCGAAGCACATGGAAGAAACCCACAACACTGGGGTGTGACAAGCAACACCCAACGGTGAGGAACTCTGCTGGACAACCGACCAGCCTCTTCAACAAATAAACTACAAGGGGGATGGGGTGGTAGGGGACCTAAGGCTAAGAGCGGATTCAGAGTTAGATCCACCAGCTGCAAACACAGGGACCCTATTTGGATTCTGACTCATACAAACCAGAAGAAAAACACACAAAACCACTGGGAAAAAAAACAGGCATTTGATGATATTAAGGAAGGACTGCTTTTTTTATATATAGTAATGGAGTGACGGTTATGCCTTTTAAAAAAGAACATGTTTATGGCAAAAATGATGCTCTCCAGGACTCGAAAGCAGTCGGTGGAGACTGAGGTCAGACCAGATGACCACTCACCGCACAAGCTGCACGACCGTCAGGGGCTCACAAGACTATTCTCTCTGCTTCTATAAATGTTTGAAATCAAGGAAGACATTGTGCTTGGGAAGAAAACAATATGACAGAACTGTCGACCTGGGAAGGACTTCAGGGGTCATCCAATCCCACAGTCTAACCGTGCAGAAAAGAAGTGATGTCATCCCCACAACTGCCTACGGCTGCCCTCTGGGGTCCTGGCCACCCCCCGCCCCCCAGCAGCTTCCATAGCCTCCCAGAATAACCCACACATGGAGGAGGCATCCGTGCCCACGGCATCCCATCTACTGCTACTCAGACCCCTGACCAAACCCTGGCAGACAAAGCTCATTTCACCAGATCCTTTCACAACACACAGAGCAGACACACGTGTGCACACACAACCCCACGACTCACCGTGCTTCTCATCTTCTAATTCCACCGCCTGTACCTGAGCAGGAAAGGAAGGAGAAGAAAAGGAGATTCAGATTTGTTGGAATCTCAAACTCATGCTTGCATGCATCTCAGCAGAGGTGACAAAATTAAAGATGGCAGAGAACTAACTGAAACGCTGGAGGAAAATGCCGTCTACACAAATCTCTAAGTTGGAGAATTAATTCCAGTGCTGTCTGAGTGTGATTATTAAACACACGCTGTGGCTGACCAACCATTTCAAGCTCTGACGTCTCAGAGAGCTGCGGGGCGGCCTCCACCACAAACTGGTCGGCGTCCTCACTGTCAGAATTCTGTGACTCTACGATCACATTTGAGACGGTTTTACCACTTCCTGTCCTAAATGAAAAGAAATCAGATTAAATTAGAAACGTTCTCCAGGTCACACGTCCTCATCAATCCCAGCGTCCGGAACTGTGTCTGAGGTTCCCTGAGAGGAGGCCGGAGCTGAGACGCAGTCTGCGAACGTGCAGTCTGGGGAAAGCCGCCAGGCCCCGCCCCACTGTGCCACCCCGCCCCGCGCCGTGCCCTCCTCCCAGCCGAGCTCGCTGCGGGACCAGCCCTGGGCCTGCAGCCCCTCTCCAGGAGAAGCCCGGTCTCCCAAGTCGCAAATCTCAGGGCAGGGGTGGCACTCACTGGTGGCCCTGCTGGCCAGTGCCACCCCAGACCCTGATCCTTGGTCTCTCGCGGGAACACAGCAGCCTCCTCGAGGCCCCTCATTTGGCTGCTGGGTGCTGTCCCTGACCTACGGCCCCGCCCAGCACCCTCACTTACACACTGCCTCTCCCCGAGGGCCTGCCATCATTCTGGATCAGTCCGATGTCCACGGGCTCCTGACCTGGTCTCCCTGGTAACCGCCTCCATCCAAGGGCTCTCTCCTGCCTCCAGTGGCCACCGCCGGAACTGCCCCGCCTACTGTCACCCCGCGGCAGACCACCACCAGCTGCCTGCTGCTTAGGCACTGACTTCTGCTGCGCATGCACTTGGACCACAGCCCCCGGACCCCAACACTCCATGGCTCCCCACCAGCCCCTCCTGCCCTCATTTCTTCCCTACCAACCTGACACAGTTACGCTTCAACAAATACCCTTCAGCCCCTGCCACTATCTCTCCAGCGCATGTACACACGCGTGCACACACACCCTTCAGTGGGATGGGAGGTCCAGAAGCAGTCCCTGCACTTGGGTGTGAGCTCTCAACACAACACCCGCTTCCCACTAACACCTTCGGCTCCACCCCCAGGGTCCTCAGACACTCCCAGCCGCCCGTCCTGCCCCACCAGGACCGACCTTGTCTCGTCCTTGGTCTTCCACGCCCTCTGTACACCCCGTCCGGCCTACATCCCACCACCTCCAGCTCCCGAAACCCTCCCCACATCCTTCCCCTCAGCAAACCCTCCCCACCCTCACCCTCGCCCCCGAACGCTGCCGCCACGTGCCTGCCCTGCGAGGCCTTCCTCCTTCTGGCCTCCGACCGCCAGGTCCCGAGGAGGATCGAGGTTTTCCTTGGGCTTATGGAGGCTTCCAGATCTTTCTCCCTAAAATCTCCCAACTCTGAATCTCACGTTGTCAGAGATTCCCCGAGAATCAGAGTCTCGTCCTGAACCCCATCATGAGTGCCGCCACCTGCCAATCCCGGGCCTCACCCCGCACTCCAGGCTCCTGGCTTCACTCTTGAGGATTTCAAGGGCTGAGAAATCACTCCCAGAGTGATGCCTTGTCACTGCCACTGACAGCAAATGCTTAACCGCGGATCCAAGCACGCACTCTGTGGCCTCCCCCACCCATCTTCCCAGCTCCGGCCGGAGAACAAAGTCCACGCGATGCTGAGCCATCACTCCACCCCACGTGCCCTGGGAGGCACGCCACAGACCTCTGGGGTGTGGCTGCCTGTCCTCCACAGGATGCTCAGCAGCATCCTTGGCTCCAAGCCCCACCTAGAGGCCAAGGGCCTCCCCTGCACCTCCTCCCCAATCACGGTGCTACAAAACGCCCCCAGATGTGGCCCCGGGCTGGGGCGGCCCCCGGGTAGGACCTCTGCCCTCGCCCGTTCACCAGCCCCTCTCGTGGAGGACACTATCCACCACCTCCTCTCTCCTCTGAGCCCTGCCCCTCCTCGCCCAGACTCGCTGTTGGCTCAGGAGAAAGATGAAGAGCCAGGGTCTCACCTCCTGGGATCTCGCCCACCCACCAGCCCCCCAGCCTTCGCTGAGGCCATTCCCTCCACACGTCCTGGTCCACCCAGGGGCTCTGTTCCCACAGTCCCCTCTCCCCACCCCGCAACGCCGGCATCTCCAGTCTCCCCCTCTCCACTGGACCATCCCCCGCACCACAAAAATGTGCTAGCTGGCTCATCTTAAAAACAGAGACCCCTAACTTCCCTTGACATTGCGCATCCCTCCGCTTCCCCCGGCAACCATACGTCTACGCCGCCTCCAGGCCCCGCCTCCCGTTCCATCTGAAGCCCACTCCGACCAGCCTGTTCTCATCTTCCTAGTTTTTTGTTTTGATTTTCTGTACTGGATCCACAGGTAGATTTGTAAAATTTATAAAAGCCCTGCCTGAGGCTTGTCTTTATACTGCTGATGACTTTCTGACCACCTTTTGTTTTTTAATTTTTGTGCAATTAAGCCTTAAAATTTTTTTATCCTATTTTTCCCCTAATTGTTTTCATGCTTAGAAAATCCTCTATGTAGAGATGGGGGCAATCCACTTTCCCTGTAACTGTAAAGACATAACTGTACGAGCACGAACACCTGTGTTTTCCCTCACTTCTATCTGAAGTGTGTGGCACGCACGAGGTTTGAGGTGACGCTCTACCCCGGGTTCTCTTCTACTCAATAGCAGGTGCTCCCTGCGCCGTCTGCTGCCTGCTCCGCCCCCATCTCTCAGCACACGCACCATCCTCACCCGTCCCTGTCCCACCAGCGCCAGGGAAGCCCTGCCCCTCGGTGCCAACGCGATTCCAGGGCCTCACCTGTCCGTCGTCGGCACCTCCGCACTCTCCGGCCGCCTGACCCGGGGAGGCGCGGGCCGTGCGCTCCCGGGCCGAGGTATCCTCCTGAAAAGGGATACAAAACACCTGCACGTTTCAAAGTGGACAGATGAAAACCCACATTAACGTTAATGCTAATTTCCAGGCCACCATCAATATGCCAGTTAGGACACAGCCTGCAGAATATTAAGAACGTTCCATTAGCCTGACAAGTCTAAAAGTATCCATCTTCTAATCTTACATTCTCGTTCATTTTAAGGTACAAAAAGTAGTAACCTAACTATCAGGAATCAAACCATGACATAATTTAGCCTTAAGTACGAATTTCCCTAAATCTCTAAAACATCTACGTGAGCTAGTTACACCTCAGGTACAAGAAAAACAGTTTTTGCTTTCTTTGTACACACACTTCCTCACAATGAAGCCCAAGCATTACATGAGCTGTGGAAGGTACGGAGAGGAGCAGGGCAGCTGCCCGGGTGGGAACCAGAGCACACGAACCTGACGGCGGCTGGGAGCTCGCCTGGCAGCTCGGAATTCTCCGGCACCTCACACTTCTCCTGGCCAGAAGGTCCAACGTCTCCTTCTGGACAGGCAGCAAGCCAACCAGCAGTTCACAAAGAAAGAAACAAACAACTAGTAAATATGTGAAGAGACAGCAATCAAACAACTGCAAATATAAATGAGCTTTTTTTCATCTATCATTTTTTTTTTTACATCTTTATTGGAGTATAATTGCTTTACAATGTTGTGTTAGTTTCTGCTGTATAACAAAGTGAATCAGCTATACGCATACATATATCCCCATATCCCCTCCCTCTTGCATCTCCCTCCCACCCTCCCTATCCCACCTCTCTAGGTGGTCACAAAGCACCGAGCTGATCTCCCTGTGCTATGCGGCTGCTTCCCACTAGCTATCTATTTTACATTTGGTAGTGTATATATGTCCATGCCACTCTCTCACTTCGTCCCAGCTTACCCTTCTCCCTCCCCGTGTCCTCAAGTCCATTCTCTACATCTGCATCTTTATTCCTGTCCTACTCCTAAGTTCGTCAGAACCTTTTTTTGTTTTTTAGATTCCATATATATGTATTACCATATGGTATTTGTTTTTCTCTTTCTGACTTACTTTACTCTGTATGACAGACTCTACGTCCATCCACCTTACTACAAATAACTCAGATTCGTTTCTTTTTATGGCTGAGTAATATTCCATTGTATATCTGTACCACATCTTTATCTATTCATCTGTCGATGGACACTTAGGTTGCTTCCATGTCCTGGCTATTGTAAATAGTGCTGCAATGAATATTGTGGTACATGACTCTTTTTGAATTATGGTTTTCTCAGGGTATATGCCCAGTAGTGAGTGGGATTGCTGGGTTGTATGATAGTTCTATTTATAGTTTTTTAAGGAACCTCCATACTGTTCTCCATAGTGGCTGTATCCATTTACATTCCCATCAACAGTGCAAGAGGGTTCCCTTTTCTCCACACCCTCTCCAGCATTTATTGTTTGTAGATTTTGTGATGATGGCCATTCTGACCAGTGTGAGGTGATACCTCATTGTGGTTTTGATTTGCATTTCTCTAATGATTAGTGATGTTGAGCATCCTTTCATGTGTTTGTTGGCAGTCTGTATATCTTCTTTGGAGAAATGTCTATTTAGGTCTTCTGCCCATTTTTGGGTTGGGTTGGTTTTTTTTTTTTGATATGGAGCTGCATGAGCTGCTTGTATATTTTGGAGATTAATCCTTTGTCAGTTGCTTCATTTGCAAACAGTTTCTCCCATTCTGAGGGTTGTCTTTTGGTCTTGTTTATGGTTTCCTTTGCTGTGCAAAAGCTTTTAAGTTTCATTAGGTCCCATTTGCTTATTTTTGTTTTTATTTCCATTACTCTAGGAGGTGGGTCAAAAAGGAGCTTGCTGTGATTTATTTAATAGAGTGTTCTGCCTATGTTTTCCTCTAAGAGTTTTATGGATTTTACATCTTGTGGATGAATTGCAAGATGCCCACATGAATTTCAACCATAAGCATACTAGAGTTCAAAACAAACCTCTTCTCGCCTATGTTTTTCTTCTTTGGGGATGTTATCTGCTGGTGCTATGTCCCCAACGATGCATTCTGCCATATCATGAACCAGGGCTAGGCGTACACATCGGTCTTTGTTAAGATGTTCATCTTTGGTCACCAGAGCCATAACTGCCATCCTATACATGTGATCTGATACGCTCTCTGGCTTCTGGACATTTCTGTATACCCAGCCAGTACGTGGGACTCTCTTGAGCTGCCCCACCAGCCGCAGGAACTGCAGCAGGTTCCGGGCCCCACGGCCCGAGATGGGCACAGCCATGCGGCCACCAATCGCAACACGTTTCTCATCTATCATTTTGATGAAGTTCAAACAGACACTTGATATCTAAATTTGGGGGGAGATTTGGGGAAACGGGCACACTCAAACCCTGAGAATACAAACTGGTTTAACTTCTCCAGAAACAGAATTCAAAAGGTAGGTCAATCAAGTCAGCAATTTAACTTAAAGGAAATACAAGCTAAGGAAAGAAGCGGACACGTGTAACCTCGTGTCAAGACGCTCACCCATCAGCAGTTACAACAGTGACAGACACTACGAAGCTTCAGGGAGCTGCGGTCTGTGAGACCCTCGTATAAAACAGTCGTCATGTTAATGTACGTATCATCAGTAGAGTAGGGTAACGTATCTGATCACTGCACACACAGGTGGGCTCTAGAAGGACACCCGTTAGAGTTACGAGCAGGGGCACTTGCTTTTCATTTTCTTCTCCATAGTTTTCTGCATTTTTAAGGTTTTTCACTTTGGCTCTGTACCATATTGTTTTTATAATCTGAATAAAGTTTTGTTCATTTTGATAAATATTTAATCAGTAAATAATAAGCCCAAGCTATAATATTAAGACAATTAAATTTACTCTTACTATTTAAAGTAAAAGGACTTTATACATTAGAAAATAGTAAAATCAGAACTTGATTATTGGAAATACAGTTTACACTCAGGAGGAAATTCTGAAATGTATTCTTTGGAAACATATTTTCATAAAATATGAAAATTAAATCTTAACTTGGTGTAGTTATGTTTCCTTAAGTTACTTTCACTAATACAGTTTGTAAAACATAAACCTGAGAGTACATGTTAATAACTATACACACGTACACAAGTTACACCAAACAGATTTACTCAAGGCTATTCCTTACCTGCATCACTAGGAGAATCACCTGGGAAAAAAAAAAAAAAAAGGTACATCAGAAAATCAACTTCTGTGTTAGGAAACCTCAGTATATTAAATGAGCAGAACAGGATTAGAGAGAAATACATAATTAATAATTTTGGATGTCTATTGGGGAAAAAAGGGGTCATTTCCTCATAGCCTTTTTTCTAGTTTCCTATTGCCACTGCTTTATCTTCAAAGAGAGAACAAACAAAACTATGAATCAGAACATGTTATTACATGGAAACAGGAAGCAGCGATGAGAAGAAAGTGTATCCATCAAAGAGATGAATGAAAGAAACAGAAGAGGGAGAAGGTGACAGAGCCTCGAAGCCACGGATGGACCGACTCCATGTGTGTGGGACGAGCCAGGGGTGAACTGGCGAACACACCTTGGGGCATTTTCCAGGCTCTGGATGGAAGCAAAGAAGAGCCCGTCTTACATAACTCAGCAGCGAGTGTTTCTCCATCGGCTCCTAAATTAGAAGAAAGTGTCTCTGCTCCACACAGGCCTGCCTTGGCACTCTTCCCCCAGGACCCTTCAAGTGCCACTTTATGGGGACAAATGTGACCGACGCGGCCACAGTCAACGAGTGAAGCATTGCAGGGGTGGGTGGACCCAGGAAGGTCTCTGTGTTACACTCCTAAAATGCATGAACACGTGTGCAGAAGACCCAAAACTCCCTGGATTCAGGTGAGGGCCTGGACAGACACCCCCCGGGGATGGGCCCAGCTTACCCTCAGGACACACAGACGTGACAGACAAGCGCCCCTCAGACCCCGGAGCTGTGCACCGGCGGGGGGGACCTCGAGCGCTTTGGGTGGCCTGTGGACGCCGTGGTCAGAGCCACAGAAATGCTGCTCCAAAGAGGGCGGCTCTAGGGGTGCGGGGGCCCGCTTAGGGCATCGGGGGGACCCGGGAGCCCTCCAGGACTCCATCTGTGTGGGACACAGAGTCTCCCGGAGGTCCCGCCCCACAGAGGGACAAGGTGAGGACAGGCCTGGGGAGCGTGGCTCCAGACAGAGCCTCTGGAAGACGGGGTGACGGGGGTTGCCCGGGAGGACACACAGCGGCCGCAGCCGCCCTCCTTGCTGCCCTGTCGCCTGGTGCACGGGAAAGAGACCAGCGTCAGAGCCGCTGGGCCCCCGGGGCCCCGACGCCACACCTCCAGACTCTCTCCAAAGCCCATGCCCTCGGTGTCGCTGGGGACAGGCCGTGGGTCCCGGAAAGGTGGCTGAGTCATGAGCTGATGCCCAGGTGGTGAGGGCACACGGCAGCCCCGCCCACAGATCGGCCCGGCCCCTGGGCGCCCCGTCCTCACGGATGCCCAGGTCCTCTGCGGCTCCACCTCCTCCCCAGATCCCGGGGCCCGGACGTGCAGGCGCTCTGTCCCCCTCGGATCCCTCGTCCCAGGTGAGAGCACCCTCACAGCCGGCCGCGCCCCCCTCTGAGCTTGGGAGCCTGCCCTCAGGTGTCTGCGCGCCTCGAGACTCTGCCGTCCCCCCTCCCCCACCACTCCACAGCCCAGGCCGCTCTCGCCTCTGGACCACGCGCTGCTCTGCCCACGTGGAGGCCATCTGAGTAGGGCTTAGCCACTCATCGTAAAAATGCCATCAGCTTCCTGCTGCGAAGCTCCCTGACGTGGCCACTGGCCCCAGCTCTCACCCCTGACCCTGCTCAAAGGCTCTCCCTGACCCTCCCCAAGAGAGTGCAGAGTCCCTCCCCCCAGACCACCCCCAGCACCCCTTAGGGCACCTACTGGCTTCTGCCCACTCATGCACTCACTGCCTTAGGGCCTAGCACACAGTAGGCCTTCAACCAACATTTTCTACTGGAACAAACTGACAAATGTCGGCCCTCACCTGGCCGTGCCCCTGCTGCCCCGGTCCCAACACCCTGCACCAGGCCCGGCACTGGGGCACGTGCACCCCTCCATGCTCGAAGGAGCTCCAGGGCCTTAAAAAGCAAATGCTGAACTTGGACTTTACCACGACTTTTTTTTTTAACTGCTGAGAAAAATTATGCCAAAAGCAGAACCCCACTGAGGTGGGACTTAAGACACTCAGAGAATGTCACAGACAGAAAAGTCACAGTCGTGACAGCGCTCTGAGCTGCTTAAAAGTCCTCTTTGGACCTGAAACCTGGGGGATGCAGCTCGGCCTCTGGGACCCCCAGCAGCGACTGAGGCTTGTTCCTGTCGTCCCGACACCCCGGGCTTTCCCACAGTATCTCAGGAGGAACACTGGGGACACAGGACAGTCTGCTGCCATCAGGCAGTGACTAGAAGACGCTTTCTAGTTTCTGTAAAAAGGCAGAAGTGAGCCATTTGCCACGTTCAGTCCTGATGGTGCGGAGAACGAGGGCCTGGACTCTCTGGGGGTGTTAGAGACTCAGGGACCTGTGGCTGCAGCCGTGGCCTCGGGCTGAGAGGCATCCACACAAGCGCGCCACATCCAGGGCGCCGGGTCTCCCTCACGGGACAGGAGTGGTTGACACGGGGCCCCTTTCTCACCTTTCTGCTTTACTGCTGGTTCTGGCTCAGCACTTTCTCGCGGCAGACTAGATGAATTAGCATCTGAAACACTAGCTGAGTTAGTATTAGCTTCCTTTGTTCCTGATGTAAGACAGTTAAATGGGTTATTAAGATGGAACTGGTCATCAGGCACCTTACTCATCTGTGCTCCCCCACCACAAGCTTCCCAAGGATGACCCAGGGCAGCTTCTAGAAAACGCACCTAGAACACCCCTCCCAGGCCTGGCTCTGGGATCAGGAGGGCACGAAGGGACACCCAGACGTGAGCAGACCCCGCCCACGTGGCCCAGGCAGAGGCCTGGGCTCCCACAGCCAAAGCACCCTGGCCCCCCATTTCCAGGACCACCCGACACTACCAGTCTCCCCTCATCTCCCCACGACAGCCAGGCCTGGGAGTCACAAGCTGCAAATAGGCTGCAACTTCAGGAAAGCAGGAGGAGAAGGAAAAATATTTCTGGCCTTGTGCACAGTCCTAGACGTGTCAAAAGCTCCCAAACGCTTGCCTCCTGATTACTGACTTATATGCGAATGTTTATAAAAATAGAAAAAAACACCAAATACCTGAGAAATAAAACATTTTTTCCTAGTAAAAACAAAAGGATGGGTGCTGGGGGAACAGATTTTGAATTGTGGCAGGACCCAGGGAGGAAACCTGACCTGTTACTAAAGGACCCTCCCACACACTCTCTGAAATGGATCCGGAGGCAAAAATAAAATTAGGAAAATGTTCCCTTTCCTGAAACACGATCTTATAATTTCTTAAAAGTACTCAAAGAAATAGTTTATGTCAGAATTAAACTGTCACTAACTATCAGAGAACTGCTTGATTTTATGTAGTGCAACTGCATAAAATAGACAACATGTAATTTTCTGAGGAAATTTTTTTTTTTGATCTGCAAAAACGATGCTGACTTAAACAGTCTGATTCATGTCTACAGTTAATTATTTATGATATCTCATAGGACCAACAAGAAATACCATTAAGTTCTAAAACAAACAAATCTAAAAATAAGTGTAAGTTAGGCAGCTGTAGATTGTCAATTTTAGAAGAAAACACCCCAATAACTTTAAGTTGTCATATGCTATTTGAAAGTATCAAATATTTTCTATATTGTACAAAACCCACCAGCACAGTAAGTAAATTACAAATGCATTATTTCTGTCCATAGCTTGAGGAGACCAATGACACTCTGCACAATTTTATCTCCTCGAAGCTCTTTCTTTCCTTACCTTTTTGAGAGGCCTATGATGGTTGTTTTAACGTTTCCAGTGGTATTCTTAAGTAAGGTTTACTAAACCCCAAATTCACACAAACAGAAAGAACATAAAAACAGACTATCATTCACTAATAATACTACAATCGATTGCTAATCAGAGGGCAGGTTAACCAACTTGCCAACAACAGCTTTTAAAACAATAACGCACCCATAAGAAATTAAAATTACTATGAATTGGGAAAAAAAAACAGTGCATTAGCACAATCTGCTGAGTTAGCGGCCATTACTGAGCCCTGCAGGTAAGGACGTGGGCGGAGCACCGCGCCTTGAGGGGGTTCTCATCCCAATAAGATCACCCGCGCAAAGCTGGGGGCACCGGCTGGGGCCACGGAGTCTGCACCAGTCACTCTCCCTGAAACTCACCAAGCAGCGCAGAGCCCACAGCACTGCACAAGCAGCTTGCCGTTCTGCCAGGCCTCTGTGCAAAGTTCAGCTGCACGGAGGTGCTGACTATATCTGAGGGTAAATGCAAATAACCAGGGTTTAAAATGGGCCGATCTGCCTGGCCCAGTGACCAGCCTTAGCATCATATCATGGGATGCAGAGACACTAAGTGCATCCTGACAGGACACAAGGTAAAGGGCACAGCATCACCTACGTAGGGGTGAGGGAGAAGCAATCTCTTTAACCCAAATCTGATCAGGCCTTTAGATCTAACAGAAATACCGGGGGCGGGGGGTGGCGCCATAAGTTAAATGACAGCACGGGAGCGATGAGACAAACACAGAGGAGGGAGCGCTGCACAGGGCAAGCAGCCTCACCTCTCCACAAAGTCAGCGCTCTGGAACGAAGGTGGGGGAAGAGGGGCAGAGGGAACAATGTACAGGACAAGCAGCCTCACCTCTGCACAAAGTCAATGCTCTGGAACGAAGGTGGGGGAAGGGGGGCTGTTCCACATTCAAGAGGTTAAAGACACAAAAAGAATAATAAAAAACATACAGTGTGTTCTGGATCCTGATTTTTTTTAAAATAACATTGTTGAGACAATAAGAATGCAGCCTGGGTTTTAGATGCTCTTGGGGAATGACAAGTCTGTTGGGTGCAACAATAATTTTACGGTTATGTAGGAACATTTTTTTTTTTTTTGAGGTGCACGCTGAAGTATTTAAATGGAATTATTTAAAGTATTAAAATATTTTTTAAATACTCTGAAATATTTCATAAAACTATGTCACCATAGATGAAGCAAATGTGTCAGAACGTTAGGACCATTGAATCTACATGAGAGGTACATGGGTGCGAGTCATTCTACTCTTTCTACGTATTTTTCATAATGAAAATGTCTAAACAATAAAACAAAATGAAATGAGCGAACCCGAGCAAAATGAAGACATGGATGCCGTAAGGTTCCGGGAAAACATAAGACGACCAAACAGCTGTAGAAGGAGCGAGTCTCCTCAGACAGCCTGTGTGACAATGTGAGCAGGGGAAGAAGACGTTCATGTTTTGAGAAAGAAATGGATAAATTCCAATCCACCGGCAAAGGCAAATGAGAACCACCAAGCCCAACCATTGTCCCGGGACACCCCAACAGTAACGCGGGCCGGCCAGGCGCTGGTCTGAAGCACTGGCCAGGAGAGGAAGGGGGCTGGGAGGACACACCCAGTGGCCTGGATCTGGAAGCCATAATCAATCTGGAAACTTAAGGAACCCTAACGACTGCTGGCAAACCCTGAATTCCGGAAGCAAAATGACTGCCAGTGCAGGACGACACTTGTGATGACAGGGACCCGGGGTGTGTGCAGTGACAGGACTCAAGGGAGGAAGGGTTTGCGGGGAGGGAGGCTCACTAGGGCCACCCAGGGACAGGGAGCGCACAGGACTCTGCTGGCGGCCACCAGGTGGCGCCAGGCTTCCTTCTAATCTCCACAAAGCGCTCAACTGAGAATCGCCTGCTGCAATGTTCTGTGCTTCTTAAACACTGAGCTTTTATTATTTTCACACATGCAGATAAAGATCTATACAGATCCATAAAGTCTAACATATGTCTAAAGAACTACCCCAATTTATTTTAAATCCAGCATACCATCTCAGAACAGCGCTGACTCACCCTGACTTGGGGCTCTCGAGTAAACTTTATATATAAAGTGATGGGTACTAAAGCAATGGTGCACGACATGTCTGTGACAAGCCAGTCACTTCACGATCATCACCTCATTTACCCTCAAGGCAGGTCTTCTCACACCCGTGTACCCACGAGGAGGCACTGGCTCAGAGAGCACACTTGTGCGGCTCGTTCCAGGGCAGCAGGTACGCAGGTTTGGGTTTGGATGCGAGGTGTGCCCACGTGGGCCGCCCAGGGCCTGCGCAGGGCAAGCCCTCACTCAAGCTTCGCCCCGCCCACTCCCCTCTCCTGCAGTACCAGGACTGCCCTGTGCTGCCCCCCACAGGACCCGCCTGTGGCTGAGAAAAGCTCCTGCAGAAATGAAATAAAACATCACAAGATGCAGCTGAATTGCAACGGGCGTGGCCACTGAGAAAAGCATTTTCATCCGTAAGAACTCATTCTGTCCCAATTTAGGTCGTTCGGTCCTCCCACACTGCTAGAGACGCAGATAAACCACACAGAGCTGACCTACTTGGAACAGAATAACCACAGACCATCACTGCTGAACCAGCGATGGAGCAGACGGCTTGCAAACACACCCCTCTTAGAAAAGCAAAAACTAGTAAAGGGAGAACGCAAGTGCAGAAAGATGGGCTTATTGTTATTCTAGCTACAGTTACAGAATGTTAAAAAACCAGGTAGATCCGAGGCAAGTTCAGCCTAGAAAAATCTTTATCTTTCCCCGGGGGCAAGATTTACACTATTTTTCCCCTCAAATGTCACTCAAGAATTGCCGTATTTCTGAAGAATTTAGTTAAACATCACAGAAGACTCCATACAGTTACAACCTTGGATCATCCCACCGAAATTCCATATCCGTACGTCTAATCAGCCGGTATCAGCAGGGTGAGGATGTGCACACACATCACACTGCCAGCCTCGAATGTAAAAGGTGTGCCACGGGGACACCTTCCCCAGGTGCTCCGAGCAAGCACTTGAAAATAGTTCTTGTGGAGCATTTTCTTAACAGAACACAGCAGAGCACGTCGCAGAACTGAAAGATAATTTCTCTAACTATCCACAACACTTTTTAAAATTCCAGGAGTAAGATGAAGAAAGCATTTTGACTTAGATGCAAAGATGTTACACATAATAAAGCATGTAAAGGTTAACTTAGAGCTAAGTTCATCTTCTTTATCATAAAACTTAGCAAATTAAAGCAAACAGACTATCAAGTCATTTCTGTTCTTCAGTACACTGTGGGAAAAAAGAAATCTGATGAACATTAAAGTGGTTAGAAAAATAAAGAATAATGATAACCCCACTGAGATGTAAATATTTCATACCAAAGTGGTGAGGAATTTAAACTAAAGAATATATTTTTCTTACCTATTTCTGAAGTTGTAGTTTCCTGATCTGGTTCATTATTTAATCCAGACACTATGGGGTCTAAAATTTTAGCTGAAATATCATCCTCCTTTCTTCCTGACATAAAACAGTGAACAACAGATTAAACTATTGCAAAGGTTTTCGCGTTTGGTTGCTTTGGTTGGGATTTACAAGGCTTTATGCCAAGGTCACCAACTAACTGTCCCATCAACTCAACGGTCAACCCTCAGCCTCCATGGGACCTGTCTCGGAAGCGCTGGATAAGCCCCTCCGCCTCCGGAAGCCCCTGGCTTTCAGGGTGCTGGCTCTCCAACCCCCCAACTTGCTGGCCTCTGTCTCCTCTGCCAGAGCCTCTCCTCCTCTCCGACCCTCGAATCCTGGGCTCCACGCTCCCCGGAGGCCATTACTGCATGAAGGCCCGCGCGCTAATCTGGGAACCCCCAAGTTCTTCATTTTAACGTCAGCTTCTCCAGCTCTGCCCCTGAACCTCAGGCCCACACGCCCGCCCGCTGTCCCAACGCCTCCACCTGCTTGTTTCACAGGCATCTTGAACTTAACGCCTCCAGAACGGATCCGCCAACCAGCTTCTCCCAAAGCCTTCCCCGCTTCAATAAATGACACCACGGAGGTGCCGGACACCCCCAACCGATCCCACCTGTGATTCCTCTCTAACAGGCGCCGTGCAGTCCATCGGCGCCACTGTCATCCCTTCCGTGAGAGCGGCTTACCCCGCCCCACCCCCACCCCCCATCTCCGCAGCAGTGACCTTGGGTCCCAGACGTCGCAGCCTCTCACCTGGACGCCACAGCACCACCTAACTGCTCTCCGGCCTTCATTCCCGCCCCTGCAGTTTTAATGGGGGCGCCTCTCAAACCTAAGCCAGAGCCTGTCTCTGTCCTGCTGGGCACCCCGGGACTTCGCTCCCACCTACTCCACTGCCCCCAGCCTGCCCGCTCACGAGCCCCTTCTCCTGGCACCTGCCCTCTCTCTGCTCCAGCCTCACCACCTGGCTTCCAGTCACTCAAACAGGCAGGCCTGTCCCCAGCTCGGGGCCTCTGGCCATTCCTGGACACCCACAGGTCATGTGCTCTGTGTCGCTAGTGGACTCTGTCCAGACACCCCCTCCTCAGTGGCCCTCCCTGCCTACGCACCCCCTCCACCTCTCTCGGCTTCACCTCCCTTCAAAAGACTCATGGTTAACTAACACGAATGTATACATCCTGAGTTCTCTTTACTATCTGTCTTCTCCTTCTAGATCATACTCTCCACGAGGGCAGGTACTCCACAGATATTTGCAGAATTAAGAAAGGAAGGCTCACATGGACGATTTCGGCCAGTGAGGGGGTCACGGACGGGAATCCATGCACGGCGGGGGCAGCCCCGTGGCTCAGACAAGGGGGCTCACTGGTCCCCTGCCCCTGCTCCCCTTGGGGCCCCGAGAACAGTGCTCTAGCACCCGGGCCGCGTCTCTAGCACAGGGCGCATCTCCCCTGCACCACCCACGGGGCTCCATCTGTTCAACGATCAGACGGAAGCGAGGGATCAGGCGGCTAAAGGTTTCGAGTCACAAACCCTCGCTCGCAGCCTCCCTGGGGTTCGCTCAGTCTTACCGAGCTGTTTCCCGGCGTGTTCCTTCTTAGCTTTACTGCAGGAAGAGTTACGTTCTTTTTCAGGGGAGAGACTATTTTCACTGGTTCTAGAATCCCTTCTTCCTAACATGAAATTGCACAATGAAAATACGTATTAAACTTAATTTACGATGCTGCATATTATCAAACAAATGAAATTAAAATGCACCCACTAACTCAAAGTGATTTGCTCTGCTAGTCTCCACTGGTTAAGAATAAGCAAAAATTATCATATTCTTACGCAGAATGGTTTTTGGATCCTATAGGGATTCTAGTGTGGCCTTAAGATTCTAAGTATGTCTAACAAACGTGATGCCCTCCCTCTCTAGTAAAGGCAAGGCTTCGCTCCTCGGCGGGCACACAGAGGACCTGTGTCTCGCACACCTCCTGGGTGCTGGACCCTTCCCCTAATGCTACCCGCTAAAGCGAGGCAGCACGACAGGGCGCAGCGCCAGCTTTGCTGGGCAAGGACCCGGGGTGAGGTCAGTGCCCGACTAGCAGAGGCAGGGAAGAAAGAGTTCACCAATTTGTCAACAGCTCAGTAAACCTTAGTGTCTTAAAGCTGGCAACTCTCTGATAACCAAATCTCTCAAAGATCAAATACAAGGAACCCTACAGTTCAAGCTTACCGGTTAACTCAGATGCTAACATCCTGAGTTAGTAAAAAAGAAAAGCAGATGATACGACCATCAGCTTAGAAAATCAAAACATCAATGGAACAATTATGGGTTAAGATTCAATACAAGCTAGATTTAAGATACATTTACAAAAATCAATGAAGTTTCTATATTCCAACAACGATCACTAAAAATTAATGAGGGGAAGAAAGATACCATTTCCAAAAAAACTGAAAACAAAACAAACAATCGAGCAATCCCTGACTGACAGACACACCCAAGCACCCAACACACATCTCGGGAGAGGAGGAGACCCCTGTCTAACTTGAAAGTAGAGGTATCCAATCTTCCCAGAATAACGAAAGCCTAAGTTTCACCCAAGTCCAATTACATCCTCATCCATTTGTTTTGTGGGATGTGGGATTCTTTGACTCATGAAGTGATTACAAAATACATCTGGAAGAATAGCAAATAAAAGGGCTTAAAACATCTTTGAAAAGAAAAATGATAGGGAACTAGTAGTGAAACAGAAAACCGTAGAGAAAAAACAAAAACAGAAACACCAGACTCCAGACTCCAAAAGGCATGTGGGGAGATCACAGAGCAGGAGGGAAGGGAACAATTTAGTAAGTGACCCTGGAACACCTGATGAGTTATTATGAAAAAATAAATTCAGAGCCTCATTTTATACCATGAATTAAAATAAGAGATAACCAAAAAGATTAAATATTAAAACGTATGACAAAACACAAACCTTCATCTCTCAAATCTCTGGAAAAACTACAGAAAAAAGACTGGTAGCTTCCAGTGCATAAAAATTAAACACCTAGGCTTCCCTGGTGGCGCAGTGGTTGAGAGTCCGCCTGCCGATGCAGGGGACACGGGTTCGTGCCCCTGTCCGGGAAGATCCCACATGCCGCGGAGCGGCTGGGCCCGTGAGCCATGGCCGCTGAGCCTGCGCATCAGGAGCCTGTGCTCCGCAACGGGAGAGGCCACAACAGTGAGAGGCCCGCATAACGCAAAAAAAAAAAAAAAAAAAAAATTAAACACCTAGGCAAGTCAGTAACCAAACAAAATTAGAATTAAAAAAGTGGAAAAAAAATATAAGAAACAAATACTTATTTAAAAATCGGCAGGGGGGTGGTGGTGGGATGAATTGGGAGATTGGGATTGACATACATACCTAAAATAGATACCTGAGAAGAACCTGCTGTTAGCGCAGGGAACTCCACTTCCCTGTACAGTAGAAACCAACCCAACATTGTAAAACAACTATACCCCAATTAAAAAAAATAAAACAATAAATACTTTAAAAAAAATTGGCAGATGTCCTTAACATACAGGGAGCTCACACAAATTAAGAACACTCAGACTCTGAGTGTTTTCCATCTATCAAAATCAGCGAGCCTTTCAAACAAATCCCCAGAGAAGGTGTGGGGTAGAGGGTACGGACAGTGTCCACTGTAGCTAAAGCCTTACAATGTCCATAATGGCCCTCTGTGCCAGTAATTATACCCTGGGAACCTATCCCACAGAGATCGCCCAAAAGGAAGAGAAAGTTTCTGTCACAAAGAAGTTCACTAAAGCATTTATCAATGTCAAAGAGTGGAACTTACCACCTAAGTTCAATTTCTCAGTGAAAAATTCCAACTACTACATTCTTGCCATACTTCTTTAAGTTTTACAATTTAGGAAAAGGATGACTTTTCAGGAACTACTACCGCTCATTCAAAGTAACTTCATGCTTCCACTGAAAGCCTCCGACACTGCCAGCCTCCAACTGTACTTTCCTGCATTGGACTGACATTCTTTCCCTACTTATTGGTCTGTCACAAGGAGACACATCTTCGGGCAAACCCAGGCCAGGCCCGTCTGCTTCAGCTTCGGCTTTTAGCATGACTGCCAGTGACATTTTCTGCTATGTTTTAAATGCATAAACATCACCTGTCTAAGGGCAGGACGCTCTTGATGTCCGTCCTGCATCAGGACTAAACTTGCTTACCCATTCAGAAGAGTCAGTGAGACACGGATGACTGATAAATATTTCTGGAAAATTAACATTCAGTCACACCTTTTAGATTGGAACACAGATCACGCAGGTGTACTCTGCCCCTGGTGTCGTGAGCTCACACATGTGTGCGAGGGCATGCACATGCATGTGGGTGTGAAAACCATATATCTTCATCATTTTCACAGTCTTTGTTCCTTCCAAAGGCAAATCCGCTTTCTAGTCACAGAAGCTTTTTCCTACTAGATGTTGTGACTAAAGCAAAGAATCTAGTATTGGGTTTCCCTGGCGGCACAGTGGTTAAGAATCCGCCTGCCGATGCAGGGCACATGGGTTCCAGCCCTGGTCCAGGAGGATCCCACATACTGCGGAGCAGCTAAGCCTGCGTGCCACAACTACTGAAGCCGGCGCGCCTAAAGCCCATGCTCCACAACAAGAGAAGCCACCGCAATAAGAAGCCTGCGCACCACAACGAAGAGTAGCCCCCACTCGCCACAACCAGAGAAAAGCCTGTGCGCAGCAACGAAGACTCAACGCAGCCAAAAATAAAATAAATTAAGAAAAAAGAATCTAGTATTTTCAGCTACATTGTATGATAAATTTTGCAGTACCTTCCACTGAATTTTTGGATCGCCGTTTTGATGTCTTTGTTGTCACTGACCTGGATGCTCTAGTGGAAATCTCAGTCTTAAAGAAAAGAGAATGAAAAAAATAAATTAATTGATGCACCACAGAGCGACACCATGAGCAGATTTATTATTCAAGCTCAAGGAAGAACAAACAGGAAACACAACAACATCCGTACGCATTCAAAGGGGAACTGACTCCAAGTCAGCGCAGCTAAGCACTTAAGACCTAAGAGTGTGGATTAGAAGGAAGCCGAAAGCTCTTTCACTCTAAATGCAGAATTCCACTTTTTGGTACAGCCCTAAAAAGGTCAGCCGTCCACTGACCATACCTTGAGAATCACTCTCATCAGATGAGTTTATGAGGACTCGACTTCTGTCGCTATATGCTTAATTACCTCAATGCATTTGTGAACAACTCTGAGAGTGAAAACGTACACAGTGTGTTTAAACAGAGCATAAATCAGAGAAAACAGCACATCCCGTCCCTCCCACCGCTGGCTCAGTTCCCTGGCCCGACCCCTCCCTCAACCTGCCACGAGGGCCTCTTAACTAGCCTCCCAGCCTCCACTCCACGCCTGTCCATCTTGCCTGTGGCTGCCCGGATATACTTTCTGAAATGCAAACTGGACGATGAAGTTGGGGTGAGTCTGACCTCCCCAAGACAGCCCAGCCTGGCCTGGACCTCACCCACAGGAACTGCACTGCAGGGTCCCACCGGGCCAGGCAGAGCTTGGACGGGTCCCTCCAGCCAGCCCTCCGGTCCCTGCCTGCCTCATGACTTAATCCTCTCCCAGACTCCTCCAAAGTGCCACCTCCATCCTCTCCCAAATGACTGCCTTACCCCTCTGTACTCCGCACATCATACTTGTCACATAAAGGTACGAGGAGACCCAAGAGTCACCACAGAGAAGCAGAGAATAAACACACCCCACCTACCTTGCAGGCAGTAAACCCTTTAAAGCGGTACTTTTACGACAAAATAAATATGGACCTATTGTGTGTGAGCCTCCGCCACGCCCCACCCCGTGCCTCCGTGGACTGGGGGTGGACCACACACAGCACTTACTATTTCAACACAGCTATGGGTTTATGGGTTTATGTCTCTCAAAATTATTTTTTCAAGTTTACCTCTGTTTCAGCTTTGGAGTCTTTGAAAGATCCATCTGACGACTTTTTAGACATCTCTCCTGAGCTTGAGGACTATAAAAAAAAATTTTTTTTTTCAAACTCTAGAATTACTCAAGTCCGTAACATCTAAAAACGCGCCGAGATGTTTTCTCTAACGCTGACCAACAAGATAACCCTTCACACGGGAGCATCACGTCACATCCCAGCCCCGCCCCACGGTGGTCACTGTGTGGCCTGGACCTCCAAAGGCCTATCCGAGATCTCCGCCCACTGGGGGCTGACCAGGAGGCCAAGGGCAGCAGGGGCAGGGCCTCGCAGGGAACCGCAGGGAGCAGCGTCTCCCAGGCCCACGCGGTCCCTACGCCAGGCCAGACTTCTCGGAGATGTTCCAGGGACACACAGGGAATCTGGAAACGAGGGAGTCGCCCACTCCTATCTTCTGTGAGGGAACCACTCTCACCTCCCAATGGAGCGGTTCTTTTTGAGCAAAGTCTCCAGACGCTACATCAGGAAAGCACTCTCAAAACAAAAATGACGTGAAAACTGTAAGCATGTTAAATCAACACCTTAAAAAACCTCACACTTAAATCAACTCTCAGAAAGACATATCTCGACATAAGGAGTAGAAGAGACACGATCGCTGAGATTTTCCTCCATGAAAAGCAGTGGATGCCTGTTGAGTACTTCAACAATTAACTGTCCTCACGACTTAACTATGAAGGTAGCAGACTATATCCGAAGTAGTTTCCTGTGCGGGCCGGGCTCTGTGCCTGGGGTCCCCCCAGCCCAGAGTGCTCAGTTCCCTGCAGACATGGGAGGAGGGCAGCACCCACACGTGGCCACTCTGACCTCAGACTCATCCTCCACCGCCACACGGGGACACACCCGTGACTTCTCAGAGTGCCTTCATACCTGCTGTTTCACAGGCTGAGAATGTCTCACCATCGTCTCTTCTAAGTCATGGGATTCGACTGGAGGCTGCAGACTGCCCGGCAGGGCCCAGGTGAGAGCTGAGTCTCCTCTTCCCTGGAGCTGCCCTCCCGGAAGTCTCGAGGCTCGGCTCTCTGGGGGTCCCACCACTCCTGGGGGAGACAGCAGCCTGCCCCCAGAGCCCTGTTCCACAAAGGAGCCCCAGATGGACACAGAAGGGCCAGTCCAGCAAAATCACCACGACAGGTCTATGAACACCTGCCTTCGGCCAACAACGGCCAGCTGGGAGCAGGAACGCAGTCCGTTCACCCTGGTCTCACACATTTAAACAAAAGCACGCCTCGCTCGTGGCTCCAATACGTCCCATATATCCACCTATAAAAGTTCTCTTTGAAACTGTCTCTCTACTTAAAAAACCAGTCATACCACCAGCAACCTCAGTGAACATCACGGGTGGGACACTGGGTCTGAAGGCCTGGAGGGCTGAGAAGGTGCCCCAGGCAGGGGCTGCCTCGTGCACAGTAAAGTGCACTAGAATGTTCGAGCACCACACTAAAACCGGCTCAGCGAAAAAGACTTTTCTTAGACCTCTAGAAAGAAGCAAAAGACGGGGAAGGTCTTTGTTATTTCTAAAACTCCTACGGGAAACCAGGCTTTTATGATACATACGCCGTGGTGGGTTACATGACTCCAGGGTGTCCCTGGGAGACCCCAGGGTCCCAGGTAGCATACCGACAGCCAACAGAACCACCGAGCAGACCAGCTGCCAGGCCTGGCGTGCAGTCCGTCCCACAGAGCCCGCTCACCTCCCGGTGCCAGGGATGCGAGGCCACAAAACCAGAGGCCGGCTCAGCAGGAAAGAGCAAGCTAGCCCCTCACCGCCTGGCCGCCTCACTCAGCAGACCTTGTACTTTCCCAGACCTCAGCTTCCTCCTTTCTAGCAGCTGGAGACCAGAGGATTTCCAGGACCTGCCCAGGACACTTTACAGTTATCTGATGTCCCTGCAAGAACCAGCATTTGCAATGCCAGCCCTGCCAGGAGACTTACCCTATTTACAGCAGGTCCGAAATAACCTGCACCTCTAGAAAACAGTGTCTGAAACCCAAAGAATTTTCTGGAAAACCCTAAATTTACCTGAAAATTTAATTAAACAAGAATTCAGTAAACTGAGGTCTCATTTTACTCATCTGCTAATGCTTCAGAGACTTAGAAAGTATCCCCAATCCTTAATAAACGCAGCCATGCCCACACCCCGGGGACCCCACACACTGAGGCTGCCTGGAAATGCTGCTCACAAAGCCACGGGACCCACTGATCCCCAGTCTCCAGGAGAACGCCCAAAGGCACACACACACAGCAGACAGGAAAAGCAAAAACCAGTATCGCTTTAAGGTTCTCCTAGGAATCCATGACTGTCAGAATTTTAAATTGGTGATAAAGAAATCCAGTTTCCTAATCACACTACAACCAAGACCAGAGTCGTTGTGGAGAACACCACGAACCCTTTCTAAGTTAAAGGCAGAGGTTTTCCGACAGGACTTACCTTTCTCCCCGGCTTCTCGCGCTCGTGGCTCCTCTCCCTGTCGGGGTCCCTGGAGCGCTGCCCGTCCCGCACCCTCTGCCGGGCCCGCTCCTGGCCCTTGTGTCGCTCGCGCTCGATCTCCCGGTCTTTCCACTTCTCCTCCTTTCCGCCCTCGTTCTTCCGCTCGCTCTCCCGCTCTGCGCCCTTATCCCTGGCCCTCTCCGGCCGGGCCCTGTTCTTGGCCCGCTCGCTCTCCCCTTCGTGGCACTTGTCTCTCTCGGGATCTTTGTGTCTGTCTCGTTCATTCTCCTTGGCCTTCTCCCTGTCCCTTTCCTTTTCTCTTGGTTTGCTTTCTTCCTCTTTCTGTTTTCGACCTCCGCTTGTATTCCTCTCATTTATTTCGGAGTTTCTTCTATCCTAGGAAAAAAAAAAGCTGGATGACAATATCACTTATAAATGTCTACCTGAACCACAAAAAGCCTCATTATTTCATTTTCAGATGCACGTAACTTGCATTCACCTCTTTATCCTTATGAACCCTGGATGCTTCCTCCCTCACGTTCTTATTATCCAATTCTTGAGGTTTCGACGTCAGTGAGGACCTTCCTTTTGTTTCCACCTTCTCTCCGGCTAACACTCTCTTCACCGCATCGTCGCTGGAGAGCTTGTCCCAACGTGAGGAAATAAAATGCAAGGTTGCGATGAAATTAGTACATTTAATAAACATGAATGTCAACATTCAAAGATTGCTCATTAAACGGAATCTTTGTCTCCTAACGGATTTCAAAGGATAAAATATTAAAAGGAAATGAACGTTACCACAGACAACGTACAGCATCTCCTCTAACCGAGCCCTCCAGCACTCCTGCGGTAACCGCACAGTCCACTCAAGCTAAATGAACCCTGGGTCCCTTCTACCCAAGGTGCCAAGCGTGGACGTGTGTGCTGTTCAAGGACACCAAAGCTGGCCACACGACTCTACGACACCCTTCGCTTCTCACGGGGCCACAGAGGCCCAGCACCGAAAGGGCCTAAGGAATGATCTAACCGGAGCCGCATCAAATGCCAAAATCCCTTCTGCAGCAACCCTGACCGCCCCCGAGAGTCTCTGAACACCTCGGGTCAGGAATCCCACTGGCCACACACTCCCGCTTTCCGCAAGCCTGCGCTGAGTGACTGCTACACGCCCGGCACTAGACCGCGGGCCGAGGACACGCTGCATACCAGCGAGGCCGCCAAACACAACAACCAAAAGTCAGTGCGCTGGGGGAACACGACGGGGGTTCCAGCAAGAGCAGCCAATCCCACACGGCTCCCGGGAAGCAGCTCCGCACAGAGAAAGCAGCAGCACAACTGAGGGAGTGAGACCAGGGCAGGAGCCCTCAGGGCTGCAGGCACAAGGTGAGAGATGAGAGAAAAGGACCAGAGGAGACGGGCTTCGTGAGCAGTGCACGGAGCTGGGGGCGAGGGATTCAGCAGGAAGGCTAGTCAGATTTGCTTTTTGGAAAGATGAGCAACAAGAAGGATCTGGGGGTGGGGGCGGGGGACAGAGGTCAGCGCACTGGAAGATGAGCCTCTGCGTCTCCATGCCTTGGACCCAGCACACCAGGGCGAGGCTACCCTGAGGCCCCGGGGGCCAGTCTGATCCCACTCTCCATCTCCCACTGCTGCTGTGTGAGCTGAAGCCCACCTTTCCCATCTTGGTAACATGGAAGGTGAGCCCTCAGCCCATCAGGTCCATGAAGGGCTCTGTTAGTCATGCCCTTGATAAAGGTCCAACTCCGCTCCCCTGGGGGCTACTCAGATCCCACAAAGAAGGCAGGCCCTGGGGATGACCTGCTCCTACGGCCCAGCTGGACTGTGAGGGAGAAGCCAAGATTCCAGCCCTTGGTGAGGATCTCAGGAAATCCAGTCCCTGCACAAGTGAAACGGGATCTCTTTGAAGGCAGCACAGCTCTGCAAACACCCACCAGGGGAGAGGGAGGGATGGAGGGGAGGAGGGAAAGAGGGAGGGAAGCAGACCCAAGAGGCTGGAAAGGCGGGCAGAGAACAGGGACATCCCACAAGCCCCAAAGATGAAGAAAAGCAGCTCCTCCGGCCACCCGGTTGGAAACAGTCACCTGCCCTGAAAGGAGGCCCAAAAGGAGAAAGGATGCAGGGCTCAGCAGGCTGGGCACGCAGCCTCCAGCCACGTGCCCACGAGCAAAGTGCCTGTGGAGTCCCTATTTGATGCTGACAGCTCGTAGACCCTGTGCGTAGCACTGCCTTATCTGTTTCAGTGTACAGCTTTAAACTACTTCTGCAACTCTGAGGCTCCAGGAGAGGTGGGGTCAGACTGCAAGCACAGGGTTAAAACCCCCTCCTTAAACACCTCAGCTCCGCTGCGTGGCCTGCCCTCCCCGTCTGGTCATCCCTCCCGCGCTGGCAGCTTCCAGCTCGGGGGCGGCGCTACCTTGTTGAGACAGCACTTTCCGATTCTCTGGAGCAGCTCGTTGGTCCTTTCAGGCTCGTGCCCGGCCACGATCCGAGCCGGTTTTGCCAACAGTGGCTCTCCGGAGACCATGACCACCACGTCTATGGCCTTCTGAAGGAAGCTAATTTTGGCGTCTTTATCCTGAAAGATTTCCATTTAAAACACAAATATTAAAATACTTCAAAAAGAGCTTGCATTATCTTCAGTATGTCCAACAGGCACAGTTCCCGTTTAGATAAAAAGCTATTTTTAGATGTGTGTTAAATTTAGAAATCCTGACTCTTTATAACAACAACCACCAAACAAAATCTTCGGTAAAGCTTTTAGCTGTAGGTGGTGGGCTAGCATCATTAACCTTTGGAACACTCATTCCATTTCTCCAGGATAACGTTAGCGTGCTAGGCAGCTGCCGCAAAGACCACGAAGTGAGGAAGGGAACCTGGCAACGCCCAGAGCCACCAGCCTCGCATGCCAGCCACAGGTCAGCCGTGAGCGAGGGGCCACCACAGTGCACCGCTCACAAAAACCCTGTTCACGAAGGCGAGCAGGGACAGCGCCTCAAACCTACCTTAACGTTATCGGACTTCATCTCGGCGTCTGTGTAGAGGCCCTTCATGAAACCGGTCATCCTGATCACCTTCAAAAGATAAAGCGAGGCCATGGTCAGCGCCCCACGGGACAGCCCGTGCCCTGGCCTCACCCACTGCCCACGCTAAGGGCCGCCTGGATCTGTCTACGCCCAGGACGTCATTCATCCACTGACGCAATGAGCACTGAGCGTCTGCCATGTGCCAGGCCTCGTCCCGGCAGGAGCCAGCCTGGTCCTCACAGAACTCAGCCTGGCTGTGACAACAGGTGAACACAATGGACCCGTGGGGCTATAACGGGTCCAGGTGCAGGAGGCCCCGGGGAGTCGGGGAACACTTCCCAGAGCAAATCATATCTAAACTAAGACCAGAAGCTTACGGGAGAAGAATTGGGGGAGCGAGTATTGAGGAAGCACGTGACAGGCAAAAGAAACAGTCCCACAAGGTCCAACTAGGTCCTGTTCACGGGGCCAGAGGAAGTTCGACAAGAGGAGCCTGAGGCCAGGGAGTCAGCACGGGCCTGACTGGATGGCCTTTGAAGCCATCAGGAATATGGACTTAGCCTCACGACCACGAGGAGGCCCCGAGAGGTGCACAGACAGGAAACGGCCTCCTGTGAGGACGGCTCAGGGCAGTGGAGAGCGTGGACTTTGGAAAGAAGAGGGACTTCCCAGCCTGGGTTTCTCCTCACCACTGTGTCACTCATGTCCTGGGACACAGGGGTGCTCTGTGCCACATCACTTTTGTTCTCCCCCCACCCCTTCCTCTCCTCAGTCAACCTGGACCTCCCAGCTACCCCTCAGTCAGGCTTTGGGGGTGGTGATGTGTTCCGTTCCTCCCCACCTCCAGACACACCAGGGCCCTGGCTTCTCTCAGACCAGAGGTTTTCAAAATGCGGCAGGTCACTATAAAGTCAATGTAATGGGTAGCAATAAGCATTTTTTTAATAAAACATATAAGAAAATATCAGACTGCACTGTATGTAGTTAGGATGAATATTGCCTATATGTGTGTGTCCTGGGTCAGATATAAAGAGTATTTATTACCTTAAAAAAAAAAAAGACAGTCCCACACTAATATTAGGCTCCTTCTCTGAGACCAAGCTACAACTAGCTAGCTATTAATTAAGCTAGCTTTCATTCCTCAAACTACTTAACAGCTGTGCCGGTTTTCTTCCTGACAAGACGGGTGGAATCTTAGGAGTATCCTGCATTTAATATTCCTGGAACTTCTGCATCCTCAAAAGGAAAAACCTTTGGAGTTTTTTCCAGTGTGCTGACAGTTAAACTTGTGAGCAGTCATTTTAACCAACAAGAGACATGAATTTCGCAGGATCGGTGCTTCAATTTATGAAAGAGGCAGAGTTGGTTTAGCAGTCGCTAAAATACTAACAGGGAGATTTGAATACAATACTCAGGGGCAGTGAAGAATTTTCGTACAAGGATCTGCACATATTATCTGAAACTGCTTTCCAGATGTCAACTGTCCTAACATCTTTATTGAGTAGGTGACAATTAACGTATTTATCTTTACACAGGTAGAGAAATTAATTTTGACCTTAGATTAGGAAAAAACTGAGGAAGAAAAGCAGACCAGTGGATCCCGATTGGGAACACGAAACTCCTTCCCCACACCCTGGCTACCTGGCCAACCAAGCCGATTCCTGCCCGAACCTTCCTCCTCCTCTGCCCTTCCAGGAGGTGGGGACAGCAGCCACCATGAGCCCAGGGCCACACCAAGACCCACAGGACGAGGTATGGCCCCAGCCTCCTTCCTGGCTCTGTTTCAGTGAAGAGATGGGACTAACACAGAAAACGAAAGTGTGAGGCTGGGCGGCAACTGCTGTAGTTGGCCACTTACCTCCTGGCTAAGTGACTTGACCCCTCCTGGGTTAGAGGACGCTACCTGCCTACTTCACAGGGCGCGGGTGATGCAGCTCAAGGCCCGGCTCTCCACGCAGGCTCTCCACGCAGCCACGTCCCTTCCCCAAACACTGTCCAGGGCAGGTCTAAGTGCTGCACTAGCTTAGGAGGAGCGGGAGGCCAGTCAAGGCAGCCCTTGGGATGTGGGTGGGTTTCAAGAGAGCTGTAAGCACGATTAGGGTTTTTAACAGAGAGAGGCACACATTGTAAGCTAAGCTGAGATAGCAAAAACAAGCAAAGCAAAATTTGTGTAATTTCCAGCACCTGCTGGAAAGAGTGAGAAGTGAAGTTTAAGGACAAACATGGGGCAAGAGTGGGAGCCTGAGCCCCTGGACACCTGCAAGTTTGAGCTCTTAACTCCCCAAGAGCATGCCCGAGTTTCCAAGGTCAACACTGCACTCAGGTGTGCCACGGAAATGGGCGCTGCCACCCTGAGTTACAGGAGCCTTGACTGATTCCATTCAACAATGAATGTTTGTCGTGCACCTTCTGTGTACCGTACCCAGGATATGCCAACAAACAAGCTACCGTCCACGTCACTCAGGAATTCACCAGCCAGTGGGGAAAAGTTTACAGACGACCAATCTCAAGACATGCTCTGTCGTTTATCAGCAAATACTCACCTGCTCTTTTATAGCGTCTTCTTTTCAGGTCCCCTAAACCACCTTCAATCAATTCACCCACAGGTACTGATTAAGCATCCAGTATGTGGTGACCACAGTGGAGCAGGTGGAGGAAAACTTGGGGAGAGGGAGTTTATACAAAAAAAAAAAAGAATGATTTTTTTCTCCCGGGATTTGTAAGCACTCTCCACATGCTAGACACCGCAGCAAAAAAAATCACAGAAACAGCTTTGCCAGGTAGAGTGGAAGATGTGCTCTGAGAGATACATGGGTAGGATGGGAAGAAATAAGAATGCTCCCCAAGGGGCCGGGAGTCTCCCCGGAAGAGGGGGCTCAGGGGGTTGGCGCGAAGGGGAGCACAGGGGTGAGAGCAGAGGCGCCGCGGAATCCGGCCAAAGCCCGGCTCCTCGGGCAGGGGACGCGCTCAGCGACGCGAGGTCCGACCCTGACGCCAGCCCTGGTCCCGACCCACAACCCGGCAGTGACCCCCGACCCGCATCCCGGCCCTCACCCCGACCCCCACAAGGGCCCTGACCCCCGGCCCGCACCCCGAGCCCCACAAGGGCCCTGACCCCCGGCCTGCACCCAGACAGCGCACCGGGACCCCGGCCCCGACCCCGACGAACCCCGGACTGCACCCCGACCCCCGCCCCGGCCCGGCGCTCACCTCCGTGATGATGTCGTGCAGGTAGCGGAACGGGGGCTTGTTCAGCAGCTTCTCCGTCAGCGGCGGCCTCCGAATCACCTTCCCCAGAGCCTCCTGCGTCCGCTTCACCACCGCCGCGTTCATGGCGGCGCCGCCCGCGTCTCGCCGGCCGCCGAGCCTAAACTCCGCTACCCGGCCGCCGCCGGCCCCGCCGCCGCCGCCAGGTCCGGCCTAGACGCGCCGCTCGGGTTTCCATCCCACAGTGCACCGGAGTCGGCCAAGGCGCGTGCGCGGGGCCGCGGCCCTCGGTCGCCAGGGCGGCGCGGCCTTAGCAACGGACCGGCGGCGGAGCCGCGGGCCCTGTCCGACTGCGCGCGCACGCGGGCGGTGTCTGCGGTGGGGCTGCCTCAGCGTCCCTGACCGGTAACAGCGCCGAACCCCTCCACCGCTCAGCAGCCTCGGGAAAAAGCTGTTCGCCCCGCGTTAGAGGAGCCCTCCCGAGGACTGGATAGCAGCAACACAGCTTCCAAGATTCATTTCAGGGGGACTGGACTAAGTTATCTCGAAAGACACATACCTTATCCTGTTGTTACTTAACATGGCTTCTTGGAAGAGTAACTCCTTTTCTCTGAGGCTATGTTTCTGTTCCTATAAAGCAGGGATAATATGTGCCAGCCTCCCTAACTCCCAGGGAGATGAGGACCAAACGTTGCTTCAGGGCTTTGTAACCAGGATGAAGCCGCTCCCTTGTTGTTCTGCCAGGTGTCTGTGGTTCTGTCCCATCTGTCTTCCATCCGCCACGCACAGGCTCACTGCAGATACTTCTATCAATATTGAAGCTTTGTGGTCTGTTTTTAGTTCTTCTATTGGATACCTTTGTAATTTTTATTTACATTCATTTTTACCATTTTCAATGCGCTCCATTCTTTATGTGTTCTTTGCTCGAGATGTATCTGGATGTGGAGTTTTTTAACTTAAAATTTATATTTGACTTTTTAAAATATTTATTTATTTGGCTACGTCAGGCCTTCGTTGCAGCACGCGGAATCTTCGTTGGCGGTATGTGGGATCTATCGTTGTGGCGCTCCTTGCGGCGCGCGGCCTTCTCTCTAGTTGTGTCGTGCGTGCGGGTTTTCTCTTCTCTAGCTGTGGCCTGGGCTCCAGAGCGCAGGGGCTCTGTACTTTGCGGCACGCAGGCTCTCTAATTGAGGCGTGAGAGGTCGGTAGTGGCACTCAGGCTTAGTTGACCCGCGGCATGTGGGATGTTAGTTCCCCGAAGGGATTGCACCCATGTCCCCTGCATTGGAAGGCGGATTCTTTACCACTGGACCACCAGGAAAGCCCCCGATTATTATTGACATTCAATAAAATGCACCCATTTTAAGTGTACAGCCTGATGCGTTTTGGTAATTTTACACGATTATGCTACCATCACCACAATCAAGATACAGAACAGTTCCTGTACCCTAAAGCATTTTCTCGTGCTCATTTGCAGTTCACCTCCTCCCCCACCCCAGCCCCAGGCAACTGCAACTGTCATTACAGCCATGTCTTTCCTAGAGTTCCATATAAATGGAATCACACAGTACACAGTCTTTTGTGTTTAATTCTTTCCTTTCTAATGTTTTGAGATTCCTCCATATGTCATTCCTTTTTGCAGCTGAGTAGTATTCCGTAGTACAGTTTGGTTATCTGTTCAACAGTTGATGAATATTTGAGTTGCTTTTATTTCTTATTATTTATGAATAACACTACTAAGACCATTCACATACAAGTCTTTGTATGAACATAAGTTTTCATTTCTCTTGGATAAATACCTAGAAATAGGATTGCTGGATTGTATGGTAAGAATATGCTTAACTTTACAAGATACAACCATACTGTTTTTAAAGTGGCTGCATCGGTTTTCATTCCCACTAGCAACGTATGGGATTCCCAGTTGCCCCATACCCCCTGGCAACACCTGATGTGTCCGTCTTTTTAATTTTAGCCGTTCTAATAGGTATGTAATAGTATCTTATTATGGTTTTAATTTGCATTTCTCTGGTAATTACTGATTTCAAGCACTTTTTATGTACATGTACACTTTTCATTTTCACGGGCATTCATATATATTTGGTGAGGATAGCCTACAAAGTATCATTCAGGCATTTATTGAATCACTGCTGTATGCTGAGTATTGTTTAGGTGCTGGGGATTTCTGTGGAACTACATACCTTCTAGTAAGCAACTTCCACAACAGCAGTTGTTCACTGCTCCTAGGACCATAGCTCTCTCTGCTGCTAACTGCATCCAGGACCATGTGAGCATTGGTTATCTAGCCAGAGGCCAGGTGAACGGCCAGAGCTCATCTCCCTCCAGCAGTGCCAACCTCATTTCTTTCCACACTTCACCATGCAGGTGGGCTGGCTGTAAGAGACTTTACTGAGAGGTTGAGAGAAGCCTAAGAGGTGACAACCTGTGAGGGAAGGCATTTGATAATGCTCACTGTGTAGAGCTCTTCCACGGTCCATGAGGAAGAAAGCCCCCGGAGAATCGTGCTCTAAGATTCCCTCCCGGGTGGCCCTCGGCTATTAACCCTGCTTCCCAACTTCCAAGTCCACCCCTTGGCCAGAGCACCTCCATCCTCTGGCCCCCGCCTTATCAAATCTTCCTGACTTTCTGGGAACCCCACTCTACCCATGGGAGCTTTTGTTTTCCCATCAATTCCCTTTCGCCCAGCAGTACACTTCCCAGAGTCTGGGTTCTCCCGTCCAGACTCACAACCCAAGGTCTTGGTAGGACAGTCCCCTGTGGCATTTGGCACCTTGGTCCCTTGGGTGATGGTGGACACTGTGAACCAGGCTCCTTCCAGGGCTCTCAGATTCCTGTTATCCTCCTTGTCGTCCACACACTTATCTTTATCACACATGTATCCTGTTGCCCAAGAGCAAACACTCGTTCTTAAACCGTCCATCAAACGCCATAAAGAAGCGTAAAACAGTTTTCCAACTGCCTCGCCATTTCTGAGCGTCCTCACCCACGCTGACGCTAGCACTTCAGTCACGATGGAGAATGGTATTCACTCCCTTCCCCCTCCCCGTCCACCACCCGACCCCACCTCAGGCCCCCTGGGAGTCTATTAAAAGGGGGGCCATAATGGGACTGTGTACTTCTTCATGGCTGGGCCCTTAGATCATGAAGCTTGGCCCAAAGCTCTGCGGTGATTAAGCCCTTAGACGAGGATGCACCAGCTTCCTGCCCTCCAGGCGTTAGGGAGAGAAGGAAGGGGAACTCACTGGCCCAGGGCGGCCAGGCCCCCGGGGCCTGCAGCAGATGCAGAAGATGCTGTGGAGTCTGAGAGCCGGAGCGTCCCACCCAGACCTCTTCCTCCACCTGCCCACCGTGGCCAAGCTGGGAGCCCAGAGTCTCCCGTCAGGGGCACCCACCTGTGAGCTTTGAACACTGGCTGGGCTTGGCCTGAGCAGGGGCAGAGGGGGAACTCAGGGAGGTCAGTGACCTTGGCCTCTGACCCCCAAGTACCCGGCCTTCTCAACAGAGGCTCCCCAGCCTCCTGCCCAGAAAGTTCACGCCAGGCAGAATCCTCCTCTGGGCCCGGAGCAGCCAGGGCAGCTGTGGCCAGTAACCGGCTTGTCTGTGAGCAGTGGGGGAGGGCGTATGGCTGTGGAGAGTCCTCTGGCCCCGAGGGTCCACCGAGGACCCCAGCCAGTGCCGCACGAGGAGGAATCGTGTTTCTCCCACAGCTGTGGGGAGTAGGGGGACTTCTAGGCTCAGGAGGCCCTGTGGAGGCCGGAGGGCACAGGCCTGGCCCCTCTCTGCGGGACCGTGAGAGAGGGTGTGAGATCTGAGATCTGAGACAAGGGAGCAGGGTCACCACCCCGCACTGAGGGCCTGTCTGGGCGGAGGTGACTGTCGAGCGGACATGAGTCCCTGTAGGTCACGTCCTTAACACTGTCCCTAGGTGAGTCCTCGCCTCCCACCCGGAAGGCAGGTGGGCAGGCATTCTGGGGCCTGGGAAAGCAGGGCTAGTGCATGCAGCTAAGGATTCCTGCCTCCAGGAAAGAGACCTGGCACCAGGGCCTCAGGAGTCGGGACGGGAGGAGGGCGCCAGCCTGGGACCTCCAGTTCTGGGGGCTGGCTGCAGGGAGTGGGGGCTCTGTACCCTGAATGCCCCTAAGTTCCTCAGAGTCATGAAAGGATTAGAGAAAAAGGCAGAGCACATAAAAAAGTGTCATTCATAAAAAAAGATAATTGATTGAATAACTAGAGAAAATCACAGCAAAGAAAGTGTTTGAAACATAAAAGCCTGGCAGGAGATGCTTTTGAAATCGGCAGTTTCTGAATGAATGAATGAACCAAGTAACCGTGGCCAGGACTCACCCCAGGAGGGAAAGTCCACAAAGCAAGGTGGCTTCCAGGCCCTACCTTCCCTTGCCTGAGAGGCGAACATTCCTAGAAACAAAGGCCCACAGAGGCTGGGGAGGCCCAATCCTGAGCTCCACATCTGAGAAGAGCCCAGAATGTAGGTCAGTCAGAGGGACGGGCTGGGAAGCAGGCACCAGGAGAGGGAGAAGTGGCCAGAGCCTGGGGACAGCCTCAGAAGGGCAGGTATCAGTCTGTATGGCCAGTAAAGTGCCTTGCTGTATACTCCATCATCTAAGCCACGAGGTAACTGACATCATTTTGTGAAATCTGAGGGGTCTGCCTAGAAGGCTTTGTCCCCTCCTCTCCAAGTGAGCCTAGAAGACAAAACCTTCTATCTGTTCCTAAACTTGCTAAGATCATTTCTGCCCCAGGACCTTTGAACTTGCTGGTCCTTTCAGCTGAATAACACTGGTCCCCCAGATCTTCATATGGCTGCATCCTTCCCAATATTTGGGTCTCAAATTACATGTGACATCTTCAGAGATGTCAAAAGTAAACCACATCTGAACTCTCCAGCCTGTTATCTTTACTTTCTTCAAAGTACTGATCACTCTCTGGAAGTAATTTTTAAAATTCATATCTGCCTTTTCATTTTCTGTCTCCTCTCCCACCCCAGTTGCCCCCCAGAAAGTGAGTTCCATGAGTACAGGTTGATTTGCTCACCTCTGAATCCCCTATACCTTCAACATTGTCAGATGCATACGATACTCAATACCTATATGCCAAACGCTGACTAGCTTATGCAGTTAGTAGAATTGCTCTTTCCTAAGGGCTCTTAGTAACATGGTTCACTTATACCGCAAGTTTAAATGAAAAAATCAAACTATGATGTTATGTGGACAATATGATCTCAGTCATGTTAAATGTGTACTTGTGTGAGTGTGTTTGAGTGTGTGAATAAGTCCAGCAGTCCCAAGGTTTCAGAGGTGATCTTGGAGTTGGGATAATGGGACATTTCTCTGCTTCTTTATACCTCATTGTAATTTAGATTTATTTCTCAATAAATAATAACTTTTCAATCAAAAACAAAAGTTAAAGGTTGTCAGAGGAAGCCCCCACTTAGGAAAAACCACAGTATTGATGCCTTGTTGGTGAATGTTCTGGGTGCCCATTTATACCCCATTCAAATATAACTACATCTGGGCTTCCCTGGTGGCGCAGTGGTTGAGAGTCCACCTGCCGATGCAGGGGACGTGGGTTCGTGCCCCGGTCCGGGAAGATCCCACATGCCGCAGAGTGGCTGGGCCCGTGAGCCATAGCCGCTGAGCCTGCGCGTGCGGAGCCTGTGCCCTGCAACAGGAGAGGCCACAACAGTGAGAGGCCTGCGTACAGCAAAAAAAAAAAAAAAAAAAAAAAAAAAAAAAAAATATATATATATATATATATATATATATATATATATATAAAACTGCATCTAACAGGATCATTTAGGAGACTGAAGTTTACCTGGTACTGTTGTGAGTTCCCCAAATTAGCAGTGACCAGCTGTCACTTTACCTGTAACCAGCTGTGTGACTTTTTGGTCAATTCTGGCCTTTTTAGTCCTCATCTATTTCACCAGGAAAGCGAGGGATTTGAATGAGATAAGCTCAGACACCTCCTCCAATAATTATCCCTAAAGACAAGCCCCTGGAGCAACGCCCCGCAGAAGAATCCGGGCTGAGCTAGATTCCACCAGGATTTTCTTAAACCGGGATCTCCCGGGACCTAGAGATCTGATGGAGGGCCCTTACATCCATGAAGACACAGACAGAATAATTGTTCAGGGCACCTTCCTGGAGTGGAGGAGGGGGGCGTCCACGGCTTTCCTCTTATTTGAACAGAGGGGCTGTTTCGCAAACAAAGGGCAAGAATCATCTGTTGTCAGAGACCCAAGCAAGCCCTTTCCAGGAAAGCCTGGTTAACTAGTGTCCAAAGTCAGTCAGGGTTTGCCCGAAAGCATGAGGACAAGGTACACACATGGACTTGGCGCTTTCTGCCAGAGTAGGTGTCACAGGAGGGCAGGCGGGCGGGTTCCGAGGCCTCAGCGCTGCCTGGCGCTGCCCCTCCGCCTCGCTGGGCCCAGCCCCTCCCTCCGGAGTACCTACCACACACCGTCCACGTGAGCCACACACCGTGAGCCACACACCGTCCACGCCTCAGAGCGGAGTTTCAGAGCACAGCTTCTGTCTGAATCATGTAAAAACTGAGTTTTCCACCCAAACTATGCCAGCCTGCCACCCCTGCAAGCCCAGTAGGCTTGTGGGTCATTCCTCGGGGACCTTCCCCTGACCTGCACCTCCGGGTGCCTCGCCAGGTGGCCCACGGCCGCCCATCAGCTTCCTCCGGGCTGCACCTAAACGAGAAATTGTGTAAAGGGATGTACAGTGTCTCCTCCTCGCTAGAACGCAAGCTCCAGGAAGACAGGAGCCTGCTCTGCTGTCTCCTCGGTACACACGGTGCACCTTGGCTAAATGAGCCAAAGTCTGAAACCACTGTCACGGATGCTGTGGACGGCCACCCCGATGCTTCTCGGACCAAAGCCCACTCCACAAGGAGTACTGGTCCTTGTTGGCTCCCAGCTAAGCTCCTCTCTGGGGAAATTCAACCAAAGCGGCTTATCTCCCCCCTCTTCCCCCCGGGGAGTCCCCATTCGAGTTGGGGCTACAAACCCACTTTCTCAGGGACCGCCACCTAATATAGTTGCTATCAGGAGTGGTCTGGGGAAGCAGCCTCTAACCTGAGACTTTGAAGCGGAATCACCCACTGGCCAGCTGAACTGAAATCCCCATGATTAATATAAGAGTGGAAGAACTGAGCACCTGGTGCAGTAGGGATGCAACTGTGAAAAATCTCCCCAGCGCTGGAGGGATGGGAGGCCAGCAAGAGGGCACTATCTTCAGCATCTGAAAGAACCATGGGGTCAGTTGGTGGCTGTGGGGTTGCCAGGGCAGTGGATAAAGACAATGAAGGCCGAGGCTGAGAGTCAGAGGACCTCCTTGGCAGATCGTAAAGAAACCCTTGTCTCTGCAGCCAAAGATCAGAAATAGCTGAGGATCAGGTCCAACATTAATTTTTTTTTTTTTTTTTTTTTTTGCGGTACGCGGGTCTCTCACTGTTGCGGCCTCTCCCGTTGCGGAGCACAGGCTCCGGACGTGCAGGCTCAGCGGCCATGGCTCACGGGCCCAGCCGCTCTGTGGCATGCGGGATCTTCCCGGACCGGGGCACGAACCCGTGTCCCCCGCATCGGCAGGCGGACTCTCAACCACTGCGCCACCAGGGAAGCCTCAACATTAATTTTAAGGGCAGTGGAGCTCCAGAGAAGGTTTATTTCTCAACTCCAGGAAGTCTGTTCTGCCAAGATGAGACGTGTGACTGGGAAGCCCTGGGACTGAGATTTGAACAGGACATCTGGATTGATGTACTCAAAAATCTAGAATCCCCACATTCCCCTGAATCTTCTGGGCTTACAGAAGTGGTCCACTCCTCCCCGTAAAGGGCTTCTGGAAGACAATATAGAGGTCATTGCACGCAAGACAGCACTCACCTTTCTCGGGGTCCTCCCCACTAGCCCCCTCCTGTCCCCAGAGTTGTCACCAGGGTCAAGTCATGACATGACCTGCTGGGAAGAAGGCACTAGACCCACAGGAGCTGTAGGGCCCAGCAGAGCCTGGAGGCCGTATTTGGGACGGCATCCCAACGTGCTGGATCAGCAGGGGATAGAATGAAAAGTTGGATGAGAGAGAGTTAGTCACTGTGGCAGAACTTCTGCCATACAGTATAGGATTTACGACCCTGGCAAGGACCCAGGGACACGGGACTAATCATCTTAGTTGTTAGTATGGTTCTTGAAAGCCTGCAAAACGCTGTGGCCTTCACTAAATGAAGGAAAACTGCCGTCCCTGCCACGGGATATGGTGGAGAAAAGAGTCAAAGGCTCAGAGAAGTAGTCCTGCTAGAGTAGATGCAGTATGTAACGCCAGCAAACCCACCAGCCAACTTGCTTCCATGGGGGGTCCTGGTGGATCACTTCTTTTACCAAAGCAGTGACTGGTGAGAAGTGCGCCCGGCGAGGGCTCATGGTAGGGAGATGCTGTTGTGAGTCTGAGCTCCCTGGTAACAATGGGGACAACAGGATCTCAGAATAATAGAGGCCAAGCAGCGGTGCCTAATGATCAGAAACAGGGTAGATACAGTTACAGTAAAGAGTGGCAAGGTTGGCGTGGTAGCCAGCAGGAGGTGACATGCAGACAGCCATGAAGATGGTGGATAGAACACAGTGTTCCTAGGGGCCAGATGCACAGGCAGTGAGTGAGGTTTAAAGAAATCAAAGATAATCCAGAGGCTGAGGGTTTCTGCCCCCAATAAAATGCCTCTACCCCTTACTCACTGTTCAGACCTGGACCCCACTGACTGAAGGAAAGCCCAGATTCCCGACATCGCTGCCACTGTATACAGTCATAATCTCCCCCAGTCTTTCTCCAAAGAGACCTAAGGTCACTCATCCGGGTAACCCTACACTGGGGGGACAGGGGCGGGGTACACACAACCATTTCAAGGAATATTGGACGCAGGGTCCTGGGGACCTGAAGCGTCATCATGGCCCCTGTTAGAGGGAGGGCATTTGGGGTCGAGTGATAAAGTCCTGGCCAAGATTTGCTTCAGTTAGCTGTAGGTTTGTTTAGATTTTGTTAGGTCCCCTGAGTGTACGGACCCACCTGGTGGTCATTTCCCAAGCCCTTAAACGCACAGTTGAAATGGACATACTTAGCAGGTGGGATTAGCCCCGTGTTGCCCAGGTCCTTGGACTGTGGAATAAGAGCTATAGAAGTGGGGGAGCCTGTGTGGGAGCCCCTGCTCACCTCTGCCGGGAGAGTAAACCAAAACGGTACTGAATACTGCTGAGAACGACAGTAGTTATAAGAACGGGATCTGCCCCACCCTTAACATAGATAGTTTGCCCCATCATATAGCCATTTAATTCATCAGTCTAACTCCTATAAAATTCAGCTGGATCCTGGAAAATGACAGTGGAGTACTGCAAACCCAAACAAGTAGTAGCCCCAATTATTGTATGTTTTCCAGAGCAGGTCAACACAGCCTCAAGTCCGTGGGAGGCAGCCAATACATTCTTTTCCATCCCTACTAAAAAGGAGGACGAGAGGCAGTTTACACTCATTTAGGATGGACAGAGGGCACATTGACGGTCTTGCCCAGGGTTATGTTAACTCTTCCCTCTGTCCTAACATAGTCTGGACTGTCTGGGTGCTCTGCCTGACACCATATTGGTCCAGCATGTTAACGGTATCATATTAATTAAACTGGATGAACAAGAGGAAAACACATCAGAGGCTTTAGTAAGATACATGCTGCAGAGGGTGGAGAGAAATCCTATGAAGACTCCGGGGCCTGCAGGAGTCCAGTGGTTTGGAGCATAACAGACACCTGCTCCAAAGGAAAGGACAAAAAAAAAAAGGAGAGGACAAATACTGCATTTTGCACTTCCCACCACTTAGAAAGACCCACGACGCCTCGTAGCTTCTTCGGATGCTGGTGGCAGAGTGGGCCACACTTGGGAATAATGCCCCGATGCACTTACCAAGTGGCTCTGGGAAAAGTCCCAGAACAGCAAAGAACTCTCGCAGGTGCAGAGGCTGTGGTACAAGCATCCCTGCCACTTAGACCATGTGATCTGGAAGATTCTGTGGTTCTAGAGGTGCCTATGCTGGGAAACGATGCCATATTCCTTTAAACCACTAAGCCTGTGGTAATTTTATGGCAAGCCCCAGGAGGAGAATCACAACGGAGACCCCTAGGTTTCTGGAGCAAGGCCACACACTACCTGCAGCAAAGACCCGTAGCTGCTGGCACGCCTCTGTGTCCTAGAGAAGGAGTGCCTGACCGCGAGACACCAAGTGGTCACCACGCCACTAGAGCTGGGTTCCACCAGACCCTCCAAGTTGCAAGGTCAGGCACAGCCAACTGCGATCCACTGGAAGAAAGTCGTATGTCAGGATCGGACACGCGCAGGGCCAGAGGACGCAAGCAAACCTCGTAAGCCCAGACCCTCGTATCACCGACTGCTGTTGCCCCAGTTACCTGTCCCTCACCTCCACCTATTGCTGTGTTGGGTTAGGGTGGCGCTTATGTCCAGCCGGCAGAGGAAGAAGGGAGCTGAGCTTCCTATGTGGATGGGTTGGCTCAGGGTGGGGCGCAAAGTGTGCCTACAAACAGCAGCGCTACCCTACAGCCTCCCTCGGCGTCCCTGAAAGGCAGAGGTGAAACGAAATCTTCCCAAGCTCCCAGGGAGGAGAAACCTGGTGTGTTAGTTTCACTGTTGCTGCTACAACAAATTTCCACAAACTTAGGAGTTTAAAACAATATACATTTAATATCATACAATCCTGGAGGTAAGAAATCCAAAACGGGTCCCCCTGGGCTAAAATCACGGTGATGGCAGGGCTGTGTTCTTTCTGGAGATTCTTGGGGAGAATCCACTTCCTTGATTTTTCCAGCTTCTAGAAGCCACCTGAGTTCGTTGGCTTGTGGCTTCTTTCCAGCAATGACATCACTTCAACATCTGCTTCCATCGCCACATCTCCCTCTCTGACTCTGACCCTCCTGCCTCCCTTTTTCTCTAGTTAAATTGAGCCTGCCCAGATAATCCAAGATCACCTTCTCATCTAAAACTCCTCAACTTGATGACATCCAAAAACTCCCTTTAGCCATGTACCGTTACCTATTCCTAGGTTCCAGGGATCTGGACGTGAAGATCTCTGGGGGCCATCATTCTGCCCACCACCCTTGGGCAGCACACTTGGCTATTCGTTTTATGTAGAAAGGGATGTGACTTGAATGTATTCACACCCATGGACGGTGACTTAAGGCTTGGCTGCCGCTAGGCTGGGCCTGGAAGGATCCAAAGATTGAGGACCCCAGGAATTCTGTGGAGGGGCACGTGTGTGGATCGACCTGGGGGTGGGGGTGTTGCGAAGACCTTTGTCTTCCACGGTGACACCCACCAGAAAACACCCACCAGGGAACAGGCAATAACCAACCAAGCAGGCAAATGGTTTGACTGGTTGAAATCAACATGCCTCAGCCACGGGCCACTCAGCGATCAGCCGTGGTGGTGGGATAACAGGACGGCATGGGCCCAGCATGAGATCCTACCCACCGAGGCTGAGCCAGTTATGGCCTCTGCTGAAGTTCAACCTGACAGCGCCAGGAGGCAGAGCTACCCCCATCCTAGCACCGCCCCTTGAGGAATCCCACAGGCTACTTTGTGGAAAGTTGATCACTTTGGACTCTTCCACCCTAAAGGGGGCAATGATTCATGCTGGCTGAATCAACGCAGAGTCCGAGTGTGGATTTGTTCTTCCTGCCTTTATGGTCACTCTCTGGGGCTTATAAGAATGTTCGATCGTCAGGTATAGAACAGCACATAATACTGCTCCAGACCAAAGGGCCCACTTGACAGCAAAGGGGGTGTGGCATTAGGCCCATGAGCGCGGGGTCCACAGGGTCTCTCATTTACCTCTCCACCCAGAAGCGGCGCGCCCAGGTGAGTGACGGAGCGCTCCTCTCGGAGGCTCAGCTGAGGTCCCAGGTGGGAGAAAATACCCTATAAGGATGCGACTCCATCCTTTAGGACACGGAATGTACCCTAAATCATTATAAATTGCTGTCTCCAATTGATAAAATGCATAGGTCCGGGAACCAAGGAGTAAAACTAGAAGTAGTGCCCTTTCCTTCACTTCCAGGCATTCACTGGGAGAATCTGTGCTTCTCCTCCAGAGGGAGACCACTTCCACCAGGGTACCCAGTAAGAGTGCCACTGAGCTGTGTCATGGCTGTCAGCAGTCACTTGGGGCTCTTTGTGCCCAGAGACCGGCAGGCAGGAAAAGGAGTCACCACCGGAAGGTGAGGTACCAATGTAAGGTCAGACCTCCTCAAGCACAAACAAATGGGAACGTGGTTGAATTTTTAAATAACCTTTTAAATAACTGTAAATCTGGCTACATGAACTATGAAACCCAAGCCACTGTTCTGCACACTATACACAACATACGTTTTTTTGGATAAGATTAAAAAATAAAAACTAACCAAAGGATGCCCAAGGTTGCATCTCCTGTGAGACCTTCGACTCCCACCTCAGCTGGCCCCCAGGGCCCATCCACCCAACCCCTTTCTCAGGCCATGTCCTGGGGATCATTTTGATGGTCAGACCCCAGATGTCCTTCGACCCTCCCCTACCACGTCCCGCAAGGCCTGCACTGTCTCCTCCCCACCAACCCCACTCCTTTTCCTTTACTTTGTCCATCAAGTTGGTCTCTGATCCCCCAAACAAGCCTGTTTACCACCTTCTGAACAAGATTTGACATTCATTTCCCTCTGATGCACTCGCCTTCAAATCAAATCAACATTGTAAAAACAAAAATAACACAAGCCAGAGAAACAGGAAAATAACGTTTATATCAATTCCCACAATGCTCACTGTGCGCAAACAAAAAGCTGAGGCGGAGGTCCAGGCGTGATGTGTTTCTTCAAAAGGCAGTATTTGGCTAACAATTTAAATGTTAGTCTTGCCCATTCACTCTGTGTGGTCCAAACAGATGAATTTTATATGTGCCCAGCAATTGTTACAAATTTAGGACAGCTAACACTAGGCATGATGGCAGCTTCTGGAAGAAAGCAGGGCTGCATCATTGTACGGAGCCATTAAGTGAGGCCAGGCCCACCCCTGAGACTCCTGGGGGTCCACACGCAGGAGGAGCAAGGAATAGTTTAAGAGTTAAAACAGGGCTTCCCTGGTGGCGCAGTGGTTGGGAATCTGCCTGCCAATGCAGGGGACACGGGTTCGAGCCCTGGTCTGGGAAGATCCCACATGCCGCGGGGCAACTAAGCCCGTGAGCCACAACTATTGTGTCTGCGCGTCTGGAGCCTGTGCTCTGCAACGGGAGAGGCCGCAACAGTGAGAGGCCCGCGCACCGCGATGAAGAGTGGTCCCCGCTCGCCGCAACTGGAGAAAGCCCTCGCACAGAAACGAAGACCCAACACAGCCAAAAATAGACAAATAAATTTTTTTAAAAAAGAGTTAAAGCAATTGGTTTTATTGTAAGTGCAATGAAATTTTACAAACAAACCAAAACCAATTCCACTTGCTGGGACTTAGTGGGCTCTCAGCAAATGCTTAGTGCACTCGGCTTGCCCTTCACTGAAGCTCTCTGCAAACTCAGGGCTCAGCCGTGTGCCAGAGCTGAGCCTGGCGCCTGTGAGGCGTTCATCACCACGGGGAACGGGGGCTTTCACGGGCCTGAATCCCAGGTACCAACAGGGGGTGATGTTTTCAGGGTATTTCCATTGCGCCCTGTTGACTTTATGCCTAAAGAGAGGCTTCCATTATGACTGAGCAAAAGGAAACCAGAGTCTTGTAAATTTTCCAGAAAGAAAGGAGGTGAGATTTCACAGGAGAGCCACGGCCAGGCTTCCTTCCCACCTGCTAAGCCCCTACCACGTCTCTTAAAAACAACCTGGCCCAGCTGGAGACACATTTCCGCTCTCCCATACACACTGAACAAAGGCTTCGTCGGCTGCAAGAAGGTGGCTGCAGAAAGTGGGTCAGTCTTTTGATGCCGGTGAAAGATGCTAGTCCCTGGTGATAGGCATTCACGCACACACATGTGCACGCACGCACACACACACACACACACACACACACAAACACCCCTCACTGGGCCATGCAGCCGGAGCCCCAGAGCCCCCAGGGACAGACATGGCTCTCCCAGATATCACACGCAGCCTTGGCCTGAGCACCCTCCAAAGACCTGGAGGGACAATTCCCAGTCAGAAGCTCCACGTACAAGCATGCCAGGAGCTCCTTTGCTGGCCGGCAAAGGGTGTCTCAGAGGAGAGTTCATCTCTGGAGTGACACAGATGTGGCCTGAAATCTTGGGGACCTGAACAACGAGGGGGAGAGAAGAGAATATTGAGGGAAAGGTAGGGGACAAAAGAGTTAAACAAAAGCAAGGCAAAGGACTTCCCTGGTGGCGCAGTGGCTAAGAATCCACCTGCCAAGGCAGGGGACATGGGTTCGAGCCCTGGTCCGGGCAGATCCCACATGCCGCAGAGCAACCAAGCCCATGTGCCTCAATTACTGAGCCCTCGTGCCACAACTACTGAAGCCCGTGCGCCTAGATCCCGTGCTCCGCAACAAGAGAAGCCACCGCAATGAGAAGCCCGCAAATCCGCAACGAAAAGTAGCCCCGCCCCGCTGCAACTAAAGAAAGCCCCGGCTCGGCAGCTAAGACCCAGCTCAGCCAAAAATAAAATTAATTAATTAATTATTTTTAAAAAGGCAAAAACATTTGGATAGGATGAGGTGAAGCTTGTCCTTGGAAAAAAGAGTGAGTTCCAAACAGATTTGGAGAAGAGCACTCTTAAACCTAGAGCCCAGGGTGGCGAGAACTTACTCCCTCAGAATAAAAAAGCCTCCATGATCCCGGGCAGGGACGCCATCAGATGTTTCCCGAAAGCGGCAGTTGGATGAGGAGTTCCGAGTGTTAGAAGAACGCTGGAGTCCCGAGGGTGAGGACAGAGAGGAGGACAGGAGAGGAAGTCGGGGACGGGTGGCAGGCATGGATGCGCAGTGTCCTTGCGTCAGGGCCGGCGGAAGGTGAGAGCCAGGGACAGATTCTGCACAAGGCGGCTTCCAGGATGCAAATCCGCCCGTACCCAGCGCTGACCGACGCTGTCGTTTTGGGGCCTGAGGTCTTCACCCAGGGCCTCGTCCAGTCTTCATGGACGGAGGAGCACGAGCAGGCAACCCGTGTTCCAACCCGGAGCCTGAGGGAGTCAGAGGAGGAAGGGGCTGAAAAGTGACCTGGAGGTGCGCTAAAGCCTCGTGGGTCCAGCTGTAAGCAGGTGGCGGGCAGGGGCAGGGTGAGCCCCCCGCCCGCCCCCAGGGCTCCCCCGCACTGCCCTGAACCGCTCCAGGAAGAGCCTCTTACCACATCTCTGCCTTAGCTCCCCAAAATCCCACTCTTGAGAGATGCCTGGTCTTTTTTTTTTTTTGGAAGTAGAGTTGATTTACAATGTCGTGTTAGTTTCAGGCATACAGCAAAGTGATATATACATATAATATATATATATATTTATATATATGTGCATAACTGAATATATATATATTCTTTTTCAGTTTTCTTTTCCATTAAAGGTTATTACAAGATATTGAATGTAGTTCACTGTGCTACACAGTAGGTCCTTGTTGGTTATCTATTTTATATACAGTAGTGTGTATCTGTTAATCCCAAACTCCTAATTTATCCCTTCCCCCTTTCCCCTTTGGTAACCATAAGTTTGTTTTCTCTGTCTATCTCTGTTTTATTAATAAGTTCATTTGTATCATTTTTTTAGATTCCATATGTAAGTGACATCATAGGATATTTGTCTTTCTCTGTCTGACATACTTCACTTAGTATGATAATCTCTAGGTCCATCCATGTTGTTACAAATGGCATTATTTCATTCTTTTTGTGGCTGAGTAATATTCCATTGTACATATGTACCACATCTTCTGTATCCATTCGTCTGTTGATGGACACTTAGGTTGCGTCCATGTCTTGGCTATTATAAATTGTGCTGGATGCGTGGTCTTTAAGCAAACATGCTTAGAAGGTTTGGTTTTGTTTTGTTTTGTTTAAAAGCTAGCTGAGAAAGCACAGGAATTAGCATCCCCTGTTTGTTTGTACAAGCAAAAGAGAGCTTGGAAAACAAGTGAGGAAGCCACTTCCACTCCACCCACCCGACAGAAGTGTATTCCTTTCACGTTTCCCCTCCCCACACTCCCCATTGGCACGTACGCTTCATATGGTTGTACATGTAAGATACGTACACCCAAAAGCACAAATTTTGCTTTGTCTTTCCGCAATGTTGCCACATCTACATTCTTTGGTTTCACAGATACAGCCAAGCTCATCATTTTATTTATTTTATTATTTTACCTTTCTGTAGCATTTGTGTCTTGGCATCTTAAAAGCCCCCCAATATTGGGTGTTTTCTGTCCCACCTGAAAGCCCACTGCTCTTACTTCCATTGTTTGTTTGCTGCACTCATGGCTGTGCCTGACCTATGTCTGTCACATTATTTTCTGTGGTTTTTTTATTGTTCTATCATCTGACTTTGGCTCTGTAGAATATTTTATTTGTTTATCATTTCTGCAAAGGTGTGGACAATAAATATATGCTTGGTAAATCTCTAGCAGTGGTTGTTCAAAACAGCATGAAACTCATATTTATGTAATTATTGAAGACAAAAACTGGGAAATGAAGAGAAGTCAAACAAAAGTAGTAACTTCACAATATGAAGAATTCAGTGTCTTTCCTTTTCACTGCTCTGGTCCCAATTCTTCATCTCTATTGGAGTTACAAAGCCAGCCATTTTAAACTCATACTAAGCACCCTATTCAAAATTAATTTTTTAGCTCAACATATGCAAATCAATGTGATACACCACATCAACAAAAGAAAAGATAAAAACCACATGATCATCTCAATAGATGCAGAAAAAGCACTTGATAAAATTCACCATCCATTCATGGTAAAAACTCAAAATTAATTTTTGATTTATATTTAGTAGTTTATAACATATAAAACTATATTTTTCTAATTATAAAAATTCTTATATAAATGTAGATTATCTAGAATTTATACAAATATATAGAACATGTAACGAATGCTTATTATAGAATATATGACAGACACTGAAAAGTATGGTATGAAAAAGAAAACTAACGCCACCCATATTCCACAACTCAGGGAAAAAATCACTGTAAGAGTTTTTGTTTTTTTGCAGTACGCAGGCCTCTCACTGTTGCGGCCTCTCCCGCTGCGGAGCACAGGCTCCGGACGCACAGGCTCAGCGGCCATGGCTCACGGGCCCAGCCGCTCCGCGGCATGTGGGATCTTCCCGGACCGGGGCACGAACCCACGTCCCCTGCATCGGCAGGCGGACTCTCAACCACTGCGCCACTAGGGAAGCCCTCTGTAAGAGTTTTGATGTTCCTTTTTGGTTTTCTTCTATGTACACATTCACACAAACACACTCCCCTAAAAACATAGGCTGTTAACTGTGCACCTCATCTGGAAGGGAAGTCCATACTCTTTCAATAAAGTGCACGTCGGGCTCTCTCAGGCCAACATTCGACATCAAGGGCGGGGGGTTGGGCACAGCTCATCCCCTGCTGGCCATGCTCACCCCCCTGCCACTGAGGAACAATCTGTCAGGGACACTGAGACTTTCTGGTGACCTCCTCCTGACCTTTGACCCTGAGGGCTGGCTCAGATGTGAGAGGCAGGGGCGGGAGGAAGCATCCCAGAGGGCAGGGGTCATTCCCAGGGGATGAGACAGGGGTGCCTGGCAGCCATTTCTCCTTCACTGGAGCCCTAATGACTTACACCGACACCTGGGCCCTCATTCAGGACGGAAACTTGAGCCGCCTCCTCTGTGCCGACAGCAGATTGTACAGCCGTGACGAGCAGGAGCGCTGTGGCTGCGGACTGGCCTGTCCTTGTCCCGAACAGCTTCTCAGGAGCCGTGATTCCAAGCCCAGCGTGAACTGACTTACAGCAGAATCCTCTACAAGAGGCCTCAAGAACCCTGAGAAATGCTTGTACGATGAACACTTTATTCGGATTACTCGGTAACACTTGCCTCTTTTTAAATCTCCTAAACAAAGAGTCGTGAAAAAGAGTCTTTTAGGTGTTGAACTTCGGAAGACCCATTTCTCCTTGCAACTGAGTGAATTCACTCTATTTTCTAAAGAAACGCTTCTGTCAGCCGTACTGGACTGAGTCCGGTGCGGATCTTTTCTCTTCACGGTGTGGCCTTGGTGGGCATTGCCGCTTTCCTAAGAGAGTCACATTGGTAGCTGGAAATTGGCCACAGTGGGGACACTTACACCATGACAAACATTTTCTCCCTCCAGAGACCCAGCTGTTAAACTTTTACCAGCACACCACTGGACTCACCCCCAAGAAATGATTAGAACAAGTTCCCGGTGTTCTTGCCAAAACGTTAAGTTCTAAATCACAGAAGAGTGCCCCACGCCAGTGAATCCTTCTCTAGCCACCGACCTAGCCTTGTAGTCCCCCCGCCCCCACTGCAGCACTCTGAAGACCCACCATCACACATGTACTTCAGGTCCTGTGGGTACAGGTCAGCCAGGCTTGCAGTTCCTTTGGCGTGTGGGCTGTTTCTTACCAGGGCAGGGCTTATCTTCCCCGCTCCAGCTATGCTGAAACCCGATCCCCCTCATAGGCCTGGAATCAGAGAGGCATGCTGAGAGTAGATCTTGAGGAGAACAGGCATCATTTTGCAGGGCACCTGCTCCAGGTGAGGCAACCAGCAAGGACAGTCAGTTCTCTGGAAGGCGGAAGTGATCGTTTCTGCCGACGAGGAGACTCCTGGGAACTTGGGGCTTTGAAAATTTCAGTTCATCCGTGACCCAGGATCATTCCCTATCTGACTCCTGACCTTGACATAAGGGGCCTGTCAAGCCTGTGACTTGGTCTCCTTTGTAGCTCTGGGAACCTCACAATCAGAGTCTAGGCCTGATTTCCACCGGTCTACCCAGTGGCCGTGGGAGATGTGAATCTGCTGGGCTGCAAAGGGGCCCTCAGGCTTACAGACTTGGTCAAGTTGGCAGTGAGCTGTCCTAAGCCTACCATTTTCTTTTGCCAAGGTCTCCAGCCCCAACGTTAGGAGCCACCCTTCTCCATGATCAATATCATTACCGTTGTCCCCTCTGATGAAGTACCACCTCTGCTTGACTTCCCAGTACCTTGCTCTCTACCTGTGCCCCATCATAACCGACCACCCGTGAAAACCTAAGGAACTGCAATGCTACTGCGTGGTAAGTTATTACCAGCGGTCAGCAAACTTCTTCTGTAAATGGCCAGACAGTAAATAATCCAGGCTTTGTGGGCCTAGTGTGATCTCTGTAGCATATTCTTTGACTTTTTTTTTATTATTATTTCTTATTTTTTTTGCGGGACGCGGGCCTCTCACTGTTGTGGCTTCTCCCGTTGCAGAGCACAGGCTCTGGACGTGCAGGCTCAGCGGCCATGGCTCACGGGCCCAGCCGCTCCGCGGCATGTGGGATCTTCCCAGACCGGGTCACGAACCCGCGTCCCCTGCAACGGCAGGCGGACTCTCAACCACTGCGCCACCAGGGAAGCCCTCTTTGACTTTTTTATTCCTCCTTTTTCCCTTTAAAAAATAAAAACCATTCTTGGGACTTCCCTGGTGGTCCAGGGGTTAAGACTCCACGCTCCCAATACAGGGGCCCCAGGTTCGATCGCTGGTCAGAGAACTAGATCCTGCATGCCACAACTAAGACCCGGCACAGTCAAATAAATAAATACTAAAAAATAAAATAAAATAAAAATTAGAAAGAAAATAAAAACCATTCTTAGATCAAGGACCATACAAAACAAGCCACGGCCGAACCCTGGTTGTTACAATCCCGCTTCCCCCTAGGAATGGATAAAGCGGTGGCTTTAAGACAAGTGGGCAGTTCAATCCCAGAATGAAACCCTGAGGGTCTGCTTTCTAAAACCATTTTCAGTCTCCAGTGTCTTCGTTTAGATTCCCTGGAAAACAGAGCCCGAGGAAAAGCTTAAGAACCCACACTTTACCAGGAGGCGCCGTCCCAGGGCAGTGAGCGCAAAGGAATATGGAGGAAAATGCGAGATGCAGCATTTCCGTGGCCACCTCTGCTCCCCAATGAACCACGTGAGACACCCAGTCAGCAGGTTCACGTGCTCAGCCCAGGAGTTTCTCTGGAACAGCTGGGATTTTTGCCCCCTGGAGGGCGAAGGGTGAGGCACTGGTGAGCTGGCCCTCTCCCTCCTCTTACTGGAGAAGTGCAGGCCGGGTCCACAGTCCCACCAGGACAGCAGTTACCACGGTGGCCTTTCCTGGGCTCCACCTGGGACCCCAGGCCTAGGATCCTTCCCCTTTCCAGCGTATATGACACAGAGTCTTCAATCCCCACCCAGGCCCAAGGGAGCAGAGGGCCAGGACCTCGGTCCTCATCTTCTGGTTTGAAGGACTCCGGGTGTAGGGAGGCCCGAGCAGGACTGGTCTGGCTGCGTGGACCCTCCAGTCACAAGCCTTCCCTTCAGGAATGCATTTCAGTGTTGTCAGAAGTGGCATGCCAGCTCTTCGGCCGCACTCCCAAGTCCTTCAGAGGGGTAGGAGCTTTGCAGGGTCAGAGGTGAGGGTGATGGGCTCTTCTCTCCTAGGGAACCCCCGGCCCCAGGCTTCCTCTTGCCCTCCCTTCCTAGTTTTCACATTACTCTCCCTTCACCATCTCCCCACCCCTGTCCACACACTTCCTTACAAACGGTCCCTTCCCTACTCTCACCATGGGCCCCTTAGTCCTCCTTCCTGATCTACCAGCTTTCCACGGTGTAGGATTAGGCAGGCCACCATTTCCCTACTCAGCACCCTTTGTTCCCAAGCCATGGCCACACCGTTTGGGAGGGGGGCAAGTCCTCCCCGTCTTTGCTCCCCTTTCCTATCTCAGGCAGAGATCTGGGAGGACCGTTCCATCCCTGACACCGCCTCGGGACTGGAGGAGCAAAGCCGAGGACATCCCTCCTTGGAGGCCTCACAACGTTAAATCACTTGGCATTTTCTGACTCCAGAAATTGTAGTCAGGGGTTCTTCCTGGTTTCCCACAAGTTCCCTCAGTAACGCCATGGCCTCAGTGGGGTGTCCTAGTTTATCCCAAGGTCTCAGGAGCTCCCCCAGGTAGAGCTGGGGGGGTATGACGGATGCCCTTGAGCACCCACTCCAAGACACAAGTGGGAATACTAGTCTGTCCAGACCACAGACTCCGAGGCAGGGGTCCTGGGTTGGCCCCCCACCTGCCCTTTGCTTCTCTCGGCAGCACCATTGCTGGCTCTCATTGTGCAGACGAACCCTCCCGGCTTCCTGAGAGTCGGGAGTGCTGGTGGCAGCAACGCCAGGGGGAGCCCATCTCTTTAATGAGCACCCACACATATCCCACCAACACGTGGTCTTCTCCCTGCACCACGGGGCCCCAGAAGCTTCAGTAGTGCCCTGTGGGTGGGGGTCTCCTATTTTCCCTTCCTCCTCCCTCGCAGGGCTTGATCTGTTGAAGAGGAGTGGGGGTATGGGCCCACAGCAGCCTTCTCCCCGCAACGGTCTCTTTCACGATGGGACCACCATGTGCCCCAAGGCTGCTGCCTTCCACAGCTAAGTCACCTGGCCTCCTGCCTTGGCAACTCAGCCAGGTGACCTGTCACCATCCCCAGAGGCGATGCTGCCCATCCTGAGAGTGGTCTACTCAGACCCCTTTGTTGCTTCCAAAAAGGTGTGGTCCGGGCACAAGTGGTATACTTTCCACGCTGGACAGCAAGGAGAAGCAGGTGAGCAAGGACCAACATGGCAGGTAACGCAGGTGAGACATACGCAGCAGTTTACTGGAGGGAAAACTTAGAGGTTCAGGCGGAAGGCAAGGGCCCTGCCATCCAGGGAGGCCCTGCGGGCGGCAGGGCCAGTGGTGGGTGGTGGTCCACGAGGGGGACCTGTGCTCCAGCCACTCCCACAGCCCATTCCCCACCACCGTGAGCCTCTATGTATTTAAAGGCAAGTGAGGAAGGGGCAGGCACCTGGCCAGCCACATCACAGAGGGAGATTTCGGGTGGGGTTAATGTTCTGGGGACGAGAGAGACATTGGGGTTTGGACTTTGGTCGCCTTGTTCCCAGGCTCTGCAGGAGCAAGCGGCCACGAGATCGTTCTGCAGACAAAGACCGTCTCTCCTTGATGACATGAGACACGGCTCTGCACGATTCCTTAGTGTGTCTTGACATCGAGGGTGTCTTTTGCAAAGGGACCGTGGGGATCTGGATACACGCCTCACAGAGCTGTGAGGATGAAAGAAGAGAATTCACGTAAAGCGCTGCCAGTGGTGAGCATGTGCTAAGTCGTAGCTCGTCCATAGGGTGAGAGGCAACCTGAGGTTCAGGCCGTGCATGAACATGGAGCTCACCTCAGCGTCCTGAAGGATCACACACCCTGACGGGGAGGGCCCCTCTTCGCCTCCCGAAGCACGCAGTGTTCCAATTCCAGACACTGCCCCAGGATATGGATGTTTGCGGGGGTACCGGCTGGGCTACACTTCAGCACCAACCCCAGCAATGCTAGCAGAACCAGCCTTGGGGACACACACCAGGCAGAGTGTGACAGGGCGAGAGACTCTGCCCCAGGGGCCTGCCTCGTCCAGTCCATGGCCCCAAAGACCAGCTGGATGGCATGCCAACCAGTGAGAGACCTTCTGCCCTCTGAAGAAAGGGGCACCTCGGACATGGGGGTCACCTTGGACATGGGGGGCCTTGTTGGTAAGCTGTCTTTCTTTGGGCCGTCCCAGGAGAGTGAGGGATATTAGTGGCCCAGAAACTCTAGGAAGGGGGCTCAAGCTTCCAGAGACCAGAAAATCTGACGCACAAATCAGCCAACAAAGTCACGAGGCAAAAATCTTTTTTTTTTTTAACATCTTTACTGGAGTATAATTGCTTTACAATGGTGTGTTGGTTTCTGCTTTATAACAAAGTGAATCAGTTATAAATATACATATGTTCCCATCTCTCTTCCCTCTTGCGTCTCCCTCCCTCCTACCCTCCCTATCCCACCCCTCCAGGCGGTCACAAAGCACCGAGCTGATCTCCCTGGGCTATGCGGCTGCTTCCCACTAGCTATCTACCTTACGTTTGGTAGTGTATATATGTCCATGGCGAGGCAAAAATCTGACCAGCAAACTCAACCTCCCCACTGCCACATCCCTCTCCCTTACCAAAGGGCACAGTTTTCACCTCAGGGAAACCCTCAGGTTACCTTTTAATGGCCTTGTGATTAGGAAGTTTGAAGTTTTAATCCCCTCTCAAGTGACACAATAACAAACAGTTTTTTGACTTCCGCTAAAACCATGCCTTTTATTTGCAAAACTGATAATAAGAGAATTCTGTTGGGTACACATTTAATCATTGGGTTCTGAGAGCAAAAAGAAGAAACTGACAACATGAAAAAGGCAGAGTCTTAGGCACTAATTTTTTTATTCATTAATATTTTTTGTTTTAAGACACAATCATGAAGTAAGCAAGTCTATACACAGTGTTGCATAGTAAAGACAAAGGTATGGTGATTTTTTAAAAAAGTTATGGTGACTTAAATTATTTGCAGATCTAAAACAATAGATTAGATTTATTTGGGAGAGATTTTTAAAATAATAATAATTGCCATGGATTAAAAGTCATTGAACCAATGTATGAGTTTAAAAAAAACTCTCAAAGGGATTTCCCTAGCAGTCCAGTGGTTAGGACTCCCCACTGCCGCTGCCAGCGGCCCGGGTTCGATCCCTGGTCTGGGAACAAAGATCCCACCCGCTGCGCAGCGTGGCCAAAAAAAAAGAGAAAAGAAAAATACTCTCAGCAAACTATACTAATAGAGAATAATATTTACATTAGTGCTATAATAGGTAATATGATTATATTAATAATAATATAACAGAAGGACACTTTCTCTATGTGACAAAGGACATGTGTAAAAAACTAAACACCTAAGGCTCACATCATACTTCGTGGAGAAACACTGAGCACTTTTTCTCCAGCTGGGGCCTGGGCATGATGTCCACCGTCACCGCTTCTATTCTACGTTGTACTGGAGGTCCTAGCCTGTGCCATCAGGACTGTGATGTTGGGGATGTCGCTCGCAAAGGGGCCATGGGGACGCGGGGTCAACACTCCTGGCCAGGTAGTACTGTGCAGACTCGCTAAGTCATTTTCAAAGTCTCTTCTCCGGGGTGAGGTGAAGAAAGATGTTGGCTGCACACTCACTGCCGATGGCTCAGTCTACAACTTCCCGGGGGAGTACTGTGAACACACACATGCGCACACACGTGTGTCGTGCACACGCAACACAGACACACGGCTCCCCAAAACAAAGAACAGCCTTCCCTGCATCTATATTTAGTTTTAAAAAAACAAAACAACAACTTTCTCAGTAGGTGGCTAGAACAATAAAGACACCTTCTTTACACTGGTCCCCAGAGCACCTCACAGCCACAGAGGAGGACCAACCCTCTGGTCACTGCCTGATTCAGGAGACTTCCCAACCATGAGGCGCAGGTAGGCCTTGTCTCACCCATGTCTTCAGACCCTGGACACAGCTGCCCATGCCTTTGGACCCACCTCTGGTAGATGGCTGAGGGTGTGTCCCCGACAGGAGCTGCCTCTGTGCCCAGTGCCCAGCATGAGGGAGGCTGGAGAGGGAGGGTCAGGGTCCGGTGTTCTCATCTCCAACGTCCCTAGAGCCAGAAAGATGCACAGTGTCCCCTCCATCTCCTTAGAGAGGACATGAGAGCCCCCTCCCCGTTCACAGACCTAATTCTCTTCCCGGCCCCTGTCCTTTGCCTCCCCAGCTCACGCCCCAGCTTGCCAACTCACAACCCACGTGATCCAGGAGGAGAGGAAGCAGTGGCCAGCACCGTGCCTGTCACATAGTAGTTGCCCAGTAAACAGCTGGCCGACCGAGTGCAGGAGCAAACGAGAGAGCCAGTGCCCTGGCAAGGGCACAGGGGCCCAGGTGCAGAGGGGCCCTCCAGGCAGGGTCCCGCAGGAGTGGGCAGGGCTGACCTGGGCCAGGCCCCCTGGAAGAAGCGGGCTGCTGGGAATAGACTGGGCGTCCGGGGAGAGCAGCTTGGCTGGGAGGTGGGGTGAAGGCTGAGACCAGAGGCCAGCTCCTTCCACAGACAGCACTCCCCAGGCATCTGGGGACCCTGGCTCAACATCCCTGCACCCAGGCTTCCTTCTCGCCAGCATGCCTCCCCCACTGCCCAGAGCTCTGCACTAGAGGTGACGGCTAATCTGAACACATTTCCAGGTCAGCGTAAACTGACCAGGAAAAGATATATCCACCCCGGCCCCTCCAAGCTGAAAGCACTAATGTGTGTACCTGAGTGCACACACACACAATCTCTCATACACACACACACACACACACACATGCTCACACACCATCTTGGTTCAGTGAGAATGTCATCATGGACTTGGTCTGGTACTAGGAGTTTGCGCCCTATTGGAGCTGCAGTGGACACTTCCACCCAGGTCTATGCAGTTCTCCCAGGACTTACAACCCATCTTAGATGAAATTGCCTCCAGACCTGCCTCATCACCCCTTCTATGTTGCAAACTCCTTACAAGCAAAGGATCCAATGAGATGCATTTTTCCACACCCCCCAATACTCAGGTGTCAACAAATATTTGTGGAGTGAATGAAAATTTCCAGAAACAAGAATAAAGAAACCAGCTGTGAGACATTGAAAATAGATTCAATTCCAAAGAGTTCTCGAGGTCCATAATGTTTGATAATTTCTAAAATAATGGATTTCACTTTTTACCAGATTTTTGGGTGGAAATACAAATGGCTAAATTTAAGGAGGAAATGTAACATTAAGCTGAAGGCTGAATATGGAGCAAAAGACCAAAGAAAAGTGGAGCAGGGGGAGAATCTCTGTGTGATGTGAATGAGCTGTCTGTTTCCTCTCGCTTCCAGAACAATGGAGCTCACCATTGATGTCAATGTATGTGAAGAAACAAAAGGTCTTTGGGGGCTTCCCTGGTGGCGCAGTGGTTGAGAGTCCACCTGCCGATGCAGGGGACGTGGGTTCGTGCCCCGGTTCGAGAAGATCCCACATGCCGCGGAGCGGCTGGGCCCGTGAGCCATGGCCGCTGAGCCTGCCCGTCCAGAGCCTGTGCTCCACGACGGGAGAGGCCACGGCAGTGAGAGGCCCGCGTACCGCAAAAAAAAAAAAAAAAAAAAAAGGCTTTGGGTGTGTTCAGGGTGCAGCTGAGCCTGGATTTGGTTGGGTTTGTGTATGTGTATTTAGGGAGGGGGACGGGGAGGACGTCAATGTCAGAGAAACAGGAGGGGCCACTCTCACCAAGGAGTGTGCGGCACGCAGCAGGCCTGCTAGGGAAGGATTGTCCTGATGAACTTGGCATCGCTCCGCTTTGCATCTGTGTGTGATGAAGTTGCACACACACCTTGCCCAGGAGAGGGAAGGAAGTGACGTGCACATAGGAAATACTGAACGTGCATTTGGCTTTGGGAACAAGCAGCTTGGTTGTTGCAGGCCACCAGATCATAACTCTTCCCTCCCTCCCATCCCTCGTCCCCAGGAAAGCCCAGGAAGAAGAATGGACAAATGGAGGGAGATTCTACAGGCCCCTTCAGCCCTTCAGAGCCCAACCAGCCTCGCCTCCCCCATCAGACCCTGCAGTTTCAGAGCCTGCTGCAGCTGAGCTGCCTTGGAGTCTGCCCACTGTTTCATGTCCCACGGGGAAAGCCTTGGCCCTCTACCTGGTCTGAGAGGAAGTTCTACTCTCTCCTGACACTTTAGATGGAAGGCTGAGGCTTCATATGCCACAAACAATGCTCACTGAAGAACAAACGGCCACAGCCAAGGTACTCAGAGTACAGCGCTCTCTCCCAGAACTGCCCGCACCTGGCTCACTTGTCTCTGTGGCTTCCGCCTTCAGAAAACCCTCCTTCGACTTCCCTGGTGGCACAGTGGTTAAGAATCCGCCTGCCAATGCAGGGGACACGGGTTCGAGCCCTGGTCCAGGAAGATCCCACATGCCGCGAGCAACTAAGCCCTTGCGCCACAACTACTGAGCCTGAGCTCTAGAGCCCACATGCCACAACTCTGAGCCCGTGCGCCTAGAGCCTGTACTCTGCAACGAGAAGCCACCGCAGTGAGAAGCCTGCGCAGAGCAACCAAGAGGGGCCCCCCCGCTCGCCGCAACTAGAGAAAGCCCACGCGCAGCAACGAAGACCCAACGCAGCCAAAAATAAATAAATTAATTTTAAAAAAAAGAAAACCCTCCTTTTCCAAAGACCTTTCCCACTCTTCAAGCGCTGCCTCCTCCATGGATCCTCGGGCATGACTCTAGCCCCGGTTAATTTATGATCCATACCGCCCAATTTAGTATTTGATTAAGTTCCCTTTTCATGAGACGTCCTTTCTCCCTAATGACGTGGTTGGGGGCAGAGACAACATCATTTATTTCTTTTGTACATCCTTCCAGTAACAAGGACCCTATTTGCTGAACCAAACCTTGCGACACATGATCTGAAAAATAAGAAAGGCCACCTGGAGGCTAACTGTCCTGGCAGATCTGGGACAAGTGTCAATCTCAGTGGCCTGGGTGGGCGTGCACCGGGAGCTCCTGCAGGGCCGCCCAGTCTCCGGGGCAGCTACAGCGCCTAGCGATGAATGAGAGTGAGTAAATGAATGAATGTGAATGAGTGAATGAAAGATATCTTCGGGGGGCGCGCCTCTGGCCGGTTGCTCAAGGTGACAGTCTCTGGGGGCCTGGGCTTCAGCGGGGGTTCGGCTGCCCGGCGGACCGGCGCGGGTGCACAGGAGCCCCAGTCCCGCGCCCAACTCCCCCCGCCCCGCGGTGGTACGCGCCACTCCGCACTCCCTGAGCCGGCGGACCTGAGCTGTCTTGAATGGAAGGCACCAAGGCCGGAAGTGGAAGGGCCCACTCGGGAGGACAAGGAGGGTGGCACGAGCGCGCCGCGTCTTCATTGAAGAACCGAATCTGTGAACATGGAATTCCATGTGCGTCTTATGTAAAGAGAGCGACGGGCGCAGCATCCAATGGACGCGCGGCGTTTGCAGGCCCGGCCCCCCTGGTATGCAGATGAGGCGGCACCCCGGCCAATGGCGGGCGCCGGGGGCGGGCGCGGCGAGCGGTCACGTTTTCCACTATGTGACAGCGGCTAGTCCCCGGCGGCGACGGAGGCGGGCGGCCCTGCGGAATCAGTTCAGCTTTTGGCGGCTGCGGCGGCGGGGTCGGAGGGCGACTAGCAGACGGGCTGGCGGACAGGCGAGGGCGCGGCTCCGGTGAGTGCGCGGCGCGGCGGGAAGGGCGAGCCAGCCTGGGCGCCGACTGGCGTCCGGCCGCTGGTTACGTAACCGCCTCCAGGCCGGCCCCGGCCCCGGCCTCAGGCTGGCGGTCTGGGGTCTCGGCGGGCGGGCTGCGGGAGGCGGCAGAGGATCCTCTAGCCCACGGATGCACGATCCGAGGGTTTCCTGGGCGCTTTTACTCCTCGTCTTGAAACCAGCCTCCTCGTCTCTTGAAACCGACCTGGAGTGGGGACTGTTATTCCCATTTTGCAGATCAAGAAACTGAGGTCCAGAGTGGTTAAGCCCATGTCTGAGGTCACAGAGCTACTGAGTGGCTATATGTCGGACTGTCCTTCTCTAGACGATTTTCTTTTATGAACCCTCCTCTTCTCCCTCCCTGACCCCCTCCCTCCCCCTCCTACCCCCGTGGGAGAAGGCTGAGAAAGGCCAAGGCAACTGAGGGTCAGTGCGACAGTCCCTGGGAACACGGAGGGACCCTTGGGAAGCCAGCTTCCTGCTCTGAGGCCACAGAGTCAAGTCTCTGGCTGGGGAAGGGCTACTGCTGGGCACTAGTCTCGGAGCCCTACCTGGACAGCCCATGGGTCCCCTGGAGTGGGTGAGTAGAGAGACAAGACAGTTCCTGGGCCGAGCCAGGCCTGAGCACCTTTGTTCATCCCCTTTGCCCACCCTGGACCTCTCTGTATTTATTCTCTCTCCCCAGGTTGGGTGGAAGAAGGGAGAGGGTTGTACTTTGTGATGTAGCAATCCCATTAACCTTCTGGGGGGTACTTTGGCTGCCAAGTCCTGGACAGGAGCCAGGGGGTGGGTAGTGGCCTGCTTATCCCTCCAGGAAGGCCGGGATAAGGGATGACAACTCGGTTACCAGGGTTTCTGATATACAGAAGAAACCAGTTTGGAAAACTGATTCATACTCACAGAAAAAAGGAGCCAGAAGGTACCCTGGAAATCACCCAGGGTAACCCCTTAGCTTGACAGATGAGGAAACTGAGGCCCAGATGCCTGCTGGGGACACATCACGGCAGGGCCAGGCCCAGGCTCAGGGTACCTGCAGTGTCTTTCCATTGTCCTGAAGGTCTTGATCTGGGTCAGGATGAGCTTCAGAAGTTCTGTTGGGTGCTGCTGAATCTTGAATGAGCTGGAGTTTAGGGAGAGGGGCCTCAGGCCCCGCAAACGTTAAGAACCCTAGCACCATGGCAGAAGCCCCTCCATGAATACCTCTCCCCTCCCACGTCCAGTGCAGCAAGGCCACTGGCCTTCTCTCTACCGGCAAAGGGGAGATGCCCATCCCCTGTCCCCAGCCGGGGTTCCTGGTCCTGGGCTGGTTTGGCTGGGGAGGGAACAGGACTCTACCCGAAGGCTTTCACTGGAAATTGAGCTTTTAAATACAAGGCTAATCACTTTTTATAAGGCGTCTGAGTAAAATGAGGAAAGGGACTCCTTTTTCTTAAGTGGAAGCTACGTGATATGCCAACAGGGATGGGACCGTGGGTGTTCGCAGTTATCTTGTCGCTGTCATCTTGGTGTGATTCACTGGTACGGAACCAACACAGCTCTGGCTTTCTGTGGAGGCTGGGGCGCTGGTGAGGAGGCGGGGTGGCCTGTCACCAGCCAGCGGGCTGCTGCTAGCTGACTCAGCTCCACCCTGGGGCTGGTCTGTACAGCGGGGCTCAGGGTAGGCGATCTTTGAGGTCTGTTTCCATCCCTAGCTTTTTGGATTCCTGTTACTCCACAGGTGATTTCCTTAGGCACCTACACAGGAGACACAAGTTTCTGACTCTGGGGCACATAATGTTACCCTGTGAGGCTTAGAAGGAAACAGGAAAAATTCCTCTCATTTGTACTATTTCTCAATCACACTTAACTTTCAGAAAAATGCTGGTGGGCACGCCTCTGTTTTTAAATGATGATGTAACCTGACGGGGCTTCAGCAAATCACAGGCTCTGGCAGGTCACTGAGTCTCTGGCGGGACCTCTCAGCATGCAGTCCAAAGAGAGAGTGACGCTGAAAACTGCCATATTCGGCAAAACTAACTAGAAACACATAACCTGGCATCTCTGCAGATGCTCTGCACCCCTGCCCAGTGACAAGCTGGCCCACCTGCCAGCTCACAGAGAACCAGGAAGTCTGGACAGGGCCTCTGATGGGCCCGCCCGGAAGCTTCTCTGTGAAGCCCTCCTTTCTTTTCAGCTCTGTGCTCTTTGCAGGCACCTCTGTAACAAGTTTGTGACTGTATTTCCAAGTCTAGAGCAAATCAGAAGCGGTAAGCAAGCGTCCCAGCAGTGCAGGTCAGGGCGAGGCCAAGGCCGCTGTGTTATCAGAGGCGGGCAGTTCTGAAGGTGGTGGGGCTCTCGGCTGAGTGCCGGACCCTTCCGAGGCCCCGGAGGCTTTGAGAATCCCAGCACTCTCCCTGGGGTGACAGAACAATCAGAACAGCTGGGCTATTCCCAGGCCTCCCCACGCTGAAGCCAGGAAGCTGACGCCTTTGCATTATTGTTGTTTTAAATTCTGTGCTTCTCCGTATGTGAGGTTTTAAAGGCAGAGCTGAGGGTGTTTGAAGGGGTCTTAGTGCGGCGGAGACAAGCCTCTCCCCAGCCATCTTCCCTTCCATATTTGGACAGCTGCAGTCATTTTCCTCGGTTACCAGCCGTTTCCATGGAGAGTTGCGGGTGTTTATTCAGCAGGACAAACATTTTCTCCAGATTACAGCAGGCTGGCCTCCGGGAATTGGCTCCTACCAGGAAGTAGCAACCGTGTTATAATATTGGGGGTTGTAAAATACCGAGGTTTGCAGAAACAAAGTACAGGCTGTGACATCCCTGTTACATAAAGTTCGGAAACAGGCAGAATGAACCAGGCTGTGAGAATTCAGGCTCACGGGGCCCTGGGGTGGGAGGGGGAGGGGTGGGGGGGACCACCTGGGGCCCCTGGGGGCTGGCAGCATTCTGCCTCCGGGGCTGGGGGCTCAGTTTGTGGACATGGAGCGAGGCCTTACCATCTCACGTATCTTATCTTCCATTTCAAATCATTGATCGTCTTAAGTGATTGAACCTACACCGCTTTCCGCTTTCCACAGAGAAATGCACGTTCCCCCTTAGACTCAGGGGTACTGAGTGCAGGGAGCCTTTACCAGTCCTGGCAGTGTCAGTGGAAGGTGGCCCTGGGGCCCAGGCTGTGTTTTTGTTCTCCTTTTTTTTTTTTTTTTTTTTACTATTTATTATGGAAACTATGAGTACACGTGCAAGTAGAGAGGACAGGGTAATGGACCCATAAGCCAGCTCGGGTCTTGGCCCTTCTCCTTCTGTATCCCTGCCATTTCCTTCCCATCACGAATACTGTGAAGCCATCCCAGATGAAGATCTCATCGTGGACGGCACTTTCTAAGTGTTCCTCTGTCCAGTCAGGGCAGCCATCGCTGCTGCAGGTGTGGTCGGGGGCCCGGAGTCAGGGGTGCGAGCTCAGCTCCTTTCCTCCGGTCTGACCGTTTTCCGGGGCAGAACCCATGTGTGGATGACTGAGAAGCAGCCGCGATGGGCCTCTAGCATTAGGCGCTCGAGCTCACGCCCAGTGGCACACCCAGCTTCCCCACAGCCCCTTTGCAGCAGGACTGTCCTTTCCTTCGCGGGGCCCCTGGGCTCACGAGGACACCCCACTGCCCTGGTGGAAACACAGGTTTCCCAGGGCTTCCTTGGGGCCCTGGCAGTGCTGGCGCGAGCGGATGCTCAGTGGACGTTGGTGGAAGGCAGGAGGCAAAGTCTGCTTCGACGGGCACGTTGGTTTTGCCGACTTGGCAACATGCGGTTGGTCAGCTAGAGCTGTCAGTGCCGAGTGACGTGTTTTTCTGGAATAATGAAGCTCAGATGGTTTGGTTTGTTGTTTCCCATTTCTGCCATGCTTGCCCTACCCTCTTAGCAAAAAGATTTACCTTCCACCGCAGGTCATCTTGTGACCCCTGCTCGATGAATCCTACTCAGACAGGCTCCCAGGGGTGGGACTGGTGAAAACCAGGAGGCCCTCCGGGGAGCTGAGCGGCAAGCCTGGGCGAGCGTGGAAGCAAAGCGCGTGATGCACCCACCAAGGGTCGTCTGCATCGCCTGGGGCGGCCAGAAACAGCGCTCGTGACGATGCAATAGCAACTTTTTTTTTTTTAATTTGCTTTTTGTTACGCTGTCTCTTTTCCTCTAGTGATTGGCAGTGACAGTAAAAGCCAGCCTTTGCTGGACACTTACTGCATTCCAGATACTGCACTGCTGTCCTTTAACCCTCCGAGCAACCAGTAGGAGGCAGGTGCTGCTGCAGCCCCATCTCACAGATCAGGAAGCGAGGCCCCAGGACGTGTAGGAACTTGCCCAAGGTAACGGCCAGGAAGTGGAGGAACCCGCCAGAGGCCCTGCTGTCCAGAGTCTGCTCATTAGTCCTCTGCAGCTGCCCTGTCACCTTCATAACTTACCCAGCAGAGGACCAGCGCTGCTGCTTGTCTGGGGAGGGCTGTGGGAAGGGACAGGTGGTGTCCAGGGAGTGGAGGGGACAGAGCCCCCTTAGAGGTGTCCTGGCTTCCACCTTGCCTCTACCCTGTGGCCCTAACACGTGAGTCGTACCTTGTTGCACAGGACCCTACAGCAGTTCCCACCTCGCTCGGAAAAGCCAGGGCCCTGCTCTGCCCTGCGAGGCGCCACATGACCTGGCTCTGACCTCACATCCGCTCCTACCTTCTGCCTTGCCCTTTCTGCTCCAGACTCGTCCATTGTCCTCAGACCCATCGGCCTCAGGACCTTGTCATGTGCTGTCCTCCTGCCTAGAATACTCTTCTTCCAGCACCCTCCCGGCCCATTCTGTCACTCTCTTCAGTCTGTCTTAGTTTGGGTTCTCTTAAAAGCAGAGTGCGGGCCGAGGCTTAAAGGCTAGTGCTTCCGGCAATCAGAGAAGAAAAAGAAATAAAAGGAGTACAAATTGGAAAAGAAGAAGTAAAACTGTCACTGTTTGCAGATGACATGATGCTATACATAGAAAATCCTAAAGATGTCACCAGAAAACTACTAGAGCTAATCAATGAATTTGGTAACGTTGCAGTATACAAAATTAATACACAGAAATCTCTTGCATTCCTATACACTAATGATGAAAAATCTGAAAGAGAAATTAGGGAAACACTCCCATTTACTATTGCAACAAAAAGGATAAAATACCTAGGAATAAACCTACCTAGGGAGACAAAAGACCTGTATGCAGAAAACTATAAGACTGTTGAAAGAAATTAAAGATGATACCAACAGATGGAGAGATATACCATGTTCTTGGATTGGAAGAATCAATATTGTGAAAATGACCATACTACCCAAAGCAAGCTACAGACTCAATGCAATCCCTATCAAATTACCAATGGCATTTTTTTACAGAACTAGAACAAAAAAATCTTAAAATTTGTATGGAGACACAAAAGACCCCGAATAGCCAAAGCAGTCTTGAGGGAAAAAAATGGAGCTGGAGGAATTAGACTCCCTGACTTCAGACTATACTACAAAGCTACAATAATCAAGACAATAGGGTACTGGCACAAAAACAGAAATATAGGTCAATGGAACAGGATAGAAAGCCCAGAGATAAACCCATGCACCTATGGTCAACTAATCTATGACAGAGGAGGCAAGGATATACAATGGAGAAAAGACAGTCTCTTCAGTAAGTGGTGCTGGGAAAACTGGACAGCTACATGTAAAAGAATGAAATTAGAACACTCCCTAACACCATACACAAAAATAAACTCAAAATGGATTAGAGACCTAAATGTAAGACCGGACACTATAAAACTCTTAGAGGAAAACATAGGCAGAACACTCTTTGACATAAATCACAGCAAGATCTTTTTCATCCACCTCCTAGAGTAATGGAAATAAAAACAAAAATAAACAAATGGGACCTATTGAAACTTAAAAGCTTTTACAAAGCAAAGGAGACTACAAACAAGATGAAAAGACAACCCTCAGAATGGGAAAAAATATTTGCAAACGAATCAACGGACAAAGGATTAATGTCCAAAATATATAAACAGCTCATGCAACTAAATATTAAAAAAACAAACAACCCAATCCAAAAATGGGCAGAAGAACTAAATAGACATTTCTCCAAAGAAGACCTACAGATGGCCAAGAAGCACATGAAAAGCTGCTCAACATCACTAATTATTAGAGAAATGCAGATCAAAACTGCAATGAGGTATCACCTCACACCAGTTAGAATGGGCATCATCAGAAAATCTACAAACAACAAATGCTGGAGAGGGTGTGGAGAAAAGGGAACCCTCTTGCACTTTTGGTGGGAATGTAAATTGATACAGCCACTATGGAGAACAGTATGGAGGTTCCTTAAAAAACTAAAAATAGAATTACCATATGACCCAGCAATCCCACTACTGGGCATATACCCTGAGAAAACCATAATTCAAAAAGACACATGCACCTCAATGTTCATTGCAGCACTACTTACAATAGCCAGGTCATGGAAGCAACCTAAATGCCCATCGACAGATGAATGGATAAAGAAGATGGGGTACATATATACAATGGAATATTACTCAGCCATAAAAAGGAATGAAATTGGGTCATTTGTAGAGACGTGGCTGGATCTAGAGACTGTCATACAGAGTGAAGTAAGTCAGAAAGAGAAAAACAAATATAGTATATTAACGCGTATATGTGGAACCTAGAAAAATGGTACAGATGAACCGGTTTGCAGGGCAGAAATTGAGACACAGATGTAGAGAACAAACGTATGGACACCAAGGAGGGAATGTGGGGGCGGGGTGGTGGTGGTGGTGTGATGAATTGGGAGATTGGGATTGACATATGTACATTAATATGTATAAAATAGATAACTAATAAGAACCTGCTGTATAAAAAAATAAACAAAAGAAAATTCAAAAATTAAAAAAAAACCCCAAAACACTAGTGCTCCCCTGGGAGGTGCAATCCCAGCACAGCTGGAGTGAGGAAGAGGGGAGTGCAGAAGAGAAGGCTGTGACACACGCACACGCACACACAGGCACACATGCGTTGACACCCTGCTTCACAGACACTCAGCTGGCCGCTCAGCCCCTTGGGGCCTCATCCAAAAAACTATCAAAAAAAAAGGAAGGAAGGACACAAAGAAAAGCTCCAGGACAGTCTGTTCGAGGGAGGGGTGGAGAGGGATGGGTGCTGTGGTCCGAGCTCACCCAGGGAGTACAGTCTCCCTGGGTTCCGGCTGCCTCACCGGCCCTTCGGCAGCAGTGGGGGAAGCAGGGCGCACCCCATGGTGTGGCGCTTCATCCAAGGTCACAGGCATCCGGCAGAGCCAGAGTCTCCTGATGACCTCAGGTGTGGAGCCAGGAGGGCCACATGGGTGTGTGCCTAGCAGTGGCCGGCGGGGAGTGAGGGGCTGCAGGCCATGGGGAGAGGGAGGCCAAGGGGCTCTGAATCACCACCACATGGGGGTGCAAGGCCAGACATCACTTACCCATGGGCCTTCCCTGGCCACCCTTCCCAATTCACGCCGCTGCTCCCACACGCCTCCTGGACTCCGGCTCTGCGTCTTTCTCTTAGCACTTACCCTAATCTGCTCTACGCGTCGCTCCCCTCTTGATGGTCTGTTTTCCCCACTAGAATGTAAGCTCCGTGAGGGCAGGAAAGATGGCTGTCCCGTTCTCTGCCGGCACGGTGGCCCTCGGTGCTGTGCACAGAGAGCAAGTTGATCAGCAGAAACAGCCCTGGGGCAGTACGGGCACACGCCGAGCCCTGCCAAGTGCTGCCTGTCATTTTCACTGTCGCTCCCGCTGTTCTGTGACTTGTCCGTTTGTGCCCCAGAGTCTTCCCACATCAGTGTGTCTGGTCTCCGTCTTTTTGATGGAGTACATAGTATTCCACAGTGCAGATGTCCCAGAGTTTATGCCTTCACACCACGTGCCAGGCCCTGGGGTACAGCCGTCAGCAAAAGCGCCCACGCGTCAGTGTGCAGTTGGGCAGTGTCGGTGCCACGGGAGAGAAAGCCGAGAAGGGGATGCAGGGCTGGCAGGGCCGGGGAGAAGGCAGGGCTGTTTGTGCAGGACGGTCAGGCCATCTGCCAGACAAGTGCTGCGGGCACCAGGGAGCAGCAAATGCAAGGTCCCCAAGGTCGGAGCACAGTGCCTGGGCCAAGGGGGTGGCTGCAAGGGAGATTCCAGGAGGCAGCTGGAGGCCTCGCTGAGCTGTTGACCCCTGTGCAGAGCAGGGCTGAGCTCTGTGCCCAGGGGAGAGAGGAGCTCACTTGCCCCGTGTGGACCGCAGTGGGGTCAGGTGAGGCAGGGGGCCCAGTTTGGAAGTTGCCCTGGACAGGATGCGGGTAGACTTCTTGCTGGTGGTTCTTTCCAGGTTTTTCTTCCTCCAAACCCCGTGCTCACACGTCTCTGTGCATGGACGAGCATTCCCACGGAGCAGCTTCCTAGGAGGGGGGAGGGGGAGGGGCTGGGGTGTAAGCATTGCTAGACACGCCCAGAGACCCCCCAGGAAGACTTCGTTAGTCCAACACAGTGCACAGGAGTCCTGCTCCTGGCCAACCCAGGATGCTGTCGGTCCTGTTAGATTTTGGAAACCTCGTGCTTTGCGTTTTCCTCGTGTCTAAAGGTTGGGCATCCTTCCAGGTTTATAGCTCTTACCTGGTGTTTCTCTTTGTGGGAACAGTCTGTCCTTAGTCTTTGGTCTCTCTCTTCCCAGATGTTAGTTCCCAGATGTTAGCACCTTTCATTCTTTCATCGAATTAGCTAGAACTTCCCTGAAATGTTGAAGACCGAGCAGTAGACTTGCTTATTTTGTTCCTGACTTTCACTGCAAAGAGCTGGCGTTTGAGGTTCTCTGTGATTCGGGACCAATAAACAGCTTCCGTCTAAAGCCATAGCAAGATCCTCTGAGACTTCCTGCCTGTGGCCGTGACCGTCTCCTCTCAGAGTGTAGAGACTTTATCTTCTGAAAATTTAACATTACAGCAGAGATGTCCAAGACTAGCGTGACTTAGCATCCTTGCAGGTAACCTGTTTTTCCTGTTGGGATGTGGGTAGAATTTTCTTTTTTTTTGAAAGCATCATTTTCATCAGGACATGGATGGGCTTTGACACTCCTCACATAGTTCTGCCTGGTCCTCAGGGAGTCCCGCAGCTGCAGCTCTGCCTCCAGGATGATTTCCTTCACGTGTATCTTTCACTGTAGTTTCTGTTTCATTGCTATGGTGTCTTTTTCGAAAGAGATGTTATCTGCAGGTAACAGTGCGCCTGTAACAGCAGCCCTTTCCCTGGGCGTGTTTGAAAGGTCTCTCTCTCTCATCCTCCCTGGGCGTGTTTGAAAGGTCTCTCGCTCTCATCCTCCCTGGGCGTGTTTGAAAGGTCTCTCTCTCATCCTCCCTGGGCGTGTCTGAAAGGTCTCTCTCTCTCATCCTCCCTGGGCGTGTCTGAAAGGTCTCTCTCTCATCCTCCCTGGGCGTGTCTGAAAGGTCTCTCTCTCTCATCCTCCCTGGGCGTGTCTGAAAGGTCTCTCGCTCTCATCCTCCCTGGGCGTGTCTGAAAGGTCTCTCTCTCATCCTCCCTGGGCGTGTCTGAAAGGTCTCTCGCTCTCATCCTCCCGTCGCTGAGTCTGAACTTCAGCTTTCTGTCTGTTGTAATGTGACATTTGCACTTCAGTCTGCGGCGTTAGCTCATCCTTCATTACGTGTTTCATCGAATCCGTCGTTTTTTGACTTTCGCTTATGGTACAGAGTTGGTGCTGTCCTAAATTTGCTTGTTTCCTCGTGCCGTGGAGGTTGTGTGCATCTTGTCTTCATTGTACTTCTTTTCAGAAGCTGCATGTTGGCTCTTTTCTGTTTATCTGGTTCATGAACAAGACAGGGTCTGATCGGACCTGCTGTTTTCCAAAGCGTAATGTGGTTGGGTTCTGCGCGGGTCCCCATCTTTGGCGGGTGAGGGAGCCTGAATCCGGCACTGTCTCCTGCTGTATGTGGCCTCGGGCAGCTCACCGGCCTGTTTGCCCATCCCTGGAAGGGAATGCTGGTGCGCCGTGGATGGCGATCATGAGGGTTACACGTCCTCAGCACAGTGTCCACAGAGGCCTCCCTGCGGCCTCTGGTCCAGGTGCCTGAGCGCAGGGAAGCTGCAGGGGCACATTCTGCTTTCTGGGGACCCCCCTCGGGGAAGGCGCCGCTGCCTGGGCCTCCAGATCTTCCCCCGCTGCTCGGTGACCGAGGCTGGCCTTTGGAGACTGTGTCAGTGGGTCCCTTTGCCTTCCGGCTTCCTGACCTCCGAGCTCAGGAGGTTGATGCCCCCCACGGGCCGCAGGTTGTCTGGGCGCCTCTGGTTTCAGTAGCCCTCCTCTTCCTGCCCCTCCAGGCCCAGAGAAGGTAACAGCTCCCTCCCCCTAACCGGTTGCCCCCGAGCTGCACATCATTTGTAGTTTCCTTAACCCTGACCACGCCCTTTCATGCCGGGCCTTCCTCGACCTCCCCGCTGGTGTGCATGAGTGCCTGCTTCCTCCCGGGACCTCGCAGGGGGGCACCATCCCAGGTCCTGCTTTTACCCTGTGACGTCTAAGTCTCCTGTCCTTAGGCTTCTGGTCAACCCCTCCTGCCCTGGCTACTCCATGTCTTTACTCATCCCCGCCTGTGGCCGGTCGGTCTCTCATTTCAGCCCCGCTCCATCCACCTACCCCCAAAGCACCAAAGCTAAACTTGCTGTCCAAATGCAAGCGAAGTTATAGGAATTTCTGCTTCCAGTGCTCCAGCGGCTCCTCGTCAATCCCAGATAACTCCACGCCGGCCTCGTACTGGTCCCTCCACCTCCCCACCCCTCTCGCTCGGCTGGACCCCCCTGTGCCCGGACCCCCTGCTGCTGTAAGGGCCCCCGCCGCTCTGCCCTCCTCACGCAGTGACGCCTGCTCCCCGAAGCCACATTTCTCCCTGGCCCGCAGCCTGGTTCCAGGCTCTGCCCCTGCCCACAGCCTGGTTCCAGGGCCTCCTGTAACTTGTGATGGCCAAGATTTCTGAACCCCGCTGCCCCTGCACACTGCCTGGGGAGGCCGTCAGCAACTTGGTGTCTGAGGCAGCGGCCACCTGATTCACGCGCCTTCGCAGTTCATGGCAGGTGGGAGCCCTGTGGATACGAGCGCAGAAGACCCACGATTGACGGCACCTCCTGCCGGCTCCTCCAGCGAAACGTGGAGAGAGATTCCCACGGGACGCTTCACCTGATGGCCGCACGACCCCCTGCCCCCTGAACCTGATGACCTTCTCTCGTTTGCCAGCATCACTCAGGAGCCAGCATGAACGGATGCGCTGACTACGCCCCCAGCCCCAGTGACCCTTCCAAGGAGCCTGTGGAGCCCTGGCCCAGCCAAGCCCCCCTCCAGGAGGACGTGGACATGAGCGACGGCACAAGCAGGAATGAAACCAACGAGAACGGCTCGACGGGGCGGGACTCACGGGGCAGCAACTGTGACGACAGCGGCCGGGAGCTGGGGATGCTGGTGGGGCCGCCCGGCACCTGCCAGGGGTGGGTGTGTCTGAGGCCCCCAAGGCGAGGCTGGGCATTTGTTTTCTCAGTGTCTCATTCCGTGCTATTGCGATTACTTTTGCAGTCTTTAAATCTTGATGACCAAGTTTTTTAAGACTTCTGAAAATCTTATTGACTCAGAATAACTAAAATTTGCTAGGGTCTGTCCTTCCTTATGACGGTGATTTTGGGTGTCAGACCGCCAGTAGCTAGACACGTAGCACGGTGACCAGATCTTGGGAGGCGGAAGAGTCAGGGAACCCCTCGAGCAGCTACTGAACCGACGCCCTGTGGTTTATAGAAAGCGAACTTCTCCTCTAGTCTTGGGTTTATATCCCCCAGTACTTAGTTTCTCCGGTGTCCAGAGGTTTCTTGTTCTTTTTCTCTTAAGCTCGTATTTTTTCCTAATTGACTTACTGTGGTGTAATGCAGCCCGTCATCGCTGGGTGGATGGGGGGAGAAGTGGATGGACACACTCTTCTGAGTTTGGCCTTTATTTTTTGTTCTTTTAGTCCAGGTACATTTAGCGTGATGATGGTGAAGTCTGAGCACCACCCGTCCACAAGTGGCTGCAGGTAAGACCAATTAGAACTCCCTCAGTTTAGAGCCTTTAGAGAGATGGAAAGATTTGTCATGAGATAAGGTTTTGGGGGTGATGCAACTTTTTTCAGGCTTCTGCTAGAACCTGTTAGTCTGAGCAGCTGTCTGCCTTGTGAGCCCAGCCGCGCCCTTTCAGACGACCGTCCCCACGGGCCGCTCACAGCCCCTGATGTTGCCCCAGACCTGTAGCTACTCAGCTCTCGCTAAGCAGACCTTGTCTGCGTCTTGGACGTGTATCTGGAACACGCACTTTTTTTTACGTGTTTGTAACAAACGTGTCCTTAATTTCATATTCACATCCCCACTGGAGCAAAATCCTGATCTCTGTCCTGGGCATATGGGGCCTTTGCCCTCACCACCCGAGAGGCCTGACCCCGTCACTCTCTCGGTGCCCTCTGTCTAAACAGGCCCATCTCCCCCAGCAAGTGCCGCCTGCCCCTCCTCCTGCCCCTTCCACGTCCTTGAGTTTGAAGATCCTCCGTATAAACCCCCTTTCCTCTCCAAGGCTTCACACGTCATTTATGTCCTCGCCCCAGGACGCCACTGTGCTGCCCTCTGGGGTCTCCGTCGCTGTCTCCCTCTCTGTCTGAGATGGGGGTAGGCAGAGTTCAGCAGTGGGGCCTGCTGGCCGGGCTGTGGGTGGACCAGCAGGGGGGAGGGCACCCTCCAGCATTCACCTGGGTCAGAACACTGGTTCTCCCGGGCAGTTCCTCTCCCCGTGAGAGACACGAGGCGACGTCTGCAGACATCCGTGGTTGTCACAGTTGCTGGGGGCTGCTGCATCCTGCGTGCCCACCCAGGACCACGTGGGCCACAGTGTCCTCGCGCCCTGGTGGAGAAACTGGACCAGAGGCACGTTTCTTCCGAAAAGGGCACTTAGGGTACTGGCGTTTTTCTTTAACTCCGTAGCAGCGAGCAGTCCCCCACAGTGGATGCCCACAAAGAGCTGATCAAAACGCTGAAGGAGCTGAAGGTCCACCTCCCTGCGGACAAGAGGGCCAAGGGGAAGGCCAGCACCTTGTTGACCCTCAAGTACGCCCTGAGGAGCGTGAAGCAGGTGAAAGGTACGTCCGCCTCACGTGTTTGTTCCAACCTGGAGAAGTCGGTGTCACGTCTCCCCAAATTAGAGCTTCAGTTGTGTTGATTTTCTAAATTTCAGTCCTGAAGTAGCAGAAGGAAGTTGGGGAAGTCTGATGAAATCCCAGCTGCTTGGAAATCTCCGTTCATCGGAAGTTCTCTGTTGCACGTTTAGGGGAAAAGCAGGTAGAGAACCAGCTGATCAAAGAAACCTATTACAACATGAAGCTTTCGTGCCTGGGGCTGGGGTCAGGTCACGGTCAGGAATGTCCGCACCTTCCAGGCTCTGGCTGCAGAGTTGTGACGTGTGTGTACGCTGGCGACGTGGATAGCCCCCAGCATTTAGCTGAGGGCTTGCCCCTCCTTTAAAAAATAATGTGGGGGGGGGGCTCTCCTGGTGTCGCAGTGGCTGAGAGTCCGCCTGCCGATGCAGGGGACGCGGGTTCGTGCCCCGGTCCGGGAAGATCCCACATGCCGTGGAGCGGCTGGGCCCGTGAGCCATGGCCGCTGAGCCTGCGTGTCCGGAGCCTGTGCTCCGCAACGGGAGAGGCCACAGCAGTGAGAGGCCCGCGTACCGAAGAAAAACAAAACAAAACAAAATAACGTGAGGGGGAAGAAAAGGAAACAAACAGCAACAAAAAAAAAAGGAGAAGATACAAGGAGGGTATTGCCTGATCTTATCCTTAAAGGACAGTATTTTCGAGCTGCTTCAGATTCAAGACCTTGGGCAGTTCATCTCTCGTTTTTCTAAAAATACGTGAATTTCCATCGTGGTGGTCTTTGCACCAGGAGGGTGGGCAGGCGGGACCAGGCGCCCCCTTTCCGTCACAGGCACACAGTGACAGGACCCACGTGATCCGAGTCCTGCTTACCTCTGGGGTATGTTCGGGTTTTACTGTTGGGTGGAAGAACTCGTAAGAGCTTTCAGAGCCGGTCAGTGGAATCGACTGAGGCTTTTACCTGAGATGTGTGTGCAGAACTCTTCACAGATGCAGTGCAGGAATCCACCAACACACACTGCAGATTCCAAAGGACTTGCGTCATCAAGCCGCTTTACGTTGCATAAATTCCAGGTCCCTGCCGTAACTTCCAATAGCGTGCGGTCTTCCTTCAGTTGCTGCTGTGGCTGGCCCTTCCATTGAGCTGGGGCCCCTTCCCTGGGTCTCAGGTAAACGCAGGTGCCTCTGTCTCCGGGGCAGGTAAGGAACGCACCGCTGTGGAGGGAGCACCGGCATCTCCAGTGCACTGTTCTGCCAACAGCCCATCCCCGGAGACCAGGCCCAGGACACCCACGCCGGGGGTCACCTCAGCACGGTTTAGCTGTTGAAGTCGGGCATCCTGGCTTCCCCTCGCCTGAGGGCTCCCCTCTGGGTGGAGATAGCTTTGTCACCCTGTACGGGGTGTCCCGGGATGAGTGGTCCTCGTCTTCAGTTCTGTTCTGAGCAGTTCATTCTGAAAACAGGGTTGTTTCTCATGCCCGGTGTTGCTAAGCGTCGATTCTGTCCGGATGGGAGCGTCTGACCCCCGAGGGAGCAGATGCAGGGGCTGCCACGGCTGCCCTGCGCGGAAACATTGATGCCGTGTCGCGGTTACAGGCCTTTGGGGACAGTGAGGCTTAGGCAGAACCGTGTGGTCGTGTTACCGAAAAGAATGTGCCTTTGTCGTTTGGAAGATTTCCGTCATCAAAGGCCTTCTGATTTTCAGGGAAGAGAATCCCGGGCGTCCGCTTGTCTAGCCTTCACGTTTCTCTGTGCTGTGCCCGCTTTCTCGTGGGAAAGGTAGAGCCCAGCCGTGAGGTAGGGCCGCCCTCAGCCCTCCCCTTGGTCTCGCCTACAGCCAGTGAGGAGTACTACCAGCTGCTGATGTCCAGTGAGGACCACCCCTGCAGTGCCCACGTGCCCTCCTGCACGGTGGAAGAAATCGAGAGCGTCACCTCCGAGTTCATTGTGAAAAACGTGGTAAGTGTCCTGACGAGCGAAGTCTTCCCCCAGGAGGCTCAGCTCAGGTGGCCGAGGTCTTCACCCAGGGGAGCCGGCGGAACCTCGGTTCCATAGCAGCAGGGTGGGGAGTCTCAGGAAATGAGTTCCTTCCTTAAAAGAAAAGAAAGTCAGTCAGGGATTCCGAAGTGGCGGCCGTGTTGCCGACTTGCGCTGTTCTCTGAGGCTGTCCTCGTGCGCTGGCTGCACCCCACACCCCGAGTGTGTGTGAGTGAGCCCCCCTTGACTGAGGGGGGGTGGGGGGAAGGGACACACTAGGTGACTGTCAGTTCACTTGCAGGGCGGGCGCTTGTGCATTTTTAAGCAACCCATAAAGGTGAGGCTTCTCTGGAGGTCTGGGGAAGGGGAGGGAGTTACTCCCAGTTCTCAATTAATGAGAGGAAACCAGAGGGCAAGTGGGGACCCAGGGGTGCGGAATCGCAGCAGTGATGGCCTGCAGAATGGGACTGCCCGGCCCTTCCCGTCTCTTTCCTCCCGTGCCCTCCCTGCAGCTTAACCCCCAGGGAGCCCCACCCCGAGCTCAGAGGGCCAGCCAGCGTGGGGAGAGCCCGTGGTGGGCCAGGGGGCCTGAGGCCTCCAGCCCGCCAGGTAGCCCTGAGCCCCGGGAGAGAGAGGAAGAGGCCCCCTTCCCCCTCCCGAATCACCCAGGCTGGACGCCAGGGAGCTCTGTGCCCAGAAGACGGAGCAGGTGACAGCTGCAGGGAATCAGCACAGCTGGGGTTCCTTTTGGCGGTGGAGCCCTGATGTGTTTTTTCAGATAATATCCCCCTGGGACCCCAGTATATGTAAGAGGGGAGGCAGTTATCCTCATCAGGGCTGAGGAGAGGGGCCCAGAGGCTTCCTCTGACCCTTCACGCGTCCTGCTCCCTTCCCGTCTGTCAGCCCCGATTCTCTGCCCTCTGGGGAGGGTGACCTGTCCAGTCCCCTCCAGCCCGGCCTCACCAGAGTCGTGTTCTCCATTCCAGGACATGTTTGCTGCGGCCGTGTCCCTGGTGACCGGGAAAATCCTGTACATCTCTGACCAAGTGGTCTCCATCTTCCACTGTAAGCGGGGCACCTTCCACGACACCAAGTTTGTGGAGTTCCTGGCGCCCCACGACGTGGGCGTGTTCCACAGCCGCACCACGCCGTGCAAGCTGCCGCCCTGGAGTGTCCGCCACCGAGCAGGTGAGGGCCCCGCGGCCGGGCTGCCTTGTCCTCCTCCACAGGCAGCGTGGGGAGGGGCCGGGCGGGGCCGCCCCCGACGTGGGGCTGCTGCCCACCTCCCCTCCGCTGGAGGCCTGCAGTAGGTCCCCGTGGAGGGGCCTGAGGCTGCCCTGTCTGTCCAGGTGCAAGATTAAAGGTGGTTTGCTCAGAATACATTTAGAGAGAGAAAAAAGTCTTTTCATAAATTTCAGAAAGGGAAAACTGCTTCAGAAGATTTTAAGACATGTCAGGCATTTTAGAAAGGAAGTTGATCGGAGCTGGAGTCTGGACATGCGGCTGCAGGGTCGGGGGAAGGACGGAGGTACATCTGGAAGGCTCTCTGCAGGTGGTGCAACGATGTCAGCATAGCGGGGGGCTCTTCACCTCCACCAGAGGCCGCGCCATCCTCCCGGGCTCAGACCCCGGCCTTCCAGGCACTTCAGGCTCCAGTCTGCGCCCAGGTGGCTGCTTCCTCGGACCTCGGGTCCCCCACCCACCCTCATGTTCCTGGCCACAGGGCTCTCACGGTCAAGTGTCGTGTGTCCTTGTCCTCCTGCAACATGGTTGGGGAGACATTGCGTCTGGAAGGCATGGAAGCTCTCTCGTGACCAGCACGGGCCTTCACATGAGTGGGGGCAGGAGGGGACCGGTTGACCAGACAAGTCTCAGCAGAAACATGGCACGGGGTCCTGGCAGAAGGTACTGGAGAGAAGAGGGTCCCCACCAGCTCAGGCCTTTCAGTGACCAGGTGGCCGACAGCGTAGGTCCTGCAGCGTCCGTCCACCTACACCTTGACTGTCATCAGCTCCTCGGTGGGCTCCGATTGCTCAGAGCTGAGATGGACCCAAAGAGGAGAAGCCACGAGAGACGAGCAGGAAGCGGACGGGGCCGGGAGTCCCCCCAGAACAGCTGGGCCTCAGTCGTGATCTTCACCAAGAGCCAGCCCTGGCCGCGCCACCCAAAGCTGACTCCCATCTCGTCCTTGGCTCCTGGGTCAGCATCTCTGCTCACGTCGAAACGCTCCTCAGCCCACTGTCACCACCTCCTGGATCTTGGGTCCCTCCACGCCATGGTGCTCCCAGGCAGCCGGCAGCGGGGCCGTCACTGTCACAGCCACCTTTCAGCAGCTGTTCCTCCCTGACAACAGACAGCCCGGGGCCAGAAGCGCAGTTTGCTTTAGGGTTGACTCATTAAAGGAGACACTCGCCTGGCGTTTCAGAGGTAGAGCTGTCTGCTTTCTCCCAAAGTCCCAGCCCAAGGGCTGTGCGGTCAGATCGCTAAAGTTTGTGGTGCACGTTACTAGGACCTGTCAATGCTGGGTCACTGCGTGGAGGGAGGCAGCTCTGCGTGTGGATTCACAGCACGAACAGGCCGGCACCATCTCCCCAGGATGCTTGCCACTGAATTTTTGTCTGAATAGAAAAGAAGGACCAGGTGACTTCTTGAAGGCCTTTCCAGGCCGGAAATTTTATATCATTTTCCCCAACCAGCAATCATCTACTTCTCCTCCTTTCTTTTGATAGAAGAAGCTTTACCTGAAAGACCAGAGCCTAAGATTTCTGTTTCTACAATGCGTTTATTGTGGAAACACCATTCTGTCATCTCTGATGAGGTCACCCAGTCGAACTCGTGTTTTTACTAGACATTTTAAATTTTAAAGTAAGTTAATATTTAGGAAAAGGATTGATGTAAGCTGTGAAATGCCCTGAGTTGCTTCTATTAGAATTAAATATCCCCCAAAATATGTAGGTTGAAATGTCCAGGGCTTTATATGCAAAAATTCTGCACGTCAGTCAGAATTGGTCGTTAATTAGTGTGTTTGTAGCAGCGCTTTTCGCACGGCATAATTTGGTGAGTGCACGCTCGTGAAATAGATTTCTCCTTAGTCAGAACTGTGGTACGAGGTCTCTGACCTAAGGGCTCTGCTCAGCGCCAGGTAAACGTGCATCCCACCTTGACTCTCGATCCTCCTGCCTCTGCCTGGTCTGTGGGAAGTAAGAGCACTGTCCCTGGTCAGTGGTGTAACTGGGTGAGTGACTGGGGCCTTTTCTTTTAGACTCTTTTACTCAAGAATGCGTGGAGGAGAAATCTTTCTTTTGCCGCGTCAGGTAAGCCCAGGTTTTCCTGAATTTCATTGCACAGACGTTTCATCATGAGGGCCTCTCGCAAAGGCGGAGGAGGTGCAGGGGTGCCCTCCGCATGCCGCCAGCCGAGGCCACAAGCCTGCCCAGGCCCCGTTCTTTGGGGCTGAGGTGCTGCAGGAGCATCTCTGCCACATAGCATGAGTGTTCCTGGAAAGTCCGCGTGAAGACACGTTTCCGCAAGCGGAGTTATTTGTTTTGTTTGGGGAGGGGGGGTGCCACTTGGCTTGTGGGATCTTAGTTCCCTGACTCGGGATTGAACCCAGTCTCCGGCAGTGAAAGCGCCGAGACCTAGCCACTGGGCCGCCAGGGAATTCCCAAGCCGAGTTTTAAATGTGCACAAGATGTTAAGAGCCTGGTCAACGCTGGAGCGCTTTGCCTGCTCCTTGGGGGAGTGTCGGCCTGGGGAGCCCGGACTTGCTGTCCGTGACCCAGGAAACCGGCCGGCAGCCCCCACCTGGGAAGGCATGGACCCCGTGGTCCGCGAGGACCCCAGAAGCATGTGTGGCCTTTGGTTCGAGTGTACCTTTTTTCAGGGAGAGCCCCATAGCTTTCCCAACAGGTCTTTGGCCCCAAGTCGCGTGACCAGTTGAGCATGCAGCTGCGGTATCAGGAGTGACCCTGGCCAGACACTGGCACCCTCGGAAGCTGGGGCTGGGACCCCCCTGTTGGAGCAGCATCCTCTCCCCAATTAAAATGCAAACTACTCCAGAGAAGGGCCCCTGAAGCTCCCATGACTCAGGCCGGTGACTCTCCAATTGACCCCTCACTGTCACCGGACGTCTGAGGGTGAGGACAGAGGAGCAGGGTTGGGGGTTCCAGACCCTCGGGCGGGACGGAGGCACAGACCACAGACCGAGGGAGCACGTGCGGCTCGGCCTGGGTCCCCAGGTGAGGGGCCTGGCTCTGCTCTGCAGGCGTCCATGCAATAAATAAAAGGATTGCTGAGACGTAACAGCTGTCGCTGGGGGCGAGGTAACCAGCAATAAAGGAGGACTCCTTCGGTCGTAATCCCAAACCTCTCGTCGTGCCCTCCTCTGCAGTGTCGGCAAAAACCACGAGAGCGAAATCCGCTACCACCCGTTCCGCATGACGCCCTACCTGGCCCAGGTGCGCGACCAGCAGGGCACCGAGAGCCAGCTGTGCTGCGTGCTGCTGGCAGAGAGGGTGCACTCGGGCTACGAAGGTAACGGCTGGCCCAGGCCACTCCCTCACTTCCTCCCGTGGTTCACATACTTGTGTGTGAGGTGGGCTCCCGGCCCCTGCCTCTCCCCAGCCTCGGGCAGGGCCTCCATCTCCCTCAAGGCTTGGCACCCACCTTTGTCACCTGGCCCCCCCTGTAGTCCCATCCACACCACCTCCCCTTGTCGGCTAAAGGCTCCGGGCCCTGGCATCTCTCACCTGGGTCCAGCCCGTCACTGGACCGTGGATGCCTTCACCTTTCCCTGGCCACGGCCTTCCGTCCACGTAGCCTCGATGGGTCCAGGGCCCACGTCCCTTCTGTCCTCGCACTCCCCGGCCTCTGAGGTGCGGAACCCCAAAGCAGCCACCGCCTAAGAAGTAAGTGCTGGGTATTCCTCCCTGCTCACCTTGGTCCATCCCACCTCCTGCTGGACGTCCCGCCCTCCGGTACGGCCTGGCTTCTGCGGACCAGCTGTGGAGCCTCCAGAGCCCAGCGTTCCCCTGACCCCCAGTCTCTGTCCTGCTGTTTCCTCCCCTAGGGCTCCTCCCCTCCACCTCTGCCTGTAGAAACCCAGTCATCACAGCAGGCTTACCTCACCTGGTGTCCTTTTCTGGACCTGCTGGCTCCTCAGGCCACCCCTCCCAAAGGACCCAAGGCGCTTTGCCACGCTGCTGGTATCCTCCCAGCAGCCCCTTCTCATAGGCTTTCTCGTGGCACGGCCTCGCGCTGGCCACGAGACCTGGCCAGGAACCTAGGTCCTCGCCATGGCGACTCAGCAAGTCACGAGATTTCAAAATTCTCTGGAAGCAGGGCCATCTGTAAGTCCTGAACCACAGGGGTCCAGTTTAGTCCAGGTTTAATTGTATTTATAATTGTCTCTCAGTGGTTAATGATGTCTTTTTTAAAAAGGCATTTCTTAAAAGTGATAGAAATGTTTTAGGTATATGAGTTTCTTTCAGATGTTTGCTGGATTCCCACATATAGAACATTCTCTTCTAAATATTCAGTAAAGGTTTAGAGGGGTTACTCAGATCTCAGCACGTTATTCCCCAAAATGATCAGCGTCTCCTTCAAGAATGAAAAGTTTTGGAATTTTGAATGTTTTGCCCATGAATTTGGTAGTTGAGGAAAATTCTGCATATGTGACTTCCTTTATGAAAATTACTCTTATCACCTCTGCCCATCTTAGAAACTGTGAAGTCCCAATACAATGACGTTTGCTGAGAATTTTGAATCCAAATACTTCACTCCTTTAAAAAATATAATCTGTTCAGTTCCCTATCGTTGGATCTTAAACATCATGAAGACGGCCTTCCAGCAGGATTTTGCTGAAAGAAGCCAAAACCTCACCACGTGGTTCTACTAACATGGCAATCCCTAGCTTTCTAGACTAAAACTGGTCCATAAGAAGTGGAGAAGCCTGGCTGGTGGTCACCAAGCGTAGGGTCTGTTCTTCACCCTTCAGTACGTTCTCTGTCGTTCAGAGTCCACTGTTAAGTTTTTCTCTAGCTACCCGTCATTCTGAATCTATCAACACATGGTGTTTTCCAGTAGTTGTAGTATGACTACATAAAGTACGTATGTCTTAGAATCAGAAATCCGTGCAAAATTCTTTTCTTTCAGCCCCTAGAATCCCTCCTGAAAAGAGAATTTTTACGACCACACATTCGCCAAATTGTTTGTTCCAGGACGTGGACGAAAGGTAAGCGATGCGGCGCCGTCCCCCTGCCAGCGCTCGCCTCTGCCGCGGTCCTGGCCTTGGAGTCAGTATCGCGTCTGCAGCCGGTCGCCCCCCTCCCCAGATATTTTGTGTTTCAGCATTGTCGTGGTAGTTACTTAATAACTAAATAAAGCTCCATCGATTTTCATGTTTTTGACACTGAAGCTGTTTAGCTAAAGCTAAGGCTGCATGTTATGTGTAATAATCAATTAAAACATTTAATTATACATAGACAATGAGATAATTATGGAATTACACTGAAAACCTCCTAAGGTATGGACGCTGTGTAGATGGGGCATTCTAGGGAGCTGGTCATCATTCTAACTGAGCCTGTCTTTATTACCTTGTTTAATAAACCCGTTTCAAAAATTGGGCACATGAGTAAAGGCTGGTACAACCAGGGACCGTGTGCCCGGGGCAGTGTTAGGACACCCTTGGCAGGATCCCAGCACAAGTGCATCCTCCAGCCTGCGTGCCACAGGCTGCTACAGGGAGGGGGCCACCTCGTACCTCTGCCCGGAGCCCACTCGGACTCCCCTCCTGCGTCTCGCACCCAGGGTGCTGTAGCTGGTGCCCATGGCCCCGCTGGAGTCGGGAGCACTGACCATTCTGAGAGGGCTCTGGGTTCTCTGGCATCGGGTCAGGGGCCCTGTGTGACTCCCCTGGCTCCTGGCAGACGCACGAAGACGCAGAGAATGCCGCGGCTGCCGGCGTGATCAGGGAGGAGTCTCCTGGGAAGACACACGGGAAACACGCTGGGCTTCATGCAGTGGCATCCGTGGAGGGTCAGGACCTCCTCGCAGCCTGCACCTGGCCTGGGACACGAGGTGCCCCCTCGGATGCAGGCCACGGGGCCTGCTGGACGAGTTCTGCTCTTGGGCAGCCAGGGCCCGTCAGCCTCCACCAGCCCCTGACTGCTCAGGTGTGCCCTGCCGGCCACCTGCGGCAGAATCTCCGGAGGGACAGCGTCGGGTGCAGGTTCCCAGGCCCCGCCCAGCCCTGCCCAACAAGATCTTGGAGGTGGGGGACTGGGAGCTGCATTTGTGTAGCAATCCCAGGATAATTTTTATTCCTCCAAAAGACTAAGAACTCCTGTCTGCAGCTGCCCCAGGTGCCCACTCATTTGTGTGCAGGAGGGCTGGTGAGCAGGTCGTTACAGGCCAGCAGGCTGCAGAGCCTTCCTCAGCAAAGCCCAGTGGGCAGCCCAGCCCACGAGCCCAGGCTGGCCGAGGCTCCCCCCTCTCCTCCGGCCAGGCCTTGGCCAGGGACATGCTGTACATCCTGTGCAAAGGAAGACACGAGGCCCAGAGAGCATGCCTCAGACAAGGAGGAGGGAATCCAGGAATGGCGCCGGGCCCGTGAGGAAGTTCCACCCCACACAGAACAGGCAGCCTTCACTCTAACGATGCAGGAGGACATCCTCCACCAGAACAGAAGGGTTTGGGAAAACAGCTGTTGGGATGAAAGAAGATGGGCCTGAGAAGGGGAAGGCCGAGCTGCAGCTCAGAAGCGGGGACGGCAACTGAGCGGGGACGGCAGAGGGTGCTGGACACACAGAGGGGACGGGACACGACAGAGGGAAGGGGGACTACAGAAGTTCAGTGCAAGACATTGCCCAGAAAGAAAACAGCTCCCAGGGAAGCCCTGACGGGCACAGAGCGAAGGTCCCCCGCCAGTGGTGGCCACTCCTGGGGAGCCGTGGTCAATTGGACCGGACACAGCGACCACACTTAGAGCTGGAGCAGAACACCTTGAGCTGGAAAAGACGCACACGGGCGGGGTTTTCCTGGTCCCAGCAAACTTGTTAAAAAAAAAAGTCCATGTCAGGCCACATCTAGCCAAACTCACGAACGACACAAAACAAGAAAAAGGTCTTAGGAGAAGAAAACAACATTGTCATGATCGATTCAGGATATAGACGCAGAGCTAGAGCACTGAGCCTGTAACGGGCAGGCACTTGTAGGGCCTTATTTCCTATCGCAGACCCTCGGCGATGCTGCCGTCGTCGGTTTGCTAATTAGTTAGAAGACTGACCGTTTCTTTGTTAGCATGAGACCCACATTTTGGTCTTTGGGGGATTTGGAGTCGGACTCGTTCCTGGAGGTGGTCGGCTGCCCCGTTGGGAGGCTGCGTTCTGGCTCGTGTCCTGAAGCGCAGCCGTGACCCTGTGTGCACTTGCTTTGCAGGGCGGTCCCCCTCCTGGGCCACCTGCCCCAGGACCTGATCGAGACCCCTGTGCTCGTGCAGCTGCACCCCAGCGACAGGCCCCTGATGCTTGCCATCCACAAAAAGAGTAGGTCCCCTTCTCACGGTCCTTCCCGGGGGCATGGACAAAGCTAGCGCACTCTGGGGGTGTCTTCCCGAGGTCAGCACCCACCGGGAGGGGTCCAGTGGGCTGCGGGCAAGGGGTGCCCCGCCCCCGGCCTGAGTTCCGGCGCTGTCGGTTGGTTGAGAGTCGCCCTCGGCCCGAGTCCTCGGCCTCTCATCTTTTACCATTGGCTTCGCCAGCAGGCGGGAGGAGGAGAGACAGGGTCAGCTGCGGTGGGGGGTTGGGGGGTGGTCTGCCCAGGCCAGGGGCTGGACGACACGTGTCCCCAGCAAGCCCAGGCCTCACCGACACAGGTGACACTGAGCGTCCCACTGGCAGCAGACCTGTGAGGCTCGAAGGGAAGTGTGTCCTAAAACGTGTAAGGACACTGCCGCAAACAGTCCCCGGTCGCAATTTAAAGCAAGATGGGAGATTGAAAGTGGTGGCTTTGAAGAGGTATTGGCACCTCCTAAGTTTTCAGATGATTCCAGAATCAAGTGCATCTCCACGTGTCTTTTCTTGTACCGCGAACACCGGTTGAATCTCTTCGCTCCCTGAACTCTGTTTTCGCTCTCCTAGTCGTGCAGTCCGGCGGGCAGCCTTTCGACTATTCCCCCATCCGGTTCCGTGCCCGGAACGGGGAGTACGTCACGCTGGACACCAGCTGGTCCAGCTTCATCAACCCGTGGAGCAGGCAGATCTCCTTCGTCATCGGGAGACACAGAGTCAGGGTGTGAGTGCCCCCAGTGCCCGGGGGGCTGGGAGACCAGGACCCCGGTCACCTCCCACCACGTGCTTGTGCTGACCTGCCCCCTTCCCCCTGGGGGGCCCCAGCCTCGTTCAGGCAGAGCAGTGAAGGGGGGGAGGCAGGTGGCAGGCCGGGGGTCTGCAGAGAGGAGGGCGGGGCCCCGACTCACAGAGACAAATGAAAACCACGCAGGGGGCCTTTGAATGAGGACGTGTTCTCGGCTCAGACGCACGTGGAGGAGAAGGCCCTGCAGCCCAGCACCCAGGAGCTCACGGAGCAGATCCACCGGCTGCTGCTGCAGGTGGGTGTGCTGCCTGCACGCCCTCCCTCCTGCCCCCACAGGCAGCCCAGAGCTGCCCTGAGGCCTGGGGCCCCCCCACCCCCCGTTCTCAGGCCCTTCTCCTCCTTCCAGCTCTGCCCTGCGCCCTGCTGCGCATGGTGGTGGTCTCTGTCCCACCCGCGTGGGCCTTGCCCGCGTGGGGGCTGCCCCCGCCTCGCACATTCAGGGCATCTGTGTCTGAACCACAGCTCTGGGCAAGTGGCTGAAGGGCGCACCCCAGCCCAGTCCCCACGTCCCAGGCGCCAGCCCACACGTGACCCCCGTGGGTGGAAGGGGGCGGGGGCATCCCTGCAACACGACGTCGCGCTGGCCCCAGGGGGAGCTGAGGACGCCCCTCCCTGTCCCTGGGGACACAGCACTCAAGACAGATTCCTGCAAGCACGTTGGCCCCACGAGGAGTGGCCTCCTGCCTCTCGGTTCCGGGGGCTGTGGGAACCGTCAGGCACCTTGTTTTGTTTCTAAGCCCCGTGGCCATGGACTCCCTGTTGGTGGAGTCTCCTGGGGATTGGGATCCAGGACCAGCCCCGCGGGTGGAGCCTGGGAGCCCACTGCAGCCTGACCCTGGGTCCAAGCCCAGCCCCACCTGGTCCCCGCCGAGGGCCCCCGGGCAGGTCGCGGCGCCTCTGAGAGAAGGCGGGCGCGCCCCGGCCCGTCCAGAGTCCTTCTGTTGCTGTCCCCCCAGCCTGTCCCACACAGCAGCTCCAGCGGCTACGGGAGCCTGGGCAGCAGCGGGTCCCACGAACACCTCCTGAGCCAGACCTCCTCCAGCGAATGCACCGGCCAGGAGGACCCCTGCCGGAGGAGAGCCGTACGTGCCCCTCTGTCCCCCTCTGTCCCTCTCTGTCTGTCATCTGTGACTCAAATGTCTGAGCACTTCAGAAACAGCCCTCGCCGGGGCCGAGCCTTTCCGACCTCACCTGCTCCTGGCTGCTCTGAACTTGGCTCACCTGGGACTTGTTGTGTAACTTCGAAAGGGTGGAGGCAGCCACAGACTGGCTAGAGGTTCAGGTGAAAATTATTTAACAGGCCAATCAAGCAAAAGTGAGGAGTTAACTGTAGGGTTAGGGTTAGAAAGAAGAAAGTGTAACCTGCCGTTCCCTTTACTTCCTATTCTTCCGAATCGTAAAATCAGCTGTCTCTAGTTCTGCGTCTCAGGTCTCATTCAGAACTTGCTGCTGTTGCTGGGATTAATCCTGCTTTTCTCTTTCCAGGGTGGGGCAAAGGCTGCGGGGGCTCCCAGGGTGAATGATGTGTTTTTCTTCCAGGAGATTTGTAAAAATGGTAAGAAGGTCAAAAGCAAAAGCCCTTGTCCGGATGAATCTGGAGAACAAAAGAACGAGTCTGCTGCAGGTAACAAATGATCCAGCATTTCCTTAGTGAGACTTCAGCGTGGTGAGGCGAGGAGACGGAAAGCTGTACTGCCGGCAATTATGGTTACAATTGTTATTCCCGCCAAGTCATGTTTGAAAAGACCAACCCTCCCCAAGGCAGGGAATGTCGACTGACCATAAGGCGCCTGTGATCTTATTGGCCCTGAAAGTTTCAGGAGTTCAAGTGAAGAACTGACCTTTCCCACTGCCGAGTCCCTGACCCTGGGGACAGGCCGGACCGAGTGCCGCAGAGAGAGCGCCCCCCAGGCCCCCCTGCGGATGGCATAGCAGTGCTGCATGAATAGCAGGCTGTCTCGGGGTCTCTGCGTCCATGAAGCGTATTCTGAGGCCCCAGCCTTATCTTTAGGTAGAATTAAGGTGCTTTGTAAGTATAGAGTGTACTCCGGGGAAAACAAGGATTAACTGAAAAAACAATGTTGTCGTTCCTCCAGAAATGCAGAGCAGTTCCCCGGCTCAGATGAAAGCTCTTGCAGCCACGGAAAAGGACCGCTCCAGGGCCAGCCTGCCCGAGGCCGGCCTTCCTGAGGAGCTGGCCTTCAAGAGCCTGCTTGCGGGCTCCTACCAGCAGATCAGCTGCCTGGACAGTGTCGTCAGGTGCGGCCCTCTGGCCTCCCTCCCCGCCCAGCTGCTCACGCTGTGGGGCTCTCTGTTACATGAAGCCCTTTATCACCCGCCCACAGGTACCTGGAGAGCTGCAGCAAGGCCACCACCCTGAAGAGGAAGTGTGAGTTCCCGGCACACCTCCCCACGCGGAAGGCCAGCGACAAGCGTGAGGCCACCGCCGGCCCCGGGCCACATGCCGCAGGTACCTGGTTCGTTTGAGCTGTTAACTGCGGGATAACTTAGACCCTCTCTGGTGGGATCAGGCGTCATTTGAGGTCCTGGAGCCCCTTTTTCCAGGTGGATTCTGAGCGGCTTCAGGGACACGGTATTAGGGTATAGGCTATTTTTTACATGACCAGAGTAGCTCAGAACTTCTTATGAGCTGGAGATAAAGGTGGTCCTGGGCTTTGAGGGCTGGATCCTGCGGGGCTGCTGGAGGCTGGGGCCTCTCGGGCTGTCATTCTTGGGCGTCTCAGAGGAGGCCTGGCCTCTGAGGGTCAGTGACCCCACGAGTCAGATGAGACCTCAGGCCCTTCAAACATGAGGGCGTTGCTGGCGGCCGCCACCAGGATCAGAAGTAGGGTCTCCCATTGTAGACGGAAGCCCAGGCGACCGGACAGCCGTGCCCTGGTGGAGTCTGGCCCAGCCCGCAGGGAGGGAGCGCCACCTGCCTGCCTGCACTCAGCAGACAGGCTCCTGACTGCCGGGCGGCCCTCCCCGCAGGCCCACGGCAGAGGCCCTAACCCAGGGCACCGTGGTCACCTGCCGCCTGCCGCCTCCCTCCTCCCAAAGGACTCAGGAGGTCAGGGCGGCGGCGTTTCCATTTCAGAATCTCCTCCTCTCCGCCATCCCCCGTGAATAAACCCCTGAGGACACAGTGTCACCTGCCAGGACGTGTGCAGACTTGCAGCTGCCCCCCGCCCCCGCCCCCGCCCCCGGTACTGGGCACCACCTAGGCCTCCACGCGGCTCATCCCTACAGTACGTTTTTATCACATTTTTGTGTCTTGCTTCCATTTTCCCTTATAAAGAGACCGCGTCACCCTTCAAGGTGAACAGCCACACGGACGTCAGCACGCACTTGACCTCGCTGACGCTGCCCAGCAAGGCACAGAGCGTGGCGTCCCTCACCAGCCAGTGCAGCTACAGCAGCACCATCGTCCACGTGGGCGACAAGAAGCCGCAGCCTGAGCTCGGTACGCGCGCTGCTCCTCGGGTGATGTCAGGAGGAATCGGACTTGAACGATAGAGATGAGAAGCTTCGACTGCCGTCCTCAGATTCTCTTTAAGTTTATCCAAGTGTGGAGGTGGCTACACAGCCCAGTGACGGGGTGCAGGAAATCCGTGTGATGCCGGGCGGGGGTGGCCACGCCTGTCCTGCCCCCGCTGCGCTCTGGCTCCACCTGTGACAGGTGTCTGCTCAGGTGTCGCTACAGAGGGGCCTCCCAGGACCAAGCAGGGGTCCCAGGACTCCCCCTTCGTTGGTGCCGAGAGAAGCCTGGGGACGAGCCCCCGCCCAGCATCCCGCTTCCTTGGATGGGATTACAAGCCTTGCCCTCCCCATGTGAGGACAGGAGCCAGTGCGGGTCGTAATAGCAGGACAACCAAGGGTGTCACACTGAGCTGTTCTTCAGATACCACAAGTAAAACGAATCCTGAATTCGTTCTTTGCTTGGAAGGGGGGCGTAATGAGGGCAGAAGTACACATCAGAGAGTCAATGTCCAACCCCTTCCAGGACGGTCTGTGGTCCCACCTGCCCCATCCTGTCTGCACCCGCAGTCCCACTGGCCACACTGTCAAGCCCGTGATCCTGAGCCAGGATGAGGCTGTGCACCAGCCTTAGCCTCTTGCTCTGAAAGCACAAGACAGCCTGGAGTGTCTGCAGCGTCAGAGGCTGAAAACCCCCCGAGGTGCCCCAATTTAGAGGACTGATCCCGGAGCCCCTGGGTGATGGGGCTTCCTACCCCTTTTGTCATTAACTTTCTCAGAAAGCTAAACAAATACGTCATGTTGTGGGCATCGTGAAGGAATCTTATCCCCATGCTGTGGGCCTCGTGAAGGAATCTTATCCCCATGCTGTGGGCCTCGTGAAGGAATCTTCTGTGCGAATGATTTCTGTTCTTCATAGGTGCAGTGTGCATTTTTTCAGCCGTTTTAAAATGGAAGGGCCCTTGCAGATGAGAGCTGTGCGTCTTCTGTTACAGAGACGGTGGGAGATACTGCCAGTGGGCCCGGGTCTCTGGACTGCCTGGCGGGCTCCGTGCTGCCCTGCGGCCTTGGCCACGAGCAGGGGCCCTTTCGGAAGCTGGGCCTCACCAAGGAAGTGCTGGCCGCCCACACCCAGAGGGAGGAGCAGAGTTTCCTGCTAAAGTTCAGAGAAATAAGAAAGCTCAGTGTCTTCCAGTCTCGCTGCCATTACTACTCACAAGACAGATGCAAGGGGCAGTCGAGTGAAAGAGGTAAGTGGTAATACCTGAGCTAAACGTGGATTTCTTTTTTAACTTTATTCTTAACGTCACTGAATCTAGCGCTGCTTTCAGAAGGCGAAACGTCCCCAGTTTGGGACACGTGGGTTTGTAAGAAGCTGTTGGAACTTGACCAGTGATGTTCTCAAGGATGTCACTTTGCGTTCCCAAGGGAGCAGTGCTGTAAATCGTGGTGGCAGTCCCAGCCCAGCCCCTGTGGAATGCAGGGCGGGCAGTTGCAGACATTTCTTGCCTGGGTGACTTTGAGGGGCAAGAGACCCTACCCCACCTTCCCACCCAGACAGGACCCTCAGAGGACCAGCTGGGCTAATGCACTGCCCAGAGAAGGAGATGGCACTGACGGGGCGTTCGGTGTCAAGCCCCTGAGGGAGGAGGTTAGCCCCGGACGACACCGTAGGAGGGAATGGCGCCCTCCTCCCCAGAGCACGTACGCTCCTGGCGGATCGGCCTCAGGGCCAGGCTGCCGACTCCAAGCCCGACAGAGCCCAGGGGTGCGTGAAGCTGCCCTTTAGGCTGAGAGCCATCAGGTGGTCAACGGGCAAGGGATGAAGTGGAACAGACGAGCTTCCCTGCCCCTTTTCTGGTCCAGGAGCCTGGCTCCCAACCCCCAGCCACCTTCCCAGGCCCCCCTGACAAGGCCAAGCTGATGAGAGATGCCGCCTCTTCCCTGGGCTCCCAGGCCGTGACACAGGGATCAGAGCTGAGAGCTAGTGAGCCCAGGGGACACACACCATGAGGACCCAACTCCCCCTGGTCTCTGGGCAGACACACCGAAACAGATGTCCCAGAAGTGAGAGGCTGACACACTCCTTAAGGAGTTTATCCCCAGACCCAGGGTTACTGCCAGCACATCGGGAACCTCTGTGGAAATCAGGAAACGGTGTCCACACCACCGTAGAGTTCCAGCCCCCTCTTGCCCCCTTGGCCACACATTTTGTGCAGTGCACAGACTGCACAGCTGTCCACAGCAGCCCCTCCCAGACCCTGGTGTGGCATCCCAGGAGCCCAGTGCCGTAGCTCCGGGTCCCAGTAGGGGGCAGATTTCCTGTAGGAAGAACACCAGGCAGAGAGGCTGAATGGCAAAACCTCCACCCGCTTAGCAGTCTGCTTTGGGCTGGCCCATTTGCCTTTATCGTGTGGCACGGCCGCCAGGGGATGTCCTCGCACACCTGCTGCAGGAGCCCAGAGTTACCCTCTGTGACAGGAGAGGAGAAGCTGAGGTTCCTGGGACCCGTTCCATTGCCCACCCCACCCTCCCCCCCCAGCTCGGCATGACCCCCGAGCCCACAGTACTCCCAGCGCCGGCCGGTGCCCAGGGGAGGTGGGGGGGGACATGCCCAGGGTCCCTTATGTGACTGGGTGGAGCCCCTCCAGTCTCCTGAGAAAGGCCCTCTCAGCAGCACTCACCGTCAGAGAGGAAGACCTTGGTTCCAAGGGCGAGCGGCCCTTTGACTTCCCTGGGCTGGAATCACAAGCTTTCTAAGCAGGAAACATCTCTTTTTAGGAACAGCAGCGATGAAGCTCGTAACACTGACAGATAAGGTTAGACGAGACCAGCGGTTCTGCCTCTAAGGTGTCACAAACCGCCCTTGGGGAATAGCGTCGACTTCCAGCTTTCTTACTGTTCTGGACAAATAAAACCTTCTTGATGCCACTTATCACTATTACTTCATGAAAGAAACGGCATCTTAATATGAGAAGAAAGCAAGGAATGTGATCTCGCAACAAAGGGTGGTCCTTTAAATGGATTGAATCTAGTTTTATGAAAACCTAACGTTTTGCCCTGATTTTTCTCACTTTCCTGAGGATCCGGGAAGACCGGGTGGTGGCCCCGTGATCCCCAGGCTGGCGATGGGGAGAGTGGGACTCACTGTTGAACTGGGAGGCGCCTTCAGGTTTCTGAGGTCCTACAAATCTCTGAAAATTGACGTAACAGGAAACATAACATAATTTTTACGTTTTAACTCTTGTTTTCCCATTATTTTAGCTGCTCCCGGACTCAGAAATACCTCTGGAATAGATTCATCTTGGAAAAAAACGGGGAAGAACAGAAAACTTAAGTCCAAACGGGTCAAGCCTCGAGACTCCTCGGGGAGCCCTGGGTCCGGGGGGCCCCCGCCCCAGCGGCTGCCACTGGTGGGCCTGAATGCCACCGCCTGGTCACCGTCGGACACATCCCAGTCCAGCTGCCCCGTGATGCCCTTCCCCACCCCGGTGCCCGCTTACTCCCTGCCCATGTTTCCAGCCCCAGGGATAGTGCCAGCTCCAGGGACCGTGGCAGCGGCACCCAGAACTCCCCACGCCGGCCTCGCGCTGCCCGTGGACACCCAGCACGAGTTCGCAGTCCAGCCCCCACCGTCTGCCGGCCCCTTGCCCCCGGTCGTGGCCTTGGTCTTACCCCGCTGCTCCTTCTCCCCGGTGACCCCGAGCCTGCCCCCAGCTTTCTTCCCCGGCCAGCCGAACTTGCCGTCCGAGGTGATTCCTGCCTTGCAGCCCGAGTTCCCTGGTCGGACCTCATCCCCCAAACACCCGCACACGTGTGCCCTGGCAGAGAGCGGGCTGCCCGTGTTGCATGTGGCCGCCCAGGCCGCCCTGCCCTCGGCCGCGGGGTCTGCAGGCAGGACCTCACCACCGCTCTTCCAGTCCCGCGGGAGCTCGCCCCTGCAGCTCAGCCTGCTGCAGCTGGAGGAGGCCCCCGAGGGCGGCTGTGCGGCCGCAGGGCCCACGGTGCCCACAGAGACCGTGCGAGCGGGGCCCGACTGCCAGCCTGGCTCATCCTGGGACCGGCGGCCCGAGGCACCACCAACCGTAAGGATCTCCTGATGCCCTTTGTCTAACGAAGGCAGGTGGCGAACGCGGCCGCCTCGGGCGGGTCACGGACATCCTCACCTCAGGTGGTCCCTGCACTGAGGTTACTACCAGACCATTTCAATTCCGACATAAACACGTGTGCTAGGAAATAACACTTTCCGGGTAAAAGACCCTATCAGAGCAGACCAGTTTTTATTGTCTTGGGATCTGAAGGGGAAAAGGGAGATCGGTCGTCTGCTGGCGGATGCAGGCGCCAAACAGCCACAGGTGATTTCGTGACTCGTCGTCACGGGCCTCCAGGGTTTCAGTGAATGCTTCGGGGATAAAGCGCAGTCAGGTGACAGGTCAGAACGGAGGCGCCTTGGAGGGCAGCTGGCAGCAGAGGGGCTCACGGTGAAGGAGCAGGGCCAGGAGGGAGCTGGAAGCCAGTGCCGTGGGTGTGCATCCTCCCACGTCTTGAGGGACGTTGGCGTGTAGTCGTACTCGGTTAATGAAATTGTAGTTTGATTTCCAGTTAATGCTTCTGTGTCCTGAGAGCTTCGGTGTGTGGTCGCATCCGCTGAGGCAGTGTGATCCGTGGGCCCTCCGAGGAAGGAGCTGCGCGGGGCTCCCCTGCCCGTGCTCCTGGGAGAGCAAGTGGGAACAGGGTGGCTGTCCCAGCACGGCTGCTGCCCTCCTGACTCCCGGGCCTACAGTCTGGGTTCCAAGGATTGGAGGGTTGGGGCGCTCCCAGGCCAAGCCCCCCTCATGTCCAAGCCCGTCCCCACTCTGGGGGCGCGGGAGCCGGGAAGCCAGAGCCCTGCCTCTGCGAGGAGCAGCTTTGGGGTGCTGCAGGAGACACTTGCCCGCCTTGGCGGAGGAGCAAGCCTGAGGCTTCCCCCGCAGGGATCCAAGAGCTGCCGTCTTTAGTGGGACTCTCCCCAAACTAAATTTAATTAGATGGCATCTATCCCACTACCAAGAGTCCCGCTGTGGTCCCAGTAAGCACGGGGTCTGCGCATGTGGCACGTGGAGGAAGGGCCAGCGGTCCAAGGAGGGCGCACCCGCTGTGTCCCTGAGAGTCTGGTGCAGACCAGACACCTGACTTGGTGTCTCCTCCCTGTTCCCAAAGTGCGACAAGCCCAAGGACGGCCAGAGCAGCGACGCCCTGTGCACACCCAGCGGCCTGCTGCACCTCCTGCTGCGCGAGGACCTCTGCTCGGCCATGGGCTCAGCCCCGTCCGGGAGCGGGGCCTCCGTCACCTCCTACTCCCTGGGCTCCGGCTCGCTGGGCTGCGATGCATCTGCAAGTGGGGCCGGTATGTAGGTGGTGCTGGGAGCACCTGGGAGTCGGGGCGGGGTGGGAGGTGGCAGGTGTGTTTGGAAGATTCTCACGTGATACACCTGGGTGTCCTTGACTCTCCGGCCCCCAGGGAGCCAGTCACCCCAAAGCCGCAGGCTGACTTGGGCAGGACCCCGACATGCAGGCATCCAGCTGCACCCCGAGCAGCTCCTCGGGGCCCTCGGCCGTTCAGACAGGCAGCTGGGTTCCTCCTACCCGCTCCACCCGCGCGGACGGCAGCCCCGGCCCGCCCCACTTCCCTCTGTTGCCCGTCACTCTCGACCTCAGCGGCACTGCAGGCCCCCCACCCCAGCTGGCCCTGCTTGGACTGTCCCTGGGGCTCCCCGGGTGTGCCGGGAGGGCTGGCAGCGGCTCGCCTTCCTGAGTTAGATCCCCTGGTGAGAAGCTAGCGTGTGGACCGACCGGGATCGTTCAGGTGTGATCTGGAACCGCCCCACGGGAAGAGCACACACTCTCCCCAGACTGTAAGACCCCCGCTTCCCTGAAGTGAGCGGGCCCCTCTCCCTGCGGGAGGCCTGCCGGGAGGCGCTCCGGGACAGCCGCCTGCCGCTCACAAGGGCGGCTTCTCTGTGGCCTGGCTTAGTCCGGAGGTAGTGAGCCTGGGAGAGAAGAGCACGGCTTCTAAGATATAGCCCCACCTGGACTCCTCGGGGCCTCCCCAGGAGAGAATCACCTCCATGGTACCAACTGATATCCTGTTTTTAAATTACCCAGGCAACTCGAGAATTGGAAAGAGAAGGGAAGGTCCACCAACCCAGGCACCAGTTACCAAATAAAACCCTTCAGCTCTGTAATGCTGCCATTCCTTTACACGAGCACAACGTGCACGGTCAGCGCAGTAGTCAAGGTTTTGACCTGCCATGCTTTGTGTTTTTAAAGGCAGCAGCAACACAAGTCACACCAGCAAGTATTTTGGAAGCGTCGACTCCTCAGAGAATAACCACAGAGCAAAAGTGAAGGTGGACATGGTGGAGAGTGAGCGCCTCAAGGACGTCCTCCAGGACCCCGTCTGGCTGCTCGGGGCCGACACGGACGACAGCGTCATGATGGCATACCAGATGCCTTCGCGGTAACCGTTCGCCGGCGGCTCGGGACAGTGAAGGGCTGGGTGCAGTTTCCCCAGAACCACAAGGCCAGAGGCCTTCCCTCGGGAGCCTTATCTCAGATTGAGCTGAGTGCACAGAGAGAAGCAGGGCTCCTCTAGATGGTGCCGCTGGCCACACAGAGCCCGCAGAGTGACCTGCTACAGGCCTCCAGGATGACGGGCTCTGGGGACCCACCACGGTGTCACAAGACGTTTACAAAGCATTCGTGCCAACATCGTCTCTTTTGCTCTGTTGCCAGCAACCCTATGTGGTCAGTGATGTGTGTGTGTGTTGTGTGTGTTGTGTGTGTGTGTGTGTGTCTGTGTGTCTGTCTGAGAGATGCAGAAACCAAGAGTCAAGGTGGGTGACCAGCCCAAGGCTGCTGGCTGCTCTGTAGGGACCTAGGTCTGTGCCTCAGCTCTGACCACTCCAAGGAACCTGGAACCTATCAGGGTCCATGCCCCTGTGCAGTGCCCCCTCGGTGGAGGGACATGGGGGGGAGGAAGGACAGATTAACCCTGAGGCTCAGAACAGCCAGGCCTCTGGGCCAGGGGAGCCCAGGGCTCTGTCTCCCGGACTGCTGCGGGGCAGGCCAGTGTCGGCAGGTGGCAGGGGAGGGCTTGTCTACCTACCACCTCGCTGGTGAGAACCTCCCGGGCACAGAACCAGGTGTCTGCAGATACCCGGCTCCCATGGCTGCGCTAAAGTGAAATGAAAATCAGAACTCGGTGTATCATCTTCATAGAAAAACTACAGACTATCTACTAGGGAGATGACGTTACCTTAAGTAGGGTAATTTATTTTAAATGGAAAGGAAATTTAAACAAAATCATCTAAAATTACATGATTAACACTGGAAGTGTTGGTAGAAAACGAGTATATTCTTTAAAAAACAAAGCCCTTGAGACGTTCTAAAGCTTTCTTATTTCTAAATATTTCATGAAGGAATTTAGAAACGGTCCTGCAGGAGGACAGGGAGAAGCTGAAGGTGCTGCAGAGGCTCCAGCCCAGGTTCACAGACAGGCAGAGGCAGGAGCTGCAGGACGTCCACCCGTGGATGCGGTCGGGCGGCCTGCCCGCGGCCTTCGACGTGGCGGTGAGCTCTGGAGCGGGTTTTCTGACTTTGCGGTAAAAGGCACTGTGATGAGAAAGCTCTGTGCTGTCTTTGCAACTGTTCTGTACATTTAAAACTTCTAAGATTAAAAGTTCATTAAAGGGCTTCCCTGGTGGCCCGGTGGTTGAGAGTCCGCCTGCCGATGCAGGGGACGCGGGTTCGTGCCCCGGTCCGGGAAGATGCCACATGCCGCGGAGCGGCTGGGCCCGTGAGCCATGGCCGCTGAGCCTGCGCGTCCGGAGCCTGTGCTCCGCAACGGGAGAGGCCACAGCAGTGAGAGGCCCGCGTACCGCAAAAAAAAAAAAAAAAGTTCATTAAAAAAAAAAATACCACCACACTGTCAGGTTTCCTTCAAAGAACTTTCTTCCAATGGCTTTTCAACACTGTTTCCAAAAAGGTCTCCTAAATATCTAGTCTCAATCACATGCTGAAATTTGAATTTTTTTTCTTTCAATTCTGTTTCCAGTGAAAACACCCACACACACACTTCCTCTGTCATAAACCCTCAACATCCACGTAGACCATTAAGTAACAGGGAGACAGCAGGTCCCCACCCTCCCTCCCACTCTCACCAGCCTGCCCCTCCTGTCTCTGTTCCTTCCCGAGGGTCCCAGAGGTGTCACTGTACCCCAGCTCCTCTCCCCTGCTCCCCTCAGAGCACCCCCATACCAGCACTGCCCGGGAGGCTGCTCTCGTCAAGGCCTCCAGGTCCAGCAGCTGAATCCACTGACGTCTCCGTCCTCACCCTAACCGACCCACTCGCGGCATTCAGCGACGGCCGGCCCCTCCTCTGAGAGCACCCCTCCCTTGGCCCCGGCCCCTTGGCCCCTCGCTCTTGTACCCATCAGTGTGGATGCGCCCAGGCTCAGGGTTTGCACCTTCCTCTTCTGTCTACACTCCCTCTGGCGCTGTCAGCTCTCTCCTCCTGACCGAAAGCAGTGTCTCCGTGCCGAGACTCCCTAGCATCCACCTCTGTCGAACTTCATCTGCTGTCCTGGTTATGCTCAGAGAGAGCCAGCCCACCCACTGTCTTCCCACCCACTCAAGGGTGACTCCATCACCCCTCTTGCTCGGTCCACAGCCCTCTGGACTCTCTTTCTGTCGTGCCCCATCCAGTCCACTAGCAGGTCCTACTGGCTTGACCTTCAAGGTGGCTGGACACCAGCCCCTTCCCATCACCTCCAGCATCACCACCCTGGTCCACGCCACAGTGCTGCTTCACCTGATTGTCACAGTATCCCCCCCGCTGCACTCTGTTCCCCCTTGTCCCCTACAGTGAGATCACGTCACCCCTCAGCTCTGAGCCCTTCCAGCGGTGCCCCTTCTCAATCAGAATAAATTGCTGCAAAGCTGTTAAAATATGACACCCCCTCCCCACAGCTCCCATCTCCCCTCACTCCCTCCTCTCCAGTTGTTCCCTGAAATCATTGAGCAGGCTTCTGCCTCAGGGCCTTTGCACCTGCCCTTCCCTCTGCTTGGACTCCTCTTTCCTCAGACAGATACATGGCTCACTCCAGCTTCCTTCAAGTCTTTTTTTCACATGCTGCTGTGTTATTTATCTAATACTACCTAGCAAATAACCCCAAAGCTTAGGAGCTTAAAATAATAATCATTTATCATCTCCCACTGTTTCTTTGGGTTGGGAATTTAAGAGCAACTTAACTGGGTGGTTCTGGCTCAGGGTCTCTCCTGAGGGCAAAGGTGAGATATTGGTCGGGGCTCGTGCCATCTGAAGACAGGATGGTGACCGGAAGATCCCCTTCCAAGGAGGCTCCCTCACGTGCCTGCACATTGGTGCTGGCTGTTGGCAGGAGGCCTCAGTTCCTTGCCGTGTGGATCTGTCCATCGGGCTGCTTGTGTGTCCTCGTGACACGATTCCGGCCTCCCCAGAGAGAACCGAGGGGCTGCAGTGCCTGTTACGACCCACGTGTCACCTGCATCACCTCCTCTTTGTTAGTGGCAGGTCACCGAGTCCAGGCCTCCAGCTTCTGAGGAAGGGGTGTCAAAGAATTTGTGGGCGTATTTTAAAACCACTACAGTCACTCTCTCAGTGGAACGTCAGTAAAATTACAGACGTCCTCACATGCCTCATTCCGTGTCAGCCCCGCATTTCCCATCTTTTAATACACTGTGGAGCATTTCTCATTCGGCTACTAGGAGATCACCTCCGCTGGGACACAGATTTTCCTCTTTGTTCACTGCTGACTCCCAGTGCTTAGAACGTGCCTGGAACACGACAGGTGCTTAACAGATGGGAAATGAACAAATGAGACAGTACGTTGTTGCTGTCCCATTCTACAGATTAGAAAACTGAGGTTAGAGAAGGTCGGTAGCAACTCCAGGTCCCACAGGCAGAAAGAGGAGGAGCTGGCACTAGAGCCTCTGGTTGATGCTGTCCCCTCGCTATGTACAGCCACCTCGCAGACAAGGGAGGGGCCTGGGGAGCTGGGAGCAGGGACCTCTTGGGAAGAGCTCTGGCTCCTTGGAGAGCAGGCAGGGGTCCCACGCCCAGTGGCACCTGCTCACCCTCCAGCAGCCTCACTGCTGACACCTGATCACCTGCACCTCTCTCAGCTTGAACTACTTTTTCGTACCAAAGATCTCATTTTTGTTACTGATTTGCATTTTTTCTTTTAAGGAATGCGTTTGCTGTGAAAACAAGGGAAAAGACAACGTTTGCATGCGGTATGAGGAAGCTACCCCTACTCTGGGACTCAGCGGAACAACCGACACCACAGAAGAGGAAAACGGACCCTCCCTGAGTCACAGAAACGAAGGGCAGACGTAACCCCCCGCAGCGGGACAGCCGGTGGCATACATTAGGTGGTGCTCTGAGGAGGGGGAGGGTCTTCACCTGTGTTTCTAATGAAATGGACGGATATACTTACATGACTTTTTTTGTTCTAGAAAAAACCCATCGTTTTCCGAAGGGGTGATTTAAAACCGTGGCGGGTAGGAGAAGTTTGGGAAGAAATAGCTTTTTGTATTTAAAATATAAATATGGAGTTTTCGGGGACAGGGGAGGAGATTTTCATCATTGTTTAACTTGAGAAGGACTGCTTCCCTCCTTGTGTCGGGGAAGCGGCTGAGTGTTCTCAGCCAGAGCACCAGTGTCTGCTGGCTCCCCGTGGGCGGTCCCGGGGCATCGCACCGGGCTGTGACCCACAGCTAGGATGCCACAGGTGACTCCGCGCTGAGGGGCCGGCCTTTCGGAGCTTCCCCAGAGTGTGTTTGGATCAGATCAAATTATGTCCTCTCTGGGGGGCTGCTTTTTATCTAAATTATTTAGTCAGACTAGATGTTTTTAAAACATACCAAGTGGAGATCACAGCCTCCGCTAATCTTCTTTCAACATGTTTTGCATTAAATGGCAGACCAGCAGCTTCAGCTTCAAGTGTGGTAGCAGCAAACATTTCACCTGACGTAGCTTAAGTTTGGGGTGAACGAAGTTGAAATGCTCGCTCTGGACTAAAGATGCCTAGTGGTTTGTGTGACCAACTCCATCGTAGAAATATACATCCTCAGAAATACACAGACCCTTGTGTATATCTTGACATCATTCTCGTATCCTTTTCAGACCGGGATAGCCAATATGTAGATAAAAACACATTGTCGGTCATCCCCTTATTGTGACTTCCCTCTGCAAACCAGGCTTTGATCGCCACACTTGGGACCCACCCGTATTTATTCTTTGATCGGCACTTCCGAGACATCAGCTCTGGCCCAGCTGAGCCAGTGCTTTCTCCTGACTTAGCTGGTGGCTGCATCTGTGTTTTCCAGGGCGCCGTGATCTAGCCGCTCTCACCACACCTGGGCTGGGACACCGGCCCCTAATTCTCTTCATGAACCTGACCTCATTGGTGCCATTTCCGGTCTCTGTGGTGATGTCCACTGGCACTTTCAGGTGAATGGGACACTCGGGGAAAAGTGAGACCAGACGGCCCAACTTTTTGCAAAACCTCATACTGCATCGTCTATCCCAAAGATTGTCTGCAAAAATGTTACATTGGTCCCTAGGGTGAATGAGAAGCTGCCAGTGATGAAACAACTGACTTACAATTGCATCGCGTCTGTAGAAAGTTAAAAGGGGGCAGCTTCCCCTGTTCTTTGCTGGAGAAGCAGCTACTAGAACAGGTGACGTCTCCTTGTAATCCAGTTGGTTTTCATAGTCAAACCACTTTATGCCTGAATATCAATCCTATTTTTCATAAACTGGAACACAGAAAGTTTAATTTTTTATTTTTTTTAATTTACAAAGCAACATCACCTGCAGATACCCAAGACAAGGTGTAGTCTATGCATTTGTGTGGAGACTAGATGCTACAAACTGCTTCCTGCCACTAGTCAGATCATTAAGGGATTAGATGGGAGCGAAAGTTGCATTGACTTTCCCTAAACGCAAGACTGCCAACACGTTCCCTCCTGTTAGCAATGTTTACTGGCAGCATTATCTTAGCATTTATGTATATTCATTGATTGTTAACTGCTGCGTAGCTTTGACGTGCGCTGAGAAGTTGACAGCAGGAGCATTTTGTGAAATTGTTTACACGGTGCCACGCATCGGGTCTTACATTTTCGTTAGTATGTGTGCTTACACGGGTGTTATAAAAAACTTCTTCTCGATTTTAAACTGAGCCTTCTTTTTAATATATTCCTAAAAAGATATGTAAATAAGCTCTCAGAGTCTGTGTAACGACGTGTTAAGCCTTGCCGGACAAGTGGTTTGTTTATGTGCAAACCAGACTTTCTTCACCCAGTGCAATATGTTTGTTGGACTGCTTGTGTCTTTTTATGATTTTTTGCCTTTTAGAAAATTGGTAAATAAAGCAAGTATATTTTTATTTTTATTTGTGTGTATTTTTAATGTAGCACAGAGGAACAGGAACCTGAATAGAGATCAAAGATTATCAAAATCTTCTTTAAAAAAAAAGAACCCAGGCTTCCCTGGTGGCGCGGTGGTTGAGAGTCCGCCTGCCGATGCAGGGGACGTGGATTCGTGCCCCGGTCCGGGAAGGTCCCACATGCCGCGGAGCGGCTGGGCCCGTGAGCCATGGCCGCTGAGCCTGCGCGTCCGGAGCCTGTGCTCCGCAACGGGAGAGGCCACAACAGTGAGAGGCCCGCGTACCGCGAAAAAAAAAAAAAAAAAACCCTAGAAATTCTGAATTAGGAACTCCTCTGTCACAAAGGCCCCCCCTCACCTCTTCCCCTGCACAGGGTGCCTCTCGCTGGTCCCTTCCTGTCTCTATGTGTCTCTCTGACATGCAGCCCCACCCCAGTGAACTCCCAACGATTTAGATCTAATCCTGCAGTCCCGTTCCCCCATGGTTTTTCACTCACAGATGGGGAGTAGGGCCACTCAGCTCAGCCCCTGGTGCCCCTGTCCACTCTGAGGTGACCCCAGGCACCTGCTCCATTCTCTTCCTGCCCCCTCCAGGATAGTCTGTCTCACCTTGGCTGGCTGCCTGTGTGCTGGCCACGGGGCTGAAAGCAGAGTGGTCTAAAGGACCTCGCGTCTCCATCAGAGGTGATACAGGCAGCGTGGCAGCCTCCTCCCACCCCACCCCCCAGTCCTTCCTTCCACAGCGATGAAGTCATGCAGGGCCTGGTCAAACAGTGGAGGCCTGCTCCCCCCCCACCCCACTTTTCACACCAGGACCGTATTGTGGTGTCGGAGCAGGGAGATGAATGGATCCGGCCCTGGTGCCCAGCCTTCCAGAAGCTCCCTGAGCAGGAGGGAGGGCTCGACGCCGCTTCCTGTCCTGGCTGCCTAAATCCAAGTGGTGCTTGGGGGCTGGGGAGGCAAAGTCCTCCCAGTGAGCATGGAGGCCTGTGCAAACGCGCTAAGTGGCCAGATGTGGCTGTTTCACTGAACGTCTGAGTGCCTTCGGGGGCTCTTAACTACATTTTTAACTACCATATAACCCCAAGGGCATGTGCTCCCCTATTTCTAAACCAAAAGGAGCTTCTCCAAGCCTCTGGGCTGATTGCCCTCAAGGGGCCTGGACATCCATAGGCTGGCCACTGTCTTTGTTCCCTGGGGATTTATGGCTCGCCACCCCTGCCGCTAACTGGTCCCCCTGTGGCCACTGCAGCCCTGCCCAGCCTCTGTTGGCCTCTGTTTTTGGATATGAGGGGATCAAAGAGCCCAAATGCTCAGGAAGTCTGTACTCAGGCAACCTTTGAAAGGGGGATCAGTCCAAGGGACAAATGGCAGGAAGTGTGCCTGCTAGACGAGGCCATGCAAAGGAGAAAGAAAGGGTGTAGTGGTCCTGAGACGGAGTAGCCAGGCTTCTGGGAGGAAAAGGCCAAGCCAGCCAGCCAATGGGCGCACTAAAGGAAATGGAGACTGACTTCGAAGATGAGGCCTTGGGCAACTTCCAGTCTAACCAGGAAGGATTTTGCTGCCTCACACTCCCTGCTCTATCCCTATACTTTCTTCCCCAAGGGTACTTGGTCAGACTGAGGCATATCCCAGTACTTAATTTCTCCTTCCTTAACTCTAGACAGCATTCCTCAATCCCCCCACCCCATGTAAGACAAGGGTTATGAGGTCCCTAGCCCATGCTCCAGCCTCCTCCCTTCTCCTGACAACTGTCATCTGTCCTTTTGTTTTTACAAAGCAACTTTATATCCTGTAACCATAATTAAGCCTTCCTTGCCTTTTCTATAGATTGACTCTAAAATGCTGAAACCCTATGAACAGTGTTACATTGTTCTGACTGTGAAAGAATTGGCTACTGGGCCAAGTGAGTGCTAAGATTACACTTCTCTTCTTCAGCAGCTTTTTGTTTTTCCCGGAGTTCCTAGTTGCCTTTCATTTTTCGCTTGCACCATTTGCCTTTATCATTCTTCCTCCACCTCCCACATTCAGTTCCCCATCCAATCAGGAAAAGATTAATAGTCTTTTCCCAGAGGCCTTCCCCAGAGCCCTGATCATCCCGTTCCAATACAAACTGCCTTTCAGGGAGAGCGTTCTAAACTACTTGTTTGATCTTATTCAAACAATATAATCAATAACGGGAGGGGTATGAATCAGAGTACAAGAAATATCACTGAGTTTATTTTTCCATAACTGAGCTCCTCAGAGTAGTAGAAGCTTAATTGTAGTTTCTTGGGGTGGGGGTGGGATCTCCTTCCCTGGGGTGATGTCTAAATGGTGAAGAAAAGTAAAGTTACAGGCCAGCTATCGGCTCTCTTGGGGTTCACTACTCAAGCCCCTCCCCCACTCTGTCAGTCCCTCCACTAGGAGTAGAGGGGGAAGGGTATCAGGTCTCTGACCAGGCAGGGGAGGAAGGGAGGAAGAGAACTAAGCTTTCTGGCTTGTGGGGGAGACTGAGGACGACACAGGGTGATTGAAGGAAAGGAGTGGGTTCATACCTGGGTGAACAGCGCAGGGCTGGGGAAGTTCCCGGGCCCTGCTCACAGAAAAGCAAAGAGACGGCCAGGTAAGAATCAGCAGAAGGGGTTCCCAGGTACTTACAGAGGTCAGTGAGGTGACTTTGGGAACCATCAAGCCACTCACCAAACTTGTCTTACCTACGGAGGTCCCTCGGTGGGGAGCTGAGGTGAAACAGTCACCTGAAGGGCTTCCAGATCCATCTTCAGATGGCTGGGGGCACAGGTGGGTGTCTGGGGCCTAGTCCTACCACCCCACCACACTGCAGTCCCTGGATTTTCCTTTCCCCTGCTGCCTTCCAGCTAGGCTTGGGACACTCTCTCGATTTCCCTACCTACCCAGTGCTTCTGCTAGGCCAGGCTCTGTGCTGGGGGTAGATAAGGGGTCCTAGGTCAGACTGTACCCCCAGGGATGCTTGTAACCTGGAGGGGCACAGACCAGACCCTGACAATCCCAGTCCCGGGAGGGAAGCAGAGGATTGGGTAAAGGGAAGCTGAGACCTGAACAGTGAGGAAACGGCCATTGAAGGGAGATCCCAGCGTGTTCCAGGTGTAAGGCTGTGTGTGTGCAAAGGCTTCACGGTCTGAAGGCAAATTGGTATTCTGGCTGTGCCAGGAGACGCCGTGGACCTAGGCCGGTGGGGCTGCGGCCAGGCTGGGGTCCCCAGGGAGCTGCCCCACCGCCCGCGCACCCCACCCTCACGGAGGCTGGGCCAACAGATGGGCGGCCAGCCGTGGGGGTGGCGGTCGTCTGGCGGACACAGGCGCACCCACCGCCCGCTCCCGCCCGAGTGACAAAGCGGCAAAGACAAAGGCGCGGCCAACACCTGTCGCTCTTGGCCAGGCTGCCGCTTTTCTCCGCCCGAAGCGGCTGCAGCTGCCAACTGTCACGGGCATCAAGTTACGGGGACCAGACGGCGGCCTCCACCAGCCGGGCGGGAAGCGCGGGAGGGCTGGGGGGGAAAGGGAGCCGAGGGGGACAGGAGGCGGGGAGGGGGGCCGGGGCGAACAAACAAGGGTGCGGGGAAGGGTGGTTGGGCAGGGAGGGCGGGGACCAGGGAAGGGCGAGCTCGGGTTGGGAATCAGAGAACGTGGGTTCGGGGGAGGGCGGGCAGGGAAGGGAGGGCGGCGGTGGGTGCTGAGGGGGGAAAGGGAAGTGAAAGAGGGGTCGGGGAGCAAAGGGGACTAGAAGGAGATGCGGGGAACTCCGGTGGTGAGGGCGATGATGACCAGGAGAGAACAGACGGCCTGTGGGGACAGAGGATGACCCGAGAAGGAGAGCCTACAGATGGAGCGGTGCGGGCGGGCCTGGGGACCCCGCCCCACTAGGATCCCTGAGCGGGTTGAAGGCGGTGTCGACGTTCGGATGTCAGGACCCACAGGTCCGCAAGAAACGCACTGGGGCCAAGGGCCCGTTCCCACCCCCGCTGCCCTAGGGGCCCTCACCTCCCCGGGGCTCTGCAGCCACCCCAGCCCGGACCTGTAGCTCCCTCCAGGCCCGGAGACCGCGGCCTTTGCTGTGGCTCTGGCCGCCAGGACCCCGGCACTTGCGCAGGAGCGTTCCTCTCCTGTTGCACCTTGGGTGAACAAAGTCAAGCGTGAATGAATGAATGGGCAGATGGATGCGCCCCTGCTAGCACGCGCCGCAGACCTGGGCGCCTTGCTTGGGGTAGGAAGGGAAACAAGCGCACCCAGAGCCACAGCTCTCCGGGTCATCGCCCCCCCTCCGGTGCCCCACAATGCCGGGGCGGCGCGGAGGGCCCGGCTGGACCCCCCAGTCCCCGGCCGCAGGCCACGCCCCGCCAGCTGCCGGCCGACCCCGGCGGCGGGGCCAGACAAAGCACGCCTCTGCCATTGGCTCTCACGAGCAATCGGCGCCTTGAGATGCAAATAAGGCGCTATAAAAGGGGCGGGCGCCGCTGCAGGCGTGAGGACGCGGCGTAAGACGCCAGGGGGCGAGGGTGGCGGTGGCTGCGGGCCGCTGCGCTGCCAGGGGCGCGGGCGCACGGCGCTCCGGGAGGTGGAGGTCATGGCTCCGCTTTTGGCGCCCGGCCGGGACCGTGCGGCCCGGGAGGATGAGGACGGCTGCGAGGCGCGGGGGGACCGCAAGGTGCTGGCTGTAGCCGTGGATGGGGGGGCGGGGGGCCGCACAGCGCCGGGGCTCAGTTGCTCGCTTCCCGCAGGCCCGGAAACCCCTAGTGGAGAAGAAGAGGCGCGCGCGGATCAACGAGAGCTTGCAGGAGCTGCGGCTGCTGCTGGCGGGCGCCGAGGTGAGGCCGGCGGGCGGGCGCCCAGGGGCTGCGGGCGAGCGGGCGAGCGGGCGGGCGGGGGTCGCCGTCCGGCCTCGCCTCACCGACCCTCCCCACCGGGCGCTCCCGCCGGCGCAGGTGCAGGCCAAGCTGGAGAACGCCGAGGTGCTGGAGCTCACGGTGCGGCGCGTGCAGGGCGCGCTGCGGGGCCGGGCGCGCGGTGAGTGGCGGCGGGGCGCGCGGGCGGGGGCGCGTTCGCCTGGCCTGCCCCTGCCCGGGACCGAGGACTTCCCCTCCTGGAGCAGGGCGCGCCCCGCGCGTCTCCTGGGTGAGCCTTGTCCCCGGGGGCCGGGCGGGCCGGGCCACAGCAATCAGTTGCCGCTCACCGAACCGGGCGCGGCCCTCTTCCCTCCCACCCCTGAACACAGAACGCGAGCAGCTGCAGGCGGAAGCAAGCGAGCGCTTCGCCGCCGGCTACATCCAGTGCATGCACGAGGTGCACACGTTCGTGTCGACGTGTCAGGCAATCGACGCCACCGTCGCCGCCGAGCTCCTGAACCACCTGCTAGAGTCCATGCCGCTGCGCGAGGGCAGTAGCTTCCGGGATCTGTTGGGGGACGCCCTGTCCGGCCCACCGGGAGCCCATGGGCGGAGCAACTGGCCAGTAGGAGGCGCCCTGGGGTCCCCACTGCCCAGCCCCCGGGGCTCCGGGGACGACCAGTCCTCCGACCTGGAGGAGGTCCCCGAGGCTGAACTGAGCCGGGCGCCTGCTGAGGGGCCGGACTTGGTGCCCGCAGCCCTGGGCAGCCTGACTGCTGCCCGCATAGCCCAAAGTGTCTGGAGACCTTGGTGACCAACGGCAGCCTGGGGCCTAAGGGGTGGGCCCTGCCTTCCCATGCTCTAGTCCCTCCTCCCTGGGGTCCAGGTATCTGGACAGGGGTAGGGCCCTGGATATCTCCCAGTTCTGCTGCCCTCCTCCAGTGGGTGCTGCAGGGCAGTCCCTGATAACCAGGCCAGCCAGGCCCCTGTTTCTTAAGGGAGCAACGTTTATGGACCATCCCCACCCCCACCCCCTGCCCCCCTAGCCCTCTGGTGGGTGGAGGGAAGGAGCTACAGGCAGGAGGAAGTATCTTGCAGGGCTACCAGGTCTCTCACCTGTCCCAGACTTCTCAGGCACTGTGTGGGCCTGGGGGCAGAGGTGACAGAGTGGAGCTGAGCCTCTCCTGAGCGCTGGGCACGAGTGTCCTGGCAGCCCTGGCCATTCAGCCAGGACACAGGGGAGGCATTCTGCAGCACTGCCCAGAGCTGCCAGAGGGAAGCATGGCTCTCTGTATGTCTTGTGTTTAGCACACTTGAGCTTGTGTATTACGTTGCCTTCAGTTTTTCCAATTCTGTTAAGTAAAGGGTTTTGGAGAGTTAGTTACCCTTCTGAAGTATTGCTGAATGCTGTGGTGTCATTAAGGTGTCAAACGCACAAAGACTAAACCAAGCACATTTTTTCCCATATCTAATGCTGTGAGTGGTTTTAAAACTTCTGACCCTTTGTCAGCAAAGTAAGTAGTGTAATGGCAGTGGAGATGGGACACCCCGCGGCATGGTCTCGCGTTGGACGGTGTTTCTACCTCCCTACTGCCAGGCCATTCCAGATCGGTTTCCCCTTCAGGTCCCTGGGCCCGGCCTGCACTCCCTGGGAATTGTGTGCATCCTGGCGCTGGAAACCACTGCATGGAGTTTGCCTCCGGAGTAACTAAGCAACAGGGAAACGGCCTGTCCCTGGACCATTCTCTTGTTTGTGAGCTTCCAGGAATAAAACGAATGCCTGATTACTAGCCATGTGGTTTGGAAGTTTCTTTCAAAAGTCTGTTTTAAGGTCCATGAGTTTGATGCAGACGTCGGTCTAATTAGGTGGTCAGTTTTCTTGACTGAAGAGAGAGCTTCCCCATTGCCAGTGACCTCGGGGGCATGGAGACCCACCCAGTTCACGGCCCAGGCAGTTTGGACTTAAGGCCAAATTGAGCCCAGGAGGTCAGAACCCTTGGAAGGAGGGTGATGGGATGGGCAGCTGGGGTGTAGGGAGATGGCCCTCTTGGCCTGGGTCTGCAGACAGCATGAGGTCAGCTGATAGCAGTCACTGCCACAGGTATCCCGGCCCCTGCATCTCCAGCTCCAGGACCCCAAAGCAGCTTGTTCTTGTTCTTACTTTGGGTTGGCAGTGCCCAGGCCGGGTCAAGGTGTGACAATTTAGGATTGACACCTGGGCCTCCTCTCCAGTGTGTGCCTTTGCTTGAAAAACATCTCTCCCGAGAACCCTTTTACAAAAGCCCCCTAGCAGATCCTGGCCACCAGGGGTTTTTCACTGTGGCTCCCTGGTGATTTAGTCTTAGACCTCGGCCACCAGGCTATAAACAGATGCAGCCTAATTTTAGCCACTGGGGATGAGTTATTGAGGGGTTGGGGTAGGGAGGCAGGTCCATAAAAGAGAGCTCAAGAGAGACGGAGACTTTTTCCTGGGATTATCTACATCGCCCCAGTCAGATTGATGTAGGATGTGTCCGCAGGGACACGAGAGCAGGTCCACCTGTAAGACGTCTGTCCCGTGTAGCTCCCAGCAGTACCCAAAGGCCACTGTGATAAGCTCTGATGCCATCTGGGGAGCATCAGCCAGGACTGTTGAGGAGGAACCACTCTTTCCTCTCATACCCACACTTGTCACATCCTCCCAAGGGGTCCTAGAAGGGGGCCCAGGGGAGCCCAAGACACAGGATTCGAGGTGCAGGAGGCTGACCTGGGGGAAAGATGTTGCTGGGACCAGGACCCCCCTAAGGTCAGACGCCACTAACCCAGAACTCTGGCCCTGGGCCCCCTCCCACCTGTGAGTCAGCTTCTCGGGACCCCCTCAAGAGCAGTGTCTTTTCTTTCTCACAAATATAAGTGGCTCCCAGAGCAGAGACCACTGTCAGCCTCCGTGGGGTGAGAGCAGCTTTTGCCTATGGTGCGGCCTGGGACCACCAGTTTCCTGCCTGCGTTCCTTCCCATTCTTCCAGACAACTTTCACACCACCTCCTCTCTCTGAAGTACCCAACAAACCCTTGCAAGCCTTGCTCTAGGCATTTGCTAGCCTTGATTCGTCATTCCCCGTGAATCCCCTCCTTCCCACTTCAATCCCTGGCCCCCTGTCTTCGTCCTCTATGAATGCCATACATTACCACCAACTTGGTGTCTCAAAACAACACAAGTTTATTTGCTTGCACTCCTGTAAGCTAGGAGTCTCAGGGGATTCACTAGGCTAAAGCCAACGCAGGGCTTCATTCCCTTCTGGAGGCTTGAGGGTGAATCCACTTCCCTTCCTTTTCCCACTGCAGAAGCTGTCCACATGCCTTGGCTGGTGGCCCCCTTCCTCCACCTTCAAAGCAAGCAACGTTGCATCTTTCTGACCTTTGTTCCATAGTCACATTTCCTTCTGACCCTCCCCTACTTCTTCCCTCTTCTTTCTACTTGTGATTACTTTGAGGCCACCTGGATAATCCAGGATAATCTCCCTTCCTCAGGGTCCTTAACCCGTAATCAGACTTGCAAAGCCTCTTTCGCCATGTAAGGTAACATAGTCGCAGGGTGTGGAAATGAGGATGTGGACATCTTCGGGGATCCCTGTTCTGCCAACCACACCCACCTGCGCCTCTGCCGAGGCTTTCTGCCTTCCATCGTGATGCAGTGTGGTACCAGCCTTCCGCACGGGCTTTGGGTCGCACACCCTCGGACGTGCTCAGTGACCCTGCTCTCTGCACTGCATCATTAATCTCTCCTTCCTTCTGGGTCATTCTCGTTGACCTACAAACAAGCTGTAACATCTCCACCTAGAAAAAGAAGAGGGACTTTCCTTGTGGTCCAGTGGTTAAGACTTCGCTCTTCCAATGCAGGGGGCGCGGGTTCCATCCCTGGTCGGGGAACTAAGATCCCACAGGCCACGCGGCAGGGCCAAAAAGTAAAAAAATAAAATAAAAAGTAAATAGAAAAAGAAGAGCTAAAACCTCCCGGGCCCGACGTACCCTATTAACCTCTGCTTCATTTCTCTGCTTTAAAGCAAAATTCCTCGAAAGCATTGTCTACACTTACTGTTACTGCTTTGGCACCTTTCCCTTCTCTTCTTCCTCTCCAGTCAGGCTACTGCTCCCACCCCTGCCCTTGTCAAGAGCTTCAGTGACGTCCATGTTTCCAAATCCAGTGGCTGTATCTCTGTTTCAATTTACTCAACCTTCCAGTGAAGCACTCCTTAGGTGTTATCACTCTCTCCCTCCTCAAAGGCTCTCCCCGCTCAACCTCAGGAACACTCGCTTTCCGGGCTGTCCTATCTTACTGGCCATCCTCGGCCTCCTGCCAACTTCTGAATGTGGGCATGCACGTCCAAGGCTCTGTGCCCGGCTCTTCCCTATCACCCCTGCCCAGGAAGCCCATCTGGTCCATTTGGTTTGTTACATTCACGTGCCCTCGAGCTAAAGTCCATCTCCATTCTGTTGGCTTCCCTATATCCTCCTGTCTACTCAGTGTTTCCACTGACATGTGAGACGGGCATCACAAACCACAGCCAAAACACAACTGATTCTCACCCGAAAGGCGTTTGGAGGCGCCCAGCACTCGAGCGCGCTCGGAGGTGCTCGGAGGCATTCGGGAGGCGCTCGGAGGCTCTCGGGGTGTTTGGAGGTGCCGAGGCCTTGGCCGCGCCCTCCCGCCCCCACGCCCAAGGGGGTGCCGCGATGACTTCTGGGAAGTGTAGTTCCAGCCCTTTCGTCTTCCTTTCCCCGAGGTCCCTGCAGGCCGAGCCGGAACTACGACTCCCAGAGGCCTTCCGGCTCAGAGGCCCCTCCTTTCGCCGCCTCGAGCTCCGAGCCTGGGGCTCAAGGGAGCCCAGCGGAGGCCAACGGCGGTCGAGGCCCTCGCTCAGTCGGCTAAGCGGCTCTGCGGCCGGCAGAGGCTAGGCTGCGGTCCCTCCAACGTCCCTGGGACTAGGAGAGGAAGCGATGAAGGCGCCGGCGCCCCGCAGCTCGGGCCCTCGTCCTGCGGCTCCAGCCCAGGGCCGCTGACCGCCTCCGGTCGCCAGGAGGCCTGGACGTCGGGAATATTAAAAGCGCCCCAGATGGTTCAAAAGTGCAGCCAAAGCTCACAGCGACTGGTGTCGAGGAAAGAGGGAGTCGTTTCAGGCTGTGGCAATGGAAGCAGGTTTCTCGAGGAGGGAACACAAGCCTTACTGACCCTTCGAGAGACCAAGCCTCGGCTTTGTCCAGCATTCATTCTACAGGTGCTTTGAGCACCTGTTACGTGCAGGGAACACAGAGACGAGAGTGTCCAGACCTTTGCTGTCGAGGAACTTGCATTCTCTTGAGATGGGCAAGAGCCCACAGAGAGCCGCAAGCCACCGCATACTGCCCAGAGGTAGACAAAGGCGTTGCTTGGTGGAGAGTACCCAGAGAAGCCCAGAGCTCATCAGGTTATTAAAGACAGTCCTTGGGTTTAAATGGATCTGAAAGGAGGAGGGATAAGGTTTTAAACCTGTGACCCAGAGGCCTTCTAGCTCCTCATGGGGGCACGCAGGCTTTTTGCTCTTCCACCCGCATACAAGAAACTGCCCTGCCCTGAAGATCGCGCACTCCTGCCGTCCGTGTCTGTTCTGCCCCTAGTTGTCATGCTGTCCATCCACTGTCAACAGGTGGCACTTGGGGCACCATCTTCCTCTCCCCTCCAGATCCCGCCCCACCTTAATCTGGGAAAGTCGTGTAGGTACTGTAGCATGTACACGACTTCTCAGTCAATGTACGTAATGTAGTAGACTTCTCAGTCAATAACCATGCCACGGGCTTTGCCACCCCTTACAGCTGAACTAGCTGCAAAACCCTAAGCTCCTGCCTTCCATCCCCTCCGTCCCAGGAAACTTGTTTAGACGTCATCGGGGTCTCCTGGTTAGTCCTGCCATTTCCTTCACAGTCAGGTTTCTTGAGAACAGTCTCTATTCTTACTTTCTTCATTCCCTTGCCTGCTTGCTCGTCACAAAATTTCACCATTTTCCATTTCCCACCATTCTACTGAAAACTTCTGGCAGTCTCTGGCAAAGACCTAGTTGCCAGGTAGACCCTTCATTTCCATCTTCCCTAAGTGTTAGCATCTGACACTGTCAGTAACTTCTTGCTTCTCCATGTAGCTTTCTTGCTTCGTCTTCAACCATTCCTTCTCAAGTTCGAGACAGGGCTCTTCTCCTCAGCCCACCCTGTAAATATCACCATGTCCCACGTCTTCCTCGGACCTGTTATCTCTAAACTATGACCTGTATGATCTCCGTGGCTTCACCTACTGCGTCACTGACTCCAAAAAGGACCTCCAGCCCAGTCCTCTCTGGAGCTGTAGTCGGGTTGGTCCAAATGCCCGGGTTGTCACCTCTCAGACATCCCACAGGTTCTTCAAACTCAGCTCAAACCTAAGCTCGGCTTTCCTGCAAAGCCTGCCCTTTCTTTCATGTTCTGGAACCCTGGGAGCAGCACGGCCATCGTCAGCCACTCAGGGCAGAAACCGGACGCTCGGGGAGACACCCAGTTTTCCTTCAGTCCCACCCTGCGAGGGGCGTCCAGGAAGTGTCAGTTCTACATCTTTAACGGGCGGAGTGAAGGAATGAATGAATGAGTTTGCATCTTATACCTTTTATCCCTTTTCCTCTGTTCCTGCTGCTGCCTTCTTGATTCACGTCCTTATCACTCACCTGGAGAATGACAGTGGCCATTAAGCCTCTACATCTAGTATTACCTCCTGAACTTAAGTCCTTCAAAAGCCCAGCACTCCGCAGATTAGCAGCTGTAGTAGGCCCACAGCTCCTGTGGGTCGGCTCGGAACTTCATAGCTCCGCCCCTGTGCCCCGCTCCTGTCCCATTCCCCTGCCAGGTGTTCGTCTTGCTGCGCTGCTGGCTCACTGCTTGCCTTCAAGTTTGGCTCAGATATCACCCGTGGGAAGCATTTCCTGGTCCCCTTGGTTTTATGTAGCTTCCAAGGTTTCTCCCTTGCATTTCCGTGATGGTACGTTTCAAACAATGGGTGTTTATTCATTCCACAATGTTTCTTGCATGCCTCCTCTTTGTCAGGCGTTATTCTAGTTGCTGGAGATAAAGTTTCTTCTCAAGCTTATACTGTAATGAGGGAAAGGGACAAGAAATACATGCTGTGGCAGACGGTGTTTACGTGCCAAGAAGAAAAATCAGTCAGGTCAAGGGGACAGGGAGTGATGGTGTGGAAGCAGGGTGCAGGTTGATGATAGAGGTGACTGTAGGTTTTGTCTGAGCGGAAAACAGATGATATGGGGGAACAAGCAAGCCGCTGTCCTGGGAAGGGGTGGTCCAGGCAGAGGAAATAAGTGCAAAGGCCTGGAGGCAAGACGTCGCAGGGCCTGTTCAAGGGACTGTGCTGCTGGGTCCCTGAGTCTCTTAAAAAATACTCATGTTTTCTGTACTTATTGACACGCACCGGGTACCAAGGGACAGTATGTCAAGCGCTCTATTCATGTGACCTTATCAGTTCCTTACGTGTCACAGTAACCCTCTAAGGCAGGCATTACTATTCTTAATTTCACAAATGAGGAAACTGAGGCTCAGATAGGTCAAGTAACCTTTTCTTCAACTAGATTTTTGTTGTAAGAGGAATACACACTCCCAGGAAAAGTCGGGCATCACGAAGGCCTGCAGTGGAAGGTCCAAGGTCTTCCCTCTTATTCTGCAGCTTCATCCCTCTCTCCAGGAGTCTCCAGGTTTAACAATTTCCTGGGTGTCTTTTACAAGGCTTTCCATGAATCCAGAATCATATAATGGGATAGGATAAATGTCTTTCTCTTCTTATGCAGATGGGCCCGTTTGTACATACCATTCTGCAGGTTTTGTTAACCCAACAATAGAATCGTTTATTCAACAGTGTAGACTGTGCATCTGCTGTGTGCCGAGCACTGTCCTAGGTGCTGGGGACATGGGTGAGGAGGGAGAAGCCCCTCCTTCACGGGACCTCCTGGCCCACCACACCCGTACACGCAGACCCTCCTCGCGCATCTTAACCCTGCAGGTGTCCTCCCCCGCCAAGGTTTTGCTAAGATCAATACTCAGCGAACAACCTGGGTACTTTGTAACATACCGTATAAATTTCTGGAATTAAAATGGCTGGGCAAATGGTAAGTCATTGAAAAGTGTAAATCTTGTCAGATGGCGGCCCTGAAAAACTGTCTCGATTTACACTCCCACCTTCGGCAGATGAGGGTGGCGGTTTTCTACACTCTTGTTCAGAGCGGGCATTCCTAGTTCCCTGATTTACTACTGTTAAAACTTCTTTTAAGGGAAGGCGATGAAATTGGGGGGTTGCCTCTCGGCATCGTTTGAGGTAATCATGTGTTTTCTTGTGTGCGTCCTCTGGCCTATGGACATGAGGTATTTTGTGATTGGGATTCACGGAGAATGAGCAATGTTTGTGTTTTTTTTATGAGCCCCAATGGTAATGGTGGGATCAAGGTCCTGCGGAACTCGGTTTGCATATAATTTTGTGTAGGATGTTTTAGACTAGATTTTATTTGTTAGAACAGTTTTAGGTTCACAGAAACATGGAGCAGAAGATACAGATGTTTCCATATCGTCCCTGGCCCCACACGTGCATGACCTCCCCCATCATCAACATCCCTTGCCAGATGCTGTGACACGTCATTTGTCCCCCAAAGTTTACAGTTTACACTAGGGTTCACTCTCGGTGTCTGTGGTACACACTATGGATTTGGACAAATGTATAACATGTAGCCACCATTGTCAATCATGCAGAATAGTTTCACTGCCTTCAAAACCCTCTGTGCTCCCCCATCATCCCTCCTTCCCCACCCCCGACAATCACTCATCTTTTCCAGTCTCCGTACTTTTGCCTTTTCCGGAATGTTGTGCAGGACTTTTTTTTTTTTTTTTTTTTGCGGTACGCGGGCCTCTCACTGTTGTGGCCTCTCCCGTTGCGGAGCACAGGCTCCGGACGCGCAGGCTCAGCGGCCGTGGCTCACGGGCCCAGCTGCTCCGCGGCACGTGGGATCTTCCCGGACCGGGGCATGAACCCGTGTCCCCTGCATCGGCAGGTGGACTCTCGACCACTGCGCCACCAGGGAAGCCCCTCTGCCCCTTCCTTAAAGGACACGTTTCACAATAAAAATAGCACCGCCAATTAATTTTGCACAGTGTGAGAGATTTTCCGACATTTACTCCAATTTCCCCAAACCAGTGTTGCTGTAAAGTTCCTTTCCCCATTGCCACGGAAAAAAAACAGTTGTCATTTTCTTCCTTTTTCAGTCCTTTCTCACAGTGCACAAAACATGCCTGAATGACAGGTTGTTCAATCATTATTGCCGCATTTTACAGACCCCGAAACTTGGCAGTTTATAGCAACGCCTTCATTGTGCTTGGCCTGGCACTCCTTGCTTCAGACCCTTTGCTTGGTTGCAGTTGAAACTTCCGACATTTTTCCTGGAAATCTCTTTTTTACTATTGTGGTACTGTTGTACAGCCCAGCTGTTGATTCATCTATATTTTTATTTTTATATTCTTTCTAACATATCTGTTAGTTTCCTAGTCTAATTTTATTCTTTACTTTGTTATTGTTCTTTGTTTGTTTTTGCTGCCCCACGCGGCTTGGGGGATCTTGTTTCACGAGCCGGGGATCAGGCGAAACTCCTGCAGTGGGAGCTCCAAGTCCAAACCACTGGACTAACAGAGAACCTCAGACCCCAGGGAATATCCATTGGAGTGAGATCTCACAGAGGTCCTCATCTCAGCACCAAGACCCCGCTCTACCAAACAGCCTACAAACTGCAGTGTTGGAAGCCTCAGACCAAACAACCAGTAAGACAGGAACACAATCCCACTCATAAAAAATATTTTTAAATGAGACAACAAAAAAATATGTCACAGTTGAAGGAGCAAGGTAAAAACCTACAACAACAAATAAATGGAGAGGAAATTGTCAATCTACCTGAAAAAGTAATGACAGTAAAGATGATCCGGAATCTCGGAAATAGAATGGAGGCACGGATTGAGAAAATACAAGAAATGTATAACAAAGATCTAGAAGAATTCGGGGCTTCCCCAGTGGCACAGTGGTTAAGAATCCACCTGCCAATGCAGGAGACATGGGTTCGAGCCCTGGTCCAGGAAGATCCCACGTGCCGTGGAGCAACAAATCCTGTGTACCACAACTACTGAGCCTGTGCTCTAGAGCCTGCGAGCCACAACTACTGAGCCTGAATGCCACAACTACTGAAGCCTGTGCACCTACGGCCCATGCTCTGTAACAAGAGAAGCCACCGCAATGAGAAGCCTGCACACCACAATGAAGAGTAGCCCCCACTCGCCGCAACTAGAGAAACCCCGCGTGCAGCAACGAAGACCCAATGCAGCCAAAAATAAATAAATAAATAAACTTATAGAACTAAAGAACAAACAAACAGAGATGAGTAACACAATAACTGAAATGAAAAATACACTAGAAGGAATCAATAACAGAATAACTGAGGCAGAAGAACGAATAAGTGAGCTGGAAGACAAAATGGTGGAAATAACTGCCGAGGAGCAGAATAAAGAAAAAAGAATGAAAAGAAGACAATCTCAGAGACCTCTGGGACAACACTAAATGCACCAACATTCAAATTATAGGGGTCCCAGAAGAAGAAGGGGAAAAGAAAGGGACTGAGGAGATGTTTGAAGAGATTATAGTTGAAAACTTCCCTAACATGGGAAAAGAAATAGTCCCCCAAGTCCAGGAAGCACAGAGAGTCCCATACAGGATAAACTCTAGTAAAAACGCACAAAGACACATATAAATCAAACTAACAAAAATTAAATTCAAAGAAAAAATGTAAAAACCAGCAAGGGAAAAACAAAAAATAACATACAAAGGAATCCTCATAAGATTATCAGCTGATTTTTCAGCAGAAACACTGCAGGCCAGAAGGGAGTGGCAGGATATGCTTAAAGGGATGAAAAAGAAAAACCTACAATGAAGATTACTCTACCCAGCAAGGATCTCATTCAGATTCAATGGAGAAATCAAAAGCTTTTCAGACAAGCAAAACCTAAGACAAATAAGCACCACCAAACCAGCTTTACAACAAATGCTAAAGAAACTTCTCTAGGTGGGAAACACAGGAGAAGAAAAAGACCCACAAAAACAAACCCAAAACAATTAAGAAAATGGTAATAGGAACATACATATCGACAATGACCTTGAATGTAAATGGATTAAATGCCCCAACCAAAAGACACAGACTGGCTGAATGGATACAAAAACAAGACCCATATATATGCTGTCTACAAGAGACCCACTTCAGACCTAGGGACACATACAGACTGAAAGTGAAGGGATGGAAAAAGGTATTCCATGCAAATGGAAATCAAAAGAAAGCTGGAGTTGCAATACTCATATCAGACAAAATAGACTTTAAAATAAAGACTGTTACAAGAGATAAGGAGGGACACTACATAATGATCAAAGGATCAATCCAAGAAGAAGATATAACAATTATAAATGTTTATGCACCCAACATAGGAGCACCTCAATACATAAGGCAAATGCTAACAACCATGAAAGGAGAAATTAACAGTAACGCAATAATAGTAGGGGACTTTAACACCCCACTTACACCAATGGACAGATCATCCAACCAGAAAATAAATAAGGAAACACAAGCTTTAAGTGACACAATAGACCAGATAGATTTAATTGATATTTATAGACCATTCCACCAAAAAGTGGCAGGGTACACTTTCTTCTCAAGTGCACACAGAACATTCTCCAGGGTAGATCACATCTTGGGTCACAAATCAAGCCATGGAAAATTTAAGAAAATTGAAATCGTATCAAGCATGTTTTCTGACCACAACATTATGAGACTGGAAATCAATTACAGCAAAAAAAATTGTAAGAAACACATATACGTGGAGGCTAAACAGTGCGCTACTAAATAACCAAGAGATCACTGAAGAAATCAGAGAAGAAATAAAAAAACGCACAGAAACAAATGACAGCAAAAACATGATGACCCAAAACCTATGGGATGCAGCAAAAGCAGTTCTAAGAGGGAAGTTTATAGCAATTCAATCTCACCTCAAGAAACAAGAAAAATCTCAAATAAACGATCTAACCCTACACTTAAAACAACTAGAGAAAGAAGAACAAAGAAAATCCAAAGTCAGTAGAAGGAAAGAAATCATAAATATCAGAGCAGAAATAAATGAAATAGAAATGAAGAAAACAGTAGCAATGATCAATAAAACTAAAAACTGGTTCTTTGAGAAGATAAACAAAATTGATAAACCCTTAGCCAGACGCATCAAGATAAAAAGGGAGAGGACGCAAATCAATAAAATTAGAAAGGAGAAATCACAACTGACACGGCAGAAATACAAAGGATTATAAGAGACTACTACAAACAGCTATATGCCAATAAAATGGACAACCATGATGAAATGGACAAATTCTTGGAAAGGTACAATTTTCCATGGCTGAACCAGGAAGAATTAGAAAATATAAACAGACCTATCACAAGCAATGAAATTGAAACTGTGATTAAAAATCTTCCAACAAACAAAAGTCCAGGACCAGATGGCTTCACAGGCGAATTCTATCAAACATTTAGAGAAGAACTAAACTGATGCTTCTGAAACTCTTCCAAAAAACCGCAGAGGGAGAAACACTCCCAAATTCATTCTACGAAGCCACCATCACCCTGATACAAAAACCAGAATAAGATATCACACACAAAAAAGAAAATTATAGACCAATATCACTGATGAACATAGATGCAAACACCCTGAACAAAATACTAGCAAACAGAATCCAACAGCACATTAAAAGGATCATACACCATGATCAAGTGGGATTTATCCCAGGGATGCAAGGATTCTTCAATATAAGCAAATCAATCAATGTGATACAGAACATTAACAAATTAAGGAATAAAAACCATATGATTCATCTCAATAGATGCAGAAAAAGCTTTTGACAAAATTCAACACCCATTTATGATAAAAACTCTCCAGAAAATGGGCATAGAGGGAACCTATCTCAACATCATAAAAGTCATATATGACAAACACACAGCAAGCATCATACTCAATGGTGAAAACCTAAAAGCATTTCCACTAAGATCAGGAAAAAGACAAGGATGTTCACTCTCGCAACTCTTATTCAACATAGTTTTGGAAGTTCTAGCCATGGCAATCAGAGAAGAAAAAGAAATAAAAGGAATACAAATTGGAAAAGAAGAAGTAAACCTGTTGCTGTTTGCAGATGACATGATACTATACATAGAAAATCCTAAAGGTGCCACCAGAAAACTACTAGAACCAATCAATAAATTTGGCAAGGTTGCAGGATACAACATTAATGCACAGAAATCTCTGGCATTCCTATACACCAACAATGAAAAATCAGAAATTAAGGAAACACTCCCATTTACCAATGCAACAAAAAGAATTAAATGCCTAGGAATAAACCTGCCTAAGGAGGCGAAAGACTTGCACTCAGAAAACTATAAAACACTAATGAAAGAAATCAAAGATGACATAAACAGATGGAGAAATATACCATGTTCTTGGATTGGAAGAATCAACACTGTGAAAATGACTATACTACCCAAAGCAATCTACAGATTCAATGCAATCCCTATCAAACTACCAGTAGCATTCTTCACAGAATTAGAACAAAAAATTTTACAATTCGTATGGAATCACAAAAGACTCCGAATAGCCAAAGCAATCTTGAGAAAGAAAAACGGAATTGGAGGAATCAGGCTCCCTGACTTCAAACTATACCACAAAGCTAATCAAGACAGTATGGTATTGGCCCAAAAACAGAAATATAGATCGGTGGTACAGGATAGAAAGCCCAGAGATAAACCCATGCACATATGGGCACCTAATTTACAACAAAGGAGGCATGAACATAAAATGGGGAAAAGACAGCCTCTTCAATAAGTGGTGCCGGGAAAACTGGACAGGTACATGTAAAAGAATGAAATTAGAACACTACCCTACACCATACACAAAAATAAACTTCAAATGGATTAAAGACTTAAATGTAAGACCAGACACTACAAAACTCTTAGAGGAAAACATAGGAAAAAACACCCTTTGACATAAACCACAGCAAGATCTTTTTGACCCACCTCCTAGAGTAACGGAAATAAAAACAAAAATAAACAAAATGGGACATAATTAAACTTAAAAGCTTTTGCACAGCAAAGGAAATCATAAACAAGACGAAAACACAACCCTCAGAATGGGAGAAAATATTTGCAAATGAAACAACAGACAAAGGATTAATCTCCAAAATATACAAACAGCCCATGGAGCTCAATATCAAAAAAACAAACAATCCAGTTAAAAACTGGGTGGAATACCTAAATAGACATTTCACCGAGGAAGACGTACAGATGGCCAAGAGGCACAGGAAAAGATGCTCAACATCACTAATTATTAGAGCAATGCAAATCAAAACCACAGTGAGGTATCACCTCACACCAGTGAGATTGGCCATAATCAAAAAATCTAGAAACAATAAATGCTGGAAAGGGTGTGGTACACTATTAGTGGGAATGTAAATTGATACAGCCACTATAGAGAACAGTATGGAGGTTCCTTAAAAACTACAAATAGAACTACCACATGACCCAGCAATCCCACTACTGGGCATATACCCTGAGAAAGCCATAATTCAAAAAGAGACATGTACCACAATGTTCACTGCAGCACTATTTACAATAGCCAGGACATGGAAGCAACCTAAATGTCCACTGACAGACAAATGGATAAAGAAGATGTGGTGCATACACACAATGGAATATTACTCAGCCATAAAAAGAAACGAAATCGAGTTATTTGTAGTGAGGTGGATGGACCTAGAGTCTGTCATACAGAGTGAAGTAAGTCAGAAAGAGAAAAACAAATACCATATGCTAACACATATATATGGAATCTAAAAAAAAGTGGTACTGTTGAACCTAGTGGCAGGGCAGGAATAAAGATGTAGACATAGAGAATGGACTTGAGGACACGGGGTGGGAGGGGGAAGCTGGGGAGAAGTGAGAGTAGCAGCGACATATATGCACTACAGAATGTAAAATAGATAGCTAGTGGGAAGCAGCCGCATAGCACAGGGAGATCAGCTCCGTGCTTTGCGATGACCTAGAGGGGTAGGATAGGGAGGGTGGGAGGGAGGCTCAAGAGGGAGGGGATAAGGGGACATATGTGTGCATATAGCTGATTCACTTTGGTGTACAACAGAAACTAACAGTATTGTGGAGCAATTATACTCCAATAAAGATGTATTTTTTAAAAATATAGGGCTTCCCTGGTGGCGCAGTGGTTGAGAGTCTGCCTGCCGATGCAGGGGACACGGGTTCGTGCCCCGGTCCGGGAAGATCCCACATGCCGCGGAGCGGCTAAGCCCGTGAGCCATGGCCGCTGAGCCTGAGCATCCGGAGCCTGTGCTCCACAACGGGAGAGACCACAACAGTGAGAGGCCCGCGTACCGCCAAAAAAAAAAAAAAAAAAATATATATATATATATATATAAAACTGAGTCACTTTGTTGTAGACATGAAACTAACACAATATAGTCAATCAACTATACTTCCATTTTCAAAAAGAAACCTCATTTTATTTTGCTTGTGGTTTTGTGGGTCAGGATTTCATAAAGGGCTTAGCTGGGCAGTCCTTGCTTGGGGTCTCTCATGAGGTTGCAGTCAGCTGCTGGCTGGGGCTCAGAACCCTAGTCTGAGTGTTTCCTTCCCTGGAATGGATGTCCAAGATGACTCATTCGACTCGGCTGGCGCTCACTGCTGGCTGCTGGCTGGCACCTCGGCAGGGTTGTTGAATACAGTGCCTACGGGAGGCTTTTCCATCACGGCAGCCTCAGAGTAGTTGGACTTCTTACTTGGTGACTGACTTCCTCGAGAGCAGGCACCTCCAGAGAACCAGGCAGAAGCTGAGGGGCCTTTTACGACCTAGCCTTGGAAGTCATATAATGGCGCATCTTCCACTCTCTATCCGTCCAAGTAGTCGCAGCTCACCCAGGTTGAAGGGGAGGAGACTCAGAACCTACCTGTTGATGGGGGGAGTGGCAAGGACCCATTTAGAAGAGCACAGGGGATGGGAGACATTGTTGCAGCAAACTTTGGAAAATACCGTCTGCCACTCAGGCAGCTGATAATGTCCTAGGACATCCGGTACCTTGCTTATCTCTAGACAATTTAAGCTCTCAAAATCAGAAATCTGTGATCTTTTTCTAAGAGCGCAACAGTGAACTTAGTCTGGGCAGCCCTGAGCAAGCACGAAATTGGCTCCAAACTTCCTGACATTCCTGAGGTAGGAAGGCTTGTGTCATGAACTTTGAGCATCAAAAATGGACATATTCATCCATTCACTCATTCATCCATTCGTTCATTCATTCATTCATCATTCATCTAGCCAGTGTACGTGAGCACCTACTGTGTGTCAGATGCAGTAATGTGCAAAACCAAACATAGTTCCTGACCTCCTACAGCTTACATTTTGTTAGGAGATCCAGTCGTTAATGACATAATCACATAAATAACTGTAAAACGGCAACTATGACAAAAGCCATAAAGGGGGATCGTACTTAGGTCACTCAAGAATGGTTTTCCTGAGGAATCGATGACTGAAATCCGAGGAACAAATGAAATTTTCCTGGAGTGGAGGACCTAGAAGAACATCCCAAGCCAAAGGACCCACATGAGAAAATATGCCGGGACCAGAGAGAGAAAAACTAGTACAGGGGTTGAGAAAAGGCCTCAGGGAGAAGCTCGAAAGGAGGCCATGAGTCGGTGACACAGACTTGGTGGGCGCAGGGGTCAGGGGGTGGATTCAAAAGGCAGTCAGGGGATAAAACTGATAGGACTTGGTGATGGAGGGTGTATTTGTTATCTATTGTTGCATAACGAATTACCATGATCGAGCAGCTTAAAACCACATCCACTGTTATGGCACAGTTTCCACGGTTCAGGAGTCCAGGCACGATAGAGTCCTCTGCAAGGCTGCAGTCAAGGTGTGGGCCTGGACAGGAGTCTCATCTGAGGCTCGACTAGGAAGGACCAGCTTCCAAGCTCACCGGCTGTTGCAGCACTCATTTCCTTGTGTGCTCCTGGATTGAAGCCCTCCACTTCCGTCAGCCGGAAGCCACCCTCAGGTCCTCGCTGTGGCCCTCTCCATTCTGCAGCTCACAGCATGGTGTCTTGCTTCTTCAAAGTCAGCAAGAGAGAGTCTCTTAGTGTTGCTGAAACTTGGCCTCTGTACACCGGCGCTGGATTAAATCTCGGAGACAGTTTTGGGTGAACTAGAAAGAAATAGCTTTATTGCTTTGCCAGGCAAAGGGGGCCACAGCAGGCTACTTCCCTCAAGACTGTGTGTCCCTCCCTGGAGGGGGGAGTGAGGAGTCTTACAGAGTTCAAGGAACAGGGCGTGGTCAGCTCATGGACATTCTTCTGATTGGTTGGTGGTGAGGTAATTGGGAATCAGCACCATCAACCTTCTGGTTCCAACTGGTTTGGGGTCTACGTGCTTGTGGGCAGCATACAGTTAACTTCTTCCACTTGGTGTGGGTTTCAGTATCTGCAAAACAGCTCAAAGGATGTGGTTCAGAATATTATCTAGAGTCCTTGAGGAAGAACTAAATGTCCTTGACTTTGTTTAATGACTAAAGTATTATTATTTTGTCTTGTTTGACTGTTTTCCTTTCTTTCTGCATTTTCTCACTTCTCTGATTAAATTAATTCTTTGACTAAAGTTTTTCTACAGACAAAAGGCAGGTGGAGGACATGGGTGGGAGTCTATTCTGAGAAGGCCTCATAGGATCCTGCTGGGTCATACTAGCAGGATGGGTGTCACTAACCTGTGTGAAGGAATTACATCCACGTAACCACATACCTCCTGACACTTTTGCTGGACTCTATTGACCAGAGCAAGTCACACCAGCCACGTTCAAAAGAAGGTGACCACACAAGAGCTGAATACGAGGAGACGGGGATTGTGGAAGCCACCTTGGAGGCTATCTTCCCAAGAGGGATTCTGGGGTAGGGACACAGGGAGGTGTCAATCCTGGAAGGAGATATCGAAGGGGATACGGTGAGGAGTCGAGAAAATGATTTTGGTTGGGACATGTTGAGTTTGAGGTAATTTTTTTTTTTGTTTTTTGTTTTTTTGCTGTACGCAGGCCTCTCACTGTTGTGGCCTCTCCCGTTGCGGAGCACAGGCTCGGGACGCCCAGGCTCAGTGGCCATGGCTCACAGGCCCAGCCGCTCTGCGGCATGTGGGATCTTCCCGGACCGGGGCACGAACCCGTGTCCCCTGCATCGGCAGGCGGACTCTCAACCACTGTGCCACCAGGGAAACCCTTGAGGTACCTTTGAGACATCCAATAGATGTCACATGAGTGATATTTGAACATGTGGATCTGGAGCTGGTAGGAAACATAAATTAATGAACCACGTTTAGATGAGTGGTAATTCAAGCCAAGTGTGGATGAGATTTGCCAAAGGAGGGAGTGTGGCATGAGGAGGACCCAGGATCAAGTCTTAAAGAATGCCATCAGTTAATCGCCGGGCAGAAGACGTGGGCCTGCAAAGCAGACAGAGAACAGGCGTCAAACCAGGAGAGCGATGTGTTCCACAAACCAAAGGGAAAGAGACACTGACCGTGTCATACTGCTGGGATTCCTGTATGGCGACGACTAAAAACATCACCTCCATTTAGCCACAGAGTGGGAAATGACTGGTGAGCTTAGCAGGAACTGTTTTGGGGAAGTGATGAGGTGAAGCTAGTTGGGGTGGGTGAGCAGTGGATGAGGGGTGAGGAAATGGGGCTGCATTGCCACTTCAGAGCACTTCTGCAGGGATGAGGCAGTTCATCTGTTAAAGGGAGAGCAGAGAGCAGTGAGGGTTTCAAATAGTGGTGAGTGAGCGGGCAAGTAGGTGAGAGGCATGAAGGCCCACTGGGCCCAACAATGTCCTCAGCCAGAGATCACCAGAAACACACCTGCAGTCGTCGGAATTGGGTTATTACTCATCCCAGCCAGGGAGACTATTACCACGGGCAACCTCAGTCAAGGGACGTGCAGAGGACTTACAACATTTGGGTCTGTGTTAGTTGATTTGGGGAAACATTTAAGGAAGCAGGGCTTTGCTCTGGATTGGATTATGCCAGGAAAAGGAGGCAATTCCTTGACTGGATGTCTTAATAAATCGTATCTCAAAGGCAGGAAGACTAGAGAAATCCTAAACTTGTAATTGGTAAAGAAGCAGCAGTCACTCTTATTGGCCAAGACAGAAGGATGTTTGGTCACTTTTGTGGCTTGGCCAACGCTCGTCTTTTCGTCTGTGTTCAGACATGAAGAGAGGGGCCTCGGTTTTGGCTTGATCAGTCATCAGAGCCTGATGTCGACGTTTTATGAACCTGTGTATATTCAACAGAACACCGAGGCCCAGCTGTGTGCCAGGCCAGCTCCCTAACGTCACTGCTCTCTGGAACCTGCCATGGACGCTCCCTTTCCCCTCCCCCCCACGTGCCCGGATGGCGGCAGTCGAGACATGCCTCCTCTCCACCCTGCATCTTAAGGGGCCGCTCTATGAGGCTTCGGCTTCTCAATCTCAAATTGGCCAGGGATGGAGGCCCACCGTGGCGGTGTGAGGATGAAGGGACGGAACCGATGTGAAAACCCCATAAAGCCTTCCGGGCCACCAGGGCTCACTACAGCTGCCCTCGAGCTCAGACATGTCTATCTGGAAGGGCCTTCTTGGTATCGGACGGCCGTGCCCAGGAACAGCAGGAGGGGCCCGGGACGAGCGTCCCACAGAAACATCGCACAGCCCGCGGCGCGGCGCCCAGGTATCCGCTCGCGCAGCCGGCGAGGAGTAGATCTGTGCGCGTGCGCGCTTCCGCCCCGCCCCCTCACCGCCCCGCCCCCCCCGCCGGCGCGCAGGCCGCTGGGGCGGCCGGGCCACGCCGCGCGCCGATTGGTGGCGTTCCGGGCCCGCCTTCGGGTGATTGACGGCTCCCGGGCCGCCACCGCCCAGCCGCCGCAACAGCCGCCACCGCCGCTGCCTCCGCCTCCGCCTCAGCCGCAGGGTGTGGAGCCCGCCGCCGCTCGCGGGCTGCGCGTCTGCCGCCGCCGCCGCCGCCGCCGTCGCTGCCGCCGCCGTCGCTGCCGCCGCCGCCTCCGCCTCCCAGCCTCCGCCTCTCAGCCTCCGCCATGGACCTGTTCGGGGACCTGCCGGAGCCCGAGCGCTCGCCGCGCCCGGCTGCGGGTAAGCGGGTGGCCGCCCGGACGGTGAGGAGAAGGAGGGCGGGCGGGCGGCGGCCTTGAGGCCGCGGCGCCTGAGGCGGCGGCGGGGACGCGGGAGGGTGAGCGCGGCCTACACCGGCGCGGGGAGTTCGCGGTCTCCGCCATGTTCGCTGCGCAGGAGGAGGGGACCGCGGCTCGGGGACCTTTGTGTGCGGCCCACACGTGTGGCCGCCGCGGCCCGCGCACAGCCGCCGCCGTCCGCTCACGGGAGCCGCGCGCCGGGTCGCCGGCCTGCGTCCGAACAGCTCGCCGTGTGGGCCGCGTCGTTCCGGGCGCGCTCCCAGTTCTGCGTTTTCTTCGGCTTTGTTTTTCGTCTCTACCCCGGAGATGGAAGTCATCGCCGACTCAGTCCTTGGGGTTGTGAGGCCCAGAAGAGAGAATTCATTCTCTCTGCTCCTCTCGTCGGATCTAACGATTCGTGGTAGTTTTTGTGCTTTCCGGGGCCCCGGGAAGGGCCCGCTCCCCTGCCGGCCCCCGACCTCGGCCGCTGTGCCAGGTCCTTCCTGGAGGCTGGAGTTGGAGCCGCCCACGGCAGCAGCGCGGGGGCCGCACGGTTGGTCCTGTGTGTCCAGCGGGTGACGGCCACGCCAGGTTGAGGCTGGCAAGACCTGTGACTGTGTTCACGGGCTAGGTATGCAGCTGGGTGCTGTGGTTTAGGGCTTTCTTTACGAGCCCAGCTTGGTGGCAGAAAACGTGGAAAGCTCTAAAAACGCATTCAGACTGCAGGCTCAGCTCAGCGCCGGGTCTCAGTCTGAAAGCCTGCGGGGGGCGGGGGGCCCGCGTCTGCGGTAGGGGATCCGCGGGCGATTTGGGACCGCGCGGCGCGGGTCTGCAGAGCCTGGTTCGGGAGCTGCCGTTGTAGTAGGGGAAGGGGAAGGGGAGGGTGATGCCCAGCCTTTGCTCTCCAGGAGCCTAATTCTGCACGCAAGTGATGAAGATTGAACATGGCTAAGCTTAATGCCTGTGGGAAACGCTGAGTGTCCAGAGGAGCGACGTTTGTAGTCCGTGGACAGAGAGCGGGGAAGGAGGTGGTGCTGGAGTCTGGCCTCTCGGAAGATGGGTAGACTTGGGACTTGCAGAGACTCTAGGCAAGGGAACGGTGTGCTCTTTGGGGAACGTTTCGTTCCCTAGTTGGCCTGGGCGTACCAGCGTGGAGGGCTACTGTGACATGGGGCCCTGCCCCCGGAGAAGGGGGTGTTGTGCCCTCCATGGGGCCTGGATTCTGGCTTGTCACACGTGGACCACCAGGCTGGCCAGTCTTTGTCGGACCATTATTCCCAGTAACGGTGCCGTGACTTTTCCCTACCAAACATTCATCTTGTGGATTGTTTCTGAGATTTGTTTTCTAGATTGTTCTAGGTACGGGTGAAAACTCTGGCTTGTGTATGCACTCTTCCTTACTCTGTTGATGGAGTATAACCTCTCTCTGAATATGTTTGGGGCAGCGTTTGGACTCGCAGATGTGCCTGTGGGCCTGTCATTTTCTTGAATCGCAAAGGGACCCTTGAAACGATACAAAACTTGACAACTCTTACAGGTTGGTGCTTGGGAGGGCGTATCCAGCCCTGGCTGAGATGACAGGGTGGCAGGGGTGCTGCGTGAAGTTCAAACGCCCCCTTCCCTGAAGCGTGGATTCGTGAGCTGCTCCCTGCCTGTGGGGAGGGCTCTGACACGGTCCTGCTTGGCTGGGTGTATGTTTTTAAACAGCTTTGAAAACAAAGAAGGCATGCTTTCTGAATTTGTAGCTGACAGAAAGCTGAGAGGGATAAGTACTAAAGTGAGTGACAGAATCGGGACCCAAAGTTATCTTGACAGGCATTTAGTTCAAACCAACAAGGTGAGTCTTAACAGGTTAAACAAAATCATTTGAACAAGAACAGAATCTGATTTCACAATTTTGTGGAAATGCTTTGATTTTTGAAAACTTAATTCAAAACGTCATACTTTTTGTTTCCGAAAAATTGATCATATTGATTGACAAAATTGAACGTAGAGAGAATGAAAGGAAAATAGAGTTGGTTTCATGAAGTGGATGGAGAGATGAGGCTGAATCGCACCATCATGACCCTCACAAAGGATGTGCAGGTGCCACCAATTTCTGAGCTAATTCAGGGAACAATAAAAGACCTAGACACTTTCACAGTCCCCAGAAAGAGTTGTTCCAGACATGTTATCAGACTGTGTGGTTTCTGATCCCAACTCTGCTCTTGCTGTCTTCTGTGGCAGTTCCTGCTTCTGGGAAACATGAATGTCGCCTCCTCCTGTTAGCCCACAGGTTAGACAGGGCGCTGTGTGTACAGTATGTAGCACAGGTAGAGCACGAGGTCTGCGCTTACTAGATGCTAGTGCCTAGTAGGTGCTATTCTATGAGTTAACTTTCACAGCCATTCAGAAGGGGGAAAAAATGCACTCTTAAATGGATTTTGTGAAAACACTAAGTGTCCAAAGGGAGGAAGTATCACACTCCTCAGATCACATCAAGTGTATTTTATTTAGTTCTTTGATTTTTTGTTTTAAACATTACATCTAATGTTCCTACCCCAAGCCTCTTAATTTTTATGGTCTGAAGAAAAATGTGGAAAGAACGCATTAAATGTTTTCAGATTTTGTGCTAAATTAGGAGTTTTCATACCAGCCCCTAACATGTTTTGACTGCTGAGTGAAATCAGGTTTTTTATATACAGTATACATAGCTTACCTAAAAAAGGGAGTATGTTTGTTATTATCGGATAGAAATGAAATTTCTCTGGTACATCATACTCATAAAAGTGCTGACTTGATGTCTTTAAAGATTGACAGCTTATATTTGGCAGTCCAAACAAGTTAAAGGTGTCCTGGTTTAAAGTTGTTTGGGCAGTAACCTGGTTTCAGTTTTATAGGGTGGTTCTTTCACTACACCAGTACACTTTAAAGCTGATGGTCAGCTGTCAGGGACTAAGTAAATATTTGCTTGGCAGGCCATCTTCAAAATATTTCCTTTTAGAAAATTGGAGATCTACATATAAAATAAAGGCTGAGATATTAGAAAAAACTTGGACTAATTGTAAAACTTCAGGGTTAATAAGAAAAATCTCAAGTCATAAAAATTAGAATGGATATAGCTATGTAAAAATAAAAAGTTTCTGCAGGCAAAATAGCACAAAGGCAAAAGACAGACTGAGAGAAAGTGGTTGTGGTACACAATACTAAAGGTTACTATCCCTAGTAAGGGAAAGGCGCAGATAAATTAATAAGAAAAAGAGATGACCCGTTAGAAAAATGGTCAAAGGATGTGTCCTGACAGTTTATAGAGGAAGAAATGCAAATGACCCATCAACCAGAGCTTCCTCCGTCACTGGAAAGGAATAGCAGATCACTGATGTGCCATATTTTTCACCCATCAGATTTAAAAATTGGCAAGATGGTAATGAGGGTGTAGAGAAATGGATATTCTCATAAAGCGTGTTGGGGGTGAAAGTTACCACAACTTTTTTTGGAACAAATTTTGGCATTTGTCAGATTTATTAATTTACCCTTTGACCAGCAGTTAGCAGATAAAATAAGGATATAAGCCTAGGGTTGTTTATTGTGGCATTATTTGTCATGTAAAAAACCAGAATCATGCTGCATGCCCATCAGTAAGGGAACCAGACCAAGTGAGTGGCAGTGCTTTCCATAGAGAATAGTGTGCGGCTGTTGAAGCGAATCGTTAGACCCAGTGTGATGGCTTACATGAATAATGATATATGTAGAGTGTTGTGTATATAGTATACTTCTACCTTTTAAAAATTAAAATGCACATACACAAGTTCACGAGCATAAAGGAAAGTGGAAAGTATACAATAAACTGTTACGGTGGCGGGGAGGCGGGGCCTTTTTCTAATACGTCTGTGGTATTTGGAAAACATGTACAGTAGTCCCTCAGTATCTGTGGGGGATTGGTTCCAGGATCCCCTTCGGATACCAAAATCCGAGGATGCTCAAGTCCCTTATATATCAATAAAATGGCCTAGTACAATGCCCTCCGTATCCACAGGTTCCACATCCTCGGATGAGGAGGTCAGCTGTGTCACATTTGTAGTTGAAGAGAAAATCTAGGTATAAGAAGCAGTTTAGGCAAACTATTTAAAAGCTTGTTGTTGCTTTACTGTACGTAGCAACTTATAGCTAATCTGAATATAATCAGCCCAAGAGTATTTTTCTCAGCATAGTATGTAACTTTCAGTAGACTTAGCTTCAGAATGTAGGTAACTTAAAAAAAAAACCAACAATCTAGATAAGATTATCTGTAGTGAAAAACTTGTTTTCTGTCTTGTTTCTTTCTTTATGAGAGTTCTTATATTTAGATCAGGGGCCTCTTCCAAAGTTTAGGGTCAAGGTCACACTTGGTCCAATGATTGTAGCTCCAAATACTTTGAATTACTATTTATCCAAAACAGAATGTAAGGTTCTGGCTAACCAGAAGTTCCCTTTATAGCATCTGTGACCTACAGATTGTTGTTACAGAATCCAGATGCAAGCTATTCTAACTCTGACCCTTTTGATGGTGCATAAAGGTGTCCCAGAGATCTTAGAGAGCCTCGGGATTCTCCTTGTGGGGTTGTGTAAGGGTTAAATGAGATGATCCTTGTGAAGTTCCTAGAACAGTGTGGGGTGGGGGCAGTGTAGCACGTCGCCAGGAGCATGGGCTGGGAAAGCAGGCTGCCTGGGTTTGGATCTCCACTCCTCACTGGCTCTCTCTCCGACAGTTATTTAACCTAAGGGCCTCAGTTTTCTTATCAGTAAATTACAATAATAATAGTACCCACCTCATAAGATTATTGTAAGGATTAAATCCATTAAAATTTGTAGAGCACTAGAATTGTTCCTGGCAGGCAGCGAATGTTAATTATCATTTATATAAGCCATTTTCAGTTGTGGCCAACAAAAATATGAGATGATCTCATTGTGTTTAATTGAAATACCACTCACAGTATTCCAGAGTGACAGAGGAGAGGAGAGGCTCATTCTGTTCAGCATGGGAAGATAAGCCCTTCTCTGGGGCTGGTGGTAGGTTTGAGGAACTGACTTAAACTGAGTTGTCGCCAAAGGAGAGAGGCCAGGCTAGTGCTAAGCTGGAAACTCTATTATGAGGAATGCTTGCCAGGACCGAAAATGTATTAATACCTGGGTAAAAGAGGACTTTGCCCCATTGGACATTGGATTTGGAAAGACCTGACTTAGATGGGTAGTTTAATTCAGAAATTAAAATCGGACCCTGCGTAAGTAGAAGGGTTGATTGTCTTCAGGTTGGCCTCCTCGCTATAATGTCCCCCTCTCCCAAGATGCCTGGTGCTCTGGCCCCGCTGAATCCAGTGTGATTGTTCTGGGTCATCCCATTCAGTTTTGAGTCTGTTGGAATGGGCATGTTGATGCTTAGACCAATACAGTTTGAGTTTCCCTTGGAAGTGGCTTGCTAGAATATTAGCAATTCTTGTAGGAGGATTAATACAGTGAGTAAATGGTTATCCTAAATACCTCTTAGTGTCCTCCTAATGCTGTTTTTTTGGATACTCCCCACAGAGTCTTTATGTCGCTTGTGAGAAAAATGAAAGTATTTGTAATTACTTAATGTCTTTAGGGTAATCCTAAGGGATAAAAATGTAATTTATGGAGTCGACATTTCCCATTTGCATTAGGGGTATAAAGCAGAAGAGTTACTTTTTGTTAAATTAGGAATTACCAGGTATTTAATGTACTTCTGACCTAAAGACTCCTGAAGAAATTTCCTTTCTTGGAGTTTATAAATTTTAATTAAAATTTTTACTTTTTTAAAAAAGTAAAATTGATACCCAGCTCATTTCTAGGCAAAAAGACAATATGGATGAAACTTTTAGAGCGTACACATTGAATTGGTTTTTACTTTTATTTTTTTTAAGAGGGTATTAAATTGTTTATTTATTACACATGATAATGCATGATACACAAGCTTCATTCCCATCTATATCTGGTACCATAATCCAATTTAGATATATTGCATAGGATGTGCCAACAATCATATATTAATAATCAAAAAACTCCATGACTTGGCTTGGGTGACCCTTTTCACGGTGAACTCCAGGTCACAACGCAGTAACTGTCAGTTCAACTACACCAAGGTTTCGGAAGACAGTAGCTTCTCCACCAAAGCAGGTTGTAAGTAAATTTTGAATGGAACCTGGCATCACCTTGAAGGAATACTAACTTCACACTGTTGGCGTAGTTTACCAAAATGGCTTCAGAGTAGACTAACTTTACACAGTACATTTAAAAAAAGGACACATTTATTCAGCGTCATGATCAGACTATTACGTTTAGCAATCAACAGCATGGGTGCAAAAAAAAAAAAAAACTACATTAAAACCCTTTGATGGAATGCTTTACACTTTCCACAGAACAGAAACTAAAATAACCTGTTATACAGTTAGTCACAAACACAGTCCTCGAGTTTTTTTGCCCATACACATGAGTATTGTCTACAACATGTCTTCTTTGTAGCAGCTGGGCCCTGCCACCACTGTGCTTGGCTGAGCTCACACATCTGTTGTAGCCTGGAGCTTCCCCGTCACTCCTCTGGCTCTCCTCTCCTCCTAAGCTTTGTTTCCTGGCAGTAATCGAAACCTTCTGCCACTGCCATAGCTACTGCTGCTGCCGGAACCACCACAGCCACCTTGGTTTCGGGGTTTGGCAAAGTATTGGCCTCCACCGCCCTAGGGGCCAGAACTTCTGCCTCCAAAGTTTCCTCCTTTCATGGGTCCAAAATCTGAAGATTGATTGTTGTAACTGCCAAAATCATTGTAGCTTCCACCACCTCCAAAATTGCTTCCATCATTACCAAATCCATTATAGCCATCCCCACTGCCACCATATCCACCACCACCGCGGCTGCCACCAAAGCCACCTCGACCACTGAAGTCTCCTCCACGACCAAAGTTGTCATTCCCACCAAAACCACCTCCATGACCACCACCAAAGTTTCCAGAAGCACTTCGACCTCTTTGGCTGGATGAGGAACTAGCCATCTCTTGCTTAGATAGGGCTTTCCTTACTTCACAGTTGTGGCCATTCACAGTGTGGTGTTTCTTAATGACAATCTTGTCTACAGAGTCATGGTCATCAAAGGTTACGAAAGCAGAGCCTCTCTTTTTACACTGCCTCGGTCAGTCACGATTTCAGTCACTTCAGTCTTCCCACACTGTTCAAAGTAATCTCTTAGGTGATGTTCTTCAGTGTCTTCTTTAATGCCACCAACAAAAATCCTGTTCACAGTTAAGTGGGCACCAGGTCTTTGAGAATCTTCTCTGGAGACGGCCCTCTTTGGTTCCCCAACTCTTCCATCCACCTCGCGTGGCCTTGCATTCGTGGCCGCATCCACCTCCTCCACAGTGGCACATGTGACAAACCCAAAGCCTCTGGCGCGTGTGGTGTTTGGACCCCTCATCACCACACAGTCTGTGAGCGCTCCCCGCTGCTCAGGATGGCTCCTCAGACTGTCATCGGTTGTTTCAAAGCTCAAACCTCTGATGAAGAGCTTCTGCAGCTGTTCGGGCTCTTTGGGTGACTCTGACATAGACATGATGGCAGTGGAGGGGCGGAGGGGAGATGTCAACGATGCTTACTCTGCGGCGTCCATGAGCAGAAAGGAGTAATCTACCGAACGTATCTCTGAATTGGTTTTTAAATGAGTACATTTCTGTACTTGAACTCAGAGGAGAAAGATCAGTGTGTTGAACTTCATAGGACGTGGATGTCCACACCTTCATCTTTAGCCCTCTGTTTCCCCCACGTTCCTGTGGGCCAGTTCAAGTATTTCATAGCTTCAATAGAAATTTTGGGGAAAGCTGGAGAAGGAATAATGGTTACATTTTATGTGGAAAGGGATAATTGAGTATAAAACATTTCAGATAAGTACTTTTGGTAGGTAAATCTTTAGGTTTTTTTTTTTTTTTTTTTTTTTCCCGGTACGCGGGCCTCTCACTGTTGTGGCCTCTCCCGTTGCGGAGCACAGGCTCCGGACGTGCAGGCTCAGCGGCCATGGCTCACGGGCCCAGCCGCTCCACGGCATGTGGGATCTTCCCGGACTGGGGCACGAACCCGTGTCCCCTACATCGGCAGGCGGACTCTCAACCATTGCGCCACCAGGGAAGCCCAATCTTTAGGTTTTTAGAAAGTTTCCTGGCTTTCTCCTGAGTTTACCTTGGAGTATCTGAAATCCCTCATTTTCTTCATAGATATTTATTGAATTGGGCACTGTGCTGTTAAGGCAGATTGGCTTCCCTCAGGCCTCTCACCATCTCTGTGCTCCGTGTGTTTAAGATTCTCCCTGGTGGTTAATTCAGAATGGTACTGAAATAGGATTTTTAAGACCTGTAGATCTTTGAAGAGTCCCTTTATTTCTGAAGTTCTGTATTGAGGTACCAAGATAGAATTATTGTTTTGCTCTAGAGTCAGTTTTTTCTTCCCAGGATTCACTTTTAAAGAAAGATTTTAAAATATTTGTTCAATAGTGAAATTATCAAAAAAAATACTTGTTTCCCTCAAAACACGCAGTAGCCCTTAAAACGCCTGTTGGGTCATCTTTCATTGCTTGTATTATGTGTTGACTGTAACTTTTTGGAAACAAATGTCCCTATTAAATGGCTGTCAAGAAAATATTTTTTAAAAATAAGCTTTGTCCAGCAGCGGGGAGAAGATTTGAATTTAATGGTAAACTTAAAGATGTCCCCCTTTGAATCCCATCTGGCCAATGACCAAATGCTCTCTAAGCAGGTGTTCCGTGTTCTAGGGAAAGAAGCTCAGAAAGGATCTCTGCTCTTTGATGATCTCCCTCCGGCCAGCAGTACTGACTCAGGTACAGTCTTCAGGCTCTCCCAGGTGTGTGTCAACATGTCATCCTGGGATTGTAGTTGTCTCAATCTTTTTCCCTTTCCCCCATTTTCAACACACAGATGTTTTAGGTGTTGGACTGTCTTAAGTTTTGAATCCATGGCATCAGGTAAGGCAGAAAAATCCGCTAGTCGCTAGCCCTGAGAAACTGCATAAAAGTGTTGAGCAGTTTTCTCTGGTTCATTTGAGTGTTTAATATACTAGCTGGAATAAGATTTAACTCTTTAAGGCAGATTTTTTTGTTTCCTTTGAAATGATAGGACTTTAAAATAAAATAGGTTCAAGACATTATTTAGCACTGTATGAGTTGCCACTGGATTGACACAAGAGTTTTGAGTTTATTTCAATGACCTGTGTAGGTGTCCTGGTGGGATGGATTCTGAAACTTAAGCCTCCTCCTGGTTTTGTGGGCTCACTCAGTGTTCTGCTGTGTTTCAGGATCGGGGGGACCTTTGCTTTTTGATGATCTCCCACCAGCCAGCAGTGGTGATTCAGGTAAGTGGTAGGGAAAAATGTCCAACGTGCTGGTGGAAATAATATGCACTATTTTACCCTTACGTAAAATTTATTTATTTATAGCTTGTAACAAGCCTTAGGATGATATTAAATCATAATACAACATAAGGTTTATTAAAACTGAATAGATACCTGGAATTTCTTGGCAGTCCAGTGGTTAGGACTCAGTGCTTTCACTGCTGGGGCCAAGGTTTGATCCCTGGTTGGGGAACTAAGTTCCCGCAAAAAAAACCCTAAATAGATACCATTAGGTGGGAGCAAAAAGACACTTAAATGCTACATCACTTTTTGGTGATTATTTTTTACTTCTTGCAACTGACTTTTAAGAAGTGAAGAGTCCAGTAATTTACTTTGATCTTTGTTATTAACGTGTTTTTCTTAATTAATTAATTTATTTATTTATTTTTGCTGTGTTGGGTCTTCGTTTCTGTGCAAGGGCTTTCTTTAGTTGTGGCAAGCGGGGGCCACTCTTCATCGCGGTGCGCAGGCCTCTCACTATTGCAGCCTCTCTGTTGCGGAGCACAGGCTCCAGACGCACAGGCTCAGTAGTTGTGGCTCACGGGCCTAGTTGCTCCGCGGCATGTGGGATCTTCCCAGACCAGAGCTCGAACCCATGTCCCCTGTATTAGCAGGCAGATTCTCAACCACTGCACCACCAGGGAAGTCCCTGTTATTAACGTTTAAAAGAAAATCTCAGTCTGTCATTCTGGTTTTGCCTTGTTATATTCCTGACAGGCCCAAATGTATCCAGCAGAAGTGTCTGAATATATGAAGTACAGTTAAAATATTTTCAGTTTCCTGATAAATAAGTCATTTGTTTTATGCCACTTACATTAAAAAGAATTTTGATTTTAAGAAAATGAAGTCAGAATGACACTGCTTTATTGACTGGTACAGACCATGTGCAGGAATTTGAATTCTTAAAATTCAAGACCTTAGTTAATTATTTTCCAGTCAGTCCTTTTATGTTCTCAAGATTCTTTTTATTGATTTGATTTCATTTTTGTCAAGCCTATTAACATTGGCTCTACCTGAGCCTGTAAATGTTTAACTTTTCCTTTTATGTCCCAATTACACAGAAGGGGAAAATAGAGCCGATTCTTCTAGGTTGTCATATATGACGAATGTATTATTCCACTAACTGAGAACTTCTCACATGGAATTCCCCCAAAGGGAGGGGGAAGGTAGGGCAATGGTGGGGGACAGTGGGGATGCAGGCTGTCCTTTTTCACGTGCAGTTTTATCCTCTAGTGTAAAAAACCTTCCTTATGTTGTCAAATAGAACACTTGCTGCTTTTCAGGTATATTTTTTGTATTATTAATTCTTTACCATAAATTCATTGGAATTAGTCTAGAAAGTATGGATTAAATTAGGTATCATTCCTATATTTAGAAAAAGTATCACAATCGTCTTACATAAGAAGTCTCAGGTTTTCAGGCTATGTATCCATACCAAAAAATTACAGCATTCTCATACAATTTACCCTAAAACCTTCCCAATAAAGACAGTGCATTTAGTTAAAATGAAAGTTAATGTGTGCAACTAGGACTCTTAACAGATTTAATTTAAAAAAGGAAGATTCAGCATAGTTACATCTTAGTTATCCACAGGGCAAAAGGCAATAAACTAGTAGCGACTTAGAAGACGTCAACCCATTGTTAACAAGCTTGATTTTTTTTTTTTTTTGGATATAGAATCCAATCTTGTATGCAGTATTTAGGCTTTCTTGAGAAGACATATCTTTCTTCTCAAGCAGGCAAGAGCCATTTACAAAAATTGACTGCATTCTAGCCCATAAAGTAAGTCCCAGTAAAGAATCAGCTTCATACGTAGACCGCATTCTCTGATGACAATGTGATTCACTGAGAAGTCAATAACAGTTTAAAACATTTCTCTGTTTTTCAATTTAAAAGAAAGGAAGATTCTTTTACATACACATTGGGAAAACTGGAACACAAACAGTAAGTGACAGGAGGCTAATGAAGAGACCTTTGGGAAATCCGTGACATTGTCCCAGTTAATTTGCCTTACTATGTGGGGTGGGATGTGTGTGTTATACTGTTGCAGAAATCTGTCCTTTGCAAGTAATTGACCCTTCTTGCAGGCAGGGACATTTCTTTCCTTTTTTTCCTCAGTACTCAGAAATGTCTGGCAAAGAATAGTTGAATAAATAATAAATGGTTGCATGCTTTTATACCTAAATGCAGAGAATACTTAGGGCCATTTATTGGATACTTGATGGACCAGGCACTGTGATGAATGCTTTACATACCTTCTCCCCAGCAGTTTTCAAACAAGCCCCTGAGAGGACAGTATTCGCCCTATTACGGGTGAAGAAACTGAGGCTGGAAGGTTAAGTAACTTGCCTTAAGGGCACACCCCTTGGAAGTGGCAGAACTGAGATTTGAAACTAGACTTCTGTTGTTTCAAAATGCATACACACTGCAGGTGCTCTTAGCTCTGGCTTTGAATACAAATTCGTCCCTTTGCAAGTGGGAATGGCTTCAGCAGTCCTATTTTGCCTTTCAGGATACATACAGTTCTGAAAGCCTGATGTTTATTTTATGCCTTTTTTGGCACTTGTTACTCTTTTTTTTTTTTTTGCGGTACGCGGGCCTCTCACTGTTGTGGCCTCTCCTGTTGCGGAGCACAGGCTCCGGACGCGCAGGCTCAGCGGCCATGGCTCACGGGCCCAGCTGCTCCGCGGCATGTGGGATCTTCCCGGACTGGGGCATGAACCCGTGTCCCCTGCATCGGCAGTTGGACTCTCAACCACTGCGCCACCAGGGAAGCCCTACACTTGTTACTCTTTTGAACTGGTTCAGGACATTTCACTTTGCAGATTTTGGAAACTTATTTATAAGTAGGGGCTTGTGGATGTAAAACATCATATATGTGCCATAGCCCCAAGATATGAATGTGTATTTTTACCACTGAGAAGCCTCTCTTGCATGTCGTCTTATGCCAGTCTGAGCAGGGCCTGGATCTTAATTTGTGGTCTCCCACTGTGGGTGCCCAGGTACTGCCCCACCCCTCAGAGTCATAGCCGTGACTGCTGTGCCTCTCTCTCTGCCAGGCCTCTCTCAAATGTCTTTTGTCTCTGAGGGCTGGGAGGGAGCCTGGTCTGCTAGGGACTCTTATCGTCTACAGCTGTGTTTCTGTCTGGCTTTGACTTTATATTTCCAGGTTCTCTTGACACTTCGATATCCCAGGTGGTAAAGAATGAAGGGAAAGGAGCAAAGAGAAAAACCTCTGAAGAAGAGAAGAATGGCAGTGAAGAGCTTGTGGAAAAGAAAGTTTGTAAAGGTTTTCAGACAGTTTGAAAACAAATGTATTAGACTTCATATTGTAAAACAACCCAGAGCAAAAAGCAAGCTCAGCTTTCCGACAATATTGGATTGGCCAAAAAGTTCGTTCGGTTTTAAGTAAAAATAAAAGACATTTTTCATTTTCACCAAGAAGTTCATTGAATAATGTATTCATTAACTGAATGACCTTTTTGGCCAACCCAGTACTTCCTTTTAATGTCTGTATTTAAGAAGTGGATAGGGTTTCTTATTTGCAAACGGATTTCCAAGTTTACTTTTGCTTCCTCTCTCCTTGCTCTCCATGTACATCTGTTACCTTTGGTCAGATAGGAAACCTGCATTTGTCCTTCAAGGGTTAAAAACCACAGGTAGTCCTTACTTAGCCTTCGGCAGTGAGTGTTTAGCTTATTGGCCCCCCAGTTCCTTGTCCCCAGCCTGTTGGTTAGCACTTGGAATTCTGTGAATAGCTCAGTAGACAGATCCCAAGAGACAGCCTGAGGCTGGAAAAAGCAATTGAAATTTGCAGTCAGCTTTGTAACATGTCACAGTGAGTGGGGAAGAACTGAAAGGTATCAGCTAAAGAGAAAAACCGTGGATTTTCACTTATCGCACTGGCCACTTTGTCTTGTGCCATAAGTGATCTCAAGGCAGAGGCTGTAGGCTGCAGTGCAGGTGTGAGAGGACCTGCGCCGCCTCTGCTGTGAAGACGTGCGCTCAGCTTGGCTTGTCACTGCCTTGAGCCTGGAGAGCACTGTGCCTGCCACCAGCCACTCTTCAGAAAGTGCTCATTCTATCACTTCTATGGATCTAGGTGTCAGAAAAAGCTTAAACCAGCCATTAAAGAGAAATTTCTGCGCCTCCAGTGAACTCCTTTTTCCTTTCCTTCCTCAGTTAAAGTAAAAGCAGCTGATCTTACCATTTGTTCAAATTCTTCCAGCCTCAAGCATGGAAATATATATTTCCAGTGTATCCAACAGGGTATTAGGGATAAACTCTACTTGCTTGCATTCCTCTAAACTAGAAATTTTTTTGTCCTTATTAAATTATTGACAGACTAGATTTGCACAGAATTCCTTGCCCCAGTTCAAGTCCCACTTCTGTGGGATGACAGCACATTCCTTGCTCTGGTGCTTTGACTTAATGCCCTCGCAAGAGAAGCCATTCTGTACTAACTTGCTGTCGTCTGCTGTCTCCTTTCCACTGCTCAGCCTTGCAGAGACCGGCCCTGTCCAACAGTGGTCTGAATCTTGTAACAGAGTTGCAGTCCGGGAGATGCCTTGAGGGGTATAGCTTATTTGTTTGCAGCATTAGGGCATTGCTGAGTAGAACAGCCATAGTTCCCTCTCATTTGCTCTGGGACTAGGGCTTCTGGAGAGAAGGGCACAGTTTTGTATTGGCTTTTTGTTCTCTTTTTCTTAGGCTCTTCGGTGATCTTTGGTTTGAAAGGCTATGTAGCTGAGCGGAAGGGCGAGCGGGAGGAGATGCAGGACGCCCATGTCATCCTGAATGACATCACCGAGGAGTGTAGGCCCCCCTCCTCCCTCATGTGAGTGTCTGTGCTCTAGCAGCCTGATGGCATAAAAGTCTCTGTTCTGATGGGAACTTTGGGCTGTATCCAGTTTGTGTTTATTAGAAAGACATATTTCTTGAGCTGCTTGGTTCAACATCAGTAGTTCTCAGCTGGGGTTGGTTTTGCCCCCCAGGGACATTTCTGGTTGTCACAGTGGGGGATGTACTACTGGCGTATGGTGAGTGGAGGCCAGGATGTTATCCTATAGTGCACGGGTTAGCCCTACAACAATTGTCCTGCTGAACTTGAGAAACCCTGCTAATTGGGAAATGACTCTCCCTATTTTGGGTCTTGGGGTGTGTGCTTTCCACCAGTACCTGAAGAGGTTCTGACAGATAGTATTCTTATTCTTTGACCCAGGAGATAGAGGTAGAAGCTGCTAATTACAGAGGTGAATGGTGACCGGGAGAGCTAGTGCATATAGCGAGGGCCCAGAAAGAGAACAAAAAAGCAGAAATGGCATCAAGAAGATTTCCTGCAGTTGTACAAACTAAAATGAAGGAAAAGGCATGGAGGAAAAGCCATTGCTCACCAAGAGCAGGAATATGCTTTGGAGTTGCTTTTGAACCCAGGAAAGGGGCTTCTGGAGAGCCCCACGGGGGTAGATATTTTCGGGATAGATTTAATTGAGGAACACTAAGCCATAACTAGCAAATACTACGCTGTAAGATTCTGAGTTATCAACCACATGAAATTTATTTTTTCATGGCTTGTGATGTCCCAAATTGAAAAGGAATTTCAAAAATGTTTGAAAAAAGAGCAGCTCTGCAGAATAAATGTCATTTCTCATAGGCATTTTTGTTCTATCCTTCTTGAAACAGTTTTTTAATGACATTTATTCTATTTATGTTTTTTGGCAAAACTTGAAAGGGGAATAGGAATAAGACTATAGTAAGATAGGCTTTAAGAATTCTATATTGGTCGGAGTTTGAGCAAGAATCCTGAAATTACCTATTCTGTCTCTCATAGATGTTTTAAAATAATTTTTTAATATCTTTATTGGAGTATAATTGCTTTACAATATTGTGTTAGTTTCTGCCATACAACAAAGTGAATCAGCTATAACTCTTACAGATATTTTTGACCGTCTTGGATCAGTAACTGTTTATCTGTGTGTTAGTGTTTGAAACTAAATCTGCTTTAAATAGAAAAAAGTTCTGAATTTTAGTTTAGTGAAAAATCAGGGTTAATAGATCTTGATTTTTAAAAACAAGTGTGAGTTTTTAATTCTTAATTTAAAAATGTCACGGAAGTTACTTAAATGTTTGTCTCAGGTAATGTTAATGTTCGCTGTCTAAGAGTTAACAGCTTTTATGGAGAGGAGTAGTCTTTGCTGTGAGAATCTCTCTGACTCTCAGTTCATTGTTCCAGTACCCGGGTTTCATATTTTGCTGTTTTCGATGGACATGGAGGAATTCGAGCCTCAAAATTTGCTGCACAGAATTTGCATCAGAACTTAATCAGGAAATTTCCTAAAGGTGAGACTGAGAGCTAAATCGGTTCATGTTCATCTTGGTGTTGGCTGTTTGTGCTGATCAGTGACATGTCACTGGCTTTAGCAGAGTCCTTGGTGACTCTAAAAGAGCAGGGATGGGCTTCCCTGGTGGCGCAGTGGTTGAGAGTCCGCCTGCCAATGCAGGGGACACGGGTTCATGCCCCGGTCCGGGAAGATCCCACATGCCGCGGAGCGGCTGGGCCCGTGAGCCATGGCCGCTGAGCCTGCGCATCCGGAGCCTGTGCTACACAACGGGAGAGGCCACAACAGTGAGAGGCCCGCGTACCGCAAAAAATAAAAATAAAAAAAAATAAAAGAGCAGGGCTGAGAGGAGGCGGCTCCGAGGTGAGCAGGTGCAGTGGCCGTGCAGGTGTGCCTAGTATGGAACTTCTCGTGTCTCTGAGTGATTGGCCCCTCTCGTGGAATGTCTTTGGGTACAAGTGAGTGTCTTGCCTTTGTATTTGGGAGACTACTAAAACCAAATGCAGGTGGCACTTAGAGGTGAGGAAGTACAGGCTGTTCTTGGTTGTAATACAGAAACAAAATGACAGTGGCGGGAGGATAATCTTCCCTCCTTAAGAGTTTGTTTTCTTTTGTTCCTTCTGTAATAGGAGATGTAATCAGTGTAGAGAAAACCGTGAAAAGATGCCTCTTGGACACTTTCAAGCATACTGATGAAGAATTCCTGAAGCAAGCTTCAAGCCAGTAAGTGTAATAACCACATGAAGACACATGAGTGGAGCACGCGTGTTGTTTTCCTAAACACATTCCAGGCCTGCTAATGCAGTTTAATGCTGATGCTCACTGTCTGAAAAGTTCCTAGCACCAAGTAATCTCTCACAACTTAACGAAATCTGGAACAGAAAAAAGCACGTATCAAACCATCCATTTAAAAAGTATAAGACTCCCCATTCAACTCGGGAAATTAGCCTCAAAGTGCTAGCATGTTGGTGGTGACTGTATTTCTGATGTGTTTCCCCCCAGGAAGCCTGCCTGGAAAGATGGGTCCACTGCTACCTGTGTTCTGGCTGTAGACAACATTCTTTATATTGCCAACCTCGGAGATAGTCGGGTATGTGACTCTGGAGGCACCTATTTAGATAACAGCATGTCACATGGGAGAAGAGCTGTAGAAGCACTTGCTGAATAAGATTACAGTGATGATGGCTGGGTTGGAATCTTCTATTGGGGTTGCTGCAGGGGGTTCTGCTGCAGGGTTTAAGTTCTGGGTCAGGGAACAGCAGCTAAGCTTGAGGCTGTTTGTTCTCTGAGAAGGCTTATACCCTGTCTGTCAGATACAGAGCTGTGAGTTGGAATTTAATTGGCCTGCAAGTACCTTAAATATTCATCTTCATTTTTCTGACCTCAGGCCATAATGAATGAATAACTCAAAAGCTGTAGCTAGAAAGTGCTAGATGATGTGACATATATCCGTTGAGCCCAGTACACCTGGCTGAGGGAGAAACGCGATGATTTCCCACTGGTGACATCCTGTGTCCCAGTCCCAGTCGTGGGGAATGACAGAGCTGGAGGGCAGTGCTCTGCAGGGTCTCTGCAGTCCCTCCCACCTCCCCTGCCAGGAGCGGATGTTCACCTCCATTGCCGCTTGCTTTTCAGCCATTCTCCATGCTTGTTCAGCAGTCACTGGACAAAGTGACCTTCCCACTCTTACTAGCACCTTCAGACGTGGAAATAGCTGCTCCCACCCCTGTTGCTTTTAGGGTGATCTATAAATATGGAGCGCTAGGAGCTATAGCATCACAGATGACAGCCCTGCCTTAGTGGAGTTCATGTTCTGGTGATGTTTTAGTGGGTCTGTCTAGTGGACTGTCTCTTGTACATAGGTGTTTAGATCAAAGGACTTAAAAAAACAACATGAGTAAAATTGGCCAAAAAAAGAGAGACTTTGGAGTCAGGCCCAAGTTTGAGTCCTGGCCTTGCTCTCTGACTCTAGGCACGATGCTTATCCCCTGGGCCTCAGGCTTCCTCCTCTGTAGAATAAGAGGTTTGTCCGGAAGTTACCACACAGTAAACATGGTGGCGGGAACCCACGGAGAGGTACTTGGTCAGCCCACCAAACTGCCCTCATCTTTGCCATTGTAAACTCTTGGAATGGTAACGCCTAAAGGGGCCTTGGTACCTGTTAGGTCCTCCCTTTCACGTCACAGATGAGAAGATGATGGCCTAGTGAGGGTGAGCAGTGAGCTGTGGTCATCCAGCAGAGTTTGCACCAGAGTTGAGACCCAAGCCCGGGGCTTCTCTCCCTGAATTTTTTTTGTGACACCACTTTGCTGCTTGTACTTTTGATGCTGGATCCACTGACCTCAAGTTTGTCAGCAGGAGGCTGAATCTGAAACTCCATTGTTAGCCTTTCTCTTCAGCTGTCAACTTTAGGTGCTGGGCCCATTAAATTTCACAGCCAGTGTACTCTCCATCTTCCCAGGCAATCCTGTGTCGTTACAATGAGGAGAGTCAAAAACATGCAGCCTTAAGCCTCAGCAAGGAGCATAATCCAACCCAGTATGAGGAACGAATGAGAATACAGAAGGCTGGAGGGAATGTCAGGTAACCGGGAGTGACGGGAACTCGGGAAGGAGGGTTCACTTACGTAAAAGCAGCCTTGAGACCTCTGAGGGTGGAACGTTCTGTGTCATGCAGTCTTCAGCGTAATGAGACTCTGTATGAGGTCTAACCTGGTGAAGTCGAAGTAGGTGAACGAGTGTTGTAGGATTTCACCTGTGTCCAAGTGGCAGCAAAAAATGTATGCAAGAAACATGCTTCCCTACGTTTGCAACAGGAGACCTGTCTCAAATTCAAGTTCACCGTTTGCAGCATTGTCTCTGGTCCTGGTAACTCTCATAAAAGCTGTCATTTGTCACAACCCGGTAAGCTACAGTTTTCAGCAAATTCTCCAGAGAGAAAATCTAAAGTGGTTAAGACAGTAAATGTAAGACAGCAGTGTGTGCTGATCACCTCTGGTCTTCCTGGAGAACAACTTATCTAGCCCAGAGGGCCGCCCTTACCTGGCTGCGTCCGTGGCAATTCCAGTTCATCTCTCTTTACACCTTTGAAGGGTGTGTGCCGGCTCTAGTTTATCATCTGCCATCTCTCAGGTAGTTAAAGGAGGGCTTAAGTCTTTTCTGCACTTTAGGAGAATTATACTTTAAGGACATTGCACTATGAATTCGATCAGAGGTGTTTTCTGGTTCATCTTACAGTTTGACCCCATGAGGATTTTGTCTCCTGTTGGAGATAAGGGAGAAGTAATATATCAGTGTAAGAGTGCAGTTATTTGTCCTTGGATGTGTAGTTTCTCTTGTTGTTTATTTGGGGCAGTTTTTATTATTGCTTCAGGCTGTTTCTAGCCAGGGGTGCAGGGAGGTCTCTGGAGAGCAGTTAGAATTCTTAGGGTTGGTTAAAAAAACTCCTGGGTTAGTCAAAGGTGATTTGGGTCTTGGTTGTGGCTGCTACATGAGTGTCGACAGAACTGCAGGCTGGGTTCAGACCTTGGCCAGTGCTCTGTGCCTGACTTCTCCCCCATGACTGCTGTGGAAGTTAATGCCCGAGAATGTGACCCCAGTGTTAGTGTCAGCATCACCTTTTCTGCCCTTTATTATAACTTTAAAATGCTGCTTTTGCCTGAACTCCTTGAAAAGATTTTGACATTGGCAGTCCTATGGCTGAAAGTAAGATTAGCTGCATTGCATTTACTTCCTGTTTCCCAGTCCCTACTTGCTAAGAACAGTGTGGGCTTAGGGTGAGCCCCTCAATTTAGAGAAACGGGGTGGGAGGCTCAGAGACAGCAGGGGCTTTCTGTTCCTGAGCAGCAGGGCCAGGCTGTGGCCCATCTCCTGCCTGAGGCCAGGGGTGGCATGCTTTTTCTTTTCCACCACCCCCTCCTCCTTTTATTATTAAAATTTTCAAACATGCAGAAAACATTTTAAAAGAGTAAACATTTCAATACCTACCACCTAGATTCAGTAGTTAACATTTTGCCATTTTGCTTTGTCTGTTTATGTGTGTGTTTGGCTGAACTATTTAAAAGTTAGTTGCAGACATAACACCTAAGAAAATAATAATTCCTTAGGTTGTGTTAGGTTATCTAATATCCCGTCTGTACTCGTATTTCCCCAGTTGTCCCCACAGTGTCTCTGTTTGAAACCAGGGTCTGGTCAGTGTTCGCATCTACCTTGGACTCACATCTTTCCATGTAGAATCATCTCCACTTGTACTAGGCTTGGATCATCACTAGTCAGCACTTGTATAGGGTCACCAGTGCTGTTGTTTCATAGTATTGTTTAAGTCGCTTGTGTGTATTGCTTGTGAACTAGAAGTTAGGTCTAAAGGCTTCTTTAAATTCAGATAAGACATTTTCAGCAAAAATATTTGACGGGGGATGCTATGTACTTTTGATAGTCCCTCACTTCAGTAGCCATGTAAGGTCACTGGTGTGATACTGATTCCATGCTGGCTACCATGGCTACCATGTGGTGACAACAGATGGCTCCAGAGTGAAAGGACGTGTTTCCGTGTTATCAGCCCATGATCCGGGGAGACACACTTGAGCACCTTGTGAACATTGTGGCCCACCAGCCTTTCAGCTGACGGTTTTAGCATCCCTTAGTGAGCCTTGCATGAATCATTTATTTCACAGGGATGGCAAAGATGATCATCTGCTTCTGTGCTTCCTTCTACGTGTATTGACAGGCATCCTATAAAGAAAGGCTTTCCTTCATCAATAGGAGAAGTACCATAGTTTCTCCCTGAAAGCAGGGTAAATGTTGAATTCTTTAATCACCATTTGCAGAGTGAGAGCCACCCACAGTTGTGGAAACTAGTGTTTTCTTTCCCTTCTCTGCTTCTCTCCATCCCCTTTTCCTTGCTCCATGAGTCACTGCAGGTGGCTTTATGTATTGGAGGCGCTGATTCTAGCTGTAGAGGCAGGGTGCTCTTGCTGCTCACACGACCTCATCTGTGGCCAGTGGGCGGGAGCTTCGGCTTGCTTCAGACACTTCTGCCTTTGTCTTAAAGCTGAGCTCCATATGCTGGGGGTGCTTGTTTCAACTGCAGCGTCATCAATTCTGCGTCTGTTCTAGGACAGAGCCAGGAAACACACACACACACACACACACACACACTCTCTCTCTCTCTTTCTCTCTCTCTCTCTCTCTCTCTCTCTCTCTCTCTCTCTCTCTCTCTCTCTTTTTAAGCTGTGAGCTTAGATTGCTATTTCTCATTCATATTGGACACTTATAGGGCTTTCTCTTAAATTCTTTGATTCAGTACTTGTAGTGTCTTCTTTTATGCTGAAAATCTTGGTTCCTGACAACATTAGTATATTTATTTGCCAAAATAGCTTGGAAATCATAGTATCAACAGTATCACTATTAATGAATTTGAGTTCCTGTGGTTCTCTTATCCTTAGTCTGTGCTTCACTGAGGATGTACGGAGTACTGTGTGTAAACATGGGATAATTATTTTCACTGCGGTTTTGTTACACTCTGGTTATTATGATCATTAGTTTCATTTTGCTTTCAACTTCAGGGCTTTTCCTGCTGGTGGGAATGTAAAATGGTGCATCTGCTGTGGAAACTAGTTTGGCAGTTCCTCACAAATTAAAAATAGATCTATCACACAACATTGTAAATCAACTGTACTTCAATGAAAAATAAATTTAAAAATAAAAAATAAATAGATCTACCATATGATCTAGCAATTCCACTCCTGGGTATATACCCCCCAAAATTCAAAGCAGTGGATTAGAAGAGATAGGCGTGCACCCATGTTCATAGCAGCATTTTTCACAAGAACCAAAAGGTGGAAGCAACCCAAGTGTCCATCCATAGATGAAGTCGTGAACAAAATACGGTTTCTCCATACAATGGAAATACTATTCAGCCTTAACAAGGAAGGAAATCCTGTCGCATGGATGAACCTTGAGGACATTTTGCTAAGTGTTAGAATAAGCTAGTCACAGAAGAGTGACTGCTGTATGGTTTCACTTATATGAGGTCCCTGAGTGGTCAGAATCATCACCGGGACAGAAAGTAGGGTGGGAGTTGTCGGGGGAGGGGGAGGGGGAGTTGGTATTTAATGGCCGCAGAGTTCAGTTTGGGAAGATGGGAAGGTTTTTGGAGATGGATTGTGGTGATGGTTGCACAACAACGTGAATGTACTTAATGCCACTCAACTGTACGTGTAAAAGTAGTTAAGGGCTTCCCTGGTGGCGCAGTGGTTGAGAGTCCGCCTACCAATGTAGGGGACACGGGTTCGTGCCCCGGTCCGGGGAGATCCCACATGCCGCGGAGCAGCCGGGCCCGTGAGCCATGGCCGCTGAGCCTACGTGTCCGGAGCCTGTGCTCCGCAATGGGAGAGGCCACAACAGTGAGAGGCCCGCGTACCGCAAAAAAAAAAAAAAAAGGTCTTAAGGGACTTCCCTGGTGGCGCAGTGGTTGATAATCTGCCTGCCAAAGCAGGGGACACGGGTTCGAGACCTGGTCTGGGAAGATCCCACATGCCACGGAGCAACTCGGCCCGTGAGCCATAACTACTGAGCCTGTGCGTCTGGAGCCTGTGCTCCACAACAAGAGAGGCTGCAATAGTGAGAGGCCCACGCTCACCGCAACTAGAGAAAGCCCTCGCACAGAAACGAAGACCCAACACAGCCAAAAATAAATAAATAAATTTATTTTTTTAAAAAAAAGTAGTTAAGATGGTAAATTTTATGTTACATGTATTTTTACCACAATTTTAAAAATGAACCCCCCCCCACATTTACGTGGTTAATTATCTAAGTTAAATAAAAGGCACAGTTAGACATGCTTTTGTCTCTGTTCCCTTCACCCTTATTTCCTGATTCTTCTCAGTGTTTCTTTTTACAAAAATAAGCAAATCCACGTATGTATTTTTATTTTCCTACTTGCTTACACTGAAGGTAGTATACTGTATGCAGCAGTGCGTTACACTCCTTCAGGTGACTTCCTCGGAGAAGGTGAAAACAGTTTTGTGTTTATTTTACAAGGAAGGCAACTGAACAGCTGAAGGGAAGCTTGCACATGTAGCATTTAGTGTCAGATTTGCAGTACTTGTGCTGGTACAGGTCTCTGATGGCAAAAAGAAACACTTCTGGAATCATACCTGCAGTCTTCTCTGTAGCACGCATCATATTAATACAGCGGATCTTGGCATCTGCAATCCTGGGATGGTCAGAAGAGGATGGAGCGTCCACCTCCCAGCCTCAGCTTTCCGAGCCTGGCAAGACCACCGAGTCCCTGCATTTGCTCACCTGCCAGAGTTGCTGAAGTCCAAGCAGGGTCTGGCTTGTCCTCACAGCCAGATTGGCTGTTCCAGTGCCTCCCTCTCCGATTGCGAAGGGAGAACTGGAACAGAAAATGGCAGCAAAAAGAGCTACGATCAGGGGACTCTGTTGAACGACTTTCCCACCAATAGAACAGCAGTTCTCTGACGGCTGGGCAGATGGGAAGGAGATGAGGGACAAAGCAATGTGGAGCAAAAGTCGCTTGAGTGTGGGAGGCCAGGCCTGTGGACGATTGGTACCGAGGGAAGGCACGTGGGTCGTGAGTGTGGACCTCAAAGCCCACTCCCTCCTCAGCATGGTGGTCTTGGGGGAGAACTTGGAGGGTAGCGGGAGGAGAGTGGGTTTTCAGCCGTTTGTTGAGGGAGAACCCGCTGCAGAGCACGCAGCTTCCTATTGTGCGTTTAGGAAGCTGGCCGCGTATCCTATCGGGTGCGTGTGGAGGAGCTCTGCTGAGGGGGATTGGAGCGCGCCGGGAAGTGCGAGCCCACACATCCACGTGGCTGGTTCCGGACAGGCCTCGTCGGGTGTGGTCCTGTTCCAGTTGTCACTGACCATGAAGGCAGGTGGTGTGGCTTCGTGCTCTTGTGATGCACAGCCTTGGAGTTGGCACTGGCCTCTGGAGCTGACTGGCGTTTGCACACACACGTCTTAGATAGCCCGTGACACTGAGTGCAGGCAGAGTGACAGCCAGCTTGCGGTGTCCGTTTCTGAAGCGTAAGTGGCTTTTCCTGGGTCTGCGATTCTGTCCGTTGTTGCCTTCTCCTGTCACTCCAGTAGTTGAGTGAGTGTAAGATTTCCACTCTGTGTAGAACTTTGCTCAGTAAACAAGAATGGAACTGGCAACTTCTGTGTTGTGGCACACACATTTTTCTTCATTAGACTCAAGAATTGTTCCACGTTTTGTGTACTGAGTTGTGCTGGTAGTAACTGGGGCTTTGGGACCTGCCATTGCACACAATCTCACTGAAACAAGCTGGGTTTATGACTTGGGGGTGGGGTTGGGTGCGCACCAGGCACCCAGTTCCTCGATCCTGAAGAAGCGCTTTGTTGGCTTCTCATGGTGCTCGTGCTTTGAGCTGCTTCCTCAAAGGCGCTCTTGAGGCTGAGGGATCCCGCCCCCCGCCCCACTTCACTCTTCAGCTCGGCCCCTGTGCACTTCGGCCCCTCTTGCTGCGCGTTTTACTGTTTGCACTTGAGAAGACTGCTCAGCTCTTCACAGACACCAGCAGAAGTCTTCGTTGCTGGTGATTCAGCTGTGACCACTGGGAGGGTGAGGGCGACTTTGTGGGCACAGTGAAGGGCCAGGGGCCAGGCTGAGCTCTGACTCTATGAGACAGCAGCCCAGACCCAGGCGAGCAGCTTCTGGCCATGTGTGTCCATCACACAGCATCTCCAGAGCTTGTTCTGTCGTTTGGGAGCCCCGTGGTGACAGTACACCTCCACGCACGCACAGCTGCTGTTTGCTGAGTGCTCTGACGCACCTTGTCGAGCGTGGGTTCTGGTTTTACACATGAGGGTCTAGATGCTTGGGAGGTTGCAGCTGCCCGAGGTCACACAGCAAGTACACCGCCCGGATTGTCCTTGGGAGTGTCAGGCTAGGGACTGTTTCTCCTGCTGACAGAACTCTGTCTTACAATGTGGAGTCTTTTTATAGGTCACCTTCCCATCTCCCTATCCCTCGTCTAAAAATAGAATGGGTGGAAGTATAATGCTGTGCAGAACACTGCCATTTGTATTTAAGTCATATTAAATCTTATTCATACCCAGTGTAAAGAAAACTCGCTTCCAAATCTGGGAATAGTCATTTTCAGGTATTTTCTGAATCTGATTAGAGTGAAATGCAAAATATCCCTCTGTTCCAGCTATTCTTAACTCTGGTGACATGGTTGAATCACGTGAGAAGCTTTACGATAAAAACAAAGCCAGGTCCCCATCCAATCAAGTTTGACCATGGACTGTGGGCAAATCAATGGATTAGGCCCAGGGCTGCCGTATGCCAGCTAGAGGGGGCGCTGTCCCCATCAGTGTGCTGTTGGGCTGAGGAGCCAGGGGCAGCAGGAGTGTGAACGACCTAGAACAAAGAAGACTCAGCACAGAAATGCTCAGACGCTGCTATGTATTAGAGGCTAAGAGATGCGGATTCCACAGGTTACATCTTTTACTCTATCCCATTTTTCTGCTTTTAAGATCGGATTCTGAGTACTGTGACCCGTGACTGTCAGATGGAATCTGAATTTGCTTTTCCCCTCATTTTAGGGACGGGCGTGTCCTGGGTGTGCTGGAGGTGTCCCGCTCCATTGGGGATGGGCAGTACAAGCGCTGTGGGGTCACTTCTGTGCCAGATATCAGACGCTGCCAGCTGACCCCCAACGACAGGTAAAACCTCCCAGAGGCACAGGTGTGCACGCACATGGTTTTGTTTCTCTTCTGATTTCTTCCAGTTTGTGTAGTGAACCTGGGGTGGGCAGCCATGTCTCGGGCACTGTGCTAGGCCCTAGAGGTGCAGGGATAAATAAAATACCGTTTCTGCTCTCGTGGGGTCCACAGTCTGCCGGGGGGAGCACCTGTGAATGGGCGGTTCCAGTCTAGTGTGTCTTAAGAGTGTGGGGTGCTCTGGGAGACTTTGGCTGTGGGGGGAGAGAGGCATCCTTGCTGGAGAAAAGAGAAGGGCTTTTTGGCAGAGCGGACACAGGGACAGGATGAAGATGTGGCCAGGCAGATGCCATAATAGGGAGTCAGGAAAGTGATGGCAGGGTACCTGGGGACAGATTGTAAAGGCCCTGGATTCTTTGCTGAGGAGCTTGAATTTTAGCTCATAATTGGTGGAGAATCCTGGGAGGTTTGTAAGCAGAGTCAAGTTAGGTTGAGAAAGAGACCCCTTGTTTAATTGTCCAGCCCCTAATTCTGAGCTGCTTGAAGGTGAGGCACCATGCCTAGTGCCAGAAGCCCTCAGCAAGTCAGTGTTAGAGGCTGGAGTAGGACGGAGCCCAGCGGCCAGTGAGGAACTGATGCACTGGCCCTCGCTGCGGGTGGGGATGGGGGAGGTGAACTAAGGCAGCAGTGGAAGGAGACCGGGGAGGCCAGTGCTGCGAGGGAGGAGGCTTACCCCGGCCCCCTGCCTGCTGAGTGAGCGTCTCGGGACACGGTTCCACCAGCTCCTCTGGTTTTCTAGATGATGCCTCAGGGGAGTCTCGTCTGTCCCCACATTAGACCAGGCCCCCTGTTGTATGTACTGCTCGAGCTCCCTCTGCTTTGGATCATGGCCAGTTGCTTAGGGTCTGTCACGTCAGTGGAAGGGGCCGGCACCTGCTTGGACCTGTGCCCTGGTAGATACGTGTTGAATGAATGCCCAGTCAAAAGAGGAAAACCAGGACCTGGGTATTAAAATGAGGAGAAAAGGGTGTTAGATCTGTGGGGAAACTGTCCTAGGAGAACCTGAACTGTCTCGTCTCATCCATCATTGTTCAGAAAGACTTTCCTTGGGAAGTCTAGAGGGGGCTTTGAAAGGGAGGTAGTCCTGTTCTCAGACGGTGAAAGTGGAAGGTGGTTCTCCCTTCACGTGGGGAGTGAGTGCTTGAGAACATTCCTTAAGTCCACAAACTGTCAGTTTTATTGGGTTGGCCAAAAAGTGCCTTTGGTTTTTTTAAGTAAAAATAAAAGACACATTTTTCATTTTCACCAAGAACTTTATTGAAGAACGTATTCACCCTTTTGTTCCACTACCTTCTGCCATTTTTCAGCCAACTTCACAATCCCATCTTCCCCAAACTTTTTATCTTTTTGAGCAAAGAACTGTTCCAGGGGCCTTTTACAGTCCTCCAGGGAATCGACATTGTTTTCCATTGAGAGAATTTTGTAAAGACTGAAATAAATGGAAATCCGAAGGTGCAATGTCTGGTGAATGTGGTGGATGAATCAGAGCTTCCCAGCCCGGCTGTGACAGTTTGTGCCTGGTCAGCAAAGAAACATGCAGCCTTGCGTTATCCTGCTGGAAGATTATGCGTTTTCTCTTGACTAATTCTGGACACTTTTCGTCGAGTGCTGCTTTCAGTTGGTGGAATTGGGAGCAGTACTTGTTGGAATTAATCGTTTGGTTTTCCAGAAGGAGCTCATAATAGAGGACTCCCTTCCAATCCCACCATATACACAACATCACCTTCTTTGGATGAAGACCGGCCTTTGGTGTGGTTGGTGGTGGTTCATTTAGCTTGCCCCACGATCTCTTCCGTTCCACATTATTGTCACTTTTCATTGCCCATCATGATTTGTTTTAAAAACAGAACATTTTCATTACATTTCAGTAGAGAATCACATGCGGAAATGTGGTCTAGAAAGTTTTTTTCGCTTAACTTACGTGGAACCGAAACATCAAAGCGATGAACATAACCAAGCTGGTGCAGGTGACTTTCAGCGCTTGATTTGGATATTTCGAGTGTGTCGGCTGTCTCCAGCGTGGTATAACGTTGATTGTTCTCAACTAATGTCTCAGTTTGATCACTGTCTACTTCAACTGGTCTACCCGACCATGGAGCGGCGTCCAGTGAGAAATCTCCAGCACAAAACTTCGCAGACCACTCTTGACACATTCGATCAGTCACAGCACCTTCTCCATACACTGCACAAATCTTTTTGTGCATTTCAGTTGCGTTTTTACCTTTCTTGAAATAATCATAATATGCCAAAAATGTTGCTTTTTTCCTCCCATCTTCAATATTAAAACGGCTACACAAAAATTCACCAATTTTGATAAGTCTTTTTTTTTTTTTTTTTTTTTTTTTTGCGGTACGCGGGCCTCTCACTGTTGTGGCCTCTCCCGTTGCGGAGCACAGGCTCCGGACGCGCAGGCTTAGCGGCCATGGCTCACGGGCCTAGCCGCTCTGCGGCATGTGGGATCTTCCCGGACCGGGGCACGAACCCGTGTCCCTGCATCGGCAGGCGGACTCTCAACCACTGCGCCACCAGGGAAGCCCAATAAGTCTTTTTTTTAAATGTACGCTGATGTGACAGCTGTCACATACAATCTAACAAAATTATTTCGAATGAAGTTAAAGACAACTGAGTGCTACTAGAGCCATCTTACAGAAAAAAACTGAACGAACCTTTTGGCCCACGCATTATGTTTGGGAAATGGCTCGAGGCGTGTGGTGATAGAAATTTAGCATGTATTTATCATAACACCTGATGAATTTTATTCGGTGATTTTCCTAGAGTTTGTCTAAGAAGTGGGTTTAGGTTAATCCATAATTTTTGGTGAACAGAGAGTAGTCCCAGTTTTGATGTATAACATTTCACCTACAAATATTTTTAAGTAGTTTTAACCTTTGTCTCATAGAAGTTAAATTGGTTTTAAAAAATGTTTAGCCTTTGAGTAGTTGGACAAATATTTTTACCTCCACTGCCAGGCCATTTAATAAAGTTTGCTGCTAAAACCCATTTATATTTTTTCTCTGTGTTGTAGGTTTATTTTGCTGGCCTGTGATGGCCTCTTCAAGGTCTTTAACCCAGAAGAAGCCGTGAACTTCATCTTGTCCTGCCTTGAGGTAAGAAGTCTCACAAGGGAGAGGGTGCCAGTCGTCCCAGCTGCACTTGGGCTTTAGAGGAGGAGTCCCGAAGCCCCCTTCCTCCCCCATGTTCCCTGTAGTTGGGAGTGGGAACTCCAGCCCGGGGACTCACCGGTCAGTTTGTCCTGCCTGCCCTGATGGGGACTGGGGAGCAGTTCTTCCTTGTGGCAGTGGTGTCTCAGGAGAGTGATGGGGTGCAGGGTCCCCACTCACCAGTGCCCCTTTCCTGCCCGGTAGGATGAGAAGATCCAGAGCCGAGAAGGGAAGCCCGCCGTGGACGCCCGCTACGAAGCCGCCTGCAACAGGCTGGCCAACAAGGCGGTGCAGCGGGGCTCGGCGGACAACGTCACCGTGATGGTGGTGCGGATAGGGCACTGAGGTGCTGCGGGCCGGGGCGCGGCGTGGTGTTGACTTCCAATGTTCATTTTGTGTGTTGTGCACATTATGTGTTTCGTGTACTCCTGTGGGATTCCCATGGTTGTAAATAAAGGTTTTGTTTTTTTTTTTCTAGACTTTGGAGTTATCTTATTACATTTTGAGCAGCTCTTGACCTTTCAGAGGTTGTGTTTGCTTTCGAACATGCTTTGGGTCTCTCCTCGTTAAAACCCTTATAGGCATCTTGGGTTGGCCAGTGGTAACGGCCCATCCTTAGTAAGCTGCTCGTTGTGCAGTGCTCTGTGGTTTACGCACACCTTTCCTGTGCTGTTTCACCCTCCTGATAACTGCCTGGGGAAGTGGCATTTTACAATGAGGAAATCGAGGTAATGACTGCATTGGACAGGCCACGACTAGAGCCCAGGGCTGCTGGAGCACTCTGGCTGCTTTCAGCTTTTATACAAAAATAAGGTTACAAAACGTTATGCGGCATGATCCCAGGCTCAGCCAGGGGAACAAGGTGAGGTGGTCACTCTGTGGAGCAGCGTGCCCCCAACGGGCCCTCCAGAAACACCACGGGATTCTGCTTGTTTCCAGTTCTGTGATGACAGATGCAGTCTGGCTGAGGGACTCTAAGAAGGGCTGGGTTTACTGGGTCTCCCGTCTGGGTCCCCTGGGTGCAAAGTGTGTACTTTTCCAGGTTTGAGCAGCCAAGCTGCTGTTCCCTGTGGCCGGGTCCAGCCTCCCGTCTTAGTCTTAGGAACGTGCATTCAGTTGGTTCTGTGCTGGGCTGGGGCTGATGGTCACGATCACACTTCCGTCAGAGATGTTACAAATGCATGAAAAGCCTACTCAGGAAAACAAACTTTAAAATTCTTTTCAAGCCCTTATTTATATGTAAAGCAGGCCATTGGTATTGCTGTAATTACTTAGTAAAGCAGCTTTTAGGTCTGTGTAAATGCTGCCTCAGGATGATGTAAGATTCTGAAAATTTGCTTTTGAAGCTGTTTTGTCATGTTTGCTGGCCCTGCCCAGCCTACGCACATGGCCTTATCACCTCGTCAGTTCTGTCAGTGGGACCGGCCTCCCTACAAGTACCTCGGGAGCGTTTCCAGCACACCCTTCCCCAGAGTGTTAAGAGCCAGGTTTCACTCCTGCTGAGGACTGGGACGACGCGGTGTGGCGTTGCGGAAGGAAAGAACCTCAGCGTCTCAGAATTGGGAAGTGGGACAATTTATTCAATAAACATTTTCTTACAGCAAACAAGGCACCAGTCTTTGACCATGTATCCCTAATCCCCAGACCGCTAGTGTCCTAGAGCTGGGAGAGGCTTGGCGCTGGTCTTCCCTGGATGGGCTGTCCCTGCCACCTTCTCCATGGGTCTGAGGGCCCCCATGGGCTGGAAACATCCTTCCGCCTCCCCTCCCAGAGCTCACTCCTCCGTCCTTGGTGAGCCTGGCCTAAATGACTAAGACTCTATATTTTAAGGTCAGCCCTTTGTTTCTGTAATTTTGTATAATCACATAAAATAATTCTCAAAAGTCAGTTTATATATATATGTGTGTGTATATATATATATATATATTCCACCTGACAATATTATACAATAAATACTTCAATAAATTGCTGTGTGACACACTCATATTGAGAAAATGAAAGAGATCTGTGGGTTTTTCAAGGGTAAAAGATAGCTTCTCTAAAATATCTGGATACAAAGTGAAATCCAGAAAAGGGCGTGGCCACACCATCCCTTATCAGAGAGCGTGGGCAGGCAGGACCCGGCCAGCTGGTACTTCCTGGTAGGGCGGGTACGAGTCCTACTGAGAACTGTGCCAGGACTGCCAAAGGGCACAGAGTGGTGGTTTGTGTGCACTGCGCCTGGGGTCCCCTGGCTGGGAGGGAAAGGTCTGAGCCTGACTGTGGCGCTGGAAGCTTAGGGCTCCGGGGCATCAGCTAGGCCTGGCCACAGTCACCTGCTCATCCCAAGGCCAGCTAGAAGGTTACGGTGAGAGGTGACTGCAGCCATTGCCCACTTCTCTCCCAGGCCTGAGAAGGGGGCAATGGCTTACCAGACCAGCTTGGCCCCCAGGACATCTTATGGTACCCCGTTCCTGTAGCCTGTTTTGTGTGTAGGTACAGGGGTTGGGTAACTTCCTCAGCAGGCAGCGGGGGCCCTGCACCTTGAAAGAAATTGCAGCAACTCCCAGACCCCCATCACCACTGCTACCCGCATCCCATCACTGCTGCAGCAGCACAGAAGGACTTGGGACCTGGTCTTCTCAGGACACCCATCTGAGCTTGGGGCCATAGTCCCACCCCCGTGGGGAAGATTCTTTCAAGAGCCCCAGAGCTGGATAGACCCAGCGAGGCTAGGCTGCGGTTGGGCACCGAGAGCCTGTCAGCTTGTGGGAAGCGTCCGCTTCATCCGTGCAGATGGGCAGGCAGGGCCTGGCCGCCCCTGACCTGCAGGGTTGTTCTAGCTCTTTCATCTGGTGGGTGGATCCCAGCAGTGAGCCAGGGCCGCAAGGGGGTGGGCAAGGGGCCCTCATCCACGAGAGGGTCTGTGACGGAGGAGGAGGGTGCAGCTCCTATGTGGAAAGGCTGGGTGAGCGTGCAAGTGACCTTGCACGTGTCACAAGTGAAAACAGCTCCAGACTGTCACTGTCCCCGTCAGCCCCCATCCAGTGTCTCTCTGGTGCCTGAGGCTGCTATGCCCCGGGGCCACAAGGAGAGGCTTGGGCCCCGTGGCCCCTGCAGGCTAAAGGCAGGGCTGGGAGAGGGGCAGGTGGGGACCAGGCAGGCTGGGCGGCCTCTGCCCTCCGTCCTGGCACTCCCAGCAGGCAGCCCGTGAGAACACTAAGAAAGATGGAAAAGGTGGGGCTGGGCCACAGCAACGAAGCTGAGGCTGCCAGGGCCACTGGGGCCAGGAGGGGCCCAGGTCTGCAGCTGGGGAGGGACAAAGCACGTGCTCCTGGGCACACTGAAACGTCTCCCCTTTAACTTAAGCTGGCATCCTGAAAATCATTCCCAGTCTGGGACTGCCAGTTTGCGTGTCACCTCCCCAGGCTGCCTGTAGTGGCATCTCTGGGTTGACCTGCGGTGGCCAGTGTGGGCAGTTCGGCGGGCTCCCTCCTGCGTGTGGCCCCCGCCACTCCGCCACGGCCCCGAGATTGTTCGCACTCCTGCTCCATTTGCCCGGCGAGAGGGAGAGCCTGGGGTGGCCGTTCATACACCGAGGAGGACAGCACTGAAGTGGGAGCCACCGCGCACTGTGAGGGAGGAGCTGCTGGCATTGTCCAGGAAGACGGAGGTGTACTGCCCCGCCTGCGGGGAAGGTCAGCGTCAGCCTGGATGCCGCCGGCCTGCAGGTGCGCCCACCACACACCATGCCCGCCCCGCCCCGCCCCAGCCCGCCCAAGGACAGGAGCGAGGGCCGGCAGGCAGGGCTTGCCCTCAAACCCAGCACCCCTGACGACTGGTCTAGTGCCTCCTCCCCAGCTCCATCAGCCCCGGCACCAATGGGCTCCCTGTAGTGCATGTGCAGGGGAGCAAGCCTCTGCTCAGGGCCAGAGCGGGGCTCGAGCGTCAAACAGTTCCCTCTGCTGCACTCGAAGCCTGAAAGCGTGCTGAACTCACGTGTGACGGTGCCCCTTCCCCCCACAGGCCCGGCCACTGACCCATCTGGTAGAGCCACGGTCGGACTGGTACTCTGCCTGGCTACTCCGAATGTGGTCCAGGCATCAGCAGGGTCACATCCCCAGATGTGAGCTGGGAACTCCCAGAGATGCAGAATCTGGGCATTTGCATCTTAAGACCCCAGGCACGCTGTGTGCCATCTGAGCTCACGCAGCAGTGCCAGGGACCAGACCTCTAAACGCCTTCCAGCAACCAGAGCCGCCTGCAGCCACAGCCTGGCCTCCGATCCTGGCTTTGCTGTGCGAGCTTGGGCAAAGTACTTAACACTTCTGTGCCCTCGTTCCCTTATTTGTAAACAGGGGAATAATATTTCCTACCTCAAAGTGCTGTGAGTAATGGGTAATTTATGTTAAGTGCTCAGAACGGGCCTGGCCTAGTTAGTGCTATTTACATGTGAGCTTTATTCCGCACATCTGTACCTAAATTTTTCTTTCTTAGGAAATCTCATCTTTTCATCAGTTTCTCAAGCCCTTGCCCAAATCCCCACAGTTCTAGAAAGAGACTGTCAGTTGGGGTTTTGTGTAGGAAATAACTGCATCTGCTTCCCGAAGTCCCAATGGGCCAGGGGGTCGTGATGTCATCCTGGGCAAAGAGCTGACCTCTGTCACTGCCCCCCGCCCCCTTGCCCACTGAGTCCCTTCCGAAGGGCTCGTTACGGCCAGAAGCACCAGTCCTCAATATGGGGGGGCCAGGTCTGGGGAAAGGAGCCCCGGTCTCGGCCTGGCTCTGCCTGGGCTAGCGGGAGTGCTCTGTGCCGCCCTGACCCTTGCCCGGACCTGGAGGCTGAGGGCACTGCACCCAGCGCTCTGAGCACCCACCAGCACCCCTCCCTGCCCAGTCACCCCCACGGCTGTGTCCGGGTGGTGGCCCCCCCATAGCTGAGCCTGCCCCACACACCTGCAGATACAGAACGCCGTTGACCGAGATGGTGAAGAACTCGCTGCTGCTCTCCAGCCCCATGACAGCCTCCAGGGAGCTGCGGCCAAAACAGAAAGAGGGTGGGCCTGAGACCCCTGCCCCAGAACCACCAACTTCACCCACAATGTGCTCACAATCACCGCAGCGCCCGACACCAGCAAAGTGCCATGAGAACGGCTGTCTTAGCCGGGGCTTCCGGTGGAGGTGGCATCTGAACTGGGTCCCCAAGAGGAGTAAGAACAGGCTCCACAGGGCTGAAGGTGTGCCGTGAGGGCCGGGCAGCAAATCCTGGCTCTGATGGGAAGCGAGACACTGGCCGGTGCAGCTGGAGGTGCGGGGCTGGCAGCAGTGAGGCTGGGTTCAGGCCAATGGGTGCAGGGCTTTCCAAACCAGAGTGAGAAGATTTGAACTTCACCCATGCATGCCTTCTGCAACCGCTGTGGAGCACCTGCTCTCTGCCTGGGCTGTTCTGGGTGCTGGGGACACCGAAGGAGCAGCCCTGCCCTCCCGGACCAGCAAGAGACGGGAAGCTGGACAAGTTCACGGAGAAGGGCTGGGAGAGAGCCTGGGGAGGGTCCGCACAGACTGGTCAGGACAGGCCTGGGGACGCGACGCTGGCGCCTCGGGTCGCCGGAGGGGAGTCAGTCCCCTGTGGGGGGCGGGCAGAGCAGGGGCTGGGGCGGGCCGGGCCCCCACGTCCCGGGTTGGGGTTCGGGGAGCGCGCGCCGGGGCGGGAGGAACGCCTGACGGTGGCCGGGGGAAGCCCCGAGGGAGGAGGCGGGCGCCCGGGCTGCGCGCCCTGCCCGCGCCCACTCACGCGTGGTGCTGGCACCGGGACTGGATGCAGATGAGTAGGCGCAGGCGGTCCCGGGGGCGCGGCGGCGCCCGTCTCGTCTGCTCAGCCAGCGCTGCGGGGGAGGCACGGGGGCGGTCACCGGGCGGCAGGAACCAAGCGCGGCGGGGCGCCCCCCCCCAGGCCCCGCCCCAGCCCCGGGCCTCACCCACGTGCAGCGTGGCGGCGAGCGCGTAGAAGCCGGCGACGGGCGCCGTGTACTGGCCGCTGGTCAGGTTCAGGCCCGGGCCGCGGCGGAAGGCGCCCTCGGCGTTGGGCTGCGGGCGCACGGACGGTCACCCCGGGCCCACCGCGCCCGCCCCGCCCCGGCCGCCCCGGCCCGGACTCACCACGTAGTAGACGCCGAGCTCGTGCAGCGCGCGCCGCTCCACCGACGCGTCCCGGCGCAGGCGGCAGTGGAAGGCGGCCTCGATGCGCGGCGCCCGCGGACCCGGGGCCAGGGGCGCAGCCAGCAGCGCCAGCACGCCCGCGCCCCCCGCCGCCGCCGCCTCCTCCTCCTCGTCCTCCTCGTCCTCCGCGGGGACGGCCGGCACCGCGGCGGGGCCGCGCGGGCGGGGCTCAGGCTCCAAGCACTCGCGTGTGCGCACCGCGCCTGGCACAGAGCGAGCGGTGGCCGCGCCGGGACCACCTCGCTCGCCCTTCCGTGTCCCGCCCGGACCCCTTCCCCAAACCCGGGCGCTGCTGAGAGCGCGGGGGGCCATTACCGGTTACCCCGGAACCGCGCGCCAGGCGCACGCAGTCGGGCCTGGCGGGTCTTCGGAAACTGCCTCCTGATCCTGCGGCTGCACCTGTTTCCTTTCACGCTTTGGCTACTGGGAAGCTCAGGGCTGATTCACCCAGGACCCTCGTTCTCCTGCTTCACCTGCCTATCCTACCGCTTCTTCCCCCTTCCCGCTGCTGTTTCTTCTCTGTTTACATTTTTGTTGTATCAGGGAATGCAATAGTTTAAGCCAGACTGGTCATTTTTGAAAAGAAGCTGGGTATAAATAAATAATTTTGCAGCTATATTGCACATAATATGGAGGTTCTTCAGCCGCTGAAGCTGGTCTATTTAAATGAACAGTACATTAAACTGAAGGGGGAAAAAGACTCAGTAGCTCTTCACAATGACATTATCTAGTCAATAGCGTGAGCTGCGACTCAGCAGCTGGCCACAGTGCAGGGACACCGCCCTCGGTGCCGGAGCCCCGCTCAGCGCTGCTCTCTCCGCCTGCGGCCTCCAGCGGCTGCCCCATCCTCCTCCCTGTGCTGCCCCCAGACACCATCCTCCTTGCCCCGTGAGGGCGGCCTCCTGGTGCCCTCCCATGCGGCTCTGAGGCCAGCGGCAGAGATCTGTCAGGAGAAGAGGCGGGGGCACAGGTGATCAGGGGGTAGAAGGGGGCCTGTGTTACTGGGCTGAGCCTCCGATCTCCCTGGTGTCACTGCGGGGATCAGAGGAGCACTTTACAAGCTTACGGGGCCCTGAGCCCCCTCTGACAGTCCCCATGGGCTTAGATCTCTCGGCCTTTGCTAGGCTCACCGGACTCGCAAGTGGGGCGTGGATGCTGGTCCCCAGGCCCCTGCTGAACACCGAGTGGCCAAGTCCACCTTCCTCTGGAAGCCACCTCCTCACCACGCTCCTCCCACCTCCCCCGCAAGCTCCCGACCCACGGCCTTGACCCAGGCCAGCACCGGAGCAGAAGCCTCCTTGGGATACGGGTCAACAGACAAAGGTCTAGCCCACCTCAGCTCCTCCAGGATGCCCTCCCCGGCCCCGCTCACACCGGGGGTGGGGTGGGGGCCCCGCCCTACCTTTCAGCAGCAGCTGGAACTCTTTCAGCAGGACCTCAGGTGGGGTGATGGGGCCCGGGGGGCCCTGGGGGCCGGGGGGCCCTGGGGGACCTGGCAGGCCGAGCTGAAAGAGAAGCTTGACGGTGAAGACATCTGAACAGGCAGGCTGGGGACCGCGGGCACCCCCTCTGCAAGCTCTTGCCACCGAGCCTGGCAAGGGGGTGGGGTCCTGCTTTGACCCCTGGGGTGGAGGTCAGCCTCCAGGGCCTCCGATTCCCCTGAGGAGGCAGTGAAAGCTGCAGGCACAGGGCCTCAGGGTGGTGGGGCCCCTGGGGCAGGGCTGGGGGGAGGAAAGTGCACGAGCGGGGAAGCAGAGGGCTGCAGCCCAGCCCCGGGGCTGGATTTCCTGATGCAGGGAAAAGGGGAGGGAGGGACACGCCAGGCTGCTTTCCACTCTCAAGGTCGTCTCAGCAGCAGTTGGCAAGCTCTCCCTGTGCCTGGCCCAGCACCGGGGCCTGGGGTCCTCAAGGAGCCCTCACTGGGCTGGGCTGGTACCCACCCAGGAGCAAGGAAGTCCCCTGCAAGGAGGAGCCTGGGGGAGCCCCCAGCTCAGCGTCGGGGGTGACGGGTCAGGCCATGGTGACAGCCCAGCAGCCCGGCTGCCTCAGGCTCAGAACCTGGCACTCGGTCACTGGGTCAGATCTGGGGCAGGGTGAGGCCCAAACTCAGCATGGGCAGCACAGCCGTGACCAGAGCGCTCACCCCAGGGGACACAGCCCTCCTTGGGGCTCAAGGCAAGAGTCAGCCGTCAGGACCAGGTGCCAGGTCCCTGCCAGGCTGAATGAGAGTGGGGGCCGGCAGCTGCCAGGGCCCCCACGTCCCCCAGCCACTAGGAACCAGACCGTGTCACCCCAGCCCGCCCGTAGGCCCCTCCAGCTTGCTCCCTGACTGCCCTACCAGGCCAGCCCAGGCCTCCCGTGCCAGGATGCAGAGGGGAGAGAAAGCGGGGAGCCAGTGAGGCTGCCTGGCATTCCAGGGGTGCAGGGTAAACGGTTGGAACAGGCCCCAAACTCAGGGTCACTAGGCCCCAGCTTGACAGTTCTGTGCCCTCTGGCCCGAGGGTGAGGGTCTCTGCTCGTTGGAACTGCTCAGGGTGTCCAGGGGGAGCCAGTGAGGGGTGTGGGGTGGTGGTGGTGGACTGGGGGTTTGGGGAAAGGCCTGTGGGTGGGGGCTCACACACACCCACCCACACCCCCCCCCACACACACCCAAGACACACACACCCAGGACACACACACACCCAGGACACACACACACGCAGGACACACACACCCCAGGACACACACACACACACCCAGGACACACACATACACACACACCCCCGAGGACACACACACCCCAGGACACACACACACACACACACACACACCCAGGACACACACACACACACCCAGGACACACACACACACGCACACGCAACACTGGCTGGAGCTCCAGGGCTCACCTTCAACTTCCTGGCTTTGCCTCTGCTCCCCTTCTTGCTGTTGGCGCCCTTGTCACTCTGCCTAACGAAGAGCATCCAGGCATCTCGCGGATCGATGCCGCGCACTTGCTCCACGGGGGGTTCCTGGAACATGGCGGCCATCAGCCGGTCTGCCTCCCCTGGACGCTTTGCAGGAGGTCACTGTGCAGGACTGGCCTCCGGCACCCTCGGGCCCCTGTCACTGCGCCCTCCAAGACAGCACAGCCCCGGCCCCCAGCCCCGCGGAGGACGACCCCCGGGGAACAGGCCACTCCACAGCCTGGACTTGCGGGAGAAGAGGCCCCTGGGCATGGGTGCGTGGGAATCAGAGCACGTGGGAATCGGGCTCTGCTGGGCCACCAGGCCTGTCCCAGCTTCCGTCCCGGGAGCTGCAGTGAATGCACCTTCCTGGGAGTCGGAGAATCAGACCACCGGCTCCACGGGTGCTCAGGCAGGGGCCCCCGACTACCAGCAGGCCCCCCGACCAAGCCCGATGGTCCGAAGTTCCAGGGAGGCCAATTTCAGCCCTCAGCGATGATAAGCCTACAGTCCAGTGCGGTTAGGGGGACCGGGGTAGGGGGGTGTCCAGCACTGAGATATGACTCCAGGCGCCTGCACGGCATGTGACACCACTCGTCTGCCTCAGGACTTCTGAGATGCGTGACCTAAGCAAGGACAGTGATGGTTCCAGAAATGTCCATTCCCCTTCACAGTGCGTTCTGACTAGTCCTGACACGGAGGAGAGTTCCAGGAGGTACCTTGCAGGGAGAGGCCCTTGGCCCTCTGGGCAGTGGGCCTCACACAGTCTGAGCTCCAGGCAGGGCTGCCAGCTGGGACGGAAATTGGCTCCAGAGGGCTTAGATGAGGTCATGGGTGCCGACTCCGGTGACTGATGGAAGGACCCTGGGGTCTTGGAGCCACCAGGCCCTTTCGTCAGAGGCAGACTCAGTGGTCTGGCAGCCCCTCTGCAAGGATCTGGGGCTTCCCATCAGGAGCCAGTGTGCTGTGATGGGGACGGGCTTCTGTGATGGAGGAGCCTGGGAAGCCTCGGAAAGGCCTCAGGGTGCCTGGGGCTTCCCCACATCTCCCTGGGTGCTGGGCCCCGCGAGGCGCCCCCCGACTGCTTCCTCTCCACGGACACCAGGACCTGTGGCCTCACTTCACGGCCTCACGCTGCCCTCAGTGGAAACACGTGGCAGGAGGATTCTACGTGGGCTGGACGGTGTGCCACGCTGGCCCTCCAGCTGGACCAGTAGCCTGTGGAAGGACTCAGACCCCAGTTTGGTTTGGGGAACTGAAACAGGTGGGACCACGTTGGTCTGGGGGTCTGGGAGATGGGCCTGCGGCAGTATGGGTGGGTATCTGGCAACTGCCCTGGCCGACTGACGTCTCCAGCCTCCAGGGGCTCTCAGAAAGGAGCCTCTGTGGACCCAAGGAAGGTCCCAGGCCAGAATCCCACCTGGAAGCACGTGAAGCCCCCTCTGCTTCCTGGCCACCACAGCCCAACATCTGGCACCCCTGCCCCCCAGGGGTTGTGGTTGGCTGGCTGGGTAGGGTTTGCCTTCAGTCCATGGGAAGTGGCCGGAGGTGATGGGAACGAGGGCTTCGGGGAGGCCCCTCCCAGGGGGCAGGCAGGGCTGGCCGCCACCTCCACCTGTCTTTAATGGGGGTGTCCTTTAGCGGGGGCATCATGGTTCCCAGAGTGATGCTGAGAGCAGAGGTGCAGGCTTGAGGCCCCAGCAAGGCTCTGCCCTTTGCACTGCCCACAGGCATCTTCAGAAAAAAGAAACTCAAAGCTCCTTCCCCGACGGCCCTCACCTCCCTGTCTGAAAGGCCCCACCCACACTGAGGGCCCCTCTGAAGGCCCCAATTCCCCAGCCTCCTCCAACCTGAGCACCCTCTTGTGTAGCAAGGGAAGGAAGAAGCAGGCTGAGCTAAGCATCACCGGCCTCGGCCAGAAATCACACGTCACCGGGGGCCCGGCACCCCACCCCTTTCTCCCCTGCACCCTCCCCAACCAGCAGCAAGGCAGTTTTTGTTTTCCAGAGAGACTTGCACCAAACAGATTGGGGGCAGGGGTGGGGTGCGGTGGTGGTCAGTAACTTGCTCACACTTTTACAAATACGTTCTTCCCAATTTGAGGAGAATGAAGTTATTTACACTTTACTCACTTCCCAACGCAGAAGTCACCAAAGAAAAGGCATTTCCCCTGGTCTGGTAGAACTTTGCTTCAATGCCAAAGAACTACCCCAAAAGCCAAGGTCACGGCTGGCCTTAAGGCGCCCGTGGGGAGGTGCAGTGAGGAGGCGTCCAGACCTCCTGGGCCTCCCCCGCAAGCAGCGTTTTTCTGCCCACTTTACAAAGGAGGACACCCAAGCCAGCCCAGGTCCCCGCTCGCGGCGCCGCGCTCCCCACCGCCCCGGAAGCAAGCGCCCTCCGCCTCCGGGGCGCCCTGGAGCTCAGGAGGTGCGGGCTCCGGGTGGGGAAGCTGAGGCCCGGAGGTCTCTGGGGCGCTGGGGCCCGGGCGAGTAGTCGGGCGGCGTCTTACCTGCGGGCTGGCGGCCGACCCTGCGGGCAGCTCGTTCCCGGGCGGCGGCTCTTCGCGGGCGCGGCTCCCCGAAGGCGCGCCGGGCTCCGGGGAGCCGAGGCCCGCGGCGGCGGCCAGCAGGCCCGCGTACGCGAGCATCAGGGCTCCGGCAGGGCAGCAGGCGAGGGCCATGAGGGCGACGGGTCCCTCTCTCCTCCGAGCGCTACGTCTGGGACTCGCCCTCTGGCTCCGCGCCTTATAACGCGCTTGAATCCCCCGCGTCGCCCGGAGAGCGCGCATCACCGCCGGCGCCCCCTCCCGGCTCCCGCGCGCGCTGCAGCCGCGGGGGCGGGGGGCCGGTGCGGGGAGGGAAGGAGGCGCTGCGGGGCGGGGCACGCGTTAGGAAAGGGGGCGCGGGGTCGAGGAAGGCAGTACAGGGGAGGCAGGGGGCTCGGGGAGCGCTGGCTGGCGGTGGTCTGGGCGCCCCCTCCTGTCGAGCTCGTTTCCGCCCCAGCTCGGGACTCCCGGTCCCTCCTGCGCTCTGTCCCGCGCTTCTGCTTGGCGGGGAGCCCGGACGCCCCTTCTACCGACCCGGGGCATCCCTCTCTCCTCCCTATCCCGCGCGTCTTCTGCGGGGACCTCGAGACGCCTCCTCCCCATTCTCCCGGCCGCGCCCTGCATGTTAGATTGAGCACATCGGAGCGCAAAGACCGTCAGGGTCCCTCCTTGGAGCCCCTTTCCCAGGCGGCGGCCCCTTCCTTCCGACGCAGCCTTCTCCCCAAGGCTGGGGCGCCCTGAGATCAGAGATGGGCTCTTCCTCCCCAGCAGGGCGCACCTGCAGGGGCCTCCGGGGGCGGGGATGGGGCACGGAGCAAATCTACAGCCGGGGACAGGCGCCCTGCACTGAAGCGGGCGCCCTGAGGCCTGGACTGGGAGGATCGAGCCCAATCTCGACCTGGGGGCCGGGGGCGGGGGGGCGGGGCGGGTGGCCGATCCGACCCGGGACCACATTACCCGCAGCCCACCAGGATCAGCGCAGGGCACGCCGCGGGCACAGGTGGACCAGGCCCTGCAGGCCTGGGGTCCAGGCTCCTCCCGGAAAAGAGCAGCCCCTTCACTCTTCCCTGGGCTGTTTGTTCTATCACCTGCGCGTCGCCTCTCCACCCCTACCGTCCACTCCGCCCCGCCCCGACTGCCTGCCGAGGCTGGCACTCCAGGCTCTCCTGTGTCCCTCCCCGAGGGGCCTGAACCTGGTGGGTAAATAGTGCATTTTATTCAGGGGGTTCAAGGGAAGGGCACAGCTGAGGATTGCACCTTACAAGGACCTGCCACCCTCACAAGGGATGATTTCCACCTCTTCTGAGAAGAGGGGGGACCTCCCCCTGTCCTGTTTCAGAGCGTGGCTCCGCCAATTTCAGCAAGTGCAGCCAGGGCCTGGGGGAGGGGCTGGGGGTCATCCTCAGTCAGGGCCTCACCGCCTCGCCTGCGGTCTTCCCCACCCCTGCACTGTTTCCAGGGGACAGGAAACACTTAATACTTTAGAAAAAGCCTGGTATTAGATGTTAATTTTTCCCTGCGATTCTGCCTCTTTTCCTGTAGGATGGGGGGATGGTGGTAGTTTTGGGGGGGTTTAAAGAGAAAAACACCCTTCCCACCCTGAGAATGTGTCCCCGCCAGGGTGTGTCCTACAGACTTACTCTATGAGACTTACTGAAAGGCAAATTAGAACTGCAAAGGAGTTCTGTCTTTATACAATTTGGGGGGGAAATTATCAGTGGAATGAAAAAACTGAAATTCCTATAGAACTTGCAGCTCTCCAAGAAGATATTTGAGAAATACTGGCTTTTATAATACATACTCAATAAACTACATGAACTTATTCCATCGGCAACCATTTGCTACAAATAAGGCCATTTGCTCCAAAATTTGTAGATGGTGTTGCCAGAAGGTTCTCAAAGAATTCAGGACTTCTTGGGTGGCTTCTCATTTCTGGTCCCACAAGGAACATCTGTTAGGAAGCCGGGCATTGGAACTTTGTAATGACGTGTGTGTGTGTGTGCTGGGCGTGTGCTTCAGCGTTAGGTGTTAGAATTTTGTTCACTTTCATTTTGCGGGGGAGACTTCATCTGGGACCATGGGATGCCAAGTGTGGGGTGTTTTCATCGTTGAAACCCACAGTCCGCTGGCAGAGAGGGGCTTCTGTCCTCAGGAGATGCAGCTCTGTGAACAGTACCTTCATGTTTCTGAAAAAGCTTGTCCACATCCAGCACCTCATTCACTTCTCACTGGCCAGCCCAGCGAGATGAGGGTTCGCTAGGGACTCACAGCCTGGGCTCGGGGCTGGGGCCGGGCTGGGCCCTCTGGCCCCCTGGGCATGGTCACATCTTCACAGCCACATGTTTTGCCCATCAGGGTCCTGCCTATTCTTGCTGATGAACTTGAAGGTTATTGAAAATACAGCTCTGTCTTTTCCGGGACGGGAACCCCTTAGGTGTGGGGTTTCCTATGGGGGTCTGGCTGTGAGGGAAGCCCAGGGAAATGCGTGCGGCTGCCACTCTTGAACCAGGGGGGCTCATCACGAGCTTTCCCTTCCTGAGGGGATGGAAGTTCAGGGGGGCAGCCCGATGTGGTGGGAAAGGGGCTCCCCCTGGGCTCTGCCCCTCACCTGAGGGTGGCCAGCCTGTCCTCGAGCTCCTTGGAGGCTCAGCTTCCCTGGCTGAGAGCTGGGATTAATGCACGTGTCCTCAGGGCCTGCTCTAGGAGGAGCTGAGTCCATGGCAGGTCCTGTGCGGAGCCACGAGCGAGGCCTGCTTGCCTTCCAGGCTGCCTGAGCAGTGAGGGTCATCACATCACATCATGGGGGCGCGGAGGGTAGGTGCCCTCAGACCTACCTGAAGACAGAGGCCCTGGGCCACGGAGGCCATGGCAGAGCATGGAGAGAGCCCAGGTCACACCCAGCCGCGGGTCTGCTCAGCAAACCTGGTCCTCACACGGCCCTCTGAGGCTTCGGAGGAGGCACACCTCAGGGCCTTCAGGCCCTCATCCCCCGGAGCCTCAGTTTGCTGCTCTGTACAATGGGCACAACAACAGGGGGACGTGTGGGGAGGGAGGGACCAGATTTGGGTCACGTGAGGACGTGTGGGGAGGGAGGGACCAGATTTGGGTCACGTGATCCTTCAGATAGTCTTGTGACACCATTTCCAACTCACAGTAGGGAGCCCCAGTCCTCACAAGGCCAGCATTGAGGACAGGAGCTGTTGCTATGTGAAAAACAGTTATTTTCCCAAACAGTGAACAATCCTCATGATGTCATAGGCCTGCCAGAGGGCCCAAATCAAATCCGTTCTGGCGCTGTGCAGCCTCCAGTAACCCTCTCCGGAGGTGATGACACAGCCTGGCCGTGGGGCAGGAGAGCACAGAGGGCTGGGGCCTTCAGGTGGGGCTCCCTGCAGGTTTCTGGGGTCGCATTCCAGAAACAGCCTCTACTCAGAGGAGGGGGGAGCTTAGCAAAGCCTCGTGCAGCTCAACGACCACCACAAACAAGGTTCCGATGACCCTGGGGCCCTTCCACTGCAGCAGCCTCCCGTGGGCTCAGAAGTGAGGGTGGCATCTGAGGGTGAGTTAATGGATCCCAGGGAGGAGCGACTGGATGGAGTGGCGCAGGAGGGGGCGGGCGGGGCTCGAGGTGGCCTCCCCCACGCGCCTTCACGCCTGGCTGAAATCTAATCCTCATTCTTGGGCCCTCATGTCACAGCCTCAGCCCTGGCTTCCCAGCGGCCTGCTGCAGTCAGGCTGTTCCCACTCTCCTCTCTTCCTCCAAAGGAAGGACCTTTGCAGATGAAGTCATGGGAATCAAAGCTCCCTCTGCCCCCCAAAACAATGGGAACCTTGTTGTGTGGTCTCCCGGTATACAGGCGGGCAACCTTTGCTGTCCGTCGGAGCCTTCCCAGCATGACATCATCTAATTCTCAAGTCACGTGATTGTCCCCATTGCACAGACAAGGAAACTGAGGCTAGGTCTTGGGATCGGCCTGAGGTCACGTAGCCACCAAATGAAAACTCGTCCAGATCCAGGCCCCGCAACTTGAGGTCAGTAACTCTGAAGCCCACAGATTCAATTCAATTCAATGAATGTTGACTCAGTTCCTGCTGCGTGCCAAGCACAGGGACAAGTGCTGGGAACCTGCATGTACCTCCTGGATGGGACCGTGGGCAACCTCAGGTCTAATGCTCAGGGGAAGCATTCCTTCTCACCTCTCACCAAGAGGGTCTCTTGGGTTTTTTTCTGCTAATTGTTTCCATGTTTTCAAGAGATTCATTTTAAAATTAGGCCTTAGCCCACCTCTCAGCTTATTACAAGATGGTAGGCTCTCAATGGCTCCGTTTGCCATTGTGGGAAGAAGCACATTCTTAAATGTGATTGTGACCAAGGTAATTCCTAGGACAGTCTATTAGCTTTGAGGACATCACGTTGCCTCCTAGGGTGTTCATGCCAAACAGGCAATTACTTTCTCCGTGAAGAGTCTCATCACAGTCTATTCCATTCTTCAATTAATCCGCTTCATGCCCGGCTGTTCTCCTGTGTACCTGGTCCTGCACACATAGCAACAGCAGCTACGCTCAGCCTGAGTGTCCAGCGCTGTGCTGGGCGCTGGGAATCAAAGACGAATGACATAGCCCTGGAAGAGTGGACATCCTTACGCTGTATGTGGCTGAAACTACCCCGTTCTTCAGCCACTACCAGAGTCCAGGTCAATACGCATACTTTCCACTGGGCCACCTGGTCAACCAGCCAACTGGTGCAGTGGTCTAAATGGACTACAGTGAACTGTCATTTGACCCGTCCATTTAATTACAAATGTCAGCTGGCTGATTCCAGCAATCCCTGTCCCTGCCTGGTACAGGGAAGATGCTCAGTAATGAAATGGTCTTGTCTAGGAGGTACTGGAAAATCCAAGTCCAGTGGAAATGGCTAGAAGCATCCCTAACCCCGGCTCATCTGGGGACCAAAGGGAGCTTCCCCCGGCTCAGCTGTGCTGGGCCTGGCGGCTGAGAGCACTGTGGTCGCTGCAGACAGGGTCTGTCACTGCAGGACACTGGAAGTGTCTCCGTCTACCCAGCATGGTCTGAGGGAAAGGCAGCATGCCCCCACCCGCACACACGAGTATTCTGGAGTAGGGCAGGTGGTCGCCTGCCGTGGGTCTCAGAGTGGTGGGCATCTGCACGTGTTCCAGGGTTACCTGTTCCCTTTTCTAGATGCCGCACTAGCCCCAAGCCTTCTGATGAGCCTTGATTTCTGGGGGCTTTGGAAAGGGGTGTGGAGGCCTGGATTCTCCACGACCATCCTTGCTTGAATGAGTACATGGGTGTCCATCTCACATGAGAATCTCCTGTGTTTGCTTTGTGTGCTGGAGACCTTGCTTGCCCATCCTGGTGCCCTGTCCACCCCTCTCCACCTGCTCTCTGCCCCTGCAGGCTGGCCACTACAGACTGTGTCCGTGGCCTGTCTTTCCTCTGATTCTGGTTGGGTTTGGCCAGTGGGAGGCGCTGGGGCAGTGGCAGTGGCTGCGTTCCTCTAGCAAAGGCCCCAGCCCCTCAGCAGCCCTTTCCCTCTAGCTCCCTTTCTGGGGTCTGCACCTCCTCTGCTCGGCCCTGGAGGCCGAGGGGTGGTGGCAGCTCCCCACCGTCGGTAGCCCTGGGAGCTCCTCGAGCCCTTGCTGGGTCCCCCTCAGCCTGCCCGCACCTCGGAAATAGCTCCTCATTAAAGTATTCTCCATCACTCAACTGGAGGGGCTCGATTCCAGCTCTGCTGATCAGACGAAGGGCGGTTTGGCGCCCCAAAGTTGAGGACAAGGCCCTGGGGTGGGCTATGCTCCCCCACCCCAAGTACTGCCCCCCAGTGCCATGGGGGCAAGTGGGGCAGAAAGCAGGTCTTCTAGAACACCACCTTTTCAACTACCCATTTGTCATCAAAATAAGTCCACTTTGACACGTTCAGTTTTTGTTTTGAAAAAGCACTTTCAATCACTGTCTGGATTGAAAATTCAGAAGATTTTCTTAAGGAAAGATTCAAGGATCCCAGAAACCTTCATCCTCATTTTCGCCCAGGCCACCAGCCCACCACGTGTCCTCAGGTGCAGAGAGCAGACACTCAGCAGGCCCCGCTCTGTCTGGGCCCTGGGGCCAACTGAATTCTCCCGTAAGACATGGCTGTGAGGGCTCAGGTCTGGGAGCAAAGTGGATCTGGATCCATAGAAGCTGGAGGGACCAGGGGCTCCTTCCTCAGGACCAGGGATGTCAAGGGTCCCTTGGGTCCCTGATGCCTTCACAGAGGAGCTTGTGGGCTGGTCCTGGAGAGGAAACCCGGGTCCTGAGGGGGTGGGAGGTACCCGAGGCCTCAGCTGCTCGGTGCCAGGCTGGACCCAGAGCTCCCCATCTGGAGCCCTGTGTCCCCTGACAGAGCCTGTGTCAAAGGGGCTGGCCCACGGAGGACCCAGTGGGAGTCCTTCATCATCCCCTTGGCTACAAACTTGGCCTTGTTCAGGATGAGGTGGAAGGAGCAGGGCGGCCGAGCCAGCCCCGCGAGGGGACCCAGTCCAAGTCGGGGGGCTCTGGGCAGGCGCGAGCCACCCGAGTCACCCCAAATGCTGGTCTTCCTCACTCAGGAGGCCGCCTGGGCGCAAACCACCAAAGCGCCCAAGGGCCATCCCCCGAAGTCCCTGCAGGACCCCCGCCCCTGTGGGCCCCCGTCTGGGGACCTTCATTTTGATGAAGAGCCTTTGTTTAGAAGCAAATCTCCCCAAGAAACAGGGGGGGGTCCTGGCTCTCGCTGCTCGCCTCCCTGGGAAGCCCTACTGCCCCCTCTGCCCCCAGCGCCCAAGCGGGTGGGAGGACCCTTCTCCTCCTGCCACGCCCCACCACCTTCCCTCAGAGCCTCTGAGTGCTGCCCTCCTGGGGCTGACACAGAAAAGGCTGGGTCTCCTTTGTCCCCAGAAACAGTCTTTGGAAACAAGGTGCCAACATAAGGCTGGGGGCAGGGAGAGCAGACAGCCCACCCGAGGCAGCCCCATGTGCCCGAGGCCCAGAGAGGGTCGGCTGCCGGCCGTGGTCACACAGCTGTGGGACAGGCAGAAGCAGGCCCCCCAGGGCTGGGCGCTGACCCCACCTCAGGCCCTTTGCTCTGTGCTGCCCGCCCTCTGCAACAGCCTCAGCTTCCTGGGCCTCCGTGTCACCCTCACCTGTGCAGGTCCTCCAAAAGCCACCAGTGGGACACACAGCCAGGAGCGGCCAGTATTCAGAGAGCACGGGAGTTCTCTCAAGGCTCCCCCGGCCCTGGGCTCCTTCCTCTGAGGTCTCAGACACCCCACAGGCAGTAGAGCTGCTTCTCCCATCCATACAGGCTTCCAGAGGCCCAGCCCTTCCCGCGGGTCAGCTCAGAGTTTGGCGTGGTGGCTGCGGAGACCAAGGCTGTGTCCTCTGACGTCCCCTGGTGGCCCGAACCCAGCCCAAGCCCTGGAGGGGACGGCGACACTTTGGTTCACAAGCCACAGTGAAAGGGGGCCGTCCCCCGGGGCGGGAGCTCAGCGGGCCTGCTCCAGGCGCGCCGAGGGGCGGCTTAGGGCTCCTGGGTGGGCCCGAAGGGCTGGGTCCACTTGGAGACATCCAGGAAGACGGCGGAGGCCCCATGGTAGAGCCAGAGGCGGGGCAGGGCGCCGTGGCGGGTCCAGGCGTCGCGCCGCGGGTCGTAGGCCTCCATCTCCACGTGGTAGTCGCCGTCCATGCCCTGCCAGCGGCCGCCCGTCACGTACAGCTCATCCCCCAGCGACACCAGCGCCCCGTTCTCATGCAGGCTGTGCAGGGACTGCACCTGTGGACAGTCCTCGGTCAGCGTCCAGTGGGCGACTGGAGGGTGGTGGTGACGGTGCCCTCGGGGTGGGACGGGGGGACATGCAGAGAGGACGGCCCGCACCCCATCCAGGGTACCAGCACACCTGCTGCCTGGGACCTCACCCCGGCTGCCCCTCCAGGACCCCTCAGACTCTCCCTTCAGTGGAGAGACCCCACTGGTCCCCTCTCCACCCTACGTCTCCCAGGATGATGTTTCCGGCCCCCTCTTTCTCTCTTAGGCCTGAATTTGCTCACATCTGAAGCTGGGGAGTCAAAGCGGGTGGGAGATGTGGAGGGCTGACCCCAGGGCTCCCTCCCAGGGTGAGGGCTGGGCTGCGCTTCTGGTTCTCGGCGGTTCTCTCTCGGAGGGAACAGATGTGGCCTCAGCCCTGACTGGTGCCCCATGGGACCCATCGCTCTGCCCCTGCACCCCTTGCCTCGGCCCGTAGCCTAGGGGTGCCCTGGATGGGGGCTGCGGGGTGAGGGCTAAAGATGTGGGCCCTTCTGGAAGAGCCTGGGAGGGCAGGAAGAGAGAGGTCTTGGGTGGCACCCCCCAGGCCTGGGGAGGACCAAGTGGAGCCCCGCACAGCTGGGACCCAGCCCAGAACCACGCTGTGGGCTGGGACGGGCCCGGCCGACGGGACCCAGGAAGAAAGCGGCAGCCTGGCAGGTCCTCCCTGCACCTGTTCTGCCACTGTAATGGGGGCCTCCGGTCAGCTGAGCGCTGACGCCAGGGGCCAGCTGCGGTCAGCAGGATCACAGAGGCCTTGCTGCTGCCCTGCTGGCCCAGCTAGTGCCGAGGCCACCACGGGCTCCGGGCACTGTCCCTCCCCCTTCTCGGGAAGAAACAGGGGGAAAGGCCAGGGCTCCGTTGCCCCCAAGGGTCCACCCACCGCGCCCTCCCCTGGGCCTGATGGAGGAGGGAGGGAGTAGCGGCAATGGGGGTGGGGTGAACGGGATGCCTAGGAATGGCTGCTCCCCGCCCCCACAGCTCAGGAATCCCCTCCCTGGCTTGACCACCCCCAGGGCCGGGAGACTCACTCCCCCTCGGGCCCGGCCGACACCAAGAAGGAAGCGCTGTCTCTGAGTCCACAGGTCCCTGAGTACTGAGCCCGGTTTTGCCCCCTGAGGAGGACAGGCGCTGTGTGCTGGGGACGGAGCACCCTCCACGACCAGCAGCCTGAGGTTCTCGGCGCGCTCATCCTCAGGGGGGCTCTGGGCTCTCGTGTCTCCATTCACTGTCCCCACCTCCCTCGGTGGCGACACCCCCAGACCCCACCGTCCCCAGGCCTGCTCTCTGCAGGGTCAGGGGTCCAGGTGGGGGTCGCCCTGGGAGGTGAGGCTGGCTCACCTTCTGCCACAGGTTGGCCCCGGGGTCGTACACGTAGACCTTCTTGGTATTGTCCCCCACCAGGTAGAGCGCCCCGTGCAGCGCGGTGCAGCGCGGCGAGGACAAGTACTTGGGGAGGAAGGGCGAGGCGACCACGCTCCACGCGTCTGCGGGGACATGCCCCAGCCCGCGTCACCAGGCGGCCGTGCGGCCAGGGCTCCCGAGGGGGCCCAAAGCCTGGCACAGAGTCTAGAGCCCACACTGGCGCCCACTGTGCCTTGGGGTCCGGGCCACTGCTCGTCCCCAGGAGACCAGTTCCAGGCAGAGGCAGCAGCCAGACAGCTTTCAGTCCCAGGGCTGGGCTTCCCTGTCCCCCGCCCTGGGCACTCTGCCCCCAGCCCCCTATACCTCCAGGCTGGGATGGAGCTGTGGCTCTGAGCCGGTGACCCCCTTTGTCCCCTGCCCCCTTGGTCCCCTGCCTTCCTCGACTGTCCCATCCGCTGCTGATGGGGCCGTGGCGGCCGGCGCCCTGCCCCCCTCGACCTCACCTACCCCTGGGGCCTCCACCCTCCCGCTCACTGAGGTGGGATCCCACCTGTGCCCTGCCCCCGGGTCCCACCTACCCCTCGGCCACACTGGGAGGGACTGGTGGCCCGGCCCCGGCCCCTCCCCGTGCCCCATGCCCCCTCTCCCCGACCTGTGACGGGATTGTAGCACTGCAGAGCCAGGGCGTTGTACTTGCAGGCGCTGGAGCCCACCAGGTAGAGCCTGCCTTGGCAGCCGGCCGCCGAGAAGTTGCTGACGTACTTGAGGGCGGGGCTGACGGGCGTCCAGGTGTCCGTGTAGGGGTCGTAGCTCTCCACCTCTACAGCATCCAGAGCGGTGCCTGCAGGGGCAAGGCGTGGAGGCGTCAGGGCTGCAGGGGGCTAGGATGAGCGAAGGCTCCCAGAGATGCAGGGTCTGGGGCCCTGTAGAGGCCGCAGGGACCACTCCGGGCGCCCCAGGAGGGGAAGGGCACGGCCTTGAGAGGCAGGGGACTTATCCTCATTTTACAGAGAGCGAAGCTGGGGCTCGGAGAGGTGAGGGTGTCTGCCCAAGGCCTCACCTCCAAGCAGTGGCATGAGGGTGGGCACCTGGACCCAGGACCACCCGACTCCAGAGTGGGCAATGGGGCCTCACGGTGAAGCCCAGCCTCTCTGAACATTTCAGAGCCCAGGGCGCTTGGAGAGGTGCCCGCGGGGCCCCCAGGAGGCCACCGCCCCCTGACCCCTCACGTGGTGGGGTCCTTCCGTGGGAGAGAGGAGGTCAGTGGATGGAGCTCTAGGCAGCACCTCCGCTCTGGATGTGACAGTGACATAGACCAGCCGTGGGTGGGAGGGCTTCCTGCTCTCCCTGGAGCCCACCTTGGGCTCTGAGAGCCTGGGGACCCTGAGCTGCCCTGGGCCCTACGCGTGCCCTCTACCCTTGGGTCAGGGATACGGCAGCCACTGAGGGCAAGGGGGCCGGCCAGGACAGGTGGGGCACCTAGGACGGCCTCAGGGCCAGCTTGTCACCTCCAGAGGCCTTGGGAAACTCCCACACGCATCTCATGTCTCAATACTTATCTAACCGTTAGCGTCTCCTTGCAGCAGCTCTGGGGTGTAAGGGGGATAAGGTGGGCCCTGGGCTCAGGCTGAGGGCGTGGCGTGGGCAAAGGTGACAGCAAAAGGAGGCACGGTGGGTCCCCTCACCCCAGGGACGTCACCAAGGAGGTGGCCCCAAGCTGAGGGCTGAGCCCAAGTTTCTGGGATGGGAGTGGTCGTCCCTGCTGGCAGCTCGAGGCCCCAGCTCCTCATGGGTCCCTTTCGGGGACTGACTCGTTGTCCTGTTCTTGCGTCCCTGGAGAGCATTGAATCACCCTGGGGCCGGCTACCAAGGCTCGCGTCTGAGCCTCACCCCAGATGCCCAGGGAGCAGGTGGCCCAGGTGTGGGGGCGAGAGGCTGCCAGGCGGCAGAGGGCGAGGAGGGGCCGGAAGGAGGCAGGAGGCGAGGGGAGGGGCCTCACCGCCAATGGCGTAGATCTCCCCGTTGAGCGCCGCGCTGGCGTGGTTGGTGCGGGCCTTCAGCATGGGCGCCACGGGCCTCCAGGCTGCCTCCCTCAGCGGGAAGCACCAGGCCTGCGTTGTGGACCAGGTGTCCGTCTTGGTGCCCCGAGAGCCCCCTGCCGGGAGAGGCTCTGTCCACTCGGGCGCCCGCCAGCCTGGGCTCTCCAGGGCCCCGCCCCCTTCCCCCCCCCCCCCGGCCAGGCCTCCGTCCTGCTGGACACTGGGCAGGGGGTGGCCGTGGTGGCGCAGTCTCGCCGTGTGACTTGGACACCCCAGAAACAAGCGGAACATGATCAGTGGTTTCAAACCTCCACGAGTGGAAGCTTTCTTCTCAATCAGACCTTACAAGGACCCCCAACTTCTAACACATAAAACAGAAGACTGACCCCGGCACCCTCCATCACACAGCTCCTTCTGGGGAGGCCCCGGCTGTAGGACAGAACACAGAACGGTTCCCTGCACCCTCGTGTGGACTGTAAATGTCCCTGCTTTCACAAGATGGAAAGGTCTGGAAGAGCCTTGACTAAACGGGCAGGTATTCCACTGAGTGCAGGGCGAGGGTTTGTCCTCACGACCATTACGTTCAGGGGTCAGATCTGCTCTGTGGATTAAGCTGCTGGGAGCCTGGCTCAAGGCGGGGAGCGCCCGCCTGCCCACCTGTCACGTAGACGTCGTTGTTCAGCGCCGCCAGAGAGAAGCCCCACTTGTGGTAGTCAGGGAAGTCTGGGAGCGCCATCCACCTCTCTGGCAAGAAGATTGAGGGGTCAGGGTGGCTGGGCTCACTGCGGGGGCCTCTCCTCCCCGCTCTAGGGGTGCAGAAATGTCCCCTCACCGGTGGGGAGGGCCGAGGGGGGGACTCAGCTGAGGGCAGAGGTGGGGGAGGACACCGGTGGGGTGAGGCTCGAGGTGGCCCCGGGTGCTGCGTGTGCACCGTCTCTCCTGGAGACCCCCGGTGCCCCACGCCGCCCTCAGAGCCCGGCACCCAGACTGGACACCTGACTGCACCCAGGGTGTGCCGAGTAGCGGTCCAGGCTCCAGAGGCCAGGTCTCACCCCGGCACTGCAGCAGATCCCACTGACCCCCGACGGCCCTCTTGGGCCTGAGTCAGGTCCCACCTCAGTCAGATGGGGGATGGGTTAAGGGGCCTGCTCACTAACCACAGGGGGGGTTATGACACCAGCCTCATTCGTTCACTCGTTTCTCATCCGTTCATTCATGCTGAGCACCTTCCGCGCCCACGGGCAGCGTGGAGGGGATCAGACTCAGCCATGTAGCGGGCAGAGCGGGTCCAGACCCCAGCTCTTCTGCACCGGCAGTGCGGCCTTGAATAAGCCCCAGCCTCGGCTTCCTCTTCTGTAGAATGGGGCTAATTCCCATCTCTGGGGGCGTGGGGACTACAGGAGACTCGTCTGTCAGACGGCTGCTGTTAAAGGTACAGCGTCCCCAGTGTGAGGGATGGGGTAATGCCCCCGCGCTGGACCTGCCTTCACGAAGCTACACGAGGTAAACTGAAGCAAGAGACGAGAAAGTGCTTTGAAAAAACCAAAATGAGGCAGTAAGTGTGGGAATGGTTAAGTCCTATAATGGACACATTTTGGGTGCTTGTGGGAGGCTGTGGGAGAGACCTGGGCCTCGGGGACGTCCCCGGGAGGACTTTGTTTACTGTTTACGACAGTTTTCAGGACATGTGAAACCCCAGGCTTCGCCGGGTGCCAGCCCGCTGGGCAGGGACTGCGTGTCCCCCTGACTCATGTCTGTGTCACCCCAGGGTGGGGACTGCCCAGCGGTCACCAGACCTTTGCCTGCCAGTGCCCCCCTGCCTCCTCCCCTCGGGGTCTGAGGGACAGCTGCTCCTGGGCTCAGCTCCTGACGTCAGCCCCCAAATCCCTTCTCGTCAGGCCCTGACTTGGGACAGCCGGCCTCGGACTTCCTGGAGCCCGCCAGCCGCTGACGCCATGGGGGTGGTGGCCACCTGCCGAGCGGCCCCAGGACAGCGGCCAGCTCCGCAGTGCTTTCCAAAGAGCTTCCTGGGGCCAGTGTGCCCCCTCCACCGTCCTGCTGCCCCCTCAACCCTGCTTTCTTGTGGTCAGGAGAGGCCCCATCCAGACGGCAGGCCTGGCCCCTCTTCCCATTGGCTCCTTGTTACAAAGGCCATCTCACAGATGAGGAAACCGAGGCTCAAGGAGGTGGAGAGACCCGCTCAAAGGCCAGAATCAGAGCCCCACTGGGCCGACCCAGAGCTCTCACTCCCCAGGCTGCCTGCACCCCCGGCCCTCTGTCCTCCCCCTGGGACCTGGTTCCACTGGGCGCACAGGGCAGGGGTGCCAAGAGGAAGCAGCGGTCAGGCCGCCCTCCCACTCCGGCCAGCGGCCACCTTCCCACGCTGTGCCGTCTGGGCGGTAGGACCCTTTACCCAAGGCCCTGGGGCCCAAAGTTAGGGCTGTGGCTGGAGGGAGAGGGGGCCGCAGCGCCCCCCCACAGTCAGCCCCCCTCCCTTGTGGGGGCCCCGGTTTCCTCTGCAGCCCCCCATCCCGCCCCTGCGCGGCCGGTGGGTGCCCCGCTCTCTGTGCAGCCCGTGTCGCGGTGCGGGGACAGCAGTGCCCGTGCCCTGGGCGCCGGACGGTCACTCACTGGCCTTGGGGTCGTAGAAGGCGAAGTTCCCGGGGCGGGGAGCCAGCTGCTCGGCGTCCTCCTCCTCTTCCTCCAGCGCCCGCCCGCCAACCACCACCAGAACCTCCTCCAGTTCCCGCGGGAGGCCCAGCAGCGCCTGTGGGGCCGGGAGGGCTGGGGTCAGAGGCGCCCAGGCGCCGGCAGGCCGCTAAGGTGGCTTCTGCGGCAGGGGGTGGCCGGGGCGTTTGGGGGCAGCCGTGGGCCCTCCGCGTGGCCCTGTGACAGGGCGGGGCGAGCTGCAGCGCGTGCGTGCCCGGGTGTGCTTGTGTGTGGGTGCGCACTCACACACACACACGTCCACACGCCATGCCGGCGACGGTAAGAAGCGCTCAGGGCCGGGAGAGGCGGGGGCAGCAGGTCCTGGTGTGCCTGCGCGTGAGACCTGCTCGCTTCGAGCGGCCAAGGCCCGTACGTTTCCCCAGCTCCCCACCTAAGCTCCCCGCCCCCCCAGGAGCCCAGCTCCCCGAGCCAGCCTGTGGCAGGTCGCGCTGGGATGGCCCAGCAGGAAATGCTGGGATGTTCCTACCTGGGTGGGTAAGGAGCCACCGCCCAGAGCTCCCAGGATCCCGGGGTCCCACTGCCTCTCAGACCTGCCCTCCCACCACCCGCCGTCACAGGGTGACCACCTAGTGGGCGGGGCTCCTAGCTGGCTCCAGCGCGAGGCCGCCCTCTGTGCCTGGCGGGGCCTGGAGGGGCCTGGCGGGGGAGCGGTTAGTATTTGCCACCACACACCCCGCCACTGGCCTGAGCCACGTCTTTGTCCCCTGACGTGGCTCCTAAGAAGCCCTTCCGAGCAAGGCTGCCTGGCAGCGGACAGACTTCGGCTCCCCTGGCCCGTCGCTTCATTAGGACCTGTCCACCCACTGGGCCCACCTCCAGCACAGATAGGAAATTGCACCCGATAAACGCTGGAGCAGCTTCCTAAGGGGCAGGTGGTGGCCGGCTGCCACGCCTGTCCGTGCTCCTTGCCTGGGCGCGAGCTGTGCCGTCTTCCTGTACTATGGTCCCCCTTGCCAAGCTCCTATCCTTCCTCTAAAGCCCAGCTCAGATGCTGCCTCCTCCGGAGAGCTCTCCGTGACTGCCTGACCCTCTGAGAATGCCCACAGTCCAGCGCTGGCCTTTCTCATGCTGCCTTAGGTGTGTTTCCAGGTTTGTCCCCACCAAGCTGTGGGCTCCTTCAAGACAGGGGTTGGGAATGACCACTTCTGGGGTCCCCCTCCCCTCACGTCCAGGGTATGGCACACCCAGGGGCGCAACCTGTACTTGGGGATGAACTGCGACCCCCTCACAGGTAACCGGCCCAAGGGAGGCAGAGTTGCAAGGTTGGGGACACCCCCATCATACTGTCAGTCCCCATGCCGGTGGGGTCTCTGGAGCACCTCTCCCCGCTCCCCACCCGTCACTTACCCCCTCGTGGCCCTGGGACAGGGCCTCCCGACAGGCCTCCGACTCCCGGATCAGCGGCTCCGTGGCCAGCAGCTGCTGCATGCGGGGCCGGGGCACGGCGTCCAGGTGCACCAGGCCGAGCAGCTCGGGCAGGTGGGTGGCCCGGGCCTGGGGGTCGTGGCGCACCCAGCGCAGCAGGGCCTCCAGCCGGCTCTGCTCCGGCTGCACCTGCAGCAGGTCGCCAGCCAGACAAGTGGCCAGCCGCTCTTGGGACAGCTGCAGAAACTCATCCTCCTGTGCCACGGCCTCAAAGTTCTCCCTCAGGAAGGCCCAGGCCTTGGCAGCCACGCCCAGCAACCCCTGCTGCTCCCCAAACTCACAGATGCCGAGGCAGTTGGTGGCATCCAGCTGCTGCTGCAGGTAGCGGCCGCAGACCTTCTGCACGGCGGGGAAGTGGAGGCGCGCGGCCGTGCGGGTCAGCGCCTCCACGTTGCCCTGGGTGATGGTCAGCCGGCCCGTGTACACGAAGTCCACCAGCTGCGCCACCACGGCCGGCTCCATGTCCCTCAGCTCCACGCGCGCCGAGAAGCTCTCGGCGAAGTCGCCCGCGAACATGGCGTGGAAGTAGGGGCTGCTCAGCGCCAGGAGCCCCCGGTGGCAGGGCAGCTCCCGGCCACCCACCAGCAGCGTGACGTCCGCCAGCTTGGGCTGGAAGCGCAGCTGCCGCAGGCCGTCCAGCATGTCCTGGGCGTGCGAGGGCAGGTGGAAGTCCAGGTCGTCCACGTTCCACACCATGACTGCGCGGCCACCTACTCACGGGCGTCCCCACGGGCTCCTAGGGAGAGGAGCCAGCACGGTCAGCCACGGGGACGGTCTCCTCAGCCCGAGTCACCCATCCACCCGACCGTCGGTCTGAGCATCAACTGTGTGTGAAGTGCTTCGCCCAGCCTCTCACCTAAGCCATCCCCACAGCCCTGCAAGGCAGGCAGTGTCTTTCCCAGGTTACAGTGCGGAGGCTGAGGCTCAGAGCGGGCGGGAGACCTAGTCGTGGTCAAGTGATCAGGGCAGGACAGGCCAGCAAGGGAACCAAGCCTCAGCCCCCCTCCATACCTCCTCCTGGAGCGTGGGGATCCCTGTGGACCCCCAAACCCCCAAGTGGCCTCCTCTGCTCCCAGATCCCACCTTGCTGGGGAGAGCATCAGCATTTGAATAGTTTCTGCCCCATAGGTCCTCACTGGGCATAACCTTGCTGGGTCACCTTGGGTGAGCCACGTCCCTCTCTGATCCCAGCTTCCTCATGTGCTGATTAAGAGGCTGGCGGTGAAAGGGGCCGAGGGGTCACGTCCCCACGGCAGCTTGTGCTGTCACGGTGCCCCCCACGTGCCAGGCCCATCCTAAGCTTTGCACAAATACTCATCACTCAGCCCTCGCGGCCACCCCGAGAGCTGGGTGCTGTTTGAGTCCCTTTGACAAGTGGGGAGACAGAGGCAAAAAAGGCTTAGGTCGCTTGTCCAAGACCACACAGCTCAGACATGGGGAACCAGGCTCGGGGGCCTGGGCCCTGAACCCCCAGGTTACACGTCGCTGGGCGTAGGTTGGTAAAGAAAAGCAGGCAAAGGAGACTTTCTGGGGGGCGGCCGCCGTTCATATTGCCTGATTCAACAGATCCTTTTCTGGGCTTATTTAATGATGTGCCTATTTCTTTATGATCTTCGGGTATTTTTGCCCTAAGAAAACCGCCCCAGAGAAACAAAGGTTCTGCACAGGTGATCTCACCCCGAGTTACCACACAGCAAAAAAGCTGTCTGTCCGCCAGGGGGCAGCTTCGGACCCATCAAAGCGAAGGCCAGTGCAAAATGCTGGGTCAACCAAGAGCCATGAAAGTGACAAAGCCCCATAAGGAGAACCGTGCACCACGGGTGCCCCGGGGCGGGGGTGCCGTTGGTGGGAGTTGAGCAGGGAAGCACCCCAGGAACCCACCTAGGGACCCAAGGACCTGCCTGGGCTCTGCACAGACAGGACTGGTAGGGAGCCCTGGTCCGTGTCCATCCTGCCTGACCCAGCGGTCTCGCTGGCCAGGATGAAGGCGGCCCTTCCCTCCCAGGGGAGCGCAGGAGATCAGTCAGGCGGCCGCCATCCCCAGGCCTCTCATTCCCCTCATTGCTGTGGCCCCGTTCTCCGGGCATTGCAGCCCTGGGGACCAGCGGGCCAGGGTGCCCAGCACCTTCCCGTGGGGCCTCAGGTCGTCTGCTGACACCTGCTGCCCCGCAGTTCCAGCAGGGGGGCGGGCGCTTCCAGAGGGTCTCAGAGCCTCCACCCAGTGCCTGCCAGGCCAGGAGAGAGGAGGGCAGAGTGGGTGGGACACCAAAGGGCCTTAACCCAGCTCTGGCCAGGGGCTGGCTGCTGTGGCCTCGGCTGCAGTCAGAGGTATGGTCCAGCCTCCCCCGGCCCACCCTCGCCCTCTTCCCCAGCCAGGACCTGAGCCCCCACCCCACGCTGAGGGGCCTGGCCTAGCCAGCATGCAGGGTCTCTCCAAAGCACCCAGCGCTGTGATCTCCAAGCCCACTGAGCTGTCCCACTAGAACCCACCCTCCCCTCTGGTGCCAGCCCTGGTCCTCACCTTGCCTTCCCATCTGCCCCCCAGACCCTACCTCTCAGTCAGCACCTGGACCTTGTCTCAGAACTCAGCCTGGAGAGCAGGACTGCCCAGCGGCCAAGGGGTATGGAGGGCCTGCTGGGATATGACTGAGCTGGGCTGGGCTGGGCGGGGCGGCCACGTGGGGACCGAAGGGTATTTTTAGCCTCTGTCAGTGTGGGGAGGGAGGAGGGAGGGAGGGTGGCCAGTGGGGGAAGGAGAGAGGTGACAGCTCTTCCCTGGCTGTCCTCCCTGAAAGCCCACACTGGCCTGGAGCCTCCTGTGACCCCCCTGAGACAGGACAGGTGGCAGGAGGCACCGCGGGGCAGGGGCGAGTCTGGGCTCACCCCCTCCCAGTGGTGTTCGGCTGACGGCGGGGGGTGGGCACGGCTCCCCCCACTTCTGTTTCTTCATCTGCAAGAGGGTCCCCCTCAGGTGAAGCCTGTGCTGGGGACTCAGGAGCCACACGGAGCCCCCAGTGCAGGGCCTGGGTGTCCTGAGCACCCAGCAGGTACCAGCTTCCCTGTGGTTATTGACAGGTGCCCACATGGCCTCTTATTCTCCGTCAAGCGGGGAAAAGTTATCATCATGAAGAAATCTGGGTTGCTCAGCAAAGACTTCCGAAACCTGGGGTCCCTGGTGGCGAGGAGTCTCGGTGGTAAAGGAGGGGCCAAGAGAGGTGCCTGCCAGGCTGGTAACAGGGTCGTGGGATCCCAAGCATCTGTCCCCTTGTATTGTGGCCTTGGCCTCCCTGCCCTGCTGTCTTCATTAGTCGTGAGCATCAAAGATGGCTAAGAAATGGGATCATCTACAAATACAGCAGCGGCGGCTCACAGCCTCCCCGGAGTGGGGAGTCCCTGCCGTCTGGGTCTCGCTGGGGCTCTGGAGCCGCAGGCCCTGACTGAGTCTGGGCTTGAGCCCAAGGAGCTGCGAGGGTGTCTCTCATGCCAGCGGTCAGAGGAAAGCTTCCCGGCCCAGGGCCTGCAGCCTGGTGAGGCCAGGTGGGGCCTCTACCTGTCAGCCCCTCCTTCCTGTCCCCGCGTGGGCCTTACCGATGCAACCACTTTCTAGGCGTGTTGCAACGTGGGAGAGTCAGGTAGGGCCGAGGCTGACAGGCCTCCTGACACCCACTAGGGACTGGCCTGATGCTCTTATGGTGCAGAGAGGCCCGGGGGTCCCAGGGTGACAGTCTCACTCCTGGCAAGATTTGGTAATTTCCCAAGGGTATCTGGGTGTCATGACACCTCGCGTCCGAGACAGAGGGCTCTGCTTCCTGCTGGGGCGCTGGTTGTGAGCTGGGCACCACAGTCTCTGCTCTTATGACATGAGGACCCCGTCGTTACACACATACTGCAGTGATTGCCTAGTTGATTATACGTTCACAAGATTCTTCCATACTTTGCTCACTCACAGGTTTCCTGAATCCGTGCTTCCCTCCCCAGCCCAGCCCAGCCCAGCCCAGTCATATCCCAGTTCAGGCCAGTCCAGTCATAGCCCAGCCCAGCCCAAGGCCCTGCCCCCTGCCCCCAGAGAGTCCCAGGACTTTCCCCGTAGCCTCGGGCATCAGCCTCATGCCCAGGGGCCTCATGGATGTCTCCACCTCTCATTGTGTCCAGGGCCATCCTGGGGAAGGCGCTGGAGGGGGAACAGAGTTATTGGTCTCGCCTCCCAGCCCCACTGTGTTTGCAGGCAGAACGCGGAGGGTTAAGGCATTCCCGGCTCAGGCTGGAGGAAATGAGGACAGGGGATTCTGATGACAGGCCACTTCACAGGCAGCCGCCTCCCCTCGTGTGCCAAGAAAGGAGGCCCTTCGGGGACCCAACGCCTCGGATGACAGGTCAGTTTGGGAAACTCGAAACCAGGGACTCAACATATCCTCATCATCAGATTGCTACCGAGTGGCGCAGTTTTTAAAAATACGCTGCTTGTTTGTTTTTATGATTATAAAAATAACACATGTTCATTGTGGGAAATTTAGAAAACACAGGAAAGTACAAAGAAGAAAACTGGTAGAAGGAAATCCCCATGAACACACTGGCGTTAGAATGACAGCAGTGTGTGTCCTGTGTTATCACAATATTCTATCGTGAGCATTTCTGATGTGATTAGTCTTTGAAAATATGATTTTGGGGACTTCCCTGGAGGTCCAGTGGTTAAGATTTCGCCTTCCAAGGCAGTGGGTGTGGGTTCGATCCCTGGTCGGGGACCTAAGATCCCACATGCCTCGTGGCCAAAAAAACAAAACAAAAACCAAAACATAGAAGAGAAGCGATATCGTAACAAATTCAATAAAGACTTTAAAAAATGGTCCACATCAAAAAAAAATAAAAAGAAAATACGATTTTTAATTTCATCATAAAGGGAACATATCACACTTTAAGAAGGTGGAAGTGACACCCAGTCGCTCCTATTAAGGGACGTGTGAGTTGTGTGTCGTTTTGGACTATGATAACTAGTGCAGTGTCGCCTCTGTGTTTACTCCCCCAGAACAGATTTGGAGAGTGAGATCCCCAAGGTTTACATCGACGTGTGGACAAGAGGGTCATCACCTTGGGTGACGGAGGCCCTTTCTCCACCAGGAGGTAAAACTGTCCCCTACACTTGGCCCAGTGCCTTCACGCCGTGAGGTCCTGCTCAACCAGACCCGTCCACCCCCTGGGTCATACATTTTTTCCCCCAAATAGTTACCAACATTCTCTGTACTGTTATTAATAATTCCTTCTTTCCCCCACGGATTTGCTGCAGTGCCTTTATCTCAAGGGCAAAGTTTTCTGTGTGAAATATCTCAGCTTTCTCTCTTCTGGTCTGTTGATCTGAGTGACCATATTCTGGGGTCAGAACCACCTTGTTTGATGGACTATTGCTTTGTAATTATGATGTCGTCATATTTGAAATGTAAGTCCCTTCGTTACTCTTCTATTTAAAATCTTCTAGTCTGTTGTATTAGTTAGCTATTACTGCATAACAAATGACCCCAAAGTCTAGTGTCTTAAAACAATGAACATTTATTATCTCACACAGTTTCATGGTTCTGGGACCACTTTAGTGGGTGGTTCTGCCTCAGGATCTGTCCTTAGATGGCTCCAAGGGGCTGGCCGGACTGCAGTTGTCTGAAGGCTGGCCTTGGGTGGGGGCCCACACGGACCTCCCCACAGGGCTGCTCCGAACATGGTGGCCAGCTTCCCCCAGAGATAGGACAGCAACAAAGATGGGAGCCTTTCATAACCTACTTGGAGGTGCTGTCTGTGGCTTCTGCCATATTCTGAGGTACAATGTGGGAGGGACTCCAGCAGACGTGCTTCCAGGAGGTGGGCTTACTGGAGGCCTTCTTGGAGGCTGGCCTCCACAGCTCGCTTTGTTCATGGTTTGCTTCAAAAGAACTTTAGAGTCATTCAAAAAGAGTTTGACTTTGCCTAAATCTATGCATTGATATGTGAACAGCTTACACTATTCCCATATTTTTCCCACACAGCTTTTTCTTCATACTTGTCCTGCACATGTTTATGAGCCGGGGAGAGAGACGGGGTTCCCTTTCTCCAGTATTTTCCCAACTCTTCTGGAAGCCCCTGTTTTTGCACCTTGCTTTGTGTCTGGTCACCTCACAGCCTCCGGATCCCTAGGTAGTGGCTCCGGGGTCCTCAGTGAGCTTTTGACAACTGGATGGCAGGATTATAGGGACCAAACAGGCCTCACAGCGGCACGTGCGGCCTTGCCGGGGCCAGCCCTCGCCTACGGCAGGGGACACCTGCTTCCCACAGGAGAGTTGCTAGTGGGCCAGGGGTTCCCAGGTCGCTGGGCATCAGGATCACCTGGAATATCTTTAAAAAGAAACCCAGCTTTATCAGCCCAGGCAAAGGGACTCAGAAGCCCCGGGGCTGCTCCCAGGACACCGTGTTTTTATAAGAAGGACCCCCAGGAAGCAGAGTGTCCGCAGAAAGGCATTTGGGGAGTCCCCCGTGACCGCCAAGCAGAGAAGTCCTCTCCTCCCTTCCAGGCCTCAAGCTTGGGTCTGAGCCCCCCGCCTCAACCCCTGCCTGCCACTCACCTTGAGCCCAGGTCCTCATGGACCCCAGGGTACTGTGGGCTGCTCCCAGCTGGCCTTGGTCCAGTCTCTTAGCTGGGAAAGTGAGGGCATGGAGGGACTTGCCCAAGGCCATAGTGAGTAGGCAGGGACGCCTTAAGGTGGGCGTGCTGGCCCCCCGCTCAGTGCTGTCCTGAGCGCCCTGGCCAGCAGGCGACCTCTGGGACAGCGCTCTGTGTCTGCCGCCCACCCCGCTCCGGGCCTCCTCTGAACAACAGTGTCCTGCAGGAGGCCCACAGGGAGAGAGACATCGGAGCGCCCAGCACCTTCTGACCCCCGGCCCCCGGGCTCCCCCCACCCCCCTTGGACCTGCACCCCGCCAACCTGGGCAGCGGAAGCGCCCTGTGGACCAGCCCTTGTCCAGCTCCAAGGGTTGAGTTTTGGGTCTAAGCGCCAGGGCATCATGACGGCAACAGCATATGGGATGCTCCCAGCTGCCTAGGGTTGGTGCCCTGCTCATTAGAACCTGCTCCTTAAAATACTGACACAGGCTGGTGTCCCTGTCACCCCAGGACAGAGACCCCCTCATACGGGACCTCAGTCCACCCTCGCCAGGACGCTGGGAATGGGCGGTCAGTGCCATACCCCCATTTCACAGATGAGGAGGTAGAGGCTCTGTGGGGCTAAGGATGCTGCCTCTGTTTCGGCCGAGCTGAGCTGAGGACTGGGTCTTGGTGCCCACCAGGTGGGGCCCTCGCTCTCTATGGGCACAGGTAGGAAGGCCGGCCAGGAATGGATCTTTATTTAGCAAACTCACGTCAGGTGTCCACCCTGCAGGAGGGTCTGGAGTGGAGCCATTGCCAGCGCTGCCCCCGAGCCCGGCCCTGGCAGCTCCGACTTTATATTTTCCTGATCATCCCTCCCTGTGACAGCCTCAAGTCAGCTGGCTGGGAGGACCCTCTGTTCCATCCCACATCTTGTCTGAGCCGTCCAAGCTCTGCAGGCACGTAGGAACACCACAAGAGACCCCTATCCCAACGGGTCTGTCTGCAGGGAGGCGGCGGCCCGTAGGAGATTCCTGAAACCTCTCCCCAGCACACTGCCTGCTGGGGCCACGGCACGGCTGCAAGACACCTGTCCCCTAAAGCCCCTTGGTGTCCCTCCCTGACCCGGAGAATTCGGGAGTCTGGTCTCTTGCCCGTCGAATCCCGTTCTCTACGACCCCCAGCTCCTCTGCCACTTCACAGGTGGGGAAAGGGGACAGAAGAGGGGAAGGGGCATGGCCCAAGGTCACCAGAAGGAACCAAGGCGGGACCCGAGGAGGGCAGACGGAGGCTCAGGACGCGACCAGAGCCACGGGCACCAGAAGCACTGAGAGGAGGGACACCCAGGCGACTCTGGAAGGAGGACCAAGGGGAAACCCGGGCTGGAATCACAGGTGCCTGAAGGAAGACCAGGCAGAAGGGCGCGGGCCGAGATGGCAAGTCATCCAACTTCGGGGCCGACTGGGGGACTGACTTTCGGGCCAGCGGTGAGAAGGGCTCTGAAGCTGATTCCCGCCAGGGGGCAGACCTGGAGGGTGGCAACTAGCACGCTGAGGATCCGCCGGCCTGCCCTCAAGGCTCACCTGGCCACCAGGTGGGCGAAAGGAAAAGAGGAGAGGACCAAAACCACACCGGAAGCCCCGTTGGTAGGAAGGCAGGCTGCCAGCCCATCTCACTCCCCGAAGCTGAACATCTCAGCTTCTTTCTCCTTCCAGAAGGCGAAGCTCCGGTCGATGTAGCCACAGATGTCCTCGCTGTTGAAGCTGCCCCGCTGGGGGCCGGACCCCAGCCTCTGTGCCGCGGGCCCGGGGCCGCCGCTGGGGCCGGCATGGGGCAGGGGCCGGAGCGGGGTCAGGCCCGACTTGCGGCCGGGCTCTGCGCCCCAGGGGTGACTGCGGCTGGAGCCGAAAAAGCGGGCTTTGATGTCCTCGAAGCCGTCGGTCCAGGCACGGCGGCCGGCAGCCACCTCGTCCGTCACGGCCTTGTGGAAGGCGCGTGCGGCCTCCCAGCCATGGGCGCCCAGGTGCTCGAAGACCTCGAAGCAGAGCAGGTGGCGCATCTTGCGCTCCTCAGCCGACAGGTCGCACTCCAGGAGCTGGAAGTAGCCCAGCATGAAGAGGTCCAGCGTGAGGCTGCCGTAGGGCACCGGCGCCCCGTCCACGTGGGGCAGGAACTGCTCGGGGGACAGGGGGCCATGGGGCCGCCGGCTCAGCCGCCGCAGCTGTCGGGCGGGCACGTGGGCCAAGATGGACTTCCAGTTGCCCAGCAGGTGGGCGATGATGCTGCGCTGCTGCCACAGGTGACCCAGCCGCGGGCTCTCGCTGGACGGCGGGGAGGGCAGCTGAGGGCCCCCGGCCGCCTCCCGCCGCCGCGGCTCCACGCGCCGGGCCTCCAGGGTCCTGCAGGCCACCGTCTTCAGGGCCGGCGTGTAGGCCGACTTCTTCCAGTGGCTGAGGAAGAGCATGACGATGCGCTCCTTGCGGAGGCTGGCCAGGTCGGGGCCAGGCACGGCTCCCGCCTCCGACGGGGCCTCCTCGCAGCTGATGCCCGAGTCGCTGGCCTCCTCCGCGTCGCCTGGCCCCGGCTCCCCTGCGATCGGGCCGCCGCGGGGCTGCAAGGGGGAGGGCCAGCAGCCTCTCAGGCACGGCCCCGGCTGGGGCCCCAGCTCACAGGGGCCAGGGCTCGGGGTGCAGGGCCGGCCGGGGGCCGACTCGAAGTTGCCACGAAGTGTCCGCACCGACACCCCACACTCCTGGATCTCGCGCTGGGCCTCGCTCCTCGGAGGGCTGGCTGGGGCCTCCCTGGGGGCCTCCAGTGGGGGCCTCTCCTCGCCTGGCACCAGCCCGTTCACGCCCTTCAGCAGCAGCGACAAGCTGCGCACCAGCCGGGAGACGTGGCTGCACCAGAAGGGCAGGGGCTGCGCGCCGGGCGTGGCCTGCGGAGCCCCCACGGAGCCCTCCGGCTCGACCTCGGGGCTGGGGCCCTCCTCGCCCTCCAGCCCGGGCGCGCGGGGCAGGAAGTGGCTGTTGACAGTGATGCTGACCAGGGGCGCAGGCAGCAGGGCCTGCAGCTCGGCCGCCAGCCGGCCCAGCTCGCTCTCGTACTCCTGGCAGCGGCGCCGCAGCTGCAGGTCTGCGATCTGCTTCTCCAGGTACACCAGGTCGTCCTCGGTCAGCAGCTCCCCGAAGGGGCCCAGGATGGCCTGGTGAGTCTGCGAGTACCGCCAGGCCGCCTGCTCTGTGGCGCCCGTGCTCCCGCCGTCGTCCTGGGCACAGGGAGGGCAGCTCAGCGGGGCCACAGCCCACATGGCGAGTTCCTGCTGGACCCCAGCCCAGCCCCTGGACACCCGCTGGCCACTGCCTGGACCCTGAGGGCAAACGAGGTGAGCGGCCAGCCCCGTTCCCAAGTCTGAGGCTCAGGGCAGTCACCCACCCTGGAGGGCCCAGTCTTCCCCTCAGAAGGGGTAAGGGTGCCTCTGCTCTGCCACCCGCATGTCCTCCTCAACTCCTCAATGTTGATTTCAAAGACTCTCTCTCCTCAGAGCCCCCCAATCCCTCCACAGAGTCTTCTGCGGTTGGACGGCAGCCCTAAGGATGGGCGGCCTCAACAGCTCTGCTCTCAGTTCTTGCAGCACGTGGCCAACTTCACCCAAAACACCACCCCTCGAGGCTTCCCCTGGCACCAGGATACAGCTGTGCCCCCAGCACTCACAGTTTGCGGGGGAGAACGACACAGAGAGCCTCCGAGCTGGGCCCCCTCTGGGTGCAGCTCTGTGCCCACCTGATAACTTCTCTGAGACCCCTGATGGAGGCCCTGCATCTGCCCCATTTCACAGGTGAGGGGACTGAGTTGCCAAGAGGCCCGGGATTGTCTGGTGCCAGGTGGCACTCTGCACAAGTAAGTTCTGATTCCTTGTCCCAGGAGGCCCGGGGAGGGGAGCAGGTGCTGCAGGGGTGGGGGGGAGCTGCTGTCCTGGGCAGTGTCCGGCCCACAAGGGTCAGGCTGTGACTGGGCCAGGCTGTGACTGGGCCAATCCCTTCCCCCTTCAGTCTGTCCTTCCTGTTTCCCGGAGTTCTTCCACATACCCTTGGCCCTGCCCCAGGGTCAGATTCCAAAGGGCTTCCTGGCTGTGGCAGGAGGCCCCACCCACCCCTGCCTGGCTCCACCCTCAACCCCATGGGTGTCCATCTCGGACTTCGAGGACAGGCTGGGCCATTAGACCAGCGCCACCCAACACTTCTGAGATGAGGGGATGGCATGCCGAAACCTGCCGTGGCCATTAGCCACCTGGGGCTACGGAAGTGAAATGTGGCTAATGCAGCTAACTGAGGGGCAGGGGGGTTATTTTTATTTCATTTAATTCACTTAAGTAGCCACATATGGCTGGCATTATTGTATTGACAGGCAGCTCTAGACCAAGGGTGCAGAATACATCATTCAGACAAAATTGCATCCCTCCAGGATAAGACTCTACAACAACGGTCCACATGGTAGCCAGAGGGAGCCTGTTGAAATCCAAGTCAGATCACAGCCCTTCCCTGCTCAGATTCTCAACGGTTCCGCCAAGGTGATACCTGCCTGACCCCTCTCCGACCTCACCTCTGCCCACCCTTGGGCCAGCCCATCCGTGCCTCAGGACCTTTGCACTTGCTGTTCCCTCTGCTCCCAATCACTTGTCCCACATTCCCATAGGGCTCCCCTCTCACTTGCTTCTGGCCCCTGCTCAAGGCCACTCCCCAGAGAGGCTGCCCCTGACCACCCAGGCGGAAGAGCCCCCTCCCCTTTTCATTGCTTCACTTCTCTCCTTAGCACTTGGAACCACCCTCAGCGCAGTTGCCCAGTCACCCCGCCTTCCCTGCTGGAATATAAGCGCCAGGGGGCGGGGCTGGTCTCCTTCACTGCTGAGAACAGAGCTTGGCACACGGTGGGCACGGGATACAATCGTTAGATCCAAGAACATGTGGGGACCACATCATTAGAGATGAAGGGTTACAGGTGAAGGGACACAGCCCTCAGATCTGGTTCAGCTTCATGGTCTGGCAGAAGAGGAAGCTGAGGCCACAGAGGGACACGCAGTGGCGTTCCGGGTCTCAGGACTCGAGGTGTGTGCTCAGGGACCCCACCTTCCACGTCCACCAGCCAGTACAAAGCCTCCTGTTCCCGCCTCCGCCCTCTACGCTCTGGTCCCACCCGGGCCCCGCCCACCTCCCACAACGCCACGCCCCTCACCCCATCCGGCCCTGCCCTCCAAGCCGGGCCCCGCCCCCTTTCAGGCCCCGCCCCCACCCTCGTCCCCGCCGGGCCCCACCTGGACCTCGGGCGCTGCAGCTGCGCCCAGGCGAGCCTGCAGCTTCCGCACCATCACCTGCCGCTTCCACTCGGGGATGGGCCGGCCGCGCTCATCCCGCGTGGGCACCAGCCCGTCGAGGTCGCCCGCGGGCAGCCCATCCAGCTGCAGCGCGACCAGGCTGTCCGGGGCGCCCCGCGCTGCCGTCTCCGTCACCTGTGTTGACAGGCAGGTCGTTCAAGGCCCCTGTGGGCCCCTGGTCCGGGAGGGAGCGGAGGGGAGGACCGCCCTGGGCAAGCGCAGCTGAGGGAGGAGGGGCGGTGGAGGCTGACCAGGTAGGGCAGGGGAGCTGACCACTGACAGCACCCCCAGCCTGTCTAAGTGTGAGTCTTCTGAGGGCAGGGACCCCGCTGTGCCCTGTGGGACCCAGGCACGTGTTGGGAGGCTTGCTGGCTGAGAGAGGCAATCAGAGATACCGCCCAGGGCACGCCATGTGGATGGGCAAACTCGTTTGGGGAACAGTTGCATAGACAAGTTTGGTGGCCAATTCTGGACTGCAGGACTTGTCAGAGCCTTTAATGTGCTATGTGCACTGTAACTCTACAAGGGGGCAGCACGATGCAGCACTTCCCAAACTCAAAAAGAGCATCTCAGGGGCTGAGAGTTCCCAAGACCCATTCAGGGAAAGGGTGGCTGGATTTAAAAGGGGCTGGTGCCCAGAAAGAGAAGGAGTGGGCCGCTGGGAGCCCCCCGAGGAGGAGAGCAGTGGGCGCCAGGCCCACCCTTCCCATGGACTGATGCTTCCCTGTACCGTGACAGCAGCATCTGTCAGGATGAGGGGCTTGGGCCACTGGAACCCCCTGGAATCAGAGAAGTGTCCCTCGTCTACTATGATGGGGAGACAGGTTGCTTCTGGCCTTGGAATCTCCATCTCCTCAGATGCCAGCCAGTCACCCCAGGGGCCTCCTGGAGGAAAGGGCCTGGCTGCCCCAGGAGTGACCTGGCTGGGGCCCACACAGGAGAACACGGTGAGAAGCCAGCCGGGCTTTGGCTGGGGTGCCTTGGGAGACAGGGATACGGCGGGGGTTCTCACCATAGGGACGGCTGTGGCACCGGTGGTGACCCTCGGGGGTGCTGTGCGGGTCACGTGCTCCCTTGGAAGAGGCTGGTCAGGCTGGCCGGGCCAGGCTGGGCTGAGAGACGCTGCCACTGGAAGGAAGGGGCAGCTGGAGTCAGAGAGGTCGGGGGATGGGGAGCAGAGGACCCCGGACCTGGGGCAGGACCGGCCTTCCTGAAGTACCAATGGACTTGGAGCCAAAGGCCCAAGCAGCTCCCTGCCAAGTGCCCTGGGACCTGGGCAAACTCATTCATCCCTGGCATTCCAGAGGTGTCCTTGGAGCCCCCTCCAAGCCCTGCCGGTTGGGGAGCCTGCATTCCACCCACCTCATCCCATCCCATGGCCCGTCCCCCCCTCCCCAGCCTCTCCTGTAGCCTAGAAAGAGCTGGAAAGGGCATAGGGTTCCGTGGTCTGGGGATCTAATGCAGCCGCATCAGACCACAAACCTGTCCTTTCACCGCTCCTGCCTCCACTAAGCACGCACGCCGCACGCACCCCTACGTGTGACTGTGTAACTGCACCCGTTCCATGAAGCACGCTGACCTTCCCTGCACATGGGGCCTCCCGACATTCTTCATGCTAGTCCATTGCCGTTTCATTTTCATAAGTGCTGTCACGGTTCCCTAACGGGTGGCGACCGCTCCCCCGCCCCCTGCTGGAATCTCAGGGAACAGCAGCGGACTCGGAGGCCCCTTCAGACACAGCCTCTGATTTCCCTCTGCACAGGCTGAGGCCCAGAGAAGGGAGGAGGCTGCCCGAGATCTCAGCGGCAGGAGAGTCAGGCCGCGGGGGCTTCAGGGCTCACAGAGAGACGCCCGAGGGCTGGGCAGGAGGCTGTTTAATTGTGGTTGTGGAGTTTGTCCTCACTTGAAAAAGGCAACAGGACAATAAAGGAATCCTGGAAGAGCGGGGGTGCTGGCTCACGGGAAGGGGTGGCCCCGGCCCTGTCCTCAGTGTTCTGCGTGCCCAGATGCCGAGGCTTCTGCTCCCCACCTCCCCCCGGCCCCTTCGAAGGACCTCGGAGGTGAGGCCGGAAAGGCCCGCTCCCAGCACGCACAGCCCAGGCCAGCCCTCCCTGGAGACGTGTACGCACCAGCGGGATCCCCGACACCTGGGCCCCCTCTTCTTCCATCCTCCAGGGAGTGCCTTGCAGCCGACAGCGGAGGAGGGGGGAACGGCGGCGGCGGCGGGGGCGCCATCAGGAGTGGCACCTGGGGGCAGACAGGCCTGGTCACTGGGAGGCCCAGGTGGGGGTGGGAGGCATCCAGCAGGCTAGCCCCGGCCCGATCTTCCTGGGGCTGGGGCTGTGCATCTGAACGGAGCTCGGAGAGGTAAGTTTGCGGGAGTGAGGGGCAGCGCCCCTAGAGGTTCTGTCCACCCCTCCACACTGGTGAGCAGCGCTCCCCAAACATACCCACGCACTTGTCTGAGAGTTCACCCCTCGGTGAAACCCTCGTCTCAAGGCCCGGCTCCCTGTGGAGGCAGCTTAACTCAGCGGCTCTGGGCTCTGGGTCAGGGTCTGGTGTCCCCCTCGTGCTCACTCACCACTCCTTGGCCTTACAAGAGACACGTGCACACTTGCACACACACACCCTCCCTGACTGTCCCCTGACTGTGCTGAGACACACTGCCTGGACCTGCCCCCTCTCTCAGCCCTGGGCATAGGGGAAACCACAACGAACTTGCAACTCTTCTCAGCCCCGTAAACAGTGCGGCCGTGCGACCGCGCCTCAGAGCAGAGGCGCTGTGCCCAGGACCCACCATGCAGTGTCTAGGCCACTCTCCCAAGGTCCACCCGGAGACAGAGACCACCAACATTGGTCCCCGGCAGCCTGGGGTCAGGGAGATCCATCAGCCCCACTCTGGGGCTGCAGGGGCACCCGCATTTCAACCCCATGTCTGCCCCGGGTCTGGGGCGAGGCACAGACCTGGCCTTGACCATCTCCCCTGCCCTCAAGCGCTGACTGGTGGGCAGCCGGAAAGAATCCTCGACCTGGAGGTGCCACTGCCCCCTGCATCCCCCCCGGCTGAGGCCTGCAAGGTCTCAGCTTTTGCATCTGGCCAATGGGAGCCAAGAGTCGAGACTGGAGCACGCAGGCTGCTGTGAGGCCGCAGGTGGTGCGTCCCTCCCCAGGCGGCAGAGAAGTTCTCCGGGAGGACGCTGAGCTGTCCTCCAAGGACTCCAGAGCCGGGCTTGCTGCCTTTTGGTTTAAAGCTGAACGTCAGAAGACTGGCCGGCCGTCTTTCAGATGACGTGGCTCCCGGCTGAGCCAGGATGGCCTGAGCGCACACGGCCACCCCAGCTCGGGTCCCCAGCAGGGAGGGCCACTCACGGCGGTCTCTCTGGGCACCCACCACCGGCTGTCAGACCAAAGCGCCTCGCCCCGCTCCCTCCAGTGGGTAGCTGCAGCGGAAGGTGGCCTCAGGGCTGCCAGGCGGGGCAGAGGGGCTGGTACCAGCCTGCCGCCCCCAGGCGGGACACGTGGTTTGGCGCCGGTGTCACGCATGGGTGGTTCGTGCTGCAGCTCTGTTGAAGGTTCTCCAGTCTCTGTCTTGAAATTCTTAATCAGTTGTTAACAAGAAGCCCACGTTTTCATTTTGCACTGAGCCCTGCACGTGATGGAGCTGGAGCTGCAGGGCCAAGTCCCCCGGCCACGCTGAGTGTCCCCTGGCTCACCTGTAGGTGGGCCCTGTCCCTCCCGCGGGCAAGGAGGCACAGGCGTTAGGTGGCCTCCCCAGCCTGGGGGATTCCCGTCAGAAGAATCCCCGGCTCTGCAGCCACTGCCTCGGGCCCCTCGGTCGCATTCCCATCCAGGACCCTCGGCCAGGCGGAGCCACGGGGAGGGGGACACAGCCCAACCCCTTATCTGCCACCGCCCTGCACCTCATACCTCACTCTCTGCAGGAATCTGTGCCGAGAGCCCAGGAGCCCTGGTCCGACAGGGCGGGGAGTGTCCGCCAGGCCCCAGCCGGGAGGACCTTCAGAAGCAGGTGCTGGGCTGTGAGCACAGGAAGCTGTTGGCTGTCCTGGACCGTTGGGGGCTGTCGCAGCTGCCGCCCCCAGGAGCTGGAGGTGTCGCATTAATATTTGAAGGCTGAGGTGTCGGGTGGCCCGGCGGGCTTGGGCTGGGTGTGGGATCCCTTACCACTGTGCCTTAACCCTCCGCAGCGCAGGGGCCGGGGGAGCGGACCCTCGGGAGAGGTGGGGGAGACCTGAGATCCCTGGTCACGCAAGAAGGGACCACCCAGATGACTCCCGCAGTACAGCCCTCCAGGCACAGATGGGGAACCCAAGACTCAGAGAGGCAAGGGGCTTTCTCAAGGGCCCACAGCTGGGACGGGGCAGAGCTAGACCAGAATCTTACTTGAGACGCCCCTCTTTGCTCCTTCCAGGACTGAGAGCCCCTCGAACAGCTGCTCCTTTCGTCCAGGGGCATCAGCAGTGGAGGAAGAGGCAGGCGGGTGGGGTCTCTTACGCCCCTACCGAGGATGCAAAGCCCTGGCCGCGCTTCACCCGGCTCTTCCTCTGGGCTGCCTTTGCACGGGAGGAACCCAAAGGAGGAGTAGGCTGCTCGCCGACTGCTACAGAACACGGGCCTTCCCAGGCTCAGGGGTCCCCGCCTGTGGCACAAGTGTGTGCGCGCAGCAGCCATCTGGGCCCATATCGGTCACACTGGGACTTGGAGGCGGGAGGGGATCCGACCAAACACGACGCTTTCTCCCTGCCGTGTCTCCGACCTAGGAATCCCCTGTCTTCTTCCAGCGTCCGCAAGGCAGGAGCCCGTTGGCCTAGGAACTTTATGCAGGGTCGAGTCAGACCCCAGACCCCACGGCTGGCGCCGACGGTCTGATGGGCAGAGCAGGGCTGAGTCCCAGGTGGGCCCCGGGCCCCTGCACAACCAGGACAGGGCTGTGAGGCTGCCGCAGTCTCCCCTGCTCCCTGCCCCTGCCTGGGAGCCCGCAGCCCCTCCCCGCAATTGAATCTGCTCTGGGGTTGAGGGGCAAGGGCTTCCCAGTCCCTGCAGAGTGAAGGGCTCAGCTGGGGTGGCTGGGGCCCTGTCATTCCGGGGAAGATGGAAGAGGCAGGAAGTTGGTCCAGGGCCCAGGGGGATGGACTTGGTGCCAGTACAGTACCCACAGCCTGGGAGACCTCATGCCACCTGGTCCCTGAGGCTGGAGTCTGCTCCAACCCTCACCAAGGAGAAGCCTTGTGGAGTCACTCAGCGTCCCCCAGGCCTGAGTTTCTCTGCCTTTGCTGGGAAGAGGAGGGGTTACTGAGAGCCCCCGGCAGGGCCTGGCACACGTGGCACTCAGACCTCTTTGCTGTTGTTAGCACGGTGTCTTGATGATCTCTGAATTTCGGCGGGGACGGGGGTCGGCTGTGGTGTTTCCCAGGTGACAGGAGTATCCACATCCCCGTGTCCCTCATTCAGGCCCTGGACACTAACCGAATCTACGAGGACCCGAGGGAGTGGCAGACGTTGGGTCCTGACGTTTGGGATTCTGACAGCTGGGCGTGTGCTGCCCCCAAAGGGGGCTGTTGCCCTAAGGTTGGCGGTCAGCCGGCCCTGGGCTGGTGCCCTTCCCATGGCCTGGTGTCTCCTTTTCTGTGTTTTTGATGAGATTTGAGCAGCGCCATGCCTGCCATGCATTATATATCGAGGACAGCTGTGGCGAGCCGGGTTACAGGCCTGTAATGCCACCCGGGCCGAGAAAATCATGACCCGCAGATGGGCGACGGCTGAGATTCGGTTACTGGCTGCACGGCCAGGCCCCGCCCCTCCCTGGGGGAGGAGACTGCCCAGGGGAGTCCCTTGCCCTCTCTGGGCCTCAGTTTCCCCATCTGTAGAAGGAAGGGGTCCTAGGGCCCTTCTGGACCAGGGGAGGGAAATTAGCACCCCCGTGTGCTCACGGCACACGTCTACCGGCCAGCAAGCCTCCTAGTTACATTATACAGGTGAGAACATCGAGGCTCACAGACGCTCAGAACTGGGGTGCCACCCGGCCGGGAAGACTCGCTCCAGCTCTGGTGAGCACTGAGTGCCGGGCTGGGGGCAAGCTGAAGGGCTAGGCTCCCCCTCCTGGGCCGCTACTCCTCACTGTTGCTGCCGTCCAGCGTCTCACTCTAACCTGGCCCTGCAGCCAGGAGCCCAGCTGCCCGGCCCACTCCTTGGGGGTCAGAGAGGCCCAAGCCCTCACTGTGCAGAGGGGTACCCCAGGCCCAGGGGGTGGCAAGGCTTGGTCAAGGTCGAGGTGGTGTGGTCGAGGCAGGGCCTGGCCTTCCCGCGCCTCGCGGAGGCCCCGCAATGGGCAGCGGGTGAACCCAGGCCCTGCGAAGCCTCCCAGGAAGGGGGCGCCTCCCACAGGGCAGGTCTCCGTTCCCCGTCCAGCCGTGCCCCCCAAGGCTGCCTCTCTTGGGACCCACGGCTCCCTGGGGGCAGAGGCAGGCGGCCGTGTGGAGAGGAAAAAGATGACTTTCAGCACCTCCCCTGAGCCCGACACAGGGAGAGGCCACGCGGGCGACCTCTGGATATCGTGTTTCCATCAATACTGCATCAGGCGCGCAGCTGACAGCCTGCCGTCTGCGGGGCCGGGACTGCCGGTGAGGCGGGGGCTGGCGGGGAGCAGTGGATCCCAGGGAGGTGGCCCAGCCTGCCCGCTCTCCACCACCGCAGGTGGGGCACGTGGACGGGCTGGACACCGCGGGCCGGAAGGCCGGGAGGGGAGGCTACACAGACAGGCCAGCCCGGCTTGGGGAGTCCTGAGCGGAGGGGATGCTGCCTTGTATCCTGTGGCGACACCAAGGAGGCCACCAGGACCAGGCGAAACCGCAGGAAGCCTGACATGGGCTGGTCCCCAAAACCCTGGGGGCTCAGGAGAGCGCCCAGAGCCTCCACCCCCCTAGGAGAGCTGGGCACAGTGGCCAGGAGGGGCTGGCAGATGTGCCAGGACCTGGGGATGGAGAGCAGGGGGCAGAGACCCTGCTTGGACAGAAGGCTCAGCCGCGGGCACCGCCGTGTGGGCTGGGGACAAGCAGGGGACCCCGGCCAGAGGCCCGGCGGCACCTGCTCCCTGGCAGCCGAGCAGCTGCCCACCCCCCCTCCAGGCCGGCCCCAGGGCCCACACGGAGGCTGGGGGCCCAGGCGGCCAGGGCATCCCTGGCCGCTGGACTGCAGAGCTCTGTCCGCTACACCAGGAACCCACTGAGTTCGCGCAACTTCTGGAACCCAAGCCAGAAAGACAACGCTTATCATACGATAGCCAATCGAAGGGTTAGTGAATAATCAGCACATCGATTACTTCAAGCAGTGAGTATAGTCCTGTTTCTGAAACCACGACACCAGGACAAACCAGGACTCCCAACTCGTGTGCCCCGAAGCACCCCTGGCCTTTGACCCAAGGCCTCCTGGGTGTGGCTTTCAGGCAGTGGAGACAAGAGGCTCTCAGTGGTGGTCGGGTGAGGACCAGGCCACTGGCCCGGGGCCGGGGCCGGCAGCTCAGCCTCAGCTGGTCACGGATGCTCCGGGGGGCGCCCCGAGGGAAAAGGAGGCACGGCAGCCCCTCTGGGCCTTGGTGCTCTCACCTGAAGGCAGGGCCAGGCAATCCCAGGGATGCCTTCCGAAGGGGCGGCCGCTACAGAAAACTGCGGCACGATCTGTATTCGCCGCCCGGGGCCTGGAGTCAGGGGTGGAGGCCGGGCGGGAGGGCGCTGGCCCTACGCTTCCCCACCGCACACCCGCCCGGCCACCCTCACCTGTCCACTCGCTCACCCGCCTGTCCACTGCTCCACTCATTCGGCACACATGCGTGGTCCATCACGTGCTGGGGGCTGGGACCCACGAGGCCCTTGCCCTTGCGGACCGAGGCCCGGCGAGGTCACGTGCCCAGGTGGGAGGGCGGGACGAGACTCTCCTCTTCCGGGCTGCACGGGGCTGGCCCGCCTCACTGGGTCACCTCACTCAGGGCCCAGGGCCCTGCTCCCACCCCCGGGGTGTCTTCAGCCTGACACAGCGTCACCCAACAGCAGCCCTGGCCGGAAGCATGGATCCCAGGTCCTAAGTGTGGTTGCTGCGGCCCAGGTGGAGGGCAGACCTCGGCCGAGGTCCAGCCACAGCCCAGCACTGGTCCCGGCTGTCACGGCCCCGGTCGCAGCCCTGGTCCCGGCACCGGCTCAGGCGCGGCCAGGCCCTTTCACGTGACAATGACACTGCGTACGCAGACGGCTCCCCAGCTACCCGGCCGTCAGCGCGGCAGGGGTCTGTCACCCGGGGGTGGGGGGGCGGGGGCGGGACCGCGAAGCTTACCGGCCGGGTGCTGTCGCGGAGGTACTGGGCGCAGTCGCGGTGGCCGTGGTACTCCGCCAGGTCTGCGGCCGTGTAGCCGTCCTCGTCCCGCAGGGCGGGGTCCACGCGGTGGGAGAGCAGGGTCTGGCAGCACTGTGGGGAGGGCACACCCGTGGCCGCACCGCCGGCCCCCCCACCCAGCCCCGAGCTGGGGCACGGCCTGAACCCGTGCCCGGACCCAGGCCGCCCTGCCCGCGGGCACCGGCATGCCCCTGTCCCGGGTGGGAACCCCAGGCGCTCGCGCTCAGGAGCTCACCAAGGGCCCAGCTGGTCAGTCAGCGACCCAGCCGGATCCTAGCCAGGCAGCCTGACCCCGACTCTGCCCTTGTAACCCTTGCCTCGGGTTCAGATACGGAGCCGGGTTCCATTTTTACAGCGACCTTCGGAGGCGTGTGTCATTTTCACACGAAGAAACCGGGGTGCAGGAGGCTAAACACCGTGGCTTCACCCCAGGACTCCGGGCCTGTGCCCTGCCCACCTCCCCCTGCCCACTCCTTGGCCTCCGGTCAGGCCTGGCACTCGATGAGCCCCTCTTCTTGGCCCCAAGCCTAGGCGAGCTCTGGGGGCTCCCACCCTCACCCTCTGCGTCTCTATGTCTGAGCTCATGGCTCCACCAGCCACACGCATGCTCCCTCCTCGCTCAAGCCGGGCCTGGGCCCCCTTGTCTCCCTCCTGACTGGTCCTCTGGGCTCGTGTGATGGGAGCTGGGAGGAGAGGAAGGCCTGGAGGCCCAGAAGCTGGGAGGAGAGGGGAGGATGGAGGAAAACAAAGCGAGAGGAGATCCGGGTCTGCGAAGGGCCCTTTGTGAAGGAGGCTGTGAAGGGCCCTTTGTGACGGAGGCTGCGATGGGGTGCGGGGGGAGGATACAGGGCGCTGCAGGAGCCGGCCGTGCGTCCAGAGCGTGTGTGTGTGGGGGGGTCACAGTGGAAACGCAGTGGAGCAGGGGCCCCCGGAGTGTCAGGCCTGGCCCCAGATGGGCGGGGACGGCACCCCGGGGGAGGGAGGGGGAGGAGAGAACTTGCCCCCCGAATGACGGCGATTACTGCTGGCAAACGATGGTGACCCATTTGTGAGCAGAGGGTGGGTGGTTACAGATGACCAAGAGTTAGGTCTGGAAATCCGTGAGGTAGCCGTGCCAGCGGCAGAAACAGGTGGGCAGACGGACCCGCGTCAAGGAGGAGAGAACCAGGCAGGTACCACCAGTCCACTCTCCAGAGTCAACGTACAAAATGGACTAAATGTGAAAGGCATCTTCCTAGAGCATTACAGGCAACAAGGAAGTGAGGGCTTGTCAGACCAAGCTCAGGACACAAGGAAAATCCTGAGGGATAAGCCCACCACTCAGAACAGCTTTCGCCCTAAGAGCAGGCTGACGCAGAAGAAATGGCTCTAACCAGAGCAGCTGTGTCACAGGCTCACGAGACTAGGGAGACCAGCAACAGTTCAGGGTCCACTGCAGGCTGGGCCTCCGCCCTCAGAGAAAAGGTAAAGCAGGAGCCAGCCCACCCTCTGCTTCCTGTCACGCAGGTGCTCCAGGAATCTCAAGCCGGATTGTGGACTAATATGATCCACGTGTGCCTGTCAGCCAGCAGCAAGTAAGACGTCACCTGAGGCCCTAAATAATGATGTGCAGCATCGACTCAAACAAAACCAGCAGCACAAGGAAATAAGATACCAGAAACGAGAACCAGAGGACCCAACACACAAAGAAACAGACCCACAAAGTCCTGAGAAATAGCAGACCGTAACACAGCTGTGCTCACTGCTTTCAAGGAAGTAAAAACCAAGCTTGAAAATTTAGGCATGGAATTGTAAATTCTAAAACGCGGCACAGATTTTAAACCATCAACAGAATGAAAAGGCAACCTACAGAATGGGAGAAAATACTTGCAAACAATGTGACTGATAAGGGGTTAATATCCAAAATATACAAAACAGCTCATACAACTCAATATCAAAAACAACCCAATCAAAAAATGGGCAGAAGGGACTTCCTTGGTGGCACAGTGGTTAAGACTCTGCACTCCCAATGCAGGGGGACCGGGTTCGATATCTGGTCGGGGAACTAGATCCCACATACTGCAACTAAGAGTTCACATGCCACAACTAAGGAGCCCTCCAGCCGCAACTAAGGAGACCACCTGCTGCAACTAAGACCTGGCGCAACCAAAAAAAAAAAAAAGGGCAGAAGACCTAAATAGCCATTTCTCCAAAGAAGACACACAGATGGGCAACAGGCATGTGCAAAGATGCTCAACACCACTAATTATTAGAGGAATGCAGATGAAACCCACAATCACCTCACACCTGTCAGAATGGCCATCATCAAAAAGTCTACAAACAACAAATGCTGGAGAGGGTGTGGAGAAAAGGGAACCCTCCTGCACTGTTGGTGGGGAAGTAAACTGATACAGCCACTATGGAGAACAGTATGGAGGTTCCTTAAAAAACTAAAAATAGAACTACCATACGACCCAGCAATCCCACTCCTGGGCATATATCTGGAAAAATGAAAACTCTAATTTGAAAAGATACTATCACTTTGAATTACTGGTTTCCTCATTAATTAATGAATTAAATAAAAATGTTTGACACAGGCTCATTTTATAGTTGAATGAAAGTCATGATTACCAGCACTTTATCCTTTAACATGTGGAATCATTGCAAATTCACGATTAAAAATCAGACAGCTGGAGACGCAAACGTCAGGTTCAGCATTGCCATTGGTGATGTCATTTGCTCAAATAGTGAATAAATTTTGGTAAAGTGCTAAATAAAACAAAAGTCTATCTTCCCTCAATATATACAATCGGACCATCCTTGGAAAACTCTTATGTATATTAAAACTATGAAGAAACATTGGTGTATGTGTACGTATATTTGAATTTAGGTTCTAAGCTTAGATAATTACATGTACTTGAGTTAGGTTCGAAGCTCAGATAACTACGAACAGGTTTTCTACCTACATACCTGTCCGATTCATTGGGAACTTGCTTGGGGCACAAGACCCTTCCTCACTGTGCAGGACTGTTCTGGAACAGCGGGCTACCCGGCCTCCCCCACAAGAGCACCCCAATCGTTGTAACAACAGAAACAGCCCTGAAATTTCCCAAGCCGACCACTCATCTACTGCAGGTATTCTCTGGTTCCCGAATCCTTGGTCACATACTAAGCAAGTGCTCAATAACTCTTTGTTCAATGAGTGTCTGCATGAAGGAAAGCGTGGACATGAATCGTTGACCATTAAAGACTCTAAAAAATTAGCCAGCACAGAAAGTCGACAGAGGCAATCGTCTGCTCGGAACGCCTTTTTGGGGACTCACGATACTCAATAAAAATTCTCTCTTGAATTAGCAGCAATGTTAAGCTAGGTAGAGAACTACCAACGAGTTTTAACTGCATATCTAAACCTTGAAGGGACCTCGTTTACACCTGTCTTCTGCTGTTTCCTCTTCAACCTCCTCAGCAAAGCCCCAGACCACACCCCATCTTATGGCAACTTCCCGGTCCACAGCGAGCCCTCCTCCAAACAGCCAGGAAATCATATGCCCTCTTCTCGGGATCCCACAGCAGCTCCCAAATGGCTCCTTACACAATATTAAAACTAGTTCAAGGTCTTCCACCACTGACCTCTCACTACAAGCCCCAGCTTCTACTCTCCACTCTGTCCTAGCACCCTGAGCGCTTATAACCCTCTCTCCCTTGCTAGAAACCCTACTCCTTCCGACATTCACTGCTTTAAGAATGACCGTCTTCCAATAAACTCTGTGTCAGTAACTCAAAAAGAAAAGAACGACCATCTCTATGAATTCTTTCTAGATTAGCTCAGCTAACGCTACTCACATAGGTGGTTCTCAAATTTGACATATATTAGAGTCACCCGGGGAGTTTTTTTTTTTTTTTTTTTTTTGCGGTACGCGGTCCTCTCACTGTCACGGCCTCTCCCGTTGCGGAGCACAGGCTCCGGACGCGCAGGCTCAGCGGCCATGGCTCACGAGCCCAGCCGCTCCGCGGCACGTGGGATCTTCCCAGACCGGGGCATGAACCCGTGTCCCCTGCATCGGCAGAGGACTCTCAACCACTGCGCCACCAGGGAAGCCCTTACCTGGGGAGCTTCAAGAAGTCCTGATACGTGGGCTCCCTAGGACCAATTAAATCAGAATCGCTGGGGTAGGTGGAGCTCAGGTATTAGAATATTTTAAACCTGTTCTGGAGAGTTGTAGTGTGCAGCCACCTTTGAGAACCATTACACCAGTGCTATCTACCACACTTAAAATCCTAAGCAAAATGTTAGCAAATTAAATTCACCTACGTATAAAAGAGATCGTTTTTCATGACCAAATTGAGTTTACTCCAAGAATGCAAGGTTGGTTTAACATTTTAGAGAGTAATCAGAGTAGAAAGCAAGGTCTTGAAGAGACAGTTGCACACCCATGTTCATTGCAGCATTATTCACAATAGCCCAAAGGTGGAACCCAAATGTCCACTGATGGATGAATGGATAAAGATAACGTGGCATAACATACCGTGGAATATTATTCAGCCTTATCAAAGAAAGAAAGCCTGATACATGCCACAACATGAATGAACCTTGAGAACATTATGCTAAGTGAAATAAGGCAGTCACAAAAAGATAAATACTGTATGATTCCACTTGTATGAGGCCCCTAGGGTAATCAAGCTCATAGAGACAGAAAGGAGAATGGTGGTTGTCAGGGGCTGGGGAAGTGGGGATGGGGAGTTGTTGCTTAATGGGTACAGACTTCCCGTTTTGCAAGATAAAAGTTCTGGAGATGTGTTGTACAACAATGTGCATATATTTACACTTCTGCACTGTACACTTAGAAATGTTTAAGATGGTCAATTTTATGTGATGTATTTTTTACTCAATTAAAAAACCAAGTAATCAGTGTAATTTGTGACATAAGAAAGACTGAGATACAGCAAAACAAAACACATACTAAACTGTCATCATCCCCCACTGGGGGTGCTAGGGCAGGAGCTCATTATTCTGAAGTTTTATTTTTAAAGGGTGGGGGGGAACTGTCACAGCTCGGGGGAGCCTAAGGAGACAAGATGATGAAATGTCACGTGGTGTCATGGAAGGGATCCTGGAACAGGAAAAGTACGTCAGGTGAAAAGTAAGGAAACCTGAATGAAGTATGGACTTCGGTTAGTAATATTGTATCAATTTTGGTACATTAATTGTGACAAACGTACCATGCTAATGTAAATTGTTAATAATAGGGGGAAATGGATGTGAACTCTGTGAGAACTGTCTGTACTAGTGTCTCAATTTTTCTACAAATCTAAAACTCTTCCAAATTATTCTAAAATAGAATTTATTGGGGCTTCCCTGGTGGCACAGTGGTTGAGAGTCCGTCCGCCGATGCAGGGGATACGGGCTTGTGCCCCGGTCCGGGAAGATCCCACATACCACGGAGCGGCTAGGCCCGTGAGCCATGGCCACTGAGCCTGTGCGTCCAGAGCCTGTGCTCCGCAATGGCAGAGGCCACAACAGTGAGAGGTCCGTGTACCACAAAAAAAATAAAAAATAAAATAAAATAGAATTTATTTTAAAACGGGGTGTGGCGTGGGGTGGGAATGAAGCATTATCCTATATTTCCTGGATGAATATATTTCTGGAATTGCTAACAGATTAAGACCCAACAGACAAATCAATAATGTGTGGACTTTGCTTCGCTCCTGATTACAGCACAAGCAGGGAAATGGATATTAGATGGCTACTAGACAGACTGGATATTAGATGATATTAAGAAATTATTGGGGGCTTCCCTGGTGGCACAGTGGTTAGGAATCCGCCTGTCAATGCAGGGGACACGGGTTCGAGCCATGGTCCAGGAAGATCCCACATGCCGCGGAGCAACTAAGCCCATGTGCCACAACTACTGGCCCTGCACTCTAGAGCCCGCGAGCCACAACTACTGAGCCCACATGCTGCAACTACTGAAGCCCACGTGCCTAGAGCCCGTGCTACACAACAAGAGAAGCCACCGCAGTGAGAAGCCCGCTCACCGCAACGAAGAATATCCCCCTCTCGCCGCAACTAGAGAAAGCCCGTGCGCAGCAACGAAGACCCAACGCAGGCCAAAAAATTTAATTAATTAATTAATTTTTAAAAGTAGTCTAAAAAATAAATAAATAAATAAAAGAAATGATCATGAATTATTTTTAGGCGTGATAATGGTTTGAGGCTGTGATAAGAAACAAAGGGAGTCTTCGCCTCCTGGAGAAGAGTCCACTGAAGTATTTATGGATAAAAAGATGTGCCTTCTCTGACTTGCTGTTAAATAATAGTGCGGTGGAGGGAGTGGCCAAGAGAGGCCAATGAGCTGAGGCAGGAGGCTCTGCTCTTGTGTGTTTAGAGTTTTCGTAACAGATTGAAGAGGAAAGCAGCTGTCAGCCTTGAGGCCTGAGCTATTTTATTTTCGCATTAAGGGAGGGTGAGGCGGTGGTGGTCTCTTGGCTTATCGGTGAGCTTCTCGGGCTCCTATAGACTATTTCACTTGAAAAAGATGCTGCTGCTTAAAAAGTTTTTAGAGCGCTGCTCCAGCCACCCTCCCGATTACGGAGCCGGAGGCTGGGAGACGGGCGGCTGCCTGAGCCTCGCTGCAACGGCTCAGGGCTCTTCAGGCCACCAACCGCCAGCGGGGACCGCCCTCCCCGCCTCCCACCCTGTCACCTGCTCAGCTTCTTCTCTCGTGTCCAGGACAAAAGGGATGACTGTAGGGGTAACTGCAGGGTCTTCCTCTTCTCTGAGGACTGCCCTGGCCCGGACTGAGGTTCACGCCTGCCCTTCCCCTCCCTCTAGATAGGGGCGGATTGGGGGCATTGAGCCAGGGAGGGCTGAGTGGTGGCTTGCAGGGGTGAGAGGAGGGGGGCTGGGGTGGAGGGGTGGAGGGGTGGTGGGGTGGAGGGGTGGTGGGGTGGAGGGGTGGAGGGGTGGAGGGGTGGTGGGGTGGAGGGGGGCTGGGGTGGAGGGGTGGTGGGGTGGAGGGGGGCTGGGGTGGAGGGGTGGTGGGGTGGAGGGGTGGTGGGTTGGAGGGGTGGAGGAGTGGAGGGGTGGTGGGGTGGAGGGGGGCTGGGGTGGAGGGGTGGAGGGGTGGTGGGGTGGAAGGGTGGTGGGGTGGAGGGGGCTGGGGTGGAGGGGTGGAGGGGTGGTGGGGTGGAAGGGTGGTGGGGTGGAGGGGGGCTGGGGTGGAAGGGTGGTGGGGTGGAGGGGGGCTGGGGTGGAGGGGTGGTGGGGTGGAGGGGGGCTGGGGTGGAGGGGTGGAGGGGTGGAGGGGGGCTGGGGTGGAGGGGTGGAGGGGTGGTGGGGTGGAGGGGTGGAGGGGTGGAGGGGTGGTGGGGTGGTGGGGTGGAGGGGTGGAGGGGTGGTGGGGTGGTGGGGTGGTGGGGGGCTGGGGTGGAGGGGTGGAGGGGTGGAGGGGTGGTGGGGTGGAGGGGTGGAGGGGTGGAGGGGTGGAGAGGTGGTGGGGTGGAGGGGTGCTGGGGTGGAGGGGGGCTGGGGTGGAGGGGTGGAGGGTGGAGGGTGGAGAGCAGGAGGGACCCCAGGACTCCTGAGAGTCAGAGGAAGACAATTTCAGCAGCGCTGCCAGGAGCTGGACTGGGCCTCTTTCTGATTCTTCAGAAGGTCCTTGCGCCTTCCCATGACTCTTGGTGGCCGCCCTGGGCTGCATTCACACAACGCTGCTCAGGCTGGGCCCCAGGGACACTTTGGGTTCCAGCTGGAAACAGCTGTCCAGAATGTAGGCCCAAATGGGATACCCGGTTGCACCTCAGTAAAGACTGGCCTTTCCTGGGCCAGGAGCATGTTGCTCACGACGGCAGATGCAGCAGGCATCCCCGGGCACTGTGGGAATGACACGGGAAAGCCCGGGAGCCGGCATGGGATGAGCTGACTCACTTCGGAGCCCTGCTGGGTGGGGCAGTGGAAGAGTCAGCCTGTGCGCTCCCCTCAGATGCAGCCCTGCCTTTACAGGAGGTCAGTGGGCAGGTGATGCCAGTGCGGGGCCAGTGGCTGACGGCCAGGTCTATTCCCAGCGTTGGACCGTAAATATTTGAACACCATCCCTGCCTACTCTGGATTTCTGGATGCTGTTTCCTGGGAACTGGGCCACAGGAGCCCCCAAGGTCTATCTGGATCATAGCGAACCCGCCAGGGCTCTGCTCCCAGGCTGCTCCCATCAGGGGGCCAGCAGCTAAAAGGCCCTCCGGGGAGGACCGGCAGGAAGACCGCTCCCTGAGCGGGAACCTGGGGAGTCTCTGTGCTAAGGGAGGGGCCGAGCACACAGATTTTGTTCCCAGCTGGGTCAGAGTCTGGATCCTGGGCAAGTGACGGGCCCTCTGAGCCTCAGTTTACCTGTCTGTAAAAGGGGACTAATCACATCTATTCTACAGGGCTGTGGTGAGGGTTAAATGACTTATTCATAGGAAGCCTTCCAGGACTGCTGGCTCTCGGAGGCCCCCCAGCCCCACCGCGCACCCTCCCCCGGCCCCTGCCTCACCTCCATTTGCCCGCTCTCCGCTGCGTCATGGAGAGGGGTCCCACCCCAGGAGTCTCTCATGACGGGGGCGCCCATCAGCAGGAGCCGGTCTAGAATGGGCGTGTGGCCGCCTCGAGCGGCAAAGTGGAGGACGGTGGCCCCCTCGTTATCCCGCGCTGTCAGGCCGATGTCCGTGAAGGTGACCTGAGGGACGAGGAGGGGGGATGGGCCAGCTGAGGCTGGACGGGGGTGACCACTCCTACCTCGGGGCAGGAAGCCCTGGGACAGAGCTGGCTCCTCTTGGCGCGTCCCGGGCAGCATGGGAGGAAGTGAGCTCAGTGATTTTGCTGGGAGACTCCACGGTCCCCAAATCTGCCCCAGCCCTGACCGTAAGCTGAACACCCCCAGGGGCTGGTTTCACACATCAAATAAAGAAATGCCTTTGGGCGGCACCTAAGGGACAGTAAGCAGATGTTTGCTGATGAAGGGAGGGAGGGAGGGAGAGAAAGGACATCCTGGCACCAGGCCTGTTTGTACCCTATCACGTCTCCAGCACAAAGATGCAGGGGTGCTGGGAGGCGGGTCCTGAGCAGCCTTCCTCATGGTGGACCCAAGCCTGGTCACCCTGCGGCTTGGGCCCCGTCCTGCTGGCAGCCACATGAGTGACTTCTGGCCGGCCCTCCTCACGGGCCCTCAGCTGCCCCTCTGTGAGGGCACCAGTGGGCTCTGGTCCACGGCACCCGGCCAGGCCCGTGGGCACGCAATGGACTGCGTGCACCGGGGCAGCCATGTGACAGTGAGGCGTAAGGGGCTCTTCTTCTGCCTTCCTGATAGAAGGGGCTGGTGGATGTGGCGTCACCCCCTTTTCTCCCTCTTCCTGCCTTGAATGCGGCCAACTCTCACCATGAGGGAGAGGCTGGGAGAACAGCAGAGATGTGACCCAGTGTCAACGGCCTCTACGTGGGAGGGACAACCTTTCAGTGGCTCAGTGCACTGGTCACTGCAGCCAAACGCTGGCGTCTGTTAGAAAAAGGCCAGTGAGCCGGGAACAGAGACCCTCCCCTCGGCCAGCTCCCCGAAGGGAGGGGGCGCCCAGCGCTGGGTGGGTGAGCCAGGCTGGACGCCGCCCCCTCCCCTCTCCGTCCACCCTGCAGGAGGCGGGGCTGGGGAGTCACATCTGGAAAAGCCTTTCTGGCCCTGGGACCCCGTGGCCCCAGCTGTTTCTCGCGGGATGAGCCCCTGTGGGGCTCCATGGGGCTCGGTGGACATTCTTCCCTCCTGCCCACCCTCCCCCTGCTCCTGGGCACCCCCGCTGCTCCGAGCTGCTTCTCCTCACCCTGCACAGCCCACTGGCTCACTCCCACACCGTGTGCTGAGCACCTGCTGCGATTGTGGCCCTGCGGCCAGAGATGACCAGGACTCAGGCTCCCGCAGGGCGAGCAGTCCAGGTCTGGGGACAGGCACTTTTCTGGGAGGCCAAGATCTGAACTACAGTGAGGGGACATAAGGACAACTCCACCCAGCGGCCCGGGCGGGGCCGATGACGGGAAAGTTAGTGCAGCAGGAGCCGCAGAGCTTTCTCCTGTGAGAGGAGCTGGCCGTGTAGGAGGGGCTGCAGCAAGGGGCCCTGGGAGGGGACTCAGCCTGTACGAAGGTGCGGCTGCCTGAGGGGCTGAGGCCAGCCTGGGAGATCCAGCAGCGAAGGGAGGCTGGAGGCAACTGCTGGCAGCCTCTGAGGCCAAGGTGAGTGGCTGGAGGCCAGATTCCTTCCCTCCTTCACTCACTCATCAAACATCTCTGGAGCCCTTACTATGTGCCAGGCACAAGGAATGCAGCAGCAGGGCTGCGCCACTGCTTCCTGGAGCGGCTGGAACTTACAGCCTGGGGTGGGAACAGACAACCACCAAGATGAAGGCAAACACAACGTTCATCAGTGTTGGTACAGGACAGACGGCAGCAGAGCAGGACGGGGAGCTGGGCCAGGTGGCTGCCATCCTACACAGGTGGACAGGGGATGCAGTGGGGGGGAGGCACATCTGGGGAGCTGTCACCAGGCAGAAGGTGCAGCACGTGCAAAGGCCCTGGGGCAGGGAGGCCGGCCTGCTGGAGGGAGGGCTGGAAAAGCAGGCCCCATGCGAAGGGAGGGAGGTTCTGAGTGAGGAAGGGCTCTCCCTTCTCCACCAGTGACCTGCGTGACCTTCAGAGATACCAGCAGACCCTGGCGCTCCCAGCTCGCAGTCCTTCAGCGGCTCCCCAGTGCCCCAGGAAAGAGCCCAGGTCCTCCCGGGGCCTTGGTCTGCCTTTCCGCCTCACGCCACCCCACGGGCTCTCCCAACTGTGACTGAGCTGGGCCCCCGCTCCTCCAGGAACCACCCCCCCTGCCCAGCCACCTCCTGCCCAGCCTCAGTTCTGCCCCTCCCCAGAGAGACCTCTCCACTCTGAGACTTGGCCGGGTCTCTGTAATGGACCCTCAGAGCTCCCAGGCCAGGGTTTTGGTGGCGGAGCCAGGAAGTCCTCAGCCCTGGAAGAAGTGTTGGCGGAAGGCACCCTCCTCAAGCTGGGTCACTCTGTGTTCCTTCTGGAAAGAGGTCTGGGTGACCCTTCCATGGGTCCAGCGGGCAAGAGGGGAGGGGTCTGGCCCTGGGCTCCAAATGGCCAGGGCCAGGCACTGCCTGTGCCAGAGACAGAGCAGCTGGGCGCCACCGACGCTGAGGACTCCTGGGGGAGGGGCAGGAGAGCCCCCAGGGGGCCCTGCACAAGCCCACGGTCCTGCAGGGGCTGACTTTCAGTCCGCAGCCACCTCCAGTCAAAGCTGTGGGCTCCGGGCTGCACCACGGGGCCGAGACTGGGCCTGGCATGTGGGTGCTCTGAGCCATGGGCCGGCCCATCTGCTCCCCCAACCACCGTGTGGGTCCTCGGACTTCCTGCGGGCAAACTGAGACCCAGTTTGGGTGTGCCGCGCCCACCCCAGCCGGGAGCCACTCGCTCGAAGGCGGTTCTGCAAGCCAGTTGCCAGCTTTCCCGGCCCTCCCCTGCCCGCGCCCCCGGCGGCCCCTTACCAGCCAGACGACGAGCGAGTAGTGGCCGCGGGCAGCGGCGGCGTGCAGGGCGCTCATGCCGTCGAGGGCGCGCAGGTGTACGTCGGCGCCGCAGTCCTTCACCAGGAACTGGGCCAGGTGCAGGTGGCCCTCCTGGCAGGCCAGGTAGAGCGGGGAGGCGCCGCTGCGCGTCCGCCGGTTCACGCCGCTATGGGGGAGGGCGGGGTTCAGAGGGCGCTCGGCCCGGGGGTCGCGGGGAGCCGCTCCAGCCAAGGGCCCAGATCGGGGAGGGGCGTCCCGGCACCTGGCTGAGCTGTTGCGGCCACCCCGCTTCCCGGCTGAGGTGAGGGGCCCAGCCGGCCACCTGTAGCGTTGCACAGGTTGCGCACAGCGCAAGGGCACGGGGTCGGGGCGGGGGTGAGGTGGGCACGGGCCGCCGGAATCCAGCTTCCCCTCCCCCACCCCCCTCCCCATCAAGATGTGCGCGCCGCCAGGGGTTGGCCGGCAGAGGGCGCTTCTTAGGGGGTGACTAGCCCAGCAGGGCCTGCAGTGGACGGGTCAGGGAACCTCCAGAGCTGGGGGCCTGCTCTGTACAAGGGGCCAGTGATCAGGGCAGTAGCCCTTCTGTGGTGCCCAGCCCTAGCATCGGAATTCCAGGCCCCCATGTGGATGGACTGGGGCAGGGTCGTCAGATTTCCTGCATCCGGCTTTGCCTCTATGGTGCTGCAGGCCCAGGAGAGTTCTTAGTCCCCAGGGCAGCCCCTCCCCAAACCGGACCCACGCCCTGTTGACAAAGACTTCACCTCTAGGTCCTGTGGTCGGTGCCGGTGGGAATGTGGGCCCTGGGGCGGGGGACCTTCCCGTGTGCTTGTGTGTGCTTTAATGTGAAATCTTCCACTTTTCAAATGACAGAAGCTGCTTCTAAAACTGCCGGTCTAAGAGACACTCTGTGGCCGGCCGGGCCCGGGGCAGCTGGTGTGGACGCTCTGGGGAAGATCCGCAGAGGCGAGTCCCGAAGGCCTTTGCCGAGGGGTCGGGATGGGAAGGCCCAGGGACAGGAACACTGTTCCACAGCTGAGCTGTCCGGTCTCGTCCAGGAGCAACCGTGGGGTGGCCAGGACAGCCAGCCGGCCAACAAGAGGCCCGCAGAGGAGAAGGCGTGTGGTTACAGAGGCAGGCAGGTTTGGGGGACAAAGGCCAGGTCAGGTGTGGGGCGGACACGGAGTCCCACCCCCAGCCAGGGCAGTAGCCCTGAGAACAGACGGTGGGGGGCAGGCCACGTGCACGGCACCCTAGATGGCCCGTTGTGTGCCCAGGGTATCTTTTGTGGGGCGCAAGGGCCACAGCGGTGCCCACGATGGGGAAGGGGAGTCCCGCTGCCTGCTCCCCCGCCTCGCCATCCACCAACTCCAGGTGGTGGGACAGGGGTTCACAGTGTCAGGAACCGGACAGTGTGGAGGGAGAATTCAGGCCGACCTGAAGGGGCCCCCAAGTCCACTGCACAGCCTCTGCTCCCTTCGGGTGGCTTGAGGGGGCCACCTTCCCAGCCAGGGGAAGCCGGGCCCTGAGACGCCCCCAGGCAGGGCCGGGAGCTGCCTGAGCATATAGAGCGCCTCCTGCTCTGACTGCTGCAGCAGCTTCCTCGCCGTTCTCACTGCCCCCTCCACGCTCCGAGCCTCACCCCGAGCGCTCTCCGCCCGCGCCTTGGCCACAGACTTGCCCCTCCACACTCCCCTCCCCCAAGGCCCGCCTCCAAGGCGGCAGCCCCTCCTCCGCCGCCGCCTCGGTGCGGCCTCCCCAGCACCTGCACCCCCCGGACTGCCCAACAGGCGGCGCTGCGGCTCCTCACCTGCCGTGGGCGGCCGTCAGGAGCTTCAGGCAGGTCAGGTCCCCGCTGACGGCGGCGTGGTGCAGCGGCAAGGCTCCTTCCAGCGTCTCCAGCGTGGCTGCGTGGCCCTCTCGCAGCAGCCACTCCACCAGCACCGGGTGTCCGAAGCGGGCGGCCAGGTGCAGCGGGGAGACGCCCGAGGAGTCTCGGTCCTACGGAGGCACGGGCGGGGCGGTGAGCGGGCGGCGGGCCCGGACCCAGCCCTGCCCGGCAGCACCAGTGCGGCCAAGGCCAGCCGCCCGGCACCACAGCGCCCGGGACCCCGGCAGAGAGCTTCCGCCCCGCCCCTCCGTCCGGCGTGCTCCATCGCGGGGCGTGCGGGGGGAGGTCTCTGGGACTGAGAGGTCGGCGGCAGGGCCAGGATCAAGTCCAGGCCTTCTGGGTCCAAGTGCATCCGAGCTCCCTCCCCTTCTCTGCTCGCAGTCAGAGCGGCTTCCGCTCGCCCAGCTGCGCCCGCGCCGGCCGGTGGCCTGCCCCGTGTCCAGGGCTGCGGCGTCTCTGGGCCTCTGCCCCATCCCCACTGAGCGCCCACCCGCCGGCCCCCGAGTCCTCTTGCCGGGGACCCTATCCACCGTGGGCCTCTGGCAGACCTGGGCGTTCTCCCAGGCACAGAGGTGGCCCCGCTCCCGCCCCCGGGGTTGTGCGAAGAGCCGCTGAGGATGAGGACGGTGGCCTGGAGGCTGTTGGGACGCTTAGGCTGTGACCGCTGAGTCCTCCCCGTCCCGGACCGAGCGGGTCACGGTGATGCCCACCCCCCGACTCCGGCCTCTGGGAGGACGTCCTTACACCGTCAGAGCTGGCTCACCGACCTCCCGTGGTCCTTCACCCCCACACGGAGCACCCACCGGGCCGGCAGGAGAAGGGAGAGGCGGGCCCTGAGACTCTTCTCTTCACATCAAGGTTCTCGTCCCACTGCCCCCCACAGCTGCGCCTGTGCTGTCACCCACCGGGGCCCCCGGCCGTCCAGGCCGGTGCCCACAGCTCCCGAGCCCGAGTGCCCACCTTGCTTCTCTTCGTAAGGACCCTTTTCTAGACCCTTCGGAAACAGGCCCACGGATCAGGCCTGATAAGGGCTCCGTGAGATCGCCACTGGCAAGGCCAGGTGCCCCTGGGTGGGACGTGGGGAGGAAGAACAAGGATGGCCACTCTGTGCTGGGCGCTGGGGGACGCGAGGGGGTTTAGGAGGTGCCCACTTTGGGGGCGGAGGGACGTTGGGCAGAGACAGACGCCATTGACTGTGCCGTGGGGCCCGCGTGGTGACTCCCCGAGAGGAACAGCCCAGGGCCGAGGTGCCCAGGGGAGGCCGAGGGCTCCGGATCCAGCTCTTGGCTCACGCCTCCCTCCATCCCCATGGACACGGGTCCCCCCGCGGCCACCGTGCCCGCTCGGCTCACCTGCAGACCGCAGCCCCCTTCGCGCACCAGCCAGCACATTTCGGCCAGGCTACCGGTGGCGGCGGCGTCATGCACCGGTGTGGCCCCGTTATGGGCCCGCTGGTTGCCGGGTAGCTGGGCCCGCTGAACCAGGAACTTGACGCAGGCCAGGTGGCCGGCCCGGGTGGCGTGGTGCACCAGGCCAGCCCCCAGGGCGTCGGTGACCCCCGGGCCCAGGGCACCCGCCTCCAGCAGCCGCTCCAGGGTGGCCAGGTCCCCATCCTTGGCGGCCGCGAGCGCCCGCTGCTCCTCCATCCACCCGGCCGGCTCTCCTCGACTCACGCACAGGCCTGGGCTTCCTGTTTCAGGCGTGGACGCAGCTCCCGGCTCCGGTTACCTGATAAGCGGCGCACAGGGCAGATGGGAGGCGGCAGGGGGGTGGGGGGACAGGCCTTGGGGACCGGGCCTCCGCAGCCCAGCCCCAGCCGCTCCCGCGGCGCCCGGAGCTGCGGTGGGCAGAGGGCGCGGGGGAAGGGCCCACACCGGGTTTGGGTTGGGGGTGGGCGCTGGCCCAGGGGGCACTGCCCTGTGCTGGCCCACGACTCCTCCTCCCGTGGAGCGAGGGCTGGGATGGACTTCCCGCGTCGAGCAGGTGTTCACAGTGGCAGTGTCCTTTCCAGAAAGCGGTAGGCAGCTGCCCTGAGGGCTGTGCTGGGCCATGGGAGGCCACCTGGGAGACCCTTCTCACAGGAGGGCAGACCCATCCAAGTGGAGCCCTTTCTGGGGACCTTAAGTGTTTGGGACATGTTGTCACCCACCGGGAGCTGGGGGCCTTCCTGGCCCCTGAGAAATCTATGCTGGATCCTGGCCTCAGTTGGCCTTGGAGGCTCCGTGAACCTCTGGACAGCAGCTGCTCCCCAGGGCCGGTGACGGGCTCAGGGCCCTGACCGAGAGTCTCTGGCGCTGCAGCTAAAGGTCCCGAGTGCATTTTTCAGAGCTGCCAAGCATCTTTTTCCAGACTGTTCTCTTCCGTGGGGCTGGACACCCATAGTTCTTTGCTGGGGGAATCGGGACACCACAGCCTCTGCCTGGCGGAAGCAGGATGCTGCATGTTAGGGACCTACTTTCTAGAGCTCCCAGAGACACAGTCGCAAGCCGAGTTCCTGAAGCTACAGGGTGATTATGCAGTGAGCAGTGGGTCTGACCCCACCCCACTGCCGGCACAGACACACTGTGCCCCCAAGAAGAACCCACTAGAAGAACCACAAAATGTCCAAAACAAGCACTGGAAGCTTTTATTAGTTCATCTAATTTCTGACGGTTGTTTCCTCAGAGCCATCACGAAGTTCCTTGCACCTTTCAACCGCACATTACAAGTGTTATTCAATTAAAAAAACCCACTCCTATGTAAATGTCTCCATAGACACGACATTTGATGTGAATCAGACACCACAATGCCACTGTGAAGATCAAAGAATCCTCCCGCAAATACAACTGAGATGGGAGCTGAGCGAGGGATGAACGATTTTCCGCCTTGGGAATGAGCCAGCATCACGCAGGCGCTGCCGCCCATGACTCTGACGGCTGAGCTGAAACCCTGAGCAAATGATCGAATGGAAGGGATGGGAGGGGCCTGCGGACTGGGAGAGAGGGCGCCCAGTGGTCGATGGCCCGAGTGACCAGCAAGTGATCAGGAGGATGGGCGGGCCTGGAAGCGGGGGGACGCCCAGCGGGGAGGGGCCTGACCACAGGGGCCCCCACCCTCTGGAAAGGGCTTGAGAAGGGCCATGAGGGTGAGGAGGGACCAACCTCTCAGGCAACAGGTGCACAGAGGCCAGGACAGCAGCCAAAAACCAGGTCTCCTATTTCCATAGAGCAGCTGACAATCAATTATAAATACTAGCATTTTACCTTTCGGATAAAAATGCCACCTTCCAGGAAGGGCGTGCTTACAACAAGCTCGCCCCGCTTCCCAGAGGGGAGGGTGGACGCGGCTAAAGAGTTTCTAATCCAACTGGTGCCACTGGGCAGCAGTGACAGGGACGGTCCCACGAGGGCATCTTGTCCTGGGCCCCTCAGCACCGGTGGCGTCTGTGGGCCCAGCAGACCCACTCCCTCACTGACCAAGGGACGGGAGGGAGCCCGGAGCCCACACGCTCTGGGACAAGAGGAAGACTCCTTCTGGCACCGCCCTGGGCACTAGGCCTGGCCCTCCAGCCGGGCCACCGCCTGCTTCAGGTCCTGCACGACGAGGTCCACTTCGGCCCGGGTGGTGCCGCGGCCCACGCTGAGCCGGATGGCATTCCTGGCCAGGTCCAAGGGGACGCCGCAGCTCAGCAGCACCGGGGATGGCCTGTGGGGCGGGGAGACGGGCCAGCCGTCAGGACACGGGCTCTCCCGGGCTGCCGCGTGTCCTTGGCCAGCTCCCCACTGGCCACGCACACTCTTTGGCCCACTGTCACCAAGGGCCGGCTCAAAGCCTCCCTGCTCTCCAGCCGGGCCTGCCCTGGCACAGGCCCCGACCCCGGGAGCACAGAGGCGGCCGTTGGCCCCTGCACCCGAGAGCCGGAGCCCGGGGTACTGTGGCAACTCCCGTCTCCAAGGAGCTAGCGGGCTCGGTTCCTGGAGGGGACACTGAGCCACACGCGAGGCAGAGGGACGGCCTCCTGCAGACCCTGGAGGCTGCGGCCCGCCCAAGTCAGTGCTGAGTTTGGTCCCGGTGCCCTGGCCTCGAAGAGAGGCCTGTTGCTCATCACGACCACAGCTCCGCTCTCTCCAGAGCCCAGGTGGCCGCATCCAGCTCTACTCCCACCTGCAGGGCCCCCCAAGAAACCGAACCCCCTTCTCTTCCTCCAGCAGGGCTGCTTCCGATGCCCAGGCCCGAGGCTCCACCCTCCCCTCCCGCTTCCGCCCGCTCCTGGCAGGGGGCGTGATCTGAACCCAAATCTGGTCACAGCTCCCAGTTTTCTCGAGGCTGAAGTGGGCGCCCGCAGCCCGGCCCTGCTGCACCAGCCCGCCCCTCCTCCCTGCTCCCCACCTCACGCGGAGCCCTGCTGCCCGTCTCCTGGTCCAGCCCGAGGCCCCTGAAGGCTGCAGCTCCCACTCGCTCCTCCCGAGGGCCTGCGCCGTCTGGTCACTGTCCACGCCCCTGCTAGGCTGCAGAGCTGCCCAAACCTAGAGCCCCGATGCGCCCTGGATGCCGCGGCCAAGTACGTGGAGAGCACTCACCGGTCTCCATGGTCCGAGTGGCACGCAGCCCCCAGGCTGGCCAGCAGCGTCCTGCACTGGGCCAGCACCAAGCGGCCTAGGAGACAGAGCACAGGGCCCCTGAGGTGGAGTCCAGGCGGGGGCCGCCTCTCTTCCCTGCTGCAAGTTTGGACGCTCCCTCCCTCGTACCACCTGACGGAATCCCAGGGCACAGGTCCCTCTGACGGCAGGTGAGAGAAACCACAGCAGGTCCCAGAGGAAGCGCTTCCTCTGCCCCTTGGCTGCAGAAAAGCAGACACTCTTTGGCCTCATAAGACTGGCCTTGAGAATGTGGTACCATCAGCTGCCTGGCAGGACTCGCAGAATCCTGACGAGCTGCCTTACCGAATAACATGCTGTCCTGGTAATAATGTCTAACTTGACGTCTCTGTTTTCTAAAGGGAGAGACACTGGGAGCTTGTCTGTGTTAAGCTAGAAGGCACTTCCCTCTTCCTTCACGGGCACAGAGATTTAAAAAAATACAATGATGGGAATTCCCTGGCGGTCCAGTGGGTACGACTCTGCCCTTACTGCCGAGGACCCGGGTTCGATCCCTGGTCGGGGAACTAAAAATCCCACAAGCCACGTGGCACAGCCAAAAAAACCCCAAAAACATAAACAAACAAAAAAAAAACCCAACACCGATGACTGCGATTTAATTAAAACGAACAGCCTGTCTCATTTAAATTAACACAGGTCATCACAGAATATAAAGTCTGCCCCCAGAAGAAGCGGGGAAGACACTAGAGGGAGGAACTTCCCTTCCCACAGCGGGGAGACCTGGAGAGTTAGCCGTGTGCTTCCTTCCCAACGAGGATGCACTCCAGACCCGGTGACGGCCGCCCCAGGGTTTCTTCGTGGTCCAAACACGCTGCCCCGTTTCTCAGAGTGACCAGGAGGCAACGACCTCTTCTTCTAAGAGGTGAAAACTGCCCTTCAGGTCGGCTCTCCCGTGCTCTCGGGGCCACCGTAATCTCCTCCCAGACAAACAGGATGCTCTACACCCAGGACTCAAGCCTCAGGGACTCCGGGCAGCCAAGTTCTAAGCGTCTGGGATACAAGTCGCCCTAAGACTAATCCTAACCCGAACCCTAACTTTTCCAGCTGGGAGGCAGAGATCGCGGGAACTAATGAAGCCCACAGATCTGCACTTCAGCCTGACTCTGGGCCAGTTTTCACTTGGTTGCCTCTACTTTCCTGACCCTCATAAAATGTTTTGTAAAAATTGCAGACAAAGATGGACCAACTAGCCTAAAATTCAGTTCACTTTATCTCCATCCCTCACATCTTTGGGGCGGGGCTAGGACCCTGTGAGAGCTGAGCGCCGCTGTGCTGTGTCCAGAGAGAGCCTTAGCACCTGGAGCAGGTCAGCAGCTGTGCCCAGAGCCCCACCACCACAGGACAGTGCCTGGTGGGGTGACCCTGCCCTCGGCCAGTGCCCATGCCTCCCCACGGCTCAAGCTGTGCCCAGCCCAGCCCAGCCCCCAGCCAGGGAGAGCTGGGGGCAGTCGTCACCTTGCAGCCGGGGTCCCTGGATGGAGAAGTTACAGGTGTTGGGGAGTCGCTCAGTGCCTGGAAACTGGCTGTTCAGATGGACCCTCTCACCAAACTCGGCCTGGAAAATGAACAGAATATGTGCAGTAACATCTTCGAAGCCCCCTCCCCCCAACTGCTTGAACTTCAGACTTTCTGGAAAACAAAACCTCACTCTTGGGAATTCCCTGGCAGTCCGGTGGTTAGGGCTCTGCACTCTCACTGCTGAGGGCCTGGGTCCAATCCCTGGTTGGGGAACTAAGATCTCAGAAGCCACACGGTGTGGCAGGAGAAAAAAAAACCTCACCCTCAACACACAGAATGATTATCTTACTGATAAGCATCTACTGATAATAGTCAGGGAGACTGACTATGGAGAGCAAAGTTAACTGGGAGAAGAAACTTCTGAATACATTTGGATCGTCTTCACACAACCCTGAGATATTCCGTCTCTGGCATTTCTGTCACGTGTCTGTGAGAACGTCGCCTGGTCTGGAGCCCGCCTTGGGGGGTCTCGGCCCGCTGTCCCCAGAGCCCCGGGCCACGGGCGCTCACCACCAGCCTCTCCTCCAGGTAGTCGCGCACAGCCTGCATGTGGGCTTCATAGGATTCGCACTTCTCTGCCACCAGCTCAGCCGCCTAGGGACACAGGAGGGCCCCTCAGTTACGGTGAAACAAGGGGAGCAAGACAGCTTTAAGCAGCAGAGGTGATTCTCCCCGAAGGCAGACCGGTGACACGGCCTCAAACTGCTCACTCTCTGGAACCTCACGGATACACAGTACGCGCCGACCGCGTGACCGGGGCCGGGATAAGTGCCGAGTACCCTTCACTTGTTAACAGGAATTCACTTTTTCGGGCTTCCGGATACCCCAGGCGCTGCAGGGTCCCTAGCCGGTGACCAAAGGCAATCCCAGTCCTGAAGGCACGTCCATCCCAGGGACAGACACACCAGGGAAGAGGTGACCACGGCAGACCGGCGGGTGGGCGCCGTGACGGGAACTCGGGGCAGCGGGGAAGGGCATTCCAGGTAAAGGCCCTGCAGGGGGAAAGGCGAGCGCTCCTGAAACAGAGTGAGCGAGGGGGACAGCGCCCCAGAGGCCCCAGGACAGGCGGGATCTGAGCCTAAACACAAGGCAGACGCACGTGGATTTTGAGGAAGGGGTGGGCTGCTCTGATTTGTGTGTTAGAACTGGATGCTACGTGGAGAGTGGATGAGGCATCCACACACAAGACGGGGATGATCCGGCCTGGAGTTGGTACAAGAGGCAGGTCCTGGACCTCTCGTGGAGACTGAACAGACAGGCCCGGCTGCTGCGTCAGGTGCGGGGGACGGGACAGGGCAGATCAAGGGCACCTCCTAGATTTCTCAGCTGAGAGCCTGGGTGGCAGGAGGCACCACGGGGAGAGACGCCAACGATGCAGGAGAGAGAGCAGGACACATCGTGGGCTCAGAGGACACGTTGAGGAAGCAGGTGGGACGTGGGCCTCCCAGCAGGTCAGGACCTGCCCTGAGACGTCAAGTCCAAGACCGGAGCACAGGCTGGCATCAGAGCCACGGGACAGGGTGAGCACAGCGAGAGAGAGAGGAGGCACCCAGGATGCTGATGGGTGAAGAGGCAGAGAAGGAACCTCTAGGGGGAGAAGCGGTCCCACAGCTGCAGGAGGTCACAGGGCGAAATGGGGACCTCCTCGACCAGCTTCTGGGGAGCAGAGCAGGTGTCAGGAGAAGGGTAGGGGGTGAGAGTGCGTGCGGGCTGCTCTGTGGGGCGGAGGACCCGGGAAGAAGCTGGAGCAGTGAGGACCATGGGAGGCCGGTTTTAAAGGCTGGGGGAGGAACACCCTGGCAGAGGACTGTGAGGGTGCAGGGCAGGGGGTGGCCGCAGGGGGGCGCCTTTCTTCAGCCGGCACACGGAGAAGGGGTGGAAGGCAGCATAGAGGCCTTGACTCGCCCCAGGGGGGCCAGGACACACCTCCCAGGGGAGAGGGGGGGCGTGTCCCGAGCCAGACCACACCGAGGAGGGCCAGGCTGAGCAAGGGGAGGGGGCGACAATGGTGTGCCACCCCTCCAGTGACAGCAGGGTCAGAGGGCCCGGGCACAGGTGCAAGCCAGGAGCGAGGAAAGGGTCACGGCTGCAGAAGGGAGCGGAGGGGCCTGCTGCTGCGCCGCCATCTAATCCTCATCACGAAGATCTTGAAGAAGCTGCCCCTCTGTCACCGTCTCGGGGGGCGGGGGGTAACTGGACCCAGGGGAGGAGCAAACCTGTGGTGATGACGTCATTGCTTTTAATATTAGAAGAGACTTGAGAAAAGATGCTTCCCTTTTAAACGCTAAGCGCATGAAACCCACTCCACATTTCTCAAACAGCACATCTCCAGGTTGATAAACACCATTCAAGGTTCCTCTTATGTTGGTCTGTGTCTTGGGATCATGAACGTGATCTCTCCTAAAGCCAGGAGACCTATTAAAGCTGCTGGGAAACTGATGTGAGATCGCAGAAATATGCGCTCTGGCCTCCGCCCTGGACCGGGCACGGAGCTCCTGAGACCCTTGGGATTTCCTAAGCAGGAGGAGCAGCCTTTATTCTAATATTCTGGCTTGGGCTCTGCTTCCTGCTGCCAAGCTCCTAAATCCCTTGGAACTTCCTGGGTGACAGTGTCTTTTGCCCTAATGAGGCGACCCCGGGTGGGCTCCTGGATAGGGGCTGGTCACCGAGTCCTGATTAGAAGCCTGGAATTTTTGTAGAGATGGGAAAGGGGCTGGAAACGGAGTTGATGACTGATCAGAGCCTCCATAGAAACCTCAACAGTGTGGGTTCAGAGAGCTTCCAGGTTGCTGATCACAGAGGTGCTAGGAGGCTGGTGCCTGGAGAGGGCATGGAAGCCCCTTCCCACATCCCCTGCCCTACACTTCTCTTCCTTCTGGAGGTTCACCTGTACCCTTTATCATATCCTTTCATAATAAACCAGTACTCTAGTTTCTCTGCGTTCTGTGAGCTGTTCTAGAAAATACACTTGAACTCAAGGAGGGGCCATGGGAACCTCTGATTCACAGCTGGTTGGTCAGTAGTGCGGATGGCAGTTGGCATCTGAAGTTGTGGGTGCCCACAACTGAGCCCTTAGTCTGTGGGCTCTGACAGTAACTCTGGGTAGACAGTGTCAGAATTGAATTGTAGGAAACTCAGCTGGTGCCACAGAATTGCTGGGTGGGGACCCCCAACCCCGCACATCCGGTGTCAGAAGTGTGGTGAGTGTGGCAGTGGTGTGAGAGTGAGGCGGAAACACAGGAGGAAGACATCGATGGACAACACACGGCTTCAGCTGTCCGAGGTCACCAAGGCTTACCTTCCCAAGGCCGGCAATCATCGGGGTGTTCTCTGTCCTGTAAGAAACAAAGGATTCAATCCTATTTCCATGCAAAGCGATTAACAGACATCCCTGGAAGGAATTCTGTCTATCTGAAAGTCAGGTGTTCAAATAAAGTCACACCAACATCTTTCCTAAACAAGGGCAGCTGCCAGTCCCCAAACCCTCGTCATCGCCCAGGGACAGTAGACGTGGCCCACTGTGGGCAACATACAGTGGGCATCCACGTGACAATTCTACCTGGACCCGCCTCCTACCCAGGAGAAAGCCCTCCTCCAACTGCAGGCCCCAGAGCCCCCCTCTTTGGTCTCCCTGCCAAACCAGGTGAGGGTCTGAGGAACTCACTCCCCACTCCGTTCCCTTCAGCTGACATTTCAGCTGAAGCCTCTCAACTGTAATATAGGATGAATCTTTTGTTACTACAGACTTGGGGCGTAGTGTGTGTGTTCAGGGGGGCTGTGCAGGAGGGGACAGGAACACCCCCAAAGACCAGTGGTTCCCATACACTGATGTAACAAACTGAAAAACTACCCTTCGGGTTTCCCTGGTGGCGCAGTGGCTGAGAGTCCGCCTGCCGATGCAGGGGACACGGGTTTGTGCCCCGGTCCGGGAAGATCCCACATGCCGCTGAGCAGCTGGGCCCGTGAGCCATGGCCGCTGAGCCTGCGCGTCCGGAGCCTGTGCTCCGCAACGGGAGAGGCCCCAACAGTGAGAGGCCCGTGTACCGCCAAAAAAAAAAAAAAAAAAAAAAGAATGTGTATTTTGCTGTTGTTGGGTGGAGTGTTCCAAACAGGTTGATTAGATCCTGTTGGTTGATGGGTGTTATTGCGTTCTTCAACACCTTAGCCAATTTTTGTCTAGTTGTTCTATCCATTGTTGAGGGAAGGGTGTTGAAGTCTCCATCTATAATTGTGGATCTGTCTATTTTTCCTTTCAGTTTAGTTTGGTTTTTTTATTCCTCACATACTTTTCAGCTCTACTGTTCAGTGCATCCACATTAGGATTGCTATGTCTTCTTGGTGGACTGATTCTTTTATCATTATATAATTCCCCCTGCCTCCCCCATCCCCGGTAATTTTCTATTTTCTTTGCTCTGGAGTCTCCTTTATCTCATGTTATATAGCCATTCCTGCTTTCCTTAGATTAATGTTAGTGTGATACACTTTTTTCCAACCTTTACTTTTAACTTGCCTCTTGCTATATTTGAAGCAAGTTTCTTATAAACTGCATATAGTTGGATCAGTTTTTTAAATTTTTATTCTGCCAATCTCTGCCTTTTAATTGGTATATTTATACCATTTACATTTAATGTAATTGTTGATGTTCGGGCTTAAGTCTTCCATTTTATTTTTTCTCTGTTTTCTTTTTCCTACCTTTCTGTGGGTTACTTAAACAGTTTTCAGAAGTTCAAGTGAAGAACAGGAACCTTACCTCCTTTTACATCCCTTTACCCTCCCCCATTCATAATATAATTATCTTAAACATTTCTTCCACATACATTTGGAAACACATCAGACAGTGCTATGATTTTTGCTTAGGCCATCAAACATAATTTAGAAAACTGAAGAGAAGGAAAGTCTATTTTATTTACTGTTTTTTTTTTGTTGTTGTTGTTGTTTTTGTGGTACGCAGGCCTCTCACTGTTGTGGCCTCTCCCGTTGCGGAGTACAGGCTCCGGACGCGCAGGCTCAATGGCCATGGCTCACGGGCCCAGCCGCTCCGCGGCATATGGGATCTTCCCGGACCAGGGCACGAACCCGCGTACCCTGCATCGGCAGGCGGACTCTCAACCACTGCGCCACCAGGGAAGCCCCCTATTTACCCATATTTTTGTTTACCATGCTCCTTCTCTCTGATGTTCCAAGGTTCCTTCTTTTACTGTTTCCTTTCTGTGTAAAGAACTTCTTTAGTCATTTTTAGCATAGGTTTTCTGGTGACAAATTCTGTTAGTTTTTTCTTTCATCTGAGAATGTCTTGATTTCCTCTTCGTTCCTGAAGGATATTTCTGCTGTGTTTTTAATTTGGTTTGACAGTTCTTTTCTTTGAGCACTTGAAAATTTTTGCATACTTTCTCTGGCCTCCATGGCTTCAGAAGAGTAATCTACTGTCATTCAAATTATTTTTTTCCTATAGATAAGGTGTTATTTATTCTTTCCTCTGGCTGCTTTCAAGATTTTTCTTTGTCTTTCTTTTATGGAAGTTTACTATTTATGTCTTAGGGTAGATTTCTTTTGGTTTATCCTGTTTGGGTTTTGTTCAGCTTCTTGAATCTGTGGGTTTATGTCTCTTGCCAAATTTGGGACATTTTCAGCCATTATTTCTTCAAGTTCTTTTTCATCCCACCCTCTTTCTCCTGTCCCTCCAGGACCTCAACGAAATGAATGTTAGATCTTTTGCTATAGTCCCACAGGTCCCCAGAGGCTCTGTTCAATCTTCTTCCAGTCCACTTCCTGTCTGTTTTTTATATTGGTTACTTCTATTGTTCTTTCAGTTCACTCTTTCCTCTGTTGCCCCATTCTGCTGGTGAGCCTGTCCACTGAGCTTTTCACTTTGGCTGCTGTAGTTTTTAGTTCTAAAATTTCTGTTTGGTTCTTCTCTACATCTTCTTCTTCTTTGCTGACATCTTCTATTTCTTCTGTTTCGAGGGTGTTCATAATTGCTCATTAAAGCATTTTTATTGTGTTTGCCTTAAAATCTCTTATCAGATAATTCTAACATCTTTGTCATCTCAGTGTTGGCATCTCTTGATCGTCTTTTTTCTTTGATTTAAGATCTTTCTGGTTCTCAGTATGATGAGCGATTTTCAGTTGAAACCTGGACAGCCCTATGTCATTATGAATCTGGATGCTTCTTAACCCTTCCGTATTAGCTGTCTTTTTTTGACCTTCCTCTGGCAGGAGGAGTGTGCCAACTGACTACTGCCAAGCGGGGGCAGACGTCCAGGTTCCCTCCTCGGCCCGTGTCAACATCCAAGAGGAGAACGCACCTTGTTAGTGATGGGTATCGGTGGAAGCCCAGGGTGCCCACGTGGTCTCCACTGACACCTTGGTGGGGTGCATGACTGTGGTGGGGCAAAAGTCCTGGCTCTTCACTAGGCCCTGTCTGACACAGGTGGGGTGTGGGGCTCTTGTCACAGCCTGTGTGGGTGAAGTCTGGGCTCCCTACTCTCCTTTGTGGCACAGGTGGGGGTAGCAGCAGTTTACCATGGTGACCGGCTGGAGAAGAGCAGGTATTGTCTAAAAGTTCTCTGTATTGCTAGGCTCTCCTTTCCCTGGTCCACTGGCTGGAGAGAGAGGGCTTTCTTGGGCATTTTTCATCAGCCCTTATTGGTGTTTTTGAGTTGTGGGCTTCTTCTGCTCCAATTCTGGAATAAAGGAAGCAAGAGAAACCCTAGGGGACTCACCACATGTTGTCTGTTTCTTCCTCTTGTTATCAAGTTTCTGACAACACGTGTGGTGCTGGTGCCACCTCATTCCCTGGTTAAAACACCCCTGCAGGTCACAGGGACACAGGCGCTTTCAGAGAGGAAACCAGGTGCTCACCCCGCAGTCAAGAGAAGGGCAGCACATCTCAGCCGGGGGGCTGGGCCAAAATAACAAAAGGAACTGGATGCTTTGAAGCAGCTGAAAGAGACTTCCTTCATCTGCTTTGAATCATCCCCAACGAGACTGCAGATCTGTGAGTCCCAAGTGTAGAACCGGCCAGTGGAGCCACGTCTGACTCAGTGGAGATGACAGCGCTGTGCTATCACCGTGCTTCCAAGAGACGGGAGAGCCACTGCCCTACATACAGACAACACAGCCAGCGGCCCAGACACCTCGTTAAACTTCTACCTTACCCTGGCCTGAAATTCCGTTCTTGTCCACCTCCAAACAGCATAGGGTACAGAGGGGTGAGTTCACCGAGCCCTCGGACATAAAGTGCTCCAATCCTGGGGCCATAGAACTGAAAGAAAAGTCAGTCATTTATTCAACAAGAACCTTCTGGGGACCTTTTCCATATATGTATTGAGAGGCCCACAGAGATACTCTATGACGTCCAGGCCCGCCTCCTCCGGTCCCGCAGGTGGCCACCCATCCCCACTGCAGACACGCGGGGGTCACAGAAGCCTTTGGGTGGGGGCAGGTGCTGGACTCTGGCCCCCAGCTCGGGGGCAGCAGAGCACCTGCACGGCGCGTGGGAGACTCTGTGAAGGAGAGGGGCTGGAGAGAGAGATGGCCAAGGGCTGTCCTGCAGATGACTCCATGCTCTCAAATCCACATTAGCTAGAAATCTCAAGGGCCCCCATGTCAGGCCAGCACCTCACTCCCTTGGGAACCAGCTGAGGGGAAATTACTAAAAATAATCCAGCTTCTAGTCAGCTGCTGGAAAGATGAGCAAAAGCTTCAGAAGGGTCTTCACTGTTAACTATTTCCCCAGCACACCCTAGAGATGAGGGCTGTGAAAACCACAACCTCACACTCAGAGCCACAGTTTAAGTCAAGTTAGAGAAGCCATCATTCTTGAACCCTGCATCTTCCGTCCCTGGGTGTGGGGGTGAGTGGGGTGAGGAGGGGTCTGCACACACTCTCCGGGCTGCAGAGCTCACTCACTCCCAGGCTAAACCCACCTGTGACCTCCACTCCCCCCATCCTTTCCCCGACCCTGCCTCTCCCCCTCCCATTCCCCCCTCCCCCGAAGGCCTTGCCTGGCCTCCCCTCCTGCCCCCTATGAGCTGCCCTGTCCAGCATTCCCGGTGGGCACTCAGCCCTCAGCATCCTAGCTCTGCCGGGCTCTCCTCTGAGCTGCCGAGGGCGGGGCCGCGGTCTGCCCATCACCATGACCCAGGGCCTCGCTCGGCATGTGCGCCGGGTGCACCGGTGACGGAGGATGAGCGGGGCCGCGGGCTCTGCTTGCAGGTGAGCCTCCCGGGCATCGAGGCGTCTCCCCGGCAGGAGGGCAGGAAGGCGGATGGACGCACCTTGTGGCCCACGACGGTCAGGAAGTCCACGCCCAGGTCCCGCACGTCCACGCGCCGCTTCCCCAAGGCCTGGGCGGCGTCCGTGTGCACGAGCACCCCCGGCAGCCCGCCCGCCGCCCGCTGCTGGTTCAGGGCTCGGACTCGCCGGCTGATCTCAGGCACCGGCTGGAGAGGGAGAAACACACGGCTGAGTGTGTTGATTTGACGAAGACGGAATGAGAGAAATGAGGAGTTGTTAATGAGGATGCACCAAAAGGTTCCCGGATTGAAGAGCAGGGGAAAGAAGAGGCGGGGCTGGGAAGCCGGGGTCCGCGCTCCATCTTCCTAAGAGGGGCCGCGACTCACCATGATGACGCCTGTCTCGTTATTGGCCAGCATGATGGTCACGAGGCACGTGGCCGGGCGGACGGCCGCCAGGATGTCCTCAGCCTCCACCTGCCCATTCACCTTGGACACGGGGACAAAGGTGACCTCTGAGGAATAAGACACAAGCATGAGGTCAAACCCACAAAGTATCCTTTCTGGAACGTTTACTTAGACACAGTGAAAAAAGCAGTTTATCATAAAGGTTCAGAAAACTATGAAGAAGGAATATGAGCCCCTTTATCGCCCCGCCCACAGACAACTGGCTTGAAGGCTTCGTCAATGAACTTCAGTTGGGGGGCTGTCTGGGGACACCCTGTTCCGCCTCTAAGGGACCCGCAAGCAGCTGAGACACCCTCAGTCCATGGGAGCATCTTGAGGTGCTAAGTACTTAACCTTCCCTCACTCGGCACTGACCCAGCCTTTGTTAAGCACCTACCGTGTGCCAGGCACCTAGAATCCTACTACTGCAGATGGAAAACAACGAGACGTGACCAAATCGAGGTTTTGGGTTCAAAATGGTGAAGACAAACACACCCACTTTCCCCGCAAGGTCCCATGGAAACGAGAGAACGGATATATTTCTCAATAAGGGCGACCACCTGTGGACAAGGAATTTTGAGCAATGCCCAGAATACAGAAAGATGATGTCATTAGACTAACAGCATCAGGGAGAACCCACCCAGGACACTGATAGGCGAGAACTGACTCCACAGAAAGTAGGAAAGGATCCAGAGGCCACCCACGTTCAGGGTGCACTTGTGGAGAGCAGGGTGGGGGCCGACTGCCGAGGCAGGCAGGGGACCAGGTTCCGACGGACGAGGACCCCGCCTCATACCCAGCAAGTGGGTGGCAGCAGCGCTGGCCTCGACAGCAGGCGGGCTCCGGGGTGGGCGGGCGGTGCGGGGCAGCAAGAGAAGGGCGGAGCTGGTACATCCACTACGGGACTCAAACGGGAGCAAAGGAAAGGCAGCTCCGGCCAGGACTTCTGTCTTTTTATTAAGTCTATGAGCACCTGCTCAACATCATCAGCCCTCAGGGAGACGCAGATCAAAACCCCCATGAGCTCTCACTTCACACCCGCTAGGACGGCTGTTACGGAAAACACAGACACTAACACACGTTGGCGAGGACACATGGAGAAACTGGAGCCCCAGGCACTGCTGGTGGGAATGGAAAACGGTGCAGCTACTGCGGGATACAGAGGTTAGGGTTAAACAAGATACTGCGAAAGGTGAAACAGAGTTACCACATGACACAGCAACTCCACTCCTGGGTATATACTCAGGAGAAACAAAAACATTTGTCCACACACAGACTTCTACACACATGCTCACAATGGCGTTATTCGTAGCATCAAATGTCCATCAACTGTTCATCAACTGACGAATGGATAAAATGTGAATATTATTCACCCATGAAAAGGAATGGAATACTGACACAGGCCACAACGCGGATGAACCCTGAAGACATGATGCTAAGGGAAAGAGGCCAATTACACAAGACCACATATCATGTGCCTCCATTCATATGAAAGTCCAGAATGGGGGAATCTCCAGAGACAGAATGTATTAGTGGTTGCCCAGGGTTGAGGGAAACAGAGTTACAGTTAACAGATGAGAGGTTCTTTTGAGGGTCAGGACATGCTCTATAATCGACTGTGGGGATGGTTGCACAACTCCGTGAATTCACTAAAAACTACTGAATCGTACACTTCAAACAGGTGAAGAGTATCATACGTGAGTTCCATCTACATAAAGCTGACATATATAGTAAAAAACAACAACAGCAACAATTGGACAGCGTGGAGGTGGAGGGGTGTGAGACAGTTGAGGTCAAGTCCCCGTTTTATACCAGGGAGTCAACAAATAGATGCTTGAGTTAATAAACTAAGAAATGGAGATTATGTGTGTAAGTTATTAAGTATTAACGTGGAAGTAATTAAAGTGATAAATGCCACAACCACGAGAAAACCTGAAGGCAGACTTGAGGGGCGGCTGCCTCTGAGGAGCCGGACTGGGGGCGGCGGGGAAGAGCCTCCACTTTACAGCAATGCTTGAAGCCCTTCTGTGATCTTTAGGTGCATGTCTATTCTTTGTAAAAACTTGTACAATTTTAAACAAGAGGCAAAATGTAACAGCAACCAATAACAATGTATTAAGTTGCCCTTCCCTGTACCTGAGACACAGAAAAAAAGGCACCAGGGATTAAAAGGAAGGACAGTTTAAACAAGAAAGTTGGACCTGACTGTTTTTTAGTTAGAGTGGTGCATAAAGAGAAAACCTTTCCAGTGGTCAAAGGGGAAACGTGGTAGTAACAAGGCTCACAGTCAAACCGAGCAGTTCTGGCACGCTCCTTTATCTTTTTTTTTTTTTTGCGGTACGCGGGCCTCTCACTGTTGTGGCCTCTCCCGTTGCGGAGCACAGGCTCCGGACGCGCAGGCTCAGCAGCCATGGCTCACGGGCCCAGCCGCTCCGCGGCATGTGGGATCTTCCCGGACCGGGTCACAAACCCGCGTACCCTGCATCGGCAGGCGGACTCTCAACCACTGCGCCACCAGGGAAGCCATCCTTTACCTTTAAGATAAGAACACTCTCGCCTGCCTCCCCTTCAGGTTTCCAGGCAGATAAGGTAAGAAGGCAAATGCTTCGTAGAAAACCAGTCTTATTCCAAGGAGAGGTCAACCCTGGCTGTCTTGGGAAAAATGTCTCTTACGTTTCCAAAAGCTAGTATCTATACCCTGTGTCTTGAGATGTCACATCACAGGACATGTGAAAGGACCAGAAGTAGCCAGGGCCACTGCCACTGCTGGGCAGAGGCTCCACCTGCCCCTCAGACTGCCTGGCCAGGTGCACCTCCCGGTGGGGCCCCAGCACCCCCCCCACCTCTGCTCCCCCCACCCCGGGAGGCCCTCACCTCCTCTCTGCTGAGATAACAGGCTCCCAGCAGGGGTGCACTTATTCTTGTTTTTACCACCAGAACTTGATGTCTACTGGATCCACTTTCTTTCTACCAGAGGGAGTGCAAGCCAAGATTCAATCATTAAAATCAAACAACGAGAAGCACGGGTTAGCATCTATAGGCATGCTGTTAGATATGCACGTATGTATCCTGTACAAGAGTCTGACATCTCATGCGGTGATAAACGACCAGTTCCACGCACTGGTGATTGATTTCTCCCTCAGGGAAAATCTGGAAGGACAGGCCTCGTAACCTTCGCCCCTGGGCACAGCCAGGCAGCCCAAGCGCCAGAGGGCCCCCGGGTCGCCACACCTCAGCCAGCTGCCCACTCACCGGCCACTTGTTCTTCCACCAGGTGCTCCAGGGGCAGGCGGATGGAGTCGTGTTCCACAGTGCAGGTGATGATGTGAGGCAGGGCCCCCTCCACTGGGCTGGGACGCTCGGCCGTGTCCCCCACTGCGGCATGGATTTTGTGGAAATGTTTCACCACAGAATGGATTACTAAATTATTTGACTGCAGAGACAGAGCAGAAAAATCATTTACGAAAACTATGCTAAGGGGAGACTCAGAGTAACAATCTCTCTCATTTGTAGTTTCCTTTGTAGCTAACATTTAAAAAGAAAACAACCAAACAGAAAAACGGTCTCAAAGAAAACCAGCTCCTGAGCTGCACCTTCTGAAAGGCCGAACTACAAAGATTTGGGGGTTTTCAACTTGCAAAAATATCAGAATTCGTTTCCGGTGGATTACGCACGCTTTTTGTTAAGCAACATTACGCATTTTAAAAATTTTCTAAATCTGTCAAGAAAGAATATTTTGCCCAGGCACCCATCGCTGGTGGGAACGTGAGCTGGCACGACCTCTGTTAAGGGCCATCTGGCATATCTATCAAACAGGCCCTCTGACCCAGGAAGTCTAGTTCTTGGACTTGATCCTACAGCTACACTTGCACAGAAGCAAAATGATGGATGTAAACGGTTACCGGTTAAGTGTACAATGACGTAACAGCAAAACCTTAGGAAACCCTTCAACGTCTATCCATAAGGGGACTTGTTCAGTGGACACCGAGCAGATGTAGAAGCATAGGGGGAACGCCCTAAGGGCTGATGCCAGAGATCTCAAAGCACCTGTTAAATGAAAACAGGTAGCGGACATTATATGCAGTATCACACCACTTGTATAAAAAGGGCGAGAAACATACACATTTGCTTATACATCCCCCAAACCCTTGAAGAGGTAGAAAGGGAAGGAGAAAAGAATATATAAATCTACACACTTAATCTGTTTTTAAGGCAAAGGCTATCTCTGCAGGACTCGACAGAAACTACTACTGGTCTCCTGTAGGGAGAGGAAGTGGATAACTGAGGGGATAGGTGGGAGATTTTTGTTTTTAAGGACCTTTTCTCTTACTGCTAAATACAACATACACACAGGAAAGTGTATAAAACAGAAATGTAAGTTTCATGAGAAAGTATGACAGTGAAGGCCTGAGTAACCGTGACCTGGGTCAAGACGAAAACAGGACCCACACCAGGGAACACCTCGCACCCGCCCTCAATCACTGCCCCACCCCCATGCCAGCTACCTCCACGCTGATTCGCACGGTAATCATTTCCTTGCTTTTCTTTATGCTTTTCCTCCCTAGGTAAGGATCCCTAAGTGATTTTGCTAATTTTGCCTCTTTTTGACCTTCAAATGAATGGAATTGGACTGAATTAATTTTTTTCTCAACTGAAGATCCAACCTATTCGTGTGTCTAAAGGCGCCACCCAGCGGGAAGGCGGTGGCTGCTGCTTGTTGGGTGCTGAGGAACCCACACACGGTCAGCCGGTGCTCAGAGGACTTGAAAGGCACTGAGAGTCCAACAGGTGGCCCTGATGGAGGACCAGGCGGCCGACGGCAGGGCTCACCCAGGTCTGAGACGCAGCAAACCAGATGAAGGGGAGGAGACGGCCAGGATGGAAGGCTGGATGTGTCCCTCTGAAGGTGGATGGCCCTTTAAAGTCCCAGGTCACCCCCTCGCAGAAAACACAGCGACTCCTGGTCCGGAAAGGAGGGCCTTCGGGGGCCGCACACCTCAGGTCAAAGCTGAGCCAATCCACCGTGAACGCGACGAAGGTGCCTGGGCCCCTCCCACGGGCCGCCTCCACCTGCAGGTACCAAAGGGCACAGGACTCCATGCTGAGCACCCAGGTGGCACTGGGAGCACAGCAGCCTCCGTCGCAACTAAAAACGTACCACGTGCCCCCAGGCCACCAGGCCCCTCAGCACCTGGCCCCAGGCAAGACCAGGACGGCCCACAGGGCAGCAGGGGCGGCCCCTTGCGGGGCACCAGGAGTCTGGTCCTGGGGGGTGGTCGGTGCCCAGGGGCCTGGCGGCAGCTCCCCTCCCCTCTGGCCAGCTTGGCTCGGCCCGGGCCCGGCTCAGCATAGCCTCTGGCTGACGCCCGCCGCTCCACACTCACGATCCCTCCGCGCTGCTGCTGCAGGGGACTGTGTGGTACCCTTCCACCCGGGACTGCATCAGAGGTGTGAATATCGGTCCATGCTATCTGCAGGGACATCTGCGTTGCCGCCAGTCTCTCCTGCCTGCCCCTGCTGCCCACGTGCCCCCTTCTTCTATGGTACGTACCTGAGAGGAGCTGCTGGCTGACGGGGTGGCGTGGCCTCGACTTCACGAGGTGATGCCCACCCACCTTCCAGAACGGTTTCCAGCCTGCACTCCTGCCAGCACCGTGCGTGCTCGCTGCTGTGCATCCTTTGTCAACACTTCTTGTCGTTGGACTTCTTAATTGTTACCATCCTGATGGGTGGGCAGAGGCAACCCATGTTGTTGTTTACCCTTGTATTCTGATCACTTCATGAGGCTGAGTACCTTCTCCCACGTAGAAACCACATGGGTTTCTCTGTGAAGTGCATATTCACTTTTCTCGCCCATTTTTCTACCATCTTCACCCACTGTCAGGCTGGTCTTCTGATTTCCTTCAGGGTTTTCTGATGAACTACAAATTGTTTAGTGGTGGTGGTGGTGGTAGAATTTATCGACCTTTTCTTTTATGATTAAAGTTTTCTGTATTTTATCTAAGAAATCCATCTCTTCAACATCACAAAGGCCAGGCCTTGTCACGTGACAAGGACCCATCCAGGTATGGCCCTGTTTCGGGCCTCGTGTCTCTCCTGCCCTAAGACCGTCTGCCTTAATTAGCAGAACAATTCACGGTGTTCTTAATCTTGAAGAAGATTTGGCTATTCTTGGCATTGTGTATTTCCATATAAATTAGTTTGCGAGATTCCATCAGAAAAGAGTCAGCATTTTGACTGAAGTTGCTTTGAATCTACAGGTCAGTCTGGAAAGAGCTGACGTATTTATCACGCTGCGTCTTCCCATCTGTGAACATGGTATATACACTGCATTTCTTTAGAACTTCTTTGAAGGCTCTCGGTAATGTTTCTATTCCTTTCCCAACGTGTGTGTGCGGGTGTCTTACAAAAGCTTTTTTACTAGATTTATTTCCTAAGTATTTGATATTTTTGGTGCTCTGGTAAATACCTGTTTGTTGCTGGTACATAAAAATACAATTGCTTTTTTTATCTAATAACTTAGCTGCATTTACTTACTAACTCTAATAATCTAGCTGCAGATTCTCTTGGTTTTTTACGTGGACAGTCACATCACCTGTGGATGACCTTCTTCTCCAGTAAGAAAATGAGATGGTGAGAATTACTAACTGAGTAGAGACCTCGACATCATCACATTGTCACTGAGTATCTTCTATCCATTTAAAAATAAGTACCTTTGAAATCGGGTCAAACCTCAAACTCTTTTTTTTTTTTTTAATTGAAGTAGAGTTGATTTACAATGTTGTGTTAGTTTCAGGTGCACAGCAAAGTGATTCCATTATATATATGTTCTTTTTCAGATTCTCTTCCATTACAGATTATTACCAGATACTGAACATAGTTCCCTGTGCTATACAGTAGGTCCTTGTTGGTTGTCTATTTTATATAAAGTAGTGTGTATCTGTTAATCCCAAATTCCTAATTTATCTCTCCCCCGTTTCCCCTTTGATAACCCTTAGTTTGTTTGCTGTGTCTGTGAGTCTATTTGTTTTGTAAATAAGTTCATTTATATCATTTTTTTAAGGTTCCACATATAAGTAATATCACATTATATTTGTCTTTCTGTCTGACTTACTTCACTCAGTATGACAATCTCTAGGTCCATCCATGTTGCTGCAAATGGCATTGTTTCATTCTTTGTTTATGGCTGAGTAATACTCCATTGTGTATATATATATGTACCACATCTTGATCCATTCATCTGTCCATGGACATTCAGGTTGTTCCCATGTCTTGGTTATTGCAAATAGTGCTGCTATCAACATTGGGGTGCACGTATCTTTTTGAATTAGAGTTTTTGTCTTTTCCAGATGTATGCCCAGGAGTGGGATTGCTGGGTCATACGGCAGTTCTATTTTTAGTTTTTTAAGGAACCTCCATACTGTTCTCCATAGTGGCTGCACCAATTTACATTCCTACCAACAATGTAGAAGGGTCCTCTCTTCTCCACACCCTCTCTGCATTTATTATTTGTAGATGTTTTGATGATGGCCATTCTGACCGGAAACCTCACACTCTTAACAAGGTAAGCAACTTAGTGGGATTCAAAGGAATGATTACAGGCCAGAATGAAGGGGAAACTCTCTTTATTGAAACAGCAATGCAAAGCAAATTAATTTATACGTCATGTAACAAATATCCTATCAGCCCCCTGGAATTCACTTATAGGATAAATGTTGGCTAATTATATCAAGGACAAAGCATTACTCTTTCTTTAAAAAACAATAATACCAAGAGGCAGCCACCTTCTACATTTTCAAAAAAATAACTTACAGCTAAAAGAACACGAGACTGTTGAGACTGTTTACCTCTGTGCCCCCGGAAGTGAAGATCATATCTTGAGGCCTCCCACCCATCATCTTGGCAAGGTTTTCCCGAGCTGCGTTGATAATCTCCTTGGCCTTCCTACCTTGAGGGACCAAAGTGGAAATTCATTAACTTTGCTTCACCAAGTCCAATCAACACATGTTTAAAAGAACAACCAGACATGAAGGAGTGAGAGATCTGAGTGGGCAGTTCTAAGACAAAACGTGCTCCACTAACGTGAGCTACAACCAGAAATCACTCGGCGAAGGGGCAGCTGTAAGATGTCAGCAAATCAGTGAAAACTACTGAGATTTCAGTAAGTTAGTAAGAGCCAGAAACAAATATGGGAGGATGCCTGGGAACCCTAAAATTCCCTGAGACATGGTTTTCTTCTTACCGGATGCTATGGGAGAGGGGAAGCTGTGGCCATCTGCCTTGCTTCCCATCCGTCAAGACAGGAGAATGAAAGGATGGAATAATTTGCTTAAGATCACGCTGCAAAACAACAAAAATAAGCAAAAATAGAACTTGTGACTCCTCGACACAAAGCCCGATGCCATATGTCATACTGCCAGTCCCCTAGGTAATGAGAAAGGTCACCGCCTCAGGGACACGTTTGCTTTCAAACAGCTGCTAGGAGCCCAGCTACTCCCAGTTTCACTGGAGAGCAGGAAAACAGGAACCAAACTTCATGCGGCAGAGAAAGAAAGGCTCTGGGGTGGGAATTCTGAACATTTTGATAGCCATTTTGAGTCTGTAGACCAGTAGACTCCAAACTTTTTTGACTATTCAGTCCTATTTACAAAAAAACTTTTCTGAGCAGGTACCACTAAAATAAACAAATAAATAATAAAACATACGTAAAAACAGAAATGTAAAAAGATGTGGTAAAAATAAATATACAAAGTAATCCACACGCTCCTTAAGACTATTGCGTAGGTTCTAATTACAAGCAATGAAGGTCTGGGGTGTCTAGGAACCCAGTCCTTTCAACCAGTGATACTTGAAAAGACTGCAGTAAATGTCAGTCAGTTTGGGCGGGACCCCGGCCTGGTCCACTGTTGGCTCCTCCTGAGTGCCGCTCAAAGCCCGTCCACCAGCTCACGGCCCACTCTTCTTCCAGGATTCTGCTGAGAAGCCCCCTCTGAGGGGATGCTGGGCTGATCCCACAGCAGCAGGTCCCCTGCCCATGCCCCACTGCCCTTCCCAGGACAATCGGGTGGCCCATGTGGCGTGTAGCCCCCAGAGCCTGTTTCGATGTGCCTGTAGACCTTCATATAAGCATTTCACAGAGTTTTCTTTTTCCTTTTCAAAAATAGGTTTCATAATTTACAAACTGGTTTGCAAAAACTTCCCTTTCCACTTATCGATACGTCTTGGAGACCCTTCTACACAAGGATTCGGGGGGCTACCTCACCACCCTGATGTACCTATTGGAACGGCTAAAATGAAGAGACTGGCCAGTCCAAGTGGTCAGGAGGATGTGGAGAAAACGAAACTCTCATTCACATCAGTGGAAACAGAAATTGGTACAAGCACTTTGGAGATAGCACAGCAGTTCCTTAGGACGTCAAACTTACACCTCCCATCTGACCCTGCCGTTCTGCTCCTAGGTGTTTAGGGTAAACAGTGTTTACCCAAGAAAAAAGGTGATGTCCACAACTTGTACATCAACATACGCCCAAAATGCCAACCCAGACCTTGTTCTGGACGCCACTCACCCTACCTGGATGTCCAACAGGCATCTGAAACTACACACATTCAAAGCTGGATGTCCGGGGGCTTCCCTGGTGGTGCAGTGGTTAAGAATTTGCCTGCCAAGGCATGGGACACGGGTTCAAGCCCTGGTCCGGGAAGATCCCACACGCTGCTGAGCAACTAAGCCCGTGCGCCACAACTACTGAGCCTGCGCTCTAGAGCCCGCGAGCCACAACTACTGAAGCGTGCACGCCTAGAGCCCGTGCTCTGCAACAAGAGAAACCACCGCAATGAGAAGCCCGCGCACTGCAACGAAGAGCAGCCCCCGCTCGCCTCAACTAGAGAAAGCCCGCGCGCCGCAACTAGAGAAAGTCCGTGTGCAGCAATGAAGACCCAACGCAGCCAAAAATAAATAAATAATAAATTTAAAAGCAAAAACAAACAAACAAAGCTGAATGCCTGCCTCCCTCCCCTCAAACTGGCTCCTTTCTCAAAGGCTCCCAGCCTTTCCTTTCTCAGTAAGTAAACAGCATCTCAGTCCTTCCAGGGGACCAGGGTGAAAGCCCCTGTCTTTCTCCTACCCCATCACCCAACCCATTATCAAATCCTGTAGGATGTGCCGTCAAAAATGTCCAGAATCCAACCCCACACCCCCGCCCCAGCCACCAGCTGAGTCAAGGCCACTGCTGGGATATTCCCCTGGCATGACCCCAACTCCACGGACCCCACTGTGGTCCATTCTCCACAAAGTGGCCAAAGTAATGCCTTGAAAACCCAACAATTCTTTGTGCTCTGTGCTTTCCCCTCACCGGGAACAATGCTTGGCACACAGTAGGTACTCAACCACTATTGGTTAAATCACCTGTGTTCAAAGTGTGGTCTGGGGAACTCTGGGGGTCCACAAAGTCAAAACTATCTTCATAATAATACTGAGACATCATTTGCCTTTTTTACACCCATTTTCTCACAGGTATATAAGGAAGCCCTCCAGAGGCTACGTGATGTGAATATTGCAATGGACTGGAGACAGAGCCAGGTATGGGACCCAAACGTCTTCTATTTATCCAGACCTTGAAGATTTTCAAACATGTACCACAGTGCCATTCTTCTCACTAAATTTGTTCTGCTTTGGAAAAGATAGTTTCTTTTTCATAAAAAAAAGTTAACATGTAATGGATTTATTATTGTTATCTTTAATGAATAGCTACGTATCTATTTAAAGTGTTTTAGTGTTAAGCTCTGATATGGCAAATATCTACAGACAAAGCATGCATAAGCAGAGGCTCTTTGGGGTCCCATGAGTGACCTCAGTTATGTCACCCCTCTGCTCAGGCCCTCCAGACGCACTCCACCCCAGGCCCACGAGAGCCAGCCCTCACCTCACAGTGGCCTCCACAGCCCAGCGTGGCACTGCCCCCAAACCCCTGGGACCCCCGAACCCCCTGCTGTCACCCACAGCCCTCTGCCTGCAGTGCCTCCCCAGGTGTCCCCTCCTCATGTCTGCAAACATATGCCATCCGAGAGTAGGGTCTTCTCCGTGAAGCGGGGCCCCTCCCCCAGACTGTGTGCCCTTTACCGGCTTCACTGCTCCCCACAGGGCTCTGTCCACCTCACACACCTGCATCTGTAACTGCCCTGCCTGCTGCCCCTCACAAGAGCAGGACCTTTGTCTGTTGGCTGCCCCACCCACCAGGCACAGAGTAAGCGCCCTCCAGGCAAGCTGAGTGGAGACTCACGGGGGAGGACTGAAGCCCTTGAAGGTGAGCCCCACACACCTGGGGAAAAGGCCCTAGGGAATCCCTGACAGCAGCAGGAGGGGTGATGGTGGGAAAACCCCAGAACCCAGGGCTAGGAGAGCTGGGTTCCAGCTGGGGACCAGCCCGAGATGCTGCAGGCCGCTGGCCCACTCTGAGAGCGGACGCCCTCATCTGTGAACCTGAGCCCCGATCCCCACCCACCATGCAGGTTCTCACTAATAAGAAAAGTGGGTGCGTGCGAGAGCACCGTCAACCTAACTCACTGTACACACAGTGACACCCTCCCTGCATTTCCACAGCCAGAGGCACCCACCAGCGCTGGGGGGTGAGCCGGGGAACGTCATAGCACGGCGTGTGTACTGCCGTGTCAGCTAAGAAAGAGTTCTGAAGAGACAACAGCTTGGCTTTAGTAAAGTTTTCTTCTCATTACACTAGGCATGCTGATTGCAGAAGAATTAAATACCATGATACAAACAGAAAATACTCAAAACCTCCTGCCATCCCGCTACTCCAAGATAACTGCGGTGGGAGCACCTGGTGCGCGTCCCATCTGCGTCGGGGCTGCCCTTGCTGCCACTCTGCCTCCCTACCACGGAGGCATTTTCAGCTGGAACACATCTTAATTAAGGCCACATTTAAATGAAGAAAGCCTTAGATGAGTTAAGAATTTAGAGCCCATTTCCCAACTTCCACTGCAACCGAAATGCCAACGCATGGCCACGGGACCAACCTCTGGCAATGGGCTACAGGCCAGAGTGGTACTTGCAACTTCCAGAAGTGTCTCTGAAGGACTCAGGCAGCCCTTTCTCCTCCTCTTTCTCTCCGTCCCACAGGCCGGACTGCTTACATGATGGCTTGAACTGCAGGAGCCATCTTGACCCCAAGGGGCAGGTGCACGTTAAAGATGGAGGAAGCTCTAAGATAGAAGGAGCTGCATCTCTGGTAGTGGCTGAGCAGCCACGTGGGCCCTGGACCGTGAGAGAAATAAATTTCAAGCTGTTTAATCTCCAGGTATTTGGGAGTTTCTCACAGCAAAACTATACACCTGCCATACTTGCTCTACGTAATTTTTTCTTGGGTGGTGGGCAGGGGAATCAATCACACGGCACATAACGTGCATTTTCCACTTGGGCCAAATGCTGCAACTCTCCTCCTAGGTCGTCAGTACAGTCCACACCATCGCTTTAAGGGCGACCAGAACTCATGCCAGGGCCTCCGCCCACTTATGTGATCCATCCGTGACTGATGGACACTGAGGCTATAAGCGAGGTAGTAAAAAACATCTCGGGTTTCTGAACTCTGCCCACACCGCCTTAATATTGGCCTTAAAACAGATTACCCTCCAAGGGATTATTATCATTATTAAATCATAATATTGTGAAAATAATTAAACCATTCTACCATACAGGTGGTTTTTTCTTTCTTTCCTTTTTTTTTTCTTTTCCATTTCTACCTGAGTGTCAACAGAGAATTACTGCAATGCATTTTTAGTTATGGTTCTTAATTTGTGGAAACAAAGGCTGTCAAGGCAACATGCAATCCACAGACAGACAGGCGTCATCAGGTCTAGAAGGGTTATTTCTCCCTGAGGGTTATTCCTAAATTTCTTCATGATAAATGCTTTTTATTAGCACTTGACTGTTCTCTGGATTCTCCAGTTTTCTGCGTCAGAAACTTCAGTTTCACTAGAGGAAAGATTAGCTACAAGGCAACGTCCAGAAGATTAGCCAGAATACATGTATAAGATAAACCAACAACAAAGTTAATGAATGACTAGTATCTGATTTTGCAAAAGCTTTTAGTTATCAAGCTGTGAAGCTCTGAATAAGCAAACCGACATGAAAACCCACAAAAGTCTATAAATTTGTACACAGGTGTTGCTAAATCCTAGGGCGTGGCAGTAGTCTGAAAGTTATTTTAGTTCATCAGTGATCCACAGTTAAGATAGTTTATCTTCATTATCCCCGATAAAGCATTAAATAAGAAGACACAGCTTCAGCTCACTGTCTGAAAGACACAACGTGACTCTGCCATGTAACTCCTGATTTGAAGCAAATTCTTTTCCAAGACCTCCAATTTAATGCTCTACATTAAAACAAGAATAAACGAGAAACATATAAGAATATTTATAATTGAAGAATTTGAAAGTAATTTTTATTTTTAAAAAAAGACCAGGATTCTATGTGATACTGATGTTGTAAAAGATCTATTTTGCAAATTTTGTAACAGTTGACTGAGACAGATACGTGACAGGGTTTTAATAGGTACTGTCACTACAGACAATTCTTAATAAGACAGCTTTTTCATCTGGGAAAGGAAGACAGGAGAGTATGTTAAAGATGAAAGATTATGGTATCAACAAGGCTCAAATTTGGACTTCTCAGGAAAAAACTACCCAAAATTACAGCTAAAGATTTGCAGTTAACAGAAAATCTATTCAAAACCGAGTCATCCCATGTGGGATTCTCTAATTTCTCTAAGAGCACCTCTGCCCCCCACGTCTCTGATCTGCGTGTGTCTTCTAGAATTACCTGCCGCGTAAGGGCTGCTGGGATTTCCCCAGGCTTCCTGCATGGCTTCAGTCATGGCCTGGATGACTTCCGGCTCCAGGGGGGTGGTTGCATTATAGTCCATATACACTTTCCTGCTGGAGAGAAAATAAAGACGTGCCTATTAGGGAAAAGAAGGTGAGATCTGGAAGCGCAGCTGCACCCTGTCTATCGTAGCAACAGGAGCAAATGATTCAAGGTCGGGGCGCTTCTCTGCATTTACATGTGCCGGATTCTACAAGCTCAGAAATTTCCACATCTTCATTACTTATGGAAAATGTATACATGTTTTCCAACCATCTATCAATAGTATTTGCTAGTTTCCTTTATCACTGTTAGGAAATTGTCCCTTTGGACTTTCAAAACTTTTTTCCACCACTTGGTAGGAGGGGTGGTCCGCTGGGCCTGGGCTACCTACCTGACTCCAACCTTCCTCCTGAGGGAAGCAGGGGAACCTTGCAGTCCCAGGGAGCCGCACATTCCTCAGGGCTTTTTCCCTGGTTTTTCAACTTCACTTCACCAGTAGTCTTCCTTTATTTCCCTGCAGTGCCTGCGATGGCGTGAGGCTCGGGTGATCTAGGCGCCCACTGCTCCCCCCTCTCTCCCCTCTGCCTCCCCTGAGATGCAGTCTCCTCTGCGGGGTGGGGGGCATGTGCAGGCTTCTCCTCCCTTTGCACTTTCCGTTTTCTTTGCCTAGAATGACCACACTGACACCCCCACCTTACTTTTTAGGTCTTTGCTCCGACTTGACCTTCTTGTGAGGCAAACTGGGCTCTAAATAAAATTGCAGCCACCCATGCCCTCCTCCCCAGGGCTGTGCCCCCTGGCACCCCGTTTCTCCAAGGCACCCCATCATCTAACACACTAGACTTGCTCCTTGTTTATTCTCTATCTCAACAGAAAGTAACAGAACAGCAGCTCCACAAGCTCCCGTTTTCCTCCCAGCTCTGTCGCCAACACTGAGCACAACGGCCGGCGCGGAGTAGGGACTTGATTTATAAGGTGACAAATGTCACAGAAAGCGCACAGCCCCTGAAAGATCCCTAAGTGAAACTTATCCGCATATCTTTTTACCAGTACCAAAAACTTTCAGGAATATGTAATAGTAGGCAATCCTCCCAGATACCATTAATTATTTCACCTGACTTTAAAATCAGCAATAGCATTTAAACCAATCCACATGAAAATTCAAACACAGTTACCAATGGTGGCTGTTAAAACACAGGTTCTTTAACCCACGGAGTGTTTTTTTTTTGGCCGCGCCTTGCAGCATGTGGGATCTTAGTTCCCCGACCAGGGATCAAACCCATGGCCCCTGCAATGGAAGTGAGGACTCTTAACCACTGGACCACCAGGGAAGTCCCCCCCATGGAGTGTTTTAATGCAGCATCTTGTCTCTAAGATGCCCAAGCACAAGGCTTTGGGGCTTGGGAAGTCTGAGCAGCCATCCTTGGCCACCCGGGTATTAGGAATCCCTGGGTCCTGTTGAGTCTTAAATCTGCATGTGCCCCTAACTCTGCTCTCACTTCCAATGGTAAGTATTCCAAAATGACTCAAACCACTAGTGACCACAGCTCTTCAATCTCCTGCTTGGCTGAGTTAATTCAAAGCTTGAATTTCAGAACACTTCAGAGATTTCTCTGCCCCATTATTTGTTACTTCTTTAAAGTGCTATCAATATTGCACGGGAAAGCTAAACTTTATTAGGTTCATAACCAAAAAGAAAAAGGCATCACGAATCTCTTCTCCACTCGGTACATTTTCCCAGCTCCCTTTTCTCAGTTCCAAGCAAATGAGACCTAATGAAAGACATGGCAGATTTAGGCCTGGACCCACATTTTAAAGACACACACCCGTTCCTCATACTCAGGTAGAGAGGATTACCCCTCCTACCCAGAAAGTATTTAACAAATTCCTGGGTTGAGGGTGAAGACTCACAAACAAACAAAGATGCATCTCCCCCGCCCAAGGGAAGGTCCCAGCAGGCTGGAACAGCTCTGTGGGCTGGAGTGCCCCCCGCCCCGGTCTTCACCCCCACTCTGCCAGGTGCTCAGGCCAGCAGCCTCGGGGCATCCTTCTTAACCCTACCTCTCCCCTACTCGGAGGACGCATCAGCAACTGCCCGGTTTATTCTCAGTACAAACCCTTCTCCCGCCACCCCTGCCACCACTGCGGTCCACACCGCCTCTCCCTCCTCGATTGTGACAAAAGATTCCCAACTGGCTTCCCTGCTTCCTGCAACCCCTACTCCCTACAAAGCAGCCAGAAGGATTCCTTTAAAATGTAAAGTAGTAATCTGTAATATAATTAAACGACGTCACTCCCCTCTCAAACCTCCAGGACACCCCAAGTCCTTCCTGGACTCTGCGGCTCTGCTCGTGGACAGCTGCCCCAAGCCCCTCCGCTCCGCAGTCCTCGCTGCCCTGGACCCCAAGGGCTCGTTCCTGCCCTCGGGGCCTTTGCTGCGGTTTCCTCTTCCCCGCGCGCTCGCTCCCAGAACTTGTGCGGCTCACACCTGGATGTCACTCAGGTTTTAGCCCAAGCGTCACCTCCCCGGAGCCCTTCGCAGGCCACGCCTCGCATCCGCTCGTCCTCCCAGCGCTCATCCCTGCTTTAGGCCTCCCGCGCGGACAGCCGGGCGGCGCTGCATCCCCGCGCGGACCCTCATGCCCGCGAGAGACCGGCCTGCTGGCGGCCCCTCTCCTGGAAGGACCCCTCCCCTGGAAAGTGACCACCAGCTGGCCGCCCCCTCCCTCGGGGAGTGACCACCGGCCGGCCGCCACCCTCAGACCTCGCCACGCGGCGCCTGGAGGGCTTCCTGGAGGAGGGCGCCGACGGCTTCCCCTGCCTTCCGCTCAAGGAGCGCACCTCTCCGGCGGGCTCTTCTCTGCTCGGCTGCCAGGCTGACTCGCCGCTCGCCCCTGCGCGTCCCTGCTCCGCGGCCCGGCCGCCTCCATCCCAAGCCCTCCCAGCCCGGCCGCCCCGGGCGCAGCCCCAACCGGCAGAGCATGTCACTGTCAGGAGCGCCACCGGGAGGGGGGGGGGGGGGCCGCGAGGGCCGGGGCGAGTCCGGATTGGCTGAGGTGCACACTCCCAGCCAATCCTCGCGCTTCAGTGGCGCTCCGCCGGGAGGCGGGGCCCCGGCTGCGCGCCGTCTGGTGATGGGCTGGGGGCGGGGCTTCATGCGCGTCACAGGGGGCGTGGTCCCGGCGGCGGAGCGCGGGCGGAAAGGCTGTGAGCTGGCCCTGGGCGGTGAGCGGGTAGGCGGCACCGGGAGCGAGGGCGGCGGGGGCCCGGGGGCGACCGGGGAGCGAGGGGTCCGCGTGCTTCCGCCCGGCTGGAGCGGGAGCCCCGGTCCTCCGAGGCCGGCGGGCCACGCCCTGCGTCACCGCTCCCGGGGGGCTCCACGATGATCCGACCCTCTGCTTGGGTGACTTTGGGTGAAATTAGGGCTCATTTCCTGCGGGTGGATCTGAGGGGTCTGGAGTGGAGGCTGTTACAGGAGCCAAGGCAAGACATGAGGAACACCAGGCCCGGGCGCAAAACGCAGGAAAGATGGATCCGGGACAGATTTAGGGAACGGGGTCTGCTGAATGTGGGGCACGCGGGAGGGTGAGGGAGCAGGATGTTAGTCCCTTTACCCTGACAGGAAGGAGCCCCGGGATGGGGAAGGTGATGGGCTGAGTTTCCGACCTGTTGGTTTGTCTGAGAGGCAGCCAAATGGACATGTCTAGTGTATCCTGCCAACCATAACACAAGTCAGTTGCGAAAGCGGTGAGAGAGGGCAAAGATCCAGATGTTTGAATTCTAGTGAAGCCACCCACCGTCTCTTGCCCTTTTGACAAAATAACAATTTCTAAGTTTAATTGAGCCCTGAGCATGTGTCAAGCACTGTTCCAAGCGCCTTTCCTGTATTCACTAGTTTCCTCTTGATAACACCCTTATCAAGTGGGTGCCTTTATCCCCACTTTATATATGAGGAAAGTCAGGTACAGAAAAGGTCAGCATCTTGCCCAAGTTTACACGGGGAATAATGGAGCCAGAATTTGAATGCTTTGTCAAGAAATTGAATTTTAGGGCTTCCCTGGTGGCGCAGTGGTTGGGAGTCTGCCTGCTGATGCAGGGGACACGGGTTCGTATGGGTTCGTGCCCCGGTCGGGGAAGATCCCACATGCCGCAGAGCGGCTGGGACCGTGAGCCATGGCCGCTGAGCCTGCGCGTCCAGAGCCTGTGCTCCGCAGCGGGAGAGGCCACAGCAGTGAGAGGCCCATGTACCGCAAAAAAAAAAAAAAAAAAAAAAAAAGAAATTGAATTTTAATTGGATGTTTGTAGACTTGCTCAATTTTATCTCCTGTTGGGGTCCAGAAGAAGTTGTTTTTTTCCAGCTCTTCAAGTCTCCACATTCCTGGACTCCTTATTTCCTTTCATTCTTGCTTGCAAACCGAGCTCATTTCTTGCCAAATGCGGCCAGGAGCAAAGGACACACCAACATTTAAGAAGCAAATAGAGGGCTTCCCTGGTGGCCCAATGGTTAAGAATCCACTTGCCACGGGTCATGGGTTCGAGCCCTGGTCCAGGAAGATCCCACATGCCGCGGAGCAACTAAGCCCATGCGCCACAACTACTGAGCCTGCACTGTAGAGCCCGCGAGCCACAACTCCTGAAGCCCGGGCGCTTAGAACTGTGCTCTGCAACAAGAGAAGCCACCACAATGAGAAGCCCTCGCACCGCAAGGAAGAGTAGCCCCTGCTCACCGAACTAGAGAAAGCCCATGTGCAGCAACGAAGACCCAGCACAGCCAAAATAAATAAATAAATTTTAAAAATACCCTTTCAAATTAAAATAATAATAATAAAGAAGCAAATAGATACACAGAAGCTCAAGGCCAGTGAAAAGAGGAGGAAAGGAAAGGGAATGAAGGAAGAGCGTCAAAATACAGAAGGTAGTGTAAGTGCAGCTGAGAGGAGATCTGAAGTGTCTGCTGACACTCCGTAGTCAATCGGGAGACACTGATGGTCTCAGCGAGAGGAATTTCAGTAGAGCAGTGGCGGGGCAGGGGTGATGCAGAGCTGAAGAAAGAACAGGTCAAGAAAGGGTGGCGAAGGCAGGCAGCTCTTCAAAAGGTGGAGGAAGGAGGCCAAAGGGGTACAGGATGAAGGGGAAATGTTTTAGAGACTGAGCATGTTTATAGCTGACGGGAGGTAGCTAACAAGGAAGCTGAAGATAGAAAGAAGAGGTGAAGTCCTGGATGCAGTGAGCGGGCATGAGGGCAAGAGCAAAGGTGGGGGGCACGTTTCATTCTCTAAGTCTATATGGAAGGCCGTAAGGGTGGGAGCTGGAGGGGCCCAGGGACCACTGACAAGGGGGTTGATTCATCTCCAGCCCCCCTTGGACCAGTTAGGCAGCGGTTAGAGGGTTTGCGTTTCCAGGTGGATATAGTGAGTGTAGTGGTGAAGTCAGAGACAAGACAGCGCCCCATGTGGCTGGCGATGCCCACACACAGAGGACCAGTGGCCTCTTCTCCACTCTTCCTAGAAGCGGTAGCAGCCACCACGATTCCAAGTGGGCTGGTCAAACAGATGCAACAGGTGCCCTAACAGGGTGTCTTAATTACGAAATCAGTGTCCAATAAAGACTAAACGTTTGAGGAACGCCATCTCCATGGAAATGAGGAAGTAAATGCACCAAACAGCTCACACCTAAGGGAAAAAAGTGATACAGCACTCAGTGTCTTCAGTACAGGAAAGGTCTACAAGGAGATAAGGGGGTATATCTTATTTTTTAAAAAAGGCAGTCACAAAACAAGAACAAACAACAATAAAAAAAAACACATTGGGACCTCCCTGGCAGCTCAGTGGTTAAGACTCTGCGCTTCCACGGCAGGGGGTGCAGGTTCAACCCCTGGTTGGGGAAATAAGATCCCGCACGCTGAGTGGTGAGGCAAAAAAAAAAAGAAAAAAAAACACATCGGACAGAAACTATAATAATTGAGGTTTAGGGCTTCCCTGATAGCGCAGTGGTTAAGAATTCTCCTGCCAATGCAGGGGACACGGTTTCGAGCCCTGGTCTGGGAAGATGCCACATGCCGTGGAGCAACTAAGCTCGTGTGCCACAACTACTGAGCCTGCGCTCTAGAGCCCGTGAGACACAACTACTGAGCCCACATGCCACAACTACTGAAGCCCATGCACCTAGAGCCCATGCTCCACAACAAGAGAAGCCACCGCCATGAGAAGCCCACACACCGCAATGAAGAGCAGCCCCCGCTCGCCGCAACCAGAGAAAGCCCGTGCGCAGCAACGAAGACCCAACGCAGCCAAAAATAACTTAAATAAATAAATAAAATAATTGAGGTTTAAAAACAATAGAGTTGCCAGGGATTGGGGGGAAGGGAAGGATGGATAGGTAGAGCACAGGGGATTTTTAGGGCAGTGAAACCATTTTGAATGATACTATAATAGACAGATGTAATTATAGAGTTGTGAAAACTCATGTACAACACCAAGAGTGAACCCCAATGTAACATGTGGGTGACAATGATGTGTCCACGTAGGTTCATTCGTTGTAACAAATGTTACCTTTGTGTGATCTCGGTAGTAGACAAGGTTAGACATATAGGGACAGGGTTATGTGGGAACTCTGTTCTGCTCAGTTTTCCTGAGAACCTAAAACCGCTCTGAAAAATAAAGTCTGTTTTTTAAAAAATCAATAGAGGGACTTCCCTGGTGGTCCAGTGGTAAAGAATCCACCTTCCAATTCAGGGGACGCGGGTTCAACCCCTGGTCAGGGAACTAAGATCCCACATGCCGTGGGGCAACCTAGCCTACGCGCCACAACTACTGAGCCCGCACGCCTCAACGAGAGAGCCCGCATGCCACACACCACAGAGTCTACACGCTCTGGAGCCTGCACACAACAACTAAAGAAGAGAAAACCCGCACGCCACGACTACAGAAGCCCACACGTCGCAATGGAGGATCCCACATGCCGCAACGAAGACCCAACGCAGCCAAATACATAAATAAATATTTTTAAAAAATCAATAGATGGGCTGAATAAAATAGGCATAAAAAGTGAATTAATGCCCTAAATGCCTGAGCATAGGAATTCCCTCAGATTATTGCTCAAAAGCATAAAGAGATGAAAAATATGAAAGAAAAGAAACATCCATCTAATAGTGATTCTCAACTGGGAGTGACTTTCCCACCAGGGGACATTTGACAATGTGTAGAGACAATGTTAGCCGTCGTAACTGAGGGTTGGCGCTTCCGGGATCTAGTGAGTAGAGGCCATGTATGCTGCCAACCAGCCTACAATGCACTGGATAGCCCAATTTGGGGCCAAATCTGGCCCCCAACGTCAAGAGTGCTGTGGTTGACAAACCCTGTTGTGGTTCCATATTTCCACTTGGTATCATTTCCTTCTGCCTGAGGACTTTGTTCAAGGTTTCTAGCGGGGCTAGTCTGCTGGTATGACTTTCAGCTTTCGTACATATGAGAAAAATCTTTATTTAGCCTTCATCTTTGATATCGTCCCTAGATATAGAATTCTAGCTTGAGTTTTTTCTTTCAATAAAGATTCTTCTCCACTGTTTTCTCGCTCACATTGTTTCCAACAAGAAATGTGCGATCACCCTTTATAAATTATGTGTCTTTATTTCTCGACTGCTTTTAATATTTTTGCTCTGTCACTGATTTTAAGCAACTTAGAATGTGATTTGATGTAATTCTCTTCATGTCATTGTGCTTTGAAGCTGGTATCCGTGAGTTTGTAGTGTTTATCAAGTTGGAAATTTGTCAGTAATTATATCTTCAAATAATTTTCTCTCTCCCCTGCTCCTTTGGGAAACTCTAATTACAAGTTGATTGGGCTGTATGAAGTTTTCCCACAGCTCACTGAAGTTCTGAGGGTTTTCTTCCCAGATCCCACCCCGTTTTTCATTTTGTTTTTATAATTGCTATATCTTCAAGTTCACGAATCTTTTCTTCATCAGTATGTAATCTGTTGTTAAACCCATCCACCCAGTGTGCTTTTCACCACACATTTGTGTTTTCTTCAGGAGGCTTATTTTGTGTCTTATATTTTCCATCTCTTTACTTAACATGAATTATCTTTTCTCTACCTTACGGCACTGTTTTAATGCTCTGGTCTCTAACATATTTGTCATTTCTGGGTCTGTTCTGACTGATTTTCTTCCCCTCTAGACGTGGCTCTTGTTTTCTTGCCTCTTTGCATACATTGAAAATTTGTATTGATTACTAGGTATTGTCAGTTTTATCAATACCTTCTAGGGTGCTGGGTATATAGTTTAATTTAAAATTTAAATGAGATCCTTGTAGGTTTAATGCAGTTGTAAGAATGGTACAGAGTCCCTCACCCAGTTTTCCACAATGGTAACACCTCCCCACACTATAGTAACCCACTCTGTAAGTCTTCGTCTTTGGGTGTATTAGACCATTTACATATAATTATTAAATGGTAATACATCTTAAATCTACCATTTTACGATTTGCTTTCTCTCTGTTTCATCTGGTTCTCAACTGTTTCCTTTTGCTTGCCTTCCTTTGGGTAACTGAACATTTTTTAGTTTTCCATCTTAATTTCTCAATGTTTAAAAACAGATATAATTCACATACCATAAATTTCACTCTTTTAAAGTGTAAAACTTAGCATTCACAAGGTTATGCAACTACCACCATCTAATCCCACAACATTTTCATCACCCCAAAAAGAATCACTGTACTCGTTAGCATTCAGCCCCTCTTCCTCACCACAACCGCTATCAACAAGCCACTTTCTATCTCTATAGATTTGCCTTTTCTGGGTGCTTCATACAAATGGAATCATACAGCACGTGGCCTTTTCTGTCTAGCTTCTTTCAGTCAGGAAAATGTTCTCAAGGTTTCAGTCCAGGTTGTAGCATGTATCAGTAATGCCTTTTTGCTGACGATTACTATTCCTTTGCCTGGCTGCACCACATTCCGCTTTTCCATTCGTCACTTGATGGGCATTTGGATTGTCTCCAGTTTTTGACTATTATAAAGGACGCCGCTCTGAGCATTCATGTACAGGTTTTCACGTGGAGATGTATTTTCAGGTCTCTTGCTTATATAATTAGGAGTGGAATTGCTGGGTAATGTGGTAACTTTATATTTAACCTGAGGATTCCAATTTCTCAGCATCCTCAGCAACATTTGATGCCTGGTTGTTTTGATTTTAATTAAAAAAACTTTTTAAAAAAATTTTAGCCATCTTTGTGGGTGTGAAGTGATCTTGATTTGCATTTCGCTAATGACTAATCGTGATATTGCAATTTACAGTATGTATAGTTCACCTTTGTCCCTGTTCCTAGTACACAGAGGAGATTAATCCAGTCCTGTTGCTCCACCTTAGCCACAAGCACGAGCCCCCTCTGTCCTGTACTCCTCTGTCTGCAGATGGCTTTTGTCTCTGTTGTCCTCGTCTGCGTTCTGGGAGAATTAATCAAGTTTGTGTCCACGTCATTGCTGTTTTCCCAGGATCGGTCCTGCCTGTACTGTTGTGCATTTATTATTATGGTTATAGTTTCATTCTGTTGCCATTTCATCTTAGCCTGTAGTCTCCTTATGAATTTTTGATTCCGGGTCAAAGGTGCCGTTTACTGCATTTTCCTAAACATGTGGACTTCTTTTCCCCTGCAAAAGTTTCTTTAAATCCTACACTTCATTCCCAGCGTCATGTTCATCCTGAGTCTGCTGGATACCGTTCCTTCTTTTTCTGCAGGATTTTCCGTGGAGCCGTTTACGCAGGCTACGCAAGCAGTTCAGACATGGCGTCTGTCAGCTGAAGGGCAGGTGGTCTGCCGGCCCGTGTGGCCCAGGGCTGCCGGCATGCCCCGTCTCCGGGCAGGGGCCTGTCCTGAGCAGGCCTGACTCTGGCGGACTCATGCTCTTAAGCTCCTGCTACATCTACTCAGCGTTAGGTCATCACATCGTAAGAACCTACTCAGTTACTGCCGGATGACTGAGGTGAGGCCGTGGGTTCCAGATGCTGACCGACGCCCGGGACAGGCAGAAATACATGTGAGCCTGCATGGACCACTTCCTTGGTGCTTCTGGAAGCCTGGGCGAGATGAGGACACTCCAGGAACTGCCCATCTGCCTGTGAGACAGGCTTCACGGGGGGCACCACCTGAACTGAATCCTGCAAGGAGCCCCAGGAGGGAAGCTCAGAGTCTGGGGAGAGCGGGCCTCACCACAAGGTGGGAAAGCACTGCTCTGAGGCCAGGGTCCCCGGCACAGTGGCTGGCAGGTTGGACAGGCCCAGTCACAGTGGGCTCCGTGTGCCAGGCCAGGTGCTTCTTCTGGATACGTGGGAAGACATGGCACGGGACGGGCTGCTGTAGGAAGCCCTCTGGCAGCACGTGAGGCGGCTGCCCCACGTGTGCTTTGGTCTCGGCCGGCTGTGGCCGTGCCTTCCTCCGCTGCTGCTCTTCTGCAGAGACTGTGGTCCGTGTCACACCCGGTCACTGGCCTGGCGAGACACCAGCGACCACACTGGCTCCGCAGTCACAGCACTCGCCTGGGACACAGGCTTTCTCTGCTCCGACTCTAACGTGAGGCTGAAACTGCTTCGGAACAGGCTGCAGCAAGGCTCTCTGTCCCCAGCGCTGCCCCCGGCTGTGGCTCCCAACTCCATCCTGGCTGCGGGAAGGGAGGACGCAGGTGAACAGGGGTACTGAGGGTGGAACAAATTTTTAAAAAGAGCTGTTTGGTAATGACTGGCTTAAGAGACAAAACAATCTTTGGCCATCAAGCACCACGCATCTCCTGGGAACGATGCGTCGTGCGGAAGGTGAGGGCTGACACCGAGGCAGTGAGGATCCAGCACCAAAAAATATAACACAGACTAGTGAGTCCTGCCAGGCGGACAGGAGACCCAACAGGCCTCACTCGAGTACCAGAGCAGGGGGAGCATCCCTGGATGTGACCTGTGGGGGGCCACGCGAGGTGCCGGCCCACGCACAGCCAGTGCTAACCCTCTCTCCGGGCCCCCGGCCCCGGCCCAGCATTTGTCCTGGACTGCAGTGCACGGGGCCTGTGCGTAGTCTCCCCTCCAGCGCCGGGAACTCTTGGGACGTGGATTATTTCTTCCAACTGGCCATAAGTTAAAAACCAAACCAAACCAAAAAGAACAGTGAATTTACCGGGAGGGCTCTGGCCCAGTGCATTTGGTAATGAAAGTGAATGAGACCTAAGATGGATATTTAAAAAGAGATTATAATTCAGTTTATACAGCTTGACATGAATAAACAGACATTCTTAACAATGCAAGGTCCCCAAAGGCCTCTATCACGGAGTTTTTTGAAGAATTTTTTCAAACTACAATTCTTTCAATAAATCAGTTTTGGTAACCCATGGAACCCCAGGGCATGAGCGGTAACTTCAGCAGGTGATACGAACCCCTCTGCAATGGCCCCTCCAACCTGCTGGATTCGCTTGAGGCAGGCCATGGGAGCATGGGGAAGAAGGGTGTGACAGTTTTTCTCATTTTCCGAGTTCTTCTTTGGCAAAGGAAAACATTATTTTACTAAAACTATATATTAGCATCTTACTAGACACTTTATGAAGAATAATGAACTTGTAACAAAACTGACTTTCCATATTTTTAAGTGGATGGAAGTGAAACAACCCCAGAACAGATGGCAGCACCTGGGAAAGGGTCTCCTTAAAGCTGCCATTGGTGGTTAACGTCTTATTTATTTATTTATTTACGCCTGTGTTGGGTCTTCGTTGCTGTGCGCGGGCTTCTCATTGCGGTGGCTTCTCTTGTTGCGGACACGGGCTCTAGGCTTGCGGGCTCTAGAGCGCAGGCTCAGGAGTTGTGGCGCACGGGCTTAGTTGCTCCGCAGCATGTGGGATCGTCCCAGACCAGGGCTCGAACCTGCGTCCCCTGTGATGGCTAACATCTTGTTGGACTTTTTTTTTTTTGCGGTACACAGGCCTCTCACCGCTGTGGCCTCTCCTGTTGCGGAGCACAGGCTCTGGACGCGCAGGCTCAGCGGCCATGGCTCATGGGCCCAGCTGCTCCACGGCATGTGGGATCTTCCCGGACCAGGGCACGAACCCGTGTCCCCCGCGTCGGCAGGCGGACTCTCAGCCACTGCGCCACCAGGGAAGCCCCTGGGCTTTTTATATGAAGAGAATTCTGCTTGATCTGATAATCAAATCAGCAGAAAGTCCAATGGTACAGGAATTTGGTTTTTTTCACAGCTGTTCTTTAAAGAAAGAAGTGCGGGGCTCACGGAGCAACCCAGGGAACAGTGGGATTTGTCCCCTGAAGCCATGTAACACATTGTGGTGATCACCACTGCCTGGGAGCTTGCCCTCCGAGATTACTTTGCTAAAGCTCCAGCATCCGGCAGGACTGCTGAATCAGCTTCTGCTGCCCTAAGACAGAGACACGCTGCCTCCGCCCCCAGACGTCCTGAGAGCGGCCTGGCTGTGGCCAAGCCACGGGGAAGGGCGCTGGCGCCTCCCGAAGTTGTGAAGTCTTCCTAGACGAGTGTGCAAGCCCCGGGTAACGAAGGGCAGAGGAAGACGTGCACGGACACTTTGGAGCACTGAAACCGGCAAACACAAAGGGACACGTTCCTCTCAAAGACTACATTCAAAATAGTTTAGCTACTGCAAATGGTCTGAATAGGGGAACGTTTTAACATGAAGTTTGTACTGCAGGCTTCTCCAGCCACGTGCAAGGCCTGACTTATCTGAGGTCGGTCGATCAGACAAGCAGGCCTCTGAGGCTTTCAGTGCTTGGAGGTGAGGGCAGGTGAAGCAGGGCGTCTTGTGAAGCTACCCATAACCCACGACACACCGCTCCCTGGGGCCAGCGTTCTGCAACAACGCACAGTGGCTGAAAAGAACACACAGGAGGTGCGAAGACCAGGACTGCAGGGAAAGAGGAGACACAAAGCCGGGAGGTCAGTGCTCAACACCCGGGTTACACTCGGCCCAGCTCCTTAGAAAGGCTGCAGAGGAGGTAGCCTGCAGGTGGTGTGTTTGAGGGAAGGTGAGAGGCGAGATGTGAGCCTTCTCCTTCTGAGAGGGCTACTCTGGGGAGCTGTTTCCTTCTAGAAAAACACGCAGCTGACATACCCCATTTTAAAGAGCAGAGTCGTGGGGATCCACCTGACCTTCAGAGTCAGAGCTGTGCCACAGCGTCATGCCCCAGGCCTGCCCCACCCCACCCGGCCCCAGGGCTAGTCTGGCTGGCCAGACGCTCGCATCCCACCCCAACCCCCGCAAGTCAGAAATCATCAACTGTCTCTGGGCTGGTGGGGCACATGGACGGCAGCCAGAAATGTTACTTTGGCCTAAGAGTGGGAAAAAGACCCCAGGAAAGCAAAAGTCCTGGAGGTCAATGTCCCGCAGCCACCAAAAGGTGCCACGGGCCCCGCTGGCCAAGCACCCAGCACAGTACCACTGGCCCACGGAGATGGGCCAAGCTGGGTGGGCTCCTTAAGATGGGAGGGGGCAGGGAGGTAAAACGCCTCTGAGATCACCACTGGACAGAAAGGGATGATCGTTACGTGGAAATGTCATTTTTGAAGAACTGCTTGACCATGTATTTTTCTATATTGCGTGAGGTCAGAATTAACAAGGGATCCTCTCCCTTGTTTTCTATATTGTGTGAGGTCAGAATTAACAAGGGATCCTCTCCCTTGTTTTCTATATTGCGTGAGGTCAGAATTAACAAGGGATCCTCTCCCTTGTTTTCTATATTGCGTGAGGTCAGAATTAACAAGGGATCCTCTCCCTTGTTTTCTATATTGCGTGAGGTCAGAATTAACAAGGGATCCTCTCCCTTGTTTTCTATATTGCGTGAGGTCAGAATTAACAAGGGATCCTCTCCCTTGTTTTCTATATTGCGTGAGGTCAGAATTAACAAGGGATCCTCTCCCTTGTTTTCTATATTGCGTGAGGTCAGAATTAACAAGGGATCCTCTCCCTTGTTTTCTATATTGCGTGAGGTCAGAATTAACAAGGGATCCTCTCCCTTGTTTTCTATATTGCGTGAGGTCAGAATTAACAAGGGACCCTCTCCCTTGTTTTCTATATTGCGTGAGGTCAGAATTAACAAGGGACCCTCTCCCTTGTTTTCTATATTGCGTGAGGTCAGAATTAACAAGGGACCCTCTCCCTTGTTTTCTATATTGCGTGAGGTCAGAATTAACAAGGGACCCTCTCCCTTGTTTTCTATATTGCGTGAGGTCAGAATTAACAAGGGACCCTCTCCCTTGTTTTCTATATTGCGTGAGGTCAGAATTAACAAGGGACCCTCTCCCTTGTTTTCTATATTGCGTGAGGTCAGAATTAACAAGGGACCCTCTCCCTTGTTTTCTATATTGCGTGAGGTCAGAATTAACAAGGGACCCTCTCCCTTGTTTTCTATATTGCGTGAGGTCAGAATTAACAAGGGACCCTCTCCCTTGTTTTCTATATTGCGTGAGGTCAGAATTAACAAGGGACCCTCTCCCTTGTTTTCTATATTGCGTGAGGTCAGAATTAACAAGGGACCCTCTCCCTTGTTTTCTATATTGCGTGAGGTCAGAATTAACAAGGGACCCTCTCCCTTGTTTTCTACATTGCGTGAGGTCAGAATTAACAAGGGACCCTCTCCCTTGTTTTCTACATTGCGTGAGGTCAGAATTAACAAGGGACCCTCTCCCTTGTTTTCTACATTGCGTGAGGTCAGAATTAACAAGGGATCCTCTCCCTTGTTTTCTACATTGCGTGAGGTCAGAATTAACAAGGGATCCTCTCCCTTGTTTTCTACATTGCGTGAGGTCAGAATTAACAAGGGATCCTCTCCCTTGTTTTCTACATTGCGTGAGGTCAGAATTAACAAGGGATCCTCTCCCTTGTTTTCTATATTGCGTGAGGTCAGAATTAACAAGGGATCCTCTCCCTTGTTTTCTATATTGCGTGAGGTCAGAATTAACAAGGGACCCTCTCCCTTGTTTTCTATATTGCGTGAGGTCAGAATTAACAAGGGACCCTCTCCCTTGTTTTCTATATTGCGTGAGGTCAGAATTAACAAGGGACCCTCTCCCTTGTTTTCTATATTGCGTGAGGTCAGAATTAACAAGGGACCCTCTCCCTTGTTTTCTATATTGCGTGAGGTCAGAATTAACAAGGGACCCTCTCCCTTGTTTTCTATATTGCGTGAGGTCAGAATTAACAAGGGACCCTCTCCCTTGTTTTCTATATTGCGTGAGGTCAGAATTAACAAGGGACCCTCTCCCTTGTTTTCTATATTGCGTGAGGTCAGAATTAACAAGGGACCCTCTCCCTTGTTTTCTACATTGCGTGAGGTCAGAATTAACAAGGGATCCTCTCCCTTGTTTTCTACATTGCGTGAGGTCAGAATTAACAAGGGATCCTCTCCCTTGTTTTCTACATTGCGTGAGGTCAGAATTAACAAGGGATCCTCTCCCTTGTTTTCTATATTGCGTGAGGTCAGAATTAACAAGGGACCCTCTCCCTTGTTTTCTATATTGCGTGAGGTCAGAATTAACAAGGGACCCTCTCCCTTGTTTTCTATATTGCGTGAGGTCAGAATTAACAAGGGACCCTCTCCCTTGTTTTCTATATTGCGTGAGGTCAGAATTAACAAGGGACCCTCTCCCTTGTTTTCTATATTGCGTGAGGTCAGAATTAACAAGGGACCCTCTCCCTTGTTTTCTATATTGCGTGAGGTCAGAATTAACAAGGGACCCTCTCCCTTGTTTTCTATATTGCGTGAGGTCAGAATTAACAAGGGACCCTCTCCCTTGTTTTCTATATTGCGTGAGGTCAGAATTAACAAGGGACCCTCTCCCTTGTTTTCTATATTGCGTGAGGTCAGAATTAACAAGGGACCCTCTCCCTTGTTTTCTATATTGCGTGAGGTCAGAATTAACAAGGGACCCTCTCCCTTGTTTTCTATATTGCGTGAGGTCAGAATTAACAAGGGACCCTCTCCCTTGTTTTCTATATTGCGTGAGGTCAGAATTAACAAGGGACCCTCTCCCTTGTTTTCTATATTGCGTGAGGTCAGAATTAACAAGGGGTCCTCTCCCTTGTTTTCTATATTGCGTGAGGTCAGAATTAACAAGGGACCCTCTCCCTTGTTTTCTATATTGCGTGAGGTCAGAATTAACAAGGGACCCTCTCCCTTGTTTTCTATATTGCGTGAGGTCAGAATTAACAAGGGACCCTCTCCCTTGTTTTCTATATTGCGTGAGGTCAGAATTAACAAGGGACCCTCTCCCTTGTTTTCTATATTGCGTGAGGTCAGAATTAACAAGGGACCCTCTCCCTTGTTTTCTATATTGCGTGAGGTCAGAATTAACAAGGGACCCTCTCCCTTGTTTTCTATATTGCGTGAGGTCAGAATTAACAAGGGACCCTCTCCCTTGTTTTCTATATTGCGTGAGGTCAGAATTAACAAGGGACCCTCTCCCTTGTTTTCTATATTGCGTGAGGTCAGAATTAACAAGGGACCCTCTCCCTTGTTTTCTATATTGCGTGAGGTCAGAATTAACAAGGGACCCTCTCCCTTGTTTTCTATATTGCGTGAGGTCAGAATTAACAAGGGACCCTCTCCCTTGTTTTCTATATTGCGTGAGGTCAGAATTAACAAGGGACCCTCTCCCTTGTTTTCTATATTGCGTGAGGTCAGAATTAACAAGGGACCCTCTCCCTTGTTTTCTATATTGCGTGAGGTCAGAATTAACAAGGGACCCTCTCCCTTGTTTTCTATATTGCGTGAGGTCAGAATTAACAAGGGACCCTCTCCCTTGTTTTCTATATTGCGTGAGGTCAGAATTAACAAGGGACCCTCTCCCTTGTTTTCTATATTGCGTGAGGTCAGAATTAACAAGGGACCCTCTCCCTTGTTTTCTATATTGCGTGAGGTCAGAATTAACAAGGGACCCTCTCCCTTGTTTTCTACATTGCGTGAGGTCAGAATTAACAAGGGACCCTCTCCCTTGTTTTCTACATTGCGTGAGGTCAGAATTAACAAGGGACCCTCTCCCTTGTTTTCTACATTGCGTGAGGTCAGAATTAACAAGGGACCCTCTCCCTTGTTTTCTACATTGCGTGAGGTCAGAATTAACAAGGGACCCTCTCCCTTGTTTTCTACATTGCGTGAGGTCAGAATTAACAAGGGACCCTCTCCCTTGTTTTCTACATTGCGTGAGGTCAGAATTAACAAGGGACCCTCTCCCTTGTTTTCTATATTGCGTGAGGTCAGAATTAACAAGGGACCCTCTCCCTTGTTTTCTATATTGCGTGAGGTCAGAATTAACAAGGGACCCTCTCCCTTGTTTTCTACATTGCGTGAGGTCAGAATTAACAAGGGACCCTCTCCCTTGTTTTCTATATTGCGTGAGGTCAGAATTAACAAGGGACCCTCTCCCTTGTTTTCTACATTGCGTGAGGTCAGAATTAACAAGGGACCCTCTCCCTTGTTTTCTACATTGCGTGAGGTCAGAATTAACAAGGGACCCTCTCCCTTGTTTTCTACATTGCGTGAGGTCAGAATTAACAAGGGACCCTCTCCCTTGTTTTCTACATTGCGTGAGGTCAGAATTAACAAGGGACCCTCTCCCTTGTTTTCTACATTGCGTGAGGTCAGAATTAACAAGGGACCCTCTCCCTTGTTTTCTACATTGCGTGAGGTCAGAATTAACAAGGGACCCTCTCCCTTGTTTTCTACATTGCGTGAGGTCAGAATTAACAAGGGACCCTCTCCCTTGTTTTCTACATTGCGTGAGGTCAGAATTAACAAGGGACCCTCTCCCTTGTTTTCTACATTGCGTGAGGTCAGAATTAACAAGGGACCCTCTCCCTTGTTTTCTATATTGCGTGAGGTCAGAATTAACAAGGGACCCTCTCCCTTGTTTTCTACATTGCGTGAGGTCAGAATTAACAAGGGACCCTCTCCCTTGTTTTCTACATTGCGTGAGGTCAGAATTAACAAGGGACCCTCTCCCTTGTTTTCTATATTGCGTGAGGTCAGAATTAACAAGGGATCCTCTCCCTTGTTTTCTATATTGCGTGAGGTCAGAATTAACAAGGGACCCTCTCCCTTGTTTTCTATATTGCGTGAGGTCAGAATTAACAAGGGACCCTCTCCCTTGTTTTCTACATTGCGTGAGGTCAGAATTAACAAGGGACCCTCTCCCTTGTTTTCTATATTGCGTGAGGTCAGAATTAACAAGGGACCCTCTCCCTTGTTTTCTACATTGCGTGAGGTCAGAATTAACAAGGGACCCTCTCCCTTGTTTTCTACATTGCGTGAGGTCAGAATTAACAAGGGACCCTCTCCCTTGTTTTCTACATTGCGTGAGGTCAGAATTAACAAGGGACCCTCTCCCTTGTTTTCTACATTGCGTGAGGTCAGAATTAACAAGGGACCCTCTCCCTTGTTTTCTACATTGCGTGAGGTCAGAATTAACAAGGGACCCTCTCCCTTGTTTTCTACATTGCGTGAGGTCAGAATTAACAAGGGACCCTCTCCCTTGTTTTCTATATTGCGTGAGGTCAGAATTAACAAGGGACCCTCTCCCTTGTTTTCTATATTGCGTGAGGTCAGAATTAACAAGGGACCCTCTCCCTTGTTTTCTATATTGCGTGAGGTCAGAATTAACAAGGGACCCTCTCCCTTGTTTTCTATATTGCGTGAGGTCAGAATTAACAAGGGACCCTCTCCCTTGTTTTCTATATTGCGTGAGGTCAGAATTAACAAGGGACCCTCTCCCTTGTTTTCTATATTGCGTGAGGTCAGAATTAACAAGGGACCCTCTCCCTTGTTTTCTATATTGCGTGAGGTCAGAATTAACGAGGGACCCTCTCCCTTGTTTTCTATATTGCGTGAGGTCAGAATTAACGAGGGACCCTCTCCCTTGTTTTCTATATTGCGTGAGGTCAGAATTAACGAGGGACCCTCTCCCTTGTTTTCTATATTGCGTGAGGTCAGAATTAACGAGGGACCCTCTCCCTTGTTTTCTATATTGCGTGAGGTCAGAATTGACGAGGGACCCTCTCCCTTGTTTTCTATATTGCGTGAGGTCAGAATTGACGAGGGACCCTCTCCCTTGTTTTCTATATTGCGTGAGGTCAGAATTGACGAGGGACCCTCTCCCTTGTTTTCTATATTGCGTGAGGTCAGAATTGACGAGGGACCCTCTCCCTTGTTTTCTATATTGCGTGAGGTCAGAATTGACGAGGGACCCTCTCCCTTGTTTTCTATATTGCGTGAGGTCAGAATTGACGAGGGACCCTCTCCCTTGTTTTCTATATTGCGTGAGGTCAGAATTGACGAGGGACCCTCTCCCTTGTTTTCTATATTGCGTGAGGTCAGAATTGACGAGGGATCCTCTCCCTTGTTTTCTATATTGCGTGAGGTCAGAATTGACGAGGGACCCTCTCCCTTGTTTTCTATATTGCGTGAGGTCAGAATTGACGAGGGACCCTCTCCCTTGTTTTCTATATTGCGTGAGGTCAGAATTGACGAGGGACCCTCTCCCTTGTTCTCTATATTGCGTGAGGTCAGAATTAACGAGGGACCCTCTCCCTTGTTCTCTATATTGCGTGAGGTCAGAATTAACGAGGGACCCTCTCCCTTGTTTTCTATATTGCGTGAGGTCAGAATTAACGAGGGAGCCTCTCCCTTGTTCTGTATATTGCGTGAGGTCAGAATTAACAAGGGACCCTCTCCCTTGTTTTCTATATTGCGTGAGGTCAGAATTGACAAGGGATCCTCTCCCTTGTTTTCTATATTGCGTGAGGTCAGAATTAACAAGGGATCCTCTCCCTTGTTTTCTATATTGCGTGAGGTCAGAATTAACAAGGGATCCTCTCCCTTGTTCTCTATATTGCGTGAGGTCAGAATTAACAAGGGATCCTCTCCCTTGTTCTCTATATTGCGTGAGGTCAGAATTAACGAGGGACCCTCTCCCTTTCAGTCTGGCCCAGAGGGCAAAGTCTTCACCTGCACCACACACGTTTCCATTTCACTACGGGCGCTGCCATCATTTCTTCCACCTCTGTCCGCACCACTAGGGGAGGGTGCCGCCGGGAGAGCTGGGGGTTGTGAAATGACTCGGGCTAGAGCTGGCAGAGAGCAGCACGCCCTGGGTCACAGGGGCACCAATCAGGCGTGTCGATGGCCAGCTGCTACCCTCCTGACCCCCTAGCAGAGGATGGCTCTGAAGCCAGTTGGTGAGTTGAAGTATGTGAACTGGAGCGCCCCTCCCAGGGTGACTGTGCCTGACAGGCTCTGGGCCACAGAGACGCTACCATGCCCTTAACCAGCCCCATCCTTCCTGCTCTGCACACCCGACGGAGTGGCCCGTCAGCCAGGGTCACCCTCCAGTCTAATGGGCATGATTGCTGGTTACAAATGGGAAGCATGGCCCGAATTCCTCCCCCGCTGATCTCCAGGACAGACTGATCTCATAATCTGGGATCACGTCATAAATTAAGAAAAACGAGCCAGACCGGTTAGCTGGTAGACGGGGGAATCCAGAGGCCTAAGGAGGCTGGCTGTCAGGTACACTGGAGCGTGTTAGGTGAGCGGCAGACAAAACCATACAGATGTTTATTTTGCATTTGATTCCAAGGGTTCAGATGTCGAACGCTGTAATAAAGCCACTCACCTCTCCTCAGTGTTCTGACTCTGAAGTGCACTGACCTGACCCAGGAATGGCTGAGTGGCGCCACTGATTCCTGGCCCTCCAAAGGCCTGGGAGACTCAACCCCGAGACGGGGCCCAGAATCAGAGAACTCGGAAGGCCACATGGGTGGTCTCAGTGGCATCAGACATTGTTTGGGCCGATTCCTGAGGTATCTCTCCTGTCCCCAGAACACGAGGGTCTGGCTCTCTTGCGCAGTGGCTCACAGACACATGACCACGGCAGAAACACCAAGCCCCTGGCGGGGCTGCGCTCCAGCCAGTTTCCTCTGGGCAGCATGTGAGAAAGGGCTCCCTGCTATTATTATTATTATTTTTTAGTTCATCCAGATCTAGCTTCAAAGGGTCCCTAAACTTTGCCCCATCTGGACCTGAAAACAGGAGCTGATTTTCACAAGCCAAATTCTCGTTGCATTTGGACAGAACGAATACTGTGTCTTTTATATTTTCTTTGTATTTCTCTTCAATAGTTGCTTGACCCAACATCTTTCTGTCTGCTCTATACAATGAAAATACAAACTAAATGAGAATAGAAAAAAATAATTAAAGCATTAAATTGTACAAATTACAAATCTGTTCCAAAATATACTTACATTAAATAAAATACGCATTTCAGTGAGAGATCTACAGTGAACGACCATATGCACTCTGGGAAGCTTCACGACACCTGGGCAGGGCCAACATTCGTGGAAGGAGCGAAGGGAATTCGCATCCAATCACGGTTTGCAGCGGGTTCTGACCGCCGTCTGCGAGCTACACTGAGCACGTCATTAGCATCGCCTGGGCAGGGACTGACTGGGGAGAGGGGAGAAGCAAGCTCTAGCCTCAATGCTGAGTTCATCACAACTTCTCGAGAATCTCATTAACAGCCTATACAGTACAGTTTCAAAAAAGTAAACATGTTAAGGTAAGCAGACAACTCTTTAGGACCCGAAGCACATTTTCTGGCTGTATTTATGCGGAACTCTCTGTCTACAATGGGCGGTCGTGAAGAGGTGCTTCCTCGGGACGGCATGGTCGCGGGACTGGGGCGGCCCAGCAGGACTGAGGGGAGCCAGGGACGGGAGGAGACTCCCTTCTCGTTTCAGCTGGAGACAAGCTGGTAGCGCACAGTCCACGGCCCCGCAGCCCTCTCCTCCTGTCATCTGGCGTAGCGCTTAATGTAGTCTTCAACTTTATTCCGGAAGTCCTCCTGTGGGGCAGAGGGGAGGAAGGGGGGGTGAGTCAGCGCAGGGCGACACTTCAGGGACAGGCTGCGTGCCCCCGAGCCAAGGGCCCCCGCCAGCTCTCGGGAGGGCGTGCAGGGTCCGGCCTCCAATCCTCCAGTCGCCAAGGTGGCAGGAGACTCAGAGACCCACGGGGCTGAGTGCCACCTCCCTGTCACTCTGGGTGCCGGGAGGGGACACAAACAAGCTCTGGGCGGACGGGAACCAAAGACCCTTCGTTGTGCCGACGGGGAGAGTGAGATCCACCAGTGTGGTCAAGGTCACGATGCGGGTCCGGCCGGGACTCTGGACCACAAATGGGCATGAGCCTTGGCTGCGGCTCTCAGGAAGACCCTTGTGTCCTGATCTGTCTCCCCAGGACCCTGCTACCTATGGCCCAAGTGCAGCCCGCCATCAGGGTGACCACCCTGCCCGAGAGGAGAGGTGGGCTTGCTACAGAGGGCCCTCCTTGGGCATCAAGCAGAGGCCACCTGGGGGCCTGGGCTGATCCCTCAGGGGTAAAAACGCTGTATGGATGCAGGTATCTCCCAGGCTAGCGCGAGAGGGAAAGCCACCTCAGATCTGAGCCAACGCCCCAAGTGTGTCCCCAGGTCTTTTCTCTCTAAGGTCAGGAGCAAAATTCCCTGGCCTTACAGGACTGGGAAGGGCCCCTGGGACTGTCTGAGCCACGAGTGACTTGGAGCCTGTCCACCTCAGAACACCCGCCCGCATTTGGTGGCGGGACAGCCTGTGACCTGAAGGCGGGCTCTCAACCCTCTCACCCCCACCCACAGCTGCACACAGGGTCCCAGGCTTCAGTCCCATCCAGCAAGAGGCACAGCCCCGGGCCCTGCCTGCTGCAGGGGCCACCCTGGGAGGCGCGGGCGGAACGGGGCTGCTCCCCTCGGCCACGCTGCAGTCACTCTTTCAGGGTGGGGCGGGTTCAAGGAAAGGGGAGAAGGGGACCCCTGTGGTCGCCACCAGGCGGCCCAGGACTGTGCTCAGAGGCTCCCTCACAGCTGCCTGCCCGCAGCCAACACGGGCTGCACAGAAGCCCTGGCTGTCTTCAGCAAAACTCTCACAAGGTCACCTCCACGGTACCCAGCTGCCGACATACCATCGGCTCCCAGGCAGCCGCGGCCAAAGCTCCCGGGATGCGGAGTGACGATCCCACAGACACCCAGGACCACAGGTGCCTCAGCTCAGCCTTAATCACCTTTGCTCTCGTCAGTGAGAAGACCACGAACCCTGGGGCCAAACCGCCTGGGTTCAAATCTTGGGGTCCGCCCCTTCCCGGCAAGTCTTTCACTTCCTGGTGGCCCTGCTCCCTCAGCAGCAAATCAGGGGCAAGAGTCCCTCCCTCGTGGGTTGTCAGGGGAACAAGTGTGTCTGGGAGCAGGTATGACACTGCCTGGCACCTGGAGGGCCATGCAGGGCTGCTGCTACACCATGTCACCACTGCCCTCCTGCTGCCCTGCCCCAGTCACACGGGGCCTCTGAAGCATCGCTGAACACCAGGAGCGCAGTCCTGCCTCAGGGCCTTTGCGCTGCCGCTGAGGCCTCTGGAACGCTCCCGCCTGAGGTCCACTTGGTTCACAACCGGCCTCTACTCACATCTTACCAGAAGGGCTTTCCCTGAGAACCCGACATAAAGCAGCAACACCCATATCTGCGAAGCACAATAAAATGAAGCCTGCCTGTAAGCTGCAAGTCTCTTCCTATTTCATACAAAGAGCAGGAAACACCCTTCCGAGAACAATAAAAAATAAACAATCGTAACATGTTTTTTCTCCTCCTGGCTCTATAAGGGTGTTCCCTCCCGACAAGGTTTAGTCTACAGGGGCTACAACTGTTAGTGCTGAGTGGGGACATCCTTGTTGGGCACAATGACAATGACAGGTGGAGTTAGAACTTGAACAGAGCCTCCTGGGGGCCCACCTGCAAGGCTTGTCAGCACGGGGGACAAACAAAGGCTCCTCCCCGCCAGGGCCGCCCCGAGGGTATAGATGGCTGACTGCCAAAGGCCGGCGAGGCCAGACTGAAGACCTCGGCCGCCTCCCGGCCTGCTCAGCAGGACGTGGCCTCCTCTGCCTGCCCGACCAGAGGCACCCGCTGACCCTCCGGGGCCACCGCCTGACTCTCTGCTCCCCGTGTGCCGGGACACGTGCCGGGGGGCCCTCCTGCCTGCCCTTCGGGGCCCTGCTAAGGCCGGCTGTGGTGAACACCACACGTGGCACATTTAAAACGCCCGCGCGGTCTGGCACACGGTAGGTCTTACATGTACAGAAGCAGCTGACCTCAACATTAAGCACGGTATTTAGAACCAGCTTGATGGCCTTTAGAACGTCCTACGTTCAGAGCCACGTCAGCCCATCCAACAGCGTTAGGTGGCTGACTCCTGGGCAGGGCAAGGATTCACAGGGAATGTGGCTCAGAAAACGAAACGTGAGGTCCTGTGACTAAACGGAGTCAGCGCCGCAGAGCTGTCTGCTTAGGCCCGACCAGCTCCGAACAACCTCCAGCAGCCTCACCTCGGCCACGCTCGGCCGCCTCCCGGGCTCCTGCCCCAGACCCTGTGCCTTGTGCCCGCACACTGTAAGGATGTGTGTACGAAGGGCATTTACTGCAGCGCTGTCTGTAGCTGGAAAATAATCCCGTGGAAAAACCTGAGTGCCCAGCCATAAGAGAATGGTTGAGAAAAGTACGGTAGAGCCACACCACAGGATATTATTCAACAGCTCCTAAAATGAACGAGGGATAGTTTATGCACTGACTTGGGGGGAAAAAGCGAAAATACACGAACAACGACAACAAAACAAACACGACCCCATCGCTGTGGGCTCGCGTGCCCCTGCACTCTGGGAAGGTGTGGAGGGCGGTCAGCCCGCTGGGTGGCGGCAGAGGTGGCGGGGGTGGGGGGGCGGTAACACCCTTGGTTCGGTCTCCCTTCTGTGCTCCTACGCCATCATGCGGTAAAGCGACGGCCGCCTGTTGTAGATCACTCATACTGAACTCTACCAGGGAACCACACCTAGAAACACTTCTGTCTGACCTCGGGTCAAACACTTTTCTGAGACCACTCACATTTATTATAATACATCATTCATACATTGCTTTAAATTCTAGTCCCATTTAATTCAATGGGATTTAATTCTAGTTAAATTCTAGTCACCATTCTCAGTTTCATACTTATTTAATCAAGGGGCAGTAATTATCTTTTCACCAAATACATCAACCTAGAATATTCCTGTTACTAACTTACCTTGTCCCGCAAATGATGTTCTGCAGCTTCAATATTCAGTGGGTCATCAAAATTCAAAAGATCCTTAAAAAGAGAGAAACTCAAAGTAAACAATGGAAAGAATCTGTTTTTCTGCTGTTGCAAGTCTTCATTTTATGAAGCAGGCAACAGAAACCTAATCAGAAAATGACAGAACGACCCAGAGCTGAAAAAACTCCTGAGAACTAAAGTTCCTTTTGATGTAGGAGCACTGAACGTGAGATACATTTTCAGATGGTGATTAACGGTCCACTGAAAGAAGGCAGGGATGTGTTTACTCACGATTACCCAACGTTTGGTGAGGAAAGAGTGACCACACTGATTTCTAATGCTAGTTTTGATACTTGGGGAATGACAAACCACTCTTATTATGAGCATTTCTAAATAAAAAATCCTATTAATTTTTCCTTAAAAATTCATTTTCTCCTTTATTTTGTGATTAACAACTCTGTCTTCTAAGTCTATGTTTCTATTCTGACTTTGCCTAGACTCTCCCTTCACCTTTAACTCACCTCCACAAGCACGGCACTCACAATCCAGTAGGAAGGACGTCTGCAACCCGACCTAACAACGTAGGATGGTGCCACTGTGGCCAGGGCTCCCTGGCCCCAGGGAACCAGCACCAGACCCTTTCCACCTTAGAAGAGCCCTGGAATGCTACTCCCCCCCACCCCCAAGAATAATGACGGATTTTAGATTGAAGACCGTGTCTTTCCTTTATACTACCTAGTCCTCTTCTTAAAGGTCAGGGCAGAAACATTTGTTATGTTGAGTCACTGCTTTCCAAAGCCACTGATGGATCATTGTAAAGACAACTGTTATTTCTCCTGAGGAGAAATGTTTAATCTGGGGATTGTATTCCTGATTTGGAAATAAATATGGGTGTGACCAATATGTCACAAATACAGCCAGGAAAAATTATAAATCTCTATGATCATTAACAGCTGGGAAATTAGTTCCAAGTCCCAGAAATAGGCAGAAATATAAAGCACGTATTATATGAGAATCCCGGTGCATATACAGACTCACACCAGACATACAGAATTCTTCATCTTCTTTACCATGTATTTTACCTAAAATGAATATTGAGTTGGAATAACCGTTATAGACTTCATTAGCAAGTTTGATGGGCTCTTTAGAATTTGGAAGGTTTGGAGTGCTTGGAGAGATGGGGACCCATCAGATGTCCTTCAAAAGAGAAGCAGCACAACTGCCAGGCAGGTTTTAAATCACACTCCAGCCTCTGCATCTCCAGAAGTAAAACTTCATTCACTTCAATGGAGAAGCCAAAAACAATCACAACAAAACAGCTGAGACCAGCAGAAACCTGTCCAGATGGCCCGGTACCCCTTGGGTATTGCCTTCTCCTGGAGATTACGGCAGGTCCCGAAATCAGGAGGTGTTACTGGACCACCCGGTGACATCAGCCGAGAAGGCAGGGGGGGCAGGCACTTAGGGGTCTCCTCTGGGCTCTGCTCTGCTGTCTTTCACTGGCTGAGGACGGCAGGGTGAGGGAGCCGTCCCGCCGTCCTGGGGGCTGTCCAGGATGGGCTCATTTTCATGGGGGGACTTAGGTTTTACCAAAAGTAGCAGAGATTTTTTTTTTTTTTTTTTGCCCAGAGACAGATCCCTGAAGCTTATTTCTTTCAAAGCTTCTTTATGATCAAAAAGCCAAAACTCAAAGGAACGAATAATACTATATAAAACTCCAAATACCAGCTTTCCCCCTTTCCCGTTCTCCTACACCTCTTCCCGCCCTCCAGCCCCTGCCTGAGAGGTGCTGTTCTCTGAGGACAGCAAACTTCACTGATTAAGAGAATAATTCTAAGGTTCTGGGTTTGTGAAAAGCCTAAAGGTTGGTGACGACACACTCCTTCTCCCAAACTGGGCCTCTGGGAGCGAAGGAAGCTGTGGACTGGCTGCCGGTGAGAGCGGACGGTGTGAGGTGGGCCAGGCGCTCCCAGAGGGGCCTGCGTGGAGGAGACCACAGAGAGCGGAACTGGCCCACGCCGGCCCCCGGGAGCGAGGCGGCCACGACAGCAGGGCGGAAGTGGGGACGCTCTGCTCCCGCCCCTCCCGGCCCCAGGACCTCCCAGAGTGTCACTCCAAAGCCCCCTCAGTTCTTGTCTCACTGCTCCTCTGATTCACAAAAGTGCCAAAGAAAAGGGGGTTTTAGTGCGCCCACACCGCTGGTTTTGATCCCCTCATGTTATCCTTGATGCGATCTTTAAAACCAGGAGGCAGAAAAACTTGGGATTCTGGTCAACATACTTACAGTAAACAAAGAGTTTAATCCCCAGACAACATCCTGAAATGAGAAAGAAAGACAAAAACAAGTTTCAGGTGGGGATGGTCTCTAAGAGATGAACCAGTTAAGTCAGCATATAGTGGAAGAGGTTAGTTTTCTGCAGGAGTTATTTTAAAAGGTAGGGCCTAGGGCTTCCCTGGTGGCGCAGTGGTTGAGAGTCACCTGCTGATGCAGGGGACGCGGGTTTGTGCCCCGGTCTGGGAAGATCCCGCATGCCGCAGATCCTGTGCTCCGCAACGGGAGAGGCCACAACAGTGAGAGGCCCGCGTACCGCAAAAAAAAAAACAAAAAAAAAAACGCAGGGCCTAAAAAGTTAGTCTCAGGTTCCCCCTTGCAACCTGGGGGACAGCATCCAGCGCAGCAGCTCTGTTACCAGCCATTGCTCGCTTTTTGTGCACTTGGCACAGACTGAGACCTATGAGTGGTTTTAGGTGGGACAGCATTTATAATCCATGCCTGACTGAGCCAAAGTGGACATGTGTGGAAAAACGTTACGAGAGAGAGAGGCAGGGAGACGGCACATGTGATATGCCACACGGCTCTCAGAGCTTCACAAACAGGCTGACTGGAGGCCCACGGCCCTTTCAAGTTGAAAGGTGGGACCATCAGTGTCAGAGCAGCAGGACGGTCACCAGGGAAGACGGCGACTGGCTCAGAAGACCACGCCTTTGTGCTGAAGTGCAGGCTGGGAACACGGCTGCCCCTAAACCCAGTCCCAGGCGATCGCTCTTCTGGGCAGGATCGATCCCTCAGCAGACAGGCAGAGGCTACGACCGTGTGGGACCAGTTCACTACTCAGGCAAAGAAGATGGCAAAAGTCAGGTAGCTGCTTACTACTAGGTGAACACTGCCCAAAAGTCCTGACTCCTTCTGATAAAAGGTCAGGCGTGGGGAGAAACTGCAGGTGCCTACGGACAGCACCATGGAAAAGCCCTGAGGCGAAGCACAGCCAGCGGCCTCACGTGGGCACCCACGACACGCACCCCTGAAACCCACTCAAGCCATGTTGGAGAAGCAACTGGGGCCACTTATTTAGTCCCTGTGGCTCCCCTTTCCACCCCCTGCCCCAGCAGAGGGGCCCCCGTGCAGCACACCTGGCTGCACCCTGCCACCCCTCCTCTGTCCAGTGTAACTCAGAGCAGACACAGAACATCCAGCCTTTCCTTCCTCCGTCTCTACCCACGCCTGGCGAATCTCCACTGCTTAAAGGGGGAGACAACTATCAAGGACTGGGGCGAATAACAAGACGAGGGTAGAAACAGTAAACCACCGAAGCACAAACCGTAAACGGTAAAGGGCAGAGGGGAGAGGAGATGACCCGACACCCTAATCCCCGCCCCCAACCGAAGAGAAGTGGGGGCAGAGCTGAGCAGGGCCAGCGCCTGGCCAGCAGCCCCAGGCAGGCGGTGGCGGGTGGGCAGCGTGGGCCCGTCCACCCATGCAGATGGGACAGCGTGGACATCGCTGTCCTTACAGGAGGCTGGCTGCCGATGGAGGGGCATCCGGGGAGGTGTGGGCAAAGGACACGCTACCTTCAGTGTCCTCGTGGGGGCCCAGCCAGTGCCGTCAATCGAATGTTCTCTCAGTAAACTGAAACAGACACAGAAAGGCACAGCGGTCAGCAGGGAGCAGGCTCCAGTCCCGCGAGCTGCTCAGCGTGATTTCTGGCGGAACGGAGGTGCACGTCTCATGCAGTCCGTCTCTCCTCTGTGGCTCCACAGTTTCCTGTGTCGCTACAGAAGGCCTTCTCTGCCTCACGCCTGTATGGGTCCTCCAGTCTAATCGTGAGTGTTATTTTTATGTATTGTACACTCAGCAGGGGAAAAGCGTGCTTAAATCAGAACATACAGAGCGCATCTGTCAATTTAACATTCGGAAAAGGACGGTGACAACAATGACAGCGGAGCTTCCTGTTTGCGTGTCAGCAGGACCCAACACTCACCCAGTGCCCCAAGACCAAAGAGGGAGGGGTCCCGTGCTACAGAGGAGAAACCAAGGCGCAGGGCAGCACCCGCCCCAGGGCACGCGCCCCCAGATGGAGCTGTAGACTCACCCACGTGAGCACCTAGCACATGATTTTAATAGCTGTTTAAAAAATAAAAGCAGATGAACACAAAATTCTGGAAGGTGCTCACCCGCGGGTGGGAGGACCACGCTCAGGGAAGGTCACGTGGGCTCCAGGGGTACGTGATGTGAGCTGACCTAAGAGTCACTTTCATGACTGTCCTACCAGCTGCAACTGCACAGCATGTGCGCATACAAATAAGCACCAGTTAGAGTAAATAAAACTAGCCTACAGCTCACTTCGAGCGCCGGAAAGAAAACTCCCATCATGCACCCTAATCCCATCTACCCGGGGCACGGCTTCCCACCCTGCAGAGGTATCAGTGAGTTGTTGAGATAAAATCTCTACAACTTCTGAATAACTTTTTGGGAACCAACTGCCTAATCCTGGTGCTTTATATGATCCAAGGAGAGACTTCTTTACTAAGACAGGGGAAAGAATTATTTCTGATCTAGCTTATCCTTTTCATTTATAGACCTTATTGCAATTTTAGCTATACCCTTGTTTACTTGTTTAGTGCCTGTCTCCCCACCAGCTGGCAGACTCCATAAAACAGAGATCACAAACTGCTCCCCACTGTGTCTGGGCTCAGCCAACATTAGCTGATGGAAGGCAGGCGGGCAGACTGGGCGACCAGTCAGCGCCCTCTGAGCTTCCCCGTCAACAAGCACAGACAGAGCAGGACTGCCCCTGGAGGCCAGGTGTGCCCATGTCTGGGGCCGCAGATCTGGGCAGGGTGACACCACGGAGGTTCAGGCCCAGCCTGAGCAGATGGCAGTCCCGAGGGAGCTCAGGTGACAGCCACGTGGCCATCAGAGAGGGTACAGGCAAGGGGACAGAGGATGCCCCAGGGACTACACTGGAAACTCAGGTTCTAGGAGAACAAAAATCTGAAGTGCAACCGCCGGGTTCATGGCCCTGGTCCCTCCAATCCCACAGACATAGCACTGCTGGCCCTGAGCCAAGAGCAGGGTGTGGGCCCTTGGTGGGAGCAGGGCAAGTCTCACTAAGAGAAGCAAAAAGCACCCCTGTGACTAGACCAGACCCCATGGAGCGCCAGGCACGTCATTTCCTTTACTCAGGAGATGCCATGTCCAAAACCATCGCTGGACATTGTCTAGTTTTTCACAAAGAGGTAGTCTTTGTACATAAACCTGGCACATTACTTCCCTCAGTTAAATTCCCAGAGGTGCAGCTGACAGGTCCGAGGGTATATACAAATTAAATGTAGGCCTTATGGCTGAAGGACCAATGAAAGGTGTACAGGTACACGCACTCTCCAGTGGAACGAGGGAGCCTGTTCTCACACACACTTTGCTTTTGTATCTGCCAGTCTGAGAAGTGGTGAGCGGCATCCCCTTGCTTCCACGTGTCCTCTGATCACCAAGGAGACTGAGCATCAAGCAGACGCTCAGCACCCGCTGTGCTTCTCCTATGAATCACCTACTTGTAGGCAATGCTCATTTTTCTGGTGGATATGTCCCATCGTTTTCATATTGATTGAAAGGACTGTTTACATACAAAGGATGTAATCTTGCTGATCTTTTCTCTTTCAATTTTGTGCTTTTGTATTTTAAATTTTAATGTGGCTAAACCTATCAATGATTTTCCTTTAAAGTTTCTGTCTTTTGTAGCAGGCTACAAATTTAACCAAATTTAACTACAAATTTAACCAAATTTACATTTAACCATCTGTTAAATTCCTATTATACTTTGCTAATAATCTGATTTCTCAGAAGGCTGCAAAAGTGAGTAGAGAAATGCCCTCTCTGGACCTAATTCTGACCGGAGAAGGGGACGTGACAGGAAGTGGAGTGTGGGGAGCCCCCAGGAGAGTGGGCACAGGTGAAAAGCCTGGGGAGACAAGGCCGGACCAGAAACCACTTACAATCTGGACCTGAAGATCATAGATTTTTAAAGTTTCAACACTTAAAGGACAGATACTTAAAAGGGAGGATGACTGACTTATAAAGTGTATTTTTAACTATCTTTTTTTTTTTTTGGCGGGATTGTGGTTCCCCAACCAGGGACTGAACCTGGGTCCTTGGCAGTGAGAGCGTGGAGGCCTAACCACTGGACCACCAGGGAATTCCCGTTAACTAGCTATTAAAATGAAGCTGATATGAAAGAACAGGGGGCTCCACATACAAACTAAAATGGGGAGATGAATCCTAGTGGTTGTCCTCGCAGGGAGGAGCGGTCACAGTGCACGTGTGGGGAGAAGAGGGTAAAAGGACAGGACACAGAGGCAGGGCCTGAGGAGGGACTAGCTCACAGTAAGAAAGCAAAGGACACACCGGAGAAACCCTGTCTGCCTGCTTTCCAGGTTCCCGCAGTCCCGAAGCTGGCAGTGGTGGGGCTGGGGCTTGGCCCGGGGGTCCAGCACCAGAGCCTCTACAAGTTAACCTCACTGCCCTACCAGAGAAAGCGCAAGACGTAGAAAAATAAAGCCCACAAGCTAAATTTACTAAAAAACGACAACAACCAACACTCTACGCAACTCCTCCAGTTCTCTACGTTAGTGACCAGCAAGCTTAGGCGGCACGAAGTCACTGACCCCTGACCATCTGCCATTGGAAGGGTGGGGACCCAGGCACGACTGGGAAAGCGTATCCTGCTACGAGAGTGCTCCTATGCGCATCCAGACGATTTGGGAAAGAGGACATTTAAATACAAGTGCCTGGGTCTTCTGAAGCCTCCCGTCCACATCCCCCCACCCTGGATTCCATTACTCATATTCTCCCCTCTTAGCTAAAATCAGCCAGACGGAGGGAAAAGGGTAAGGGCCCTCGACGGGGGCACCTGGGTGGACCGCAGAGTGCAGCCAGAAGCCTCCCTAACATCGGCCCAGCCTCAAGATCTCCTCTAGGGGGAGATACCGTGTAGAAAGCCCATCACTCACACACGGTGCTCACAACACGGAAGACGGGAACGCAGATAAACTCACCTGAGACATATCTCGCCTGTCTCTGTGATGTTGGGGTGCCAGATCCTGGTCAGGCATCTCACTTTAGGAGGCTGCAACACAGAAGGAAGAGATCACAGGCTCTCCAGAGCCTTCCACGTACCCCGCCCAGGGCCTTGTCTCACCACTCACGTGGCTCAGCAGGCACCGGCTCCGCCACCCCCGCAGCAGTGTGTGCACACTGCATGCACCGCGCCGCTCGCACGGGTAAAGCCTGCCTGCACCCCGAACAGGACCCCTCTACAGGCCCCGGGGCTGCCGGCGGCCGGGCTTCTGCGTCCTCTGACCCTGCCTGTGCAGGAGAAGCCACGGCGCCCTCCGGGAGGAGCTCTGCAGCCTCCAGGCCCCACTGCCTACAGGAGCCCGCGGCCTCCTTGACGCTACGTAGCTGGGCTACGGCTGAAATGCTGCCCCTCACGGCGGCGCTGGCCCCCTCTGTGGGTGTCTCTGAAGGCGTGGTTGTCATTTACTTTCTTCTCGGTGCAAGTCCTAGCCCACTTTATACTTAAAGGAGGAGACAACGAACACAAGTACATGGGAATGAGGCACACCAGCAGTACTCAGGGTGAAGCATGTTTGCATAAAACTGTTCTTTTACTATTACTCTGTTTTAAAAGCAATCCATACTCACCTAAGAAAACAACAAAAAGGAAAGCTATCTGCACATCTACAGATATAGAGAATATAAAACTCTCCCCAGAAATAATCTCTAGTAACACCTGATGCACATGTTGGAGCCTCTGTTCTAGGCGACACACAGGTGCGTGTGATGCACATTCATTTTTCTTGACAGAAGTAGGGAAATGTGCTATACGTTTCTTTTCCACGTTTATTTTTGTCACCATTTCAGATGACTTTGGGCTTTTGTGCATTCCACGGTACAAACACTAGTATTTAACAAGCCAGTTCCCTATCACTGGACGTTTAGGTTGCTTCCCACTTCCACTACAAACCTGCTGGATCAACGCTGTCTTCATTCGCATCCATGAGATATGTCCCCAGGATGAAGGCCAGGAAGGGGAGGGGCTGCCAGAGAGCAGGCTGCGCACTCAGCGCCAAGTGCCCTCGCCTCCAGAGAGGCCGCGAGCCCACCCACTGCAGCGGGTGCGCCTTCTCCCCAGGCCCAGTTCCACCACGAGGTGGCCTTGCTTTGAGGAGCTTGACAGTCGTCTCACAGAATCTCACCAGACAGCTCATCTCACAGATACGAAGCCTTCGTCATCAAATTTTTATCTTTGATACCAATCTAGAAAATCTTTCACCATCCAGATCTTCTCCTGTACTATTTCTAGTACTCTAATAGTTTCAGCTCCTTATTTGTATAAAACAAACATATTTTTCAGTACCCTCGTAAGTTTTCTTCCTGATTTCAAAACACCATGACATCAGAATGTCAAATATGTCATGTCACCTAGACTCCCCAAAATGATTAATCCAACCATGCAGATGTAGGCGTCTGAGGATTACAGAATTTAGGTTCACAGTGAGCTGAAATCAACTGAATACGCTCATTTGCTTTCCTGCAAGTAAACAGGAATGCATTCGACAGCACAGCCTGCACTTTCAGCAGGGCCTTCAGGCTGAAGAGGGAAGGTCCGCGTCACTGGCGCTGTACATATTGGTAAATCTCTCTAATGAACACTGAACGCAGGTAACCTACTGGGTAGAGCGCATCACCAACTCAGGATCTGAAGGGACTGAAGGCTCACCCCCTCCCTCCTCTGAGGCCCCAACACACAGTCACCCCGCCGAGTGTCCACGCGGCTCCAAGGGTCCGACTGCACTTGCCCCTCTCCTCCTTCTCCCTTCACACCGTCCACAGTTAGATGTTGGTGCAGCCGCCCCCCTGGCCAATGGCCCTCGTAACAGCGGTACCCCACAAAGAGAGCAAACCTCTGCACCAGAACTGTGGTCCTGGATTCTGACACACACTTTCTAAACTGAACCATTCTTGTAGACCTTTACCGCCCCCAAAGCAAGACCAAGAAATACCAGCTCCACCTCCTACCTCAGTGGTGGCATGACCAGCCATCCCATCACACAGCTAAGGGTTTAGTATATGACAAAGACTGCAGTGCAAATCAATGGGAAAGCAGGGATTCTTCAGTGGACAACTGGCTAACCATTCGGAAAAGTACAGTTAGATATTCACTTAGAGCTTTATTCCACATAAACGACACAGAACTCTAAGAGGACTAGAAGAAAACGTGGATGAGTTATCTTGGGGTCTGAAGGCCTGTTTTAAGCATTTCACAACATGAAAAATTCAAGAAGGAAAAGTAGATTTGACTACAGTGGTGAAAAAAAAACCACAAACTTTTATAGAACAACAAAAAAAATGAAAAACAGGAAAATGTTTACAGCACAGCTAAGTAAACTAAGAAAAAGTTTCATATAATTTCTATATAAGAACTCTTATAATAAAAAAAAAATACCTCAAAGGAAAAAAAGGGCTAAGCACATAACAACAGCTCATAAAAGACATAAAGAGCTAATAAGTAGGAAAAAAATTTAGCACCCTACTTATTTAAGAAATGAAAATTCAAATGACATTTACATACCACTTATTTCCTCCCAAAATAGCAAAAAGAAAAAAAATAATGAAAATATCCCACGTTGGTAAGGGTTTAGGAAAAAGGGAATTTTCAAACACTGATGGTGGGGATGTCAACTGGAAAAACTCTCTGGAGGGTAACTGGATAGTACTGATAAAAAGCCTTAAAATTAGCATCAGTTACTCAGTACCTGTAATTCCACTTCTAAGAATTTATCCAAAGACAGCGGCAGGCATGCACAAGCTGCTGTCTAGGACATGTATCACAGCACTGCTTATTCCAGGGGTCAGTAAACTACAGCCTATGGACCAAATAAGGCCAGGCCTGTTTTCACGTGGTCTATAATCTAAGCATGGCCTTTACAGTTTTAAAAGGTTGTTTTAAAAAAACAATATACGACAGAGACCATATATGGTCCACAAGGCCTAAAATATTTACTATTTTGCCCCTTACATAAAGTCTGGTTCATATAATCAAAATATTGGTCAGCCAGTGATCAACTATAAAGGATTAGTTTAAAACCATGATACATCATACAATTAAGTGTTCTTACTAATGATGATGTCATTATATATTAAGTGACGTGATAACATACGTTCTCACGATATGATGACATACTGTCCTATACTATGATGTTAAAAAAAACCCAAGTTACCAAGCTATGTGTAGCGTGATCCCACTCGTATGTGTGATTATATATTGTGCATAACATACATCAAAAAGTTAACGGTGATCATCTCTGGATGGAGAGATAACAGGTGATTAATATTCTATTTTTGCATAGTGGTATTTTCTCAATTTTCCACAGAGTATAATAAATTACATAAAAAGAAGAGGGGTGACTGGGTATTCAAGTGTTACTTGTGGTACCTCCGGTTCTCCTCCTTCTGGAAACGTGGCAGGGCAGCCCTTCCTGACCCCTTTCAGGGCTGGTCACGGTCACATTACTCGATTTGGTTGCATCACATAACCTCACTTCCAGGGAGAGAAAAGCCGCATTCCTTTCTCCTGCTTCAGCACACGGTTTCCTCTGACCACTCACAGCAAAATGCCATGGGAGCATCGTGAGGCCTGGGACATCACAGCCAAGCTGCCATCTGCACTCAGGCCTCCTCCGGGCATCCCCATCACATTGGTTCGTCACTGTTTCTGTGTCCAGAGACTGAGCTTCTTCAAAGGCCGCTCGACTCTCATCTCCAGCCTACAGTGTCTGACACAGAACCCAGCGCATTTCAGGAGCTCATTAAACGCCAGTCAATCATTGCAGCCTATTTCTAGGACTGAGAGAGATTACGAGGCAGCTGGAGACTGCGAGATAAAGTTCAGGGAAAAAAGGACCAAGATCCCGAGGAAATCTGCCTTTCAGCTGCTGGGGCGGAGGGGTGTGAGGGGTGAGGGGGCACCAAACAGGTGTATTCTTTCTGTTCCAAAAAAGTTTATTCTAAAATAATGATCTACTTTACTGCTTAAAAGGTTTTCATTCACAACCTTAATAACTGACCTTAATTATAGGAACTATAAGTGTTAGGGGTTAAAAACAAATTCCTCATGAAGTACAGAAATCATGTAAATTATGGCATTAGAGCAAATGAATCCTGAGAAAGCTCCGCAAAGCCCTTTCAGGCTGACTTGCTAAAAACTGGCTGTATCTCCTCATCCAGATGAAACATGAATTCCTTCAAGTCTGCCCTCATAATCTCTACCTATTTGCCTGTAACCTTTCATATGCTGGTTTAATCTGCAACACCATAAATTTGTTGGGGGGCAGAGAGCATGCCAAGCACTGGATGCCTGGTGTGGCAGCCCCCGCCCAGCACTGGAAATACAGTGAGATTAAGACACCTCCAGACTCCTCCTTCAGGGAGCAGATGGTCTAGTGAAGAAAGACGCTAAGAAGAATTCTGTAGATAAAGCTTAACCGCAGAAAAGGTGAACAGAACTACCTCTGTATCACTGAAGAACTTTACCTCACGCACCCTGGAGGCAGGGCAGCCCTGTGCACCCTGCGTGAGCTTGTGACCCTCACTGGCCTGCTGGTAAGGCAGCTGCACCACCTCTGCCTGGATGAGAGGCAGAGAGGTCCTCACGGCAGCAGGGTGGCGTCTGGATACAGCCCCGAGGGCCTGGCCTCCCAGGGCTTCCTGGCTGGAGAACATGGGTCTCCTTCCCGATGAAACAGGACTAGCCCATCATTTAGAAATTTTCCAAAGGAGACAGAAACTAAAACCTAGAAATGTAAGGTCTTTATATGCCACCAGTTAATACAGGAAAAGTGTCTTGGAGGCTCAGTGGCTTTCTATCCTCTGTTTATTTCATTTCCTACTCCTCTGCTTCTTAAACGGGGAGTATGACAAACATTTTCTCACTACCAAGCGGCCACCAGGTGCGGTGGGAAGGACACACATTAGGAAGCCGGGCAGCTCTGGACAAGAATCAGCTTTGGCAGTTGAGCCACCTAGACCGGCAAAGCCAACAAGTTCTTAACTTTACCTTTCTGAGCCCTAACTTCCTGATGGGAAAGATATGAACATTAATGTCACCGAGAGAACTACTGGAGAGTGACATAAGGTAAAACTGAGTGGACGCACCTGACACACAGAAGCCCTCGACAAACTCTGTTCCTTCCTTGACGTTTCTGAGGTTTTGCTTTCTCCTCACACTTGGAAAAAGACACTCTGCCACTAAATGATGCCAGTGCACCCGAACCACGGTTCTCAGCCCCGCCAAATTCACTGCTTTTCTGAAGACTGTCACAAACTCACCGCCCTTTAATTTTAACATTCTCTAGGTGAGTAACCCACGGATATGGCATATGTCCAGAAGGTTAGAGAGTCTAGAGTTTTAAGTACCGCACGTCAGGCTGTTTCCAGAAACCATTAAAACAGCCCCAAATCCTTAATATGTGCGCACTTAAACCAAGTTCTCAAACTGCTCTCACCTGAGGGAGTGCAGTGCTCTGTCAGGCCAGGTTCCCCTGTTGGTGATCAGGGAAATAGGGGAAGTCTCAGCGGGTGGCTGGTTGGCTGGATTGACAAAGACCTGAAATGCATATTTTCCTGTCTTCACTTAAAAATTAAATTTATTTTTTGTTTTTCTTGGACTGCTAACTCTTCCATCCTCATAAATTACATTTCCAAAAGAACTTTTAATACAGTAGCCCAGTAAAGATCAATTTCCATAGATAAAAGTTTGGCTTTAAACAAACAAGTGTTAGAGCCACTGAACTAGACTTGGGCGGTGGAGATGGGCCGAGGTCGCGGGGAGCAGGTGATTCCCCCTGTCAGAAAAGGAGGGAGCAGTTACTGCAGGGAAAGCAACGGGACACACGCTGTGCCCGATTCCCACAGCCTCAGGTTAACAGGAGACTGAACTTTACCATCAGATTTTTCTTTCCTAGTCGACAGGCCAGAGAAGGCTGAGGAACATCACGGGGGGAAAGATGTATATCACATCGGCAGAGCTGGCCACGTGCCAACCTCGGCAGCTCAGGGATGGAGAGGGCCCGCGTACCACGCCCACTCCGGCGCCCGACTCAGGGGTGTGCGGTGCTGTTCCGAACCTTCAATGATTTCTCACAGCCACAGTGAAAATGCCCCCAAAACCCCAAATCTGAGTTTTCTCACCTCTCCACTATTCCCCAAGCCTGATTCTTCATTCAAGTAGACCTGGTCAACTTGACCTGTACACAGGTTGCCAGTTCTCATTTCCATACCCACTGACACAGTTGCAGAGACGTCCTCGTCACCTAGAACACCCGCCCCAGTTGTGCATGAGCCAACCCGAGACAGGACGACTCCAATTCTAGTTCTCCTCAGAAGCTTAACTGGCCCCGACCACTTTCCAAAAGTGACCCTCTCTCTTCCTTCTCTGAATTCCTCTAAAGCATTCTCCTATTATTAACCAATATCACTGTCTGCTACTTACCACTTTTATCATTTTATGGTAACTTCCTACACTTTCTCTCACCTTCCTAATGGGTCGGCATGTTCCTTAAAAGCAAAGACAGATGTGACAGCACTTGGCACGGTTATTACTGGGAGGATCCTGGAGAGATCAACATGTAGCTAGGGGTGTAAATCACTCATAATTTGAAACTACAGGTCATTGTTCTTTTCCAAAATTCTAAAACGCACGTTTTATACACTTCTGGAATTGTGCTGTTATACCATAAACAAAACTACAGTTTAAAATAAAATGCTCTTTTCTCCAGTGCCAGAATCTAACAAGATTTGCATGAAATACCCAGGCAGCCCCCTTCAGAGGTGCCAGCCTCGGGGGGGGGGTAATTCCAGCCCCGGCAGAGCTGCACCCCAGCACATACTGGCACACGGTACTCGCAAGCACTTGTTGAGAAAGGGAACCTCTCCGCTAACACTCTCAAGAATGCTGATGAGGGGCATTAACCACACAAGTGTCAGCCATCTCGTGCTCAGTCCTAGGACTGGGTGGGCTGCACTCGAACACAACGCGGGGGGACTGCCGGGCCCTGTGACGGCCACCCGCCACAAGAAGGGGGAACAGCGGCTCAAGCGCGGGCTACTCACCACCATGTTGTATGCATCAGGAACTTCAGTTTCAAACTGAAATTTTCCACCCTGGTAGTAACCCTCATCTATCAAAAAACACAAAACAAAACAAAAAAATCCTTTAAATTAAAAAAAAAAAAAAGGAAACAAAAGGCAAACACTATGTTAGCATATGGCAAATACAGAGAATTAAGAGTTGAAAAAGAGGACTGCAGGGCTCCTTTGTTACTCCACCAGCCTCACCCCTGACCTGACGGTTACAAGTCAGCCCACACTGACTGGCGCCTGCAGCGCTCTCCTCCTCACTGGCCACGCGCCCTCGGGAAAAGGGAGGCCTCTCCTGGGAGACTGGCCCCCTCCCTGCGCTCAGCCCCTCGGTCCCGGCCCGCGGCACCCAGTGCCTCCCCTCAATGACACGTGACCACCTTGCTTCAGCGCTCGGTCACCTGTGTGCCGCTGGTCTCCCCACGAGAATCAGCTCCACGGGGGAGGCAGGCTTGTGCTGACTGCTTTTCCCCGGTGCCCGGCATGTGGCTTCCAGTCACTCGGCAAACACTGACTGAGCATGGACCCTCTGCCAGGCCCTGCTCCAGACCCTGGCCGGGGACACGGCAGTGAACCAGCCAGACAAAATCACCGTCTCAGCGACTGTGCCCGGTCAGCACTCGTGGGCTGGCTGGCCGAGCGCTTGGTACAGCCTTCAGAACAGAGCAGGCCCTCTGGAAAGGGGCTGGAGGGTATGCAGAAGAATGTCCAGGGTCAGAGCGGCACCGCCGTGTCCCCCCCGCCGCCCCAGGTCTGCAGACCCCACAGCTCAGTCCCAACTCCCTCGCTGCGCCGCCCACCTCTCTGCCTTTCCTGGAGTCCGCCGGCGGTGGGCTCGGCTGAGTTGCAAGCGCTGCTGGTGTGGCTGCCAACAGAGGGCGCTCCAGCACGAATGCCCCCCACAGGAGTTAAATTACTCTGAACTTCACAATTTGATAAAATTACCACCATCTTTAAAACGAATGTTCAACTTCCTCTAATATTATCATCGTGAACAAATCAGCAATATTACATTTTATCACTTCCCTCAGCTTTTTATATAAAATGAACATTTAATAGGAAGTTGTTGGTCTCAAACCAGCCACTAAAAAACCATTTTTCTTCTTTAAGGGCGTTGAGATTGTGTCAACATTTATGTCTGTCCCGCAGTTAGAACTCGCCTTATCTCGCTGTGTTACACAGGGAGCCCTCTGTGCCCTGGAGCCTACTCCCTCCTTCCTGCCAGGAACCATACGCTAGTGTCTTCCAGCCAGGGTACGGGTACTGCGGGGAGGACACACTGTCCACGGGGTATGTGGGCACTGACAGCTTTAACAGAATCCACTTCTAGATGGCCAGTGTCCACGAGTGCCCTATCATGAAATCAATCTGCCCAACAGTACTTGTGAGGCCAAGGAGTCATGCCAGCTGCCCCTTCCCACCTCCCCTTTCACTGTCTTTCTCCCACTTGTAACAGAAGGCCTCCTGCTCATCTAGCCTCTCCCTGTGATGCACTGCACCAAGGTGTGATGCACTGGTCACAGTAAAGCTCCTTGAATCGAGGCACTATGCAGGGTTGTGCCTTTCCCTATCTTACACCCATTTCTGTAAAGGGCAAAGCATGGCGTTAAAGATAAGATGTCCCAGTTCAAGTTGGAATGTCTTGAAGTTAGACACACGTGGAGCCTGATGGCAGGGACGATTAGATTTCATTTAGTAATGTCAATCACGGGACTACTGGAAAAGAATGCCTCACCCCATGAGAAGCAAGCGAAGAGGGTGCCAAGAAGCAAGAGGCCCGTGCCTTCCCCCGCGCGGTGCCAGCCCCGCACCTCACCTCTCCACTAGGGGTTAAACTCGGAAGTCAGGCAGCTGTTGGAGACACATCTTACTTTAGAGGCTTCGCCAGAGAGAGAGTCTTGGCAGTTAGAACTGGTCCTGCCTACTGATGCACACGGCAGAAATTTCTGATACGCTGAACGAGCTAAATCTGCAGCCACGAGTCTTTGTAAACCCTAAGTTTTTAATATATATTGGTAGGGGTAAGAGGAAATTAATATCACAATGTTCTCAATGCTTTCTGAATATTTCAGGTAACATGAGAGGCCGTCAAGTGAAGAATGATGGGTATGATTAGCGGTCGGTTGGCAGGTCTTAGGAAAGTGGTTTCGGTGCGTACCTCGGAAAATGCAACACAAAGGGATTCTAATGACTGGGTTTGTAAAGCCATTTCCAGCCAGGTGGTTCCCAACTCTTTGCTTCCAACAAAATAGAAGAAGGAACCTAATCTAGTAATCAGCTGAAAGACCACAGTAAAATACCTTGTATGATTTTTGGCCCCTAACTTTGAAGTCCAGGGACACAAAGACGTAGTGACAACAAACACCTTCCGTGCCTGCCTACTTATTTATATGAACAAGCAGTTCTCAGTGTCTATACCTACAAAGACAAAAGGAAGGAATAAAACTGATATTGACCCCTTCTTTCTGGCATTAAGTAACATCGTTCACAAGCACATCAACTAAATCAGAAAAATGCTAAGAGCAGCCTCTCGCTCTCAGATACATCTCCGATGAAACGCTATTGTGTTTAGTAACCATCACTATTTATCCAACAAACATTTGGTGAGTGTTACTATGTGTCAGGCACTGTTCTAGGCACCACCAGCAAGAGACCTTCCTGCCCTCATGAAGCTTACATTCTAGTGGGAAGAAACAAAGTAAGTAAGTTAATCATATAACAGAAAGTGAAAAAGGGCTGAGGGGCCAGGAGGTGGGAGGAGCTGCAATTTTAAATAGGGAGGTCTGAGAGTGAAGGCTGGAAAACGGAGGGTATCCGGGAGAAGAACACTCCAGGTATGGAAGAGTGGTGAGAGACCCATGAGAGCGCCTGATGCATTCAGGGCACATGCAGAGGCCAGAAGGTGAGGCAAGGGAAGGGGAAGCTGCGGCTGCGGAGGTAGCAGGCCTGGCCTCGCAGGCCACTGCTAAGTGCACTGGCTCTTATTCAGCAAGGCAGGGAGCCACAAGAGGGGCCTGAGCAGAGGAGGGGCAGGACCACAGAAACATCATGCTGGTTAGGAGCAGGGTAGAAGCAGCTGGAGTAGAGATACTCTGATGGTAGCAACACCAGGATTTGCTGGCAGATCAGGGGTGGGGTGGGGAAGAAAGGAGTCGAAGCCCTGCGCTGTTTGACCCTGCAATGGAGAAGGGCAGAGCCGTCACCTCGAAGATACAAAGACTGCAGAGGGCACAGGTGCGCCAAGTCCAACATCAGATTTGAGATTAATTTGAGATTTCATGTCAACAACCAAGCGGAGACACTGATCGCAGCTGGCAGATCTTTCTGGACAGATCTTTCTGGAGTGTAGGGGAGAGGTCAGGGCTGCATGCGAGGTTTGGGAGCTGTGTATAAGAGCATCCAGATTTCATGAGCTGGCGAGGTCCCCAGGGGCCTGACTATGGAGGTCCAAGGACAGTACAAAGCCTTGAGGCATCCCCGACTTGGGCCAGGAGACGGGACAGGAGGGGCAGTGGCAGCAACAGAAGAAAACCAGGAGCCAGGAGCTGGTACAAACAACAACTGTAACAATCGTTCAAAAGAAGATGCTCAACACCCAGGAGTCTCACAGTGATAGGAACTTCTTAAATAAATATAAATATATAGTTACAAAACAGTATGACAGGGTGAAAAAATTCTTATAGGCAGAGGAATGTTTATATTAGGATAAAATTCTGTGAGACGAGTGAAATAAAAATATATGAGTGCAAGGAGAAAAGGCAGCCACGAACATTTTCCAACCATTAAAGTGGAGCCTGTTCATATACATATGTTTTTTTTTAATGCGTGATGGTGGGTGTAGCCACGGTATTTAGATTCTACTGGAAACATTTTAAAGAGTAAAATAATACTTTCCCCTTTAAATGTCAATATTTACAGCACACTGGAAATTACACTCTATGCAAATTTTAAACTTAAGGGCAGGAAAAACACAATTCCTGCCAAGATAACCTTGTAGATCAGGGGTCGGCAAACTCTCTGAAAAGGGCCAGGCGCTACGTACCTGGGGCTTTGGGCTACAGGTCTCTGTCATGTACTGTTTTGTTTTATTTTTTATCTTTTTAAATAGCCCTTTGAAAATGTAGAAACCATTCTCGGCTCGAGGGCTGCACAACTGGCCCGGGGTGGGCTTTGGCTCACAGGCCTGGCTTGCCCACACTCAGGTGAAAATATAGCAAAAGAAAACCGCGGCGACAAGCTGAGCGACACTGAGCGCCCGTGCAGCGGGCTCACTGAAGACGGAGAGCCTGTGGGGCGGGCGTTACGGAAGACCTGAAGACAAGCACCGCCAGCAGCACAGCAACAAGCACGCTGACACGTGGAGCGTGGACCACGCGCAGCCGCCGGAAGCTCTGCTCATGTACCCAGTCCGCCACACTGCGGCTGCTTTAAAGGAGCCACTGAGGCACATGGACTGAGTACCAGCTGCTCCACAGCTGGCAGGCCACTTCACATCAGGCGGTGTCACAGGGACCTGGGGATGAGCGGGTCAAGGGAAAGGAGACAGAGTGGGGGTGGGGGGGCGCGAGGGGAGCAGAGAGAGGAAGGCCGCTGGGAGCAGAGGAGGAGCCAGGCCGGGCGGAGCTGCAGACAGACCCCGAGTCAGCTGTGAGAGAGGGGTGCTGAGATTCAGAGGAAACCGCGAACATGAGGAAAGAAATGGAGAAGACATTTTAGATGTAGTAAACAGAATATCAAGAGCTAAAAAACATAATATCTGAAACGAACACTTCACTGGATGAGCCTCAGAGTCAATCAAGCGCTGCAGGGATTTGCCTGGCGTCCCGTGGTTAGCACTCGGCACTCTCACTGCCAAGGGCACAGGTTCAATCCCTGGTCAGGAAACTAAGATTCCACAAGCCGTGCAGTGTGGCCAAAAACAAAACAAACAAAACTCAGCAGAAATAGAAACGATCCACAGTGAGGCACAGAGAGAAAAGTGAACAAAACCTTCTGACCCCAATGGAAGTCTAGTTTATATGTATAGGGAATATACAGGTAAGCGATATATATTTTGGGGGGGCTTCCCTGGTGGCGCAGTGGTTGAGAGTCCGCCTGCCGATGCAGGGGACGCGGGTTCGTGCCCCGGTCCGGGAAGATCCCACATGCCGTGGAGCAGCTGGGCACGTGAGCCATGGCCACTGAGCGTGTGCGTCTGGAGCCTGTGCTCTGCAACGGGAGAGGCCACAACAGTGAGAGGCACGCGTACCGCAAAAAAAAAAAAAAAAAAAAAAGAGAGATATCTTTTTTAAAGTTTTACTTGGGGATATGCATACTTTTTAAATATTTATTTTATTTATTTTTTTATTTTTTTATTTTTTTGGCTGTGTCGGGTGTTAGTTGCGTGTGGGCTCTTCGTTGTGGCGCTCGGGCTTCTCTCTAGTTGCGGCATGCAGGTTTTCTCTTCTCCAGCTGTGGCACACGGGCTCCAGAGCACGTGGGCTCTGTAGTTTGTGGCACACAGGCTCTCTAGTTGAAGTGCTTGAGCTCAGCAGTTGTGGCATGGGGCTTAGATGCCCCGCAGTATGTGGGATCTTAGTTCCCGGACCAGGGATCGAACCCGCTTCCCTGCATTGGAAGGTGGATTCTTTACCACTGGACCACCAGGGAAGTCCCTAGGTAAGAGATATTAACATTCGTATATCTAACTGGAGTCCCATAAAGGGGTTATAGATAAAATATTGAAAGAAATGTTGGTCAGTTATTTCTATATATGCTTTTTCCTTTTTTTCTTTTCTTTTTTTTTTTTTTTTTTTTGCCGTACGCGGGCCTCTCACTGCTGTGGCCTCTCCCGTTGCGGAGCACAGGCTCCGGACGCGCAGGCCCAGCGGCCATGGCTCACGGGCCCAGCCGCTCCGCGGCATGTGGGATCTTCCCGGACCGGGGCACGAACCCGTGTCCCCTGCATCGGCAGGCGGACTCTCAACCACTGCGCCACCAGGGAAGCCCACCACTAACTTCTTATAAGAAAAAACAATGTCAGAAGGCAGTAGAATGATATCCTTAAAATGCTGAAATTGTCAACTTAAGAATTCAACATTCAGCAAAGCTGGCAGAATTCATCATTCAGCAAATCTGCACTACAAAAAAAAATCCAAGGACGTTCTTCAGGCAGAAGAAAAGTAACAGATGGGACCTCAGATCTACAAGAAGGAATGAACGCTGTTAAGTGGTAAATATGCTGATAAATATATGAAGAAAATGTAATTATCTGAAACAAAAATAGTAACGTACTGTGGGTTATAACAAATGCACAGTAAACGAGACTCTGCGCGACGAAGGCCCGGACGGGAGCGGAAGCAGAGCAGCGCTAGCCTAAGCGTCCTCCTGCAGAACTAAAGAAAGACGGGCAAAGTAAACTGAGACGAGCAAATACGAGAGAACAAAAGTACATTCGAGGAAAACCAATGAAACCGAAAACTGGTTCCTTGCAGAGACCAATAAAATTGATAACCTCTAGTTAACCTGATCAAGAATACAGAAAACGGACATTTTCAATGGCAGGAATTAAAGAGGGGATTATCAACACAGACTCTACAGAACTTAAAAGGGTCAGAAGATGTTAAGAGCAACCTTATACCAATAAATGTGAAAATGTCGATGGTATGAACAAATTCTTTGAAACATACAAATCACCAAAGCTCACTCAAAAATAAGAAGCCCAAGTTAACCCCTATCTAAGAAATTTTATTCATACAGTACTTAAACTCTTACCACAAAAACAAAACAATAAAATACTAGACCTAGGTGGCTTTACTGGCGAATTCTATCATTCAATAAAGAATTAATAGTAATTCTACATAAAACTCTTCCAGGAAACAGAAGGGAACACTTCCCCATTCATCCCAGGAAGAGTAAGGAGGGGAGGGGAAGGAAAGAAACTAGAGCCCTATCTTGCACCATATGCAAAAATTAACTCAAAATGGCTCACAGACCTAACTTTAAAACCTAAAGCTATAAAACTCCTTAAAAAAAAAAAAAGGAAATCTTTGCATTTCTTAGGACACAAAAAGCACTGTATTAGTTTTGTATTGGTTGCTGTAATAAATTACCACAAACGTAGCAGCTTAAACAATAAAAAATTACTATCTTTTGTAGGTCATTTGTCCAAAATGAATCTCACTGGGTTAACATAAGAGCTGGCAGGGCTGCATTTCTTTCTGGTGGCTCTAGGAAAAATCCACGTCCTTCACTTTCCAGCTTTAAGCAGCCACCTGTATTCCTTCCTCCACCTTCAAAGTCACTGATGGCCAATGGAAATCATAACACATGCACCAACATGGATGACTCTCACAAGCACTGTGCTCAGTGAAAGAAGCCATGGACAAAATGCTACATACTGGCTGGGGCCATTTATATGACATTCCGGAAAAGGTAAAGCAACAGGGCAGAAATCAGATCAATGATTGCCAGGGGCTGGGGGTGGGGAGAGGAAACTGACTACAAAGGGGCCCAACTTTTGAGCTGATGGAAACATTTTATGTGTATCTTGATTGTGTTGGTGTCTACACAACTGTATGTGTCTGTCAAAATGTAGAGAACAGTACACCTAAGAACAGTGGCTCTACTGTCTGTAAATTATACCTTACTAAACATGATTTTTAAAAAAGATACAGGTAAATCCTGCTACATAAAAGGCACCATCAGGTGGTCCAGGAAAATGAAGGGGCGCTGGCGATTTTACAATGCCAAAAAGCTCAACATTTAAACAGCACGTCATTTTTAAATATTTTATGTAATTATACACATTTTTACTGGTAACCATAAGAATATATATTTAACCATGGTAACGAATGGCTTCTAAAACAGTACGTCAGACATTTAATTGCACACCCACTCCTAGAAACCTGAGCATCCCAAGAGAGAATTTGCCTCAGTTTTACGTGCGAGGCAGAGGGCAGAAATCAGTATACATCGGACAATCAGAAAACAGTATATATCGGACAACATGTCACCTACTCAGCAGTAAGCAGAGACATATTGCATCAACACAGTTCTTGCAAGCAGCAAGGAAAAGAGCAGTGAATGTTTCCCTAACAAAAGTTAGCTGATGTGAAGGCAGATAACCGACTGTCTCAAGAGCAATCACCACGTATCTATTATATATGAAGGGGGGAGAACTGCCACCTGCATTTCCAGGATGATTTGAAAGAAAAGACTCCATCAGGGAAAAGTCTGTCCCTCATGATGGGTATCCCTATAAAGCTAAAATCACCCTAGAAAGCACCAGGGCTGAGAGCACACATTCTGTGTCGAAACCGCGACACATTAACAGTAAGCTACACACACACTACAGTGAGACTGGGGTGGTGGTCAAGCCAAAGGCCTGCTTCAGTGCTCTGACCCATTTCCGCATCTTTTAACACGTCCATGATTATTTAAATGTTGTTCCAAATGTTCATGTGTGGAACCAAACCTGTGTTTCAGGCTTACTAACCGTATTTCTTTGCTCAGAAACTGGGAACCTTACTTTATTTCATACTAAGAAATTTTTCCTTCTATAACTCCAAAGCTCTGAAACAAAGCTTAGAATAACTAAGAACCAAACATAATGGGGATAACAGATAAAACAATTTAAATTTCATGACTCAGTGTAAGGTGCACTTTTATTATCATGCTCATCACTTAGGGAGTTTTTATAAATTAAATGTTAAAATTAAGAAAACATGACAAATCTAATAACCAACACATTTAAAAACATACTTACGTGAATATACACATAAATATACAAGATTTACAATGTAGCTATAGAATTCCCCAATCAGAATTTTTAATATATGTAACAATAATAAAAAGGATGTTATTAACCATTAAAAAACCCACTTCCCTGGTGGCACAGTGGTTAAGAATCCGCCTGTCAATGCAGGGGAAACAGGTTCGATCCCTGGTTGGGCAAGATCCCACATGCCACGGAGCAACTAAGCCCGTGTGCCACAACTACTGAGCCTGCACGCCTAGAGCCTGTGCTCCGCAACAAGTCACCACAATGAGAAGCCCGCGCACCACACTGAAGAGTAGCCCGTGCTCACCGCAACTAGAGAAAGCCCACGCACAGCAACGAAGATCCAACGCAGACAAAAATAAATAAAATTAAAAAACAAAAAAACAAAGAAACAACCTCCCACATATCTAATAAAGAACTTATACCAGGTATATAAAACTTACAACTCAGTAATGAGACAAGCAATACAATTTTTAAATGGGTAAAATTATTTGAATAGACACTTGAACAAAGGAGATAGAGAGTAAACAAGCTTGGGAAATGATGCCCAACATCTTTAGTCACTAGGGAAATGCAAATTAAAGTCACAATGAGACACATACCTAACAGAATAGCTAAAATTGAAAAGACTGATAATACTAGCTATTGGCAAGAATGTAGGGTAACTGGAATTCTCATTCATTGCTAGCAGGAATGCAAAACAGTACTTTCATTTTGGAAAAGAGCATGGCAGTGTTTTATGCAGTTAAACTTACTCTTATCACATAACCTAGTAATTGCACTGCCAGGAGAAATAAAAAACGTTGGCAAACGAAGACCTGCCCACAAAGGTTTACAGGAGCTTTATTCACAACAGCCCAGAAGTGGAAATAACACAAAGGTTCATCAATAGTCTGTTATAACCTGTTACAAATAAAACCCATACAATAGAATACAGCCCACCAATAAAGATACAAAATACCACACAGATGAAACTCAGAAGCATTACGCTGACTAAAATAATGTAACTTATAGCTCAATCAACATTGCTTAAAAATTTTTTTTTAAATCAATCTAAGTTTCCACCTTAGGAAAGCAGAAAAAGAAAAGCAAATTAAACCCAAGGTATAAGGAAGGAAATAATAAAGAAAACAGCAGAAACCAATAAAATGGATAAACAACTGAGAAAAACAAAAGCTTGCTCTTTGTAAGAGATCAACTGGATAAACCTCAAGCTAACATGATCAAGGAAAAAAATAGAAGATTCAAATAAATCAACATCAGGAATGAAAACAGGGACATGAGTGCAGATCCCACAGACATCAGTAGACTAATAAGAAAATATTCCAAACAACTTTGGATGGTATGAGAATGCTAAGAGCAGTCTTACTCATCACAGCCAAAAGCTGGAAAGAATTCAAGTGCCCATCAATAGGTAAATAATTAGGTCATATTCATACAACCAATACTGTTGCCCACAACAATACATATGAATTTAAAAACATGTTACGTGAAAGAAGCCAGAGAATAAGAATAAATAATATGATTCCATTTATATGAAATTCAAGAACTGACACAACTAATTTATGATAAGAGAAATCAGAAAGCAATTTTGGGTGGGTAGCAGGGGGTGAGGAATTGACTGCAAAGGGGAAGAAGGGAACTTTGGGAATGCTGGAAAGATGTTTACTGGGATTGTGGTTACACAGGGATGTGTATCCATTCTGCAAAACTTATTACACTCTACAGTTCAAGTTAGTACATTTTATTGTTTGTAATTTTATACCTCAGCAAAATTTATTTAAAAAGTAAAAACTAAAATAAAAAAAAAAAAGGGTCCATGGTCCCCTCTGCCTACAAGCCACCATGTCACAGTGGGGGCAGGCTGAGGGGACCTCCACAAGTCAACTGGGCAACTCTGACCTGGCCCAGTTTTTCAAATCATCCCTCTAACTTCACAGAAGACTCTGGTGGTATTTCAGCCAGTCTTTAGATTTTTGCTTTGTTTTGTTTCATTTTACTTTCTAGTATTGTTTCTTGTTTTGTGAGTTGATGTGGGGATTTTTTTCTTCTAAGTTCATTTCTTTTCTTTTCCTCTATCACCAAATTACATTTCCATCTTTTCTCTGAAGAATACATTTATTCCCAAGCATGAGGGACATTCCAAAAACAAACAAAACTATAAAAATGTTACCCAGTACGAACAGGAACTATCTTGCCAGGAGCCAGATAAAGAAGAGCTTTGAGCTTCAAGTGCAGATGCAATTCTTCCACCCTGACCACCTAAATATCTAGATCTTCTATATTATTGAGTTTTCAGACTCAGCCCCAGTATTACTGGCTGCAAATGAGCCACTTTCAATACCACCTGCTCCATATACTGTTAAAACTTTACTACTCAGACCTATTTTTCTTTAATAACTAAGAAGAGCATGACTCCAAAAAGTTTTTTAAAAAACCAGGATGTTGGGCAAGTTTTTAGCGTTGGCGGATCTCTGCCACGCTTCACTTAATAACAAAGGACAAGAACCACAGCAGCTTTCTGAGTCACTGACACCACACAACATGGGCACACACACAGCACCTGAAGAGCACGCCACACAAAACTCCATGTGCGCACTTCCACAAATATAAATGCTCAAGTACTAAGCAGTTACAGGCATCAAAACACAAATTCCTTCTTTACTTGATGGAAGAGCGAACACAAAAACTGTAACAAACAATCGTGCTGCAGTTTCAATAATAATATCAAAGATGGCGTCATAGACATAATCTCAATAAGAACAACATCCATGTAATTTAGTAAAAAAAATTCAGTTAAAAAACAAACAAAAGACCTATCCAGAGGCTGGTTGGACTCCACACAAACTCACTCATGTAAGCCAGTAACAAGCCCGGCAAAAGCAAACACGGTTCTGAATAGCTGAGAATCACAAAGCTCTCACAAATGCCCCAAAAAGGCAGAGAGAAGAAAATATCTTTACTACAAACCCTCAAGTGTGAGACTACTTAGTAAACAGAGAACCGATCTTAATTGCCACAATTTCTGAAAACACCCTGCAATGCTTAACAGTAAGAGTAACTGACATTCATAATGGTGACCTCTGGTCACCTGGAAACAGTGTGCTCAGTATCCCTCACTAAAAAGGGCAGAGCTTGCAATGTGTTTATGAAGGTGGTCAAAGAATGGTTAGAACCTCCATCACTTCACAGTTACAAGTCCTGAGCTTCAGTCCTCTCTCGAGGTCAGGCTTGTGGAACGCCTGTTTCTGACAACGATGTTCTGATGTTAGTATCTCTACCCTAGTGCTCACTCATCTTAGAAATGGAAATGGTACCAGACTGAATTTATGGATACGCCCCAGAGTCGTCTGTAGAACCACCACACAAACTAAATGAATTTTTTTTAAGTTTTCAAGCACATTTTGAAAATGGGATTGCTCCTGTTCTAATACAACATCTTCCATGGGAAAAAACCATCCTACCTGCAGGGAGACAATGCCAGGGGTTATTTGTGGGTTCATTACCACCTACTGAAATTCTGCATTCTTTCACTTTTTAATTAAATTAGCTAGTGACTCATTATTCTCAGTTTCTCACTCCCTTTCCCTCCCCCAAATAAAATAACACCCTCCACTTCCTCCACAACACTGCTTCTCCTCTTGTTAATTCCCTCTGTCCTGCTTTCTTCCTTCACCAGCCAGCCCACAGCAGCTCCACTGGCCATGACACCCACTGTCAACATAAAGCCAGAGGGCTGCACTGTTGAAACGTGCAACTCCCAGAGCTGCACTATAACCAGGAAAAACCCAAGCCCTCCCTCTAGCTGCGCAGCGTGACCAAGGAGAAATACCTACCAGCTCGGAGCACTTGGAGCTTGGACACTTGATCAGTGCTAACAAGGACAGCTGGTAATCTGCTTCCTTCCTGGTGCCTGTAACAGGCCAGGCTGAAGTGCTTCACACCCATTATCTATTTAATCCTCCAAACGGTCCCATGAGATAGGTTCTATTTGATCCCCACTCTGTAGCTGGGTAGGCTGCAGCTGAGAGGTTATTAAGCAATTTAACCATGGCCACACTGTTGCTAAATGGCAGAGCAGGATCTGAATCCAGTTATGTCCTCAGAGCTCATACTCTCCACCCTACACCAGGAGCCTTCGGCGTCATTCGCTGGGGGCGTTAATGTCTGCACCTAGTTCCTGGGTACACGCCACATGCCTCAGAGCACTTCCCTATGCTTTATTGGACTACAGCATGTATCCTGTCTTCATATGGAATGGTCATTACCGTCATAACTTTCAAAGAGTTGGAGGACAAATCAAACCAAATATTATAGATTTCAAAAGCCTTTGGAATTTGCTGTTTGAAAATCACTTTAATACTTACACATGTAAGAATATTACCTGGGGTGACAGTTAGCTGAAAGCAATGAAGCTTGTTTGGATCAGGAAAATACACTTTACACGTACCTGCAAAAGAAACAGGCCGTCAGGAAGGTCTGACAGTTAGCAGCAGTCTTTATGTTGAGGCAAACTTTGAAACACATGGGAAAGTTTAACGGTGCTGAGTCTATAGACTAAACCGGTGTATTTCCCCTGTTTGTTTAATAATAATTATGCCAACGTGCTGAAGCTGCAAACCAGTGATATTTGCTACGTGTTTTCCTCCTCACAGTTTTTTATTAGTTAGTTCCAAATTGGGATGTTATCTTTAACCCTTTAAATGGTCCCTAAAATAGAGATTTTTCCATTAATTTCAAGAATGATGCTACTTTACTTTGAAAAGAAGAAACCGTACCTCAAGGAGATTAATGTATGTGGGTAAAGGCTAACTAAACATAGAAAAACCAGAAAAAGAGCCCAGGCCGAACTTCTGGTCTGTTCACCCAGCACCACAGTCATCTGTACCCACCACAGCAAAGAGAAGTTAAAAGTAACTGTACCAGCTAAGGTAGCTCACACCCAGACCACGGCTTTTCTTTTTTTTTTTTTTTTGCGGTACGCGGGCCTCTCACTGTTGTGGCCTCTCCCGTTGTGGACCACCAGGCTCCAGACATGCAGGCTCAGCGGCCATGGCTCACGGGCCCAGCCGCTCGGCGGCATGTGGGATCTTCCCGGACCGGGGCACAAACCCGTGTCCCCTGCATCACTGCGCCACCAGGGAAGCCCTCTTTTTTTTTTTTTTTTTAATGTCTTCACAACCCGACCGATAATTCAGATTGGTTTGCTGGTGACAGGATGCTCTGCTGACTTGGACGGCAACACTCTAATCGCATGTGCACTGAACCAGAACGGTCTGGATCAGGAGACCCAAGTAGTTCCACTGGAGAAGAGCTACTGCAAAGGTGCAGACAGGGAAGACATCCTACATCTGCCTCCTTCAGACAAACGATGCAGAAGAGGGTAAACACCCAAGGGATAAATACTGAAGGAATGTGGAGGGAATATACGTAGAAATTGTCTGTATTTTATAAACCTGGAAAATATTATGCTAGATTCCTTGGGTCGTCTGCTATTTCTTACAAGTCCTGATGAAAATATTTGCCTAGTTTTACATGGTATGAATTTTCATCAAAAATAGGACAATTCAAATTTAGCCTTGGAAACAGCCTTAGAGACCATCTAATCTAACATCATCAATTGTGAGAGATGACATGAAGGTCCAGAGAAGTTCAGTGACCAGCCCAAGACCACACAGGTTATCAAGAGAAGGAAGTTTAGTTCCCAAATTAAAAACTAGTTCATGGGCTTCCCTGGTGGCGCAGTAGCTGAGAGTCTGCCTGCCGATGCAGGGGACATGGGTTCGTGCCCCGGTCCGGGAAGATCCCACATGCCACGGAGCGGCTGGGACCGTGAGCCATGGCCGCTGAGCCTGCGCTCCGCAATGGGAGAGGCCACAACAGTGAGAGGCCCGCGTACTGCAAAAAAATAAAATAAAATAAAAAAACTAGTTCATGCCTCATTTCATTACTTCATGAACATGCCAGAGATGACACATAAAAACAATGCAAAACTGTTAGTGGGGTTTCTTTTTTTGACTGATCCCTCAGAAAATAGTTGCAGAGTGAAAGGTAACTCCATCTAGAAGAACAGGAAAGGGTCTCAGAGATCACATTGTCATTTTCCTTGTTTTCAAAATAAAGAAACCAGGGGCCAAAGAGTTCAAGGCTTTCACCCAAACCACACATTTGAACTGTGTGGAATAATTTAAATGGCATTCGTTTTTCCTAATCTTAACTTGGAAAGAGAAACACCATTTTTCTAGTGAAATATATGTAACAAAAACATATGACAAGGGCTTAGGAAATGTTTCATTGATTAGTTAAAGTTGGCAGCATCCATTTGTTTTTAATGTCTAGTATTCTCCTTTGTTTTAATAAAAGTACAGATGTAGAAATCAATCCTTCTAATATAGACTGGCCCACCAAGAATAAAGAAATTATCGAGATGGATTAAAAATAACAATAAAACTTCTAAAAAGAACCAAACATTTTAAAGCTAAGAAGAAGTCTTAGGTTCTAACATGACAACAAAAGGTTAAAAGTCAGCCTGTTTAGTTCAGTGCAGCAGCTTTACTAAAACTCCAGAACTAAGCTTTTCCTCTCTGCAAGCACAGGCTAAGGCTCTCACGGTATCTCCGTCCATCTGAAAGAGATGTCTTCTACTTTTTGCAAACAGAGAAACCTCTACAAACTTACATGAACAGAGCTCCTGAACTAGTTCTGAATCATTACTAAGCAGCACTGCTATATGGCAAGTTATTTTGTTTGCCTTAATATTTTAGAAAGATTATTAATCAGATAGTAAAGATCTATTCTTTGGTGGTTTCTTGTTTCCTCTTTAGTGAGTTGCATACTTTTGGAAAGCCTGGCTTACTTGTATAAACTGATTTATATGTCCCCCCACTTTGAGAGAATAGGCAGGGAGAAGAAGAGAAAGGAAGCATATAGCATGTAGTTTTTAAAATCTGACATCTTAGCTATAAAGGCAAGGAAGATGGGGCATGCCTTTTCCAAACCTAAGGTTTTTAGTTAAAGTCCTGGTTTGAAAGCCAATTATAGTTTTATTGTTTTTAAACCAAACATTTAGATAAAGCTAAACTATATTAGTTACAAACCAACAATCTCTGTAAGATTAACATACAAGGACAAAATAAACTGGGTGTAAGTTGGAAGTTTTTTATGGTCTTTGATTAAATGTCTGCATGTGTATATATGTTCAAGATGGAGGGCCAGTGGGAAGAGATGATGGGCGTGGAAAATAGAAGGATTACTTCATTTTCCTTTTTAATTGGACCTTATTAGATTATTATATAATCTGAAAAGAATAGAGAAAAAAAGAGAGAACAGTATAATGAACCCATCACCCAGCTTCGGTATTTTACTAATCTTGCTTCGTCTGTCCTACCCACACATACAGTCATTTGTTTTCCTGGAACATTTTAAAGCAAATCAGTTGTAAATACTTCAGTAGGTGGAAAGATAACCTTTTAATAGAAATCCAAGATATTTCCTTCTAGTTCTGACTAGAAGAAAACTTTGAAGTCAAGCAACTTTGAAGTCAAAAATCCAGACATTTTTGACTTACACTAAAATATATTTTATAGCACAACCCACTATACTCATATATAAATACTATATATTAAAAATAATTTTTCAAGGAACAATATGTACTTACCCTTACACACTGATTACACAACCACTTAAGGGTTGCACCCCACAATTATCTTTCCAACTTTAGGTGGAGGTTGGGATGGGCCCTCTCTCACCCTGTATCAGATGGCCTCCGTATCAAACTCTCTCGAGCATTCGCCCAGACTAGGAGACCCACGTATAAAATAGTTCACTCGTATTGATAAATATATTCAGCCTTAACCAAGTATAATGATAAAAAGTTCTAATTTCAAAAAATACTAAAATGGTCGAAGCTTTCAGACTTTGATGGTCTTACAAAATATAATGGCTTGGGAAGGCATCAATGATAGGGGAAAAGAGAAACACTGACACGTATCACAGGAGTTAACTGGCTGGTAAGCAAGCCCGCTGACGAATGAGGCCCGCGGTCAGTCCCTGTGTGCTGGGGCACAAGGACCTAGCAAGGTGAGGCGACCTGGAGACATCAAGGCAGCACAGCTGTCCTACCTTGGGCACAATGATAAATTACAAATAAGCACTTTTCGGGCCAAAAACATGGTACTGTCACTAACAAAAATAGGACTGTCCACCACTGATTTATATGCCTTTTCACTAAAAGAGGACGTGGGACAGAATGCTGTGTAAGAGGAACAAACCCTAACCAAACGCACCTCTGCAACAAACAGTAAGGACAGGAAGTACTGCCGTGCTTCATTCTCCTCCTTATCAGAGTCTCGAAAATGCTCCTGTCTATTCCTAACATACATAGGAAACGGGCTTTTTGCTACGCAAAGTTATCAAAACATAAAACAAGCTTCTCCATGCAATTATTTCACAGCATTTAATGTGTGGGGATGCTATACTTACAAGGTAAATTAGCTTCAAGTTCTGCAACCTCTGTAGAAACAAAGAGATAATTGTTAATATTAGTCAATTGCTCCACATAAAATCACCAGCTCTAAACTGGCAATTCCCTCCAGAACAATGAAGAAAACAAACAAACAAACAAACAAAACTGAATTAACAGAAATCTACACTTGGTCTAAAGGTTAGACTTTTAGCCAGGAAGTTGCTTTCAAAGATACAAAGTGACTTGCAGGATGCCAGCAAGTGCAGTCGAGGGCCCTTGAAATTTTACTTCCGCGAGAATGAGAACTACTCAAAATTAACATAGAAATTATGTATAGGTAAACAGTCACTAAAGCGTTTTTGAAAATCTTGTTCCCCCAAGTAGTGGAACTACTGCCCTCAAAATCTGATTTATATTTATATCTCCGCCTCTTCCAGTTTTTCCGGATTTGTCCTCCCGTGAGGGCTTGCCCAGTTTGCGCTAGAACTTTTCCAGGGAGAGAAAACTCTCTACCTCCTGCTGGGCTCATGTGCTGCCCCTGCCATCTGTGGGCAAGCTGATACCCAAGGAAGCCTCCTCCTTGGAGCTACATTCCTTAGCCCTAGTGCTCTCCTCTGGGACCTCTTCTATCCGTCACTCATTCAGCATTCAAGCCCAGCACCCCTCTGCCAGGACAAAGCTGCAGAGCTCCCACCAAACCTGCTATTACCGAGCTGAGGTCTGGGGGAGCACCCAGAAGAAACCGGGCAGGCAAGTCGTCTGCGCCTCTGACATAACATAACGTGCTCTGGCGACTCTCCAGCTGCGGAGACTAAAGGAAGGAGGAGGTTTTCAATCTGGGCGTTAAAGAACCAGTAGAATTCAGTCCCACAGAGGTGGGGAAAAGGTATTTCAAGGAGATAAGTCAGCAATGTGCAAAAGCACAGAACTCAGACAAGCACAGAGACCAGACGGTATGCAGTGCGGCCAGAGCAATGGGAGACAAGGCGGGGGCCAGGGCCAGGGTGGTGGGGGGCGCAGAGTTCTCCACTGTATTCTGCAGCAACAGGGGCCAGGGGAGGTTTCTGAACACAAGTTCCTAAGCTCTGCCTCAAGAGGACACCTAGGCGGAGGCCAGGTGACCTGGGAGGTGGGTGCTCTGAGAGGCGGCAAGGACTCAGCAGAGGTGGGGAGAGCCAGCGTGCCTAACAGCAAAGAGGACAGAAGGCTCTGCCAACTGTCGCGTGTGTGTGTGTGTGTGTGTGTGTGTGTGTGTGTGTGTGGCAATCAGAGATGGCACCGAGGCTTGAGGGCTGAGGAAGCTGAGGGGGGCGGGTGGGAGAGTTGAAGTCTGGGTGCACGACCAGGGCCAGGGCTGGGGAGCCCCTGCAGAGTGATGCCACCTGACGTCATGAGACCAACGAAGGGGAGAGACTGGTGAGAAGAAAGAACTTTGGCAGAAAGCAGAGGACAGGAGCAGGGAAAGTCACCGATGAGAGACAGGAGGAACAGTAGGAATGATTCAGTAGAGAGGACAGACTGGTCCGAGGGGAATGAGGCCTGAGGCAAGCCTGGGATGTGGATCTCTGACCGGTGTGAGATGATACCTCATTGTAGTTTTGATTTGCATTTCTCTAGTGATTAACGATGTTGAGCATTCTTTCATGTGTTTGTTGGCAGTAAGGTAGATAGCTGGTGGGAAGCAACCGCATAGCACAGGGAGATCAGCTCAGTGCTTTGTGACCGCCTGGAGGGGTGGGATAGGGAGGGTGGGAGGGAGGGAGACGCAAGAGGGAAGAGATATGGGAACATGTGTATATGTACAACTGATTCACTTTGTTATAAGGCAGAAACTAACACACCATTGTAAAGCAATTATATTCCAAAAAAGATGTAAAAAACAACAACAACAACAACAGGAAGGTAAGTGGAAAGATGAAACCAGTCTACAAAACACTAAGAAGCAAATGGCTCCTTCAAGTGCAGAGCAGGGGGTGGAGAGGGGGAGAATGGGTGGGAAGGGAGAGGCCACAATGTTTGTAAAGCTGAGTGCGTTAGTGGGGAGACTGGCAGATGGCTATTTTGAGGCTAAAGGTTTAGGAAAGGCACAGGCTCTGACCTCAGCTAGCTGAGAATCTCGGTAGAGACGGGTGGCCCACTAAATGTATTAGGTCTGGGTTCCAGGCACTCGGGATGGGTATCCAGACAAGTGAGGTGAGGCAGAGGAGGGAGGAAGTAAGGACTGCAGTCCTGGCAGTCTTGTGCTATGGTATACTAGAATATATGCACTTAAAACAAAATGATGAAGATCCTACGGAAGGTTCACTAGCATCATACTTATAACGACCACGGTGATCTTTAGTTTCGCCTTTCACTCTAGCAGGGCACGGGGTAAAGAAACACTCTGAGGCCACCCACCCCGGCCCTCCGACCAGGATGGGGTCCGAGCCAGGCTCTGCTCCAACAGCCCACAAAGGGCACTCATTTTATCAAAAAAGCACACCTCTTATCAAATGAGTCATGCATATTAATCACTTTTAAATATATGCTATCCATATAATTAAATCTAGATGGTTTTAAGGTGAATACTATTTACATATTTATTACACTATTACTTAACTTTTTGTTGATAAGAATTCACAAGAAACTCTTCTTGAGGACCCTTCTTTTGAGAGATTGATGCTGGCCACTGGAACCTGGTTTTCTCTGGCGGGCCTATCCTGACTCCTGTCATGAGAACTCTGGTCATTCAGTTTTACAAAAACCCAGAGAAATAGAAAACATGCCCAGAGGATGTGAAATGGGGCAACATGACAGAAGTGAAAAATTTGAGAAGACAGTCTACTGCCAAGGAACAGGGAAAAGGTGAGGCCTGGACACAGGAGGGCAGGGATGCACTGACCAGGGTGTCGTGATGACTGAGCAACAGAACCGGATGCTGCATTACAGGGACCTAGTGTGGGGATGAGAGGCTCTGGGCCAGAGGACGCCTCACTGTAGGACAGGGGTTCTCCGCCCTGGCTGCACACAATCATCTGGGGAATTTTTTTGTTTTTTTTGTTTGTTTGTTTAATAAACAGTCTTGGTGAGGTACAATTTACATACTATAAAATAGACCAACTTTAAGTGTATAATTCAATGATTTTTAGTAAAATTTGGAGCTGTGTACCCATCCCCGCAACCTAGCAGCTGCTGAGCAAACCCTGCCACCCCACCCTATCCAGACCAATTACACCAAAAGTCCTAGCTGGGGCCTAGGCCTCTGACTGTTTTATTCCTCCAGGTACAGGAACTGCCGTAGGCTACTTTGCCAAGCTGAACTATCTACACACAGCTAATTTACACAGACGGATTCAATAATTTCACATTGTGGTCTAGAATTCAACTCCAAAGACGAGAGCCCTCAGACCTAGTCCAGTGATGACCCCCACCACAGTCAGGGCCTCTGCAGACTTCTGGTCCAAGAACCAGAGTGGGCAAGGAATATGACCTTGGAGGCAGAAGGATTTCATTAAAGATGCCTGGCATTTTAGTCCAGCCCAGTATGGAAGATAAACGAACTACAACGCAGTGTTCCTCTCAGGGAGTTGTCACAGATGACAAGTAGTTTGATGATGGCAAATAATAATTCACTGACATCGAGAGTAAAAACCTCAGAATCCACCTACAAGCAGACTATGGCCAAAGAAACCAGGGATTTGCTTTGCATGCTCAAGAGGCCTCTTGGCAAAGCAGCAGTCCTCCCCTGGATAACCTCACTGCCCAAAGGACACCACCCCACCTGGAAGGTAACAAGAAGTTCAGATATTCTTAAACTGCTGAAGTCGCGCCTGTTGCAAAGATGCTAACACCTCTCCGGCTCACAGGCCCACCTCTGGGGAGGCACCTGGCACCTGGCACAAGTAAGTGGCTGCACAACTTCCTCCTGAGAAAGTAGACGCTTTTCCTGTCTAACTACACATCAAACCACAGAGCCCACTTGAAGCACGACTGACTGCCCTGAAATGTCAGACTACAAAATCCGCCCCATCACCACAATGGCCCCCACACAGCACGCACTCAGCCCCTTCTGCGGTAGGCTGCCCACAACACAGTGCTCTAGCTGTTTCCGCACCACCTGCCACTTGAACCTGTGCCTTTTTGGTGGTGGGGCCTGTAGATCCTGACCCAGCCCTGGGACCCCAGTGCCTGGGCCTGAGCTTGGCACACTTGGAGTGCTCAGGAAATGCTCAACAAACAAGCACACTTGCCAGCAGGGTGGCAGTACTCTCAGTGTGAAAATCCTGAGACACGAGGAGCCTTTCTGCTCAGACAGCTGGGGACTGAGGCATTCCAAAGGTGCTGAGGACTGAACCGTGTCCCCCGCCCAAGTTCTTATGCTGAAGCCCTAAACCCCTACCCACCATGTAATGGTATGAGGTGGGGCCTTTGGGAGGTAGTTAGGGTCAAGTGAGGTCAGGAGGGTGGGGCCCTCATGATGAGATTCATGCCCTTATGGGAAAAGACACCAGGTGCTTACAGGCCAGGAAGAGGGCCCTCACCAGGAACTGAATCTGCCAATGCCTTGATCTTGGACTTTCCAACCTGCAGACCCATGAGAAACAAATGTGTGTTGGTTAAGCCCCCCAGTCTATGCTCTTTTATTATGGTAGCCTGAGCTGACTAAGACAAAGGCCAATCATAGATGCAGATGGTTCTTAGCAAGAGCCAGCTCCGAGCCCCATCAGGTAACACGAGGCAGGGCAGCTGTGCCCTTTGACCCGGGAAGAGCTGGCAGCTATGTCCCATGAGACTTGATTACCTCTTTCCACCTGAACCACTACCTCTTCGATTTCTTGAACTACAACTTTATCTCTTAGCCTCCCGTCTGTCTTTATGCCTTGAGCACCTCTTCTGCATCACCAGCATCCATGCACAGTGCCCTTATGGGGGAGACACTTGCCCCAGCAGCACCATCCTATTCCCAGAGATGGCATGGCTACTGCCCAAGAGCCCCATCAAGCCCCACATCAGCCCTTCCACTCAGTCCAAGGGCCTTCTAGCAGCACACTGCAGAGTGCAGGCCCAGAGTACTCACGGCCCCCTCCCTCCACACTCTGGGGAAGCCAGGATGTAACCCCGAAAACCAGCACAGCCCCCGTAGCAGTCTCTGGGAATGGATCCCCAAAGCCTCATATCACCCACTTTCAACATGAGCAGACAAAGCTGACTTGAGCCCTCACGTGTCTTCTACAGATCCTCCCTGCCCACCCCCATTCCTGGGCTATCCGGCACACCTGAGGGCCACCAAATTCCCTGGGCAGTTTCAGTGGTGTTTAACCCTGCAGCCAAGCATTTAAAGGTTAGGCTTGGGCCAGCTGCCTTACTCCACGTTAGCAGGACTCCTCCTCTTTGGGCCACTGCCCTCGTCTTTAGAACACATATTGGAACACACAGCCACAGCTTCAAATGCTGCTAAATGCTCTGAATACCCTGCCAACATGACAAGCCAACCCTGAGCCCACCTCCAGAGTCCTGGGCAGGGCCTGGCATGGAGAGAGCAGCTCTGGAGAACAATAAATGGTTCTCTTTTGCCCACTCTTCCAGGAAGCGCCCTGAACCGGAGCCGTTCCTATACCACGTGACCAGACCGCTCATGTGGACACAGAAGCGCTCAGCCAAAGGAGGCCCCGTGTGGCACCTCGTGGAGACACCTGCACCTTGGATGCTGGGAAGCCCATGCAGGAGGGCAGCCAGGCCTCTCTGCTCTGCAGAGTAGGCTCAGAGTATGGAGAGCCGCCACAGCTGCTAAAACAAGAGAACACCAGGAGCCACATGGAGCACAGGGGCTGATGGGACAATGGCTATAGATTCATTCCCAACTCCAGCCCTGGCCCTGAACTCAGTCAGCTCAATTCCAAATCTCCACATTTAGCAAAAGCTTCCTGCCAGCCTGCCTGGAGCCCCTTGAGGTCTTCAGGGGCCACTAACAGGAAGCTGGCACACACCAGGCACTAAAATCTTTGTCACGTGAACAAGTCAAAGGACAGGGAGACACACAATCACGTTCCCATTATATGAAAAGTGCCAAGCTTCAGACAGAAAAAAAAGTAGGTCATTCTGCCCAGAGGCTTTTTTGGAAGGTGGGGAGCATCATCAGACTCAGAAATTGACGGACTCGGAGGAACCACAAGGGTCCACCGGAAACGCAGTGCCCTCTGCCCTGTGGCTGAAAGCACCGGTGATGGCTCCCAGAGAGGCCCAGACCTGAGCTGGGGCCAAAAGGAAATGTGCAGATCTGAAACGCTCTCTCCCCAGTGTCCCCAACTCCCAGGATTCAGGGCAGACAGCAGCCCTCAGTCCTCGCCCAGAAACACCTGATTGTTCTATACCCTCCAGGGACTGCTGCTGCAAGCATCTCTCCAGTTGCAGCCTGGAGGATATCCTTGAGAATGACCCCAGGGGTGCAAATGAAAAGCTGGTATGGCCAAGGTGCCAGTGTGGTAGAGCCTCACACTGGCCAGCGGCTCCGAGGCAGGCCACAGTATTCCAGGGACAGCTGACTCCACCTGTCACCTTCAGAACTGGGCCCACTAGCCCAAGAAAAAGAACAGAAGCTTCAGTTTTGCAGCTACCACTGGCCCTCACCACTAGGGACAAGTGTCCCTGTCAACCTCCGATCTCCCACGTTAACCTTACAGCCATCCGCACCAAGCCAGATCTCCACCGTGCATGGTCAAGCATGGCAGCGGACCAGCTAAAAACATATTTTTGCCTCTAAGTGTCTGTGGTCTTTCCTCTGGGCGATGGACGCATGGCCCAGATGCCCTCTCAGCGAGGGCTCTCAGCAGATGGCCTTCAGCTCTCAACCCTTCCAGGGACTGTGTGGGCTGCCCAGAGTCCCACCTCAGGCCAGACCCATCTGACGACTGGTCGAGCAGAGCAGGAAGGCCTGACCATCTCCCCTGACTGGGGACAGCTGTGAAGGGCCACGCCTGCTCTGGAGCAGAGGCTGTCATGGGGCCTCCGTCAGAGCTCTCCCTCTCCCTCTGCCTGCTCCTGCTTCCTCCACCACCCTCCACAGGCATCAGTCCCAAGGATACCCTTTAATAACTACACCGCACGCCAAATTCCCCACTCCCGGGAACCCAGCCCGTGGCACCGAGTCCCAAAGGCGCATGAATACACTGTTCTGCTACTCAGGGATCCTCAGGAGCAACATCCTCACGTGAGCCAAGGCCACAGCCACAGCCCCAGATGACAGTCCTGACTGCAGCCATCTCACTGAACCCGGACAACTGACTTTTCTCAAAGTCCCCAAGGGGAGTTTCAGCTAGGAGGGACTCTCACAGTAACCACCCCTCCAAGTGCCTCACCAGGCCCACAACAGCCATGGACTCCGCCGGGCTCCACCTGACCATCAGAAACCCCCAGAATGGAGGTGCTGCCGCATTCTGAAGGAGCGCTCTAGGTGCAGCCCAAACAGTCATCAGCCATGAGAGCGTTCTTTATTACAGCCTCCTCTCTCAGGTCAGGCCCACCCTTCCTCTCCACCTACCCTCCACCACGAGCCCAAACTACTCACCACTCAGTCAGCCGGCCCACACTGGGCTGGCCACCCCGAGGCAGATGGAGAGCAGGCCACATGAGGGGCGTGTTACACTGAAGCTTGGTACACAACCACCGCCAACTGCAAGTGCTCTGGGCCCGGAAACCTAATAATCCCCAGTGTCTCTGGGAGAATGGAAACAGGTGGCCTCTCGAGGAGGTTTTGCACCTCTCCTCGATAAGCCTCACAAAATCAAAGGACCTCAGCTGGGTCCTGTAAACCCAGCCAAAGACATCTCCTGTCCTAGGAGCTGGGGCAGAGTCCAGCTCCATGGGCCTCAGGGGGCTCCCCTGGGCTGCGTCAGGGCCTCGAGTCATTTGAGAGCTCTCAGGGAATCCCTGAGCGGGAGGGCGTGTGGTGGAGCCTCTGTGCCTCCCTGAGTTCTCTCTTCTGGGGACTCACACTTCTGTTCTGCTCCTTCGGGTTCTGCTTGCTGGGTCTGTTCCCCAAGTGCCTGCCCTACCCCAAAATGTGGGTCTGGCTGTCTTGCTGCAATAAAGCTGTGACCTGGGCAAGCTTTTGAACCTCTGAGTCTCAGTTCTTGAGCTGTAAAATGAACCACCCACCTGGCAAGGCTTAGCAAAAGTCAAACAAGAGCTGCCCCTATAAAGCACCCAACAGAGGGCCTGGCCGCAGGCGCTCAGCAGACAAGTGCTGCTGTCCGCCGTGACAGGAGGCGGGAAAGAAGATGGCGCCGTCCATTTGTCAGCTTCCCCCCCGCTCCTCCTCAGCTGCAACCCCCTTCCTCACCGCAACTCCCTGGCATTAGAACACCCTCCCCTCGAAGGACTCTGACTCACGCGTCAAACCCCTTCCCTGGCTTGCTTGGCTCCTGGCTTCCTCTGCAGATGGAACCCTTGAGCCAGCACCCAGGAAAGAGACTCAAGTCCTATCAGGCCACCCAAGTGAGGGGCTGCAGCCCAGGCCACAGCCCCAAACCCCGCAGGGTAAACCTTCCTGTGTTGTAACAAACTAAATACCGTCTAACGTTCTCCCTGACACAGAAGGTATTTTGCCAAAATGTCAAAAACGATTCTGACTCCATCTTTAACCTATCACCCATCAGGCTGGGAAAGCCAGAGCTCAGTCACGATCCAGGGGCAGAGGGAGAACAGGGGAGAGTACACCAGTGACGCGTCCCGGAACCCGGCATCTCCTGTGCCCACCCCTTCCCAAACGCAGCTGTGCTTTGCTTCTGAGAAGGCCCAACACGGGGCATTCATAAACGCCAGGTCTCCCACCAGCAGATCTGTTCCCGGACATGCAGACGGCAGCCACCCCCACCGTGTCCACCTAACACAACATGAAAACAGACCGTTCTAACAAATCATTTAACCCTCTGTGCTTCCTAGCTCCTCACACTTAAAAAACGTAAACACGTGTCATAAGGTAGAGTGCTCCTTCAAGGCAGGAACTGTTTGACCTTTCGTGCCCTCACGACCCTCGGGAACTGCCTTTGCACTCAACAGCTGTGAATCTGCTCCACGGGTACGTGCAGAAGTTCCACACAGACACTCGCATAGTCACACACATACATCACGTAACCCTTCTCCAAAGACTATGCTAGGACACTCTATTATTAATTCTGGGACAAGAACCAATTTTGCACAAGGCTGTCCTCAGGCTGTGAATAAATAAAAGAGAGAAGGATCCTAAGAGATTACCGATCCCCAGTCCCTCCCTCTACAGGTCAGACACTCTGCTGCTGAGGAGTCCAGAAAGGAAGAACCTCCCCGACTCCCCACCCCCACCCCCACACCAGCCGGATAATGACAGCACTGAGACCAGAGTCGCCAGTCTGCTGAAGGAGTACCTTACTCCTTCTGCTAGCATTCTGGCAGCCCCTGCAGAGAATATCCCAAGGGCATAAGACACACCAGTTTTAATACCGTTTTCTTGCCATCAGCATTCCCATAGTGTGTGCAGAGTACAAAGTTCTTCTGTTGTATGTGACAGCAATTATATTTCAAAATATTTTCAAACAGGTATTTCTATTCAACAACAGGCTGCTTCGTATCCCAGAAGAGCCTCCAGGCAGACTTCATTTTGTTATGGGATAGAAAAACAGCTCACACGGATGGTCATTACCTTTGACAAGCAGCCTGTCTCTCACAGAAACCCGCCGAGTGGAGTCGGAGGCTGTGGCTGACGCCCGGGACCCTTTGAGACCGTCATCCCGCTTCAGTTTGCTTGCCAGTGTCAGCATCACTGCTACCTTTATCCTGAAAGGCCAAAAGCAGGTTAAGACAGTGACTGGACAGTGAAGACAATGATGTAAGGTGGTTTTTAATATTTTTCCCATAATTCAGTTACAGAAAAATTTAGCATGTAAGATACAATAACACTGCATTCCTTCATAATGAATTTGGATAACCTCTATGCCTCTCTAAGTCTGCTGTTGTAAAGTATGAATGGAAATTCAGCAAGGGTGAGCCAAGCATTTAACACTCACTGGGCGCCAGGCCCCGGGACGCAGCAGTGGCAATGCTCCTGGGCGCTCATGGTCTAGGGCAACCTCCGCTGACGGGCCTCACGTAGGCCCACCGCTGTCCACTGGTAAGTCTGCCCATCCCTGCTGTGTGGACCATGCACCTGAGGGTGTGGCCCCAGGGCCTGGCCCAGCACAGACTGAAGGGAGTGTCCACCTCTGGTGAGGAGGGAGCACCGCAGTGCTTTCTTTCCTCCTTCCTTTAGTAAAGGTGTGGCTAGAACCTTAATAAGCACCTTCACATTTATTTACGTTGTACTATATTTATAGTTAGGCAATAGCAGCATAATTAAGTTATAATTAATGTTCCAAACTAGATTATTTTCACTTGGCTACTTCCAACCCACCTATGTTTCAGGTTCCCTCACTGACAGCTCACTGGGAAGGATAATAAAGACCAAAAATAGGTGATGCACCTGACTGCTTCGGAGAAAGGACTAAAGATGTCAACGATGTTTACAGATAGAACTGTCCTCTAGAATCTGCCTTCTGTTTCTAACATAAACCGCCATTCATCTGACAGGCCTCCTAACTCTTCTTGCTTGCTTTACCAGTTGGAGAGGAATTCCGGAACTTTTTTTTTTTTTTAATTTTTAAATTTTATTTTTTATTTTTGGCTGTGTTGGGTCTTCGTTCCTGCGCATGGGCTTTCTCTAGCTGCAGCGAGCGGGGGCTACTCTTCATTGTGGTACGTAGGCTTCTCACTGTGGTGGCTTCTCTTGTTGCAGAGCACGGGCTCTAGGCGCAGGAGTTCAGTAGTTGTGGATCACAGGCTCTAGAGTGCAGGGTCAGTAGTTGTGGCGCACGGGCTTAGCTGCTCCGTGCCATGTGGGATCTTCCCGGACCAGGGCTCGAACCCGTGTCCCCTGCATTGGCAGGCAGATTCTTAACCACTGCGCCACCAGGGAAGCCCTGGAACTTCTTTTGATTGAGGACAAAAATTGGTCACCAGCTCAATATTTTCATAATTTCCTTTGTTGCTTTAATGTAATTTCCTTTCAGTACCACTCTGATCATTTTCAAAAGAAAATGATCTAAAAACTTCCAGATGAAAAACATGACCTAAGCACAGAGCTTTTAGTTTGAAGCCAAGATCTTATTTGTTTGTTTTTACGAATGAGCATCATTTGTTCTGATGCTGCTTCTTGGCGGCTGTCACCTGTCCAGCGATTCTGTCCAGATCTCTCTGTCCCTGAGGTGTTAGTTTGTGGCCCCCATCTTGGTCCTTTTCCACCATTTTCAGCCCCTCCAGGGCTTGGAGGACCCGACGGGCCACGCTCTTGGAGCCTCTGCTTAAGTGGCTGGGCATGACGCCATGTCTCTGACGCCCCCCCATAGATCTTGGTCATGGCACCAACCCCAGCGCCGCCCGGAGGTACAGGTGCCGTGCTGTGGAAGCAGCTCGTGTGTAGAACCAGTTCTCATCGTAGGGAGTGAGCCCTTTATGCTTGGCCAGCTTGACAGTGTCCACCCATTCAGGGACTTTCAGCTTCCGGACTTTCTGAGGAAGGCTGCCAGAGCTCTGACGAACTCCCGCTGGTTCACGTCTTTTACAGGAAACTCCAGGCATCGTGCAGCCTCTGCACTGCCAGCCAGGGGCTGAAGCCAAGATCCTGAAAGCCAAACTATAAGAATAACTCTCCCCCCATCAGTATTTTTAACCATTTTAACCCAGGTCCCTCACATAGCTTTTCACACCATCTTCTGTGTATTCCCCCACCCCACAAAGACTGTAAGATTTAATTTTCTATTGTTTGTACCATGAAAACAACATATTGAATATGACCTTCTGAACTGTACAGGACCTATGCACAAACACACACACATCTAATCCCTTTAAGAGTCACTGGTCTAGGGACTTCCCTGGAGGCACAGTGGTTAAGAATCCGCCTGCCAATGCAGGGGACACGGGCTCAAGCCCTGGTCCGGGAAGATCCCACATGCCGCAGAGCAACTAAGCCCACGTGCTACAAATACCAAACCTGCACTCTAGAGCCCATGAGCCACAACTACTGAGCCCATGTGCCACAACTACTGAGCCCGCGTGCCACAACTACTGAAGCCCGCGTGCCTAGAGCCCGTGCTCTGCAATGAGAAGCCACGGCAATGAAAAGCCCACGCACCACAGCGAAGAGGAGCCCCCCCTTGCCGCAACTAGAGAAATCCCACGCGCGGTAATGAAGACCCAATGCAGCCTAAATAAATAAATAAACAAACAAATAAATAAACAATTTTTAAGAGGAGTCACTGGTCTAAATGCTTCAAGAGATAGTTCTATTACACACAAGCACTCACAAGCTCCTAGAATTTCAAACCTGCGAAGGACTTCTCCCCGACTCCCACTCTATTTTATGGATGTGGACTCTGGGACAACCAGGGCCCAGGAACTGGGTTGTCTGAGGCCACTCAGCTGCTAGAAGAGGTCACCACGAAACACTAGTTTCCCTCGTGTAGATGATGGGATGTTTTTATCTCGAATGTGGTGATGGTTTCAGGGGTATATCCGTACGTCAAGACTGATCAAATTGCATAGTTTAAGTATGTACAGTTTAGTGTACTTCAGTTATACCTCAATAAAATTGAAAAAAAATGTGAAACCAAACCATTGCTAGTTTCTTTACTCCCACTCTACCTCAGCTGGACCCACGGAGAGGACCATCACCGATGGACACACACCTTCCCAGCTTCACCCAGGGCAGGGACTACCGGTTCCGTTTACCAAGCCCCCTCACAAGGGAGGGCGGGGCGGGGGGAGCGGGGCAAGGAGTCGGGAACTCCTGTGGAGGCTCCAGCCCACAAGCTACCAGACACAGCAGCACCAGCTAGAGCCAGCACCCCCCTGCTCAGCGGCCCCCGAACGATCCTGCCAGGAATCCCTCAAGCAGATCTGGATCCCAAAGCAGGGTCTGCCTCCCCAGCAAGCCCACTGCCAGGCACCCACACCTGAACACATCACTCTCACCACATCGACAGGGTCGCCTGATGGTGGGCCAAGATATGCGTCTATCACGAAGTCCCCTTGGTTTCTATCCTCTAGCTGACCTTGGTAATAAAAACAGGTCAAGCAATAAAAGCACAGCGTGTGTAAAGAGAGTTCTGTAGGCAGCATCCTAGGAAAGCCATAATAAAGAGCCCAACAGAAAGGGGAGTCCTAGGGCACATGATTGGTCCGCACCCAGCTCCCTGCAGACCCGCACTGAAGGAGCTGCTCAGAGGGTCCTGGCAAGACCCACTCATACAAAGGAAGGCTCACACCAAGACACTCTTCTGTGTGGCTGCAGTCTGAGGACTCTGCTTAATTCTCTTATACTCCTACCCCACACCGAATTCTTCTCTGTGGGCAGAGTATGCCCCATACGCAATTCCATTTAGAGTCAGATTCCTGGTTTTCAATCGTCAACACGTTTGTGGCCCTTAATAAAATACACAGGACACTGACTATGCAAGATATCAAAGAAAACACTGGCGTCTGTTTCCTGTAGAAGACAAAACTTAGTTTCCTAACATTCTATGAAATCTAAGTATATAATGACCATCTATTTCTCCATCATCTGTATCATTTTCACACACCACTTTAGGGATAAAGCAAAGGCCTAATCGGGGGTTGCTACATAGCTGCTAATTTAACTCTGTACAAAGAGATCTGAACGAAAATAATCATTCAAGCTGTCAGGTTAGCGGAACACCTGCAGTTTGCTGCAGAATTCTCTCGTCTTTCTTCAATATGCTTCACCCCTTGAAGACCTGATTTAAAACTAAACTTCCCCTTTACTGCAAATTACACTTTGACTAGGGCAGCATTTTCGGTAACAGCACCCTCAGTCTCTAAATTCCACAAGTTGTAATTGGCCCATTTAAGTTCTTCCTCTGGGTGGGACTTGCTTGCAGACTGTTCAGAGAAGATTCTGATGTACCGTATTTACTAGGCTCATCATCGAGCAGTACTGACTCAGTGTTCCTGCTTATAGTGGCAAAATCAGGCCCTGTCACCCGTGCAGGGGCCAGTCAGCTCACGGGGTGAGGACCTCCTCATTTACGATTCTTCCTGCCCTAGACAAGTCCCAATCTAAGTGTAAAAGGTGGAACTGCAGGTCACTAGGGGACAACCAACTTCTCCAGCCAAAGAGGCCCAGATCAGGACACAAAAAAGCCCACACCCCACCCTTCTCCTTTAGAACGCCAGGGCCCAAGGAACCTCCCACCTGGCTCCATGGCTGGCTGACTGATGACTTTTGGAGCCCAACCCTTTTACCTGAGCAGTAAACCTGCCTCCTCCTGCACTGCCCTGCCTACTACCTGAGCAGCAGGTATGTCCAGCCCTGCACCACCTAGCCTGGTGATGATTTCTGTCTCTGAACATCTCCCCCACCCGTGCCCTTCCCCTACCTTCATCCCCTTACTCAGCCATGAATCCTCTGCACAAGGTAGGTGGGCCTCCTCCCTGTTCCTCAACAACACGCCGCTCGTTTCTGGAAGCTTCTGCTCACCCTGACATCCAGGTCTGGAATGCCCTCGCTCCCTTCACCACCTAAACCCGCTGCTTCTTTAGGATAACAGATGACCACCCAGATTCCTACCTCTCCTCCAAGAAGCCTTCTCCGGCCACTCCAGTCCATCCTGACCCCACTCCGGCGCTGGAGGGAAGGCAGAAGGGCGGACCCGATCCCCTCGTGGGACGGATGAGGGAACTGAGACCCAGGGAGGGTGGGGCCACACCCAAGATTACACACCAAACTTGGCCGTACGGATCGGTCCAAGATGTCCTCCCAGCTCCTCTGGCCCGGGAAGACCCTCCAAACCAGACGTGGTCTCCCCCGGTTGTGGGGAAGCCGCAGGCAAGTTGGCGAGGCGGCAGCCGGGCTCCCCCTCACCCTCAGCGTCCCCCTGGCCTAGCCCGATTCACAGATGATCAGGAGTCCGGCTGCCTAAGTCCGAGCCCCGTTGCCTCCGGCCACGTCGGGCCGGTGACCTTGGGCCCACTCGGCGCTGCGTTTCCTCCCGGACAATGCGGCTAGCAGCTCCCCCGCGACGGCGGGCGCGAGCGAGGCCGTGTGTGCGCCCGGCACAGGTCCGGGCTCGGGGCGCACTGCCCCTGGAGCCCGGCCGCGGCCAGCGCCCCGGACCCAGCCCCGCGCCCCCCGGCCCACGCCCCGCAGCGTCCGCCCGCCCTCCAGCCCCCGACGCCCGGCCGTGAGGACCCGCACGGCCTGTGGCGGCCCCGGCGCCGCCCGCCCTCCGGCCCGCCCGCCGGGTGCAGCGGCGCCGCGGGAGCCGAGCCACCCTCCAGCCCGTGGCAGCCCCTCGCCCACCGCACGGCCGCGCGCTCCTCACCTGGGCACCCCGAGACAGGCGAGGCGGGCCCGGCGCCCAACACCATGCCCGGCCGGCCGGCGGCGGCGAAACGCAGCCCCTCACAGCCGCACCGGCTCCGGGCGGCGAGACCGGAAGTGGCGGGGCGGGGACTCGGCCGCTCTCGCCCGCGGCGGCCGAGACTGCAGAGGGCGCTTTAAAAAAAAAATTCAAAGCCCCGAAGAACTTTATTTGGAGCCTGACAGGCGAACAGCAGAGTGCGCCGGCCGGGGCTGGGCTCGGCGGCCGGCCTCTCGGGCCTCTCTCATTGGCTGACGGCACGGCCTGGGGCGGGCACGGATCTAGCGGCCCGCGCTGATTGGTCAGCGGCGACCGGGGGCGAGGTCGCCCAGTCAGTTTCCGAGCCTGCGCGCCGAAGGGCCGGGTTCTCTGCGCGGTGTTCCTGCCTCCATTCGTTTGGCCGTGTGCTAAGTCTGGGCCTGCGGCTGAGAGGATCCCCGCGCAGCGTGGCCTGCAGGGGCTGCTAGGCCGGTACTGACTGCCTCGGTGGATGGGGCGCCCGCTGTGTGCCCATCACAGTGCTCAGGATGCAGAGGAGCGGCCGCCCCACAGCCCGCAGTGTCGGGAGTGAGCGGGGCCGGGCGGTGAGCCGTGCAGCCACCAACCCCCCCGGGTGCTCCGGGAGACTGCAGTGGAATGGGTGGGCGCTTTCCTGTTGTCTTACGGTTTTCATGCCTTGTTTTAGCTCTAACACTTTTGCAAAGTACTTACTTTAAAAAATCTGTTTCAAATTGTTCTAATTTCTAGCTCGTTGAATACAAATTATTCTCACGTCCATTCGCGTCCTGGTGTGGTTGGTAATAGGCGCTCTGGCAGGGTCAGGTAGGGCTCCTGGAGGAGTGAGCCATCTGAGAGAGGAGGTTCACCTTGTGGACAGGGACAAAAGAGCCAAGGAGTTAGAATTTTATTTCCAGAAGCCCCACTGATAGGTTTTAAACGGTGGAGTGACAATATCAAGTTTCCTTGACCCGAGTGAGGAAGACCAGTCACGGACAAAATTCACGGTATTCCTTCTGTCTGGGAACAGTTTCCTCCTTCTTCACCTGGCTAACTCCTAAATTTGCCTAAGCTTAGACAACACTTGCTCAGAGAGGGCCCAAGGTCTGGGAGAGGCAGGTGCCCCTCTGTGACTTTGCTGAAGCCCAGTGCTTCCGCATTCCTGGTGCTCAAGACGCCGTCAATGCCTGTTTCCCGAGCTCAGCTCCTCAGGTCCTCCTCTTCTGTGTTTCCCATAACACTCCTCCCCGATCCTGGCGACAGGTGGTCAAAACACATCTGCCGGATAAGTATTGCATGAGCTTGTAGCAGCAGTCCTGGCGAGAGAAGATAAGGCCTGAAGCAAGGCAGCAAATTAAGGTACAGTGCATTGGCTTGAGTATTTGTCTTGCTAAGGAACACTGTCTGTAGGACAGCCTGAGCGCACATGGGCCCGCGGTGGCCCAAATCTCACCACTGTGGATAAATGAAGCTTCATTTCATGAGGCTGCCTCGTGCCTTCACCTGAACCTTATTTAGGGTTTACTAGGTTATTGACTCATGTAATCCTCACAACAACTTCATGAAACAGGTGTTTTATTATCCCCATTTTACAGATGAGGAAACCGAGGCACAGACGTTAAGGAGTCTGCCTGATAAGGCAGAGCTGGGATTTGCCCTCAACCAATGCGCCATGTCCAATAGGTGGCAGGAGAGGGGCAAAGCTGGCCCCCTTGCTTCCTGGAGAAGCAATTTGTGTTCATCTGCGGCTCCTTCAGAACCGAACTTTCACTAGCTTAAGCACAAAACATTTAGAAGACAAGGTATGCTCATAGGATATGAGGAGACAACTGGGAGCCCGGCCTCCAGCTCTCGGTGGCTCCGTCTGAGTCCTGGCCTCTGGGGGTGGCCTTGTCCTCCCAGATGCCTCAGTGGAGCTGAGGCCTGGCCTCATACATCTTTACAATCCAGGCCACAGAGGGGGCTGTCCCTTCCCTCCCAATTTCACATTTTCCGGGAGAGGATGGCTGGGCTCAGATCATGTGCCCACCCTGTGTGTGTTTGTGTGTGTGTGTGTGTGTGTGTGTGTGTGTGTATGTGCATGCGCACCCGAACATATAAGAGGAAGGGGTAGAGGACCAATTGTGAGCCTCTAATAGGGAAGAACCTTTGTATTTTATTACAAGTTAATCACAAAAGGGATGTTGCCTAGAAGCTTAAATTATACATAATGGTCCATCGCTGGGGACCCTGCCTCCCAGGTAATGAGCATTAAGCTACAATGCCTATGTTTAGCTCACAGGAAACATCCTGACCGGGCCCACCTGTGAATGGCTGCAGAAAGGAAGAAATTAGCACATCCCTTTGGGAGGCTGACCAGAACCAGGACCTTACCCCCTCCCCTTTGAGTATAAAAGAAGCCTGAATTCTAGCTTGGGTGAGATGATTCTTTGGGACACTGGTCCATCACCTTCTCAGTTTGCTGGCTTTCTGAATAAAGTCACTATTCCTTTCCCCAACAACTTGTCTCTTGATTTATTGGCCTGTCGTGCAGTGAGAGCATGAGCTTGGACACGGCAATAAGCCTCCCAGGATAGTACTGGTGCCAGGGGACGAGCCGGTGGACACAACTCATTAGGTGTCCTTCCCACCTCCTTCACCCCTACCCTGAGAAGCGCAGCCCAGGGCTTCTGGCTGGAACAGGGAAGGGGAGATGGCCCCTAGCTTTTCAGCCATTCCTATCTCTGGACACAGCTTCACAGGCTGTCCCAGAAGCTGTCCCAGCCTGGTCTGGGACTGACCTGGGTGACACGCTACCACCAAGCCAGGGTTCTGGGCACTCTTCAGCCTGGGGCAGCCTGCCAGCTGGTTAACATCGTCTGGTGCGAGGGCCTGGGTGCCTGCTGGGTTAGGGCAGGGCTTCCTAGGCAGGAAAAGCCTAGGGAAGCCCTAAGGGGCGAGCCTTCCTTAGTCATTCCCTCCACTCTTCCCTCCTGCACACGCTGTGGACAGAGCAGAGCTCTCCCACACCAGTGGCACCCGACCGGGGTAGACGTTCCTGGCTCCGTGTTTCAGTGGAAGACTGCTCTGCCCCACACCGTCCTATGGACTCGAAGCCTTTGCCAGGGCAAGACCTCAGCGATGTTCCAAACGCAGCCCCTTGCGTGGATTGGGAAACTGCACTGGCAACACTAGGTGTGGAGTAGACGTGGATGGAAGGGTCCAGCTCAACCCTCAGCTGGTACCTGCTCCAACCTGTTCTGTGTTGTTCCAGGTTATTCCACGGCGTGCATCCTACCCTCCAACCAGGCCCTATTCTCCTAAGGAGTAAGGCCCAGGGCACTGAAGAGCAGCCTGGAGACACACAGGCCCGTGTCCCTACAGGTTCTTCTGAAATATATGTCAGTAAGTCAAGAACTGTATCATGAGCATCTACCAAGTGCTGAGTGCTGGGAGGGGACAGAATGTATACAGCACAGACCCTGCCCTCCAAAACCACGAGCTCCTTGGAGAACTAGTACTGGTAAATCATGATAGAATGAGGGATACAACTGGGACTCAAGGTTTGCTCTGCACACAGCAGATCAGCGACTCCGCAGTCCCACTTGAGTTTAGAGACTGTTGGGGGAAGGAGGGAGGGAGGATAGCTATGCCTTAGAGTCCAGCTGGGGAGGCTGAAGACGAATGTACAAAACCCAAGGTCCTCCTGGTGCTTTCTGTTGCTAAAAGTAGAGATGGTACGTTACTGTTAGGAGAAGCTTTATTGGGCCTTTTATGGTGAAAGGCAGTGCCCTGGGTCTAATTTGGAGAGGAGAGGATGAAGCAAAGACGACACCAGACAAACAGTGGCTGGCAGTGGTTGTGGGGTACCGGGAGAGGCTGTCAACCAAGACGCATCAGCATCCTTGTTCAACCAGTTCTGGGATCCTTTGTAACATGAGGGAGGGGCAAGCCCCTTATAGTTGGGTCAGATCGGGGCTTGAATGATGGTGATGACGATGATGATGGTGGAAGCCGCTATCATCCAGGCAGCAGACAATTGGATTCGAAGTAGTATGACTCTAACCAGGGAAAGCATCATGTTTCCTTTTATTCCTTTAAAAAATAATAAATGGGCTGTGACAGCTTTCCTGAAAAGGGACTGAATCAAAGCAGTGTTTTAAATATTACAGGACTGAGATTTTCTCACTCACCCTAAAGCCACACTGGGCACGTTTTAACAAGGGCTGTGCGTTGTAACTGGCATGGAGACATCGTACAATCTGCTCCCCGTGGTCCCTGCTGCCCCTTCCTGCAGACTGCACTTCTGTGATTCTTCCCCTTCAGGTCACCCTGTCAGATCAGGCCCCTACGTGGAAAAGCCCTGCGAACATTACACAAGAGAGAAGCTGCCTTTCTCTGAGGATTTTGCTTTTACTTTCTCAGGAAAATATATTAAAATCATCTGCCTTTGTCACACTCTCTCCTGTTTTGCGTTGCATATTCTTTTGTATTAGTCACTGACTGAAGTCTGTTCATGTTTTCAGGTATTTTTATGCTGCTGATGAAAAGTTTTTATTGTTTAGTTCTGGTAGGGGACATGAATAGTAGGGTGTGTGTGTGTGTGTGTGTGTGTGTGTGTGTGTGTGTGTGTGTGTGTGTGTGTGTGTGTGTGTGTGTGTGTGACCATACATGCTAAGCTGAATAATAGCCCCCTGAAGGTGTCCTTGAACTAATTACTAGAACCTGTGAAGATGTTACTTTACATGGTAAAATGGACTTTGCAGTTATGATTAAGTTAAGGATTTTGAGATGGGGAGTGCTACACATGGAATGTTTATGTCCCCCCCAAATTCATATGTTGAAATCCTAGCCCCCAAGGTGATGATATTAGGAGGTGAGGACTTCGCGAGGTGATTAGGTCATGAGGGTGGAGCCCTCATGAATGGGATTAGTGACTTTATAAAAAAAAAAGTCAGAGAGTTCCCTTGTCCCTCCTGCCATGTGGGGACACAGAGAGAAGGTGGCCATCTATGAATCAGAAAGTGGAACCTCCCCTGTTACCAAATCTGCCGACACCTTGATCTTGGACTTCCAGCCTCCAGAACCATGAGAAGTAAATTTCTGTTGTTTATAACCACCCAGTTTGTGGTATTTTGTTATAGTAGCCTAAATGGACTAAAATGGGGATTATCCAGGTGGGCCCATCATAATCACAAGGTCCTTACAGGAGAGAGTCAGGACATCAGTCACTAGTAGAGGATGTGACAGTGGAAGCAGAGGTGGGGGTGATTGGAGGAAGAGGCCTGAGCCAAGGAGTACAAGTGGCCTCTAGAAGCTGAAAAAGGCAAGAACATGTCTCCCCTGAATCCTCTGGAAGGAACAGGGACCTGTAGACACCCTGATTTTTCATTTCTGAGTTTCAGGACCGCTAGAGAATAAACACGTGTTTTAAACCACTGTTGGTTATGGTACCCATGGGAAGCTCATGCACAGTATCTCCAGGAATCGTGCCAAGAATGGTGGTTGGTGGCTTCAAGGGCAGCCTGGGATCTGGGTATTAAGGAGACTCCCTGGAGGACTGGGCAGGTACCATCAGCCCAGGGCTCATCATGACACATTCATAGGGATTCAGGATGCTCAGACCACTCCTGCAGTGAGGTGCTGCTGCCTGGGTTTTATATTTTGTATAATACCTATAGTTTTTGTTGTTCTAAGTATCTGGCATTGTCTGTTTCGGTGAGTCATATGGGAAGAATGCCACAAAACCTGTTTTCCCTTTAAAAAAAAAAAGAACCCTGTGGTTGAAAATGTATATCCATGAGAGTTTATGTAAACACCCGAGGGAAGAAGGTAGGAACAGGATCGGGAGCAACCATCCTGTGTTCTGAGCATCTGTAACAGCCCAAGATGACATCCATTGGGCTGCATCTTGGGCTGCAACCCCTGGGACCACACTGGGGTCACCCAAGACAGTCACCTGGCACATCAAGGCAGTCCCACCTCCAGGGAGAGTCCCTCCCCCTGCAGCCACAGCTCCATCTCACTGGAGACTGGGGTGAAGAACCAACATCCCAGTAACTCCTTTCTAAACCCTCATGACTGACGTCTGACTCTGGAACTCTGGTGATGGCCATGCTGTGGCTCCCGTTTGTGAAGAGGAGGAGCCGCCGTTCAGAGTGGACCTGGGCTACTGCTTGCTCTGCTGGTATCAGGTGACCCAGCACAAACCTTTAAGAGGGCAATAAAAGTCCTAAAAGCCTTCAGATCTTTTGACCCAGTAATCCTATTGTAGGGATTGGCCTAACGGAGTAATCCAAAAGCAGACAAAGCGGTGGCACAAGAATGTCCACTGTTACAGAACCTGGAAGCAACCCCGAGCTCAGTGTTAGGGGAAGGTTAACTAAAGCACCATTCGTTCACTTACAAGAATATTACACAGTGAGTAAACTTGATTGTTATGCAGATTATGTAGAAGCATGAACATACTTATTAAATTAAATGAAACAATCAACATTCAAATTGTATAAATTCAATGACCGCAATTCTGGAAAACAAATATATGGGCAGAGACTAGAAGTAAATTAACAAAAATGAATATAATTTTTGTGTCAGAATGGTAGCATTTTGAGTGAATTTTCCTCATTTTTCTTCAAACTTTTATTTTGTCTTCATAACGATACAAAGGTCTCTTTTAACATGACTGACCCTTACCTTGGAGCTCAGGTCTTGCGTCAAATAAGTGATTTTAATGCTGCGACCCACTAGAGAAATAAATATGGGGCAGCATACGGCTGCCTTGAACACACTGTTTAAAAAACAGGCAATCCAAACCAGGCTTCCAAAGCCTTTCTAAATTTCAAGAAGACAGATAAAATTGTTTTGAAATAAATGGTGACTCTCCACGTGGCAGGAGAAATGCCCCTCCACATGCTATATGTACAGTACATGCAAGTCCAACGAAATTCTAAACGTACGTTTTCTGCAAGAAAATACAGTCTGCCTCACGGCAGTCCCCAAACACATGCTGCAGGAAGAAGGGGACACTACCTCCATCTGAGAGGCCAGGAGAAAGACCCAGGGAGCACTGGGGCAGGTTACAATGAAGAGAGATGATGGAGAGGGCACAGTCAATAGGATGAAGAAAGACTCAGATATCCACCCTCACCATCGTTATTACCTAATCTGGCTACCGCTATAAGGCACGTGCCAGAACCAGAAGATAGTTAATAGAAAGGACTAGGCAAGGTGACCGTTACATAATGAGACAATGTGATTGGCTCCCTAGAATATCCAAGAGGCAACTGAAAAGTAAAAAACTAAAACTGAACAAAGTGACTCGAATTAAAAAAAAAATCAATAGGTAAATTTTATGTACCAACATCAGCCGATTAGAAGTTATCAAGAAACCCTTTTCACAATGCAGGGGAGGGGAAAGAAAGACGTAACATATTTAAATAAGCTTGATGGCAAAGAGGCATGACCTGGGTCAGAAAATTACAAACTTTACATCTCTCAGAATGTACATGTCTGGATCAGGGAGGAGTTTGAAGACATCGTCTGCATGGAGAAGCCCACATCACATGAAGGAACCACTGAGAACCAGCTAGCGGGGAAGAGTGGGACCTGAGCCTGGTCAGAGCCCGCATGGGATGTCAGGTAGAGAACAGGTTACTATCACCCCATCACTGCTGTACTGTTCTCAGCAGCGTCAGCCTGGAAGCCACCTAAGACTCTACCCACAGGTCCTTGAGGAAATCAGGCGCTTCAGGGGGTGAGGTTAGGTAGCTACTCACAGAAGCAGCAGACGGGCACCTCCTGGCATGGAAATGTGTCCACCGTCTATCATAAAATGGAAAAATTAGTGGCATAATTGCATGAATAGTATAATGACGTTGTGTAAAAATAGTCTGTTTAGAGATAAGTTTACAAACTATTAGAAAATATTTAGAAGCATATTGTATTAGTTTGCTAGAGCTGATGAAACAAAGTACTATAAGCGGAGTGGCTTAAACAACAGAAATTCATTGTCTCTCAGCTCTGGAGCCTGGAAGCCCGAGACTAAGGTGTCGGCGATGTCGCGAGAGGGGATCTGTTCAGGGCTCTCTCCTTGGCTTGTGTCTTCTCCCTTTGTCCTCACATCTTCTTCCCTCTGTGCGTGCCTGTGCACAAATGTCCCCTTCTTACAAGGACACCAGTCATATTGGATTGGGCCCCGCCCCAATGACCTCATTTTATTTTAATTAAATCTGTAAAGGCCCAATCTCTCAATAAGGTAACATTGTGAGGGTCCAGGGGTTAGGGCTCCAACATAAATTTGGAGGGGACACAATTCCACTTGTAACACTTATACACCGACTGCTGATAGTTGCTCTGGGCTATGGGATGGGGTGGAGGTGGAAACCTGGCTTTTCACTTCTTAGAACCCTGTGCTGTTGGGATTTGTATGCGGTGGGGAGGGAGGGAGAGTCTAGGACCTTGTTCAAAACATTGCCCATCAAGTGCTGAGAGGGGTGGGAGCTGCTCAGCTTCCAGGTTCCAAAGCCACATAGGCAGCCCGGCCGTGGATGGTGGGGGCACTGCCCAATTGGAGGCCCCTGGGCCCGCATGACGTGGGGAGCTGGGGGCAGAACAGCCCTGGGGCTCAGAGAGCATCTCAGAGACCTCTGTAAGTGGTCTGGGAAGGTAAGGGTCTGAGACCAGGCAGTCCCGAGTGAGATAGCCTCTCCCCATCTCCTGTCACTTGGCATCTCTTGGAGGAGGGGGAGGGGAGGGGGAGGGGAGGGGAGATGGAGGGGAGGGGGAGGGGAGATGGAGGGGAGGGGGAGGGGAGGGGAGAGGGAGGGGGAGGGGAGGGAGGGCGAGGGGAGAGGGAGGGGGAGGGGGAGGGGAGGGGAGGGAGGGGAGGGGAGGGGAGGGGAGGGGAGGGGAGGGAGGGGGAGGGGAGGGGAGAGGGAGGGGGAGGGGAGGGAGGGCGAGGGGAGAGGGAGGGGGAGGGGGAGGGGAGGGGAGGGAGGGGAGGGGAGGGGAGGGGAGGGGAGGGAGGGGGAGGGGAGGGAGGGGGAGGGGAGGGGAGGGAGGGGGAGGGAGGGAGGGGGAGGGGAGGGGAGGCAGGCCGCTGGGCAGGGCTAGGCCCACAGCTTCTCCACCTCTGCTGGGGGGTGGGGGGGGTGGGGGGAGGTGGGGGGTGGGGGGAGGTGGGGGGTGGGGGGTGGGAGGGGAAGCTGCCCACCCCCAGCTCCACCCGAACCCGGTTGCCTCTCTGAGGCCACGTGGAGGCGCCGCCAGGGCCAGGCCACGAGGGGTGTCCTTCCACCAGGGCGATAGTGGGCGAGGTGCCTGCCTGCCTCCCAGGGTAGCCCGTGGGGAACACGGAGGTACCTCGGGCATCCTGGGCCACCGCGTCTACACCAGCGGGGCACTCGCGGCCGCTCTGGATGCCTTCTCGGCTCAGGCCTTAGACTCGGCCGGGCTGCTGGGGTCCAGCCCCTTGGGAGCCTCCGGCTCAGTGCGACCCGGAAGGCCGGGTGACCACCCCGCAGATGCCATGCTCCCCCGGACCATGGGTGCGCGGACCTGGAGCATGCGGTTATCCTGGACTAGGGGACACGGGACGCGGGGTTACAGGGGCGCGGGGGTCCGGAGCGTGCGGTCGCTCGGGTCGCGGCTGGGGGCACCGCCCGGCCGCTGACACCACCCCCCGGGGGCCCCCTTCTCGGGCGCCCTCCGGATGGTGAGCGCAGTGGCCTCTCCCCGGGTCCACGCAGGAGGTGGCCCAGCGCCGCAGTTTTGCCAGATCCCTTAGCCCGGGCCGCCTGGGGCTGGGTGGGAACCGCACTCGGGCGGTGGGCCGCCGAGCGTGGCTCCAAGGGTGGGCCTGAGACGGTCGCGGGCAGGGCGGGGCCCGCAGGGCCGACAGCCCAGCCCAGGGCTGCGAACTGCGTTCCCGCGCCAGCTGTCCTGGCCTCGGAGGAAGCTGCAGGAGCTGGCTGCGGGGCAGGACCAGCCTCCAGGGGGCATCTAGAAGAGCCGTGGAAAAGCAGAGCAGAGGAAAATCCGTGAGGGGGGACGCTTTATACACCTTTGGGAAGAGCTTCCCTGCACGGGGGAGGGCGGCTACCCCTCCCAGGATGGACTTTAGGACCCCGATCCCAGCCCTCCCGCCACAATTGCTCACCTCACAGGAGAGATCGCAAAGGGTTTCCGTTACAGGTGGATTGTAGATCTAAATGTGAATGGTAATAATGCTTTAGAAGAACTCATAGAATACTCGGAGAAGGCAAAGATTCCTTAAACAGAACCCAAAAAGCACTAACCATAAAGAACAAAAAGAATACCTCGGACTACATTAAAATTGAGACTTTCTCTTCATCAAATGATACCATTAGGATAGTAAAAAAACAAAACAAAACAACAAGCCATAGAGGGAAAGAATATATTTGCAATATGTGTACTCCACAAAGGCTTCAAGTCCAGAATCTATAAAGATTCTGCAGATAAACAAGAACAGGGAGAAATTCCCAAAGAAAAACCAGCCAGAGACTTGGACAGGTGCCATGCAGACAAGATTACTCAAATGGCAAGGAGCACGTGACACATGCCTCCTCACTAGTCATCAGGAAAGGCAAATAGAAACCTCAGTGTAACATCCCTTCACACCCATGAGAATGCCTAAAACGAAAAGGCTGGGAATACCAAGCAATACCAAGGACGTGGGGCAGCTGCAACTCTCATGCCCCACAGATGGGAGTGAGAACTGGCACATCGGCTTTGGAAAATAGGTGGTGAGCAAATGCTCACCGTACAACCAAGCAATTCTACTCTGAGGTGTTTATACATTTATTCACACACACGTACTTATTCCACAACTTGGTTTTTAAGCTTAATAGTATGTTTTTGAAGTCTATTCGTATCCATATATAGAGATCCATTGTATTCATTTTAATCTATGCTTGTGTTATTACTTCGTAAGAATATTTCACAATTGTTCCTCCCGTCTCCTGGACGTTTAGGTTGCTTCCACTTACCTGGTATTACAACAGCGCTGCAGTGAACACCGGCACAGCAACCTGGGGCACAGGGAAAGGGCTTCTCCAAGGCCTGCCTCCAGAAGTGAAATTGCCACTGGTGGAGGACACACATTTTTAACCTTGCTAAAATTGCCAAATTGGTCTTCCAGGTGGTCATAACTTAACATGCCAACAAGCAGTATATAAGAGCTTGCATTTCCCCATAACTTCCTGGCAGTGACAGACTTGGTGATTTTTGCCATGTGATGGGTATGAAATGGTCTCTCACTGTGGTTTTAATTTGCATTTCCCTGAATGGTGAGTTTCTGCATCTTTTCTCGTGTCTATTGGCCATTCAGGGAATGGCCTCTTCATATCCTTTGCCCACTTTTTCTGTTAAGTTGTCTTTTTCTTACTGATTTGTAGAAGTTCTTTATACATTCTGGAACAAATCCTGCGTTGAATACACAAAATCTTCTCCTGGTCAGTGGCCTGTATGTGCTTTGTTTATGGTTTCTTTTGTCATATGGAAGTTTTCAATGTTGATGTCAAATTCATCAATCTTTTATTTTTTAAAAAAAAATTTTGGCTGCACCTCAGGGTACGTGGGATCTTGGTTCCCAGACCAGGGATCAAACCCCAGGCTCCCTGCATTGGAAGCTCAGAGTCTTAACCACCGGACTGCCAGGGAGTCCCCAGTCTTTTCTTTTATGAGTTGTGCTTTTTCACTAAGAACTCCTCTTCCCAGAGGTTATAAAATACATTCTCCTATATATTTTTCTAATAGTTTTACAGTTGTTAATATTTGAGTGTATAACCTTTTAATTCAACTGGCGTTTATGTTGGGCTATGGGTAAATAGGAATCCAATTGCATTTTTTTCTGTACAGAAAACCAGTTGTTCCAACGGTATGTCACCGAGCTGTCAGCTCTTTCCCCACCGAAGCGTAATGTCATGTCAATCATATGTCAAGTTCCCAAATGTGTTTGGGCCTGTTTCTGGACTCACTATTCTGTTCCACTGAGCTATTTATCTTCCTACCAATACTACCCTCTTCTCATTATTAGTTTTATAATGGTAGATCTTAATCTCAGGTAGCACGAATTCCCTTCACAAATTCATCATCCTTCCCCCGCACCCCACCAGAAATGCCTTAGCAGTTCTAAAATCTTTACTCTTCCATATGAATTTTAAAATCAGTTTTTCTAATTCTTTCTGAATTTGTATTGGATTTTAATTGAATCACATCCTGATTTTGACTTAAGAAAACAATTAAATTTTTCTTTATAAAAATACTCCAGGGCTTGGGAATTCCCTGGCAGTCCAGTGGTTAGCACTTGGTGCTTTCACTGCCAGGGCACCCCTGGTGCCCTGGTCAGGGAACTAAGATCCTGCAAGCCACGTGGCCCAAAAAACAGTACTCCAGGGCAGATCAGGTTTTGGGGGTCTATGGCTCAATGTACAGTTTGGAGCCCTTTAAGAAAGATTATACTCAGTTATATAAAGTTGGTATACAAAGTATACTTAAAGAATTCAATGTTAGAGATGAAAGTGAATATTCATTTACAGTGAGAAAATAACTAATAAATACTAAAAATATTATGAAACCCCAAAAATATGATCACATAATATTTATATATATGTAACATATAAAATTTATTTATTTAATATAATATATTTATTTTACTTAATATATAATATAAAATTTTTTATAGTATATAAAATAAAATTATAAGTAAATACAATATGTGAGTTATATCTTTTTCTGTTTTTTCATGTTTGTGGTATTTGCAATTTACTTTCTCATTCTAAATAATATTTACTTTCATCGGAGTCGTTTGTTGCAGCAAGAAGAGCACACACAGCCTCGTCTCCATAGCTGCCTCTAGAAGCATCTCTTACACAGCCGGGTCACACTCTACCTGAGCGCGGCAGCTCGCTTTGCCCCTCTTCCCAGCTAACAGCAGTCCTGAAGGTCTTTCCTATACGCACGCGCAGAGCACCTCACTCGTGTTAAACATGCTCATGAGCATTCCCACTGCTCCCCCAGACCCCAGACCCCGGGGCAGTGGGGCCACCCACCCCCAAGTGCTACCCCCAGCCCCGCCCCACCCTAACGCACAGCTGCCTTGCAGACATGGTCTGTGCTGCTCAGTTACTCTGTAACATTAGCAGGGGGAGAGGGGAGGGGGGAGTTTCTGGGGGCTCGGGGGTCAGGGCATATGTCCATGGAGGCCCACAGTGCACGCAAACACCGACACGGCTCCCCTCTGGGCCACGCAGACGATCCGCGTGCTGCCCGCACTGTCCGGTCTTCGGTTCTACCTTCCGTTAATCCACCTTGCTTCAGTCAAGATTCTTTGGTAGCAACACCCAGAAACCCACTCTAACTTGCTTCCAAACTTGGCATCTCTAAACTGGGGACGGATCAGCCAGCAAGCCTCAGGATACTAGGAGGCCTTCAGGAATGGAAGCTTCTAGGGGGCTGGCTCGGTCCTGCCTCTCTCCACCACCCGCTCCCTCCTCATCAGGCTCCCTCTGCCCGGTGGGAAGCCCAGCAATGTCTATCTGCTCCCGTGGCCAGCCACAGGGCTGGTGGGTGCCGAGTCCCAGGAAATATATGTCAGCCAAGAGGGGGCTTATCTAGCCACCCAACTTATTAATTAGATAGCATGCACCAGACCTTGTGCTAGGATTTTATCATAGTTGATAAAAACCTTGATGCTGGGTTGATAAAAAGATAAGGTAGGCACGTACTTTTGACTAAAGGTTGAGGGCGGGCAGTTTACATGCTTAACAGGACCTGGGCAGCCTAGACAGGAATCAGAGAGGGGGCCTCGTTACCCACCGTGACAAGATCAGGTTGGAAAGCAAAAGTCAGCTAATGTGAACATAACCTCCAAAGAACACTCCACTTATAAAATGACCATTCTCTGTGCCTTTTAAGTTTATTTTATTTATTTTATTTTTGACTGTGTTGAGTCTTGTTGCTGCGTGCGGGCTTTCTCTAGTTCCGGCGAGAAGGGGCTACTCTATGTTGCGGTGCGTGGGCTTCTCGTTGCTGTGGCTTCTCTTGTTGCGGAGCATGGGTTCTAGGCGTGCGGGCTTCAGTAATTGTGGCACGCGGGCTCAGTTCCTCCACGGCATGTGGGATCTTCTCGAACCCGTGTCCCCTGCGTGGCAGGCGGATTCTTAACCACTGAGCCACCGGGGAAGCCCTCTCTGTGCTTTTTAAAAATGAATATGGCAAGTGACATGAGTAAAAATGGAGTAAGGAACCCTGAAATTCTGCCGCTTCTAAAGAGCAATAAAAAATTGGCCCAAAGAGTCAGAGCCCACTTTTTGGAATCTGGAAATTAACCAAAGACCAGCAACAAGTCAGGAAGCACTCATCAAAAGGAGCAGGTAGGGCTTCCCTGGTGGCGCAGTGGTTGAGAGTCTGCCTGCCGATGCAGGGGACTCGGGTTCGAGTCCTGGTCCGGGAGGATCCCACATGCCGCGGAGCAACTAAGCCCGTGAGCCACAACTACTGAGCCTGTACGTCTGGAGCTTGTGCTCCGCAACAAGAGAAGCCGCGATAGTGAGAGGCCCGTGCACCGCGATGAAGAGTGGCCCCCGCTTGCCACAACTAGAGAAAGGCCTCACACAGAAACGAAGACCCAACACAGCAAAAATACATAAATAAATTAATAAACTCCTACCCCCAACATCTAAAAAAAAAAAAAAAAAAAAAAAGGAGCAGGTGAATCTCAGCAAGAACAGTTAGAACATGTGGGTGTCCACTTACGCTGGTCCCATCCCCGGCTCCCCAGCCCAGCAGTAGCCGGAAAACAAGAGAGACTGAAATATAAGCAGACAATGGCCAGCCCCTGTATAAAAATAGAACTCTGGCTCACAGCCTGCAGCAGCGGCCCAGGTCATTAACCCCTTCTCGACGGTACACAGAGCAGGAAGCCGGCTCGCTGTAAGTCAGACTTGCGGGGAATGGGATTGTTGTTTCTAGTAACAATCCAGGAAGCTAAACAAGTACTTCTGTAACAATCAGCCCCAAATGGCCAGGACTGGATTAATAACTGACAGCTTCCCTAGTTTTTGTCCTCACGTCCAGCTTAGGACCAACCAGAGAAAGCCAAAAATACTAATCACACGGGCCACCCCAGGCCCATGGCCCCATCAGGCACCCTGGAGCCTTCCCTGTCTCCCACTGGAAAGCTCTCCCGCTCCTCTGCCTGTCTTTGAGTCTCTGTCAAACACAAGTGATGGTGGCTGACCCTCTTACTACAGCCGGCTATGAACAGATAAGCTTTTTTTTTTTTTTTTTTAAAAAAAGAGATGGGGCTTCCCTGGTGGCGCAGTGGTTGAGAGTCCGCCTGCCGATGCAGGGGACACGGGTTCGAGACCTGGTCCGGGAAGATCCCACACGCCGCGGAGCAACGAAGCCCATGCACCACAACTACTGAGCCCGCGCCCTAGAGCCCATGAGCCACAACTACTGAGCCTGCTCTCTATAGCCCGCGAGCCACAACTACTGAGCCCATGCGCCACAACTACTGAAGCCCGTGCGCCTAGAGCCTGTCCCCCGTGACGAGAGAAGCCATCACAATAAGCCCGCGCACTGCAAGAAGAGTAGCCCCCACTCGCCGCAACTAGAGAAGGCCCAACGCAGCCAAAAAAAAAAAAAAGAAACCAATGTCTGGGTGCTTGGCATGGGCATTGCTACTGGGGTTTGGACCTGGTTGGAGAAGCTGTAGGCACAGCCCACTGGATACCAGAGAGGTTTGCTGGTTTATCCTGGTCAGAATTGGTCTGCAGTCACGGGGCTAGCGGGAAGCTATCCTCCAGAGCTCCGGCTGAGAACAGGCCATCAGCTACCAATGCCCAGGCAGGCATACAGAGGGAGTGGGGGCTAGTGTTAATCCTCTGGGTGCAAGGGGATGCAGGTAAGACATAGTCATGGGCCAGGTGTGTGGGTGAGCAGAAGGGATCGGGGCACTGGTGTGGCAGGAGACCTGGACCTCGTGGTGTATCAGGGGGACCATAGGAAAGTTGTCTCCAGATCAGGCTGCAAGGCTCTTAAGGGTCCATGTGTCCTCGGTACATGCTGGGGACAGAACACCAGCCCACGGACCCGTCATACAGCAGCTGCAGGCAGGTGAACCTTTCTTCTTGATGTGTCCCTACAGCGCCCTCTGCTGGGGAGCTTAACACTGCTCACTGTGAGGGGAAAGGCTTAAAGGAATTACTCCATCACTGCAGGGCAGGCACTGAAGGGTGAATTTGGAGCTGAGAGGCGATAAATTGATTACTGGCATCAATTAGGATAACTGTCTACAGATTCCCATCTACTAATTCTAACACCTGCGTCAACTCTCCATCAGTTTCAATTGATTGGTTTTGTCCGCATCATGGGTCATATTTTCCTGTTTCTTTGCATACCTGGTAATATTTGCTTGGATGCCCGATACTGTGAATTTCACGTTGTCAAGTGGTGGATTTGACGACTCCTAGAAATATCCTTGAGCTTTGTTCTGGGATGCAGTTAAGTTGCTTGGAAACCGTTTGATTCTCCTGGGTCTTGCTTTTAAGACTTGTTAGACTGGACCAGAGCAGTGCTCAGATTAGGCTAATTATTCCCACTACTGAGCTGACCCCTCTGTCTATAAGGGATAGTGGAGAAATGGGGTAACCGAGGGAGATGTGGGCGTGTCCAAGGAGGGTTCATTAAGGGGGGGAGGTTTTGTAGTTTATTTGTAGGCTATCAGTAGGAATCATCCCATTAAAGAGGGAAACACTGAGGGTGCCAGAGAGAGGTAGAGGATCATGGCTTATGGGATGTCCTTGACAGGAGAGGGTGGGGCTTTAAGCAGAAGGCCACAGTGACAGGGAAGGCAGGGTGCGGGGGGACGGCCCCTGCTGTGCGTCAGTCACGTAGGAAGCCAGGCTATCTGCTGAGAGTGAGGGGGGAAAGTGGGGAGGAGCAGGGCTGCAGAATTCAAGAGACCCGGGAGAGGGCTGGTCCCTCCTCTGTAGCCCTGGGAGGCACAAAGGGCCCTTCTTGGGGTCACGGGTTTGTAGGACTAGACATGTGCTGAGACAGACATTTTTGAGCACAAAATTCATTTCTTCTCTAAGGCTGGGGCCCAAGGAATTGAGTCTCCTGGCCCTTCACCTTCCTGAAATGAACCCCAGCGGCAGGGGCCGGGCTTCCCAATAGCCCCCCTGCCCGGCCTCTGCCAGGTGCCCTGAAAACAGGGAGGTTCTTGATCTTTGCCACTCCCAAGTTCTCTAGGGGAGTCCCCCACGTTCTTCCTCAGAAGTAGAGGCAAGAGTGGGTGGAGGCCTAGGGTTGGGTGGGCCTGCAGACCCGGGAGGGGGCACAGTGACCAAGCCTGAGGGGAGGAAACCTGCGGGGGAGGGACACAGTGGGGGCAGTGCCCTTGGCCAGCAGCTCCCCTGTCCCGGGTCAAAGGTGAACACACAAAAGCCACGGAAGGGGACTTCCTTGGCGGTCCAGTGGTTAAGACTCTGCGCTTCCAGTGCAGGGCGCACAGGTTTGATCCCTGGTTGGAGAACTAAGATGCCGTATGGCGTAGCCAAAAAAAAAAAAAGCTATGGAAGAACAGGACTCCAGGTGGGCAAAGTCAAAATGGAAATTTTGCTTGGGAAACTGAGGGCCAGGTTTGGGTCGCTTTTTTTGGGGGGGGGTCGCTTTTTTACTGAGCCTGTTATCATTTGGCGTCACATACGTTAAAAAAAAAAAATTAAAGCTGGCAGAAATCATTGCACCAGGGAGTGCGGAGCAGGCGCTATTAATCCATGAAAACTAAAGGTGTCCCGCCTGGTTTTCCACCCATTAGTGGCGGGCTGTGTGTAGTTCCGGCGGCCGACGCTCACGCAGGTTGCAGAGATGCATGTCAGCATTAACCAGTCACCGCAGGATGGGGGCAACCCAGGGGCGCTGCCCACACAGGTCCAGGTGAGGGGTTTGCGCTCATAACGCATAGGTATCGGTGTCCCGCAGGTGGAACCAGGCTCTGTGCCAGACAGACCTTGCCGTCCCAGCTCAGCCTTCCCTTGACAAGGGTCTAAGCCTCTTCAAGCCACAGATTTTCATCTTTCCATCTGTAAATTGGTATTTATAATTGTGCCTGTCTTAGAAGACCATTGGGAGAAATATGTAAAACATGGTAAGTGCTCAATAAATGGGTGGCATTGTCGTGAATTATAAGAATTAAGGACGACACAAGAAAAAGGACTGCTGTCCTGAAACTCTGCACCTTGTATGTTTACTGTTAATTGAAAAGCAGTCTTGGGCTGTGCCAAACGTCTGGGAATAATTTAACAACCTGAGGTTTTATATCATAATATCAATGTCATAGCATGTAATTGTGACATTGCAACTGAAACGTATTGTGGCAGTGGGCTGTCCCTACCCATGTGACAGCTGTAACAGTCATTTCTCTGGAAGGATCAGGATTTTCATTGGAGACTCCAACTCACTTTGATGCTCCATTTCTAGAGACCCACCCAGCAGTGGGAGAAAATAAACACTCAGAAGCTGTGAGTTTTGGATGCCTTGACTGTAAAAACAGTCAAAAATTCCCGGGAAAATATTTCAAGCTTTCTGGATGTGTTTGAGGAATAGAAAAGTCAAGGACTAGCTAGGAAAGAGGGTGGAGTGTAAAGTAAACTCAGCTGCACAGACATATGGTCCATGGGTGGAACTGGAGTCGGACCAGATATTACTCCTCAGGGAGGTAAGGCTCTGAAAAAGCCTCTCGTCCTCAGGTGTGATTCCGGGCTGCCAGGGAAAGTTGCGCAGGCGTGCACTGCACAACTCAGGGCCACCATTAACATCACGCATAATCTTACCTGGCAAAAGTTCTGGCTAGGATGCAGCCTTTTGATCTTACTATGCTAAATGCCTTTCTCGGCAAGCCGCTGTGAACCTGAGAGCCTGCCAGGGAACAAACACTGCAGGGCTCCCCTGACCCTGGCCGTGTGGCACCCCAGAACTCTTCCCCAAGGGCCCTCCCAGAGGCAGCTCCAAAATCTCCTCGTGGGGAGTGTGGCAGACAGACCCTAGGGTGGCCCCAAGTTCATGCCTTGTAATGCATGATCCCCTCCCCTTGAGGGTGGGTGGAACTGGTGGCTTGCTTATAACCCGTAGAATATGGGGAAGGTGATGGTGTGTCACCCCCATGACTATGTTACGATGTAGCTGTGTAAGACTGTCTTACTAGCACGCACTAGAGAGTCTCCTTGCTGGCTTGATAAAGTAAGGAGACACGTTCTGGAAGTTCACTTAGCAAGGAACCTAGCAAGGACCTGACGGGGGCGGGGGACCTCCAGTCGACAGCCAGCAAAATGCAGCACCCTCAGTCACTCAGCCAAAAGAAGATGAATTCTGCCAACAACCTGAACGTGCTTGGAAGCAGGTCCTTCCCCAGTTAGGCCTCCAGATGAGAATGCAGCCCGGCCAACACCTGTACTATAGGCCTGTGAGATGCTGCAGTCTCAGAGGACCCAGTGAGGCCATGCCTGGCCTATGACCAGATAAGAAACATCTGTTGTTCGCACTGTGAGTCATGGTGCTTTGTTACACAGCAGTAGGTAGCTGATGCAGAGGGTCTCGGGGATACAGTTCAACTGGGATTGGAAAACAGGTGAAAGACATAGGGAAGAAATTTGTCTTCAGGTGGTGAACATGCTATTTTGTGTTAAATTATGTGTTCATTTGGGGTGACATGGGAGTGCCGATGGAATTATGGTAGCTAAAGTCCCTATGGGCCACCCTGGGACTCAGAACTGGGCCCAGGAACCTGGAAGAGGGGGAGGCAGGCTGGAACCTGGCTTGTTGAAAGGATGCTTGCTTGGAGCATTCTTGTACCATTAACTGGCGTGAAAAGGGTTGCTGGTATCATTTGTAACTTTTGGACCCCGTTTGGTTTGGTTAGATTTTAAAAGTTATAATGTTACACATGAAATATTATGTAATACATGAACATATAATATTCTAACAGTTTAAGAGGGTACACGAGTTCCCTTCCTAATCCAGTCCCCAGTAACTGTCCCCCAAAGGCAACCACTGTTCGGTTTCCAGTTTGCCCTTCTAGACATCTTCAGTGCACAAATGGGATCATATTGTTATACTCTTTTCACTTATCAGTATTCACGCATCTGCCCTGTTCTTTTTAGTGGCTACATAGTTGTCCGTTGTATGGGTGGATGTGTGTTTACTGTGTCGCCCCTCCCTGGCAAAACACTCAAGATCCTCCAGAACAAGCCACAGTTCAAGGTCAAGGTGATCTCAATTCACACACAAAGTCATCTACTCTCGCCTGAGGAAGGGGAGACAAAAACCTCAGCCACAGCTCCGGCTCAGCCAACCCCAAGTCCACCCCACTCCAGAACCTGTGCGGCTCCTGTGGCCAGGCTGCCCCCGAGAAGAATTTCGGGAGCAGCGTTGAGGGTTTGTAACCAAAGGCTGATGGTAGTGGTTTTCTCAAAGCATAGAAAGCGGTGGCGCCAGAGCTAATTCTCTCCATCCTAGAGAGAGATCTGCTTGCTACTTGCAAACAATGGGCTGATCTATCCTTCCCGCCCATCTCCCCCCACCCCACCGCCAAACACACACACACACACACACACACACACACACGTACGTCCAGCCCCTTCCCTGCTCCACATGTGGGGTGCACCTGTAACCACCCCAGGAGAGCCAGAGAAGGCCTTGATAGCATCCGCCGTGAGGTCTGTGTTCTTCAAGTTGCAGCTGTATATTTACAGCCTGTAGCCGTGTGGGTTTGGGGCCCTGGTGTCCCTCGTCATCCCTCCTAAGCAGAGCCCGGGTGGATTCAAATGATCCAGGCTGCCAGGCCATCGTGGGCGGAGCTCCAAGTGCAGCTCCAGGAACCAGGAGCCATCGTTTTCCTGGGGCTGGTGCCACCTGCAGATTCTCAGAACAAAGACTCCATGGAGCACTGACTGGGGTCTCAGCAGCCATGAGGTTGGCCAGCGTGATGTGACGTCCTGCCCAGCATGCTTGACTTGCCCAAGAAAGGGGCAGGTTTGCAAAACTGCTCCATCAGCTTTCTCCGCGCCTCTCTAAGGCCTTTAATATTTAAGTCATTCTCTTGACCCACCTCCATTGTCATTTTTGCATCACATTAATTAATTAATTAATTTTTAATTTTTGGCCGTGTTGGGTCTTTCTTTTTGAATGCGGGCTTTCTCTAGTTGCGGTGAGTGGGGGCTTCTCTTCATTGAGGTGCACGGGCTTCTCATCGTGGTGGCTTCTCTTGTTGTGGAGCACGGGCTCTAGGTGTGCAGGCTTCAGTAGTTGTGGCACGCGGGCTCAGTAGCTGTGTCTCGCGAGCTCTAGAGCGCAGGCTCAGCAGTTGTGGCTCATGAGCTTAGCTGCTCCATGGCATGTGGGATCTTCCTGTACCAGGGCTCGAATCCGTGTGCCCTGCATTGGCAGGTGGATTCTTAACAAATGCACCACCAGGGGAGTCCCTCTGCATCATTTTTATTTTTTTTTATTTTTATTTTTTGCGGTACGCGGGCCTCTCACTGTTGTGGCCTCTCCCGTTGCGGAGCACAGGCTCCAGACGTGCAGGCTCAGCGGCCATGGCTCACGGCCCCAGCTGCTCCGTGGCATGTGGGATCTTCCCGGACCAGGGCACGAACCCGCGTCCCCTGCATCGGCAGGCGGACTCTCAACCACTGTGCCACCAGGGAAGCCCATAGTATCATTATTGTTTGAATAATGCATTCCCTGATCCCCTTGAGGAAGGGCATCTTTTCATATACTTATCATACATTTGTCACATACCTTTTCATACATTTACTCATATATTTCCATTTACTTTCTCTGCATTCCTCATGCTCTGTAAACCATTCCAGGGCACAGAATAACATGGTAACACAAATCTGATCACAAAACACAAAATCATGACAAAAGGATTCCCCAGAGAAAAACTACAGACCCACCTATGAATATATACGCAAGAACGCTAAAGAAAACAGAGGCATTTTGCGCATTAAATACGTTCCTGAAAATGTGTATATAGTCAAATTGTGCAAGCAGAGTGCTATCGTGGAGTGAAATCATCTGGAAATGGGTAAAGAACCTGGGAGGTAATTTGCTCCAGAAGACTCCCGCGGGCAGTATCCAAGAAGAGGCTGGCCTCGAGGTAACCAGATACGCACAACACAAAAAGCAGTATATGTGAGTTGAGACTCAGGTGCTGGTGAGTGGGTGATGCAAACGTTCAAAATGGATCTCGCAATATTCACAGGAAGCTTGAATCCCCTTGCTTCCCAAATTCTAAACACTTGTTTTAAGGAATAGAATAAGGACATGCACATCCGAGCATTATTTTTACACAGCAATAAGCAAAACAGACAAACCCCGCCTTTAGAAATTTATAAAGACTGTGTAGTCATTTTGTTAAATGACGTTTTAAAAATTTAAAACGTCATTTACAAAACTGTGTGGGCCCATTTTTTTTCTTTTTTCTTTTTTTTTGGTTTATCTATCATCCATGTACTACCTAAGTACAAATTAAAGTTCGGAAGAGTGTATGCCAAAACGTATGTTAGAATTACCTGAATGGTAAGAATGAAGGCTTTTTATTTGCTTATTTTATTTTGTTTCTACAATGTACAGGTTATTTCTACTGATATAATAAAAGTTACTTATTATTGGCAAGACAATAAGAAATCGAGGGAAACTGCTAATACGTTAAACGCCCGACAATACAGGATTGGCTGATGAGGTTGCAATTCACTGTTATTATCGATAATTACAGTGAGTTAATTCAATAAGTACTTTTTGAGTGCCAACCGTGTGCGGGGCACTGCTTTAAACACTGGGAAGTTCTTTAGCTGTTCTGCGCTGTACATGTGACTAAGCCCTTAGTGAAAAAGATAAGGGACCGGAGTAAGAGAGAGAAGTAAAGAGGGGTCCTGGGTTGGGCAGGTAGCAGGCGCTGCTGCTCAGCTGACAGGTCGCCTCCTGCCTTGGGTCCGCCCCCCCCCACGCCCCGCCCCACTCCAGCCGTGGCCTCCGACTCGCGAGTGCCCCTAGCGGAGAGCCGAACACCTGGTGCAGGGTTTATTACCTTGTCCGCTAAGCCAGGCAATGCCAGCCAGGCAACGCCAGCCAGGCACTGTCTGAACTGCGCCCCAGTTTTCTTTCCAGAGTCCCCCGCCCTCCACGGGGCCAAGTCAGGACCCAGCAAGTGGCAGCCAGGTGTCCCCCAGGCCGATAAACGGGCAGAAAAGGCCGCGGGCACAGGCCGCGTCTGAGCGGGTGCCTGTCCAGCCTGTTTCCTGATCCGTAAAATCATTTCCAGCTGTGCATGACATTCTACAGCGCCAGGACTTGAAAGCTAGAAAGCAGTTATCTTTTTAAAATCACAAGGAAGGAAACTATGAACTAAGAAAGTCCCTCATCCAAACCCATCAACAGAAAATCACTGTTATATTGGTACCAGTTTTGGAAAAAAAATTTTTTTAATTGAAAATTGGGGATTGAGAAGAAAGAACGGTGATAGAAAGGAATGTTCCCGTCGGCAACCTTGGGTTTGGGCTGGGGGCTGGGGCCTATTAGGAGGTGCAGGCTGAACAAGGCAGCGGGAGGCCCGGGGGTGTGTCTGTGGCGCCCTGCTTGGCCCCTTCCTCCTGGGACAGGGGACTGAGCCCTACTCCTGGGCTACACAAACATTCCTCCCTCAGACACGCCACCTTATGTCCCCAAAGTTTAAGCACAGCTTGTTCTGGTTGGGGGTCAAGCTGTCATCCTTCCTCGGGGCACAGGAGGCTGAGAGGCAGGAAGACTTATTAACACCACTCTCCTTTCCATAAGCTCTGGGGAGAGGTGCGGTGGAAGGACCAAGAGGCCTCCCAGTTTCCTCCCCCAGGCAAGACGCGGAGGCTTCCTCCAACCTGGTGGGCCGCGGAGAGCCAGAGCACCTCGTGGGGCTGCAGGGGATGGATGGGGCCTCCCCAAGTGGGTCTCCGTCCTACGGTTTCCCGAAGGATCAGTCGTGAGGCTGCTGTGTGGGGACAGAGGAGGGCCAGGAGGGCTTGGGGAGGAAGGGGCACGAGTCCTGCAGAGGGGGGCCCACTTGTACTCCTGCCACCTGGAGTTGCAAACACCCAGTTGTGGCCCACCTCTCCCTGTCGCCCTCTTGGAACCCTCAGTTCCTGACTGTTCTCCACTCTCCTGAACCAAGGGAGGTGGCACACGTGAGAGAACCGGGGGTCTGGGGGCCAGAGGGCTCCGGCTTCAAATCTTGGCTCCAGCACCCACGGTCAGGGGTAGCTGAGCGTGTGTTGTCACCTTTCTGTGCCTCAGTCTCCTTATCTGCAAAATGGGCCTAACTTCCCAGTCTGATGGAGGCTAGGAGAGCAGAGATAAGTCGAGAGCATCCTTCATTCACCGCGGTGCTTCTCTCCGGCCTGGCCTGCTGTAGGTGGCTGGCTGGCATCTCTCACCCTCACCCTTGGGAAGCAGGCCCAGGCTGCCCTCACCCGCCCTCCTTCCCCACAGCTCACAGCAGGCTGATTCTGCAGGCATCTCTTTAACATTCTCTAACAGTCTTCCTCTTTTCCCTGCTCTCCTGATGGTTGACCTGGTTAACTCAAGAAAAACATCTGTACTTTTTCTTCCTCTCTCCTTAGCCCTTCATTTCTTTGTTCCATTTCTGGGCCCAAAAAAGAAAAGGAAGAAAAATTATTGTGCAGAAACACCGGCACCAGGCAAGAGGAGAACTGTCCATTTTTCAAAAAATGAGACAAGATGAAAAGTCTATGTTGCCAGACTGCCAATGCCCTCGAATGCACCGTCTCTGGGAACCTCTTAGGAATCACCACCGAGATCTTCCCCTGCCCCTGCAGCCTTGCTCCCTCCCAGAAAGAATGTGTAATGCATCTTAAAGCAGGTTTTTTATTTGATCTTGTGATATTTCTATAGCAATCACCTTGCTACAATGCTGTTTTCTGCTAATTTTCAGGGTGAATTACAGCCCTTTCGTTCCATTGCAGCTTAAATTGGCTGCTGTAGGCCAAATGGAAAAGCTGACCGTCTCCTGAGTGGCAGTTCCACGGCTGGGGAAGCTGGGCCCTTGTTAGGGCTGAGTTGTGTCCCCCTCACCCCCAGTTCATGTGTTGAAGTCCTAACTCCCAGTTTTTCAGAATGTGACTATATTTGGAGATAGGGTCTTTATTTATTTATTTATTATTTATTTATTTCGTTGTGCCGGGTCTCAGTTGCGGTAGGCGGGCTCCTTAGTTGTGGCATGTGGGATCTAGTTCCCTGACCAGGGATCGAACCCGGGCCCCCTGCATTGGGAGCGCAGAGTCTTAACTACTGTGCCGCCAGGGAAGTCCCGGAGATAGGACCTTTTTCTTTTTTTTTCTTTTTTAGATAAATTTATTTATTTATTTTTGGCTGCATTGGGTCTTCGTTGCTGCGTGCGGGCTTTCTCTAGTTGCGGCAAGCGGGAGCTACTCTTCATTGCGGTGCATGGGCTACTCATTGTGGCGGCTTCTCTTGTTGCGGAGCACGGGCTCTAGGCGCGTGGGCTTCAGCAGTTGCGGCACACAGTCTCAGTAGTTGTGGCACGTGGGCTCTAGAGCGCAGGCTCAGTAGTTGTGGCGCGTGGGCTTAGTTTCTCCACAGCATGTGGGATCTCCCCAGACCAGGGCTCGAACCTGTGACCCCTGCATTGGCAGGCGGATTCTTAACCACTGCGCCACCAGGGAAGTCCCCGGAGATGAGGTCTTTAAAGAGGTAATAAGGTGAAAAGAGGTCACTGGGGTAGGCCCTAATCCCATATCCCATATGACTGGTGTCCTCATAAGAAGAGGAGATTAGGACACAGATGCACAGAGGGATGACCATGTGAAGATACAGGGCAAGACGGCCGTCTACGAGCCAAGGAGGGAGGCCTCACAAGAAACCCACCCCGATGACACCTTGATCTTGGATTTCCAGTCTCCAGAACCGTGAGAAAATAGATTTCTGTCGTTTAAGCGGCCCCACCTGTGGTCCTTCGCTACAGCTGACTAACACCTCCGCCTGCACCGCATGGGATGGACCCCAGGAGTGGGAGAGAATCCCCAAATGTCGCCACTTGAATTATCATGATTCTTGTCCCTTTACACACCTCCCGCCCTCTGCGCAGTGGGGCTGGGACCACACTGAGAGACAGAAATGGATACCCAGGCAAGTGCATTCCGCAGCCACCAGGCCCCAGATCCTTCGTGAAAGTGCATCACCACGGCCAAGTGAAAGAGGGTTTATGCTGTGCTGGGCACAGCGCCAGGGGCTTTCTACAGCGACGCCCCAAAGCACCTATGGCCACCCCTTCACAGGTGAGGAAACAGGCCCGTGTTCACTGTGCAGAGCTGGGATTCGATTCGATCGCAGGCAGTTCGGTGCCGTCGCCTCTGTGCTACCCGTTTTTTCCTTCTTAATGTGGACTGTTTCTCGTGAGGAGAAGGTGCTAGGGTGAGAGGCTGAGTAGGCGCCTGGTGTGACCTTGGGCAGCCTGGGCAGGCGCTGGGATGGAGCTGCCATCACGATGATGGGCTGCACTGACCTGCAGGCGCCCCCGCCTGTCTCCGCCCCCACTCAGAAAACAGTCGGGGAGCGACCTGCCCGGCCTCCTGCGAGCGTGTCTGTTGGGAAGACGGCCCATTGGAGGGAAGGAGCTCCTCGGTAGCCACCACAGCCCAGGGACTGTGGCTGGGGGGCGCTAGCCAGGAGGGATGCTTTTGAGGGCCATACGCAAACTATGCTTGAAGCTGCCATCACTCTGGTGTCCTCTCTCCCTGTAGCACATTTATGAAACCGAGTAAAGATGGGCAACCTCACGGCCCATCTCACCCTGTTCCCATGGAGAAGAAACCAAAGTCAGATCCAAGTTCAACTCCAAAAATAGCCTTGAGAAATACTGCAGATCCTTCCTAAATCTGTTTTACAAGGAACCAAAGGGCAGTTACGCTCATAAAAGAGAGAAAAGTTGTCTTAAAACCTCTTTCCTCTCACTCTCTCAAAGCCCCCAGCCTACTGCTTGTTCTCCACACCCCACCTCTACCCCTACCCCACAGACATACGGATCCTCTGGCCAGGAGCCTGCTCTTCGGTGTTTAAACACAGTCCGTGGGATGGGGCTGATGACGGATGACAGGCCATCAAGCCAACAAGCACATAAACTCACCAGAGGGATGAAGAAGCCGCTCAAAGCCACACAGGTGGACAGGGGTCCAGCCAGATCCCAGCGAGCTCGAGTCTAGCCCTGGGACCCCTGAGCACGGCTCTAAATGGCCTTCCATCCCAGCAACTAAACACGGCGGCTAGATCCAAACTGTAGCGCGTCGTTACCGTTTCTGTGAGTCGTGTTATACCGCCTTTTCCTGGTTAGATACGGCCTGGGGACGCACACTCTCTCACACAAACAATCATACACGTACCCCAAATGGAGATCATCTTGTTTCCTTGTTCTGTAATCTGCCCTTTCCAATTAACTCTATACTGTGAGAAAAATTTCCCATGTACTTAATTTTTCAAGTTTTTCACCATCATCTGGATTTAATCTACCTGAACAGCCATCTAGTGCGGGCACTCAAGACGGTTCCACTCACTCTCATATAAATAACCCTGGGGGCAGGTCATTCCACACAAGTCCTTTAGCACGTCTCTAATTATGACCTTGGAATACATTCCTAGGAAGGAAATTACTGGGAACAAACATTTCGAGACTTTGGGTACATATATCTAATCTGTCCTCCACGAAGACTGTGCTGATTTTCATATTTGATGCACGAGAGGGAATTTCAACTCCAGGAGACTCAGGGTTTTTCTCCGGAGGGAATCCACGTGTCCAGCCTGAGGCTCACTCTGATTCTGCTGGATCTTAGTTCTCTTGGCCCCAGGCTGTTGCACCCTCCCGAGCTGCCGGCTCCACCAGGGATGTCCTTTCTGTGAAGATGATCTCAGTTCAGAGCTGCTTCTTGGCTTGCAGGAAGCCCTGTCTCCAGAGCAACTGTATCCCTGGGAGCTCATTAATGTGAGCAATTTGGGAACAATACATACCTGGCCAAGTCCACTTCCCAAATCCTTTCCCTTTGTTTTTTTGGGTTCTTTGACTTCCAACCAATTATTTTCTGGGGATTTCCATGACAAAGCTCTGGAGAAGGGGCCATTTACCTAGCTTGGGACACAAAGAAAGCTAGTTCATCTTATTTTTCAAATTAAAACTGTCCTCAGCTTCCCTGGCCAGCTTAGCGGAAATCTCTGTTGGCCTGTCAGGGAAGCCAAAGAAGGTTAGCTGCTTCCATGCAGCCCTCCAGGGGCCCACCTGCTCGGCTGGGCGCTCCTGGTGGGAAAACAGGAGGGTGATCGTTTGTGATGGTGTGTAATCCACCACTGTCCCTCTTTGACTTTACAGGCAGCCCCAGGGAAAGACTCAGGAGAAGAGTGCAGAACACAGGTGGGCAGAGGGAGAGCAGTGCCCGGTGTGGTGATGTCACTTGTGCACATCACCCCTTGCCTCCCCGGCTCACCCTGGGCCTGAGCAGTGCCCCTCGGTGGGGAGGGCCCACAGCTCCCGCTTTCTTCCCTGACCCCACCCCACGGCGGACCCCTGAGCAGGGGGGCCCTGAGGAGCCCCACAGCTCCTGCCTGAGGTGGCCCTGGGGAGTCTGGCATCATCCCACGTGACCCTGGCAGGTGCTCATTCTGCTGCCAAGGTCGGATGCCTCATGCGGCTCTTGCCCCCTGCCCGCACCTCTTCAGAGGATGGGCGACTCACACGGCAATTCCAGGAACACTTCTCAAGGCATCTTAGAAACTCGTTTCCTGGAAAAGTCAACCATCTACTCAGTGACCCTCCAGGAGATAACGTGGGAGGGGCCCTCACAGCCCGGGGTGTGGGACGGAAGTGGTTGAGGGTGGCTTCTGCCCAGAGGACTAGGGCTGGGGGCCAGGACAGAGCTGCCAGAGGCCTCTGCTTACCTCACCCATGTGTGCACACACCCAGACATACACACATTCACGGACACACACACACGCAAAGACACACACCCAGACATATGCACTGCACGGACACACACACACATGCAAAGACACACACTCAGATGTACGCACATGCATGGACACACCCACCCACATGCAGACACACACCCAGACATACGCACGTGCACACACACACACATGCAAAGACACACACCCAGACATACACACATGCACACACGCATGCACGTGCACACACACACACACGCACGGAGTGGTCCCTGGCTCTCAAAGGCAAACCTGAAGCAGCTGTTAGAGTGGTCTGTCTGTGGGAGCAATGGCCTGTACCCTAGCCTTGGGGACAAGGCATTTTCTCAGGAGTTCCTGGGACACCCGGTCTCGTTCTATCACCTGATTGGCTGGGCTTTGGAAACAGCCTCTGCAGCAGGTTATTAGATGTTGTCCCCTCTCATGGCCCAGACAAAGGGGAGGGCCGAGGTGGCACCAGCTCTTGAGTGTGCCGGATTGAACAGTGTCCCCCCCCAAATTCATGCTCACGTGGAACCTCGGCATGTGACCTTCCTTGGAAATAGGGTCTTTGCAGATGTAATTAGTTAAGTTAAAAAGAGGTCATGCTGGATTAGGGTGGGCCCGACCCAATGTGACTGGTGACCTTATAAGAAGGGACGACACGAAGACACACAGACAGAAGGTGGCAAGGAGTGGTGGGACGCAGCTCGGAGCCGGGGAACACCGAGGAATGCCGGCACGAGCAGAGGCTGGAAGAGGCGGGAGGGACCCTCCCCCGGAGCCCTGACAGGGCCTCGATCTCGGGACGTCTAGCCTCCAGAAAACTGTGAGGGAAAACACATTCTGTCGTTTTTAAGCCACCTAGCTTGCGATAATTTGTTAAAGGCAGGCCTAGGAAACTACAACTGTCCTCTGGTATCCTCGGGGGATGGGGTCCCGGACCCCCATACATACCCAAATCTGCAGAGGCTCAAGCCCCTTGCAACTGACCCTCTATCCGAGGGTGCAGAAGGGCTGAGTGTAAGAAGAAAGTCATTTGTGTTTGTTTGTATGTTTATTTATAATAAAATCTCAAACAAACTAATAATACAAAAATTCTGCTTTGGCTTAGTAATTCTCATTAAGCACCTTATTCACTGGTGTTGGGTTCTTTGCCCTCAGCCCCGTGATGTGCAGATGCCTGACCACAAACCCGGACGGACGGAAAGCCCCTGGCGAGCAGAACCTGGCCTCCATGCCAGCCAAGACTGGTGACCTGACGAGGAAGAGGGAAACCTGAATGCTCTCTGGGTCCTCCTAAACCTCTACAGCAGAACTATTTCACTTGAAGGAAAGTTCCAGATCAGGTGCACATATACTCAAATGTACTTACAAACACACATTCCAAAGTCCAACCTAAATGTTTAAAAATTACCCACAATAGCCAAGCTGTGCAAACAACCTATATGTCCATCAAGAGATGAAGGGATAAACAAAGTGTGGTCTATCCATACAGCGGAATATTACTCGGCCTTAAAAAGGAGGAAATCTTGTCATATGTGACAACATGGATGAACCTTGAAGACATTATGCTAAATGAGATAAGCCGGTCAAAGAAAGACAAATACTGCAGAACTCTATTTACAAGAGGTACCGAAAATAGTCAAGTTCATAGAATCAAAGAGTGGGAGGGTGGTTGCCATGGGCTGGGGGGAGACGGAAATGGGAGCTGCTAATCAAGGGGCACAGAATTTCAGGGAAGCAACATCAATCAGTTCTGGAGACCTGGTGCACGGCATCGTGCCGACAGTGAACAAGACGCCAGTGAACGCCTGAAACCGTGCTGAGAGGGTAGAGACCGCACGCCATGTGTGCATACAACAACGCAACATCTAGCGAAACTCTATCTAGCAAAAAAGATTCTGTCTCACACAGGTGGCCAACGGGCACATGAAAAGAGGCTCAACGTCGCTAGTCATTAGAGAAATGCAAATCAAAACTACCTTGAGGTATCACCTCACACCTGTCAGAATGGCCATCATCAAAAAATCTACAGACAACAAATGCTGGAGAGGGTGTGGAGAAAAGGGAACCCTCCTGCACTGTTAGTGGGAATGTAAATTGATACAGCCACTATGGAGAACAGTATGGAGGTTCCTTAAAAACTACAAATAGAACTATCATACGACCCAGCAATCCCACTACTGGGCATATACCCTGAGAAAACCATAATTCAAAAAGAGTCATGTACCAAAATGTTCATTGCAGCTCTATTAACAATAGCCAGGACATGGAAGCAACCTCAATGTCCACTGACAGATGAATGGATAAAGAAGATGTGGTGCATATATACAAGGGAATATTACTCAGCCACAAGAAAGAATGAAATAATGCCATTTGCAGCAACATGGAGGGACCTAGATATTAGCATACTAAGTGAAATAAGCCATATAGACAAAGACAAATATCATATGACAGCACTTATATGTGGAATCTAAAAAAAATTATACAAATGAACTTATTTGCAAGACGGAAACAGACTCACAGACATGGAAAACAAACTTATGGTTACCAAAGGGGAAGGGGGGGTATAAATTAGGAGTCTGGGATTAGCAGATACAAACTACTATATATAAAATAGGTAAACAAGGTCTTACCGTATAGCACCGAGAACTATATTCAATATCTTGTAATAACCTATAATGGAAAACAATGTGAAAAAGAATATATATACATATTTATAACTGAATCACTTTGCTATACACCAGAAACACAACATTGTAAATCAACTATACTTCAATAAAAAAAAATTTTGTCTCTAAAGACAAGACCCAATTTTTGTGTACTTTAAAACATATTGAATAAACCTGAAAAATACTTAAAAATGGTCAATCACTGTTCTCTTCCGTTAGCTTGGATAATTTTAAAATAATGATATTGTTTAGCGTTAGTGACACAGGCTGTAAAACGTTTTAATACTAACAGCTACCATTGAGCGCGCAGCGTGTGCCTGCGCCCTGCGCGGGTAGTTTCTGAGGAGGAGCGTGACAGGCCCTCCATCACCGGGAGTGGGGCTGCCCCACGGCCCCCTGCCAGCCCAGCTACCCATCAGGCCTTTATCTGCAGGCCACACTCCACGAGGCCCTTCGCGAGAGCGGGGAGCGGGCGGGTCAAGGCAGGCCTGCTAGCCGGGGCTCCGGGCCGCGGGCTTTGGCGCAGGGACCCCCATGGCTTCCCCGACCCTCCTGAGACCCTCCTGGCATCTAGAACCTTCCCCAGCTCATAGGTGCCGTGCCAACAACCGCCTCACCAGAATCCCATGCGGGCGGAAACCTGGGGCTACGACATTTTACTTAATTAACGCATCCCCCTTCGAGGGAGACCCCATTACCCTCCCCACTTTATGGACGAGGAGGTGCGGGCACAGAGCCATGGGGGGGGGGACAGTAGGAAGGCTGTCGCGTGGCTGAGCTTGGCCTTTTCTGTCGGGTTTAACACCATTAGTCTTCATAGGCTATGATGGCAGGAAATACACTTCCAAAGGTTTGAAAACAGGTACCCAACTGTTTTTCCGGAACACGAGACATTCTGACTTCATGAAATTAGGGGACAGCTTTCAGAGCAGACCTTTCAGACGAGAGCGCTCGGAAAACACATTCTTCCGATAAAACCGTCCTCTGCCTCGTAGGGACCAGCTCCCCTCAGTCCGTTTTCTTTCAAGTGAAAACGGTCATACGGGTCTACATATTGAAATGTGAGAAACAAGTGGCCTGCTGTCCCGCAGAAGGTTACTTTCCTTGGTCAAAACTGGAAAATCTCATTAACCTGCCGTCGGTGGTGCAGAAGAGAGTGGCCACTTAGGAAGACCTGAGGCAGGAGACGCCTTTCCACCAAGGGCGACCCCGACCCCACCCCACGCACCTCCGGCCAGCAAAGCACGTGGGGAGGGACGGCCCGGTCCCTGAAGACACCACAGTCGGAAAACTGACTCTGGAAGGACCCCTTGCTCAGCGCTGGGCCTTGGGCCGTGCGGCCTGCGGGCGAGGGCCTGCGGGGTTCGGGGGTCAGTGGTCAGGGGTCGGGCGCGCCCCGCGGTGCCGAAGGGGAGGAGTCCCCGCGAATCACCGCGAGCGGCCGGACTTGCAGGAGGGAAGCAGGGGCCGCGGTTCCGAAGCGCCGCCTCCGGCAAACGCACGTGTCACAAGTCACGGGGTGATTCACCCGAGCCCGGCGGTGCTGTCCTTCCGCGTGCGCACCGCCGCCCTGCTGTCACTGGACGAGGCTCGTCGGGACCCGCCCCGCCCCCGGTCCCGCCCCCGGTCCCGCCCCGACCGTGGCACCCCGCTGCCGGCCCCGCCTGCTCCCGGCCGCCCCTCTGCCGGCCCCTTTCCGGGAGGAGGATCTACGCCCCCTAAGGCGTCTGCGTCCTCGGGGGCAGCTGCTCTGGCGCCGAGTCCGCGCCGTGGGGAGGCCGAGGAGCCGGGCCAGCCCGCCCTGGGCTCCGGAGTACGGACGCGGGACGACCCGAGGGATGGCCCGTCGTCGCTGCAGAGGGCTGCCCAGGGGGACGGTCGGGGCTCTCGGGCCGGCCAGGCCCAGCCCCTGGCCCGTCGCCACTGGGGCGCCTTTGCGGGGGTCCGGCCCGTTCAGCCCCAGCGCGGGTTCAGCTAATGTTGAAGAGCTCGGGGGCCGTGGCCTTGGCCCCGTGTCTGGGTGGCTGTACAGCTGGGAGGAGGGGAGGCCGACGCGGAGGGCAGTGGGCCTGATAAGGGGCAGGTCCTGGGCCGGTGGCGCTGCAGCCAGTTGGGGGCTGTAGGGACCTCAGAGGGGGGTTCTGAGCTCAGGAGCCATCTGGGAGGGATGGTGCAGGGAGCTCCCTTTGGAGATCCAGAACCTTCTGGAAGGTGGAGCTTGGGAAGCATGGTGAATGTGGCGCAGCAGCAGCCTGAATGGGTGCAGAGGAAATAGCCGCTGAAACCCTGGGGGACAGAATGGAGGTGGTTGCCTGGACCGGGGGCTGGCGAGGCATCTTTGGGGAGGGGCCTCAGTAAAAACTGAGCAGACCTGGCCTCCTCCTGTCTGCCAGTCGCAGCCCATTAAGCCAGTAGTTCTAGACAGAGTGGCGGGGGAGGGGCCGGGGCCTCAGAATCCCGGGGAGCAGCTTCAGCGCACGCACAGCACTCAGCCCCCATGGGGCCTCACCATCATCGTCCCCCATATAGGTACCTGTGAGGGCTCCTCCTGTCAGAGAAAGACAGAATCCAAAGGGGCTAGAGTTTCTCCCATCCTTCTACTCCCGAGGGTCCACATCCAGAAAGAATGACGCTTCCCAAATTCAAGGACGTCCTTTAATCACAAACTACTTATCCATGATCGAGCCAGGGGGTGGTTCATAAACACCTTGGGAGACAGCTCAGAACCCTCCCCAGAAACACTGACCGCTACGCTCTGCTCCCTCCCAGCACCTGGGCTGCCCTTCCTAGGGTGGCTTCTAGGTCAATGCCTGTGCCGTGACCACGCCAGAATCCTGCTGTGAGCTCTTCTCGGGTAGAAGAAGAGGGGACCAGGGGTCTGCTCTGCCACTGGAGTCCCAGAAGCCTTGGCCAGGCTCGGCCCCCACGCCCACACTCTGGCCTGCCCGGCAGCCTCCATGAGCAACAGCCCTCCCCCTCCCCTGCTGGGTGCGGGAGCCCCCAGCCTACACGATGCCCTCCAGGCGCCTGCTCCTCCAGACCACCAGTGCCGTCACGAGCAGGGTCACCAGGATGGGCACCACGATGAAGGGGCAGAGGACACTGCTGGGCGGGTCCTGCAAGGCCCTGCCTGAGACGGGGCAGTCTCTGAAGTAGTGCCGGTGGACGGAGAGGAAGAACCTGTCCACCGCCGCGTTGGGCCAGAAGCAGTCCAGCTTCTGCGCCACGTGCCTGGTGCAGTCCGAGAGCTCTTCGTAGCTCCTGCAGATGGAGAAGCAGGTCGTCAGTCCCTGGTGGGCAGGGGATCAAGGTGGGACTCCAGCCAGGGGCTCCCCACCTCACTCCCCACTGGGGCGAGCTCCCCCAAAGTCCAAGCCCTGAGGCGGTGGCCCTGGCTTGAGAGACACAGGTCCTGCGCGGGTCCTGTGCGGGCTCCCTAGATGTCCTGCACGTGCTCACACCCCAGAAGGCAAGCTGGGGCTAAGGGATTCCAGGAGCTGGGATGCCACACCAAGGGCAAACGAGAAGATGGACCAGCCAGGCGTCTCCAGAAGGCAGCCTGGGACAGCGAGCCCTCAGGCGTGGGCAGATGTGCAGCCTCTTGAGCCCCTTGCTGTCTGCATCACCCCGAGCAGACGCCCCCCCAGCCTGAAAGCCCCCCAGGTGTCCACAGGACTCACTGTGAAGCCTCCCAGGCCTACCCTGACCTCCCACCCCCCCATCTTCCCACACTTGCTGAGGAGTTTCCCACAGCACTGTCACCCTGCACTGCAGCGGGTTACAGATTTATTTTGCTTATTGAGTGTAAACACCATGAGGTCAGGGATTTTGTCTATTTTGCTCACCTCTGTAATCCCAGTACCTAGAAGAGTACCTGGCACATGGCAAGAACCAGTCAATTTTTTATAAAAAAATGGTGGTAAAATATAAAGAACATACAATTTACCATTTCAACCATTTTTCCCTGTACAGTCCAGTGGCATTAAGCACTATTCCATCGTCGTGCAACCATCACCACCATCCGTCTCCAGAACTATTTTATTGCCAAATAGAAACTCTGTCCCCACTGAACACTCACCCCCATTTCTCCCTCAGTCCCTGGCAATTCCCATCTGTCTTCTGTCTCTATGAAATCTGACTACTCCAGGCACCTCATAAAAGTTGGCTCTACAATATTTGTCCTTTTGTGACTGGCTTATTTCACTGAACATAATGTCCTCCAGGTTCATCCATGTTGTAGCCTGGGTCAGAATTTCCTTCCTCTTTAAGGCTGAATAATATTCCATTGCTCGTACATACTTTATTTTGTTTATCCATTCATTGACGGACATTCAGGTTGCTTCCGTGTTTTAGCTATTGTGACAAATGCTGCTGCTATGAACATGGGTATGCAATTATCTACTCGAGTCTCGGCTTTCAATTCTTTTGGCTGTATATCCAGAAGTGGAATTGCTGGATCATATCTTAAGTCTGTGTTTAATTTTTTGAGTAAATTGTTTTTTTAATTTAATTTAATTTATTTATTTTTTAAAAACATTTATTTTTGGCTGCATTGGGTCTTTGTTGCTGCGTGCGGGCTTTCTCTAGTTGCAGCGAGCGGGGGCTACTCTTTGTTGTGGTGTGCGGGCATCTCATTGCGGTGGCTTCTCTTGTTGCAGAGCACGGGCTCTAGGTGCACGGGCTTCAGTAGTTGTGGCATGTGGGCTCAGCAGTTGTGGCTTGCGGGCTCTAGGTGTGCAGGTTCAGTAGTTGTGGCATACAGGCTTAGTAGTTGTGGCACGTGGTCTCAGTATTTGTGGTGCATGGGCTTAGTGCTCTACAGCAATGTGGGATCTTTCCGGACCAGGGCTCGAATCCGTGTCCCCGGCATTGACAGGCGGATTCTTAACCACTGCACCACCAAGGAAGCCCCTGTTTTTTAAGAAATGAAGATCCAGTGTTGGGGGAAATTAAAATGTATTCAGTAGTTTCCAGAAAGTGTCACTTCTGCTCAGAATGGAGAAAGCAACACAGAGTGTTGATCCCATATGAACAGCAAAAAAGCTGAAGAAACTACAAAATCATACATTTTCTTGAGTCCCTCGGAGAGCTGAGACTGCAAGGCAGGAAAGTAACCTGAGTCTCAAGGAGGAGAAGGACGCAGCTGCTGTACCAGCTACATAACAGCTGAACTGCCCAGGGCTTAGCGTGGGCTGGAGAGTCATTCTGGAATTTCTGGGGCCCCAGATGTGGTGAGCGGGGTTCCATGACCATCTGCTCTTTCCCGTGAGGCTCCAGGGGGTGCTCGTGAGAAAGGTTAGGGGCGGGCAGGGGACTGGCTGCTGTTTGGGGCCAGGCACAAACACCACACATTTCCCAAACCTTCTCACAGAAGCAGCGACAGGCTTGGGGCCCTGGGGGATGAGCAGCTGATCTTCATGATCAGTGGCTTCAGCTGAACGGGCCTGAAGCCCTTCCTACTTCCCCAGACCCCGTGCCCACAGGGGTGCGTGGTTTTTCTAAGTGAATGAGGACTCGTGTTCCAAGTAGAAAACAGAAGTGGAAAAAGCCACGGGAAGTCAGGACAGACTGGGTCTCATTGTGAAAAAAATGAATTAGCACACGTCAAGGGCCTGGCACAAGGTAAGTGCAAGTGTGTCAGGTATTATTAAAAACCAAAGTCCAGACTTTTGAGCTGGTCGTCCATCAACCACAGGGCTGCATGTTACAAACACTAGCTTGAATGGTCGTCTTTTTCCCCACCTCAGACCCACTGAATCAACGTGTAGTTTTAGGTGTTCTGCAGACGCAGTGACACACAGTCAGTCCTAAATGTTGTTCCCTACGCTCTGCCTGAGGAGTGAAGCTGGGATGTCCCTAGAAGGAGGTGTTGCCACCTCCAGGCTGGCCAGCCAGGATGGGAAGGACCCCTGACCCAGGGACCTGTGACACCGGGGACCCCACGCTGAGGCCACGCTGAGGCTGAGCCCGTGGTGGGCTATTCTGGGACGAGGCACTCTCTCCTTGAAATACCCTTCCAGTCTGCAAAGCCATCCCCGTCTAAAAATATCCCTAATGGGCAGTCGGCTGCCCACTTCATCCTGTTTATTTATACCGAAGTAACAGCTGAAACTTTCAATAAATATTGTGAGCCCTGTCAGCAGGGATGTGATAAAAGAATTTCCTCCAGAGGACAGACATTCTTCTGTTCAAAAGAACATTGTGCTGACTGAAGGGGCCAAAATAATCATGAAAAAGTATGCTTGCTTTCACCCTCTATTTTCAGTTCTCATGTAATGGAATGATTATCCTTTTTCTTGGCCAGGACTTTCTGTTGTGGGCCCCTAAGTGAACTTTGCTTGGAATGTTCCTGAACACTGTGGTGGGAGTAGTTTCCAATATATCTGGGTCCCAAGTCAAGGCTTCTGGTACCATGCTTCATGGTTGTTTGACAGGAAGGTGCCCACTGATGCCCACAGGGGAGTCGTCTGCTCTGGGGACACCAACTAGCCCTGTCTGGCCCCGACGTGGAGTATGTGACTCTGGGCCCTGGTGCCCCACAGAACTGGGTTCAAATCCAGCTCCACCTCTTATGCTGAGTGATCCCAAGGGCCGCATCTCACCCATCCAAACCTTGTTCTCTCTATTCAATGAAGAGACAGGTACCCACCTGACAGGGTTACTGGGCAGATCAAGTTAAACAAGGGCAAGGGCCTGATGTATAACAGGTGCCCCGTAAGTGGACAGCTTCCTGACAACTGGTGTGTGGCCCCTTAAGAGTCCATTTCTTATTCCATAAACTCGAGTAAACGTTGACCAGGCAATGTGTGTCTAAGCCCTCAGAATATCTGAGGAGGAACCACTATTTTGGTTCACTCTCTCTGGACCAGTATTTGCTTCCATCAACTCAGGACAATTCACAACCTGGTGGCTTCCAGCAGCTTTAAATACCTGCTGGGAGGAGGGGAGGTGGCACCCTCGGCACCCTGGCAGCCGGGGCAGGTGAAGGTGAACAGGGCCCATTTGAAGCCGGCCTGGGGAGCCTGACTAATAAGCAGGTGAAAACAATGTCTAACCTCACTTTTAAGGAAAAAAAGAAGCAAACATCCAAATAGAATCCATTTTCAAATGAAGAATATACTCAGGACTTCCCTGGTGGTCTGTCGGGTAAGACTCTGCACTCCCAATGCAGGGGGCCCAGGTTCCATCCCTGGTCTGGGAAATGGACCCTGCATGCATGCCACAACTAAGAGTGCGCACGTCGCCACTAAGACCTGGCATAGCCAAAATAAGTAAATAAATATAATAACAATAATAATAATAATAAAAGAACAAGGTAATTTAAAAAATGAGAATACTCAGTGCTGGTGAAGGTATAGTGAAATGAGGCAGGTGCTCGCATCATTGCTGGTAGAAGATAAACGGGTAAAATTTTTCCAAAAAGCAGTTCGGCAATTATGTATCGAGAACTTCAAAATCACAGACAGCCTTTGAGCCGGTAACTCTATTTCTGGGAATTATCCTAAGTCAATCACATGAAATGTAGATAAAAATAATGTAAGAAAATGAACATTACAGATTTATAATTATGAAAAAGAGCAAACAATAGAACAGTGAGGAAAAAATTGCTTATAAGAGCCTCGGCTATGTAGCTATTAAGATGATATTTAGGAGGAGGAAAATATTTATGTTACAATGTTGAACAAAAGGAAAAGCAGTTGAGACCAAATTATACAAACAATGTGCTTTCAGCATGAATGGTCCATGTAGGAGGGGAAGACCTCAGAATGTTAGGAGGACTTGTCACCACTAGAGGGTAGTGATATGAAGGACTTTTATTCTATCTCCGCTTTCGGGGGCATTTTCCAAGTTTTCCGCAGTGAGCATACATTATTTTTATAATTATATTTTAGACAGCTCACTGAGGAAAAGGCCTGCAGAAAACTGGACATCGAGGTCCCCGAATCTGCAGCCGTGGGGCGCACATTTCCTCGTGTCTGGGGCAGCGGGGGGCCTTCGGCGCAGGGGACTCGTGTGCTGTTCTAACTCCCGAGCTGCGTGGGGTAAACCCCGTCCCAGGCAGGGCAGCGTCCCCACCACGGTGACACCCTCTCTCCCACCCTCTGCTTCCAGCACAAGGGGTTCTCCCCCCGCCACTCCAGTGGAAGGAGCTCTGGGAACCCCCGCCTAGGGGACACCTGGCTGGCAGCCCTGCTCCAGGCGGCAGTGCTGGGGGCTGCGCCCCTCCGAGCGACATAATGCGTTAGCTCGGTGGCTCAGCCGCCAGCGGGCCCTCGCACACCTTCAAGGCTGCAGAGCTCCGGATGTCCGCTCACTCCCCGAATGTCCCCAGGGCCTGGGCGGGCCGGCGGCTTCGCTCCATCACTCGCCTCCTCCAGGGTCTGGGTTGCCTCCGGGGTGGAACGGACCTCCCTGCCGTCCCCGCACGGATGCTGCGGGGATTAGACGCCGGGTCCCGAGGGGCGTGCGGACCTGGGGGCAGGGAGGGCCCTGAGGGTAGGTGGGGGGGGACGCAGGGGTGGGCTCCGAGGGCAGGACCCCCTTTCGCACCCATCCCCGCCGGCTCCCCGCCCCAGGCGCCCAAGGACACTCGGCTCCCAGGAGCGGCCCGGCCTCCCGGCCTCCTTGTAGGAAGGGCGAGGCTACCAGATGGCGCCCCCTTCCCGGGGACCTCCGCTCCTTGGTCCCTCCTCCCCTGATCCCTCTCCTAGGGACCCTCCCTCCTCCGCCTCACCTCGCCCCTCGCCGTCAGCACCCCGCTCGCTCCCTCCCTCGCCCCTGGCTCTCGAGGCTTCTCCCTCATCAGCAGCCCGGCGCACCTGCCTCCGCTCCTCCCGCCAGGTGAGGGGCCTTGGCGCTCTGCAGCCCTCGCTCCTTCCCTCCTCCGCCGGCGCCCAGACTGCAACATCCGACACCCGTGACATCCCCACCCCCATCTGAAGCCTTGGTCCAGTGCACAACGGGCGTCCACACCTGACTCCCGGGATGCCCCCCACCCCAGCCCCATCTCTCATGCCTGGGAAGCCTTGCCCCCTCTGAGTTGCCATGGATCCCCCATTTCCGGGGGTCCCCTCCCCTCCTCCAGCCCTGTCACTGTGCCCAGGAGTAGGGCAGAGTGACTAGCCTTGGTGGGTTATTACAACCACATTTCTAATACCAGCTTCCACTTCTCTGCACTGAGCATGGGCTGGGGCCTGGGCATCTCTGCTCCCCTTCTCCTCCCCCAACCCGCTTAGTCAGGGCAGCCATCAACACCCTCCCCTGCTTTCCTCCTCTCTGAAGCCCTGGGCTCCATTCACCATTGGCTCTTGGGGCCACAGCCCTGGCCTCTGCCTTCTGCCTCCCCCAGCCCACTGTCCACACAGACTCACCCTTGCTTCAGGCCTTCAACGCTCCCTGCTGCACCTGTGCTGGATTCAAAAGCCCTCATGTGGCCCCCACCTCTCCACTCTCAACTGTACCCTCTCCCTTTCACTGGCCACCCTGGCTGATACTTCTGCCTCAGGACCTTTGCACAAGCTGCACTTTCTACTTGTAAGGCTCTTAACCCCATCTTTAAAGGTCGACATCTGTGTATCCCTCAAACATCACCTCCTCAAACAGGTGCTTTCTTATGCTTCAACCTCACTTGGATCCCCGGCAAAGTGGGGTTTTCCATCATAGTTGTGTCTTACTTTGTACCTGTGCTTTCACTCTTGATTATTCACTCACTGTTGGTCTCAACAACTTGACTGCAAACACCATGAGGGCAGAGAGAGTGTAGGGAAAAAAAGTCCCACTCATCCTGTTCACAGCAGTCATCTCAAAGGCAAGAGAAACAAAGGCAGAAGGAACAGAATGAGACAGATCTGCCTGGAGATGTGAGTAGGACAGCAGGAGTGGTGGTCTTAGCAAACACAGCACATTCCAGTGCAAAAGACAGTAAACGGGAAGAGGGGGCGTTTCACACTGAGAAGAGCGTTATTATCGTAGCTTCATAGGACAAAGACAGCCTACCGCTGCGAGTAATCGCGACGCACTCAACAAAATCTTCAGGTTAGGTGAATAGAAACTAGTATAAAAGTGAAAAATAAAGTTAATAAGCCTGACTCAGTGACTAATGAGGAAGTTTCTATCCTCCAGAGAATCAACAATCTTTTCAAAAGTCCCTGGATCCTACTTAGGCTCAAAGAAAAACTTGACAAATTCTCAAAGTGGAGATTTTAAGTCAGTATTCTTTGACTATAATATTAGAAACTAGAAATTAGTAAGAAAAGGATAAATTAAAAAAAAAAATGGAATCCCTAGAAACGGAAGATCACTCATATAATTTTAGGGTCAAACAAAGATTTAAAAATTCAAGGATAGGCTGTTAAGAAAAACTAATGGCAATACTGCACGTGAACATCAGTGAAATATAGGCAAAACTGAATTCTGAGAAAAATCTGCAGCTGTAAATTGTCTTATTACCAACCAAAAATAAATGAAAATAAATGAAGAATCCAAATCGAGACGTTTAAACAAAGAAGCACAAAATAAATCTCTGCAAAGGGCACATAATTTAAATGCATTAATAATTATTGAAAACTAATATTTATTGATATTTTAAAAAACATAAAACTGAAAAAGTAAATTCAACAGTTGATTCTTTAGAAAAATAGCTACAATGAAATCACATTTCTGGATAGTCTAATCCAGAAAAAAAGCAGAGAAAACACCACTGTACAAAATCTCAGATGAAAGATTAGAACAAGTATGAGATGAACGTACAAAACATGTGTGTTAAAAATCGGAAAATCCTTGAGGAATTGGGATGCTTTTTGGGGAAACAATAAATTATCAAATCTTGATTTAAAAAGTAGAAAATCTGAGAAGAAAAAACAGAAAAAGTTGTTAAAGAATTACTTTCACAGAAGGTGCTAGGCCCGGGTAGTTCTTTCAAATTCTTAAGATCACACCTAGGGGCAGGACAGGAATAAAGACCCAGATGTAGAGAACGGACTTGAGGACACAGGGAGGGGGAAAGGTAAGCTGGGACGAAGTGAGAGAGTGGCATGGACATATATACACTACCAAATGTAGAACAGATAGCTAGTGGGAAGCAGCTGCATAGCGCAGGGAGTTCAGCTTGGTACTTTGTGGCCCCCTAGAGGGGTGGGATAGGGAGGGTGAGAGGGAAGGAGACGCAAGAGGGAAGAGATATGGGGATATATGTGTATGTATAACTGATTCACTTTGTTATAAAGCAGAAACTAACACACCATTGTAAAGCAATTATACTCCAATAAAGATGTTAAAAAAAAATTCTTAAGATCACAGAAAAAGATGTCAAGCTTCCCAGTTCTTTGAAAAAGTTAACAAAACCCTGATCCCAAACCTCTTAAGATGACTTCCCATGTGCCTCAGAACTCTCGCGAACAAGCAACAGATGTTCACTTTCACTTATAAATAGACATATTAGTCCTGTTTAAGCGGCTGGCAATTTTAAGCTAGCCGTACACCATAGAATAAAGTAGGTTTATTTCAGGAATGCTTTAATGCTATTATGATAAAATCACACTTCGATCTGTCAAAGGAAAATAACATATAATCATTTCAATACACGTTGAGAAGGCATTTGATAAAACTGAACATTCGTTTCTGATTTTAAAAGACCCCAACCTTGTAAAGCACCAAGAAGTTCTTCTTAATGTGATAAAAAAAAAATCTCTCTCAAGCCAGTAGCAAACACCACATTTGCTACTGAGGCATTTTCATCACTGTCAGGAATCCATTTAGTTAATTTGTAGGTGGCCAGGTCTGTCTTCTCCCTCGTGGTTTCCACCTTTGGCGTCAGGGCTCCCACCCAAGGCTTCATAGTCACCACAGAGCCCTTCCAAGGCGGGGAGGGGCTGCCCGCGCATCGGGCTACTTCCTCTGGCGACAGAAAGCCACAGAGGGGCCTGGCCTATGCTAGGCTTGGAGCGAGCCTGCCCGCCAGCTCATCTCTGCAAAGGGCCTCTGACCACAGACAGGAGGGCCGAGTGGCCTTCAGGGTGGGTAACCAAGCCCACGTGGGGTACTTCTCCCACAACCCACGGTGGGCGCACGGGAGCTGCCCGGAGGCAGTGCAGGACAGGGCATCTTTTGTTTTTCTTGACGCTGCAGGGAGCATATAAGGAAGTCCTGTTAATGGTTTGATTCAAAACATTTCACTTCCAACCCTGGTGTCGTCTGGGAACGCGTGCTGGGCCGGCAGGACCCAAGCCGGCGGTGCACCTGGAGCCCGCCCGCACCTCTGGGACTTGCAGTGGGGGTCGGTCTGTACAACGAAGGCCTTCCTAAACCAGGTAGATCAGAGAGATCCCATCAAGCTGGGAGAGTCCAACGAGACCAAGTGACAGGAGTTGTCATGCATTTCCGCCGGCCCAGGGCTGACCTACAGGACACCTCGCCAGGAACGTTTTGAAATCAGTGTGAGCACAGCGTGCAAACTCACACTTGCAGAGGAATGTTTCCAAGGTTCTGACTACGTTGTAGCACAGGGACTCCTGGCATCTGGGCCACCCCGTTCTCCCTGGGAGCACTGGGAATTGCCAGGAATGACAGCACTGGTGAGCCCGCGCTAGGAGGTGTCCACTAAGACTCTCGGATCAGTAAATGAACAGAACAACGCTACAGGCTTCATAAAAAGCCTGCTGGACGGCGGAGGTGAATCCCATCTCCCATCTTCGTTACCAGCTCCCTGGCTAACCTGTACCACCCCGACTGCGGGCATTTGCTGAGCGAGGTGGACGGACGCCATCCTCTCGGAAAATGAACGATACGAATAAAGCGGAGAATAAAGAACCTTGGAGGGGTTTTCCAAGGCAAGAAGAGGAAGACAAATGGAAATGGGCTGGTTTTTTCTCCGCTGGGTAGGAGACAACAATCCCTCCGGAAACACTCCCAGCCCATCTGGAGGTACCGTCAGCGGAACAATGGTGGAAGCAAGGTGGTCGGGGAAGACGGTGGGACCCCACTGTTGAACAAGCTCTCTTTGGCCCCATCCTCGCCATGTCCCCTCCCACCCCGGGCCTTTGGCTTCACTCCTTCTGTCTTTCGCTCTCTCAGTCTCTCTTCTCCTGGCCTGGAGCCAGCCTGGCTGTCCCACCCCTGAGACGTTCCACCAAGGAAAATGTGTCAGTGGAGTTTGGGAGATGCTGCACAGACAGGTTCCCCCCCCCGCCACAGTACAGACAGGCCCTGAGGGGCTTCGGGAACGCAGTCCTCGATTCCCCTAGAACCGAGTCCTTCTCCACCTGCTCCCCCAGGACCCCCCACCCTGCGGACACGGAGGAGTGCGAGCCCGTCTCCTCTCTCACGGTCTTCTTTCTGGCTGCTTCTCAGGGCTAACTTAGGAACGACCTGCTCCCTGACCCTCAGGCCGGAAGGGATTTCACGCCTCCTCTTCCGGAGGGGTGTGGTTCTCCCAGCCCTGCTTCTACAGCAGGGAGGCGGGAGAGTCCTCTCGCTGCTGCTCCGGTCCTCCCACCCCCGCCTGCCGACATCCCGTTCTCCAACCTCCAACCCAGTACTTTGGGGATACACCTCCTGAACGCCACCTCTGCGCCCCGCGGCTCCCCTCCCCGTATCTCGCCCATCCCTCTGCTCGTGCTGCAGCTGCCCACTTACTGTCCGTCCTCCCTGGACTGAGACCTCAGGGAGGGCAGAGCTCAGCTCCCTGCTGTACTCCGGGCCCCGGGACAGGCGCACCGTAAGGCTCAGTGCACGACGGTCAACGGATGCTGTGTCTGCAACTCCAGGAGCCGCTCGGAGCCCTTGTTCCCCGAGCCTGGGCTGGGAGGGAGGGGGTGTTGGGGGTCACCGCCCCTTCCAGCCTGGGCTGCCCTGGGGCCCCAATGTGGGCAGAGGAGCCCTGGGGGCATCTGGGGTTCTTGCCTGGATATGGGGTCTGCCGTGGGGAGTCCAAGGCCCCCAGTACACACACCTCTCAGAAGCACAGGCTGCAGCCCCTACGTTCAGAGCTGTCAGTTCCCATGGCAGCCACACAACCGGGCCCTCGGACTCCGGGGAAGGAGCGGGTGAATGTCCTGAGCAGATTCTTCAGCTCGGCATCCAGACCGGCAGGCCAGGCCACCTGGAAGCAGTGAGGGCAGTCACGTGGGGGCTGGGCTGTGGGAGGGGCCGTGTGGGGCCCTGTGTAGAGTGGGAAGGGTGCCCCCTCCTCCAGGCAGTGCACGTGGCTTGGGTAGAGGAGCGCAAGCTAGATTTCAGCTTCTACCTCGGCTAGCTGCCCCGTGAAGCTGCTGTACGTCCTTGGGCAAGAGACTCAGGGTCTCTGAGCTGTGGACTCTCCATCCGGGCAGACAGCCCAGGGCTGAGATGGAGGCCAGGGAACCAATGCACGTGGGAGTGGTCCCCACTCCCCGACCCCCGTGGGGAGAAGCGCCCAACCAAGGCAACTGCTGTCAACTGAGGACGCCAGTGCTTTCCTATGTTTCTGGAAGATTTCAACAGAGTTTGGTGGATAACTCAGAGCTCTGCCACCGCACGGGGCAGCTCGTGACCCAGCCCTGGTGTCCTGAGCTTGGCCCCGGTCAGGCCACGGCACCTGTTCCCTCTCCAGGGTCTGCAGACAGAGCATCAGCTCCTTGCTGGCCCCCAGGCTTCCTCAGCCGGGCCCAGCCTGCGAGACGCGCCCACGGGGCAGGAGCAGGAAGGCCTAGAGGGGGCGAAGGGGCTGCTGGGCACCGGGCTGGGAGATCAGGTTCTAGGGACCCAAGGCTGCAGAGACCGAGCGAGGCAGGTACCTGGACGGGGCGGGTGGTGCTCACCCTTCCGCGTCTCCAGACGCCCTACTGCAGTTGTGGGGCTGGTCGGACATCCACAAGGGGTTCTGGGCTCCTGCTGGGAGCACATGCACGCTGGGCCCTGGGACAGGCCAGGCCCAGTTCTCATGCCCCGGGCGATGGATGACCCGTAACTAAGAGGGAGCTGTGGGCATGCAGAATGCGGACCCGCTCAGACTGGGCTATGCAGCCCACAGACCCCCCGCAGCCGGCCGTGACCCCCGATGGCAACACGCCGCACCCCCGTGACAGCGGAAGGCCTGGCCCGCTGCCGTCCAGAGGACAGGACACACTACGGCTATTTACGTGGAGACCCCTCACAGCTGCTCCCCCACTTACAGACCGGGGAGCTGGGGAGGGGCCCGAGCGACGGGCCCCAGGTGGCAGCGAGGTGGTGGCCCCGGGGCCCGTGTCGGCTCTGCGTGGCTCCGCCACGTAGGCCGCTGTCCCCTGCTCCCCGCTGAAGCCCCTCCTGGGGAGGGGCACCCTGGCCTCTCGGCCTCCTCCCCTGCGCCTGTTCTGTGGGCCCTGCTCCGGGCAGGAAGGAATCTGGGCACCTCTGCTCAGGCCGGCAGGAAGCGAGAGGTCTCTAAATCCATCCCCAGCTCCGCATGCAGCTCGCCTGGGCACCAGGCTCTCCACGGGTGGCAGGGCACGATGCCTCCTCGGAGAACAGGCCGCCGCGGGAACCAGGCTCCAGGCTCATGGAGACAAAGCCACAGTTTTGAAATTCAGTGGGTGTCCTCCGAGGCCTGGCAGGTGGGGCGAGACTGGGCCCGCAGTGATCCCGCCCTGGGCTCTGAGAACGCTGGGGGCTATGCCCACCGTGGGCCCAGCCGCACGTGACCCGCTCTGACTCGCTGCAACCCTGGGACCTCCTGGGACCCCTGGGCGGACACCCGGGTCTAGCAAGGTGAAGCCACCGGCCGGCCGCACCCGGGCCTGCCAGGACCTCAGGGCTCCCGCCCCCCCCCCACCCCCCCCCCACCCCCCCCCCGCCCGGGACAGGGGTGAACACACGTGTCCGGGCGCTATATTTGGATACTAACACCCCGGGGACATTATCCTTGTGAAACAACGCTGGCGGCTGGAGGGTAGGGCTTCCTCCTCCAGTCCCCCCTCAGCCCTGCCCCCAGGGCCCTGTGGAGCACTGCTCTCTGCCCGCCCTGCCCAAGAGGCCCTTTGTCTCCCTGATGCACTGGATTCTCCTGAGGGAGCTTCCCAAAGCCTTGAAGGACCGACCCACATATCCCACTAGCTTGCTGCCTCTGTCAAGGTGGCCCCCTTCCCTCTGTGCCCCTCCTGCCCCACCCCCCCCTTGTTCAGAGCTCAGGGCAACACTGAGTGTCGGGGAAGGGCCGTGGAACATTCCACACCACGGAACATCGACCAGTGGTGGACTCAGTACTGAGCCTCGGTGCTTCCCCCTTTAAAATGGAAACAGTGGTCCTGGGCTCACAGCAAGGGGGTGTGAGTCCCCCCTCCCCGCCCCAGTAGGAGGCAGTCATGAGGCTAAGAAGCCCCCACTGAGGTGCCCACCACACCCCGCACACGGGTACCTGGCCATCCCTGACCTCACAGCTGTGGAGGAGCCTCTGTCTCTGAAGGAAAGCCCCCTGAGGGCAGGCACCGTTTGTCTCCCAGTCCAGCCCCGAGTGGGCACTGCAGGTGGGGGAAGGAAGGGAGCGTGGCCTCTCCTAACTCGATGGGGCCACTGAGACCTGCCAGCAGGTGGGACATTCACGCGGAACTCCGCATGGGCCTGGCATGGGACACGCTGTCAGGAAACGTGAAACGGCCCGCCTGTCTGGTCAGGCGTGCAGACGCCAGGCTGGCGGGAGGGGAACACAAAGAAATGCCCCACCCTGGGCTGCTTCCAGGAAAGCATGCAGGGTAGCATCAGCGGTCACGCTGGCACGGCACGGCAGCCTGCATCCCCCAGGGTCCCATGAAGGTGACCTCCGGGCGGGGTGGCACTATCCCAGGCCAGGTCACTGCGCCACCAGGACAGGGGACAGTGGCCGTGGCTTCTCTGTACCCCGACAGCTTCTTGCCCTATCCTCGCCCTGGGCAGAAGGCCATGCCGGCTGGCAGGGTGACCCCTCACCAGGTTCCTGCAGGGCGGCCTTGACACCCAGTGGGGGGTTGCAGCTGGGGGCCATCCCTTCCTACTGCTGGGGTTCACCCCCAGGGAGCGTGAGGGGCTCCCCAGCAGCCAGGGTGCTGGGAGGAGGTGTGTCCAGGTCCCGAAGCCTAAACCCACAGGGCTGTGGCTCCAGGAAAGGGAGTCTGCTCCCTGCGGCCCCTGCTGCTGCCCAGTGGAGAAGAAACATAACCAAGTAGGGTAGGAGCAGGCCACCCCTGGCCCCCCGGCCTGGCGACACTCTGTCCCACCTCCCCAGGAACACGTGCCCGTGCAGGAGGGCAAGCCACTGTCACCCCCAGCGAGGGCAAAGCTCCCAGTCATCCTCAGGGGCTTCTTCGTGACCCCAAATCACCCTGGGACACAAGCTTGGACCAGAGGCAGCCCCAGCGCACCGGGAGGATGAAGACACATGGAAGTAAGTGTCACGGGGACCCTGCAGACCACGCTGGCTTCTGGGAGGAGGTCTCAAAACTCCCCCACCTGCTCTGGGACCAAGTGGAGAGGGGGTGTCAGGCATTGGTGCTGCCCATCGACTCATGGCCCCAGTGGTCCTGGCTGCCAGGGTATGAGGACATGTGTCTTGAGAGCTGCCCCCAGGCAGCCCTGACTCAGTCACGAGGGCTCCAGGCACACGTCCTGTGTGCCTGCCCTATGCCTCTGCCATCTCTTCCTGGTCCCATAATTCTAGCAACCCATGAGCAACCACGCCCGAAAAAAGGAGTTCATATTTAAAAGACAAACCAAAATCTCTTCTGCCTCCTCTGATAACATAATGAAAACCCAGAGACGATGGGACAACAGCTACGTGAACTTCAGAAAGCAAGGCTGTTCATCGTAGGTTTATTATCCTGTCAAGCTGCCACTCGAGTTACAAAGCCAGCGAAAAGCTCCTTGGAAATTTCTGAGGTCTGAGAAAGTACTAATTACATGGCTTATTTCTAGGGTCTACTTCAAATAGTTGCGTGAATTGAAAAGAGGCATGTGAAAGGGAATGATGATGTTAAAAATAATGACATGTTTGAGTTAACAGTCTATTTGCACAGATAAGTAACCAAGAGCCCTGTCAGATCAACAGTTATTACTGATAAAATTCAGAACAACAAAGAGTACAAAAAAAAACGAAATAGAGGCAGAGAGAAAGAAGTAGGGTTTAGAACATTAGCTGACATCAATGAGGAGAGGCAGAGAGGAAGAGATAGGTAGATAGACAGATAGATGGACTGCAGGATGGATAGATAGACAGGTAGGTAGGTAGACAGAGGTAGATAGATAGGATAGGTAGGTAGGTAGATGGATACAGATAAGTAGATAGAGGGATAGAGGGGTAGATAGATAAGTAGATAAATGGATAGATACATAGATAGATAGACAGAATAGGTAGGTATGTAGGTAGATGGATACAGATAAGTAGATAGAGGGATAGATGGATAGAGGGGTAGATAGATAAGTAGATAGTTGGATAGATAGATAGATGGACAGATTGACAGACAGATATGGAGGAAGCCAAAACCCCAGAGACTCCTGCTCTTTCATCAAGTAGAAGCCAAAGTATGTCGTTTGATAACGTAAGCAAATCAGTACAGGAATAAGCACATCTGTGTTTCACATTTCATGGCCGGTTGAGTGAAAAAATAGCTTTGCCAATATTTCCACCTCCTTTAAAAGGTAAAAGAAAATACATCATGTTTCAACGATAGGGAGAAGAGGAAAGAAATCAGCAACCAAAAGTGGAGTGCCTGAAAATAGAACAGAAAGGACAAGTATGATGTAACCTTCTTTGCTTCAAGGCTTGTCACTCTCCAGATGGAACAAATAAAAGCCAGCAATAAGCTGCCTGCAAGCGAGACGATAAAGACGGAATCAGACGGACGCCCGAGAAGAGCTACCGGTAAACTCCAAGCAGCTGAAACACTAGGGTTTTGATGTCAATATGAACCCAAAGATCATTAAAGCGAAAAGTATTAAGTATGATGAGGAGACATATAATGATGTTTCATGGTTGGTAACGGCCACATGATAACATGGAATCTCAATGTTATAAAAACAGAGCAAAATATAGACATAAGACCCGCTAGAAAAATAGAAACAATAACAATATGATTAGAATGGAAGAACCGAATCATCGTCAAGCACACAAAAAATTCAGAAACATACAAAGGGCTGGATAACACAACAACGCAGAATTCATGATTGTTCTGGTGGGAGTTAAACAGAATGAACAGAACATGCTTCATTTTTGAGTATTCATGGTATGTTCAGAGAAAGGTCATCATATACCAGATCTCAAAGAAAACCTCAATAAAAATACAAGAGCAGAAATGATTTGAGCTATGTTCTCTCACTACATCAAGAAGAGATTAAGAACCAAATAGAAATAAAACATATGATAATTAAAACACACTTGCCTAGAAATAGAGACACAGATGCAGAGAACAAATGTATGGACACCAAGGGGGGAAAGTGGTGGTGGGGTGGTGGTGTGATGAAGTGGGAGATTGGGATTGACATGTATACCCTGATGTGTATAAAATGGATGACTAATAAGAACGTGCTGTATAAAAAATAAATAAAATAAAATTCAAAAAATAAAAGAAAGAAAATACACTTGCCTAAAGAAAAAGCTGTAAACAAAACGAAAAGACAGCCCTCACAATGGGAGAAAATATTTCCAAACGAAGGGACCAACAAGGGTTTAATCTCTATACAAAGAGCTCATTCAGCTCAATATCAAAAAAACCCAAACAACCCAATCAAAAAATGGGCAGAAGATCTAAACAGACATTTCTCCTAAGAAGACACACAGATGGCCAAAAAGCACATGAAAAGATGCTCAACATCACTAATTATTAGAGAAATGCAAATCAAAACTGCAATGAGGTATCACATCACACAGGTCAGAATGGCCATCATCAAAAAATCTACAAACAATAAATGCTGGAGAGGGTGTGGAGAAAAGGGAACCCTCCTGCACTGTTGGAGGGAATGTAAATTGATACAACCATTATGGAGAACAGCACGGAGGTTCCTTAAAAAACTAAATATAGACTTACCATGTAATCCAGCAATCCCACTCCTGGGCTTATATCTGGAAAAATTATAATTTGAAAAGATACATGCACCCCAGTGTTCACTGCAGCACTTTATACAATAGCCAAGACATGGAAGCAACCTAAATGTCCATCGACAGAAGAGTGGATAAAGAAGATGTGGTATATATATGCAATGCAACATTACTCAGCCATAAAAAAGAATGAAATGATGCCATTTGCAGCAACATGGATGGACCTAGAGATTGTCACACTGAGTGAAGTAAGTCAGACAGACAAATATCATATGATACTGCTTATATGTGGAATCTAAAAAATGACACAAATGAACTTATTTACAAAACAGAAATAGAGTCACAGATGTAGAAAACAAACTTATGGTTACCAGAAGGGAAAGAGGGGGGAGGGATAAATTGGGAGATTGGGATTGACATTTACACACTACTATATATAAAATGGATAATTAATAAGGACCTACTGTACAGCACAGGGAACTCTACTCAATACTCTGTAATGACCTATATGGGAAAAGAATCTAAAAAAGAGTGGATACATGTATATGTATAACTGATTCACTTTGCTGTATACCTGAAACTAACACAACATTGTAAATCAGCTATAATCCAATAAAAAATTTTTATAAAAAGAAAAGAAAAAGCTGTCTGAAGAAGAAAATACCTGTCTATTAAGAAAAAAGGATGGAAAAACGGACATAAAATCTACAGAAAGTGAGGAAGGAGGTCCTTAGGAAGAATCATCAGGTTTAAATGCCTTTATTATGTTTAAAAAAGTGAGAAAAAATGATGAACTAAGCATCTAAATGATATCTTAGGAAAGAAGTACATATTTTTTAAAAGAGGTGAGAGTGAATGCTGAGTTAATGCCAAAAATTTAAAAGAGCCATTGTTACGTAAAGCCTAGCCTATTCTGTAAAGACTATAAAAATGGGCACAATTAATGAGGAAGTGGGCCTCCTGATTTCCCTTTGATGATTGAGGTGGCATCCACCCAAAGGAAAAAAGGGGGAGAGAAACACGAAGATAAAACAAAACTTGGATATAGAGGATAGTAAACATTTAAAGGGATACTACGCATCCTTGTGTTTTAGTGAGAAATCTGGAGGATACGGCCCAAATAAATATAGCTGAAATACAAATAGGAAATAAGAAACAGCCAAAATTCATCAATAGTGGAGGAAGAAACTGGAGAAAGGAATTCCCCAAACCACCCAGAGCTGATGGCTTCGATGATGAGTTCATTCAAACTTCCGAGGGAACATCAGTTATTTCCTACCCTTGACCCCAATCGTCAGCTAAACACATATATTCCATTAGGCCAATAGGAGTCTGATCCTAAAACCCGATTAAGGAAACTCGAACAGAGGGAAATCAGGAACTGTCAATCAAGAAAATGCCATTATGGGACTTCCCCGAGGTCCAGTGGTTAGGACTTGGCGCTTCCATTGCAGGGACGCGCCGGTTCCATCCCTGGTCGGGGAACTGAGATCCCGCGTGCCGCACTGTGCAGCCAAAAAAATAAAGAAAAAGAAAAAGCTGTTATACTATTTTCACTGGGGAGAAAACAGAGGCCCACAGAGAGTGTAAGCAGTGAAAGAATCAGCAGGATTCGTGCCCAGGTGGTCCTATCGGAGCTCCACACTTCTTCTTTCCCCACACTTGTTTTTTCTACTGATTGCTAAAAGACAGCACCCAAAGATAACAAGTGGTCAATCCAACTAGGCCAGATGCCAATCCTCAGGATGCTTGGGGGGGGGGGGGGGGCTGCAGGGATCCCCATGGGAAGGACTCTTGCAAACAGGTGACGCTTCCTGAGTTGACTGATTGATACTGGCCGGCTCAATTAAGATCTCAATAGGACTTTTAATGGAATTTGGCAAAATGGTTCTCCAGTTGTTTCAGCAAAATAGGTGGAAAATATATCAAAGAGAGCACAACACAATGTGAAATATAACAAAAATGAACACACTCGTCTCGGAGGACCTCTCCTAAACTGTAGAAAATATCATAAAGCCATGATAATTTAAGTGGTGGAATATGCCCCCAAAACAGGTTAAAATTAACTGAAATAGACTCTAATGTGTACAAGAAGGTATTAAATGTGTTAAACTAAGAAGAACTGAACGACTGAGGTAGGAAAAACTGTTTAACAAATTATGTTAGGATAATCGAGATAGGAAGGATATAAATTTTAATTCATGGCTTAATGTAACTACCCACTGTGTTAAGAAGATAAACATTATTTCACAATACAGAACAACTGAATAGAAAGAGAACGTAAAATGTATGGCCACGTGACTCGACTGAATTTGTGGAACAGATAGGACCCCGCCCAAATCACAGAGCTCTGGGGAGAGAGCGGGGGCACACGCTTAACTGAATAACTAACTGAAACATAGAAAATTAACATCACCAGAATAAACACAAATGGAACATGAAGCTATTTAGAACAAAATGACAGAGAGCTAATCTCTACCATAGTCAAGAGTTTGTAAAAGCAAATTAAAAATACCCCCAGCGGGGCTTCCCTGGTGGCGCAGTGGTTGAGAGTCCGCCTGCCGATGCAGGGGACATGGGTTCGTGCCCCGGTCCGGGAAGATCCCACATGCCGCGGAGAGGCTGGGCCCGTGAGTCATGGCCACTGAGCCTGCGCGTCCGGAGCCTGGGCTCCGCAACGGGAGAGGCCAAAACAGTGTAGAGGCCTGCGTACTGCCAAAAAAAAAGAAAAAAAAATACCCCCAATGACTCAAGTATAAATAGCAAAGGTTAAGGTCAGATAATCTGTGTTTGAGAAAAAGCAAATTGCAAACAACTGAGGGAGAACAGCTCAATCCTCCTAGGGGCCAAAGATGGGCAAATTGAAACCAAAAGGAAATCTCATTTAAACCTGCAAAAATAGTCTCTACAAACTCAATACTCAGGAACCTATATGGAAATACATATTTTCCCATATGTTGCTGGTAATGTAAATTAGTGAAATTCTTTAAAAGGGCGACTGGGCCAAACCTATCAGGAACCACAGAATGTTCATGGCATGTGTTGTAGCAAGCCCACATGCAAGAATTCTTAAAGAAATTAGTCAAAAAGGAAGTAAGGCTCGGCGTACAAAAGTTCTTATAGCAGCATCATTTATAATATCAAAACCCTGGAAATGGCTCAACACAAGTAGGACTGGAAATATCAGGACATGTTAATTTGGCCTTCCTGCCATCGACCTAGGCTGCCTCCCCTGCCCTGGCAGTGAGGGTCAACTCACCTCCCTGCTACCCCAAAGGAGCGTGTTTTGAACAAAGTGTGGTCTCCATTTCTAAGACAAGGCGCTGAAGAAGAGGGATCTCAGACCTAAGGCCTGTCCCGAGCGTGTCCTGCAGGGCCCCCTGTGCACACGTGTCCAGGGCTTAAGTCCTGTACGACGCTTGGGTAGAAAGGTGACCTCCAAAGATGCCTGGGGCGTGGCTGCTGTGCCGCGCCTCGGCTCCCGGACCCCTCCCACAGAAGACTCTGAGTGTGCTGGGGACAGGGGACCGCCACCTGGGTGACTGACGAGCGGATGGGTCCCGGGAGACCCTGTCACCGGGCTTGGGGCGGGGGCCCTGGTGGGCAGGGGGAGCGCTGGGGTAAAGACAGCATTACGAAGCGACGTCTGCTAGGATCCCCCCGCCCAGCCTCCCCTGCCCACCAGAGCACACCCCATCCTCGTCTCCCATCACGAGCCCGCCCTGCCCCCTTCCGTGTGTGCGCAGCTCCCCTGACAGAGAAGCCCCATCTGCCTGGACGGTCCTGGGTTTCCCGGGCTGGGGGGAAGGGGGTGCCGCAGTGTATCCTGTGGGAGGTGGGGATGAACGCGCAGAGCAGGGAGGCCCCGTCACCGGATGGGTTCCATCTGCCTGTCCCTCCGCTCAGGCCAGGATCTGCTGAGTGTCATCTCCTTATGACCTTATATGTTCTGACACTGGCCTGATTTGATACCCAAGCTGTGGAGATTGTGAAACAGGGCGGTTAATGGTTTGATGGAAAAAGACGTCACAGCAGGCCGGGTGCCAGGGCCCAGCGGTCAGTTGGCCTCGCATCTGGGGACATGCGTTCGTCCCCTCCCAGGGGAGCAGTGGAGAAGAAGGGAAGCTGAGGTCGACGGGGCAGCCCCAGGCGTGGACGGTGAGGGCCGGGCCCTCCTCCCCAGCTTCGGGCTCCTCGGTTGTGGGCCCGCAGGCGCATCGTCTGGGAGCTTCCTGAGACCCTCCTGCCGCTCACCCCCATCTCCAGGAGCCCAGCTCGGGGTGCTCGAAGCCCCAGACGGCGCCTGCCTGCCTTCTCCAGCATGCCTCGCTCCTGACATCGGTCCCATCGTCCCAGCCCTGGATCCGTCCCCCAGGCCAGCTGCGGCTGAGCTCCCTGGCCAGGGCGGAGGGGCCTGGCAGGCCTCCTGAGCGCCTCCGGCCCGCCAGCAACAGACAGGCCCGTGTTGGCGCCGCAGGGTCTCAGGGCGCACAGCGCACTCCTCCCCCGTGAGCTGGCATTCCCGAAGGCTCTGTCGCGATGCCATCTGGGTGCAGGCTTCAGGAAGCCGCCTTGGAGAGCGCGGGGCAAAGGGCGCCCCTTTCTTCTGCCCGCCCAGCAAGCCTGAGCACGTGCTGCCTCCTTGTCACAGCTGGGGCCTGACGCACCCGGGGTGGCTGCGGGGAGCCCGGGGTCTCCCGCCCCACGGCCCACAGGCAGCAGCAGGTAGCGGCGTCTCCACACACCCGAAGAGCCAGCGGGAGGTGAAATGAAGCAGCAAAGGGCCGGGGAGAGCTGGGGAGGCCCGCGGCCCCGTCCTCAGCCGCCTGCATGACCTCGCCCCCCGCTTCTGGAAAGCCGTGTCTCCACCTCTTCCCCGAGGGCAGGAGCCCCTGCTGAGGCCGGGCCAGGGGACGGGACCGAGGCCTGAGCAGAGCCGGCTTGGCTTCTCAGGGTGAGCTGGGGGGTGTTCCTGGCACGGTCCCTCCCCGAAGGCCCCCAGAGGTCCAAGATCGGCCGCCAGCTGTCCGCACTCCTGGGCTTGAGGGGGCGGCTGTGCTGCGGGACACCTGGAGGGTCCCCGGCACGCAGGTGGGCAGAGGGTGTGGGAGGGGCGTCTGTGCCAGGTCGTCCCGACGAGCATGTGGCCCGAGCACGGGTGAGTATCAGGGCAGATCCTTGACGAGGGCCCGGGGCCCAGATCCGAACGCTCCGGCTGTGAGGGGTGCGCAGGTGGGCCAGCCTCCAGGCCAGGCGTCCTGCAGGGCTCCGGTGAGAGGCTTGCCCAGCACCCTGGGCGTGGGCCTCCCTGAGCCCCGGGCGGATGGGCCGAGCACAGCAGGAACCCCAGGAGGGTGACGGCCGCTGCCCCAGAGAGACCTCCGTGGTTAAGGAAGATGCCCGCTCTCAGTTCCCATTGGGATCAAAACCAAAGCAGCTGTTCCAACGCTGCCGCTGAGCCGGAAGAACTTCCTGACTTGACCCTTTTCACGGGACACACAAAGAAGGCCCTTTGTTCCAACAGCAGGCCGGGGATCACAGCAGGCCCAGGAAAGACCCCGCGGTGGGTCAGCGCACCAGGCCTAAACCAACAGGCGCCTGGAACTGGGGGGCTAGGCCTGCAGCCCACGGCTGCAGGAGCAGGTCTGCAAGCCCTCTGCGCTGCTCTGGGTCCTTCACTTAACTCACTGGGCTGTTCCTCCACTCGCAGGCCAGAGACCCAGATTCATCGCTGGGCCGCGGCTCGCGCCAGGCTGGAGGACTCTCATGGCCCAGCATGGGGCCAGCATGGCAGGGAGGGGTTCCCGGGAGCAGGCTACGGGGACCCGGGTCCCTTGGACCCCGAAGCTGACATGCGCTGAGGCGGACACAGTCAGGGTTTACAGACCTGGATGCTTTGGGGCAGAGAGACCGGGATGAAGGTGAAGTTGGGCTCTCTGATGACCAGCCTCGGAAGGCGGTGCCCCGTGCCCCTGGGCCACCTCTGATCTCCTTGGATACTTCCCCAGCCCAGGTGACACCTTAGAGCCTGAAGCTGGGCAGGAAGTGGGGGAGCAGGGCTGCCCCCTGGTCTCCTAAATCCACCCGGCATCTCTTGTCTGGGGGGGAAAATCGATATGCAGTCACTTTAAAACCAGCCCTTCCCTGGTTGAGTTCTGCACGTTCCAGATTCCTCTCCCTCCCCAAACAACACCAACAGGAAGGTCTCTGGAAATGAGAGTTTCTGATGACACATTTCCCCAAGTCCTCTATAGCTTCCCCAATTAGATTACGTTCCCAGTTAATATGTTAAATTATGTTAAATTTCCGTTAGTGAACCAAGGCTGTACTTTAACGAGCTGACCTCTGGGACATGGTGGACTTGGCCTGGCGCACAGTGGGGAGCCTGCCCTGCTGGGCTCACTGGCCCTACAGGGACCCAGAGTGGGGATGGGTCAGACACCTGCGGAATCTGAGGCCCCCCCAAAGCATCCTCACACGGAAGGACTCAGGAGTAACCCCCGAGCCATTCTCACGACGGAGGAGCCAGGGGTCCCGGCCCAGGGCTGCTGGAGAGAGGGGCCTGCATTGGCTCAAACACAGAATCTCGCTGCGCAGCTCTGGTCGCAGGGTGAGCTCTAACTGTTGCAAACCTTGAAACGCAAAAACAAAGCAGGCCCACATGCCAGGGCAGGTCACTCAAGAATGTCCACTGTCCTCTTGTTAGAACAAGTCATCAGCCCTCTGCTCTCCCTCGAGAAATTCCTATCCGTGAGCAGCGGTGCACAGCACTGTGAGAGCCGGCCAGCAGGGGCAGAGGCCCCGACGTACCCATGGCGGGCTTTATCCCCACGTGTTCTGGAGTGTGCGTTCTATGGAAGACTGGCTCGCGTTCGTCTGTGTCACTTAGTGCGAAGGTGATCTCCTCTGACTTGCAGCTGTTTTGAACTGGAGTCTTTTCTGATTTCGGGAGAGCCCAGAAGGTTCCCTCTGACAGAGCAGAGCCGCACTGACGTCAGGGGGCAGGCACCAGGCGGCTCTGGCCCTAGCTGCCCTTACTCTAGGGGCTTCCCACCCTCAGCTGCAGCCTGGCCCTGAACCCCAGACCCCAACAACGGCCCAGTACTGCTTGCTGGGCTGTGGCCTTTGCCTCACCCACAGGCCTTCGCTGCACTTGGCTTGGACAGGCGTCCTTCCCAACACCCGTGCCCTTTGCCAGACGCCCACCTGGCTTGTGGCCCTCCGGCTCCAGGAGAACCCCCTGAGCCACCGCCGCTGTCCGGCTCTCTGCCTGCTGGTCCCCACCTTGGGTCCCTGCTCTCCCGCTGGTCACTGCGCTCTGGTCATGGTGATGGCCCTCCTGCTTACATCCTCACGACGCCTAGCCTTCTCTCTGGGTCCCTCTTCCGTTCTCCTTCCACCCAATCCTTTGGACAGGTCTGTCCACCCCCAAGACCCCCCAGACCTCCACTGTTCCAGGAGACCCTGGAAAGTCTGCCCTTGGCTCGAGCACCAGGCTTGGTACTGAAGCCGAGCAGGACCCTGTGGGGCTCCTGGGCACGGATGCCTTTCCATGTCCCCTGCTTCTTGTTTGTAGGGACAAGACTCCAGCCTCCATGACCTTCCCTGAGTTCTAAAGCACAGATTCAAACAGTTGCTAATCAGGGAAGGGACGGGATGCAGAGACAAGGGAGGAGCGGCCAGGAAGCAGTAGAGCAGCCTTGGGCCAGGCTCCTGGTCCCTCCTCAAGGGACACATATAACAATGTATTTGAGCTCTTTACAGAACTGAAACCCCCAACAAATGGAAGATGTCAGCATTCTTCATTCCAAAGAAGCTGCCTGAGGCCAGATTAAAGGAACCAGAGAAGCTCATCAAGAGATTACCGTGAGACCAGATTAAAGGCGCTCAGGCCCTGCGCACACCCTAATCTTACCAGCAACCCCACCCTTGAACTATTGCTATAAAACTCCTCACCAAATCCTCCCAGGTTAGGACACATGGTTTTTGAGGGCAGGAGCCTGCTGTGCCCCCTCTGCCTGGCAAAGCAATAAAGCTATTCTACTTCACCCAAAACTCTGTCTCCGAGATTCTATTTGGCACCTGTGCACAGAGGCCAAGCTTTCGGCATCATTATCCAATGCAAATGAACTTCACCAGGCCCACTGGATGTTGGCGGGGGGCAGAGATGGCCACTGGAGGCCAGCATCCACCTCCCGGGGAGCCACGCTTATACAGAGAGCAGCCCCACACTGCCCCCTGAGGTTCAGGAAGCGGCCACCTAGTGCCCTTGGGGAGTGTCAAGAGCTGGGACTTTGACTCAAAGAGACCTTCCTTACTAGCTGTGACCCTGGGCAGATACAGTGGGAATTACAACAGTTCTGCCTCTTCCTGAGTCGCTGCCTACTTAACTGAGATAGTGAATGTTCAGGGCTTAGCATGATGCCCAGCTCACAGTAGGTGCTCAGTAAATGCGAGCTATAATAATAAACTCTTTTCTTGGACGGAGGGAACTGACAACTAAGTAAGTGTTCAGTAGGCAGTGAGCACCCACTGATGGTTCTGGAGGAGAAATTAATGCTGTCGATGCAACATGGGGAAGGCTTGAAAAGGGACCATTTATAAAAGTATGAGCAAAATGCACAGGGAAACTTAGTAAAGGGCGAAGTGGCGTCTCCAATCACTGGGGGCAAAGATGGGTTCATGAATAAACAGGACAACGGGCAGCTCATCTGGAAGAAGACAAAATCTGCTTCATAGTTCACACCGCAAACCACAATTAACTGCAGGTAGACCAGGGGTTTAGATGTCGCCACTGAAACCAGACACGAGCTCGAGAAGAAAACATGGCTGGATTCCTCTTGAATCTTGGTATAGGGAAAGGCTTTCCAACTATGACTCAGATCCAGAGGCGATAAAAGATCAACTCTCACGTGACTACTTAAAAAAAAAATTACGTGGCCCCAAAAATGCTGAAAACAAGTCGAAAGACAACTAACAAACTAGGAGAAAATATCTAACATGTATCACACACAAAGGGCTACTCTCTGTTCTGACTTACAAAGAACTCTTGAAAAAGGACCAGAAATGGTCTTGACAGAAAATGGGAAAAGACATGAACAAACAACTTGATTTGAGGATGGCCGTTAAACGTAGGAAAGATGTTCAGATTCACTTGTAACTGGAGACTGCAAATTAACACTCCACTCAGACACCAGTTCTCATTCATCCAACGGGGAACGTTCAACGTCTGATGACAGTCTGCTGGCGAGGCTTGGGGAAACAGGCCCTCCACTGCTGGCGGGGTGCAAACCGCTGCACCCTCAGGAGAGCCATGGGCAGTACTTAATAAAACCATGTGTGCCCTTACCGTTGACCTGAAGATACAGCTCCAACAACATGAAAATGCATCTGCACAAGGTCATTCACTTCAACGCTATCTGAAATTGGAGACTACTGGGAAAACCTAAATGCCTCTTCACAGGAAAGCGACGGAAACACTGTGCATGGTGGAGTATATTATCCAGCTGTAAAAATGAATGGGAACATTCTCTGTGCACTGATAAGGACTGATGTCCAGGATATACTTCTCAGTGAAAAAAGAAAACCCCAAGTGCAAAAAGAATATCTATAGTGTAGTATAAGAATAGCTATAGTATAGTATAGTATATTTATAGTATAGTATGAGAATATCTATAGTATCTTATCGTACAGTATGGTATAAAGATATCTATAGTATAGTATAAGAATATCTATATTATGGTATAGTACAGCATAAGAGTATTGATAGCATAGTGTAGTAAAAGAATATCTATAGTAAAAGACTATCTAGAGTATAGTACAGTACAGCATAGAAGACAATCTATGGAATAGTGTAGGATAGGAATAGCTGGAGTACAGTATATAGTATATCACGTTGGCCAAAAGGTTCTTTCGGTTTTTCTTCTGTAAGATGGCTCTAGTAGCACTTAGTTGTCTTTAACGTCATTGGAAACAACTGTGTTAGATTGTATGTGACAGCTGTCATATCAGCGTGCATTTAAAAAAAGACGTCAAATTGGTGAATTTTTGTGTAGCCATTTTAATATTGAAGATGGAAGAAAACAGCAACATTTTCGGCAAAAAAGGTAAAAATGCGACTGAAATGCACAAAAAGATTTGTGCAGTGTATGGAGAAGGTGCTGTGACTGATCGAACGTGTCAAAAGTGGTCTGCGAAGTTTCGTTCTGGAGATTTCTCACCGGACAATGCTTCACAGTCGGGTAGACCAACTGAAGTTGATAGCGAGCAAATTGAAACATTCGTTGAGAACAGTCACCGTTATACCATGCTGGAGACAGCCGACACACTCGAAATATCCAAATCAAGCGCTGAAAATCACCTGCACCAGCTTGGTTACGTTCATCGCTTTGATGTTTCGGTTCCACGTAAGTAAAGCGAAAAAGACCTTCTTGACCGTATTTCCGCATGCGATTCTCTGCTTAAATGTAACGAAAACGTTGTTTTTAAAACAAATTGTGATGGGCGATGAAAAGTGGATACCATACAATAACGTGGAACGGAAGAGCTCGTGGGGCAAGCGAAATAAACCACCACCAACCACACCAAAGGCCGGTCTTCATCCAAAGAAGGTGATGTTGTATATATGGTGGAATTGGAAGGGAGTCCGCTATTATGAGCTCCTTCTGGAAAACCAAACGATTAATTCCAACAAGTACTGCTCCCAATTAGACCAACCGGACACAGTACTCACGAAAAGCATCCGGAAGTAGTCAACAGAAAACGCATAATCGTCCAGCAGGATAACACAAGACCGCATGTTTCTTTGCTGACCAGGCACAAGCTGTCACAGCCGGGCTGGGAAGCTCTACCTCATCAGCATATTCACCACACGTCGCACCTTCCGATTTCCATTTATTTCAGCCTTTACAAAATTCTCTTAATGGAAAAAATGTCAATTCCCTGGAAGACTGTAAAAGGCACCTGGAACAGTTCTTTGTCCAAAAAGATAAAAAGTTTTGGGAAGACGGAATTATGAAGTTGCCTGAAAAATGGCAGAAGGTAGTGGAACAAAAGGGTGAATACGTTGTTCAATACAGTTCTTGGTGAAAATGAAAAATGTGGCTTTTATTTTTACTTAAAAACTGAAGGCACTTTTTGGCCAACCCAATACTTCATGTAAGAAAGAAGAGGATATAAGGAAAAAAATATGTCCACCTGCCCATTTGTACAAAGGAATACAAGGAGGAAAAACCGGAAGCTAATGAGACTGGCACCCGCAGGGAGTGGGTGGGAAGGGGGTGAAAAGGATGGAGAAATGCGGTGGGGGGAAATGACACTTCTCGGAAGCTACCATTGAGGACAGCTCTGACTCAGAGCCCCAGCGTGATGGGCAGTTCTCTGCCTCCACCTGCCCAAGCTTTAGTTCCCAGTTACTCAACCAAACACCAACCCAGGTGTTGCTGGGGCAGTTCTGCGATGTGGTTCACCTCTACAACTGGTTGGCTTTAAGTAGAGAGATGCTCCCTGATCATGTGGGTGGGCTTCAGCCTCCAGTTGAAAGGCCTTAAGAGCAAGTTAAGAAACTCTGCCTCAAGGCTGCAGCCTTGGCCCCGCCCAAGCGTCTCCAGCCTCAGCCTGCTCCGCAGATTTGAACTTGACACACCCATGATCGTAAGCCAGTTCCTTGCAATAAGTATCGTTATATATAGCTTTTCCCTACCCCAAGGTTAAAGGGGGGCTCTCCCGCGTTATTTTTCTTCTTGTGCTTGGGTGGTCTCCCTGGTCACATCTAAATCCCTGGTAGGAACATATGTGTATGTTTATCTTGGCTTTTGAGCCTCATTCTTTAATCAAAGGAACCGGGGCTCCTTGGAAATATGGCTGATTCCAGGGCTGGGGCAGAAAATGCACAAAACGAGCCTGGAGAATCTCATGGTGCCAGAAAGTAAGGAACGGCCCCCAAAGGATGCGGGGTGCGGGGGGGATGTCAAGAGAACACAAAAGCCAATTTGAAGGTGCTGCAACTGCCAAAGCTGGGACAATTTAAGGACCCTTGTGATGGTGCTGGACCCACCCAGATAATCCACATAATCACCCCATCTCAGGGGCACGTGGTCAGCAGCCTTAGTTCCATCTGCAACTTACCTCCCCGTCACCGTGTACTGTAACATATTCCCAGGTCCCAGGATTAGGATGTGGTCACCTCTAGGGGCTGTTATTCTGCTGACCACAGACCCCGGGGCTGGCTGGCCCCAGCCGATTTGCCGAGATGCTCTCAGGATGAGGACTTCTGCTTCTTCCTCCCACAATTATCTTGATTTTCTTTTTAAATAAAGACATTTCCTAGCAACCTCACCTCCACCCCCGGCTTCTATTTTCAGCTGTATCACCACACGGCTCAGCTCGGATGATGGCAAACTCTGGGGCCCGGGTGATAATGACTCCTATCTGCACTCTAAGCGGAGTCGGAAACCGTCTGCGGTGGCTTCGTTTCCAGTAACACGTCACCACTGCTTCGTTCAGAACGTCACTTGCCAATTGAGTTACCTCTTCTGCGAGGCCACCTGTTTGGAATCTGTCTACACAAATCACTTGCCCAGAGCTGGGGTCGGGGGCGTGGGCATGTTGTTCCCCAGGGACCCTCGTGGTGTTTTCTCTGCGTCATAATAATGTGCACTCTTTAATTTAAACACGAATCTCTCAGCGGAGGCAGAAAGCCAATTAGCCTCAAGAACAGGCTCTGCTGATTTTGAACATCCTGCCCCCCACCACCCCGGCCCCGCTTTGATTTCTAACCCCGCCCCCCTTTGATTTCTAACTCATGACTGATTTCTCAGCTCAGAAAAGGAGACCCTGAAGTCTGGGAAGAGGCAGCAGAGAAGGAGGAGGGTGAGGAAACCCCACCTGGCCCGGCGCCCGCTCGGCCTCTGCTCAGACCCTGGAGGGCCGTGCGGGTTCCATGTTAATTGCAGGGGCAGGAAGCCAGCACCCCCGCGCCCAGCTCCTGTGTGTCCTGCGCTCTGCTGTAAACCGAGGTGCAGGTCTTTGTACAGAGGACATCGGAGCCCAGGTTGGAAACCCACAGACACTCTGCGGACCCTGCTCGCCTGGTAGGTCGGCCGCCCGCCTGTGATCTCGGCATCTGGAGGGTATTTCTCTTTGCCTTTCCTCGCCCACTGGAGCCCTCTGATGCTCCCGGGCCCTGAACGCTGAAGCAGAAACACAACCTGGGATAGCGCCTGCAGACACACCAAGTTATGACCTTTGCTCCAGAAGACGGAGGGGACGGGGCCTGGGCAGGGAGAGACGCCGACCCCGCTGAGCGGCCGAGGGGCCAGGGATGAGCCCTGTGGGGGAGGAAGAAGGACGTCTTGGCAGAAGGACTGAGTCAGGAAGGGGAAGGGGCTCAGCTCGAGCTGGGCCGCCCATGGTTCCAGGAAGCTCCGAGGCCCGAGCAGGCAGGAAGGACAGCCCTGGCCGGACCACGGGGAAGGAGGGAAGCTGCGGGGACAGCCCTGCACTCGGGGGCTCCTGTCACAGGGACTCGGCCCGGCCGCTAGACCTTTGCTCCCGGCTCCCGGCCTCCCAGACCGGACAAGGACCAAACAGAACCCTCCGCCCGCCGCCTGCCACGCTGGCGCCCGCCACCCACCGTGACCCCAGGTCGCCGCGCTCAGGCCTCCTCCACCCCACCGTCCACGCTCACCTGGCAGGGGCGCCCTCCTTCGCCCTCACCCTGGACCCAGGCCGTGGCGCATCCACAGCCTGGACTTTGGTGAAGAACCGCAACCGCGGCCTTGAGGGAAACCCTCTCACCCGCCCCGCGGCCCCGCCCCCGACACGCCCCCGACACGCCCCCACGCCGGAGACGCGGACTCACCCGATGGTCTTGCCCCAGTCGCACCACAGCGGCCTCCCGACGGCCTCCATGTCCACCTGGAACTGGGCGAGGCAGAGCTCGTGGAGGAGGGTGCTGAAGGTGGCGTCCTGGCAGGCGGTGGCCATGAAGAGGTGGCTCACTGCAACGACAGCCCCCAGACGACTGTCACCCTCCGGCCTCGCCGGGCCCGCCTGCCCCCACTGTGGGTCAGGGACTCTTATGTCCACAGCCCACATCCATCGGGGCTCCCAGCCCAGGGCCCGCCGGGGAGCCCCGTCTGACTCTGAGGCCACCAGGATGCCCTGGGGTCCCCGTGATCCCTGGAGGGGGCGTCTAGGCTCCAACTGGATCATTTCTTCGTCAGTTGTTTCTGGGCCCAGCAAAGGCCCTGCCTGCTAATAGCGGGTCTGATGATGAGGCCTCCCTGGGCGACAGCGACAGAATGGGGACCGCACTTCCTCTTGTCCGGGGCACAGAGTCTGACTCTCACATACTGTTTCATCCTCACACCACTCCCGACATGGTTCCCAAGGCCTGCCCTTCACTGACATGGAAACTGCAGCTGCGGACCCTGGTTCATCACCCGCGAGGCCACCAGGCCCCTGCCGGGGAGTGAGGAGGAATCAGCCCGCCCCAGGGAGGGCCAGAGGCACAGGGTCCTGGAGCCCGCCGCCCGCCCCTCTTCCTGCGGCACCTGTGGGCTGCGCTGCAGCACCCAGCACCGAGCTCACATCCTCTGTGTCTGGATGTTCACCAATTAGAAACCACCAAGCAGACACACTGTCGCGTGAAATGTTTCTACCCTCCCGCCTTGATGAAGGTACAGTCAGAAATTACAAACGGCCAAGCAGGGCCCTGCACGAAGCAAACTTCACTCATTTCTCCCAAGCCCAAGCCTGGCTCCCGTGGACGCCAGGCAGGTGAGGAAGCTTCTCCACTGGGTCCTCCCCCTGCCAGGCCTCCTCCCCCTCCCCTCTTCAGGCTGAACGTCCACTGTCCACCTTCTTGCTGCTCTTTGGGGTGGGGTCGGGGTCCTTGCATTCCCTGCTTGGGCTCTGCCTGCAGGGCACCCACCCGCCCCCAGGCCATGCTGCGTCCTCTGCCTGCAGGCACCCACCCGCCCCGCCCCGCCGGCAGGCCCTTCCAAACCCCTGGGGGGAGGGGCTGCGCTGGGAATTCTTGGACTCAGGGACATGGGTGGACGGCAAGCTGTCACTTGAGGCACTCGGGCCTGGTAGGGGTGTGCGCTCAGGTGGGAGCCCCTGGCCCCTCGGACTCCTCCCCCTCCACCTCTGTCTTCCCAGAGTAAAATGCAGAGGAGCTGGTTCTCCAGCCCCTACAATATTCGGGCGCTGCTCAAAGCTCTTTACGACTACCCTGAGGTGGGGTCCTATGGTGATCATCGCCTTACAGATGGGAACTGGGGATTCGGGGCTCAGAAGCAGGCCCAAGGTCCGAGCACTGGGAGCGGTGTAGACTAGACTGAACCAGCCCTGCCCCCGTCGGGGCCTGCACCCAGCCGACTCCCAGACCTCGAGGCTCGGGCCGGAAGCAGGAAGTGGGGCAGCAGGCCTGACCTGTCCTCTGCTGCAGAGCTCGGGGAGGGGGTAGGTGAGGAAGGTGGGGCGTGGCCAGAGGGGTGGTGACGGCAGGGGGCTGGGAAGAGCCATTCTAGTGTGCGACTCTGGGGGCTCAAGAGTTACTGCGTGGGGGGGACGAGGCGGGGGGATGGGTAGGTAGGCGGGTGGGGGGATGGGTAAATGGCTGGGTGGGTGGATGGCTGAGCGGCTGGGCAGGTGGACAGGAGGGTAGATGAAGGAGTTCACACACCACAGACGGGGCTCTGACCGGCCCACGGTGGGCAGAACGGAGAGACGAACGGGAAGCTGAAGGCCCGGCCGGGGCAGAGGGGAGGACCGGTTCTCAGAGGAAGCCTGTGGACTTGGGAGAGGGGCAGGTGGACAGTGGTGCTGGTTACAGGTAACAGCGACGGGCTGCCTTAAACAGAAGTGAAGGGCAGGCCGGGCACAGGGGCCCCACACAGGCAGGAAGAGCATGCTCCGTCCCTGCCCCGCCGAGAGTCTGAGGCGAGGGAGCTGGCGGGGGGCCCCGGAGCCTGTGCAGGGCACTGACCTCCTGCCAGAGCCTGTGCGCCTGGAAGCCGGGCCAAAGTGCACACGAGCCGTCCCCTCCCGGCACGGCTGGTTCTCAGCACGGCGGGGACTGGTGGCCAGTGACAAGCACGCCGTGTCCGGCAGGGTCGGAGACTTGGGGTCGGGGAGGGCTGTGGTCAGAGGGAGCCGCGACAAGGCCTCTCCGCTCTCCCGGGGGACGCGATGGTGGGGGCTCCACACGCCTCCCCAGGATCCCCGTGACGACCCCGCGTCCCTGGATTCCACGTCCCCCGACATGTGACGGGGTGGGAGGCTAACGAGCCCATTTACCTAATTTAAGTGACAGACTCCAGGCTGGACACATCTCGGCAAGGGGGCCAAGCTAACAAAGTGACATTTCCTAGCAGTAAAAGTACAACTCTGTGATTAATTACAAATAAAACCGCAAACGCAGGGAACCCACGGCACATGGAAGTGGAGATGAGACCAGTGGCAGGAGCTGGAAGCAGCCCTGGGCTGCACCTGCCTGCACGCTGAGGTGCCTGCTTCCGCACCCGCCGCCTGGAGGGTCCCACTGTCCCCCAGGTCTGGACAGGCAGGCCGGGGGCCTGGAAGCCGCTCAGATGGGGAGGACCCCCGGGGGTTTTAGCTCGAGAAGCCGGGAGTAATGGGGGGGGGAACGGGGAAGATGAAAGGCTGGCAAGAGGGAAAGCCCTTCGGAGGAGCCCCCAGGAGAGGACGGGGGGGGGGGGGTGGGCGCAGGGCTGACCTGCTCTCGACACCCTGGGAAGGGGCGCCCGGCTGGGTGTGAAGGAGTGAGGCCCCCGGGGCGCTCAGGGGGCCGGGGAGGGAGACGCGGGAGCCTCTGAAAGCCCGAGTTCACGCTGCTTCCCAACAGCCCCGGTGTGGCCCCCTCAGGGTCCACACGGCGCGCACGTGCGCCCGAGGGCCAGCCGTGGGGACGGGGCAGCTCCCCACCCCTGCCCTCTCAGCACACCCCGAGAAAGCCCACCTGCGCCGGGGGTCGCAGGGAGCTCAGGAAGTCTTAGACACAGACTCAGGGAGGAGCTGCAGCCTCATTCTGAAGGTCGGTCGCCCCTCCGTGTGTCCCCCGCTCCTCACTGCTCGTGGCATCCGCTCTGCACTCCCCACCTGGACCGCCCTTCCTGGCAAAGCTCAGGCTCAAATGTCACCCGTCCTCCTCCCTAAGGTCCCAGCACCCCCCGCCCCACCTCTACATCTAGTGCCTTGTTTAGGGCGGGCGGACGGTTCTTTCTTTTCTCAGAACCGCTTTGCTGTCCTCTCCTCGCCCACTCTTTCTGACTCACGCGGATGTCCTCCCTGGTACCCAGCGGCTCTGCATGTTAATATTTGTCAGGTGAACCAGATGGTGACGCCCAGTTTACCAGTGGACATTCTACGTGGGAGTGGAGCATGGTGTCTCGGACTGTCTCAAGGAGGTTCAGGAAGTGCGGCGGGCTCCCCTTCTGCTCTGCAAGGGCTGGTTTACGGCGAATGAAGATGAACGCGCATCTCAGGGCACTGGGTGCTCACGACAGAAAGCCATGGGCTGATGTGAGCGCTGGAGGGATCTGATCTAAGGGTGCTGGGTGGCTCCCGAGTCCCTGGAATGTCAGGGAAGCAGGGGCCCACAAGCCCCAGAGTTAGTGTGGGGGGTGGGTGGGGGGCCAGAGGCCGAGGGCCTGGTTGGAATGGGTTCCGAGGGACGTGTCCTCAGGCCACAGTCCCCCCTGTGAGGGGGTCCCTCCCTGACGCTCGGGTCGGCCTCTTCCTGCTGCCCCCTCCTCTGGGCTGCACACATCCAGCAGCCCCCTGCCGCCGCCCGGCCGGCTCAGGGCCTGGGTGGCCACCCTGCCCTTCGGCCTCAGTGGTCACACTCTAGCCCGCACTGTCTGTGCGCCGCCCTGCCCTGGGCTGGCTGCAGGGCCTGCCCTGTGGCCTTGACCCGGCCTGGCTCTGGGCTGGTCCCTGGGCGGCAGCTCCCACCTCTCTGTGAGCCACTGTCTGTCTCCCGAGGGCGGGACCTCTGCTCCCTGGAAACAGACACCCCTACCCCGCTGCCCCTTCTCTCCTGCCCTGGGGGAGCCCAGAGCCGCTGTTCTCTTTGCCGTCGTTCCTACACCTGGGATGAGGCTGGGCAAGCTGTTCGTGTGAATCTGGAAACCAGTTTCATTTTTAAGTAGAGGAGAATGACACTTAGATTTACAAACAAAAAGAGCCTGATGTGGTTTCTTTCATTGGGAAGAGAGGAAACGTTATGGTTTTAACATGGAATAAAATTGCCCAAAGTTTTAAAACCAGCTGTTTGGGGCCAGATGGGTTCCAATCCTGTGTCACTGCAAATTTAATCATTCATAACTCATGTCTTTAAAAGGCCGAGTGCAAGGCTGCCGGGCGGACAGCAGCGAGTCGAGGCAGGACTTTCCCTGGTGTCTGCATCGTTCAGTCCAGCGAGCCTGGCGGCGCCTCGAGAAACAGCTGGAAAATGTCCCCGACGCGAGGAGAAATGGCAGTGAGATCCCTACGGCCACGTGCCTGGGGCCAGAAAGATGGGGCGGCAGCCTCCCCACGGGGGACCTCGGGGCTCTGGGGCATTTGGGTTTTCTAACGAGAGATGAGGGCTCAGAAGTGAGGACCTGATAGGTGTTGTTTCATGCCTGTGCCCTTGGCCTGTGGCCGCACGTCTGCAGGACGGCCCCATCCTGCTGCCACTCGTCCCACCCCACGTTTGCAGAGATGGAGCCGCAGACTCACACGGTCCTCCCAGGGCTGGGGTGACTGGTGGGAGGTGAGCCGAGGGAAGGGCACCTGCTGGGGGGCCTGCTCGTCAGAGTGACCGGCTGGGGGCTGAATTCAGAGCCCGTGAGCCTCCAGGGCCCCCAGCACACTGCCCACCCCCACCCCCAGGCCAGGCCCAGAGGAGGCCTCACCACCCCTCGGCCACAGTTTCTTTCTCTGTGAAATGGGAACGTCCCACACCAGGTGGGCAAACAGGCCTGGCTTCCAGAAGACGTGTTCACAGAACCAACCCCACCTCAAGACGAGTGGCCCTCCCTGTGGATTTGCAAACTGAGTGGCCCTTAGCGACTCACAGGAAGTGCGAGCCTGACCCCAGGGCCCAGCAGGGGTGATGGGAGGGGGCAGGAGGGGGAGGGGACAAAGGCACGGGACACTTCTGGAGGTGACGGATATACATGCTCACGGTCTTGGGGCCACGTGGGTGTGTACCTATGCCAGAACCTTCCAAATGCTACACTTTAAACATTCAGTTTATTCTCCGTCAGTTACACCTCAATAAAAACGGTAACTCTGAAGGGCATGCCGAGTGGGTTACCTCTGAGTGGTGTAATCACAGATGACCTTTATTTTCTGCTTTATGCTCTTCTACGTTTTCCACAGGTTAAGAGTATAATTTCTAAAACATTCTCCCTGTATTCCGTCCAGACCTTTTCCTAATAGCTATCGGAAAAATCCTTGCTAGGCATGTTCTTGCTGAATCACTTTTTGCTCACCCAGCTAGGGCCAGCAGGGTGAAAAACACCCACTTCCAGGACTCTCCTGGGTACAGCCACTTGGGAGCCAAATGCCCAGGCAGCTACATGCCTGGCCTGTCACTGAATGCCCCAGAGGATGATGTAAACAGAACTTGGTTTGAACATGTTACCTTCAGCCTTTCTCAGTCTACTCTGGAAAAAGAAAACAAAAACCCAAACGACAAAATGAAAAAACAGGAACTCTGTGTGTCCAGTAAAAACTCCTACTCAACCCTCAAGGCCCAGTGAACCATCACCTCCTCTGCCCTGCTCAGCACAGAGCCCTCTCTGACCGTGCATCGCGCCGTCTTCTAACCCTTGGTTAGCCACCGAGGGGCCTCGGAGACTGCGTCTCCTGCACACCCAGCGCCGGCCCTCAGCAGGCTTCTGGCTGACGGCACACTCACTGAAGGAGCAGATGTGCTGGGGCACACCGCACTGCTGGCCAGGGGCAGCTCTCTTAACTTTCACGGTCTGTTCTGGCTTCTAGAAAGCGCAGAGTGGTTTGGGCCTCAACCTGTCCTCAGCCAGCAACTTGTGAGATGCTTCTCTCTCCTCCCTGCTTAAATACTCTGTTGATCTCACCCCCTTCTGGAGGGCTCCGGGGACTGCGCAATGATACCAGGTCATATTTCGTGCCTCAAGGTGCCTGTGTGTCTGTCAAGAGCCACTGTCCGTCTTCTCTTTGGAAGCGAGTTGGTATAAACGGATAGAATGCAGATCAGGCTCTAGATGGGTTACACATCAACTGCAAAAGGCCTGCTACTTCCCCTCCCACTGCCACATGCTGGGAAGGCCCCATCGAAGGTGGTGACAGCTGCAGTTCACGTGGCCAGCTCCTGTCCTAAGCCCTCTACGGGCATCAGCTTATTAAATCCTTGCAAGTAACAAACAGGGCAGGTATTATTCTCTCATTTTACACATGGGGACAGAGGGGCCCTGAGAGGCTAGGTAACCTGCTCAGAGCCACACAGCCCAGGAGTGGTGGAGCTGGGGTGCAACCCCTGGCATGCTCATCTCAGACCACGTGGGAGACAGGCTGAGGGCGGCCACCTCGACGCCAGAGACCCTGAAAGCAGCCCCAAAGGCTATAGATGATCCATGTCTGCTGAGGCTTTGAGGGCCTCGAACCAAGTCACCTCTGCAGGTGGGCTTCCCCAGGGCCACCTCCCCATGAGCGGCCTGGAGGGGTCTCACTGGAGAGGTGGGAGTGCCATGAGATGGATGCCTGGCCGCATGCAGGCGCCCCGAAGGACATGAGGTCAAGCCAAGAGCCAGCGGCCGAGCTGCCTCCTCCCGGCACCGGGTCCACCTAATCCCAGGGGACCAGCATTTTCCACCTGAGCAGGTACAGCCGACTCAAGCCCATTGCTCCCACTAAAATCACTGGTGTCCTTAAGGAACACGTGGTGCCCTCAGAGGAAAGCAAAAGGATTTTCATGGTTTTAGGAACTAATTTCAACGTCTCACTTGTTAAGGGAGTCTATCTTTGCATGCTTTTCTGACACGCAGAGGAATCACTGCACAGCGACTGGAGAAGCACATCCCAGCGAACTTACTGACAGGGGCTGGGCCAAGAGAGCCTGGAGACGACCTCTCCAGAGGATGGAGAGCCTGGGGCCCAAGGGAGGAGCTCCCCAGCCCATCTGAGTGCCCATTCCTGCCGCCCGCGAGTTGGGGTCTCCTGAACTGGCTCCATCGGTCACCACGCTCCGTCGTTGGTGGGCCAGAGGGTCCCTGTGCCAGCCCCTGAGTGGGTGCCGTGGTCCCTCCAGCATTCCCCACGTGGCCCCTGGGCATCTCCCCACTGCCAGGCTCCGTCAGACTGAACTTCCTCTAGGGCAAAAGCCCCTCGGCTTCCCCTGAGCTCTTCCTCTCCCGTCTCTGTTCCATCTAATGCCCTCTCTCTGCAGGAGGTCAGCTGGTCCAGCTCGCCCCCTGTCCCAGGATGCTCTCCATGCCTGGCAAGAGGAATTTCCGCCCTTGCCACCCTCTGAGCAGCTAGTCAAGGTCTGAGAGAGCGCAGGAAGAGTCCCCTCCTCCCGGCCCAGGGGCCCTTCCACTTCCCCCTCAAGCAGCAACTTGCTCCAATGAAGCCCTCACCTAGAAGATTCTCCTGTCACCTGATTTTCATCCTTGCCGTCAGCCTGCAGACCCACCGTCCCCTTGCTCTGGCCCAGCGATGCTGCTTCCCCTTCTCCCTCCCCTCCTTGAAGTGCCTGCTCTGTGCTGGTTGTGGGAGGACCTGTCGATGTGTGCCCTGAATCCACAAGAAAATAGGATGCTAAATGAGATCAAACGCCTAAGTGATGCAGAATAACACCCAAAACGTGGGCAGTGGAGTCAGACAAATGTAAGACCAAAAAATAATAAAGCACAGTATCATCCCTGACAAAGTCAAATTCCACCTGGAAAGAAAGAAAGGGCATCCCACACCCAGCAGGACAGCTACCGTCAAAAAACCAGGAAAGAACAGTGCTGCTGAGGATGTGGTGACATCGGAACCCTTGTGCACTGCTGGTGGGAATGGAAAATGGTGCAGCTACTGTGGAAAACAGTAGAGCAGTTCCTCAAAATAGTAAACATAGAACTACCATACGATCCAGCAATTCCACTTCTGGGTATTTACTCAAGAAAATTGAAAACAGGGTCTCTAAGAGATAACTTGCACACCTGTGTTCATAGCAGCGTTATTCACAATCGCCAGAAGGTGGACGCAATCCAGTGTCATCGATAGATGAATGGATAAACAGAATGTGGTATATACATAGGAGGGAACATTATTCAGCCTTAAAAAAGAAGGAAATTGTGACACATGCCATAGCATGAATGAAGACATAATGCTAACTGAAATAAGCCACTCACAAAAAGACAAACACTATATGATTCCAATTCATGTGAGGTACCTACAGTAGTCAGAATCAAAGAGACAGAAAGTGGAAAGGTGGTTGCCAGGGGCTGGGGGAAGGGGATGGGGAGTTAGTGCTTCGTGGGTAGAGTAACATTTTGGGAAGATGCAAAAGTTCTGGAGGAGGGTGGTGACAATGATTGCAGGACAATGTGAATAGCCTCAATGCCACAGAACTGTAACCATCTTAAAATGGTTAAGATGGTAAATTTTATATGTATTCTACCACAATTAAAAGTAAAAAAAAATAAAATGAAAAAACAATAAAGAGGGGCTTCCCTGGTGGCGCAGTGGTTGAGAGTACGCCTGCCGATGCGGGGGACGCAGGTTCATGTCCCGGTCCGGGAAGATCCCACATGCCGCAGAGCAGCTGGGCCCGTGAGCCATGGCCGCTGAGCCTGTGCGTCCGGAGCCTGTGCTCCGCAACGGGAGAGGCCACAACAGTGAGAGGCCCGCGTACCGCAAAAACAAAACAAAACAACAAAAAACAACAATAAAGAGGACACAGAAGGTTACGCTATAAGAACTCCTCACGTGGATGTGACTGGCAGAGATTAGGTGTGTGAATTCCCCACTGTCCCAGTGGCACAGAACGTGCAGGAACTCAGCGACAGAAAAGTGAATCAGAGAAGCAGCGTGGGGTTGAAACACAGTTCTCACAGCCCTGACACAGCTGGGGGACTACAATAAGTAAGGATACGTAAGTAACATAGTTTAAGATGATGACTAGAATCAACACATAAAAACTCCACACTCGGAAATTCCCTGGCCGTCCAGTAGTTAGGACTCGGTGCTTGCACTGCTGAGGTCCCGGGGTTTGATCCCTGGTTGAGGAACTAGGATCCTGCAAGCTGCTCAGCACGGCCAAAAAACAAACAAACAAACAAAACTCCACACTCTTTTTGTGGGTTTAGGGGCCTTTTACAAAAGGGAAATTCTGCAAGGCCCAGAACGATGCCTTCACTCGCACTAAGCCGTGGCGGTGGTCTACGACTGCTTCCTGACCACGGAGTGTCGGGGGAGAAACCAAAAGGCTGAGTCACTGGGATTGTTCAAAACTTGCTTCCAAATAAGTCATATTTTAAGAAGATATAAAACCCACAAAGACAGAAAATCAAGAAAACGTTAGCAACGGGCACAAGACAGAAAGAAATTCAGGGGCTGCAGCCATGATGCCAAAGAACAAGTTTCATTCCTGAAAAAGACAGAACAAAAACAAATGGATTTGGCATTCAAGGGAAATGAACTGGTTCTTCTGGGGGGACGGGAGGGGTCTAATAACAGAGATAAATCACTGTCTCTTCTGATCGAGATATGACAGGAAAATGCCAATTCAGACCAGACATGGCAAACATATGTCCACAGATACAGTGGGAAATAGAAAAATAAGATGCCTATATTAATGATATATTGGATAAAATGGACAAGTTCACAGGAAAATGTGAAACATCATCACTATAAGAAATAGGAAACCCAAGAGGACCAAGACCCACGAAAGACACTGAAAACGTTCTCGGTTATCTTCCCTGCCAAACAGGGCCCCACTCGATGGTTTTGCAAGTGAAAATGGAGGTCCTTCAGGTCCTGGAGGAGCTGGTCATTCACATCATCCCAACTGCCCTGACGCAGACAGAAAGAGTGAACGTTCACAAACCTCTTCTGGGAAGAAACCCCAGTGCTGCTAATAAAACCCACCAAAGAAAGTGCAGAGCTCTCTCACTTAGGAATAGCAAAGCATAACTCAGAGTAAGCAGTGGGCAGCAGACTCCCAAGTCTGCTGAAAGCCAGCACAGGGACCCAAGGAACACTCCATTCATCCCAGAAATGCAGGAAGGTTCACACTGGGGAAGCCCTTCTCCACCTGGGGCCCCGTTTCACCAGTGCCAGCAGCCCGCCCCTCAAGGAGGGAACTCAGAGCTCTGCACACTGCCAAGGAAGAAATGGTTCTTCCTTAACCTCATAAAAGAGTATTTCACACATGGAAAGAAGACTCATTCTCTATCCCTTCCCCTCCCTGTCTCTAGCAAACATAAAATAAAATTAAAAAAGCATCTTGCCCAAAGGAGAAAGACTGAAGGTTTGAGGCACTGTTGCCCTCAGTCAGGAATGAAGGAAGGCAGCTGCGGCCACACCCCCTACTCAGCAGAGTCACCCTCCAACCCAGCTGGAGCGGGGAACCAAGAGTGTCAACGTGGGGAGGAGGTGACACCCTTCCTTACAGATGATCTAATGATCTATCTGAAAAAGCCAAGGGGGAGAAGAACGAAAACAAAACAAGAAGCTGGCACTGTTAGAAACCACGTGCACAAAGACTGCCAAGTGTAAAACAAACGCACAAAAAAGGAGCTTATGTCCCAGCAAAGACCAGATAGAAGATAAATTGGGGGAGATATCCCAGTCATAGAGCAGCCAGAAACCACAAGATTTCTAGAAATTGAAGAAGTAATCTGCAGGAGAAAAGGAATCCTGTGGGTGGGGTGGAGGACAGACTGCTGTTTCCTGAACAGGTGGTCTTGTTAAAATCCTCCCAGATCAGTCAACAAATCAGGGCAATCACCATTCAAATCCCAACAGCCACTTAGCTAGAAAACCAGCAGACATTCCAGATGAATCAGAGATCTGCATGTCTAAAACCCCCGGCACGGGAGGACACCCTCAGTGGGCAGCACTCCGGGTGAGCCCTCTCTGCACCTTCTCAGAGGACCTGACCTTCTCCGGGCTGCACTAGCTGTCACCTCTTCCACACTCGCCCCTGCCAACTGCCTTCCCCAGTCTCTGTCTCAGCCTCTCCTCGGCCTCGGCCTCCCCTCCCCGGCCTCCATCGGGAGCCTGCGCCCCACCTGCATCCGCACCCCCGGGGCCATCCCTTCTATCCGAGGCTCTCACACCATCTTGACACGGATGCCGCCCCAGGCGTCTCTCCCAGCCACACTTCTTCTGTGCCCTGCAGACACCTGCCTACTTGCCACCATCCCTGAGTGTCCAAGGGGACGTGTCACCCAATGTGGCTGCTGTGGATAGGGCCGCCAGCTTTAGCAAATAAAACTACAGGACGCCCAGTTAAACTGGAATGGCAGGTAAACGAGTTCTTTTTAGTATAAGTATGTCCCAAATATTGCTTGAGACACTCTTATACTAAAACAATTTGTCGCTTCACTGACACTGAATTTAAGCGGGGGCCTTATGACTTCCTGGAAGCCTCAGCTGTGATGCGCCAGCTCTCTGGCCGCTGCCTGCTAGGTGCCCAGCTCTTCTGCATTCCTCGCTGCTCCCTCCCTTCCCACAGCCAAGCCCTCTGTCCACCTGTGGAACCCTCTGGAGCCTCTCCACTCCTTCCAGCTCAGCCCCACCTTCCCGCGCCCTGTCTCCCACCTCCAGCCCCCGCCCAGCTCCCGCTGGGCTCCGGCACAGCAGCCCAGGGCTCTTTAAACCATTTGTTCCATCTCGTCACCGCATTTAATATCCTCCAGGTCTGCCCATTGCCCTCGCAACGAAATCTGAACTGCTCCCCTTGGCCTGGAGGATCGGGTCCTCCTGTAGCTTGGCTCAAAGCCCTCTTCCCCTCATGCTTCCATCACAAAGGCTTCTGGAAAGTTCCAAGGCCTTTGCATAACTGTCCTTGTGCTCTGGAGCGCTCTTCCCGACTCCCGGGGGCTTGAGATCTGGGGCCCCACCGCCCGCGGCTTTTACTTCTTTCTGCACAGATGGCACCTTCGCGTACGTGGCTCAACGGGCGCGCGGCTTCTCAGCCTTGGCACCGTCGGTGTTTTGTGCTGGACGTTTCTTCGTGTGGGGCTGCAGCAGGCAGCCCCCAGCAGTAGGCTGTGTAGCAGCACCCCTGGCTTCTACCTACTAGAAGCCCCTTCCAGGCCTGACACCCTGGGGCCCACTTGTGTTCTGCACCAGGTAGAAGTTACCAGGAGAAATTAGTGCTTCCCCGATGCTCCCTTATCTGTCCCTCCACCCAGCCCGCAGCCATCCTTCCTCTCGCAAATGGACCCTGGAATCTTCTGGAGGCAATACAGGCATATGCAGAGAGCACCAACCTGGGGTGTCAGTGTCACCACGTTTCTGTTACCTGACTACGCCGTTCAGGCCTCTTCCCCCGTAACATGGATTTGCTATGTGATACATGAACTGCTTTCATTCCAGCCGACAACTGGCCTGAGTCTGTGACAGTAAGGCAAGCGTTATCATTCAGTCATTTGCTGGGTAAACTGCTGCCCTTGGGCCTCTCAGGTGAGGTCTGGCTCAGGAGAACCCTTCCTGGTGAGCCTGTCGGGTGTCGGGGTGCAGAGCCCCAGGGAGCAGGGTGGGCACTGCCCGGCTGGGCCGTGGAGGGCAGAGGGATGCGGGCCAGGTCTCTGGTCCCACAGAATCGACCGTGGGAACTGCACCCGGGAGGGAGGGCGCCATCGTGGAGGGAAATAAAGGAGACACTGTGAGGCCTAACGAGGAATAAATAAGAACGGCTTGGCTGTGATGCGCCGCTCGGGCCCACGGGGTCCCCTGCTCCCCTGCCGGGACTTGGCAGTTGATCCTGCGTGAATGAAGCTGCTTAGCGTCTGTGTTTTGAATGATGACTGAAGTGATGTCTTAGAAAACACTAAAATAGAACAATCTTAGGGAAAAAACTTCCTTCTCCACCGACAATACCGTCATTATGTTACAAAGAATAAGGTCTTGTTTAGGTTGGGAGCCTCCTCCTGCCGCTGTGTTGACATAACCCTCCTGGCTAAGAACAAACGCATTCTCTAGAAATGTTACCCAGACCCAAGGTCATCCATCCTGGAGCAGGGAGGGCTGGTGCCAAGGACATCCCTGTAGGGGCTCCGTGTGTGTTGTGTGTGTGTGTGTGTGTGTGTGTGTGTGTGGAGGGCTGGTGGCTGGGCCTGGGGACAGGACAGAGCCCCAGCAGCATCGTGTTTTTCTCCATCTGCCAGGAAGAAAGTGAAGAGCCAGGGGCGGGCGGGCACAGGGCCAGGGTAGGCGCTAAGGCCAGAGCAGCCGCCCCATCTCCCCTTCACCCCTCCTAAGGCTGCAGCGTCTCCTCCTCGGGTCTTCCCGGAGTCCCCAGCAGAGCAAGAGGCTCTTGGGCAGGGATCCCGCAGCCCTCAGGCGTGTGCCCTTCTTAGAGCCCCGTGAGCCTCTGCCACATATCAGGCACTGTTCTGCAAGGGACACGGCTGGCTCAGATGTGATGGGGTTACAGGATTGAAAAGTTCACCTCTCGGGGCTCAATCTAGGCTCAATGAGGAGAGGTCCTGCCTGCGTCTGTCAGCTTGGACAGGTGCCCTACGCCCAGTCCCCCGAGGTTCCTGGGATGCGATCTGGCACCCGGCACTCACATCCAGCCAAGAGGAGAGAGTCAGAAGGCTCCAGGAGAAGACGGATCGCTCAGTCTGGGTCCCGTGCTCCTCCCTGAGATGAGCCTGGGGGGGCGGGCTGGGGCCGGTGCCCTCTGAGTGGGGAGCCCTCCATGCCAGGTGGACCTTGGGAAAGACGGGCTCTGTGCCCAAAGGAGTGGGATGCTGGTGGGCAAACCCGTGGGGCTGCACGGTCGGCAGCTCAGCATCTTCACTGGAATTCACACCGCATGGGGCGCCCACATCGCACACTCTGCCAGACAGCACGTCTGAGTAGAAGCTGTGAAACTGCTTCATCCCGGGAGAAAAAAATCAGGAGGAACAGACTTTCCGAATTAGCTATTTGCCTTAAGTAAGGATTCCACCTACAACATTTCCTTGACGTGTTGCTATCACCACTTCCAATGAGGGCATAAACATCTCTCAACAGCCCTGGCCTGGGACTGACACTACGCACACCGACTGGCATGCACCTATGGAAGGAAGACAAAACCCAGAAACTTCTCCCTGCACCTAAATAGAATAGAGAGGGTAATAAACAAACACACCAGGTCGATTAGCAGAAAGAATCCTTCCGATTTGGACTCCAGGATTAGAACCGCCTCCAGACGTCAAACAGCACGGTAATCTGCAGTTGTCACATTGACTGCATTTCCTGTGACGCCCCGCTCGGTTCCCAACAGTTATACTTGCATTTATACAGAGTCACATATTTCAATAAATATAGCAGCCTTGCAAGAAAACCCCCAACCGCCCCCAGCATGCCAGGGAAGGTGCGTGTTTCCCAGGACAGACGACAGATGAGTTCATAGAGGACAGTGTCAGCCAGCCCTCCTGAGTAAAGGTGGACTCATAAAAACAGGAGCTTACAATGAAGTCATCATAGACTAACTCTGGGTCCTCTGGAAACGCCCTTCTTTTCAGATTGATGAAAAACAAGAAATGCCACCTTGCTTTTCTGGGTAGCAAAATCTTCATCACCATGGAGATCTAGCTCACGTCACCACTTGGGAAGAAAACTGTGTGCTCCTGTAATTCTTCTAATTACCGCTGGGCTCCAATGACACTAATTAACGGATAACCTCATAAAGCCTGTGTTTCTTTTTCCAAGATGTAACATTAGCCAGACCTCTCAGAATAATGTTAAGATTCTAGGATTTTAAACTTCCACCAGAACATGTATTATTTTCTTGGTAAGCAAGGAAGGTCTTTATATGTGACCGTGAAACAGTGTTTTATTTATACAAGCTTTAGAGGGTGCAGTTTCTGGACAGCTGTAAAGAACATTTATTTATTTATGTTTAAGAAATGAGCCAACCCGGCTCTCTAACTTGCTAAAACAGAAATGTTCATTTCTTAGGAAACTAAAACAGTGAGTTCCACATCAAGCCTATAGATCCTAATGCAAAAGAAGAGAATAATATTATTATAAGACTGGGCTTTTCACATAGCTTCAGCCAAAACACTTAGGTGGCAAGATCAGCTTTCAGATTACACTCTACTAAAGCAGATACTAAGGGTTTTAGGCAGATCCAACACGCCTTGGCGAGGTGTGCGAATAGGGAGATTGGAATTGCAGCCCCTCTCGTCCCAGCCAAGCCCCACGGCCCCAAGCTGCTTCTCCAGCAGCTACAAGGCAGTGTGGTGTCACCCCTTCACCGAGAGGCACCTCGCAGCAGGTGCTTCAGACCAGCATCATCTGTTCGGCAGCCAGGACACAGGTTTCCCAGGGCCACTGGATTCTTTCACTTTAAAAGATCTATTTAGTTTTTATTAAAAGGTAACTAACTAAATACACGAAATGAGTCCAGCAGTTAAAGCAGTTTAGGAAGGTTTCTTAGCATTTTGTGAGAACATTTTGGACAGGGAAGTGAAGATGACAATTTCTTGTGAAATTTTGCTAAGGCTGGTGCAGGTTCCTGTCACCACTGGGTTTCCATCTAGTCCCTCAAAACAGAAAGCCGAGCGCGTCCCGCCCCCTCACCAAGGGTCCCTCTTTGAACTTCTATTAGCCAGAAGTGACAAGTCAACGACAAACAACAACAAGCTGTGGCGATGTCCCCGAAGAGGACAGAGAACATCTGCAAAGGAGGCTTTACTGGCAAATCAGCAACTGCTGCCTGTGACAGTCAGATTCTCAGTTTTAACTAAGTTTCTAGGTAAATGGCCCGTGGTCTGATTCCGAAACCCTGAAACGGCCGCACCCGCAGGGCAGAGCCGGGAGCAGAGGTGCGGGAAGGGGGGCCGCGCGGCCGCTGTTTCCTCCTGAGCCGAGAGCTCCCGTGGGGCCGGGGTGGGGGGGAAGCGCCCGCCCCTCCAGAGCCCGCGACGCCTCCGAAGCCGCCCCTTCCCCTGAGGGAGGCGCCGCCCGCGGCCCCGTCCCGAGCCGGACCCGGGGTGGCCGGGACCCCCGCCCTACTCACCCAGGAGCAGCCAGAGGCCGCGCCGCGGGAGGCCGCGCAGGCCCCGGGCCATGTCCGCAGCCGAGTCCGCCCGTCGCGCGCCCCGCCGAGGAGTGAGCCCGCCGGGCGGCGCGCCGAGGGCGGGGGCGGGAGCGGAGCGGGCGGGAGGCGGCGGCAGTGCGGCCCGCCGGGGATGGCGCGGGGGCGCCGGGACCCAAAGGGAAGGCCGACAGCGGGGGAGCCCTGCTGGCCAGCACCTGCCAGCGGGGCGCCGGGGCAGAGGCTGAACCTGCGAGGCGGCCCGGCCCTCGGCGAGTAGCCCTGAGCGCGCGGAGCGAGCGCGGGGCCGGGACCCTTCCCGGGCGAGCGCACACTCGGGCTCCGGGGAACGCTCCTGAAGTGTTTGACAAACAGACGCTTGTTTAACTAGGGCGGCTCTTCTAGACAGGGCATCTCCATGTCAACCCGGGCACCATCCCTCCTCCTCTCCCTGGGTTACAACCGCCCACTCCTACCTCGGGGGTGTGCTCTGCAAAAGGCCAAGGTGCAGGCACTGGGGATCCTGAGAGGACAAAACCAGTCCCGGGGCCTGAGGAGACTCAGTAACCAAAAAAGGACCCATAGGTCCAATGAGGAACTGGAAAGACAAGATGAGGAACAGGGTGCGGGCGCAGGGGAGGAGGTGCACGAAGGTCCTGGGACTGGAGGGAAGAGGGCTGTTTGAGGGGACAGAAAGGTGGCCCTGGTGGACTTGCTGCCGAGAATGGGTGGTGAGAGGCAGAGGAGGCTGGGAAGGCCTCATTCTGACTCTGAACTTGTGTAGAAAGAAAGGGCACATGAGAGCCCCGGGAAGCCTGAGGGAGCGCAGATTTCCCCAGCTTGCTTGCTCACACCTGAACTGGGAGGCATCAGCCCAGCATAGCTGAGCTGACCTGGGCTCTCTAAGCTCTTCTGGTGGCTGGAATTCACCTTGCAGTGGTTCCTTCTTGTAACAAACTCTTCCAAGAACTCTGAGCAATTGAGTAAACTTACGCTCACGCTAAGGAATCAGCCACTGCCCTAGGGAGGAGGAAGAATCACTAGCCCGAGAGCAACTCACATCTTTGTGGCTAAAGCCTCATACACGTAGCAGAGTGCCTCGCGCAGGATTCTGCGGTCAGTCCATGTGGGCTGCCTCAACACTTCCCTCTGCTGAATGAAAGGGAACAGGGCCACCTGCTGTCGGCTCAGAGAACAGGCAGCAGCTGACAGCCAGGTGGTTGGGAGGGCACTCAGGGCCAGCATGCCTACAACCTGGGGGTCCCAAGTGTCCTGATAGGGGTCTGTGTCAGATGGTGGCGGAGGCCACATGCGCTCTTGAGTAGCCCCTCTTCCCAGACCTTAGGAAGATACACCCCAGCGGGTGGCCTGGCCTCTCTCTCTATTCATTTAAGAAACATCTGAGCCCCAACTGTGTGCAAGACTGTGCTGCATAAACAAGGCAGGTCCTGCACTTCAGATGGTGGATCTAGTGAGGAACGTCCAGATCTAAGTAACATGAATGCTGTGACACAGGAACCACACGTATGGGGCCTGGTGCGCCTGGCTCAGCTGCAGTGTAAGGAGCCTTGAGGGCTGGGTGGAGGAGTGTGTGAGGGGCTGCAGGCCAGAGTAAAGAGCCAGTGACCGGGGACCAGGCCAGGTGGGAAAGGCACTGTTACGGGAGATGAGTGGGGCCCGGCCCAAGCCTGTGAACCCTATACTGGGGACAGCCAGTCGCTGGTTAGGGAAAAGAGCGGGCGTCTCTGCTGCTCTCAGACTCGCCCTCCGCTCACCCTTTTGAGTCACCCTTTCCACCCTTGGCCTGCGGGCCTCCTTGCATCATCTTCTGGTCAGCTCCTTCTTCATTACCCCAGGTACCTTCATTAACCTGGGACCCCACTGGGGTCAGCAGGAACCATTCTTTGCAACATGTTCTTTGAGGCTCAACTGCAACAGGAGGCATGGGCTGAGCAGGGGAAGCCCTCTGCCTTTTCTCCTCCATTTTCTCACACTCACCACCCTAACAGACACATGTGCCTAGCAAGACAAAGTGTTATTTCTCAAGTTCATGTACTTAGGAAGTTCACAGTTCTCTTGGGAATGCCAAAGCCAAGAGGTATGCACACCATGGCACTTTCTCCCCTAATGGTTTTCTTTTCTGCACCTTGGGTCGTCTGGGTAAGAGATGCCCCAGTAATTACGATGGGTTTTCCCTTCTGCAGAGGTAGGAAAGTGGGACAAACTCTTCAACACTTGTTCCTGTAGCTGTGACACATATCTAAGAGTTGACAATTTTGCCCTGGCTAGATTTTGTCTGATGTATCTGTATTTCTAGCTGGTAGCATGGAAAATCATTCCTCTCCCTGGGCACCTCCATCTATATGGATGTTAGGTTAAACAATGGAAGAGCTGAGAAAACGGCCAAGTGCTTTACTGTATGCACAGTAGGGTTAATAAGGACACAATCTAGATAGTTCAAAAAGACCTGGTCAACTTCACTAAAAATTCAAAATTAAAAGAAGGCTTCTGTTTCCAGCCATGATGAAACAAGAGGGACTGGATCTACCCTCCCCACTTCAACTAAAAAACTGGACCAAACAGATCGTCACACTGGACCACAGGAGAGGGATCCCTAAGAGATGGGAAACAGCTCTATTACAAATACATAACACAACCACACTGAAGGGGATCAGGAATAAAAGACAGAACCTAAGTAAGTTTAGAGAATGATATTCTGACTGCACACTCTAAGGATAAAGACAAAAAGAACTTCACACAAATGCTGTACTCCAGGTAGTAAATGTTTCTCCCAGGGTCTGATTTAGCAATGCTGTCATGACTTGGTGTGTATGCTAGGTCTGAATAAACAACTACAGGTGTGTCTGGGTGCACAGATTGACAGAAATGCATACATTTCCTAGTTCTCTCTGCTGAGAGGGCCTACGACCAACTCCAACAGCAGTGAGCACATCTACTGACCAGATCTTGGTTTCTAAACATCATTCTCAAAGAAAAGGAAACACAGCTTGTTGGAGAAGTGGCTGATTCCAGGGCTGGGGCAGGGAACATATAAGATGAGCCTAAAATATTCTGTGGTGCCAGAAAATAAGCAAGTACTTGGAAAAGGATGGTGATTTTCAAAGACAAAGAACCCAACCCAAAGAAGCTCCTAATGCCTACAGCTGGAATCATCTGAGCGACAAAATAAGCAATGATAGTGTTATAACTCACAGAACAAAATGAACATCACTGAGTCCATATTGAAATAAATAACTGAATAAATACATGGGGGAGAAAGGACAGGTTTTCCTTACGGAACAATTCTAAGTAATAAATGTAGAAGGAAAGAAAGACATACAAAATCATCATTAGACAAACACCACAAGAATAACTGTTTCAGGCAAGATTGGCTGATGGATGCTAAACCAGTGAGCAAAAGTTTTAGGAGAAACAGATACTTACATACCATCAAAGATCTCTCTCAATTACGAAGGAAAAATAGTAATACAAACAAAATACAGTGGAGGAACCCAACAGAGGCCGCCATAACCAAGTGATGAAGGATAGTATCACCTGCAGGAGACGGATCATATCCCCCAGATATGAAGTACTGAAGGCCTCTTCTGTGGTCTTGTTTATCAAAAAATGCATAACCTCAATCTCATCAGGAGAAAACAGCTGATAAATCAAAATTGACAGGCATTTTATAAAAATAGCTAATCAAATACTCATCAGAAGTGTCAAGGTCATGGAAGACAGGAAAATAACTTAGGAACTGTCCCAGACTGGAGGGGATGGAGAAAACCCAATAACTAAATACAATGTGGGACACTGGAGTGGGTCCTGAAGCAGAAAAGGAACATTAGGGGTTAAAATTGGTGAAATCTTAATAAGATCTGTGGTGAGTAGTATCGCACCCATGTTAATTTCCCAGTTTTGATCATTTTACTGTGGTTATGTAAACTGTTAACATTACAGGAAGCCCAACCAAGGGCATACATGGACTCTCTGTACTATTTTTGCAACTTTTCTGTAAATCTAAAATTGTTGCTAAGTAAAAAGTTAAGAGCGTATAACAAACACTTAATTTGAACACTGCTTGTGTGCCTATTTCCCAGAAGTTCAGTGAACACTGTAACCATCCCTACTTAGCAGTGTGTGTGTGTGTGTGTGTGTGTGTGTGTTTGGCGGGGGAGGGAATCAGGGAGGGAGAGGTAGGAAGAGAGAAAAAAAAGAGAGAAAAAGAAGAAAAGGCTCTTGATCCAGTTATATCTGAATTAATTTCTGGAAGTGTCACTTATGTGAGTTAAGTTTACTTTTTTTGTGCTTTGGCTAGTTTGATTTCTGTTCCTATCATTTGTAATCAAGTACCCCCTAACACAGCAACTTACGGCCTGCTTCATTCTAAGAAATTTTCAGGCAGGTTATAGACGTTCATAGAAGAGAAAAAAAAGATAATCAAGAAAGGAGAATGAAAGCAAAACAGCAAGATACTACAACAAAGTCAGGGTAAAGTTACAACACAGAAAGATGCATCGCTGCACACTGCTTGATGACCGCGCTACCGGAAGCAGCAACCCTTGACACGCTCTTATATTGTAACAAGTACTGTGGCAAACGCTTTACTTTACTCCATGCCTAGGAGGGCAGATACTTCTTCTATCTCCATTTTACACACCAGACAACTGAGGCACAGGGAAATTATGTAACTTGTCCAAGGCTAAACAGAGCAGACAAACTTGGGGCAGGAATCTGAATCAAGAAAATCTGGCTTCAGAACCTGCCTTCTTAAACAGTAAACTGTTAGAAATGATGCGCAAGTCTGACTCTCAGCTTCCTCGCAGGAACACCGAAGTTGTTTATAACGATGTCCATAATATACATAACAATGACATTCTCTGATCTGTCAGGGGACTATCGCTATCAACCCTAAGTATCACGATGTTATTAAGATAAAAGTTCTATATAAATACGAAGAGGTGGTGGTTTATTTAATACTCATAGCTCACACCTACCTTATCCCCAAGAATCAAAATTCAGGCAAAGATACACTGAACCTATAAGCAGTCTTATACTGTTCCTAGCAGTTCTCTAGAGGTAACAATTATAGCTTTATTAGTTTTCTATTGCTGATGTAACAGATCACCACTAGCTTGGCGGCTTAAACAATACAGATTTATTATCTCATACTTCTGTAAGTCAGAAGTCAGAGACAGGTTTCACCAGGCTAAAATCAACATGTCGGCAGGGCTGCACTGCTGCTGGTAGCTCTAGGGGACAATGTTCCCTTGCCTTTTCCAGCTGCTAGAGTCCACTTGCAATCCTTGGCTCCTAGCCACCTTCCTCCATCTTCAAAGCCAGTAACAGTGGGTGAAGCCCTTCTCGAAATGCCATTTCTCCGGTTCTCTCTTCTGCCCACCCAGATAATCCAGGATCATCTTCCCATCTCAAGGTCAGTTGATTAGCAACCTTACTTGCTTCTGTACCCTTAACTCCCTTTTGCCATGTGACGCATTCACAGGTGTGGGCATGAAGACTGGTCAGCTTGGAGGGCCACTGCTTTGCTGACCACAGGAGCTAACACTTATTAAACATTTTACTATATGCCAGATAGATACTTTGCAATAAGTAACAATGATCAATAATGAAAAAAAGTTAAGTCAATATATGCAGAACTCTGGCTGAAGAACTATTTTTTTAAAAAAGAAACTACCTGTAATATTGAGCTTCTCAGTTACACATATTTATCTCTTTGGACTAGAATTAACATTGGCATTAGGCAGAGCCAACTGGGAATTTTTAGTCCCACTTTTTTGGTGATAGTCTCAGGGTATTCTACAACATTCCAGGTCTCTGGTTATCTGCAAACACAATTACCTGTATATTCTATTTGGTACAGCTAAAGTGCTCTTTGGTGTCCTAGTAATACAGTATGATAGAAAAATGCTTCTGAGCAATAATTAAGTCTGCTAAAATTATCTGAAACTTTGCTGGTTGAAGATATTTGGAAACCTGGATAATTTGACCAGTCTTTTAAATTCTCTAACGATTTAATATAATTAACCAATGTCAAATTAGAGATCTTAGAGAATAAGATAAATATTGCTTTTTCACTTGCAGTTCCAAAGATTCATGAATTTCTCCAGTTTCTACATTTTACTTGGGAAGCTTAATAACAGTGATCCATTTACATGGTCATGGCTAAAAGCCTTTTGATCTAAAAGTTGCCTGATCTTTACATACCTTTAGGTTTTGAAAAGGACACCTTTATTTCAAAAAACCTCAAAGTTATAATTTCAAATGATCCTTTCTATATTTTCAATTACTAAATTGAATTCAGTAATTTGGTCTCCATGTATTCTAAAGGAGAATTCCATTGAATTAAAATCCTTTTAGAAACAAACGACTAGAGGTATACTTCTCATGGCTGCTAGTATGTTAAAAATAATGTCTAATCCATGTTTCAACTTTATTAAAAAAGGTTACTCTGAATGTAGCCTTTTAATATAAATAAGCGTATGATTGAACAGATAGGAAGCAACCTCCATAAGTCTAGGATTCTACTAACTTCATGTATGGCCAAAACTAGAGAATCATCTACTAACTTGATGATTTTCAAGTTTCATTTAATCGAGTCCTTTAAAAAAACTTTTTTTAATTAATTAATTAATTTTTGGCTGCCCTGAGTCTTTGTTGCTGCACACGGGCTTTCCCTAGTTGTGGTGAGCGGGGGCTACTCTTCGTTGTGGTGCCCGGGCTTCTCATTGCGGTGGCTTCTCTTGTTGCGGAGCACAGGCTCTAGGCGCGTGTGCTCAGTAGTTGTGGTGCATGGACTTAGTTGCTCCGCGGCATGTGGGATCTTCCAGGACCAGGGCTTGAACCCATGTTCCCTGCATTGGCAGGTGGATTCTTAACCACTGTGCCACCAGGGAAGTCCCCCCTCAATTTTTTTTTAACATCCTGGAACCCAATTTCTGGTAGACGTTTGGACTGGGTCTGGTAATAACCGGAGACAAATTAATATACGAAATAAGCCTAAAAAGTCCATGAAAGAGGAAAAATTTGAAATGCAATAGTTTGATCTATAGCCTTACTGTCCATTCGTATTCCATATAAACACTGGTAGGTAATTTACACTTAGAAAATGCCACCAAACCTGCAGAAAGTATTAAATTTTACTATAGATTCTACCTTTATTAAATATAAGTACACCAAATATAAATGTTAAATGGGTAACTTTTAATCAAGCAATACCAACTAAATATTGAATGCTCTAAACATTGTAAACATCTGAAGAAGAAAATGCACATTTGTTCATCTTACTACTAGTAAAAATGCAACTTTAAACAGTATGTTACTTTTAAAAGTAAGCAATTAAAGAAATTTGTTAACAGATAAAGCATAAAATTAGGTCTTGAAAAGTGTTCCAATTTACACTCTAACCTAATATAACAGAACCTATTACAAAATGAACATAACATGGTGACCATTTAAATTTAAGTACTTTACCAAAGTTCACTCTTCCTAGTGAAAGCAGGGAAAATACATCTAAATGTTTAATACTAAAGTCATAAAAATGCATTAAATGTATCACAACAGTAATTTAATCATTTTGGAAACTTAAAAATATACATATTCCAAAATGTACACCTGTAGACTCAGTGTATTTGCTATCCTACGGTCCAATATAAGAGTCTTAAGACAACTGAAAAGTGGAACTAAGAACTTCAGGTAAATTATATTTTTCATGTATGAAATAATAATAAACCTTTTCTTGGTCAATATTTAAAAAACTGATTTAACACAGAGTTTTAAAAATGACACCATTTCTGTTTCTGATCCAAAACATACTGCTTTAAGTCTCTAAGTAACAAGTTTGAAATACAAAGTTTATAAACATTAAAAATTATCTTTTAATTATATATAGAGAGATCTTTATATTGTAGAAACAACAGTTGCTAGATTTTAAGAGAGGGCTATATAAAGTAGAATATTATAAACAGCTAAACCCATTTACCAAGCCTATTTAATTGCATAATTTTGCTGTTACCACAATTTTTCCCTAAGTGCTGTAGAACATTCTCTGCAGGAGGGAACTCATGCTTTCCAAAGAAATTCTATAGGTGAAGAAAAGAAGGCAGAAATCAACAATAAAATGTGCTATGCTAAATCTAAAATTCCAGAAAAGTATATAGTTATCAGTACATTCTACTACTAAACCAACCATTGTAATTAAACCGATTTATATATAAACAAACATCATATATACTTATTTACCATTAAGTTCTACCCCTTGACTAAGCGTATCACTAAACTCAGTAAATACTCAGAAGTGGAACTGTTGGATCAGGTGATAATTGTAGTTTAATATTTTGAGGAAGTGTCATACCATTTTCCACAGTGGCTGCACTATTTTACATTCCCATCAGCAATGCACAAAGTTCCCAATTTCTCCACATCCTCACCAACATTTATTATTTTCTGGTTTTTTGCGGGGATACCAGCCATCCTAATGGGTATGAAGTGGGTATCCCATTGGGGTTTTTTTGTTTTTTTTTTTAATAAATTTATTTTTGGCTGTGTTGGGTCTTCGTTGTCACGTGTGGGCTTTCTCTAGTTGCGGCGAGCAGGGGCTACTCTTTGTTGTGGTGCGCGGGTTTCTCATTGCAGTGGCTTCTCTTGTTGCGAGGCACGCAGGCTTCAGTAGTTGTGGCATGTGGGCTCAGTAGTTGTGGCTCGCAGGCTCTAGAGCGCAGACTGAGTAGTTGTGGCGTACAGGCCTAGTTCCTCCACAGCATGTGGGATCTTCCCGGACCTGGGCTCGAACCCATGTCCCCTGCATTGGCAGGCGGATTTTCAACCACTGCGCCACCAGGGAAGTCCCCCCCATTGTGGTTCTGATTGCATTTCCTTAGTGACTAGTGATAATGCGCCTATTTTCATGTGCTTATTGGCCATTTGCATATCTTCTTTGGAGAAATGTCTATTCAAATCCTTTGTCCATTTTTAAATTGGGCTTTCGTTGTTGAGTTGTAGGTATTCTTTATATATCTGTACAGATAAGATATATAGATAGGTAGATACAGATACATGATAGATATATAGCTATATTCTTAATATCCTTATCAGATAATATGGTTTACAAATATTTCCTCTTATTCTGTGGGTTGCCTTTTCACTGCTGATAATGTCCTTTAATGCACAAAAGTTTTAAATTTTGATGAAGTTTAATTTATCTATCTTTTCTTTTGTTGTCTGTTTTTGGTGTCATATCCAAGAAATCAATGCCAAATCCAATGTTGTGAAGTTTTTCCTGTGTTTTCTTCTAAGAGTTTTACAGTTTTAGGTCTTACGTTTAGGTAATTTGATCCATTTTGAGTTAGTTTTTGTATACAGTGTAAGGCAGGAGTCCCCAACCTTTCTGGCACCAGGGATTGGTTTCATGGAAGACAGTTTTCCCACGGGGGTGGGGTGGGGGAGGGAGTGGGATGGTTTAGGCGGTAATGTGAGTGATGGTTTAGGGAGTAATGCAAGCAATGGGGAGCAGCAGATGAAGTTCTGCTAAGCTAGCAAGAGGCTCACCTCCTGCTGTGCGGCCTGGCTCCTAACAGGCCATGGACCGATACTGGTCCCCGGGGGTTGGGGAACCCTGGTGTAAGATAAGGGTCCAACTCTACCCCAGAGATTACAACTATATTTATCATAGTCTGATATCAACTGGTATGTGTAGAAAAGAATTAACATAGCAGGCCTGAGATGACAGTCATCCGTAGAAAGCCCTGCTTGCAAGGCTGGCCCTGGTGTCTAGGAACTTAGTTCCCACCAATCCTAGTAGTGACAAGAGTGGCTCACTGTGCCAAAACTGTAGAAACAGTGTAGTTTGTGCTGAACAGCTGCTTTCCTTCTGAGAGTCTGGAACCTTTGGTACATGCTAGATGTTGGGTACCTATGTGCCCAGCCTCCAACAAAAATATTAGGCACTGAATCTCTAATGAGGGTAGACAACATTTCTTATGAGTTGTCATAACTCATTACTTGAGGAAACAAACAGGTCTTATGTGACTCTACTCGGGGGAGGACTCTTCGAAGCTTGTGCCTGATTTCCTCCAGACATCACCCTATGTGCCTCTTCCCTTTGCTGGTTTTGCTCTGTATCCTTTCATTGCCATAAGTCATAGCCATGAGTACAACTATATACTGAGTCATGTGAGTTCTCCTAATGAATCACTAAGCCTAGGGGGTGGTCAATTTATATGCTACTATTGTCATACATGTTAATTATATTAGACCCTATAAAATACCATTATTCTTGTTTTATACAGTATTAGCTGATATAAACATTTTGATCTTCAGTACATCTGCATCTCTGACCTTTCATCTAAAATCACTTTCCTTCTTCCTAGAAAACACTGTTTAGTATTTTCTTTAATACAATGGGTCTTCTAAGTAACAAATTATCTTAGTTTTTAATTGGGTAAAAATGTATTTATTTCATTTATTCTTGAAGGCTCTTTTCCTGAGTATAGAATCCTAGTTGGTAGAATTATTTGGTGGCTTCTGTTGAGAATCAGATGTCAGTTTAATTGTTGCACTCTTAACGTAATTTTTTTTCCCTCTAGCTGCTTTATAGATTTTCTTTTTGCTTTGAGTTTTCAAGAAGTTTTTTTTTGTGTGTGTGTGTGCATGTATTGCCTTTTATTTCTCTTGTGTATCCCTTATTCATAAAGCTTTGGGGCTCAATACATGGTTTTGATTGACTTTCAGCAGCTTTGCATGGTGGTCACAAGGACCATATTCAGGCAGTTTTTCTGATGCACTGAAGTCTTACTTTCCCTGCTTGGGATTTGAAAGGGCTTTACTACATTTCTGGCTTAATTTTTTTCATCATTAAAAATTTTTTTTCAAATATTGTATCTGACCAATTTTCTCCCTCTTCTTTTTTTGGTTAAAACTCCAGTTGCACAAATAATTAGGCTTTCTTGGTATGTCTTTATGTTTCTTGCATTCTCTTTTGTGTTTTCCATCCTTTTACCTCTGTGTGTCATTCCATAATTTTTCTGACCTTTCTAATTCTCTAATTTGTCTAATATGCTGTAGAACCTATTAACTGAGTTATTCATTTAAGTAATTCTATTTTTTATTAATGGAATTTCCATTTTAAAAATATTTCCAGTTCTATACTAGAATTCTCAAGCCTGTCTTTTGTCTCCTTGAGCATAATACATCTGAATTAATTAGCTTTTGCTGTGTAACAAATCACCTTCAAAACTTAGTAGCTTGAAACAATGACCACCTACTATTTAGCCTCTAGTTCTGCCAGTTAGCAATGGGCTGGACTCATTTTGGTGATTTGTCTTATCTTGGTTGGGCTCACTCATGCATCTGTGGGCAGCTGCCAGGTTGGGTATGTTATCTGCTGATCTATGCTAGATTCTGTCCCATATTTAAGGGCAGCTGGCTGTAGGCTGGAGTGTCTTAGCTATCCTCCATGAACAGTTGGTCCTCCATATCCGTGAGTTCTGCATCTGCAGATTCAACCAACCTTGGATTGAAAATATTTGAAAAAAAAAAATTCCAAAAGGCAAAACTTGAATTTGCTGTGTTCTGGCAACTGTTTACAGCATTTATATTGTATTTACAACTATTCACATAGTATTTACAATTGTATTAGGTATTACAAATAACCTAGAGATGATCTGAAGTATACGGGAGGATGTGTGTGGGTTATATGCAAATATTAAGCCATACTACATAAGATATTTGGGCAACCTCAAATTTTGGTACCCGCGGTGGGTGGGTGTGGGGGGAGGTCCTGAAACCAATCCCCCACGGATGCTGAGGGGTGACTGTAGCCTCTTATCTTCTAGCAGGCACCCTGGGTGTCTCTATGTGGCTGCAGCAAATTTCCGAGAGAGTAGAATGATCAAGGGCTCTTGAGGACCAGGCTTGGGAATGGCATAACTTGTCAAAGCAAGTGAAAAGGTCAGCCCAGATTCAGGGGGTGGGAAAACAGACTCCACTTCTTGATCAGAGGAGCTTCCAAGTCACACTGCAAAGGGGCATGGTTATAGGGAAAGGAATAATTGTGGCTGTTTTTGCAAACAATCTATCACATACAAGTATGGTTTTTAAAAGTGTGTCTGGGGGATTCCCTGGTGGCACAGTTTAAGAATCCGCCTGCCAATGCAGGGGACACGAGTTCGAGCCCTGGTCCGGGAAGATCCCACGTGCTATGGAGCAACTAAGCCCGTGCGCCACAGCTACTGAAGCCCGTGCGCCTAGAGCCCGTGCGCCACAATGAGAAGCCACCGCAATGAGAAGCCTGCGCACCGCGACAAAAGAAAGCCCACGCGCAGCAACGAAGACCCAACATGGCCAAAACTAAGTAAATAAAATAATTAAATTTATTAAAAATAAAAGTTTGATAACTCAATTAGCTGGAGTCCCTGTGGGTAATTTCTATTACCTGGTGTTCATGCTAGTTTTCATTCATGTGGTCTTATTTCATTTATGATTAGTTATTTTTGATTGTATACTCTTATTTACAAATTAGTATATGCAAAAATTTTGGTAGAAACAATTTGAGGCCTAAAATGATACTACCTTCTTCCAGAGGATTCTTACCTTCATTTCTTCTAGGTGCATGGCAGAACTAGTAACCCCAGATCATCTCAATCTAACTTAGGTTCTGAAGCTGAGTTACAGTCCCTCAGAGGAACTATCTACTTCTGGTTCAAAGTTACTCCTGGAGTAGGGTAACCCATTGGTGTCCCAACTCTACTGCTGAGGCCCCACCCCCCTGGCTTCAGTGCTATCAGAAGGGTCCCTTTAAACTCCTAGCTGCCCCACATGCAAACAGTATTGGGGGAAAGTGGTCCCAAACAATGGGCATATTTCCCTGAGACTAATCTTCTCTTATACTGGCCAGATAATTTATGGTATCTTGACAGTTCTCCAGTACCTTCAAGCAGATGTCTATATATTTATTCAGCTTTTCTAACTGTTCTCCATGGAAAGTTGGCTTTACTCACCTGGACAGCTGTAACTAGAAACAAATCCCCAACCATTATTTTATAAACAGGGATTCTACGTTTGTGTGTGGTAATTTAAAAATACATACACAGATTCTTTGATACACCTTTCTTCAAAAGCGTGGGCTGCACGTAGTGACTTGCATCTGATGGAATGTGGTAGAAACGACAGAGTGTGACTCCTGAAGTTAGGTCACAGAAAATACTGCAGCTTCCATCTTGCTCTCTCTCTCTCTCTGATGGCTCTTACTCTGAAGAAGCCAGGTGTCATGTTGTAAAGACACTCAAGCAGCCCTACGGCAAGGGCCATGTGGTGAGAAACAGAGGCCTCCCGCCAACAGCCATGGGAATGAGCCGTCTTACAAACAGGTCTTCCAGTCCCAATCAAGCCTCCTGATGACCACAGCCCAGGCCAACATCTTGACTGCAACATCACGAGAATCGCTAAACTAAAACCACCCAGCTACGCCATTCCTGAATCCTGACCTGTGAACTCTGAGATGATAAATGTTGCTTAAGCCAAACAATTTTGGGGTGATTTAACATTACCCCAAATAGTTTTGCATTAATAGTTTACAAATACAGTATGCTTGTTTTTAGCTTCTATGTTACTTTATTATTTTCAATATAATATTTTTATTTGAAAAGAAAATGGAATCCATAGCTTAAAATGTTTACTATTTAAATATGAAAGGTATGACTGACTTACCTCTTATTGCTTCTTTTCTACCTAACGGGAAGCAGAGTTTTCCAAAACAGAGGAAGTCATTCTCACAATAGCATTAACAGACAGGCCACTGAGAGAGCCTTTATGATGCATTCTAACCTCCTGAAGAGCGTTTATAATGTGATCTCTGTGCCAAAGGAAGACACGCATGAGCATCTGCCCTCTCCAAAGCAGCACATTCTAGATATGGCTACGGTACTGAAAGGAGTGGTAGTTTACTCACAACTTATAAAACCATTTAAAGTGCAATTGTAGTCACTACCTGCCAACTTTCGGATGTAGTTCAGCCAGTCTCTCCACGATCTTGGTAAAGCTACGCAGGTTCGATGTATTTGGAGGTACAAATTGAATAGGTGCATCAGGTAGTAATTTAGTGGATCCAATCTGTTTACAATTCTTCTTGACACCCTAAATAAACATTTTTAAAGTTTTATTTAAGTCAGTAACGATTACATAGAAATAATCCAGCTTATTCTAAATTTAAAAATTACAAATAGTAAAATCAAAATTCCTAAGATATTTACGTTGATTTGGGATTAGTTTTTCTACCAAGTAATTTTACTTGAGATGTATTCAGGGCCATTTATTTAAAAAATGCCAAATACATGATGAAGTATAATATATGGGCTATGTCGAAATTAGCTTTTCTCAAACAGGATTCTCATCTGATCCACAGAACACAAAAAATGATGTTAACTATTTTCTCAATTTTCCCTAAGATAGGACATAACTATTCCATTCTAGGTGCGTAGGAGAGAGAGTCATTTGCTATATACAATGGATATCTTAGGCTTAGGACATGAAGGCTGAATTCTCTTACCCAACCTGACAGAGAAAGGCTGGTCTACATAGTAATTATATGTACATATTTATATCGTATATTCTATATCTTATTTACTAAATGTTCAATGTACACAAACTATATGCCCAGAACATGCTGGAGTGGGGGGGGGTGGGGAAACTAGTGCTATAAAAAAGAACCTCCATCACTTATGTATCTTATAATTCAACTGAAGAGACAAAATTAAAATGATCAATTAATTACTATTAGCCATGCAAGTAGGATATAAATTATATGAAACCACTGTACATCCCATACAAGTTCAACAAAGGAGGAGCGGATACGTTCAAACCTAGATGAAACGTCAGGGTAAGATATACAAAATATTAGATCTGTCACATCAGAATAGTACATATTTTACTTATTTGCTTATTGCCTTATCTCCTTCATTAGATTTAAGCTCTGTAACAGCACAGATTTTTGTCTGTTTTGTTCACTGCCTCTTTCCCAGTGCCTACAATAGTGTACACAGTTGGTATACTGTTTATTGAATAAATAATTTTGGGATACAATAAGTTTAAATAGTAGTTGGAACCACAGAGAGGATGGGTTTCCCAAGAAAGAGCCAAACTGCTAGTAAATAACAGTAGCTACTATTTACGGAGTACATTCTCCATGACAGGCACTGTTCCAAAGAATTTTCTGAATTAAACTCATTTAAAGCTCACAACATTTGTGAGGCAGGAACACTTACCCCCATTTTATTTTTTATTCTTTTTAAATGACTATTTATTTTATTTATTTATGGCTGCATTGGGTCTTCGTTGCTGCACGTGGGCTTTCTCTAGTTGCGGCGAGCGGGGGCTACTCTTCGTTGCGGAGCATAGGCTTCTCATTGTGGTGGCTTCCCTTGTTGCAGAGCACGGGCTCTAGGAGCGCAGGCTTCAGTAGTTGTGGCACTCGGGCTCAGCAGTTGTGGCGCACGGGCTTAGTTGCTCCATGGCATGAGGGATCCTCCTGGATCAAGGCTCGAACCTGTGTCCCCTGCATTGGCAGGCAGGTTCTTAACCACTGTGCCACCAGGGAAGTGCCTATCCCCATTTTAAAATAAGGAAGCTCAGACACAGAGGGCAGTAACTCGCCCAGCCCATGAGTAGGTAGCAAAGCCAGGTTATGAATCTGTTGTTCTTAATCATCACTACCTCTTATTATAGACGATAAATATTTTCTAAATGAATGAACATAATGAAAAAATGTTGAGAATCTGAGAAGAAAGGTGACAATAAACTGCTAGAAAAGTAAGAGTATAGTTTAACAAAGACAGCAGTAAGAGCTGCCCTGTCCACACACTCTAAGACAACATACTCCTACCCTAGCCCACGGTGCCCTATTTATTTATGACACATAACCTTCCCTCTACCAACTCCATGACCTGCTTCCTCAGCTAACAAGACCAAGAGTGGTGTTACCTGAACTCATGAACACCAAAATCATGCGCTGGATCAGACTCCCTGTCTAAAGAATGTGGAATCGGAACAGAGCAAACGAGTTAGTCAAATGATGACAGGAGCTTGAACTGAAAAGTACTGTAGAGTTAGAGTTAAGCAAAATAAAGCCTAATGGAGGAAGAGAGAAGTCACGAGCTGACAGAGAAAGCCAGTGTGCAGAGAGAAACAGGAGGATGGAGCTTACAGGCATGCAGAGGCAAGAAACCAGGGGCACTACCTGAGAGAGGCAGGGAGGAGCCATAGCTCCCAAATTTCCAGCTCAAGCGCCCGTAGCCTGACTGCCTGTTTCCTTCCTTCCTATTGTGGACTGAGGTTATGCACCAAAAAACCCATCCTAAACACGAAGTGTCACTGAGATGAAAGGAAAAGAGATGAAAGGAAAAGAGTTGAAAGAAAGGAATGACCGGCACCAAATAGGCTAAGTGGTCAAAAAGAAGGTAGATAGGGCGAAAGACCAATAAAAATGTCATTAGTGACTATAGAAAGAGCACTGTAAATAAAATTTTAGAGACTGGGGTCAGATTATTACGATGAAGAAGAGAAACAATCAAAGAAACCCAGACATTGGGTATAAACTACCTGGTTGGGAAGTTTGGCAGGGAAAACACAGAACAAATAAGGACGGTAACTTCGAAAGAATGAAAAGTCAAGTGAAAACGTGGTTCGGATTAAGAAGAGTTGTGCATAACTGTGAGTGGAGAAAGGTCTGTGAGTACAGAAATGGCACTAATGGTACAGAAAAATAATGGGATAACTCCAGGAATTAGGAAAGGATAGGGTAAAGGACATAGGGAAAAGAGATCCCTTTATCTTATTGTTATGGAAAAAACCAAAATTCAGTTATTCAACAAATATTTATTCTTTCATCCATTTATTAAAAAGGAATTTTCTCTGATCTGTAGAGTCAAACTAATTCCAGTAAAAATCCAAGGACTTTTCTAATAGATAGTGACAAGCAGAATTATGACATTTATACAGAAAGGCAAAGAGACTAGAAGAGCCAAAATAAATTTTGAAAAAGAATGAAGTTGGACTTACTATTTCAAGACTTACTATAAAGCTATTATGATCAAGATAGTGTAGTACTGGTGGAAAGTACTGGTGGAAAGAAGAGAACAGAGAGTCTAGAAATAGATCCACACAAATATGGTCAACTAATTTTTGACAAAGGCACAAAGATAATTCAGTGGAGACAGGATAGGCTTTTCAACAATGATGCTGGAACAATTCCATACACAACACAAAAACACAACCAAAAAACCAAAACCACCTCAATTCATATCCCACACATTATAAAATTAACTCAAAAGCTTTGTGACAATGGGTTATGCAAAGATTTCTTAGATACAACATTAAAAACACAAGTTAAGGGACTTCCCTGGTGGTGTGGTGGTTAAGAATCCGCCTGACAATGCAGGGGACATGGGTTCGATCCCTGGTCCAGGAAGATCCCACATGCTGCAGAACAACTAAGCCCGTGTGCCACAACTACTGAACATGTGCTCTAGAGCCCGCGAGCCACGACTACTGAGCCTGTGAGCCACAACTACTGAAGCCCGTGCACTGTGATTACCAAGCCCATGTGCTGCAGCTACTGAAGCCCATGCGCTCTAGGGTCCTCATGCCGCAACTACTGAGCCAGCATGCTGCAACTACTGCAGCCCGTGCACCTAGAGCCCGTGCTCCACAACGAGAAGCCACCGCAACGAGAAGCCCACACACTGCAACAAAAAGTAGCCCCCACTCGCCACAACTAGAGAAAGCCCGTGTGCAGCAATGAAGACCCAACACAGCCAAAAAACCCACAAAAAAACAAACAAAAAACCCCCCACAAGTTAAAAAAAAAAACAGCGACAAACTGCAATTGGTTAAAAATTAAAACTCCTGCTCTGAGAATGACACTATTAAAAGAATGAAAAGACAAAGTACAGGCTGGGAAAACGTATTTGCAAAGTACATACGTATCTGATAAATGACTTATATTCAGAATATTAAAAAACTCACAGAACTCAGTAAGAAAATGCATAAAGCTAAGTGAAAGAAGCCAGACTAATAAGGCTATATAATATTCTACTCACAGGAGATTCTGGAAAAGGTAAAATTATAAGAACAGAAAACAGAGCAGAGCACAAGAGAATGTTTTGGGAAGATGGAACTGTTCTATACCTTGATTGTGATGATGGTTACATGCCTGTGGCATATGTCTAAACTCACAGACAGCAAAAAGAGCGAATTTTACTATATGTAAATTTTAAAAAATCTATGGAATGCCTATAGGATGCCAGGCATTTTGCTGCGCAGTGGAGAGACAAGAGTGAATAAGTCAACTTTATCACCTTCCATGTGGCGTTTAAAACCTCAATGTGGTAAAGATGAGAGCATGCATAATAAAATGACTATATTTTATGGTTTAAATAATTATGAGATGAGGTTAGCTGTGAAAAAAAGAATGATGAAAGTGTTAAGTAGCTACTTACAGAGTAACACTATCCAAGAATAAAGAGATACAAAGACTGAAAAGCATTGGCAGAGAGCCTAGCTACAGAGAAACGCTGTCTCTGCGGCTAGGCCTGTAAAGATCTGTGCTTCCTCCAGGAACGACTGGGGTTGTACAAGAGCAGGCTAGGGCGGATCCAATGTTAGGCACAATTCAGACTAATGTCCTTATTCCCACTTCAAGACTGCTGTCCTGGAGTTACCTGTCCTTCAAAGCTACTTATCGCAGTATAGTGTATATATGAAGACCATTTAAGGGCTTGATCAAGAAAACTAACCTTTTGGTCAAAAGCGAAAAACTCACTGTCTTGCTCAGATCCCAGCTGCTGCCTCGGCCTAGTTCTAGGCAATCTAGAAACAGAGGAGGCTGAGTTGACTTCTTTGCTGATGTTTTTCTCCAAATTACTGAAACTAGCTTTATTTCCATTTTTGGACGAAAGTGGTGATGTATATTCTCCAGGAGTTTTGACAAGCCGCACATTTACTGATTTCCCATTTATTTCTGTACCATTCATTTCCTTCACAGCCAGCTTCGCATCATTGTTTTTTTTTAAAGCAAGAGATGCATATCTAAAATATAAAAGCAGAAAACCAAAAGGTTCTTTGTTAATGACTTTAAATGGCCTCAAACTTCATTGTGTAACTACTGGCTAGCATATACCTTTTATAAGAATAACTGCTCTTAAAAATAAGTTACTATACTTACCTTGGGATCAGGAAGAATATTAAGATAACTAAATACAAAAAATTAAAGATGGGAAATAAAAGGTAGTTAGTATTTCTTCTGAATTATCACCTGTTAATTTTATATTAAAATGTAATGTAATGTAGGGCTTCCCTGGTGGCGCAATGGTTGGGAGTCCGCCTGCCAATGCAGGGGACGTGGGTTCGTGGCCCTGTCTGGGAAGATCCCACGTGCCGCGGAGTGGCTGGGCCCGTGAGCCATGGCCGCTGGGCCTGTGCGTCTGGAGCCTGTGCTCTGCAACTGGAGAGGCCACAACAGTGAGAGGCCCGCGTACCCCCCCAAAAAAAAAGTGTAACATTTGCAAAGCTGATATATGACACAGTTGCACAGATTAGTGTTCTTGGGACAACTGGTTATCCATACCAAAAAATTAAAATTAATCCCTATACACAAACATAACCTCCGGATACAGAGAAGGCATAAAGGTGAAAGGCAAAATTTAAAAACATTTAGCAGAACACAGAAGAGAATGTCCTTATGGCCTTGTAGTGAAAAAATATGCAGTCCAAACAGAGTTGGAAAATCTAACCAGAATTTTAGCCATAAAATTGAGAGAGCTGGGCAAGAGCCATCCTTCTGGAAGTGCCAGCTCCAGACAGTGTCAATGGAAGGATATACGCCAAGTCTGATGAACAGTTGCCTCCAGAAGATGGGACTATGGATCAATTTTTATAACCTCCTTACACTTTTGTATTTAACTGTACTTCCTAAATTTCCACACAGAATGTATAATACTTCAAAGTAATAAAGAACCATAAAGTTTCTTTTTTTCCAAAGGATTCAACAAGACACTAAAAGAATCTTTCACATCAAGTAATACTCCTAGGAGTACAACACTACTTTAATATAACAAAATATATTAACAACATATTAATTAATAGGTCCAAGAAAAGCATATGATCTTAAGTGAATCCATTTAAGACAAAATTAAACACTTATTTTTAATAAATTTCAACCCAACTACAAATAGGATCCTTTTTTAATTTATAAAGATTTTCATATCTGAAATAAAGAGCTATCATTTTTTGTGATAAAATAGTAAAGGTATTTCCATTAAGCTATCACCATTCTTATTTGATACTTTTGAATGTTCTGATGTCACAAAACAGGAGGTTAACAACACACATACTGGAAACGACTATATGTAGATGATATAACCATCTACCGAAAAAATAAAAAAGGATCAACTAAAAAGTAATTAAAATAAAAAATAATAAAATTAAATATAATTTTCTGAGTACCTACTATATGGCAGCCTTTATTTCTACTGGTTTACTTATGTATCTCATAATAGTTCCACAGTAATGCTATGTAGGTACTATTATTATCCTCACTTTATAGATGAAGAGCCTCAGATACAGAAAGGTTAAGTAACTTGCCCAAATGTATTCATCACGTTACTGACGAAGCTGAGACATGAACCCAAGACACTTGCTGTAGAGCCCATTCTCTTAACTAATGCACTTGACTGCCCCCATGAAATGGTATGAAACAAGATAACTGCAGAAAAATCAATAACTCTCCTATATCTCATTAGTAACAAGTTAAAAAGTATAATGAAAGAAAGATCTGATTGAGAACAGCACCAATTAATGACTAGCTATTTGTCAACGTGTATCCCTCTACTAGGCTGGGAAACCCCCGCGGGAATGGCGCCTGGCGTAATCACCACTGTGCTTCATGTTCAGTACAGAACAGACCGCTGTTAGAACCTAGGGCATACCCAGTAAATGCACATTCACTGAATCTGGGAAACATACCTGTAATTAGGAGAAGAATCATAAATTGAAATGTCAGAAATTTCATATTTCTGGAAATGAGACCTTAAATCAGCCTAAAAGAAGATAAATAAAGTTTGTGAAAGGTAGAAAAACAATCAAAATATGAACAATTAATAGATTTGAAAGTGAAGTTCAAAAAATAAATCCTGGCATACCTCAGACACTGAAGGGCAGAGCCCACCAACATGTATCAAGTAACCTTTATCTCTTCGTAAGGGTTCAACATTCTTCATTTCTGCTTGAAGATAAACATACAACAGAAGATAATCATTATTTTATCAATATTTTTAAGAGAAAATGTGAAAATTGTTAAGTATTTCATTTTTTATTATCAAAAAGATTATTATAAAGTTATTAGCAAGTATCAGCACTAGGCTGAAGATTAAGAGCTTGGAGTACAGTGTCAAGATTTCTGGGCTTTAATCATATGTTAAAAACAAAGAGGTTGGACTGATTGATACTTAGTCTCTTGTGACTCAAAGATGGATCAATAAATAGGTAGTCCTGGCTGTCTGATGGAAACTGAGAAGCTTTTTCTGTTCACTATGTACCCCATACCTGCGAAGTGCCTGATGAGGGTTTAGAGGAAAAGAACGCCTGAAGGAATACTGATGTTGGACTAGAGTAGGGAGAGAGAATGGTGGGCCTCTATCTACGAACTAAATCTTGGATTTAAGCTTTTAGCAGACAGTTTTCTGAAAGAGAAATGAACATTTTAAACTGATTTACTCTTAAAAAAAAAATGACATCCAAATGGCCGATTTTCTCATTTTTCATATTTAAAAATATGGAATAAAATATTATTTTACAAACAGGAATAAAATATTAAAACAGTGCAATCCCCCAAAATAATACAGAAGAAGATAAGCACTATTTTATAAATGAGCTAGGTTAGGATTTCTTGGTAAATTGTTAAGAACCAACCTAGTGTAAACTTCGGATCCTCTTTGTCTTGTACTATTTGATTTTCTTGTATTCCTGAGAAGTCAGCTCCAGTCACGTTCTCTTTAGCATCAAACCAGTCTTCACTTATTTCTCGGTAATTTGTGGAGTCTGAGAAATTGAACACACTTAGCAAGGAACTATGTACAATGTTTAACCGTGAGAAGTTATCTGAGTGATCTGCTTCCCAGTTTTACTTTAATTAACACTGATTCCTAGCTTATTAAAAGCCTTACTTTTCTGATTTTTAATTATCCTTTATTGAAGAAGAGATTTATCTTTACAGACAGAATAACAATGAACATCTTTAAAAACGGGTTAAGCCGTGCCGCAAGTCTTTATTTCACTAAATAAGGATCTTTCTCTTCTCATTGAGGACAAAACTAAAAAACAAAACAAAAAACCCATACAATTTACAGGGATACAAACTGGACAGAAAAAAGAATTTTCAAAATGGAAAACAAAAACCAGAAGAACAAAAGTCTGTATTATTATTTGGCATTATCAGATATATTAAGTAACCTTAAAGATATCAAGTAGATGTAACAAGAACATACTTAACATTCATAATCTGAATGATGCCATTCAATTAAAAATATTTACTTTAACTTAATAGATGGGCACGAGGGGTATTTTAAATCTTATTATCTGCTTTCTGGCAATGACACAAGACAAACATTTTTATACTGACCTTTATCATCAAGTTTTAGTTGACTAAAGTCTATATCTACATCACCATTTTTTAAACCATCCTCTTTGGGTGATGTATCTTGTTTAGGATGACTACTGTCAGGTAATAGAGACATCTGAGAATTAAAATAATAAAAACAACTATAATATACAAGGAGTAACAGTTATTGCACTCTATGTGACAAGTATGCTTCACTGGCATTATTTACCCTCACAACAACAAAGACTATGAGACAAAGTCATTATCGACCCAGTTTATGGGTGAGCAAACTGAATCGAAGTAACCTGTTGCTTTATGTCTGTCACACAATGAGAATTATGATTTGAAACTAGTCTATGTATAGTGACTGTATGCGCTAACACCACCATTATTTAGCAAAGTGTGGCATCCACACACTAGAAGTACCTGAGATGATTTTTGGAGCTGCACATGTAAGTATTTTTCACATTAACATCAACAGTTATATATTTAATGTGTGCTTGTATGTACCTTTCATTAATGGGGAGTGATATTTCTTTCTCATACATAATAAGTTACTCTTCACAGATAAATTTTTTAAAAGAGGAGAATAAGTTAAAAAGTACAAATCAAATAACATTACAGGTAACACCTGGCTATGAAAAATTGTGAAGATGGTACATAAGTAGCTGAAATTTAGAAACACTACACTATACAATGCTGGCTTTCATGCATAACTTAATTTAGTAAGGTGGGTATTAAAATGTAATCCTAACAAAGTAGATATTGTTTTAGAGCCAAAATTAAGATTATAAAAATGTTATATCTGCATCTTTTACTTTTAAAAAGATTTATTATTCTGCCCAAATAAGCAGGTTACATCATTGCTACCTTTACAATGATGAAAAAAATAAAATAGTGAAAAAACAAAACCTCTCCAGAACATTATATATCATTAAATGGACAAGTTGTTTAAGCAAACTATGTAAGAAATTTGAAGATAAAAAAAAATCTGGTTTTAGACCTGTTAATTCTTTGTGGATAACTGAGATTTTGGTTTTTTTAAAGAGCAAAACAATGGAATAAATAATTTGCTAAAATAATTTACTTTTAATCATTTATCTTAATAGAAAGGAATATAAATCAATCAAGTATTTATCTCACTTTTGGCTTTGGGATGCATCTTATTCTTTAAGACTACCCAAATAATAATATAACCTCAGGGTTAAGACTAAAGTCAGAAAGTAGAAACAAACTTGAGGGGACCTCCCTGGTGGTGGCCCAGTGGTTAAGAGTCCGCCTGCCGATGCAGGGGACACGGGTTCGTGCCCCGGTCCAGGAAGATCCCACATGCCACGGAGCGGCTGGGCTCGTGATCCATGACCGCTGAGCCTGCGCGTCCGGAGCCTGTGCTCCGCAGTGGGAGAGGCCACAACAGTGAGAGGCCCGTGTACCGCAAAAAAAAAAAAAAAAAAAAAAAAAAAAAGAATCCGCCTACCAATGCAGGGGACATGGGTTCGAGCCTGGTCCGGGAAGATCCCACATGCCGCGAAGCAACTAAGCCTGTGCACCACAACTACCGAGCCTGCGTTCTAGAGCCCATGAGCCACAACTACTGAAGCCCGTGCCTAGAGCCCGTGCTCCGCAACAAGAGAAGCCACCGCAATGAGAAGCCCACGCACCGCAACGAAGAGTAGCCCCCGCTCGCCACAACCAGAGAAAGCCTGCGCACAGCAATGAAAACCCAACGCAGCCATAGATAAAAATTAAAAAAAAAGAAACAACCTTCATTTTTCCTACTCCATTGATAATGGAATATAACTCATGTTTCTCTATCACTTCACTGTTTGCAGAGTGCTCTTACACAGATTGTTAACTGACAAACACTTCCTTGGGGGAACAAGAGAGATTAAGAAAATCTACGAAAGGCACTTAAAAATTATTTTCATCATTTCAGCAAAGGAGGAATGAAAACTTTGCCCTGTCTAAAATAAATGGGGGAAAAAAATAAATGGGATATTATTATTTTAATTAATTATTTATTTTTGGCTGCATTGGGTCTTCGTTGCTGTGCGTGGGCTTTCTCTAGTTGTGGTGAGCGGGGGCTACTCTTTGTTGCAGTGTGTAGGCTCCTCATTGCGGTGGCTTCTCTTGTTGTGGAGCACAGGCTCTAGGCGTGCGAGCTTCAGTAGTTGTGGCTCGTGGGCTCTAGAGCGTGGGCTTGATACTTGTGGCGCATGGGCTTAGTTGCTCCCCAGCATGTGGGATCTTCCTGGACCAGGGCTAGAACCCGTGTCCCCTGCATTGGCAGGCGGATTCTTAACCACTGTGCCCCCAGGATATTATTTTATACTATCTCATGCGATGAAGGCATAACCATATTAGTTTTTACTACATTGCATTAACACGATGGGGGCCAAAAATTACGATTTGCCAGAGACACTCAAGGTTTATACCAATCGTCATGTTGAACTGTTAACATCACTACCTTTTTTCATCCTCAGAAGTCTCCTGATTTGATGATAAATTATGTGGTCATCTTACCCAACATATACTACTGACATCCATTTGATCAGGACATTACGCTCCTTCTAATCAGTTATATCCCTCAAATGGTAGTACACAAAATAAGCCAGCTGAGTGAAAAGAAGGATGCGAGAGCTTCTAAAAATTATAGTTTACTTTGTGCAAGCCATAAGATTAAAGATTTACACTTGATGAACTACTCTAAAAAAATCTCACTTGAGAGAGTGTCTTTTTCAGGCTTGAAGAACCATCAACATCACGTGTACTTTGATTATCTAGTTCAGAATCTGCTCCTGAAAAGCTAAACAGATAAACATTTCATTAAAGCATTTATCAATGTTCTGAATAAGGACCAAAACAGAAAACAAAGTTAACTGAATTAGCAATGTTTAAGATCTAATGAATTCTAAATTAGATGAAAACATAACTTACATATGTGATTCTTCTTTCATTAGCTGGAAAGAAAGAGAAGGGAAGAAAAAGCTTTTAGCGTAAAATGTTTTCTGTCTAAATGAAGTAAAAATTTTATTCCTAAAACATACATACATACCCTGGAAGCAAAAGCAGAGAAGGCAGATAATAATTTTGATTCTACCGACAGTGGAGGCAGCTCTTCCAGTGGTATACCCTTGTTTATCTTTTCTTTCAAATTCACATATCTAACTTTCAAGTCTTCTAAAACTGTCAGTAGAGCTGATCCTAATTCTTTCTTAGTAGAATTACTTGATAAATTCCTGTTCAAAAGTTACATTCACAAAACTAAATTACTTAGGCCAAGCCACCCATTTAAAACTAATGTCAAATTATACACTTAATTCTAACTCTACTAGATCCCTAAAATGTTTTCTTTTAAATGTTTAGTAAAAGAAAATGAATCACAGAAGATGTGTTTTTCCAGGGGCAAGATAAGCAATCCTTGGTATACATATAAGCCAGACAGAATGTGGTCGAATGTCACGAAAAACCCTCCAACTGACTTCATCCGAACTTGGACTTTATAAAGAAAACCTGAATCTGTCTTTTTACTGGATTCATCATTCCAATGTGCACTGTTGCCTCTCCAGGAAATTACAATGTACTGCTTTTTAAAGTCTATTACCCCTAGGCCAGTTAACAAACCCAGTTATAATCCACCCCTCTTCTGCCCTTTAAAAATGAAAACTAAAGAAATTTTCTAGAATAAACTTAAAGTTAGTGATAAATTTCTAGGAAGATACAGATTTAAAATTAACAATCACCTATAACTATAAATAGAGAATAACCTTTAAAAATTGTGAATCACTATGATGTACACCTGAAACATACAATACTGTAAATCAACTGTACCTCAATAAAAAAGCAGATTAATAAACAAACAAACCCTAACAATCACCTATTTAGTCCTTCTCTATTTTCCATTACAAGTTTGTAAATATCACTGCAATGGTGATGACACATTTGATAGTGAACATTTAAAAGGTGCAACTCTGCTTTGATGGCTCTCTGCATTATTTGCTGACAGCACTTTGATGGCAAATTCTTCTCCATCTCTTTAGAAAGTTGAGGTTCCCTTTGAAATAAAAAAATTGGATTAGGTAAGATTCCAAATATTTTTCTGTGTTGATGACATACCTCCAGAAACATATTTAAGATTTCTTACATTTCTCTGTCAAGTTTAAATCAATTTCTACTAAAGATGGAAAGGCTGCAGAAAACAAGGATGTCAAGAGTCAATGCTAAATATCTTCTTTTTAGGACTTCCCTGGTGGAACAGTGGTTAAGAATCCGCCTGCCAATGCAGGGCACATGGGTTCGAGCCCTGGTCCGGGAAGATCCCGCACGCCATGGAGCAACTAAGCCCGTGCACCACAGCTACTGAGCCTGTGCTCTAGAGCCCACGAGCCACAACTACTGAAGCCCACGTGCCTAGAACCCGTGTTCTGACCACAATGAGAAGCCCGTGCACCACAATGAAGAGTAGCCCCTGCTCACCGCAACTAGAGAAAGCCCGTGGGCAGCAACGAAGACCCAATGCAGCCAAAAATAAATAAATAAATAAATTTATTAAAAAAATAAATATACTCTTTTTAGAATTCAAGAGAGTAAATAAGTCTCAAATTCATACTTCATTTTACCAAGAAAAGAATTCTAAAGTAAAGTACTAATTTATCCAGAATCAACAGATTTTTCAACCTAAATCAAGCACTGGCCAGCATTTTTAAAAGTTATAAACATTCTGGAGGGAAACTGTTTTTAAATGTTATCTTTTAAACAGAAAATATAATTTACATCTTTCTTAATAATAATAATGCTTATGTTATTATAAGCAAACATTTTGCTGTTATAACAAAAAGCTCCAAAATCACTACCTCTTTGAATGTTAATAGTTCTTCCCTTGCTAATACCGGCCACTTCTAACTATTCTCGATACATCTGCCTCTGGAAACCAACTCTTCTATTTAATTTTATAGGACTGGATACCAGATCAAACTCATTAGAAGAATAAAGGATGAATGAAGGAAAAAGCAAATGATCTCAGAGCATGAAAACCAATCTGACTTCTCAGAGACTTCTCCCTTTCCTCTCCCCCACCACCTGGTTCTCCATGGATGCAAAGTAAATTATACAACGAATTAAAATACCCCAGTAAAAGTATCTGTTTACTTCTTCAAATATATGATGTTTTCCAAATGTGCTATTTTGTTTTGGACTACAGGGGATCAAATGAAAGAAAACGAAAGTAATAAATCAGTGTGGGTTTGGGTTGGATAAATAAAGAAAAGATGCCATGAGTTTTTCTGAAGGAATTATTCAGACTGAAATCTCAGTAAGTGGAAAGCTTTAATATTCTACATTGTTCTAGTATTTATTTCTTTCAAGACAAATAGCTGAAGCAGACGCTCTCTTCAAGTCACTCCTGGCTATTCTATATGGTTAAGTACCTACACAAAAAGCAAATTACTATTTTGATCATATGTCTGACTTACCTTTCAGAATGTTTCTTTAAGTCTGTGAAATCAAATGTTTTCCTTAATTCCAGGGAATCCTGAAAACATGATTTAAGATCAAATTAGACATATACGACAAACAATAATACATGATGTATCTGGTAAGACGTAAAATCCAACTTCTAACTGACTTCGTGGCAACAGCTGCCAACAGAGAAGAAGAGCTGGGAGCAATCTGTTCACCTTTTTCCTTCATCCAGCATTTTCTCACAAAAGCCTCAGAAACCCCTGATATAATTCAGTGAACCAAAATATTCACATTAGCCTACAGTGCCTCTTTATAAAGTCAAATAAATTTTTATTATTAATCATATTGGTTTTACCTTATTCAGGAAATTTCCCTTAGGTTTTAAACTGTCAACGGAGACAGATTTCCCCAAAGATCCTTTTGTCATAGCCATCTGTGGATCTTCATTATCTTGACTGTATGCCCAATCTGTGTTACACGCCACACTTCGTTTCTCACTTTGCCACTCATCAGGCCATTTTTTATTTATCATTGTTATCTCTGTGTTGCTTGATGTAGATACTACAGAAGATCTTGTGCTCGTCGCCCTGCTTGTTGTGAAACAAGCCCTAAAATCAGTGCTAACATCCACTGTTTGATTAACTGTGATCGTACAACTTGCTACATCTGTAACTGATTTGGGACATGGTCCTTCCATATGGTGAAAGCAAGCTTTATTTGTGGTATTGCCATTAGCAGCTCTTAGGGAGTTACCTTCTTCTATTGACTGGTTATCTCTGATTGCAGACCTTGGTAGAGTAACAGAAAAATCTAAGGCTGGGTTAGGGGTGTTTTCTAGGCTTTTATAACATGCAGAAATTACTGAATCATCAAAAATAGAGGTCCAAGAACTTTGACGATCTTTATAGGGCTGGAGTAATGTCTCTAAAACTTTGTCTTGTGGTAATGTGCTTGGATTTTCAAGGTGCTGTAACGTTTTTTTCTCAACAACTGAATTTCCACAAAAATCTTTACTTTTAGTTACTTGAGCCTTCACTTTGCCAGTATAAATTTTAGTTTTTAATGCTTTTTGAGGGTTCAAGAAACCACTCTTAGATTGAGATTCCCGGTGTTCAAGAGGACTACCCTTTAGTACAATTGCATCAAATACTGTGTGGTACATTAAACTAGTATCTTGTTCCACACACTTTCCATGTTTTGGTTCATGATATTCTCTTAACATAACAGAATTCTGAAATTTGGAGACATGAGGTGAACCTTCTTGTCCATAAACATCAGCTGAATCTAAAGAGGTGCTAGAATTACTTTCTAATTTAACATGATTATCTTCTAGATTGCTAGCACAATTAACTCCATAACCTGAACTTCTTAGTCCCCAAACTTCCAGATTAGATATGTTTAATGTTTTCGCTTGGTCCAAAGATAAATGGTTCTCTATATACTCGTGTTCTTCTGCGCTGTGATACTCCTGCTGCGAGTCATCATCTAGATCGTGCTTCTGCACATCTCCAGAATCATCATCTGAAATCTTGTAGATTCTTTCCAAGCCAACAGTCTTATTACCTCGATGATTCAAAATATCAAAAGACACCTCCTTTCTTTTCTGCATTTCATAATCGAATTCGGAATTTAAATGAATAAGACTTTCATTCTTCAGTTTTGACTCTGAATGATGTATAGAGTAGGTTTCATTCAGGAAAGCGTTGTCAATACTACCTTCAAACTCACTTGACTGAGAGTGAGTACTCTCCATCTTAGTATTTGGACTCACAGTAAAAGATGGCTCCAATAACTCTATTTTGTCAATATTGCTGACTTCTTTGTCATTAGCTCTTTTTTCTAATGCCAAGGAATCCCAGTCATAATCAAGAAAAGTCAATTTGGCTTCTTTACAACCATCAGGAGATAACAAATTTTCTTTTTGACGATTAGAAGGCTCATCTGATTAAAAAAAAAAAGGATAAAATGTTAGCAGAAACATTACAGAATTTAAACACAAGACCTTAGATGTAATCTGGCCTAAGCTCTTTCCAATGTAAGAATATACTTTTTACATTATCCATAACAAATATCCCTAAATAGTTGCTGCTATGGACTGAACTGTGTCCCCCTCAAAATTCATGTGTTGAAGCCCTAACTCCCCATGTGGAGACAGGGCCTCTGGGAGGTAATTAAGGCTAGATGAGGTCATGAGGGTGGCACCCTCAAAATGGGATCAGTGCACTTATGAGAGAAGAGATACCACAGAGCTTGCTCTCTGTTTCTCTCCACCATGTGAGGACACTGCAAGAAGGTGGCCAACTACAAGCCAGGAAGAGAGCCCTTACAAGACCTGACCATGCTGGCAGCCCCGTTTGGACTTGCAGCTTCCAGAACTGTGGAAAAAAACCAAATATCTGTTCTTTAAGCCACCTCCATGGTATTGTGCTATAGTAGCCCCAGCTGACTAAGATAGGAGCTAAGATTCTTCTTGAACTCTTTCAGTGACAAAGCATTTACTATTTAGAAGGCAGTCACTCCCTTTGTAATCTTTGGGTGCCTCCTAGTGTCCTAATATCAACCTTAGGCACTGCAGAAATAAAACGAAGAAGACGTGGGTGCTGTACCATGCTGCTGATTAGCAGGTAAATGCTTAAGAAAGGAGAAGTAGATGTCAGAGAAAACTGTACATTTAAAAAGTGTTTTGAAACAAAATAGTTATTTTAGGCAAATTAAACAGCACTACAAAGTTAGCTGGGTGAAAAAACATGGCATTTTCAGGAAATTATAAGCCAGCTTGCCTGGAGTGAAATAGCTCTAAGGGAGTGAAAGGAGCTGTGAACAGAAAGAGGCCTTTTATGAGGTGTTAAGGAGTCTGGTTCTTATCCTAACACGGAGGACCACTGAAAGCTTCTTAAAAGGGTAGTCATGTGAATGCAACTGAGTTTAGACACCTCTGGCAACCGTAAGAATGAAGGCTTGAAGGGGGAGACTGAAGGGGGACAGACCAAGAGTACAGAAATGGGACTGGAAAAGAAGAGACTAGTATAAAAGTTCCACAACTGACAAGACTTGGTGATCAATTAGAAATGGTAGATAAGGGAGAGAGAGATTAGTGGCTTTCAAACACATAGTTTTTTTCTTTAAGAACACAATCAGAAACACGTTTTATATCAAGATCTAGCATATATGTGTCTGTATAAGTGAAACAAAAATTTTACAAAACAGTAATTACTCCAATTATGTCCAAAGTATTCTGCTATTTTCTAGTCTATTTCATTTTATTAAAAAAAAAGCTGATCACAATCAGCTCAGCTGACTTCATGACTCATCAGTTAGCTACCACCTGCTTAAATATCTTTCTAGGATAATGCTAAGGGTTACAGCTTGGTATTACAGATGAGTGGGAATATCTGGTGCTAAAGAGATAGGGACTTCACGGAAGAGGAGATTTAGAAGATGAAGAGGAAAAGCAAGGGGCTGGGGAGGGAGGTGGAGGGAGAAGATAATGAATTCAGTTCCAGGCAAGTGGAGTTTAAGTTTAAGGTTAGAGATAAAACACCCAGATGTGAATGTCTAATAAGCTGTTATAAATATGGGGTTGGAGCTAAGGATAGTAGGGTCAGATGCAATTATAAATTCATGTGCTGATTGTGTTTTTCTTAGAGATTTGTATAGGAGTTCATGATATATTCTGGATACTAGGTGTTTGTTTTTCACATTTATAATATAAGTGACTTTCCCCCAGTTTACTGGCTATCTTTTTTTTTTTTTTTTTTGCAGTACGTGGGCCTCTCACTATTGTGGCCTCTCCCGTTGCAGAGCACAGGCTCCGGACGTGCAGGCTCAGTAGCCATGGCTCATGGGCGCAGCCGCTCCGCGGCATGTGGCTCCTCCAGGACCGGGGCACGAACCCGCATCCCCTGCATCGGCAGGCGGACTCTCAACCACTGCGCCACCAGGGAAGCCCTATTGGCTATCTTTTAACTTTTTATAATATTTTGTCATGCCACGGGCTTTAAGATTATTTAGTTAAATGAATCAGTATTTTCTTCTCTGACTTCTGGGTTTGTCTCCCTGGCCTTCCCTACCACATGATTATAAAAGTATTCTTCTATAACTTTCCAATTCTTTGTGTGGGTGTATGTGTGTAACATTTAGCCCCTTCACACTATGTAGAATTAATGCTTCTCTCTAGCATGAGGTAGGACTCTAACTTAATTTTTTTCCAAAAAGGATGGTCAGTTGTCCTAATACCATTTGCTGAAAAATCCAGTTTCCCGTCTGACTTGAAATAGCATTTTTATCACATTCTAAAGTCCTCTTAATAGTTACAACTACATGTATTCATAAGCATATAAAGGTTAGTCAGCTTGCTTTTTATGCCCTTGTTGATTATTCTCTCTTCTACCATTATGACAGAAAGAGAAATTTTAGATCCATGTGAAGAAAAAACATACACAACTTCAGTAGCAGAGGTCAACCTGCCCACTTTCTACTTATTACCGTGAAGGCAACTGTACCTGTCAGTAGTTCCTGAAAGCCTGCCTGGACAGAAACCCTCTCTTCTGGCTCACCTTCTCTCTCCTAAATCTTCCATTTACCTGAGAGATCCTATGTAGGCTGCCCATATTTACCAAAAATCACCTGAGTCATCTGTCAAGATAAAAACATGCTGAATCTTACCTTACTGGTAGGAAGGCTTAAGATGTAGCAACACTGGAGAGGGAACTATCAAGTCTAATTACATTTAATACCTCTTTCCACCCAGAATAAAGCCAACTGGACTAGCTTCTCACCTTTCTGGATGTTTCCATTACTGTGGTAGCCTTTACCAGAAGCTGTCTCAACCACTTCAGTGGCCTGCATCACTCAAGAACGTATATCCTAGAAGAAGTATAAATATCGAACTGTTATTATACTCAGTATTATATTTTAAAAACTATTAGAACAACAAGAATCTGACAAAGTAGTAATTATAGTCAAAGATTCTAATATCAAAGGCCTAATAAACAAAACTTGTAAGACATTTGAATAACTTTTTTTAAAATTAATTTTATTTATTTATCTTTGGCTGTGTTGGGTCTTCATTGCAGTGCGCGGGCTTTCTCTAGTTGGGGCGAGCGCGGGCTACTCTTCGTTGTGGTGCACAGGCTTCTCATTGCAGTGGCTTCTCTTGTTGCGGAGCATGGGCTCCAGGTGCGTGGGCTTCAGTAGTTGTGGCACACGCACTCAGTAGTTGTGACTTGCGGGCTCCAGAGCACAGCCTCAGTAGTTGTGGCGCACGGGCTTAGTTGCTCCGCGGCATGTGGGATCTTCCCGGACCAGGGCTCAAACCCGTGTCCCTTGCAGCGGCAGGCAGATTCTTAACCACTGTGCCACCAGGGAAGCCGTGAGTAACTTTTTTAAAGGCGTGGACAGCTACATAAAAGACTGTATTATTTAAACAGACAAGACATATTCCTCTAAAATTTCCAAGGAACATTTAAAAACCGTGTTAGGCTACCCAAAAAGTCTTAATCCAAAAAGCAGAGTACTAAAGGCTACAATGTGACCCTATTTATGTCAAACCCAGTACAAAAATGTTTCCAAAACAAATTGTAGACTTATTAAAAACTAATGACATGGTAAGTCCCTACAATGAAATATCTTTCAGCAACAGAAAGGAACAAACTACTGATATATGTAAACTGGTGGATTAATCTCAAAAACATTATGCTGAATGAAAGACGGCAGACAAGAGATCACATCTTGTATGATTCCATTTAAGTGAAATGTACAGAAAAAGCAAATTTATAGAGACAGAAAGTAGGTTAGTGGCTTTGTGGGACAGGGGATGGGAAGAGGGGTTAATGGTATCATTTCAATTTTAGCATATGTGCTGCTGAAGCGAGCACAGAAGGGTTAACTGTAAATGGGCATAAGGGATTTTATCAGAGGGATTAAAACATTCTGAAACTGACTTACGGTGTGATGGCTGCACCACTTGATAAAGTGACTAAAATCACTGAACTGTACATTTGAAATCAGTGAGATATATTTCAATAAATCTGTTTTTAAAAAGTTAATGACAATGGTTCTTTGAACCCAGCTGCTACATGAGGAAGCCCAAGCTGGTCACCTGTCAGAAAACCAACGCACCCTAATGGACACATGAGTGACCCCAGAGAAGACCAGCAGAAGAAATGTCCAGCCAACCCACAAAATCATTTTGAGCCTTCTGGCCTCTAGTTATCATCACTGTCTACACCCCTAAAAAGTTGAAGTACTTGTCAAGGGATTCTGGTGACCAGGTATTACAAAGGTTCCTGATGAGTTTGGGAAAAAAAAAAAAAGAACTGATTTTGTTCTAATTCTCAATGAACTATTTCAATCGATGATCCTGAACAAATCCCCAAGTTTACTCTCCCTGTTCTACAATGAGAAGACATTATAAAGCAGAAGAACTCACTCCTTGGAGACTGTCTAGCTTTGAAACCTGATTTAGACACTTAATATTAACAGTGTGAAAAAAATTAATGACAATGATAACACGGGACTTCCAAAATATATGGGACCTGCCCAAAGTTATAGCCAAAAGAAGTCATAGCTTTAGATTCTTATTATTCATAATAAATGATTTAATAAGCAGTCAAGAATCTAGAAAAGAACTAAAGTCTTTATTTCAAAAAGTTGAGAATAGAATTATTTAAGACAAAAGAAAAAGTGACCAATTTAAAAACAGTAAAAATGATAACTAAAACCAAGAGCTATTCTTTGAAAAATGAATTAAATAGATAATATCAGACAAATCTCACTGACAGTACTGAAACAAAAGCCAGCAATGAGAAACGAAGCATTTTAACAAGACATAAAAATGTACTTTTAAAAACTGAAATTGCTATATACACCTTTGACGGCTAATTTGCAAATTTAACCAAAATAGCCAATTTTGTAAGAAAATAGTTTAAAAAAAAACTTACAGAGGGCTTCCCTGGTGGTGCAGTGGTTAAGAACCTGCCTGCCAATGCAGGGGACACGGGTTTGAGTCCTGGTCTGGGAAGATCCCACATGCTGCAGAACAACTAATCCCATGCGCCACAACTACCGAGACTGCGCTCTAGAGCCTGTGCGCCTACAGCCTGTGCTCTGCAACAAGACAAGCCACTGCAATGAGAAGCCTGCCCACCGCAATGAAAGAGTAGCCCCCGCTCACCACAGCTAGAGAAAGCCCGCACACAGCAACAAAGACCCAATGCAGCCAAAAATAAATAAATAAATTTATTAAAAAAAGAAACAACTTACAGAAAAAGCTAAACAGAATCAACAATAGAAAAAATTGAACAGGCCATCAAAGATTTATCCTATAACAATTCCTATCAAGCCTACTAAATTCTTAATTCATCTGTATAAGCAAAAAAGTTCTAGGTCAAGTGAACAAAACTCTAACCTGAGTCATAAAAACAGAGTGACGGCCCCTCAATCAATTCCCAGACTTGTGTCAGTGTACAGACCTAGAAGCCCTTGAATGAAGGGGAGGCTGGGTTTCTTCTTCAGGAAGAACCTCAAATACACTACTAAAAATGTTCTTCCCTAAACGGTCCCTAAAGCCTTTTACCGGGGTAATTGTACATTGGGGAAAAGAAAATAATCAGGGGACTCCGGGAGGGCTCATGCCAGAGAGTGCTTCCCACAGCTTCTGCTGCCGGTGTCTTGTCCCCGTGGTGAGCCACAGCCACCCCCCACCTCTGCGGGAGACCCTCCAACACTAGTAGCTTAACATTTTAGGCAGAAGAGAGATGTGAAAATGCCTCAAGATAGATAAAGTCTTGGCCTGCTGGAGAAATTCAAGAGTACTGTGTGATGGAAAATGAATATGGACATGATGGCTGGACCTGGAGCAGCTATCCTGAGCCAGCAGGTAACCTTGGTAATGGAGCTACATATGAATGAGCACTCACACAGAAGGTGCTTGATCTCTGAGGACTCTGTGGAACAGACTTACCATATCAGCATTAAACTACTTATCTCTAAAGCCTTTCCCTATCCAAGAAATAAATTTTCGTTTTACTTAAAAAAAAGAAAAAAAGAAAATAACCACACCTTTCAGGAACACTGGCTCTGAACTGACACGGATTTTAGGAGACCCAAAACATCACTGTGGCCTTCCAGTCAGAGTAGGGGCTTATGGAGGTCAGGTGATCAATGGAATTTTAGCTCAGGTTCATCTCACAGTGCGTCCAGTGGGTCCCTGAACCCATATTGTGGCTATTTTCTCAGTTCCAGAACGCATAATTGGGAAAGACATATTGAGCAGCTGGCAGAATCCCTGCAGTGGTTTTCTGACCTGTTGAGTGAGGGCTATTATGGTGGGAAAGGGCAAGTGGAACCATTAGAATTGCCTCTACCTAGGAAAATAGTAAATAAAAGCAATGCCACATCCCTGGAGGGACTGCAGAGATCATCCAAAGATAACTCTTCTCCTTTTGAGAAACAGCTCTTGGCCTGCTACTGGGCCTTGGTGGAGACTGAACACATGACCCAGGGCCACTGAGTTATCATGCGACCTGAGCTGCCTGTTACGAACTGTGTGTTATCTGACTCACCCAGTGTGCACAGCAACTTTCCATCATCAAGTGCATCTGGTACATATACATATGTGATCAGGCCCTAGCAGCCCTCAAGGCACAAGGAAGTTACATGAAGAAGTGACCCAAATGCCCATGGCCCCCACTCCTGCTACACAGCCTTTTCTCTCCCAGGCTGCACCTATGGACTCATGGGGAGTTCCCTATGATCAGCTGACAGAGGAGAGGACTTGGGCTTGGTTTACAGATGGTTCGGTGTGATATGCAGGCACTACCTAAAAGTAAGCAGTTGTAGCCATTACCAGCCCCCACCCCTCAAGGGCATCCCTGAAGGACACTGGCGAAGAGAAATTCTCCAGTGGGCAGAACTTTGGGCAGTGCACCTGGTTGTTCACTTTGCTTGCAAGAAGAAATGGCCAGACATGAAATTATATAACAAACCACTGTGGCCCGTTGGTTTGGCTGGGTGGTCGGGAGCTTGGAAAGAACATTAACTGGAAAACTGGTGCCGAAGAAATTTGGGTATGTAGATAGACCTCTCTGAATGGGCAAAAGACGTGAAAATATTTGTGTCCCATGTGAATGCTCACCAGAGAGTGTCCTCAACAGAAGAGGATTTTAATAATCCAATGGATAGGATAATCGATTTTGTCGATGCCAGTCCGTCTCTTTCCCCAGCTACCATGTCAACACCCCGCGGGCTCACGAGCAACAGCACTGTGGTGGCCAGTATGGAGACTCTGCACGCACTCAGCAGCACGGACTTCCACTCGCCAAGGCCAGTCTGGCAAACTGCCAGCAGCAGAGACCAGTACTGAGCCCCCAGTATGGCACCATTCCCCAGGGTGACCAGCCAGCTACCTGTTGGCAGATTAATTACACCGGTCTATTTTCACCATGGAAGAGAATAGTGTTTTGTCCTTACTGGAATCGATGCTTACTCTGGATACAGATGTGCCTCCCCTGCATACAGTGCTTCTGCCAAAACCACTATCCATCGACTTTGAGAATGCTTTATCCACTGCCATGGTATTCCACACGGTAACGCTTCTGACGAAGGAACTCACTTCACAGCAAGAAGTGGGGCAGTGAGCCCGCGCTCAAGGAATTCATTGGTCTTACCATGTCCCCCACTATCCTGAAGCAACTGGCTTGACAGCACAGTGGATGGCCCTTTGAAGGCTCAGTTTCAGTGCCAGCTAGGTGACAATACCTTGTAGTGCTGGGGCAAGGTTCTCCAGAAGGTGGCATATACTCTAAATCAGCATCCAATATACGGTGCTGCTCCTCTGACAGCCCCAGGATTCATAGAACCAGGAATAAAGGGGTTGGAAATGGGAGTGGCACCATTCAATATTACCCCCAGTAATCTACTAGCAAAATTTTTGTTTCCTGTTTCCACAACATTATGCTCTGCTGGCCTCAAGAGGAATGCTTCCACCAGGAGACACGACTCCACTGAATCAGAAGTTCAGACTGCCACCTGGACACTTTGGGCTCCTCACGCCTCTGAATCAACAGGCAAAGAAGGGAGTAACAGTGTTGGCCAGGGTGACTCATCCTGACTACCAAGGGGAAACTGGATGACTACCTCACAATGGAGGTAAGGAAGAACATCTGCGGAATACAGGAGATTCCTTAGGGAGTCTCTTAGTATTACCATGCCCTGTGATTATGGTCAATGGAAAACTAAAACAACCCAATCTAGTCAGGACCACTAAGGCCCGGACACTTCAGGAATGAAGGTCTGGGTCATCCCCCAGGTAAAAAGAATACACAACAGGTAGTAGTAGAAGAATGCAGTTATAAGTACCTGCTACAACTACGTGACAGGCTGCAGAAATGAGGACTGTAATTGTAATGAGTATCTCTTCCTTATTCTGTTACGAATATATATACGTGTATATACATCTATTAAATAAATACCTTTGTTTCCTTTCCTCTCTTATTCCCTTACTATGTAACATAAAATGTATTGACCGTATCAGTATTTAAGCGCTGTCAACTTTACATAACAGCATTTATGGAGAAGAGTAAAATCACTCAAAATGTTACCTCCTCTTCTGAGGCCAAGGGATTAGCACATTTTCAGTTGTATGCATGATAGCTGTATCACATTAGGTGAAATTATGATCTTGTAATTGTCTTTATTTGGAGATTAAGCATGGTTTAAGGAGATGCGTATGGGTGCCAAGTTAACAAGGGGTGAACTTGTGATTGTTAATTTAATGTGTCAACTTGAATGGGCTAAGGGATGCCCAGAAAGCTGGTAAAAAAATTATTTCTGGGTATGCCTGTGAGAGTGTTATTGGAAGAGATTAGCATTTGAATTGGTAAACTGAGTAGAGAAGATCACCCTCACCAGTGCAAGTGGGCATCACCCAATAGGTTGAGGGTCTGAATGGAGCAAAGAGGTGAAATAAAGGTGAATTTGCTTGAACTGGGACATCCACCTTCCCCGGCCCTTGAAAAGGCGACCACTGCTTTGCTTGGAATCTCAAGCTCCTTGTTCCATGGTCTGCAGTGTTCTTCTGGGCAGGAAGTCAGGCTACCCCAGGGCTCATGTTGCAGGTTTCCTTTCTTTCAGAAATCACAGTCCTGTGCTGTCCATTATCCGTCTGAAAACAGTTGTTTCACACACGTGGCCTAGTTTTCAAGTTGTTTTATGGCAACATGGTAAAACCAGTCTATTACTTCATCATGGCCAGAAACCTCATTATGCTTGAGAGTATGTTTTCTGACTATAGTACAATTAAGAATAACAAAAAGGACAATAACTTCCCGAATATTTGAAAATTAAACAACACACTTGTAAATAATTCATGGAGAAATGAATATATCAACAATGGAAGTTAGAAAATAATTTGAACTAAATGATTACGAAAATACATCAAAATTTCTGAGATGCAGCTAAAGTGCTTACAGAGTAATGTACAGCATTAAGTGCTTATATTAGAAAAAAAGGTTTAAAATTAATGATCTACCTTAAGAAACTAGAAAAGTTAGACAAAATTAAACCCTAAGAAAGTAGGATGGAAATAATAAAAGAGAGGTAAATAAAAAAAAAATTATAAAAAACACATCCGAAGTTTTTTAAAGAGATTAATAAAATGTATAAACCCTTCACAAAACTTATCTAAGAAAATGAGAAAACACAAATTACCAATATCAAGCATGATAAAGGGGACATCACTACAGAACCTACAAATTTTAAAATGGTAATAGGGGATATAATGAACAACATGATCTGATAAACTCTACAACCTGAACATACTTCCATGAAAATACAACCTGGATGCAAGAAGAAATAAACAATCTGAATAGTCCCATATCTCTTAAGAAATTAAAACTGTAATTAAAACTTTTTCCTCACAGAAAACTCCAGATGTAGATGGTTTCACTGATGAAGTCTACCAATCAACTGAGGCAGAAATAGAGTCAGAATTCAATCCTAACCAAAGTCCACTAGAGAAATATGGATGAGGGACAACTTCCTAACGTTTTATAGGTCCAGTAATATCTTGATACCAAAATCTGAGGACACTGCAAGTAAAAAATAAAGAGACCAATACTTCTTATGTAGAAAGACTCATACATCCTGAAGTAATTTTTTACAAAACAAATCCAGCAACACATAAAAAGAATAATGCATTCTAATCAAATGAAGTTTATCCCAGGAATACAAGGTTGGTTTAACATTTGAAAATCAACTTATGTTATTCATCACAGTAAGAGAATAAAGGAGAAAAATCACATGATCATCTCAATAGATACAGAAAAAGAATTTGATAACATTTATTAAAACTTAGAACCAGGGACTTCCCCGGTGGTCCAGTGGTAAAGAATCCACCTTCCAAAGCAGGGGACACGGGTTTGATCCCTGGTCGGGGAACTAAGAGCCCACATGCTGCAGGGCAAGTAAGTCCGCAGGCCACAACTACTGAGCCCGCAGGCCTCAATTAGAGAGCCTGCATGCCGCAAACTACCGAGCCCACACGCTCTGGAGCCCATGTTCCACAACTAGAGAGAAGCCCGCACACCACAACGAAGAGCACGCACACCGTAATGAAAGATCCCTCATGCCGCAACAAAGATCCTGCAACTAAGACCCAACACAGGCAAAACAAACTAACTAAATAACTAACTAAATAAATATTTTAAAAAGGTAAAGAACAAAAACCCTTAGAACCAATTCATGGTAAAAAGCTCTCAGCAAACCAGAAACAGTAAAGATCTTTCTCAATCTAATAACAGGTATCTACATACAAAACAGCCCTGGGCTTCCCTGGTGGCGCAGCGGTTCAGAGTCTGCCTGCCGATGCAGGGGATATGGGTTCGCGCCCTGATCCAGGAAGATCCCACATGCCGCGGAGTGGCTAGGCCCGTGAGCCATGGCCGCTGAGCCTGCGCGTCCGGAGCCTGTGCTCTGCAACGGGAGAGGCCACAACAGTGAGAGGCCCGCGTACCGCAAAAAAAAAAAAAAAAAAGCCCCAATTAACCCTAAAGCTAACATCATACCTGATGGTGAAAAATTCAGTAACTTCTGTCAAAAACAACACAGTTATTCTCTCACCACTTATATCTGACGTACTAGAGGTCCTAGCCAGTGCAATAAAGAAATAAGAAGCATACATATTGGAAAAAAAGAGGTAAAACTGTCTTTATTGACAGACCATATGATAACACACAGGGAAAAACCAAAGGGATATTCAAAGAAACTACTAGAACTAATAGGTAAATTTAGCAAGATTGAAGAATACAAAGTCAATGTACAAAACACAAATGCACTTCTATATTCCAGCAAGAAACAATTGGAAAATGAAAATGTAAAAACAGTACCACTTACAAAAGCATAAAAAAACATGAAACAGTTGGTGGTTAAATGTAATGAAAGATATACAAGACTTTTATATTGAAAACTACAAAACAATGATGAGAGAAATTAAGGAGGAACTAAATAAATGGAGAGATATACCATATTGTCAGATCGAGACTCAGTATTGTTAAGATCTGTTCTCTACCAATTGAGCTATAGATTCAACACAATTTCACTCAAAATCGCAAGATTTTTTGGTAGCAGTTGACAAGTTGATTGCAAACTTACATGGAAATGCAATGAACCTAGACTAGCCAAAACAATCCAGAAGAAGCAATTTGGATGACACATACTTCAAGATTTACAAAGCTACAGTATTGGCAATGTAGTATGTTAAACTAATAGATTAAAGAACATATTATGAGAGGCAAGAAAGAGAGCCACTTGACTTTTAAGAAAGGGATTAATTCAATTCAATGTGTAAAGGAAGTTCTAAGGCATATCCTATAAATGGTACTGGCACAATTAGATTTCTGCAAGGGGAAAAAAATACTGGGATCCCTACCTCACATTATACCCAATAACAAAAGTGAGATGGCTCATACTTCTGAAGGTGAAAACCAAACCTATAAAGTTTGTCAAAGAAAACACAAGAGAACATATTCACGACGTTAGGGTAGGCAAAGATTTCTTAGAACACGAAAGGTGTTAATAAAAAAGTTGTTAATTTGAACTTCAGCAAAAATTTTTTTTTTGAATTTTGTTTTATTTATATTTTTATACAGCAGGTTCTTATTAGTTATCTATTTTATATTCATGTATATATGTCAATCCCAACCTCCCAATTCATCCCACCACCACCACCCGCCCCCCGCCACCTTCCCCCCTTGGTGTCCATATGCTTGTTCTCTACATCTGTGTCTCTACTTCTGCCAGGCAAACCGGTTCATCTGTACCATTTTTCTAGGTTCCACATATATGTGTTAATATATGATATTTGTTTTTCTCTTTCTGACTTACTTCACTCTGGCTGACAGTCTCTAGATCCATCCACGTTTCTACAAATGACCCAGTTTCGTACCTTTTTATGGCTGGAACTTCAGCAAAATTTAAAAACTTCTGCTCACTACTGAAAAGTGAAAAGACAAGCCAAAGACTGGAAGAAACTATTCACAATTTATATATCCAACAGAGAACTCTTACATAGATTATGTAACGAACTTGCATAAATAGAACCTTTTAAAAAAAGACAATCTAATTAAAAAAAGTGGACAAAGTAGTTGGATACTTACTTCACATGTGCATAACACAAAGCATATGAATTGCTCTTAAGTGTATAAGCAAGTGCTCAACATCATTAATCAACAGAGAAATGCAAATTCAAACCACCAAGATACCACTTCACACTCACTAGAATGGAAAAAAAAAAACAAAACCTGGTAATACCTAATATTGTGAGGATGTGAACAAACTGACACTCACACATTGCTAAAGTGAATACAAATTGTTAAGACCACCTATCTTGGAACACTGGCAGTTTCTAATGATTGTTAACCACGTAACTACCCTATTACCAAGAAATTACATTCTAGTTTCAGGAATAAACACCCTTCTCTACAGAATCATTCTTTAATACACTATTCAATAATGACTGAACCCTTATTTGTTAAGTCATATGCTAAGTGTTGAAGACATGAGTTCTTGCCCTAATAGTTAATGATAAGCACACAATAAATAAGCAATTCCCAAAAGTCATGTGGGAGGATGGGAATGGAGCACATAAATCTTATTGTAGAGTACCTTTTCTCAAAGTTGCCTGACATATGAATCACTTGGGGCACTCTTTAAGAATACAGATTCCACAGCCTAATTTGGAGGCCAGAAATAATAGGAAATTTCTACAACCTGAAGATTTAGGGAAACATAAAAAGACCTAACCTAATCTAAGGCCTTCATGAGAAAGTGTCCTTTAACCTTTAACCTGAGATCGGAAAGAAGAGCAAGGAGGCGTTAGCTGTAATACGGATTATCATATCAATTTAGTATTAGATTTTTATATAAAGGATATAGTGTCACACACAAAATGCATTTGGAGTTTTTAAAACTGAGAGTTGTATTTAAAAAGCAATTAAAAAGTAAAATTTTGGATTTCACAGATAATTAAGTAGGAAATAATATAGCATGCTTGCATTGACAAAGGCAAGGGAAAGCCTATAAAGAAAGTGACATCTATCTAAGCTAAATCATGGAGATCACATAGCGGCTGGCTAGACTAAGGAGCAGGGAAGTGAACAGAGCACCTCAACCTAAGGGGACAAATATGGGATGGCCCCAAGGTAAGAGAAGGGTAAGAAGAAGGGACAGGATAACTAGACTTATGTATAAAAGTGAACTCATTATTGTTGATGGTACACTCATTGAGCTAGGAAACTAGGAGGAAGAATACTTTTCTGTTCTTTATATTATTTTGATTTTGGGTAGGGAACAGTGGTGATGATGAGTTCATTTTTATACATAGTAAGTTCAAGGGCCTGTAACAATTTGAAATAGATATACAGATGTAAAGCTTAGGAATTATCTGGACTGGAAATATTCAACTTTCAACTAATGTTTCAGAAATTCTTTTTAGCTGGTAGCTGAAAAGATTTGGCCCAATATCAAGAGCTTAACAGCCTTTTATTTATTTATTTTTTTACTGCGATAAAACTGGCTAGCAGTTGTTAACGTTTGGGGTTATGGACTTTCTGAAGATTTGATAAAAGTCTGAGAAAATGCACATACATACACATATAATTTAAAGGATTTATGGACTTCTATACTACATTTAAAAACTGCAAGTTTGGACTTCCCTGATGGCGCAGTGGTTAAGAATCTGCCTGCCAATGCAGAGGACACAGGTTCGATCCTTGGTCCGGTAAGATCCCACATGCTGCGGAGCAACTAAGCCCATGTGCTACAACTACTGAGCCTGCGCTCTAGAGCCCACAAGCCACAGCTACTGAGCCCTCGTGCTGCAACTACTGAAGCCCACGCGCCTAGAGCTCGTGCTCTGCAACGAGAGGCCATCGCGATGAGAAGTGCGCGCACCACAATGAAGAGTAGCCCCCACTTGCTGCAACTAGAGAAAGCCCGTGCACAGCAACGAAGACTCAAAAATAAAAATAAATTAATTAATTAATTAAAAATAAATTTAAAAAAAAACTGCAAGTTTGTAACTCCTGGCTTAAGAGATTTTATTTAAGTCAGTAAAGATCCTACTATAGGAATGCCAGGTAAATGTTTAAAATAAAGACTGGGTATAAAGAAAGCTAGTTTATCAAAATAACTAACATTAAAATAGATAAGGGGTTTTCTTACTTTTTGGACTCTGGTACTCTTCACATTCTTAAAAAGTACTGAAAACCCCAAGGAGTATCTGTTTACGTTGGTAATATCTATTAATACTTATATTAGAAAGTAAAACAAAAATTTGAAATTTACTCATAAACACATTACTTAACATAAGTAACACTTTCAATTTTAAAAACATATATTTTCCAAAAAATTAGCAAGAAAAACATATATTTTGCAAATCTCTTTACTATATGCCTTTACAAGCTGCAGCCTCATTCACATCTGATTCTGCATTCAAATCTACCTTCAATGTTTTGCAAGCTTCATTCTTAAATATGAAGACACCCAAGTTCAATAACTTCGACAAAAGGAAAAATTTTAGTATAAGAAAAATACTTGCAAATCATATATCTGATAAGGGTCTATCACCCAGCATATCCAAAGAAGTCTTACAAGTCCAACAAAAAGACAAACAACACAATTTTTTAAATGATCAAAGGATCTGAATAAACACTTTTCCAAAGAGAATACACAAATGGCCAATAAACATATGAAAAGATGCTCAACGTATTAGGTAAATGCAAATCAAAACCACAGTGAGATACCACTTTACACCCACTAGGATGACTATTAAAATAGAGAGTAAGTACTGTCAAGGAAATGGAGAAATTGGAACCCTCTTACAGTGCTGGTGGGAATGTAAAACGGCACAGCCATTCTGGAAAACAATCTGGCAGTTCCTCAAAAAAAAAAAAAAAAAATACAGAACTACCATGTGATCCGGCAATTCCGCTCCCAGGCATATACCCCTTTTTATTCTGCTCTCCCAACTCTCACTCATCAAACTATTCTCTCCTGTGTTTTCAATCCCGGAACCAAACCAGAAGCTGCTCTCCTCCCTCTGACACCTCCCTCAACCCTACCGGGTCTTGTCAGTTTTAACCCCTGACGCATCTTGGTCAAGAGACCACTTACTGTTAACATGGATCCAGGCAATAACCCCCTACCCGGCCAGAATAATCTTTCCAGAATGCAGATCTGGTCAGTTCATCCCACTGCTTAAAACTAAGCAACAGCCTATCACTGTTCTTTGGATAACGATTAAAGCTTTAGTACCGTCTGCAAGACACACACACCCCCCCACCACCACCAACCAAGGGCCTGGGCTCTGCAGAAACCTTGGCACTTCGAGGGTTCCAGATGCACCGGCCACTGTGCTTCCTCACACAGGTTGGGCCACGTGCCGCACCTCCGCCTGCCGCACCCCGGCCCCCCCAACCACCTACAATTCCTGCTCAACCTTCAGACCTACCCCCAATATCCGTTTTTTAGGGAAATCTTCCTGGCCCTCCACACAACATCAGGAACGTCCGTCAGTTTGGAAAACATCCCACCCTTCTGCCGTCCGTCCCACAAAGCAGGGTAATTAATGTCCAGCGTCCGTTTCTCGCTCTGGACCGTGGCTGGTTGCTGCCGTACCCCGCGCCCGCTGCACAGGCCCCATTCGTATTTGTCGCAACGATACACGCGTTGAGTGAATTCCCATCTTTCCCCGGAGAAATAAACATCAGGTCCCACAACGCAGCTCGAAAAGAACTTCAGGCGCGCAAGTCCGCCTCGGCGCCCGCGAAGCGAGGCTGGGGGACCCGCTTGGAACCGAATGCAAAGGTACCACATTGGGGGATTCTGGAACTCCAAGGCCCCCCGACGAACGCGCAAACCCTGCGGACCACGGCGGCGCCCCCGGACCCTGCCCGCTTCCCCTTCCAGGACCCGCTGGAGGAGGCCTCGTTGGCCTCCTTAACGCCGCGCGGCCCTCGGCGCCGACGGGCCCTTGGCGGGAACTCGCCGCCACTGGGCTTCGCTGCCCCGTCCCCCACAATCCCGGCCTCCGCCCTAGCCTGACCACAGCCGCCGGCCCCGCCAGCCCCGCCAGCCCGACTCCCCGCTCGTTGTACCTCGGAACCGCGCTGTCGCCGCAGCCGTGCGTGCGGCGTCCCGCTTCGGCCGCAGCCTCAGAGGGAGTGGCGCTCCTCGTGCAGCCGCGGGTCCCGCCGGGTAACGGTCGTCCGCGGCCCGCCCACTGCCTGGCGAGGCGCTTCCATTGGCCGGCGCGCACAGGGGCGGCTCTGTGATTGGCCCGGCATGCGGGCGCGAAGGCGGGAACGGAGTCGCCCGCTGGGATTTTGCATTTCCCGTGGGCGGGGGGCGGGGGAGCGGGGAGAGGTCTGGCCCGTGGGCTCATCTGGCAGCGACGCCCAGAGAAGCCTTAACTGCTCTGCAGCCCGCGACCTGTGACCTTCGACCCGTCTGGACGGCGCGGCTGTGCAAAGACACTGGAGGAAAAAAGTTGGGCGGCGCTCCCCGCCACCGCCGGCAGGGGCCCAACTGGCCCCTGGTTTGGGCCCGGCGCCCGCTAGGTCCCGCGCCCACAGTGTCCGGACAGCCGGCCCTAGGCTACCCTCCTTGGACAGCTGTCCCCACCGACACGTGTCCCTTCTTCGTGTCTAACACAGCGTGTCCTCCCTCGGGCAGTCTTTTACAATATCATTAGCAGGGCCGGGGCTAGGGTGAGAGAATGAGGCATTTACTTGCCTTGGGCGCAGAATTTAAGGGGGCGTCAAAAATCTCGATAATCAAGATAAGTGATATTTTAATGCAGTCGTTGAAGGCAATCAAAAGTAATGAAAAATCCAAGATGGACAAAATAGCCCCAAAAACACTCCTAATTTTTCCTTCTGCCTCAGGCTCTAATATGGTTCCCCAAGGGACTGTTACCCTGTCTTTAAAAATGTTCATTTTTTCATCATGAATTTTTTGCATGGATTTTGACCTTTGCTTAAATCACGTTTAAAGTCGTTTCAGGTTGCATTAAAATCTTAGTTTTTTGATGCCATCTCCAGATACTCCCCACTAGCCCTGGGGCAGTGGGGTCCTTGCTTCTGGTAGTTTCTGGTGCCTGTGTGTGTAGTCTGAAGCACTGCGTTTGCTGCCAGGCAGCTCTTACATAATTGATTTGGGTCTTACATAGTTTGGATGTGAAGTGTGACGTTTTTATGAAATCTGTCCATCTCTTTGTGATTTAATGCAGTGATTTTAACCCCATTTCAGCTTCAGAATAATGGTATTTACACAGTAGTTTTTACTTGTTTTTTTTTTTTTTTTAAGTCAGGACAGTGGTTACTTTTATTATTTTTTTGAAGTAGAGTTGATTTACAATATTGTGTTAGTTTCTGCTGTACAGCAAAGTGACTCAACTATGCATATAATATTCTTATGGTTTATCATAGGATATTGAATATAGTTCTCTGTGCAATACAGTAGGACCTTGTTGTTTATCCACTGTATATACAAGAGCTTACATCTGCTAACCCCTTTACGTGCCTTTTATGATTTGATTATTTTAACATTTCCTTTTTTTGTATCTTTTAAATATTTTAACATTATTAAAGTCACATGTATTTAATGTAGAAAATTCAGGAAAATATAAAGAAGAAAATAGAAATTCCCTATAACCCTACTTCTCACAGAACCTCACTTTGGAGGCTACAAACTTGACATTATTCTGCTGAATTAGTCTTTTACTGTGTTGTAGAATCTGACTTTTAAATTTTATTTATCATTTTTCATCTGTATTAAGATTGAGCTGTAGCAGGTAGTAGACCATGAAAATTGTCTGTATTCTCTGTTCTGCCCCCATTCTCATAAACGTTCTCAAACTCTCATAATGAGTTTGGTCAAAAACATTATGAAGGCTGTGATCAAAGTTAGTAACATAACAAGAAGCATATTTTCATTTATGAAAGGTTTAGAATCAGTCTTGTTAGTCCCCAACCAGTGATTTAACCCAGGCCCCCTGCAGTGGAAGTGTGTAGTCTTAACCACTGGACCGCCAGGCAATTCCCAATGTTACTCTCCTTTTGAAAGTTGGGAAAATCATCTGTTTTCGTAAATTTGGATAACTGGCCTCTAGGCCTCTGAAAGAAACAGGAATGGTGGAACAAGGAAATTTTGATGAAGAAAAAAGTGAGGAGTGAGGGGTTCAGTGAATTAAGCTATGGTTTTGCTGATGGGCTTGTAACGTGGTGAACACGTTACACCTGAAGAACACATGAAGACCCTCGAGGTTGGTCCTCTCAAGCAGAGATGAGCCTTAAACACCCAAATTTGCAACTTCCAGGGCCTTCTCTAGAGGAAGAACGGAATCTTTCTCTCTGGACTGTGAAGTGTCGAGATATTGAAGAGCATCGTGGGATGCTGGGCTGCATCTGGAGGCGACTTGGGAGCAGGGGACTCAGGCTAGGAACCCACACACTTGTGCCTGACCCTGTGGCTACAACAGTGATTCCTAAATTGTGCTCTGCAGAGTCCTGGTCCCAGAAGGCTCTGAAAAAAAAAAAAAAAAAAAACAGGTTCCATGATCAAACAGTTTGGGAAATTGTACCTAGTCCATTTCCCTCTTAAGGAATCCCAGTGACATTCACAAGTAAATACTCCTCAACAAGCAAACCCATTGAGTGTTATAACTGAGTGTTACCGAAGAATATTTATTTATAGAATTCTCTTTACTAACATTCCTAGGAATTAGTGGTTATCGTTGGGAAACACTGGACTTACAGTAATAGTAGTGGTCAGAATAATGAAGAAGCAACATGTGCTACCATTTCGTGAGTGCTGTGCGGCAGACACTGTTCTAAGCATTGAACCTCTGGTGCTGAACAAGACCTTGACCTCCCAGCAGAGCAGAATGGTTACAGGGGCGGGCTGGAATCCTATTGCTAGTTCTATCCAGGGCCCTTCATTTCATAGTTGTGTCCCTTTAAGCAAGTTGCCTGATTTTTCTGTGCCTGTTACCTTATTTATAAAATGGAGGCAGTAAGAGTGCCCACCTCAATGGATTATTGCAAAGATTAAATATCATTGTAGATGTAGGGGTGGTAGTGACATAATCAGATTTTAAAAAATTTTACTCTAATAGATTGGAGATGTGAAGAGCACTGAACAGAGAAGGCCAGGCAAGGGTAGTTTGCCAATGATAATGGCCTGGTCCAGAGGAATAGCTATGGTGATGGGGAAACGGATGGATTTGTGAGGTCTTTAGTAAGTAGAATTGATAGATCTGTGTGCTTGAGATCAGAGTGGAGGTGGGTGAGGGAGAGGAAGGGGTCAAAAATAACACGTGGGCTTCAGACTAGGCTGGTGGCACGACTGATGCTGCCTTTGTAGCGGTAAGAATCTGGGGAAGAGAATCATGCAGCTGGGGCTGGGGAGTGGGAGAGGGACAAGGAATTCAGTTTATATCAGGAGACCTGGCTTTGTAAGCTGAACGGGATTTTGTATTTCTATACTCTGTTTATTGTCTTTTGTAACCTCTCATTAAGTAACCCTTTCCTGATGCTCTTCAATGCCCTTTGCTGGGCCCTCCTCCTTCACCCAACCCCTGTCAGGTTGTTTTTGGCTCTTCCTGTGCCCTCTAATTATTTACACTTTCTCCCTAGGCAAGTCTAGTCCCAAGACTAGAAAATCCCCTCTTTGCTGATGACTCCCAAATCTACACCTCCAACCTGGGTCTCTTCCGCAAGTTCCACACTCAGTTCTCTGCCATCCTGGAGGGATGCAGGATGCCTTCCAGTGGAGGATGAGAGATGGTAAATAAAACAAAATCTCTTGTGTGATAGACAGTGATAATTTGAGAGAAATGAATCAGAAAAGGGAACGGGAATTGTTGAGGGCTGGCAATTTTAAATAGGATGGTCGGGAAAGCACCTCACTGCTCTACGGCGCAACTGTCCTTATGTTTCATTAGCTTTGCAAGCCTGATGTGGCCTAAGTGGAACTCCTAAGCCCTCCTCTTTGACTTACTGTTTCTGTAGGACTACATTTCACTTTCACTGTTGCATCAGGTAAGATCTTACTGTTACGCTGTAGTGTGCATCTCAGGCACGGGGGTCGTTTCTATTATTACACATGAGCCCATCTGCTTGGTGTCAAGAGATTGATTCTGTGCGAATGATTTTTTTCTAGGTGCTCCTATAATATTTCAGTGTGTTTATTTGACTATTTCATGCAGAGAGCATAAGTTACATTCATACATATTAAATCATATTTGGTAAGTAAATTGAAACGCTTAGGTTTTTTAAATTATTTTTTTATTTTTCGGCCACACCATGTAGCATGTGGGATCTTAGTTCCCTGAAGAGGGATCGAACCCGCGTGCCCTGCAGTGGAAGGGCAGAGTCTTAACCACTGGACCACCAGGGAAGTCCCTGTTTTAATTATACTTAAATTATTTTTCTAATTCTAAAATAAGCATGGACAAACTTAGATTTAAAACAAAGACGTGCTACTGATGCAGCATCGAGTGGACATGCGGAAGCTAGTGCTATGACTGAAAAAGTAAAGGAAAAAGAGACTGGGGGGAGGTGTGGTGTGAATTTCATGATGAATATTGATTTCAGTTTTCTGGGAAGAGCAAAATGAAAGCGTGCTTTGTTACATAAAAAATGTTTAAAGGGCTTCCCTGGTGGCGCGGTGGTTGAGAGTCCGCCTGCCGATGCAGGGGACATGGGTTCGTGCCCCGGTCCGGGAGGATCCCACATGCCGCAGAGTGGCTGGGCCCGTGAGCCATGGCCGCTGAGCCTGCGTGTCCGGAGCCTGTGCTCCGCGACGGGAGAGGCCACAACAGTGAGAGGCCTCTGTACCGCAAAAAAAAAAAAAAAAAAAAAAAAGTTTAAAGATAAAGCTGACAATATTAAGAGAAATTTTCAGCAAATACATAGTATGATGGTTTAAAAAATACGTCCACAAATTCTTTGATACTCTTTCCTTTAATATCTAGGGATGCTGCTCTACATCCTACGATGCTCAGGACAGACACCCAGCACCCAGGAGTGATGTGGCCCCGGACGTCAGCGGTGTGAGGCTGAGAAACGCTGGGTTACAGGGATGAAAAAAGCCAGCAACAAATTCCCAATAGCCACAGGAAAAGTTTTATTCTATGAAATGAATTTAAAAATTGTGTTCTAGCTTCCTCTGGATGAGGAAGTTTGTGCAACGTGGATTTGCTGTGTCTGTGAGGATTGGCACAGGAGGTACCAAACTAAAGGTTTGACTTCCTTCAGAGCCACTGGTTTGAGAAATACCATCTTCCCAGGGCTGGCGAGACAAGCAAGAGTCGCTTCTTCACCAACTGTGAGATTCCCCAGGCTCTGGTTTCCTCATCGGTGATATGGATTTAATAACAGCATCTACCTCTCTAGGGCTTTCATGAAAATCAAATGAGTGAAAACATGCATCTACCTACCTGCCAGGCATGTCTAAATGATATACAAGTGTTTGCTGTCATTAGTGTTATTTGTGAGCCAGATGGATATTTCACTGGTTAAGCAAGTTTGTATTAAGATGTCGTGGAAGGAACATTAGAGGTAAGACAATGAAGTAAACGTTTCTCTTCTGCTGGCTGGAAGGACACTGCAGGAAGTGTCACTGCAGGAGCTCCTCTTTCTGGTTCCTTCTGTCGTGCTTTCTTCCTCCTTGTTTACGGGGCACCTGTGGTGAGCAATTCAGGTCACCCGGTGGTGCGACCCGCAACCAAAATTTCTCCCAGTCTCGGCCCAAGTTTTCCTGTCTCCTGATGTCAGCCCTCTGTCACCCTGTAACTTGTCTGCCCCTAGTGGGTAGTGGCCCCAACCCCTCCAATGAGGTCTCAGTCCCACTTTGTCGCATTCTCGGGTTCTTTAGATCCTCTTTCATCCGTAGTAGTTAATCCCCTATTATGAGTTAATCATTCTTTATATTACATTTTCCCTGTTCCAATTACTGGGTGGTTTGTTTTTGGAGCGGACCGATACACTGCATTCTTGAAACAACTTGGAACGTTTAATGCTCATTAAGTAGAATTTCAAACTAAGTCTTTTGAAACCAATCATCCTAAAATTTGTTCTAACAAATCTTAGGTAAATATAGAAACCTGTGGGGAGTTGGAGCTGTCCTGGGATGAATGCAGAGTAGGTTTCCACATAAAAGCATTGTTTTTTGAATATGCAGCAGCTATAGCACGTCTGTGGCACTGACGTGTGGATTAGTGATTGGATAGTTTTATCTATGGAACACTCAAGAAGATCTGAATATCCTCAGCACAAGGAGACCGAATTTCTCTTACCCAGTGAAATGTAGCTTTGCGTATCCCAGATCCAGACAGTGCTGGGGGACGGAACTTCGTGACCTCTAGCACTCTGCTGGGAATGTTTTCTTAATTATATATAATTAAGAAAGATGGAATAATTATATATTCCAATTCATGTCTAGCAGTCCACAATGGGTATAGTTATGGACGATGTCATCTTGGTTTGCACTTGCTAATATCCCGAAAAGCTGGCCGGCTGAACCAGCCTTAAGTGAAACCCAACGTATACAAAAGAGTAACTGAGAATCAGCAAGTAGCCCAACGTCCTCTACTTTTGTCCTTGGAGTTACTGCCTCTACTCTGGTCTGTCACTTCTTCAGTTTACTTTTTATTCTAAGACTGCTGATTCTTATAAGTGTTCTATTCTTATTCACTGTGAATACACCTTCTTTTTTAAATAGAGAAAGAAAAGTGCATTGATTTGATATGCTAAAAAAAGAAAAAGATGATCCAAAATATAGAGAACAATTAGTATGAAATAAAGAGCTTCTTTCTCAGTGGGAAAAAATAAAAACCATATTGCTGAAGTCTTTCAACATTTCATTTTTTAATTTTTCCAATAGTACACTCTTTAAAAGAAGTTAACAACTTCAATTCCAAACAGAAGGATTCAATAATGCGAATGAAAAGCTGTCATTTTCAGTGAAGCTGTTGCCTAATTACCCTGGAAAAAAGTATCCTTTTGATTGAACTGATGCAAAAATCCCTTAGAAAAGCTTCATTGTTGCCTGTAAAGAGTCTTCTTAAGGTCACTTTTACTTCTAGACCATCCCCCTTGTTTCTAGTGAAAGAGTTTTGCTTGGTAATGGCTTGTGGTTCCACAGTGTTTCGTGTATGAAAAGCGTAGACTAAGAGACACTACTGAAGTCGCTCAAATTGTAGATTCTGCCACAAAAGGAAGTCCCAACACTGAAACGTTTCCCCTTAATGTTCAGCAAGACACATGAAAAGAAAACTCAAGTCCCACTTTCATCTTTACTTTGATCACCATTTAAAATGGCGTGAAGAGGCTGCCGCACCGTCGGAAACAGAGCTCCACGGCCCCGTGTGCTTATTAAATGGCCTGCAGGTTCGGAGCGGCCGCCCCGGCCCCGGTTGCGGTCTGCAGACAGAGGCATCTGGTTGCTGCTGGGGGTCCCGGGGCCGAGCCGGGTGCTCCCCAGGGGTGTTCTCTCGGAAGCAGGGGAAGAAGCAGTGCTCCCAGACAGCAACAGAACAGCGCGCGAAACAATGCTCTCCATCCACCCAATCATTTCCTGTTCAGAGCTGGCCTTTACTGCTGGGACAAGAGGACACTCCTGTTGGCTTTCATTTTTTCCAGGCGCTTCACTAAGTGGCCGTTGCTCACCTCGAGCTCTTCTGTTTTGTCCAATGCAGAGCGAAGCTGGAAATCAAGGCAAAAGGCAGTGAGCTTGGATTCCAAGCCTACTGACAAACAAATGACGACCCAGACCCACCGAGACTCTAAAAATACACATATACCTACACGTGTGTATACGTATTTCTTTCATTCTTTTTTTTTTTTTTTTTTGCGGCACGCGGGCGTCTCACTGCTGTGGCCTCTCCCGTTGCGGAGCACAGGCTCCGGACGCGCAGGCTCAGTGGCCATAGCTCACGGGCCCAGCCGCTCCGCGGCATGTGGGATCTTCCCGGACCGGGGCACGAACCTGCGTCCCCTGCATCGGCAGGCGGACTCTCAACCACTGCGCCACCAGGGAAGCCCACGTATATTTCCTAATTTAAAAAGGAACACAAGGCACAAGATTCTGGCCTCATGAGTAACTAGGGAACCTTCCTCTTCTGAAATAGCTAGACCCCAGACAGGGCGCAGTCTTGGGGATGGTGACGGTCTCACGGAAGGTGAGGCAAATGAACAAACAAGCACTGAGCCAGACCAGCTGGAGAAGGTGATCCCCACAGCCCCGGGCAGCTGGCTGCTAGGGCTCTGCAGCCAGAAACCAAAGTGGGAATGCCTGAGGCCAGGATGACCGTGCCCGGGAACCAGGGGGGCACAGAGCCTGGGGGGCACAGAGCCTGGGGGGCACAGCAGGAGCCACATCAGCAGGGAGCTGCACGGACTGCAGGCAGTGAGGCAGAGTGGAGGTGCCCTAAGGCGGGGGTTCACAGCCCTGTGCTTGTGGAGACATGCATCATTAGAACAGAGTCTGCAGTTCTGCTTCTGATCCAAAACCCTCCAGGAGGGTGGGCGGGGTCCTGAGACAGGTTAAACGGCCCTGCCCTGCCTTTCACCAGCAGAGGCAGAAGCAGAAGCAGAAGCAGAAGCCCTTTTTGTAGAAATTTCCCCAAGTCAGGCCTGGAGTATAAATTCAAGTATATAAATTCAAATCAAGCATAATCTCATAAAACACCAAACACATGGTGGGACAAACCATTTGAGTCAACAGAAGCAATAAAAAACAGAAATAGACCCCAAAGACTGAACATGTTTCAGTCCTCAGTGTGGAAAGCAGAACAGCTGTGTATGAAATCGTTAAAGAAATAAGGATACAATCAACAAAGGAACCAAAACAAGAAACTATCAGGAATGAGAATACGAAACAAAAGGAGGTGAAATGGAAGATCTACAAAAACTGTACATTATGCAACGTTGGGAGGTAAGGAGATGGGGAACGGAAAAGACAGATGGTAGAGAAATGCAGAGGGTCCGTGAGAAGATCTGGTATCCTCTGATCAGAGTCCCAGGGGGAAGGTGGAGTCTAGGGAAGAGGAGTTACGGAAGGAGATCGTGGTTGAAAATTTTCCAAAATTTATTTAGAAAAAAGACCTCACAGATCAAAGAAACACAACATATCCCCAGCAGAACAAATAGCAGTAAAGCCACATATTAACACATTAGAGTGAAGTGTAAAAAGTCAAAGGCAAAGAGAATGGCAGAGCAGCTAGAGAGGGGTAAAAAAAAAAGGTCACCTAAAAAGAGTTAGAATGACAGATTTCTTAGCAGAAGCCGGAAGATGGTGGCATGGTAGTTGCAATCACCGTAGACAGAAAAACCACTGACAGGTGATTCTGGCCCTGAGCTCCTAATTGGCTGAACTACAATTTCCTTTACGGTGTGAGCACAGCCCTTCAGAGAGGTTTGGGCAGATGTGACAATGAATGATTCGGCCGCAGATTTCCCGGCGGTAAACCCTCCCTCTGCTTTCCCAACTAGAATAGCATTGCCCATTCTTTTCCTTGAAATAGCCTAGAAAATTTACCTCTCTTTGAAGTTTCCGTTTTTCAGCCTTAAGTTCATCTTCTATCTTTTCAGCATTTTCAGCAGCCAGTTTATAACGTGATACTTGGCTTTCTAACCTTATGACCTGAGAGGAGAGGAGAAATCATGTGTATAAGTTGATGGGCCTGTGTTCTTTCCCCGATTGCTTTACTATATTTGAGATCAAAAGGTATAACTTGATAAAATGAGAGAAAACACCATGACAATAGTTATGATCTAGCATTTGGGACTATTACATAGGTTCTAGCCACGCAAGCTATTTGTTCATATTTATGAGCAAGCCAGTACTGACACCTATCAGGGACTCATTTCCTCCCTGACCCTTGTCCCAAGTGTGGTTCCCGCCATGCAGACCCCATGACACCATCTCTCCCCGATGTGGGTCGATCCTGCAGAACCAGGCTGGTGAGGCAACGGCTCCACCAGGACCTCAGCTCCAGTCTAATCTCTCCCAGGGTTGGGGGGTGGGGAATCAGGAAAGGGAGGAGAGAGGCAAGGAACTCAAAGCGCGGGGGTGACGGAAGGCGGCTCTAGGGTGGCATCCGCGGCCAGAGACTCAGCCTGCCCTCAAAGGCGTGCTTCCGAACACGCATCGCTTTCTAGGTGCGCTTCTCATCTTCATCTCTACAAAAATTCCAAAAAGTTCCAGCCACATATACCCACAATGGAGGGGGCAAGAGTACCTGCTTGTATCTCTCCCTTCGGTTAGGACACAGTCTGTCCCAGGGCCCAGCACGCTAGAGGCATGAGCGCCCCAAATCTAGGGACCAGAGCGAGCTGCTGGGCTGGGATGGAAAGAGGGAAAATCCAGGCAAAAGGGACATCCCTGCATGAAGCGTTTTGTAATTAACCGATTTTTTTTTTTTTAAAAGAACAAACTGTCAAAAAAACCCCTAACCACATTAGGTACTTTCTGCAACTAACTTTGTCTATAAAGGATTAGTATCGATTATAACAGCCCAGATCCTAGTTATGACCTCTCCCTCCCCACGTCCTCTCCTTGTAGGAAATACACGGAGAGACTTGCTGCCTTGTTTACCCCCCTTAGGACCTTTTTTTGGTTCTAAAATTCTCTGCTTCCTTTTGTCCTCAGGCTTCAAGCCTTCCTAGCAAATAAAACTTCAGTTAATCCTCAGTCGGGCGGCCAGTGATTGCATACAAGTGTGCACGTACATTTTGTTCTAATGCAGTTATCTCTTGCTCAGATTTTGCAAGTTTAAATTTGAGGTCGCTGATCTGTCTGTTGGCATCCCCTAAAGGTTGAAAGAGAAGGAAAATCTGTTAAGCTCTTGGGCTTTGAAAATGTTAAAACAATGGTTACTGGGAACCAAGCCCTTACTTTATAATCGTCGCCCTTGAGCAAAGAAGGCAAAGAAATGGTAGGGGGAAGGGGAGAGAGATTGGGCCTGCTTTTGTCCCCGTAAGCCGCCTTCTAGTCTCCTGGCACGAAAAAATACCTTCCGATCTCCCCATACAATCGGCAGATCCAAAGACTGTATTCAGCGTGGTAAACGTGGTTTCTAGCCGCATGTCAGCTGGTGGTACCTTGGTGTATGTTTTGGGTCACCTGTTCTGTTTCTTAGGCTCAGACGGAAACATCCTTGCTCTGCCCACCTGCCCATCCTTGTTCTAGCCCACAAGGAAACATCTTTGTGCTTCTGTACTCAGGGCTTTTGGGGGGACGTTGGGAACACCGGCCGTTCCTTGCCACGACAGTTTTTCTCCTCCCGCATTAGTACGATAGAAATCGCGCATGGCAAAGGGATTTCTTCTACAGGAGGATTGACATTTACTTTGCAGATCCATCACGTGCACGTCCGTCCCGTTTTGTAAGACCCCATCTTCCGGGTGCAGACTGTCTAATCTGATATTCCTCTGTCTCTCTTCCAGCTGCCCTTTGAGTTTCTTAATCTGCAAACATCCACCAATAAAGCACGTTAATTTCTCGATTCTAAATGAGATGAGAGCCTATGAGAAAGGAAGCTGCATGTCACGTAAAAGCCCACACCCACTAAGCACAATCCGATGTTGCCTTGCAGTTATTCCGTGTGTCTCGAAGGGGCCAGAGAGACAGGGGTTCCGTAATGAAGCGGGAGAGAAATGTAGTAAGACTTTACGAGCCACCAGGAAGATGGGGGAGTTTCTCCCGTTTCATAAAGGAACAAACCCAAATAAATAAATGAAAAACCTTGTGCCAGTTAGTACTCTTCTTAGAAAGTAACAGTAGTATACAGGATGAAAATGGAATTCTATTTACTGTAACAGGCATGCATTGTTTTGTAACTCTGGGCGAGAAGTTATTTCTAAGGTTGAAGTTCCTCTCGAATTCAGGAGGAGATTTTCCGTAAAAACAGTTTTGAGTGTTTATCTACAAGTTCATAAATCAGTACACGATTCACCTTTGCTTTATTCACTCAAAAGCCAGGAAGGGCCACCTGGAGCCTTCCAGGCACAGCAGTGCTGTCCCCAACGGAACCCAAACAGGTTGCAGGTTTGCCACCTGCAGAGAGCTGGCCTCTACACAGCTTTCTTCCCTCTGAGAGAGACACACGCACACAGAGTAGCTGGAATGGCAGTTAGCAGCCGTGACTGTAGAATCTTCTGCTCTGTAATGGGGTGTCTCCCAGCCCTTGTTCTGTTAACCTCTAATCTCTGCGGACTTGTTGGAAGTCCCCCCACACACCGACAGGAACAGAGCCGACCCCCGTGACATACAAACCATCGGTGCGCGCTGCTCTAAGAAAACAAGTACAGCGTTACCATGGACATGTGTTTTTAAAAGATCACAGGCACTTCATGAGAATCCTCCCACCACATTTAGTGCCTTAACCCAGTGAAAGAAATCTTCAAATCTTGTAAAAAGCGAGGCAAATACCTTTGATTAGGCTTACGCGGGAAAATGAGAAAAATCGAGCTTCCTTAGAAAGTGATCGTGGAATAATTTAATACTGCCCTGCATATGAAAAAGACCAAGTAGGACAACTGTGTAGTATTTCTTGAGGTAGAAGAGGTCAAGGAAGGTAAACTATAGTGAAAACAACTTGGATCAGCTGTAACAAAGAAATACCTGCTGGACAGGTGTGCTGACCACTGAGGGATTACAAAACGGACTTTTACAGGCCAGCGGAAGAGGAAGGGTGTTGGAATGTCTGGGGAACACCCTTGCCTCTCAATGTTTAATCTAGGCCTTCTACATGAATCTTTATTGTAAGCAGCAATCCATGTAGCATGTACCAAACTCAGACCCTGGCCTTGAATCTTTGGGACAATCTCTCGAAATCTGATAGGATTTCTAACGTTTTACTTGGATAAGAACATTAAGAACACTGGCTGGCTTGGTAATTATTTTCAGCCACGATGCATCAGGGGTTTCCTGATGAAGCAAGAAGCTAGAATGGGAAGGTTCCCGGTTTCAGGTGCCCCGTTTTCCAGAACTCGGAAAGTAATAAAAAGATCGTTACCTGTTCCAATAAGCATTCCCGTTCATCAACGAGCTTTTTCAACCTAATATCTAAAGAAATCAGAAAGATACAGGTTTAGGTGACTCCATGGACTGCCCCTTTCAGCAGATTGCTAAACTGAAGAAGGAGCATTGGGGTTAGTGAAACTGATGATGAAGGTATTATACACGTACCACGGCGAATGAGGCCACGGACAGGACGGGGGAGGAATTCAGCCAAGGGGGGTGAACTGCATCAACCTCCCACACATGCTTGTCTCGTCAGGGCAGCATCCGGCTGCATGCAAACAGGCTAATCTTCTACTCTGGGTTAGCATGCAAGAGCTCTAGGGCCAAACCACACTGCAACACAAGATCTCACAAGGCTTCATGGTTTAACATCATTAGCAAGGTACAAACACACTGAGAATCGGGATCAAATATCACCAGCATTTTCGTTAGCCTTGACTTTCCAAGTTTCCATCCCACGAGCGTTGATCTTCCTTATTTCTCTCAAAGACTCACCAGTGTCAGAGTTCTGACTCTCCTTACGAACCCTAAGTGTCCTGAGCACATCCGGTAACCCACTTTGTTGCTATTCTTTTGAGGAAGAATGCAGTAATAACTTAGGTTTCTGTCATTCTTCCCACCCCAGATACAGAAGTTTGCATATACGTAAGCACCTAGAAATCCCCCAAACAACTCTCTGAAGGGGCGTTGAGTAATACATTCTCCAGAGTACAGAGCGGAAACCAAGACCCAGGGAGGATTTTAGGGGGAAAATCCTACACCAGTTTCAGGGCAAATCAGGATGACGTGATGGTGGTGGGTGCTCCTGTGTGCTGTGCCCTCACTGTGTGCCAGGCACTGTCCCAGCCACTCACACCACCTCCCGCGAAGCCCTCCAGGCGGGCAGTGCTGCCACGTCCCTCTTCTACAGATGAGGACCCAGGCCCAGCAGCTTTCCTAAGGCCCCAGGGCTGCACCCCTAACCCCTGCACCCACTGTTTTCCTAAACACAGCCCTCTGAGTCGGACCGGACTCCTGGCCTGAGGCTCTTCTTCCCGAGGCGGCAGTGCTCTCACACTGCCCAGGTTTTGATTAGCCGTGTGAAATGGAAATAATGCATACAAAGCGCACCTTTGTTTTCATTAAAAAAAAAATCATCTGTCCACATTCTAATCCAAGTTACGTGTTTTCGCTAATTGTTTTTCCAAACATCCTAAATTGCTATTTTAAAGGCACAATAACAACATAAATGAAAACAGAAAATGTTACGTATAAGATACATTTATAATCCTTTTGAGTTCCATTTTAATTTACATACAAACTGCTTCTGACAGATGTTTTATTCTGTCCCTTCCATAAATGCACCCAACACTGAAACAAAAATGAAAAATAAATTGAAAACCTGGCTCTCTTATTCAACATCACTTTTCATTTTATCTTGTATATTTTATATTCCTATATACAAAACCCACAGGCATCATAAGAAACACTGAATATATCAGAAAGTGATTTGAGGCTCACATATCTATTTACAATTTTATTATTATTTTTCTATTAGAAGACTTCAGATATCTTAGACAGCAAGTAAAAAAAAATATTAAAATGCAATAATAGTGCTAACAATAAAAAACAAGAGCAACCTGACCTTTAGTCTTATAGGGAAAATATGAAAAATGGAGAGAGACAAATGGAACTTTTAAGGAAGAGAAATTTTAAAGCAGAAGTGGAGAAGATTAAATAGTTTCAGGAAACTGGAAAAAAGAAAGCAGCAAAATTGTTTGACATAAAGAAAATAAGCACTGAAATAAGTCAGAGAAAGACAGACAGTATATGTTATCACTTATATGTAGAATTTGAAAAATAGAACAAACGAACGAATATAACAAAACAGAAACAGACTCACAGATGGTAACTAGTGGTTAGCAGTGGGGAGAGGGAAGGAGGGAGGGGCAAGATGGAGCAGAGGATTAAGAGGTACAAACTACCATGTAGAAAATAAATAAGCTACAGGGGTATATCGTACAGCACAGGAAATATTTATATATATTATATGTATATATTATAATAACTTTAAATACAGTGTAATCTATAAAAATATCGAACCACTATGTTATACACCTGAAACGAACATAATATTGTAAATCAACTATACTGCAATAAAAAAAATTCAAAAGAGAAATGAAAATGAGTCCTGCTTTTTTTACAGTCTTAAAAGTCAACAAGTCTAACCTGTGACGTGAACAGTGACGCATGACTGGTAATTACTGTGGTACTGATCAGGAGTGCTGCAAACCTCTACTCACTAAGCAGCCCTGCTCACCGTTGGTCTCTAACACCCAAACGATAAGCATTAAAGAAAATAAAGTCACACTGGCTCGAACTCAGAGTTTTATTTTCCACTGGGAAGTTAAAATCAATTGGCAATTGAAGTTATTTTAGTAACACTGTTAAAGGATTACATTTTTTAAAAATCTGTTTTTTATACATTAAACTCCACCACACTTTCTGGTGTGAACTTTAGAGACCCGTGAAACAAGCAACAAGAAAGGTGGCGAGGCCATACAGTCACAGGGGCAGCAAGCCAGCCCCAGGAGCCCCAGCCCCGCTCCAGAGGGGCTTGCGTGTTGTGACCGCGTCTGTCCCGGCTGCGAAGGTCAACCACCAGCAACAACCATGGTCACTCAGCACTCACTCTCCCGTGCTTTACTGGGTCTGATCCACACCGCCACTCTCAAAGGCAGGTTCTAACCCCAATTTCAGAGAGTACAGTGAGACACGGTCAGGGTAAGTAGCTTACTCATAATAATATATTTTCAGGAGGATAATTTTCATTCTGTGGATTAATTTCACCCAATCCTGGGCCTCAGGCCTCCTCTCCCCGTTGCAGAGAAAGTCGCCTCCCTCCATATTCGCAAAGCTAATGATCAGAAGATTGACATCTCAAGAAATCCACTGAGTGTGGTCCTTTCTCTGCTCCCTCCTTGCACTGACTTAATTTGATTATAATCCATGTGGTCAGTTTTCAACTTCCCCAGGGCTAGCCTCCCATGCCAGGATCGCCCCTGCTTCCGGTAAAAGGCAGAACAGGGACAGGCTGCTCAAGAGGTCTGTACAGATGGCAACTCCCTACAGCAGCTGCTGCTTCAGGTCAGCCGAACAGCTGAAGCCTTTCATGTCTCCAAAAATTCGTTCGTCTTTGATGTAAGAGGGGCAGAGAGGGTGAAAGGGAGAGAGCGAAAGGGTTTTTCTCCTGAAAGACTGTCCTCCCTGTATGAGGTCAGCACACTGGATACGCACATATTCTGAACGGAGCACGCTCACACGCCCCTGCCTTTCCTTCTGGAGGCCGGACACTTGGAATGAATCTTACTGTTGTGTTCCCTTGTTTCGATGGCCATGGTGGCATGTCATACAAGGCGGTCTCCTAGAAAAGGAATCTTATCAATGGAAAACAGGAACCCTAAACTGTCTAAACACCCAGAAGCAGCATTCCAGAGTCCTAGTGACAGTGGAAATTTAAATGTTCAGGTCATTAGGTCTTCCATTAATTGGAAATACTCAATGTGATACAAAGTAGTCAATGCAAGATATCCCATTCTTAAACACTCTTTTCAAAAATTTTACTGCTTCTCAACCTTTGTATGTTATAAAATAGCCTGTAATTCAAAATTCTCAGTTACCTTCCCCTATGTTTTACAGAAACTCATAGTTATACTTACATACTTTGGAAGGAAGATTAACATTTTACATACAGTAGCCATGCTCTGGTTTGGGGTTGAAAAATACCCCAGCTTTTTGATTTAAAGTATCAGTGATCGATGCTTTTCTCTGTCCTGCATTATAGTGAAACCTCAGTGGTCCAGGTTCCTCTGGGGCTGGGGCTAACAGGTCACCATTTGATTCTTTTCTGAGTCTGAATTGTTTGACATTGCGATCTTTCCAAATTGCCTTATGTACTTCCACGCCTTCCTACACTGAATATACCAAAGGTAACCATTTCTTGATAATTCAGGGGCCTTCACGCGCACATTAATTACTGTGTGGGGCCGTAATATCACCTCGCCCTCGGAGCAGAGTAACTGGTGTGCATAATGAAGGCTCTTAGATTATCAGGGATGGTTTGGTTCTTCAGAATCCTTATCTTCCTTTTTGCTGACTTTCCAATTCTCTGTTGCTTCCACTAGAGGTTGGGTCCTATGTGCTTGTTCATGGGCAGAGCACCTTCCATATAGGAAGTGATCTTACATGTTTATTGATTAAATGAGGGGTGAACACTTGAGACTGCTGGCTGGCTGGCTGGAGGGATGGGAAGCCTATAGTAATGCCCTTAAATGTGCTGTTGAAGAACATGGGAAAGAAAGGAAAGAAGTTAAAATGGTTTGGTGATCTCACCACTGAGTGAGCTTGGCTGTTGAATCACTTCCCCAGAGGCCTTTAACAGTAGGAAGGAGAGCTGTTCCCAATGTACCTTCCGGTATGAACGCAGCTTTGCTGAAGTTATAGATACCAACTCTAAAGTCCTTTGCAGCCCTTGGACTTGATTCTCTAGCAAGCCCCATGGTTTTCTATTTATATGGCACAAGTGGAGAGAACTGATCAGTCCCATTATCCTCTGCTTCAGGACACTTATGCAGAAATAGTCAATGTTTATTTGAAATTCTCATCATCCTCTTCGAAACATTCTAATAAGCATTGGCACCTGTAAGCAACGCAACAAGATGGAGACCTTTCTCAAGTGGGCTCTTCATCACAACCACAGACCACAGGAGATTCTACGAGGAAAGATCTTACTCAAGGAGGGTCCAACACTAGTCCCAGTCTAGACGCCGGGAGAGAAGCTCTTCACTACTGACAATGGATATTACGCATGAGTCCTCCACAGAACCCCAGTTGGGAACTAGCAACCCAGAAGTAGATAAAAGTAGATTAAAGATGATATGATGTAGCCACAGTCAGAATTCAAGTAGCACAAGAGTGATCACAGGCTTGTAAAATTATAAAATGTTTTTATTTCAAATTTTGTTGAGGTGTTGGTCATTTTTGCGCTCAGTTATATCCTGTAACAATAATACGAAGTCATATGATCTCATAAAGTGTCAACAGCATTCGAACTGTACATTCCCCTGTAATTTTAATATTCTATAATGGATTTTTATTTAACTTTACAATTATTTTTAAAATGTTTCTTTATATAGAAAATATATATCTTGTTCAGGAAGATCAAAAGAAGAAATTTCTGGTAAGAATACACTGAAAAACAACAAATGAAAATATTTATACCAGATACCAAGCGATTCGACTATTTAAAATATCCCGTTAGAGTCTCATCAGAAGTTTGCACAAGAATCGCATCTTTTTGTCTTGTTCTACTGAATAATGATTAGACAAATAGAAAGAGAAGTAATTTTAAGGTTAAAAACATAAATTTTAGAAATGATTCTCCCTAGCCAAATACTGCAGTAGGAAATGCAATTACAACATGTATCTCTTCCAGAAAAGAATTAAAAAAAAAAAAAAGAAGTCTTTGCATAAAATGACTTTGGTACATAATTGTCATGAAGTCAAAATCTCCTACAAAATAAATTCAGTTATCCTCAAGAATGAGATCGAAAAGTATTGGTCTGAGATAAAATACTTATATGAGGTAAAGGCAAGTAAGCTATCCCTAGTGCTGTAAGATGTTTATTTGCTATCCCTAACATGATTGATTATTGTCCTAACATGCAAATCTCATCACTCAGTGACCTATGTGCTGTCTGGCCGTTTATGTACTTTTTAAATAAAATACCATACAGGTTATACTATACATATCAAGATCAAATATGAAAGCACATACATTTAAATGAGACACCTGAATTTAAATCATACTCATAATGCGGAAATCTCAGGAGACTATTTGGTCGCTTCAATTAGATGTTGATACATTTGGTCAAGAATATGCACATTCATATCAGCTTAAGGCCAAAGCTAAATATTTTGATGCTGATTTTAAGCAGAAATAAAACAGTGTACATTATCGTTTGATGCTCTCGGAACGCTCTCCATTAGAACTAACTCCAATAAGAGAAGTGTCCTTCTCATCTGGGTGATAACCTTAGTGATGAAATAGAAATCTACAGGTAACAGTCTACAGCTTCAAGGATTAGATAACTTGGTGGATTGGCATTCGGTGCGTCTATACCAATCTAGAACATTTTCTGTGTCTCACCGGTGGAGTCTCTCACAGTTGGACTTGCTGTGCAGTCCTGGTCCCCCCCTAAGACCCCGCCTCAACCTACGACAAGGCACAGTCCTCTTTGTTTCTGCCCTTCCCGTGTCCACCTGTCATCTCTTCCTTGCTTTCTGAATTAAAGTCCCCCACCTCGCCTGCTGGTGCCACGTCATCATTTTCTAGACTAACGCTGTCTGAAACCTTCCTGACTGTGTGGCCTCGATTTTCCGATGTCACATGCTCTCCTGTGCCTTTTGTTCGACAGGCATCGTTAATGTCCTTCGAGGGACCTTCATGTTGGAGCAGGGCGCTGCCTGGCACTTCCTCATTGTCTGGACCTGGAGGACGGCTGGGAGCGGTGCCGTCTTCCTCAGCATCATCTTTTCTAGCCCCTTCCTCTAATTCTTTATTACTGGCACTGGTGCCTGATGACTGAACTGTATTATCTTCAAAATCCAACGTGTCTCCATCAGCTACTGCTTTCCTTGTCTTAGTGTTTACGCCATGATCGTCTTGCTGAAGTCCTCCATCCAACTCAGTTTTAGGATTTTCTGGACCATCGGCGTTTTCACTGCTTCCTGCCGCGGCGACCTGTTTTGGGTTTTTAGTGACCTCATTTTGCGCGTCCACAACTGGCTTTTTGTCAGTAAGTTCGACCTGCTCTTCGTTCACTTCACTTAAATCTGGGTTTTGAAATGTTAACTCTTTCTGAACCTCTTTGGTTTCTACAGGCGCTGGGGATTTTTTCTTCTTGTTTTTCTTTTTCTTGTTCTTCGTTTTCTTGGGCGACGAATCCGGTGCCTCTCCCTGTTGGTCGTTCTTTTCCTCGTCGGGCTCTTTCACATCTAGGGATTCGCTTTCGGCATCTACCGTACTTGGACCTGTCACCTCCTGAGGGCTGCTTCTGGCTTCTGGAGAACAAGGAATGGCTTGGACTTCCAGCTTGATGGGTTTCTCGTCCCTTAATTTTCTTCCGTTACCCTCCCCTTCATTGTTCTCTCCACCTACCTCTGTGCTCTGAATCGGGACCTCCTTGGACTCAGCTACTTCCTGGTTGGTGAGTTCTTTCTCTGAATCATGCCCTGAGCTTGGGTCCAAGCCTTCCGGAGCATCTACCTCACACTTTTCACGGTGACTCACTGTGTCATCGATACCCCTTGGAGGACTTGAGGCTACTGTGCCCACCTGCTCCCCCAACCCAGTGAGCTCTGCCTCCGGCACAGCCTCTGTGGGGTTCCCACTCTGCTCCCCAGTGTCTGCACTGCTCTCCCTTCCACATTCCTGACGTGGTCCTACGCTAATCTCTTCCACGTTGGTTTCAAAATCTTCCTGTTTTTCTTTTTCCCACTCTTCTGCAGGTTCTTTACTTTGGTTTTTGGTATCCGAGGCATTACTGCCACGCTGCCCAATCCCAGGACCTGGGATTTCACCATCTAGTTCACTGTTTATGACCTCACTTGACTCAACCTGCTGTGTGCTTTCGAAGAAGGAAGTGTTCTCCAGAATCTGGCTTTGAACCTGTTCCTCGTTCCCAGAATTTACTAACGTTCCTGGGGAGGGGGCACTGTCTTCAGAGGCTTTCTGGTCCTCGGCACTGTCACCAGGATGTAACACCTCTGTGTCCACACAGTCCTCTCCTGGGTCCTCTTTGTGCTGTCTCTGCTCAGTGTTCTGCAAGATCTCTCTTTTCCCCTCATTCTCCACCATTTCATCTTTCACCTCCACTTCATTGGCTCTTCCTAAAAGACCATTGAGAAAATTGAAGGGACCCCATGACGTGGTTGACCACACAACATACATTACAATGTAAACACATGTTCTCTTTCCCAGCCAACCCCGCTCCTAAGAGAGAGAGCCATCAGAGAAGCGCACGGACAGAAGCCTTTGCCAGTTCTGTGCGGCAAAGCAGCCATCGCGTTAGCAAATGTTGGATCAGCGGAGGCCACTGCCGCCACGTCAAAGGCAAGAGCGGCTGCTGGTGCCACCTGGGGTGAACTGACTTTCAAAGGTGAAGTTAAGTTTTAACAAATAAGAAAGAGCTCTGGATCAGGCAGCCACACTCTCCAAGATGAGGGGATTCAGAAGGACGGAAGGTTCGTGGTCCCCATTCTCATTTCTGGATGCACACGGGGACCACTCCTACTTTTCCAGCTGTCAAACTGCACTGAATATCACGCAGCTCTGAGAGCAGCTTTCAAATAATTTTTAAAAGAAACATTCAGGGCTTCCCTGGTGGCGCAGGGGTTGAGAGTCCGCCTGCCGATGCAGGGGACGCGGGTTTGTGCCCCGGTCCGGGAAGATCCCACATGCTGCGGAGCGGCTGGGCCCGTGAGCCATGGCCACTGAGCCTGCGCGTCCGGAGGCTGTGCTCCGCAACGGGAGAGGCCACAACAGTGAGAGGCCCGCGTACCGCAAAAAAAAAAAAAAACAAAAACCAAAACACACGAAGACCACTTACAAAACTGACGTTTCTAGTCCTTTAAGTGTTCATTACACAACAGTTATCAAGGATTTATAAGATGTATATTTGAACAAGAGCAGCATGATAAATTCTAGCTGCTCAGGTAGGGAACATAAAGGTAGGATGGACATTCATCAGTTTATCTTCCCTCAGCAACTCTGACACAATGAAAAGAGCTGTGTTTCTTGAATAGTCATCAGGGTAATGAGGCACCTTCCCGGAAAGCCAGTTCTGGGAAGCTGGGGCCTACAGGTTTCTTCATGTCCATGAAGAACCTTCCAAGTGGAAACTACAGCCTTGGTCCCTGACCTTATCTCAGCCTCACTGTGAAAAGCTGGAAATGGTTGTGAGCGAGGCCTTATTTGCTGGCTACAACTTCAGGCGGCCCACCACATGCAGAAGGTTTATCCCAAAGCCAAGTATATTACGACAAATATTAACTGGTGAATCTTTTCAGATATTTGAAAACTGTGTAAAATATTCCTACAATATATTGGGTTTCCCAATTTACATTCTTTCAGAAGCAAAAATGTGACATACAAAGGAACATCACCTCTGACAAAGGGGCGGACGTTTTCAGACTCTTGCTGGTAGGGAAAGCCCTCCGCAATGACCGCACTCACCACCCAGGGCTCCCCGTCCATCTCACCTACACCCAGGGCTACTTGTCCATCTGCTGTCCACAGGCCCTTCAGACTCTCAAAACGCTTAATGGTGCACAGGATCTGCAGCACTGGCTTGCAAATACAGTCAACTAACTTACTTTACGGTTCTGCTATTCTGATCTTTTGACAATTCTGTAACAGAACAAGTCACAACGCCGTGTCTGGCACATAACTGAAGAAAAACAAATACAACAGAACCATCAACACGGTCACTTAATTTTGAGATTATTTTCCTTGTATTCACAGCTGGCAGCTCTGAGAAGCAAAAGAAACGTAGTCTTAAGCCATCGGTGGTGAGCACTGAACAGAGGTACATGCCGGACAACACACGTGGGTGATGGCATCGTTTGACAGGAAGTTCCCATGAAGTGACAGAACGAAGGGCATGCTGGGTGATTGTTAATCGATCAGTGATGATTATGTCAACTCTACCAATGCATGGAAGGTGAACCAGTGCTGACTGGAAGACACGAGGATCACAGGAAAACAAGTACTTACCTAGCGTCCCATCCCCTGTTGCCTTGAGGGCATTTAACTCTTCCTTTGTCATCTTTGTAGAACCTCGGTAGCCAACATTATTTAGAGGGTCTGAAGTCTCTCCATTGGTAGCTACTTCTGAATTTAGGATTATTCCATGTTTCTGGGAATAAAAACAGGCTCATCGTAATACTCACTAAGTGATATTAGGTTAAACTTTCTTTTATAAATAATAATTAAAAAAACCCCTATTTTTCCCTAAGCAGAGGAAAACTCTACAGAGACAGAGGAGCGCTAGGCTGCACCCCTGCAAATATTCTATCAACACACACTGATCTGGGATGTCTTCCTGCAAGGGTCCTTCCTTACATGTTCCCATCCACGTCTTAGTGTGCTGGTGACAAAACACCTTCCTTGGGCATCCTCTTTCACTGCAGGCTGCCAGGAAGCAGAGCATCGAGCAAACCACTATAGAGTGGTCTTCACCTCTAAAACCCCGGCTGCGTTCTTTAAAAGGATAGAGATAAAGAAATATGTACGTGTTCTGAGAGGAATGATCAAACTTGGATGGAAGGTTTGTGACATTCGAAAGAAATACAATTCGTGCTCACTACACAGCAAAACACTTTAAACCTGGCGACGCTTCAGAACGCCAGGATGCCCCCCTCACCCGGGATCACCCCCTCCCTTACCCGCTCCTGCCACCCATAGCTCTTTCTCTTCTGCTTGGAGGAATTCCCAACCCTGTACTCACACCCTGGCTAGAAGCAGCCCTGCGAATGTGAGCTCTAAGCCTGTTCCCTGCTGGCTTACTGCTCTGGCCTTGACCCTTCATTATAAGTAGCTGACGTGGATGTTTCCATTGGCGATACACGCGCCAGCCCGTGGCCGTACCTCCTAGACTCAACACCACCTTCTACGGTGTCGAGAGTCCACCCAGAGCTCTGACCCCCGCTGCTGCCTGTTGGTTTATTTTACTCAGTTTCCAGCCAGCAGCTGAAGACCCCTTGACATGGCCCAGACAGAACTTTCCTACCATCCACGGGGTCTCCAAGTCTAACTAGCGTCAGCCACGCCACTGTCCAGCTACAGAGGTCCTTAGGTTCGAGACTTTAATATAAGAAAGAAATACACTCTCTAACTTGGAGTAATGTCCTGGAGAATTTACTGGTGAGTTTGAGAAAAAATTTAGACAGCCTATCAAAAAAATTCTTGGAAATCAGAGTTGCTTCCAAGATCAGATATGCCTATAAACATCTAAAGACAATAGGCACACCCCCCGGAATCTACACTGACTTCACATGTCTCTTTGGGGGTCAGTTAACCCACGATTTGATTTTATTAACAGAACTAAAATCAACGACATAAAATCAATGAACACCACTATCCACACACATTCATCCTTGAGAATCCTGGAATTTGCTGTTGTCGCCTGGATTTTTAAAAACTGTACTTTGGCTTCATACCTTTAATTCCTCTTTCAGCACGACTACTTCTTCTCTAAGATCGTCTCGTTCACTCCTTATGGAATCAAAGAACTCTTTCTGCCTCTCTAATGCCTGAGTGTGTAGTGGAGCAAAGAGAGAGAAGATTCGCACAGGTGAGCAGACGACTTCAGAAGCAGGACTAGGAAGGAGGCTTCTACTATGTAAAAGGCTAACACCGGCAGGGCATTCGATAGACTATGCTTAAAGATACAAACACAATGCAGTGTTAAGCTCTGCACTCAGTTTACGCCAGCCAAGAAACGTCACTGTGCATGCTCCCTGAGAGACGTTAACGTTCTGAAGGATGCTCTCTGCTTTACACCCTCTCCCGGCTTAGTCTGCAGTTTCACGGCATAGTTGGAGAAGGAACAGAAGCCATGCACCCATTTAAATGAGGGATAAATAAAGGAAAAGAAGAAACGTTTACAAACCCCCAGTGACAACTATTTTAGTCATTTAGACTGTTTTTGTACGTTGATTCTCGGTGTTTGTTGTCACAGATGAACGTAAAGTGGTCCTGAGGCAAACACAACGCACACACAGACATGCACACGAGATCTTAAATAAGCGTCGGTGAGCGTATCAGAGTGAAGGCAAGGTGCAGCTGCACGCTGTAAAGGCGCTGACGTTCGCTTCAACACCTAGAGATTGCTATCAGAGCCGTGGGGAGTGAGTCGCCGTGTTTGGGAAGCCATTTGGCATCGCGGAGCACAGCTGCCACTTTAGTAAGCGTGTTCTTTGCTCCCTACTCGTCACTCCTAAATGCAGATGGGCTGCCTCTTCTTTCCCTGTGGAGCGAGAGGGGCTGACATCTCCCTGGGGAGGCTCAAGGTGGGGATGCGTGAGGCACAGCACCTGCCACCTTGCAGCTTCCTCGAAGCCCTTGGAGAAAAAGCCCAGGCAACACGGGACAGGGAATTCCAGGAGGTCTGAGCCTCCACGCGTGGACCCGCCCAGCAGGCTCCTCACTCCTCTGATCTCTGTGCCGCCGGCTGCTCACAGGCAGGCAGGGAGCCCGGGAATGCTGACCAAAGGAGAATCTCCACATTGGAAGTCCACTTCCAATGTGGAGTTAATGTCAATTTGGGTAAGTTCATGTAGTCTCTCTTTTATTCGTTTTGTGTCCCACGGGGGTCACATGCAAACTCATACAAGCCTTTTTGCAAACCAAAGATTCTGAAAGCATTCAATTTGCTAAGCAGACTGCCCACTTGAACCGATTTCAAAGACTTGAGAATCCTACCCCTATCTTTTTGTCTTTCCATTCTATTGTTTCCTGAAGATCAGAAATCTCCCTGATATAACTCGCCTGTTTCTGCTGTAGCTGTCGGATTTCCTGAAGAATAGGAACAGATAGAAAGAAAGCAGATACAGGGTTAAACGGGAAGCAACTCTGCAGTGTAGACAACCCCTGAGCCAGCAAGCGCCCTTGGAGGTCCCGGCACCATTTTTTCTCACTGATCCCGAGTTCGTTCTCAGGATGCAGGGATTTTATCCTTGTCCTTTTCCCCAGCTCCAAGAGTAGGAAGAAAACCAGCTGGAGTGAACTTCTCACTTACAGGCACTAGAGTTCTAACCAAACTAAAAAAGTAAAAAGTCAAGTCTGTATTAGTTTCTTTTTGTCGCTGTAACAAATTACCACAAATTCAGTGGCTTAGAACAACACAAACTTATTTTCTTACAGTTCTGGCGCTCAGAAGTTCAAAATGAGTCTTGTGGTGTCCCCAAGGCATGGGCAGGCCTGGGCTCTTTTCTGGAGGCTTGGGGCAGGGGAGAATCTATTTCCGCCATTTTTTAGTTCCTAGATGTGCCCACAGTCCTTGGTCTGTGGCCCCTTCCTCACGTGGCTCTGACCTCTGCCCCCGTGGTCACATCTCCTATGCTGCCTTTGACTTTCCTGCCTCCTTCTTGCAAGGACCCTTTGGATCACTCTGGGTCCATACAGATGATACAGGATAATCTCCCATCACAAGGTCCTTAACTTAATCACATCTGCAAAGTTCCTTTGTCTGAGTAAGGTGACATAGTCACAGTTCCAGGGATTAGGACATGGGCATCTTGGGGGGCATTATTCGGTCTGCCACACCTCCTCAAACAAACACAAAACCACCAAAGAATGAGAATCTTCACTAATAAAAGGAACTGTCTCCTCAAACGAGGCATAGAGAATTCGCCTAAACTCAATTTTCAAGAAAACTGGTGGCTTTAGTAATGACCCAGCAAGATGCTCGTAAGTCACACACAAAGAGAGAAAAAGAACAGAAAAGAAAAACAGGAAAAACTACTCACCTCAAGCATTTCTTCTCTTTGCTTCAGGGCCTCTTTCACCTCAGCAAACTGAAACTGGAGGATACTGTGGGCATGCTTTTCCCTTTCAAATTCCTATAAAGGAGGAGAAGAACGTTCAAGTTCAAGTGGAATCACATTTTTCTGTCACTCTAGTTCACGTTCTTATGATTTACCTTTACCTGGAACAAATTACCTGTTACCATGTCATCACAGTTTTCAAGGCCTTTTTAAAAAATAAATTTATTTATTTTTTTTGTTTTTATTTTTGGCTGTGCTGGGTCTTCGTTGCTGCGCACGGGCTTTCTCTAGTTGTGGCGAGCAGGGGCTACTCTTCGTTGCGGTGCGCCGGTTTCTCATCGTGGTGGCTTCTCTTGTTGCAGAGCACGGGCTCTAGGTGCGCAGGCTCAGTAGTTGTGGCACAGGGGCTCAGTAGTCGTGGCTCGCGGGCTGTAGAGCGCAGGCTCAGTAGTTGTGGCGCACGGGCTTAGTTGCTCTGCTACATGTGGGATCTTCCCGGCCCAGGGCTCAAACCTGTGTCCCCTGCATTGGCAGGCAGATTCTTAACCACTGTGCCACCAGGGAAGCCCTCAAGGCCTTTTTAACAACATGAACCAGTTTCTCTGGATTTTCTAGAAGACAACCCTACGATCTACTGTAAAATTAACCTGAGGACAAACATATGGACACCAAGGGGGGAAAGGGGCGGGGGTGTGTGTGGTGTGGGATGAACTGGGAGGTTGGGATTGACATGTATACACTAATATGTATAAAATGGATGACTAATAAGAAACTGCTGTATAAAAAAATAAATAAAATAAAATTCAAAAATTCAAAAAAAAAATTAACCTGAGGAGTTGGCACAGCTGACAGTATGACCCGATTTCTTTACAGGTAAGCCGTGCCCTGGGAAGGCCCCCAAGCTGTCTGCTGAAGGCCTGGAGGAGGCAGCTTTGCAAAAGAGTGGTAATAAAATCATCCCTGAGTCTGAAATATGCCAATGAATACTCTTTGGGGCAAAAAGGGATGGTCTACCTTGGCAAGTTTATCTCACTAACAGTGGGCGGCCAGCTCTGTACCTCACAGACAAAACAGAAACAGGCGGGGGAAGCAAAGCCCTTGTCAGCACAAAGCCGCTCCCCCAGTCCAACCCTTCCCTGCACGAGACTCATCCCTGCAACCGGGCAACACGCTCCTCTCGTCTCCCACTCAGCACAGCACAGCGGCGCAGTCCCTGACGATGGTGTGGTACCCACCTAGCTGCCAGCAGTTTAGGGAACAGCAGGGAACACCTTCCCTCAATTCGTTACCAGTTATTTTAGAAGGGATTTGACCTTCGCTCATCCTGGCATCATGTGCTCACCCACTTTCTGAAGTCTGGGGGTGACTGGATCCTCCTAGCTGTGACAAAGACATGTCTGTCGGGCTTTGCTTCGCCCATGGGCTCTACCTTGGGTCAACATTCCAGGATCACCCCATTTCTCTGGAATTAGATTTGGGGCTTCTTGGTCTACTTCCTGATGCCTAAATGAGGGCATTCTAGGGGTAATTTAGAAGGCATTACAGTACTGTTCCACCCAAGTGGGTTCAGAATACGCTCTCTGCTCCTAAATTATGAATTAGTTTCAAAGAAAGCTTTCATGACATCAGGTCTCATGAAAAGTTTCTCCTTTGTTTCAGAGTTCAGTTACCAGGAACTTCATGGACAAAATTCTTCTTTAGCTTCTAACTCAACTACAGTAGTGAAAGAAGGAGGCCCCTGAGTTGTCATGGTATTTGGCTTCAACCCTTGGGATTTAGAGGATCTAGCTAGTTAGGAAAAAAAAAGATAATGACACTCACAAATTAAATTTTCTATTTATCTCAGCAACTCTGAAAAACTGGATAATATTCTAGGATTTGAAAAACCAGCTAATTCCTTAAAATATGAAAAACAAGTATGTCTTGCTGTCTCACAAAGAACAGCGAAGCCCAGCCTTCACCAAATCAGCCTACTGTCATTAATTTCAACATATGCTCACGCTTTTTGTTGATAACATAAGTTAACATATTAATTCCAGTGGTTCTTCATGAAAGCCCAAATAAGATTCTACCCTTTTCTGAGGTTAATGAAGGTTTTTAATTCTCAAGTGGAGGAACCATGTCTTTTCCCAATCAGCAGAAAACAAATGAATATAATTTTCTTAAAATCCTTGATACTTGCAACTATTTCTCTCTAGTGTTGAGATAACAAAGTAAGAATGAAGAAATGTATATTAACAGGAAAATCTTGAAGGCTCTAATTGTGCTTTGTCCAAGCATGCTGGGTCTTTCATGGGCAGGTTTTTTCATGGTTATGATTTCACCTTATATGCAAAACACACAAATGTCCTCCTAGTAAAATTGTCTCTAGTTTACATATTGAAATTGTGCATACCAACACTGCAAGTCCCTCAGCAAAGAGCATGGTATTCTTATATGTTTGGGCTTCCAGGGCAAGTGGAGAACTATTGTTTTTAAAAAAAACACACACACGCAAATATATACATACACACGTATAATGTGTAGATACCATATACCAAATATATATACATACACACACACACATATTCTACCATTCTTACCTATACCGTAGGTATATCCTCCCATCCTTATACATACCATTTATATATATAGTCTACAATAATTACATATACCATTTATATACATATGCCTGTGTATATATATATTCTCCCATTCTTATACATACCATTTACTTGTATATTCTCCCATTCTTACATATATCATTTATATATATATTCTACCATCCTTACATACACCATTTATATATCTATATATTCTCCCGTCCGTAATTACATATAGCGTTTACATATATATACACTCCACCCTTCTTTCTCGCACTAGCACATACTTTGGTTTTCTCCTCGTACTGCCGCCTGGACTCAGCCAGCTGCTCTTCAAGCTCCAGCATCATGTCCTTTAGCGTATCGACCTGGTACATAAAGTTTGTCTTCTCATTGTCTAGCTGAGCGTTGGAAACCATGGCCTTCTTATATTTTTCTTCAACTTCTGCTAGTGAGTCCTGCAGAAAATAGGTCATGTTTTCGAAATTGTAGTAAGGAAACAGAAACACAGATTAGTTCAGTATTTTTAACAAAACCTCCAAAAACGCAGCCCTAAATTTAGACTTTATTTCTGGGAGCAAATGAATCAGAAGAAACACATGGCAATTTGAAATGCCCCCAAAGTCTCCCTTTTCAATTTGTTCCGATTCTCATGACTCAGGAAATTAGTTATTAACTGTGTGTAGGGGTGAAGATAACTTACAGTCATCAGGACAAGGGGGACGCTGGGTGGAAGGGGCTCCGGTCACAGAGGCAGCAGAGCCCTGGCTGTGGGAATCTGATTCTGTAGCCCGCTGTACAGGTGTCTGAAGTAACCACTCAAGACACGTGACCAGAACCTGGGACAGAGCCAGTGCTGGGGAGGGGGAGTAGAACACCTGCCGCCAGCGGCCCACTGTCCCCACTGGGGCTTATGAACCAGGAAAGGCTTAAGTGGAAGTTCACATGTTCAACCCATAGGAAAACTCAACAAGGTACACAGGCCTCACTGGGTAGGTCCCGGAGAGACAAAGCTCATTCCTTTGAAAAGACAACCAGGGAAAGAGGCCTGCAAAGTGAACATGCCCCCCTCAACCCCGGGGCTCCCACACCGGCAGGGCAGGCCCCAGGGGACAGCAGCGTGTGGACCCCGAAGCACAGACCAGCGGGAGACGACTCTGGGAGAACACAGAGCAGCATCCCAGGTGCAAAGGACCCTGAGCTACAGAAAGGCGGGCACTGGCGGGTCGGGCGTGTGCCAGCTGCTACCAGGAGGCTCTGCGGAGACCAGCGCTGCTCTCGCCTGCACTTGCAAACCAGGGCAAGGATTTCAGGTGGGACCAGTGATTCCTGCGCTGCTTCCATGGCTCTCTTTCCAACTCCGGTAGGAGTTGAAAGCCAGAATCTTAATTTTCCCCCCTTTTTAAAGAGCGGTGACAAATAGGAAACTGATTAATTAGTCATGTGATTTGGCGCCCCTGGGATACCGAACTCAGACTGGTTTGGGGGTACTTTCTCAGGAGCTGAAAAGGAAGGAACAGAGTTACCATCTCTTGCTAGACTCCTGAGCTGCCCGAGCTGCCCGGTGAAGCCAGAGAATAAAGTCCCTGATGCCCCACCTCACTTCACGGAGCCTGGCAACTCAACTTCCTGGTCGGCACAATGCAGTAATGCCACTTGCTACGAGTACCGTGTCATTTACTCAAATAAAACCGAGAAGACACACATTCAGACACTGCTTCCATTAGCAAAATGGCACAGTATGCAAATAATTTGTGTGTTTCAAAAGCACAGCAACAGAACTTCCTTATCGGGAGACATCAGGTGTTTTGAGAAGCAAATTAAGTTGAAGCCCTCCTTGTATGTAAGGACTGCGGAAAGTGAAGAAAACCAAAAACGCTTCTTCAAGTGTAGGGTCTGCTTCTGTGGGAAATGAGAAACTGGTTTTAAGCCAGGTGTGGTGGGGAGGTGAGTCCAAGACATGCACCAGGAAACATGTTAGTAACATTTGCTAATGAGGAGTTACAATTTTCGAGCCTTGGTTTCAAAGCTGCCTTAGGGAAAACCCTGAGCACGCGCACCCGTGCTACTAGCATTCCTGCCACTTTGAGGTCTACAGTCTGCGGCCTCTTCAGAGCGAGCATGCAGTCTGAATGTCTTCTGTAGGATTTTTTAAAGTTAAGCTGGGTTAATATCGTGAGTCCACACTTCCGTAAGCCGGTACCTTCATCTCCTTCAATCCCTGCATGTATTTGCCTTCTACATCCTGAATCTGGTCCTTTAACTCATTGAGCTCCTGGGGGAAATGGCAAAAAAGGCAAATGATGTTAAAGGGAAAAATGGACAGAGACCACAAGGAAGGAGAGGCGATTCTCTGATTCTTTTCTACTTCTGGGCGGTTTCCTTATTTGAGTAGTTGGAGCAGCGATCTTCGTTTAACTTTTTTAAGTGTTAAAAGGAAAATAAGATGAATTTCAACACTACAAAGATGAAAATGTAGGTGTATCTCATATGATATTTTCACACAATTTTATCAAAGGTATGTGGCTTCAAATATTTTTACGCAGTTTTATAAAATGAGCTTCTGAAAATGGAACAGGTTAACTTACTCATTCTTAACAGTTCATTCAAGCTCTTTTGAGTTCTGCTCTGTGCTACACACAGTAAGATACGGAAGACAGAAATCAGCAAAGCCTTGTCCCTGCCCTTACAGAGCCCAAGGACTCTACTTTCCCGTCTCGTTCACCGCCACATTCCCAGGGGCTGGTGTCTGGCGTGAGCTGGAGTTGCAATAAATCCTCACTGAACGACTGAGTCATGCTCACAACCCCAAGACCAGATGCAGATTATGACTGCAGCCAACTCCACTTCAAGGCGGGAAAGGATGACCAAAGGGCTACAGGAGGCCGAGGGACCACACAGGGAGGGACATTTCAGGAACAGAAGTCAAAACATTGTTCTTATAAAGCACAGGAGTTGGAAGGCGTCTGCAGGGGGACCTAGTCCCACCGGCCCTGATGCTTAAGCTCTTCTCTGGCCTCCCTGGCAAATGCCATCCATCTGTTCAGGTAGCACCAATGGAAGCTGGTTCCCTTTCACCAGTTTTCATTACTAGAAAGCTCGTCCATGAATGAAGCCAAACCTGACCCGGAATAGCCTCCCTGCCCTTGGTGCCCTGGAAGAGCCTCCCTGTCCTTGGCGCTCTCTCCAGAGGACACGAGGTCTGGTGACTCGGCCTCCCCTCTGCACAGTCTCCTTTTCAGATGCAACGTCCCTAGTGACTTTAACAAGCAGAGGCCCATTTGTCTGTCACACACTCAGTGTTGAGGATGTAACAGAGAACAGTGTCCACAGACTAGTGGGAGAAGGAAAGATCACTAAAATACCATGATGGGGTCTACTGAAGGCATATTACGCATATGACAGAGGGAAAGGAAGGGCACGCTGCAGGCAGAGGGCGGGGATGCGCGAAGGGCAGGGTGGTACTGTCGGGGGCAGCGAGTGATCCGTGTCCAGCACCTTCCAGTGCTGTGGGCGGAATGTCCACTTCTGCTCTGTGTACAGAGGTGGCTGAGCGCCTCAGGGCAGCGTGGTGAGGGGTCTCGCCCAGGTGTGCCCGGGGAGCTGAGGGATCCCAGCGCAGGTGTGCTGGCCCTACCGGGGCGGGGAAGTCAGGGGCGGCTCCTTGCAGAACAAGAACCGGGCCGGGCCCTACTGTTACTAGAACACCAAGCTTAATGGGAGGGAGGGGAGACCAGACGGAGAAGAAAGAGCTGGAACTTCACAAATTAAATCCTACTTTACTTGAAGACTGATTTTCACAGAAGGTTTCTCTAGGTCACGCGTAAGTAGAGGGTCTTACCTTGATTTCCCTAATGGAGGCCTCAGTGTCAATGGAGATGGAGGTGTCCCCGCTGCCCCTTCGAGAGGAAGTCCCACCCAGGGAGGCCAGTGTGGCTGCAGACAGGCCAGGCAGCCCACGAGACCCCTGCAAAGTGGCAAGAGCAAATGGGATTTCAGCCCAAACCAGGATTATTTCTCAGTCTACGAGGATGGTACCTTTACTTGAACTCAGGTTCCAAACTGCAATATCTTCGGTGGGTTTGTGGTGAGCAAGAAAAAGAGGTTCATCTCGAGGGGCCTCATGGACGCTCAGGGTTTGTCTGGAGTAACCGTAAGCTCCATGGCTGGGCCCGTCGTGAATTCCTTCACCGTTCTGCAGGTTTAGCATGCACACTGGAAGTGACCCCCGCCCCTGGGGACCCCAAAGGTTGTGTGTTGCCTGGTGAGCCACCCACTAGTCCTGTTCACTCCGTGGTGAAATTCTTTATTAAAGATCAAGCAATATATTTTCTTGTTAGTTTCATCCATAAATTTCGGGACCCTCGTGGTTTATAGATGACACAACATAAAGCTCTACAGAAATTCCTTACCTTCTCCGTGAAGTCTTTTTCTGGTCTCTCTTCAACCTGGAGAGGAAAATGGATAAATATTAAATACTTAAAAGCATTAAACGGAGAATCTGGATTTAGGGGGTAAGACAATAATAAAATAAAGCATCAGCTTCCTTTGTGATTTTATTTTTTTATTTTTGCATCATGTGGGCCTCTCACTGTTGTGGCCTCTCCCGTTGCGGAGCACAGGCTCCGGACGCGCAGGCTCAGTGGCCACGGCTCACGGGCTCAGCCCCTCCGCGGCATGTGGGATCTTCCCCTGCTTTGTGATTTTAAACACTCCTTTGCCATGAGACTCTCGGATACGCTGGTGTCACAGCGGTGGCCCACGGGCAGCTCAGTGAGCCTGGTTGAATTTCACCGTGTGGTTTTTCAACTTTCACAACTTCCACAGGAAGATGATTTGTGAATGAACTGAACAGGATGACTTGACCAGTTTCTACATGTGTGCAGGACACAGTGTGGGACAGGACAGGCACCAGCCTCGTTCACCCACCACAATTACTATGATCGGAACGTGAGAATATGACCAGCATTCTGGGGGCTGGAAGATGCAACCACACAGTTTTAATTTTGACTCTCACTACACTTGGTCTCCAAAGCAAGAGAAAGCAGTGGAGCCACAACTGCAGCTTTTCCACTGCTTCTGAGTAACTGAGTCAACGTGAAAATTCTAGTGTAAACATTTTGAGACAGACACCCAGATGTGGGGAGCTGGCTGGGGGTGGGTGACGGTACAGGAGAATTTGCTGGGTGAAAAAGGGGACCCCAAGAATTTGGCTTTTCAAAATCTTTCCTGTTTGGACTGTCTCTGAATCCTCTCTTTTCCCTCCTGCAAGCAGGGGTCTCTGCGGGAACCCCAGCAGCCTGTGGAGCCCCAAGACAGCACATCTGCTTCAACCGTACGGGAGACCCCTGCCCTGTGAGGGTCTGTTGGGGTCAACAGTCTGAGGCTGCACTGGTGCTATTTCTTTCTTTGCTTAGCATCCAACGAAAGGCCAACTTTCTCTTTTTTTTTCTTCTTCTTTTTTTTTTTGGCACATTGAGGGCTCCTTTCCGAAAGTCCATGGGAAAGGTCCCAGAGGGCGAGAGAACCCTGCACCAAGTTGTCTCCAGACTCTCTGGATTTTCCCATCATGCCTCCAATCCCACCTCCTGTAGCTCAGAGGTTCTTAAATTTGATGGCCAGGGAGTCAACTGAAGATGCCCGTGACGGGTGGGATCACACCTTTGATCCAGGAGACCTCGTGAGTGAGCTGGGACCCTGCAGTCACCCTTGACTGTTTACGCCACAGACCACCCAGACTGCAGGTGGACAAATCCTAACGGGTCTGGGTCCGAGGCCACCGCAGAGCGGCTCGTGAACAGGTCAACTGCCCACATCGCCGTCATGCACGGGGCATGTGGGTGCAGGCGCTAAGCACAGGTCAGGATGCCGTAATGGCGGTGATTTCCTGTAAAGACGCGCACTTCCTGTCCTCTGCCCACCCTGGGCCCGTGCTGGGCTGGATGCCCACATCCTCACCATCCTGTCCCCCACCAAGAAGGCTCACTGACTGCCACCTTCTCTCCTTCACGCTCCTCAAACCTGCTTTCCAAGGGCAGGATGCCTGAAGTAACCGCTAGAATAACACAGCAAAGCGTGAGAGCTAGTCAGCCGACCAAGGGGATCAGAAGGAATCGTACAAAATACTTGATTAATTCAAAAGAAGGCAACTTCTGAAACCAGCTCTGAGCTCAGGAGAGTCGAGCTCAAGGCTCTTCTGCTTGACAGATCCAATTCTGCCCCCGGATCTGCCTCCCAAATCCACTGCATCTGTTCTCACGCACCCAGCTCACATCTGGGGCTTCAGCAAGAACTTTCTACTCTCAGCTAACCAGTCTCCTTCTTGTCCTGAGAGGGCGTGAAGGAGCTGCAGCCCCCAGGCCAGCGGGATGAGCCGCGCTGGCCTCACTCCCAGCTTTTGCTAAATAAGCCCCTGGGTGGGTGGGGCTTTGGATTCTGGCGTTGCCTCCGCCCAGAGGACTCTCCTCTCCACTGGGCCACAGCCGGCTGGCCTCCAAGGACAGGAGATTTCCAGACACTCTTGGCCACGTGCATCCTTTTTCACACTCGATGTGGCAGTCATAGCCTGTTAGATAAAGACAGCTCACTCACTACCATGTCGCACACCGCCTGCCATTTGTTGGCACGTGCGTTTAGCGTGTGTAAACTTATATATTTATATTTTTCCAGATGTGCATGTCACACCAGCCTAACTAGATATTCTGGAACATCTGTAGATGGCCCACAATTAAGATGGTTCTATCTCATCCTCCCTGGCAGAGCTCCAGGGAGCCCCCGACCGATGTTCTGAGTCATGAGGAAGATTTTAGCATTTCAAGTGTGGGTCTCCTCTCCACTTGGGAATACAAATATTCCTGAAAATTTCCAACAACGAAGGAAAAGTTACTGTCCAGCACTTGCTCTGCTGCAGAATCCATTCATTAGATCTCCTGGACACAAGGCCTTTATTCCCTAGAATAAGTTAGTTTGCAGAACAAATATGAATGAGATGAAAATAAAGAGGGTATTTTAACTGTTGGTGGAAAGAGAAGATTCAGTTGAACAGAACATCAAGCTACCGTGAGAAGCCTGTTGCTGTTTTGCTCTGCAGTTTAAATAGTGTCTTTCCTGACTGTTCCTCAGCAATAGATAAATATTGCCCAGAGAAATGAAGCTCCAGAAATCCTATGTTCACCTACAAAGCTATCCGTGCCCATAAAATGAGGACCCCACTTTCTTTTTTGTAGTATTTCTTGTGAGAAAGATGAGAACTATACACCAGACCCCAAAGCACTGGTTTCCTGGGGGCCTTTAGCATAGCTTTGTTCTGCATTGTTTCACCATAAACACACACGCTGCTTTTGTAATTTGCAAAACACCAAATAAGGGAGAAAAAACCCTAAAACCATAGCTTTCTCTTTAGTTTAAAAGTAGTTTGAAAAAAGCCTTTGTTCTGAAATAGATAACAAACTCAGAATGTGAAAATTCAGGACGTGTTTTTAAGTAGAGACCACGGAGGGAAAAATTAAGCTCTCAATGACAGTTATAGCCAATCTATGCTTGACTATTGTTTCCAATCTGTATTTTACGTATCAGGGTGACTGACGTTTGTCTGTTTTCTGAATGACAAGGGACACGTGTATCTGCCAGCCTTCCTGCAACCTAAGAAGTACGCGGAGCCCCATGGAAAGTGGTGCAGTTTTGGTTGGGGGAGGGACGGATTGGGAGTTTGGGATTAGCAGATGCAAACTATTATATATCGAATGGATAAACAACAAGGTCCTACTGTATAGCGCAGGGAACTGAACTATATTTAATATCTTGTGATAAACCATAATGGAAAAGAATATATATATGTATAACAATCACTTTTCTGTACAGCAGAAATTAACACAACATTGTAAATCAACTGTATTTCAATAAAACAGAAGGAAGGAAGGAAAGGAAAGAAGGAAGGCAAGGCAAGAGGAAGGGAGGGATGGAGGGAGAAAAGCCGCGCAGCAGCATGGAGCCATTGCAGCCCCACCGGATGCCACTAGATGGCAGCCTGTGTCGAACAGAGTGGGACCGGCCCAGGGAGCCTTGGTCAGGCCGGGCACCCCTCACTGCCCCTAACAAAGGAACAGATAAGTAACCCTGACGGTGAGTTTAATTTGACATAAAGCATAGTACTTTATCTCTGAAAATAATATACAAAGAAACAGAATAGATGGAAGGGTTTTAAACACTGTCGTTTCTGCTGCATGATGTGACCCAGGGCATGCCGTGGACCACACGTGTCCCCACACGCTGCAGCCCACGGCAGCACGGGACCCGGGACGAGCCACAGGACCTCGTGGACATTGCCTTCTTATCCGAGGAAGGGCGGCAGCACCACAGACCTTGCAGCCTGTTAGCCTTCCTACTCTCATTTACCAGCAATACTAAACGTTTTAGGTCAGTGTGAAAACTTTATAGTAACAGCCTTATGAAACATGCAAACCAGTATTTTATAATGACAATGGAGTGTATAAAAAGGTATCTTTTAAAATCTACGGGAGGTAGTCACTTCCAAACAAATTCTGTGAACTTTTAAATTATGGCAACTCTTCCTTTCAGAAACAAACGCTTAACGTAGCACGTTAAATATTCTGTTAATTCCAACCTCCTAAAATCGTGTCTAAATGAGCACACTATTTAGGCTCACTTAAATATAATGTCTGGTGAGGTTTCAAATTCCAAGTTTTCCGTATCACCACCTGGCTTGCCCACCTTCCTCGAGACAGAGTACAGTAGGTGGGCGTGGGAAGACCCTAGCAAGGGGGCCAGGGACAAAGGGACTTTTCCTCATGGTGCCCCAAGCCCCAGATGGGAAATGGGATCATGGAAGCAGTGTCCCAGTGTCACGGGGTCCCTCTCGAGAAACCAACTGACAGTACTGAACGCTGCTCAGAAAACACCCATTTTAAGGGTAATTTTCCTTCAGATATAAACAGCAGTGGAGGCTACCATTAGAATGGAAATTTCTGGTTTAAATCCGATAATATTGACCTCATCCTGAATGACTGGTCCTTGAACTCTTGTATTTATAATTCAAGACCTGTTTTTCCACCTGGTTCCTGCTTCCACCTCTTCACACGACACAAAACATGAGTCATTACAGTCTTTTGTTTTTCTAACTCAGATGGGGCTGAGATTCCTGTTCACCACCAATGCTTCTCTGAAAACACACTGGCGCGTGAACCTGGGCGCCACGCAGGACACCCCTGACCGGTGCTTCCGTGACCCAGCAGGTTCGCTGGGTTCTGAGGCCTGGGTGACACAGCTGCGTCGGGCCCTCCAGGCGAGGCCCTCTGCCGGGCTGTTCTCCGGGCCTGGATTACCCAGACTCCCGAGTCCAGCTCCCTGGAAGCATCCTGCCTCTTTCCTTCGAGCTCGTGCTCTGAGTTCTATACTGTATTGCGCCCATTTGCTGAGGTCTGTGAGGGGAGCAGGTGTGTTCCTTCACCACTGCAGCCCTGTGTCTAGAACATTCGAGAAACACTGGCTGAATGAACGGACCCCAACTTCCGCAGCAGGAAGGTTCTGGAGAAGAAAATAGGGCTCAGCTACAGAACGTGAAAAATGAGATGAGGTCCCATAGTGTATGCCCTTCTGAGATGGGGCGGGCACCCTCTCTGCTCCCCACGAGGCTGGAGGACCCAGGGGGTGGGGCACACTTCGCATCTTTGGATGCTGAGGTACCTTTATTTTCTCAAAGTGGGGCAAGCTATCGTTTTCCCTCATTCTGGTTACTTTTGTTCTTGGGCAATGCTCCACTTGCCCGTCCCCTGGGGCACCAGCCTACATCCCACACCCAGAGCCTCCCAGGGCTGCCCCTGCCCCGGCTCCTACTTCCTCCCGGAGAGGCCCCTGCCCCCTGCCCTCACCCGTACCACCCCCTGGAACCATATTCCTGATGGATCACCAGGCGGGATCATTCTCCCTGAGCCATAGTGGACAACACTCACAGCCCTGGAAAACTCGCCCAGGAGAAGCAGGTTATCAACCCAAATCTTTTCTTGTTTTTGGTTTTCAAGCATATCATTACTCATCTTTCCAGGTGGAGTTCAGGAAGTCTACGTGCCTGGCCAGGTGTCCCCAGCCAGGAATGAGAGCTGTGACATCTTAACCTGGGTCTTGGAACTCTCCCTTCCTGCTCTGCGTCCTTCTGAGAAGCCAGGTGGGGAGGATCACTCACCCCACGGGCCTCTCCCTGGGCACCGCCTGTCCCTGCAGGCCTCCCTCCCAGGCAGGAGGACCAGGGGAGTCTGAGCACAAGTTTCCTGGCCTCTTTCCAATCAACAAGGCCAAATGCATCCACTTACACTGTTCGTCTCGCAAGCCCAAAATGCAAACTCCCAGCCCTTTCCAGTGGTGTGACTGTGCAGGCTCAGAAAAGAGAAATGGGGCAGATTCCGTGGAAGAGGACTGCGGTTTGGAAGCACCAAGCAGAGGGCTCACTCAGCTCTGTCCTCCAGACCCTCTGCAGAGGCCAGGAATGCTGCCTGTGCTCTATCCTTCAGATGACCAGGAGCCACTATAACTGCGTGGAAGTGCCCTGCGCGGCACACAGGTGCCTCTGCCTCCTGAGGGCCACACCCAGAGGCGTCCTCAGCTCTGACGCCCCACACCCACGTGAGGTGCCCGGATGCTGACCTCTGCTCACTAACTGTGCCAGCCTGAGTCAGCCGACCTTTGTCAATGAGCAGCTGGGTCAGGGGAGAAAGGAGACGGAACTGATGACCTGTGTGTAATGAACTGAAAAATCAGCCCAGTCAAGCCCCTGGGAGTCTTGCAAACCCAGGGCTCTCCAGGGACCAAGGGACGGTGGTGGAGGTCTTGCCAGGCTCCCCAGTTACCAAGAGACCCCCGCCTCTCGTCCTCAGGCCCCAGGGACACGGGCACGATGAACGCTCACCTCTCTTGTGTCCACTAAACCCATTTTCTGGGAGTAAACTGTTGTCAGATTTAGGAAGCAGATGACAGGGGAATTCATATCTGGTTTCAGTCTCTTCCGTCCGGGGAACTAGACGTGTTGCTAGGCTGAGACTTCATTCTGACGCCCGGATAAACCCAAAGACGTCAGACCATCACGGGCGCACAGTTCCCTGCTTCGCCTGAGCTGCGCCAGGCAGGGAGCCCAGGAGGGGTCAGGCCTCAGCTTCTTCTGACGACCGTGAACTTTCGTGTTCCCCAAAGTGAGCGCCAGAGAGCGAGCGTCATGCCTGAGAACGGGCCGCTCTCCGCGTCGGGTCTATCATGGGAAAACACCGATGACTTCTGTCGGAAACACGCAAGCAAGGGCTTGAAGGCGGAGGCAGGCAGGCAGGCCCGCGCAGACGGGCGCTGCTCACCTCGGCGCAGGGACCCCTCAGCTCACAAACGCTGCGCTTCAGTCCCGTCTGCCACGTGCAGAAGAAGTGAGGCACCAGGTTTTGAACACTGAACGTACGTGATACGGAACAGCTGTATACCTTACCGTCCCTGCTTGACCAGTCCTGGCTGGAGCAGTAAGCAGCGGACTTTGTGGGGTGTCCGCCATCCCACGTTTCCTGCCCCACTCCAGTGCGGTCAGGAAGCGGCTTCTCCTATTACCCTCATTGCTGGGGGGCAAGGGGGGCAGCTTTCAATTCCACAGGGAAACAGGCTCTCCTGCTCTAATACTCGCTTGCCTCATCTATCTTTTGTTTTCTCACCCTCGATGTGTAAACGGCGGAGAGAACATTTCTCTACTAGCAGGAGAGCATCCGGGCAAGCCCAGTGACGAATGGCTCTGGCCTTGGCCTTGGAGTCGGGGAAACCAGGGCAGGCGTGGGGGGACTGAGGCCCCCGACTCAGCAATACGGGCTCAGTCTGCAAAAGGGATCCATTCCTTTGTTTTCGTCGCCAGGAGAAGCAGACGTCTGCATTTGGTGTGAAGCCTCCTGGCTTTAAAAGGCTGCATCTAATTTTAAAAGCAAATCAGCAGCACCCCATGGGTGCACGTGTGCAAGTGGGCGACTCAACCCACGGCCTCTTCTCTGATGACCGGGAACACTTCCTGAATTTTAGACATCGATGCGTCTAACTGTGGTGTTGTGTAAGTGAGTTACAAACCACAGTCAAGTTCCAAGTTCAACCTCGCCCATCTTTGCCTTCTTCTGCCCAGGGTCTATGAGGAGGGGTCCTGGCCCTCGGTGTGGCGGCCCCCGTGGTGCAGGGCTGGCATGCACACCGCTCGGCACACGGCCCAGCCCCTGTCCACTGGACGTCCTTCCCTGGTCATTGTGTCAGCCCCCCATCCCAAATGTCCCCCAGGCAGATGTGCCCTGCCAATCCCTTATGGTCAAGAGAACAATACAGTTGCCTCATACAAAGCATCAGATGCGGTGAAACTGTCTAAAATTCCAAGGACCACAGGAAAAACACACAAAAATGAGACTTAAATGATGGAGACTAGGTAGCAGGACCCCTTGCTTTCTGAAGCAGAACGTGGGTCATCTCAGGCCGGGTGACAAACAGGAGAGCAGCTCTGTCGTTTGTTTCACAGGCACTGAACAGAGGACCAACGGGACAGTGGGGGATGGAACAGAGCTAGGGATGCCGTGGCACTCGCAGGCCGATACTTTACCCTAAAAAACTGTTGGGCTCCAATAACAGATAATGTTCCAAACAAAATGTTTAAAAGTGAACCCTTCAGGGGCTTCCCTGGTGGCGCAGTGGCTGAGAGTCCGCCTGCCGATGCAGGGGACACGGGTTCGTGCCCCGGTCCGGGAGGATCCCACATGCCGCGGAGCGGCTGGGCCCGTGAGCCATGGCCGCTGGGCCTGCGCATCCGGAGCCTGTGCTCCGCAACGGGAGAGGCCGCAACAGTGAGAGGCCCGCGTACCACAAAAAAAAAAAAAAAAAGTGAACCCTTCAATCTAAAAGCATGGTACAAATGAACTTACTTACAAAACAGAAATTGAGTCACAGATGTAGAAAACAAACTTATGGTTACCAGGGTGGAAGTAGGGGGAGGGGTAGGAGGGGTAAATTGGGAGATTGGGACTGACATACACAAACTATTATACATAAAATAGCTAACTAACAAGGACCTACTGTGTAGCACAGGGAACTCTTCTCAATGGCCTATATGGAAAAAGAATCTAAAAAAGAGTGGATACATGTGTATGTATAACTGATTCACTTTGCTGTGCATCTAAAACTAACACAACACTGTAAATCAACTATACCCCAATTAAAAAAAAATAAATTAACTGGGACAAATACAAAAAGAGCCTTCAAATTTTTAAATCATAAAAACAACACATCCAGGCACATGGCTACATTTCTCCTGCACTGCGCAAAGTTCCCGTCTCCCAGTGAGACCCCCATCTCTTCAGCGCTGTCAGCAGCTTCCTAGATGGTCCTTTGCAAACTGAGCAGTGCAATTCTGAGCTCACTGAATAGTCATTTTCTAAATTTGGAAGCATCCTCCCCAATCCTGCTTTTGCTTAGACCTGAAATAAATCATGGAAAGCCTTCCTACTTTCTCCCGGTTCAGGCGTTTGGAGGTGGAGGGATCTTCTTACGGGACAGAGGAGTGAAGGGTCCAAGGGGGGGGGGGAAGGGAGGAAGTGGACAGCAGCAAGGGCGAGAGGCCCACTCACCACTGGGCTGGCCCGCGCCGAGCTGCCTCTCGAGGAGCTGCGGGAGCTGGACTTGAAGTGGCCGCTGTGCTCCGAGGGCTGCCCACCCAGCTGGCCGCGGGACACGCAGATGGAAACAAAGGAACAGGTCAGCGAAGATGCAAGGAGGACGGAGGCCACGAGACAAAGGCTCCGGTTAGCTGTGAGGCCAGCCAGGCGCAGCCCAGAAGGGAAGGAGAGGTTAGTGCGGCCGCTGGCCGGCCCTGGGAAAGGAGGTTGTGTCTTCCCAGCATTCGACATGCGGCCACTCAGAACACAAAACTTAATCACACTATCAAAAAACACAGAATTCTTGGTTAGTAGGAAGAAAGTAACACAGAGCATCTGTTCAGCTGGGGTGTGGAGGACACCTAGTTTCTGCGCAGAAAAGCCTCCACGAACGTGAGCTGCCTGCCGGCACAGAAACTGAAGACCGGGACAAGCGGGGCCGGCTTCGGGGCAATGCAAAAGTCTGCCTCTCTACTATCTTTGCAAGTGAATACAAAATAAGATTTAGGGTTAATACAAAATAAGGCAAGGCTTTTTAAAGTGCCGCAGGACCTTCTATCTGGTGGCCTACGTGTACATCTGTCTGTCTACCCATCTACCTAAACTTCCTCTCTTCTAGTAAAGGAAAACACCAGCAACTCGTGTATCTGGAGGCTATGCCCTTAACTTTGATTTGTATTCACATTTGTGATAGGCCTAAATGCATTTTCAGTTTAACAACAATAACAACAACAAAATCTTACCTTCCTATATGTGTACATATACCCCATATCCCCTCCCTCTTGCATCTCCCTCCCACCCCTCCATCCCACCTCTCTAGGTGGTCACAAAGCACCGAGCTGATCTCCCTGTGCTACGCGGCTGCTTCCCACTAGCTATCTATTTTTCGTTTGGTAGTGTCTATATGTCCATGCCACTCTCTCACTTCGTCCCAGCTTCCCCTTAAGCCTGCCCGGTGTCCTCAAGTCCATTCTCTACATCTGCGTCTTTATTCCTGTCCTGCCTCTAGGTTCTTCAGAACCATTTTTTTTTACATTACATACATATGCGTTAGCATATGGTATTTGTTTTTCTCTTTCTGACTTACTTCACTCTGTATGATAGTCTCTAAGTCCATCCACCTCACTACAAGTCACTTTGCTATACAGCAGAATCTAACACAACATTGTAAAGCAACTATACTCCAATAAAGATGTTAAGAAAAAAAGTATGTACATATCTGAAAAATATCATAAAAGCGGTTCATGAGACCTGAAAAAGAAAATCTTACCTTCCTCTTGAACGAGGCAGGGTGGGGGGAGGGTGGGAGGGGAGGCGGAACTCGAACACCATTTAGGACCACAGGCACCGGCAGACTGAGAAGCTGGCCTGCGAGGCCTGTGCTGACTGCCCGCTCCCTGCCCCCAGGCCCCCTGGAGGCCCGCAGGCATCATTCCTACTGCAAATTATGGGGCCACAAAACTTCAGGGGCGCTCACGATCCTTATCGTAAGTAAATACCATCGTTTAGTTTGCCTGTTTTTCCACCAGAGAGGAATTCCCCAGGGCAGAGAATTCCCCAGGGCAGAGTCTGTGTCTATTTTGTTCCCTGCTGAATCCCCAGCAACCAGACGAGGCCTGGCACACAGTAGGTACTTGAGAAATACTTGTTGAATGAACCATTTCAAGTTTAGGCTGTTAACAGCCTTGGTCAAGATGAGCAAATTCCCCAGACCCATCTTGCCTGGACTCATTCCTATGTTGGATAAATATTTATTGTGTATTTACACGTAGGTGCAAGATGCTGTTTCTGATGCACAGATAATACCGCTGTACACACACTGTGTGTAAGAATCACTGCCATGTATGGCACGTACAAGAAATCTACCAGCATTGCTAGCCTCACCTTTTAGCTTTATTGTTCAAAATAAAGGAAAACACCTAACGTCAGCACTTTAAAGCAGAAGTATTTCGACTTTGGGTTTGCTGATACAAGAGAGAGGAAAACTTCCTCCTGTAGACAAATCCTACTGTATCCTATGTCATTCGAGTCCTGCTTTATGGTGCTGAGATATGACAGATTGTTGTCAATAAGGTTTATCTCTGACCCAGGTTTCCCCAACTCCTGAGTCTCAAATCATCCGATCTGACTTGATCATGCGGAAAAGAATCAGTGTAAAGTCTGTGTCACTGTGGTCCATGTGGCACCTTTGGAGTCGCCCATACTTTAGAGTCAGCGTGGCTAATGTGGGCTGAAGTAAGTTATTCAATAGCAAGATCTGAGTCCAGGGTCCATCTCTTATCGGCCACGAGAGCTTGAGAAAGTTACATATCTTGTCATCTATGTCATGAAGTAGAGACGCTGACCACACAGGTTCTGAGGATTATGCAAGAGAATACAAGCTGGGCTTTTCTCAAGCTGTCACTTTCTGCTAGAAACAACTCTCACGGCTCCTGGACCAGCTGGCATCGGTGGTGATGACCGCTTCCCAGAGGGTCAGAACTAAGAAGGTCACTTCACACACGGCCAAGAGTCCTTCCTACAACATGCACACAGCTTACGAATGGTAAGGAAGGTACAGAATAGAAAGGTTTTGAAGCAAAACCGTTCTACTTTCAAGAACTAGTCATTTAATCATTTAACCGTAATTGTAATTAGTCCTTTAATTGTAAACACACACTGTGTCTGAGGCTGATTTCTTGGGGGAATGGAGACGGGGACAAGCCTTTGAAAGAGGGCTCAGGACTGTCCTGGGCAGGCCTGGGGCCAGCCTGGACCCAGCTCTCAGTACTGCGGGGCAGGACAGGAGGGACTCCCAAGGCGCAGTGTCCTCGCATTTGTGTGTGTGTATTTGTCAGCGGCCACAGCTCCTAGCTGCATAGAGAGCCTGGGGAGATAGCATTCCTGGGCGCGGGGAGCTCCACATCCCCTTGCAGGGCTATCCTGAGGGCTGGGGGTGGGGCAGAGATGGGAAAGGATGAGAGGTCAGTGAACCTTCCCTCCCACCAGGCCTGCTGATCGGTGGCTGGCACACAGCCGATGGCCCAGAGATCTCTTCTGAGGGATTTTATCCCAGGGTTCAATTTGTCCCATTTAATCCAGCAAACGCATGCTGTGCTCCTTCTGCAAGAGAGTGTGGTGTTAGGTGCAGAAAAAAAAAATCTTTTGATTCTCTTTTATTTCTTCAGCCTGGTGTGAGACCGGGGACGTGAGCCCTATTTTAGGCATTCTGCTGTCGGGACAAGAAGACCTTTTACCTCCTAACTCCCTAAAGCCATTCCGCCCAGGCAGTTCCTACAGAAGGGTTTAAAACACCAAATAACTGCTACACAAAAGAGCAATCAGCGATGCCAGTCACAGGGCCCCGAAGGTCAGCAATCGGCTACTTGAAAAAGTCCATCTACAGAGGCAACACTTAAAGAGAATCTAGGAGACGTACATCCCGCCAGACATTAGAAGTTCTGCTTTGGTGCTTGGGAAGATCCATTCTCTTCAAGAGTTAGGCTGCTGCCTCTTACTGATAAAAGAAAATCATTTAGTTGCATTTTATCCGTCCTATGGGCCTGAGCTATTTCATCCATTAGGTATGGTTGATGAGCTTTTTAAGGGCCTACAAAAATATTCAAGAACTTGGAAAAAGACAATATAGCGGGTTCCACTGCATTAAAATTTTATGCAATATAAAATTGTTCAATGCAAGTGTTCAATTAGATGTCGACAGAAACTCATGCTACGTGGGACTGACACATACACACCACTACGTATAAAACAGATAACTAACACGGACCTACTGTAGAGCACAGAAAACTCTGCTCAATACTCTGTAATGGCCTATATGGGAAAAGAACCTAAAAAAGAGTGGATACATGTATATGTATAACTGATTCACTTTGCTGTACACCTAAAACTAACACAACACTGTAAATCAACTACACCCCAATAAAAATTTTAAAAAACTCATGTTACATCAATTATTATAATTAATATTTATAAAAACTACATTCTGAAGAAACCTGTAGGCTACCCTGGCTTACTGCCTAAGAATTCCTGAATATTCATGGCTGGAGAAACATAATAAATCATAAAGCCGGATCATTTAACCAATTGATTAAGTAGTCAATGACTTCCGAAAGCAAAATTATAAAAGCACTTTCAAGTATTTCCTCAGCCATCGTCGTTCATGTGGGGCGTGGATGCATCTTCCTAGGATTTGTGCAGGAGCCTCAGGACGCAGAAGCATCCGCCCCTGGGGAGGGCTGACTGGGTCCAAAGCCCAGTCAGCTGATCCTCAGGACAGGTCAACCAGTTTCCGCACTTCCATGGGCCCAGCCCGTTTTGTTTTCCTTTATCCTTCACTCATTCACTCTTTTTCATTCAACAAGTATTTCTTGTACAACTACTACACCTTTATTGAGAAACCCTATCACTTCAAATCCTTCAAAGAGGTGAAAGGACAACAAAATAGGAAAAGGCAATTCCTTATGTGTAATACTCTAGTCCTTAAATTTGTTCATCTTCCTCGATCATCCAGAGGTGAGAATAATTTGTGGCCTGTTGAATTCCCTTTTGACTCTTTGACTCCTTTTATTATTATAAGATCACTTCATCCCTTGTTGCAGGGAAAGAGCAGATAAAACTCAATTAAGATGAATCTTTCTCCCTTTGACCTCAACATAAACTGACGAGTAAGGACATTAAACTAACACCAAAGGCTGTATGACTTACGTTATCCATGACCCTTATTACCATGGAAAACTGGGATGAGACAGTGTTTCCTTCCTATCACTCTGGTTAGTTATCTCCCAGGGCTGAAGCTGTGCTGAGAGAGTCACCCCAGGGTCATGCAGCAGAAAGCTCGGGAAACGCAGAAAGTGCCTTACAGCGTGGGAACCGCAGGCACTGCTCCGCCGAGCCCCACCGAGACTGCTCTCATCCGACACAGACGCCTGTGACGAAAACAGACTGTCATGTCAGGACAGAGCACCTTTCCTCTCTCCATCGGCACCCAGGAAACACTGAAATGTAAGCTAAGGAAGAGTGACACATGCCAGGAACACATCCTGAAAAACACCACGATGGAAGACATGCAGGAAAGGCTCAAAACCACCTCCACAGGCAAAGGCTGTGCAGCAAAAAAACAGGGTCGTGCAAAAGTCCAAGTGAGAGAAGTTTCAGTTGCTATCAACCAACTGGCATGCAGTGGAACCTCCTTTAAATCTATGACTCTGAAAAATATTCCTTGCTAAGTAAAAACTTGTAAATCTAGATTTAAAACGAGCAGAGAGTTCAAATATCCTGGATTTTCTCATGGCATCCTCATAGTTGATGCTTAGAGAGTTACTCCAATATGAAGTGACTTTGTAAGAAAAATAGCATGTTGATTATAGCTCAATTATCTTATAATTCTTTAAGAATTGCTAACTAGAGAACAGAACATTTCATTAACTTGAAAATCCTATGTAATCAATCACTGAGGGTAAATGAGGGTAAATAGGCGCTTACAATACCATGAATGGAACTTTAATTTCCCCTATTTCTCCTTGAGGACACAGCGGGTTTGCTGGACCAGTTATACATCTAATTCAAAAGTGTGCGATCTGATGGAAGTTCAGAAAGTTATTAACAATCAGAGTGTGGCTACTTTGAATACTTAAGTTTCCTGCAGAGCATAAGTACCTGGTATTTAAAACTGGAAATTTCCAAGATAATATAACATAATGGATTAATATCTGTTAAGGTTACCAAAGCAATAAAAACCTATCTTTCTTTTTGCCAATAGATTAAGCAAATGTTGCCAATACTTTATTTCTGCCTAACAATCCTATACAAACACGTGTCTTCCCCAGCTACTGTCAACTGTCGGGAGAAACAAACCCCAGATCTGGCCAAAGGGGGCTGCAAGTGTAAGCTCCACATAAAGGGGTAATTCACCCCCAGAAGGGCTGCAAACAGGTTGAGTCCACCGCACTCAGAGCAGGTGTTCGGTGGGGGAGAGGCGTGCGTGTGTGCTGAGGGGCCGTGGCGGGGGGCGGTTAGGCAGGGCGTGGGGGGGTGGTGGGAATGGGCGGAGTGGGCAGAAGCGGGCAAGGGGTTGTGGGAAGCACACGCACCCGGTAACTCCCAGCCGGCCGGGCAGCGCCGTACATATAGGAGGGCTGGAGGATGAAAGCAAATGGCAGGTTTTTAAACCCTTGAAAAAACAGCAACAAGTAATAGTGACAAGGTAATTATGATGCTTTTGGTGATCATGACAGCCAAGTTATTGTACAACTGTTATAAGGAAAAGAAGTCCACAAAGGCACCATGCCTTCAATAACTCTGATAGATGGAAATCCACATTTACAAGGAAAATAAACATGAGATGATTTCTAACTTTAAAAATAGTGAACTTCCCCAGAACCTCTGAAATATGGCTATTTTCTGGGCCTCTCTTTTCAGGCACTCCTAGAAGAAAGGGTCGGGGAGCGAGACAGAATGGTGACAACGTCAACGACACCAGCAAGAGCCCAAACCCACGACTCAAAATCCCAGGTGAAGAAAGCACTTGGGGGTGTTAATACACAGGAACAGTGCGGCAGGAAGAGCCTGTTTGCTTCTATCAGAGGATCCCAGCGACAGTCTCCAAGATACAAAGGAGCTGTAGAGGGGCTGCAGCTACCCAGGGCTGGCACGTCTCTGGCACAGGGGAACCCACACCCGAACGGAGGCAGAGCCTGTGCGGGGTGTGCTGGAACACAAGGGCAGCTCGCTCGTGTGACCTGAGCCTCACCTCCAAAGAGCATCATAACCTGTTTACCGGCAGAGGCCACGGAGAGCCCAAGGCAGGGGGCCCACGAGCTGGTCGGGGAACATGCAGGAACAGGGATGAATCACTCAGCAACGCCAAGGAACACGACAATACAGGGAGATGGCAGTTCAACCTCCATAACGTGATGTGTTCTTGGAGCTCGGCCTCTGACCTCCTCCTACGAGAGCAGGACTCCTATACCTGGAGCTAAAAAGGCCAAGCACCTCGGGGACGGCCTTGTATAAACAGGAAACACAGCGGAGAACGCCGTTCTCCCCACTTTCCAAGACGGAGGAGTTAGATTATGCACAAAAGCCTTCCAAATTGCTTCCTGGATACATTTACAGGAGAAAAAATGTGTTTTTAAAAAACAAAGGAAACCCCAAATGGGGAACAATTGCTGGAAAAGGAGGAGAGACCCAAGAGACCAATTTTTTGGACTTGAGCTTTTGAAAGTATACATTTAATAGAGCCTCCTTTTTCCTAAACTCCTTTTTTAAAAAAATTATAAGGTCTTAAATTATTTTTGATTTGCTTTAAAAGGATGAGGAAAGTCTTAGCCAGTTAGTCAAGCCAATTGAAACATCTACTAAGCTTTGCTCTTTGGACTTCACATGGAAGAGGTTGAAGTATCCACGTCCATTTAATCAGCAATTCAAGTGACAACAGAAGGAAAGAAGAGGGAAGAATGATGTGAAAAGGAGGAGGACAGACCCGGTTTCCATTCTGGGCAGACACGGGTCTGGGAGCAAGGCCACGACTGAGAAGCCCGAAGTCGGAGCAGGAAAGTCCCTGTAATCAGAGAAAACGGGCCGGAGGGGAAAAAGGCTCACAGCTTTATTTCATCTCAAAGGCATCATCAATTCACACGAAACTGACTTCTGCAACAAGATGGGTAAAGGACATGCACTTGCAGGGAAGAGAGAATGAGGGGAAGGCAATAAGGCAGTCCAGTTAACTGACAGAACTATTACCTGGGACTAAATGAGGACTTGAGAGTCTACACACAGGCAAAAACAAGTTTCATTAATTTGAACTGATAGCAAGGTCAGTGGGATTTTGAAGGTCTCTCTAAAGCAAATTCTAATTTTTACAGTTTGGTGGGAAAAACTCAAAATCAGGAATTTGCAGAGATAGTAACCTCTATTCTACGTAATAAAATATTTCATTGGAGATGATCTTGGGCTTGGTTAGGTATTTACACAAAGCGCATGTGTTCAGGATTCACAGAAGACATGATCGATTCAGTGGGGCGCTTCTGAGACCAACCGTCTACACGAGGTTTCCGGGGAATACTACTACATAAATTAGCGGTTTCCCCAAACACAATGTCCTATCCACGTTAAAGGACCCTTGAAGAGGAGGCTAGCTGTTTCAGATTTCCATGTCAGCAGCATTCTACTGATTATGCAAACCCAGGGCAGCCCTTGAAGGGGATGAAGTAGTTCTGTTCGGGTAACTTGGTGGCACGTTAAGACATCTCCCCATCCTTTCGAGATCCCGTAACTTGTGCCTATCGTTCCTATGCCTCGGATCAGGTGCACCAGAATGACCTGAGGGGCAGGCAAGTGGAATCCTGGGGTGCGCAGGGAGAAAGTTTCTAATATTTTAACACAAACCCTGAAACTTGTTCCAGTGGTTGGGAGAATGCCCTGGGTAGAAGCCATTTTGTCAATTAATTTTGGTGAATAATTCACATCCAAGTATTAGATAACTAACACCATGTTCTATTTTACAGAAAGTATCTAAGCTTGGAAGTAAAGTTTTCTGAATGACGAAGTGCTCTTTTCAACAGCAAAATCTCCCACTGAATTAAGAAAATGCACACAATACACAAAAAACTCAAGGTGTCAAAACCCACCAATCCTTTGGTGCTTACAGTTGATTTTATATTGTCAGAGTTCACATACTAGGGGAAGGAAGGGTTGGAGTATTTATTATTATGGAGGGCAGCGGTGGGGGTTTGGGGCGTGGGCAAGCTGATGGAGAGAGGGAGAAGCTGCGGCAGTGTCTGGAACGCCCCCTTCCGCCCTCCCCACGCAGCAGGAGCAGAAAGTTGGGGGCGGGGCTGAGGCACGACAGGGGTGAGGACGACGGAAGGACTAGGGTTAGACTACTGTGGCTCTACCTGGCTAGTTTCTATTTATTTTCTTTTCCCCTACGTATTCTTTACGATTCAGTTGACATTCTTTGTTATGACACTTCCTGGCAAAATCAGTTTCTGCACTAGTGCGAGGGGCAGGGGGCGGGGGGGGGGGGGGTCTGTCTTCTGTTTTACAAGTAAATGCTTCCGGAGGACCTAACTCACCTGCTTGTCTCTGTGACTTCCCTACCTAAACTAGTTCCCTTATGTTTGCTGAGTGAATACAAATCTCACCTAGGTAGGATGAACAAGCCTTACCTATTAGGGCTCTTAAATAATTGAGAAATATTCGCCTATCAAGATTGGTGTATGTTCTTAAAGTACGGGAAGGAATGTTATTGTGTGGACGTTTGGATTTGATTTGATTTTCATTCCAAGTCTATTCCGTCCTTGTGAAATTGCCCCAAGTATGCATGTACCCTGCAAAGTAATTCTGCTTTCAAGAATTCTCAAGGGAAGAATTTCAGGGCTTTCTTCTTTCCCTTTTGATTAATTCCAACTACTACACAGCCACATACCTTCTTTCACCGTGCCTAACTCAACCCCACAATCTGCATTCAAACATTTGAATCTGAATTCAAATGCAAGAGAGTGGGCTAAATCCGAATTAAATATATCATGTTAATTACCACCCCAAAATGGACTTTAACAGTTACCCAAAGGAAACTTCATAAAATAGACATTCAAAGAGAAAAGAGAGTGGAATTTACACATATGGGATTGCATGCTACAAAACCTGTAGTTTCTGCAGAGAGGATGTGAAAGATTTAAATGGAAACCAACCAAGGTGTCCTCTCTGGATGACGACAAAGTAGAGAATCTGCTGTCACCGCTGTAGCTGGAATTCTGAGCAGCAAAGAAGACAAGGTAAGTGATGAGCACTTCCCTCCTCTCCCCAAAGCACCACCCGGTCAAAAGGCAAATATGGAATGACACAACCAAACCAGTATTAGTACTCCAGGAACGCAGAGGCAGCTAGAGAACTGATACCCGCTACTACAGCAGAAAATCTTAACCACTAGGGGTTCTAAGCTGTGTTTTACTTTTCAGTGTTTATATCTCAGTGAGGTCGTGTGATTTAACTATTATCATTACTTAACTATTTATATTTAAATTTAGCTATTATTATCTGTAATTCCTTATTAAGTCTCATGATGGACCATCTATAACCTTAGTCTAGACTTTCCATATGACATCTCTTCTTAGGTAACTAAAATTCCATGTACTGCACGATTTTCACTCTTTCCTCAGCCCAGCACGTCTGAGGGCTGCAGCTCAGCCCCGAGGCTCCAGGGAGGAAACAAACACCATCAGTCTTGGCCATCTCCTTCCTGCCCACAGACTGGTACTTCTGACGTCTATGCAATTTCCCATTTCCCATCCAATTTTTCTCCAAGCCCATCCTTACACTGTTCCTGGAGTTTCCTGCTCCTATATAAGATGCTACATTAGAAGTACGTTACTTGGTCCTTCAATCATTATATGGGGTCACCCAAAAAGTTTGGGTTTTTGTGACCCGAACGAACTTTTTGGCCAACCCAGTATTTCTCGATTATTTATTAAATCAATTTTATATCCAATTTCACTCTGTGGTGAACAGTTTTATAATCAAGTTCTTTTGTATCTGATTTCTAGAGGCATTACTTACTCTAAACTAAATCATAAGGCACACTTCTACCGTTTCAACGTAAAAATCAAAGATTAAACTATATGGAGATATGTACGACGTAAAGCTTGATGCCACCTTGTATGGTCACAAACATGCTGGCAACTACATGTTTGGGATGCTCTAGAGAAGGATGTAATATTGGGTAGAAGTTGGACTAAAGAACTTCTAAAGTAACTTCCAACTCTGAACTATGATTCTTTGTGATCGATATGGTGAAACTATGCATTTAGGGTGAAAAGTTACTAACTAGTCAATTTAAGCCCAACGAGCAGTGGGAAGCCATCAGAGCTCCTGTCCTATAAAGCCAGCACTAAACAGCCCTCAGGGATGCTGAGCACAGGAAGCAAAACTGTCAACATCCTATAAGAGCTGAATGGATGTCGCTTGCTTCTGTCCCCGGAGTGCTGTATGACCTTAAAGAAAAACATGACAGAGCTTGAGAAAGTCCAAAGGCTGTCAGTGCAAAAGGCAACATAGATAGGAAGACACAGCCTTTAAACTGGGAAGATTTTTTAGTTTGGAATGAGAGAAGCTGAGCTGCAACACAAGTGTATGCAATCCTGCATAGGAACAAGAAGGTAAAACCTGACTGGCCAGTTTCAGAACGCTAAGGGGGTGTCCCGTTACCGCTTTGAACCCTGAAAACATAATTTAAACGTATATATGATATTGCTTAATATAATTACGGCAAATGAAAAGAAATACTGTTTTATACAGCTAGTAAAATGTATTCCTACAAGAAAATAAATGAAGCAAATGCAGGAACAGGAAGATTTTAGATAATTTAATGTATAAGAGATCTGCGGCAGGTCAAGAAACTGAATTAAAATGTATCTGGTTTAACCACCTGAAATCCCCAATGACTTCCTTGGTAAACCGAGACCTCCCCCACTTCTTACTGGCTGCCCTGCTATTGGTTCATTTCTTCTTCTCCCCCCCCCCCCCCACAGCATCCCTCAGCTCGTCTTCTGCTTCCTTCCCTGGAGCTATGAGTACTGCGAGCATCTCAGTGGTCAGCAAAACACAGGCTCTAGGGTATGTGTCGTTGAAATTACAAATGAGAGGGGTGGGCAACAGTGGAAATGTTGAATTTAAGTGTGTTTGAGAGTGGAATACGCTTCACGTGCACATTACACACGTACACCCAGGGCAATAAAATAATGAAGGAGCTAGTACCTAATTCGACCTTTTAATACCTAAGAGATTCCTTTCAATGTCGATCTCTTACCTTAACACTTAGAATGTTAGAAGACGAACAGTCTAACATTGCTAACCAACTGAAAAACATTAGCTTTCACTCTATCATGCACACACACACAGAACTACTGTAACAGAAAATAACCAAAGAAGCTAAATTTAGCGATATTTTAGAAAAGCTTTGCAGCAACCTGTTTGAATTTTGTGTCACGCAAATTTACTAACCCTGCCAGATCTTCTATTCAGGGACTGGGATCCGTATAATTCTCCATCATAACCATTTGTCTGTTTCAGCGAAGAAAAGGAGAAAAACGGACATCAGTATACAAAGGCAGACACAGGTACAGATGAGCAGGGAAGAATTAGCCGGGTACAAAGTGAGTTTTTGGAGTGGAGCGGATGGACATGGCCAGGGTAGCACACATCCCGGCAGGCCCCCCGCTGCCTCCACGCTCCTGATCTGCTCGACTACACCTCAGGAGAAACCAGCCCCGTCGGCGGATCACAGTGTCACTGTGACTACGGGGCACTCACTCGGGGACAGGAGGAAATGCCAAGTCCCCATGGAGTGAGGCGCGTGGGCCTGGGTGCACTTGATTTCCTCGGCAGTTTTTGGTTCCAGTTTTGTGCTGATGATGCGGGAATCCCAGCCTGTGAGGAGCCTGGATGTCAGGCAACGTGGGCTGATGACTTCCACCTGAGTCAATTCGTCTTGCGTTCTTGGTTCAGCATGAAGTCCTTAAAAACCACGGCTCATTATGAAGCTGTATTCAGAAGATTCAGAGAGAGCTTCTACTCAATTTATAATTAAATGCAAACGTTCATCATGGAAAAAATGTCTATCATGGCAGTACATCCTCTCTATCAGTTGTTCATTCATCCAGTCCTCCTACTTTATTTTTCAAAGTGAAATCTGAGCACATATTTTATGAGTTCATAATTTGTTCTCCAGAAAAAAAGAGAATGATTAAGTTAAGCATATGCTTGTCTTCCTTCTCTTCCCAATTCCCAGCCAAAGCTCGGGCTCTAGAACTGCTCTCATTCATCTATAAGGAAATTTCCGCTGATTGAAGATAAGAGCCGCCAAGTGTCAGGGACATGACCAGCTCCTGAGACAGAAAAAGGAGGAGCAGTCCCCACAACTGCTAAACATGGAAGGAGATGCCAGGGGATCATGGACCTGAGTCCAGATTCCAAGTAGAAGCTTTGTCATATGACTTTGGGCAAGTTAATTTAATCCACTGGAACCTCTCTACCTCCTTGGCTGTGAAAACGTGCATGGTAATAAATACTTTACAAGGCCATTGTGAGGATTAAAGCTGCTTAGAATGGGTGCCCAGATCAGTGCTGACTGTATGGTTAAGTGCTTGGTACCGAGGAAGGACAGGATACGTTTCCTTGTTAAAAGTTCGGGGGAGGGGAGACGGTTCAGCACGTATTATGCAGCTGTGACGTCTATGAAGAATACATATATGGATTTCCGGGCAGATTATAAATCCAGATTCATGAAACCCTGACTATAAAACTGTGTACTTACTTGTGTTACAATTCAAAAGCAAGTCTATTCGAAGTTTCTAAATGAAAAAGAGTATGTAGAAATCCTTCAAAATTAAAATTTAAAACTATGAGTATATTAAAACATTTCTGAAATAAATTTGCTAGTAAAAAAACCTTTGGAGATTGGCAGGAATTTTTATTCAGTCTAATTTCCTTTTTTTCTCTCTCGAGAGAAATAATCTTGCATGTCAAGGACTCGTCTATCTCAGACCTCAGTCTTATTCCTTTGATATCTGTTTAGAAGCTAGTTTCTGGAAAAAATTAATATTGAAGGCTAACGTCAATCAATTTTAGACGACTTTCCCCTTGCTAATAAATAAGGAAGAAAAATGTATTACATATATAAAGCCTCTGGCTTTCCACTGTTGCTTATAAAATACATACTGCTGTAGATGGATTTCTCCTTTTTGATCTTCTCATTCTCTCATTTAGCCTGCAGCGTAAAGCAGAGGGTGGGTGAAGGTTGGGAGAGCAAAGGCCCTCCTTCAGTTGTCCCTTTCTCTTCTGGCCTTCCACGAAAATGCAGGAAAAACCCTTCTTTTGAAGGCTTTGTGGAACCACACTTTTCTGTTGTAATGAAACTCTGTCATAGAGAACGTATCCCTACAACGTACTCCCAAATGTATAGACCTCACCAACAACATCTCTGTAGTGAGAAGTACTGTGACCTTCTTAAATAACACACCAACTTTCTCCTCTTGGGTAGTTTTTCTGTGTTGAATTCAGATGGGTGGAGCTGTTTTTAGTGGCATAAGAGGGTAATAAGGAGAGTTGAAAATTAACTGTAACAACATTAGAGTAAAAAGTCCACAGAAGGCATATATCACCTTCATCTTAAGTCAGGTCTCGGATGTTCACCCAGCTTTGTTCTACAGAATTGTTTTTCAACACTCCTCAGACCACCTGCATCCTGGTCACGGGGCGTGCTTCCCATCCCAGGACATCGGAATACCCGGAGGCCCGGGAATATGCATTTTAACAAGTTCCCCAGGTGAATCTTACATATAGTAACACTGAGAAGCACTGCTCTAAGACAGAACAAAATAAAGACATTCACCAATCAGCATTTTCTAAAAGAGGATAAGTCAGATATAAGAATAAGTGTCCCATCAAAACCTATTATTCTAATGGTAACGTGATTAGTCAGAATGCTAACGACTCCATGCAGTGCTGTCAAAGCATAACCAACTTCATGCGTGACCATGCAAAACGCAACTGTTATTATTTTCATGAATGGTTTTAGGTATTCTTTTACTGAGTCAAAAGACAGAGCACCTTCAAGGGCATTAGAGATGGGAAACAAAATAAGCAAGGCAAAATCACAGCTTTGAAGTGCAATCCTTGATGCACTCAATCTAGTTTTAAAGGGGAGGACAGCAGCCTCACCGGGAGACTCCGGGGACAAGCGTGCTGTGCCGATGTATGGTCCTGTTAATTGTCATCTTAAGGGTAAAAATATATTTTAAAAACCGGAGTTTGCTGGATATTTTTTCAATGCAATGGAATGAATGAAGCACAAAATCCTTTTGGAAAAAGTCCTTCAAGTGAAGAAGTGTATGATCTGCTATAATAATTTCAGTGCTGAGTCACTTTAATGCTGAGTGTGATTAATGCTGGTGAGATTACACTTTTCTTCCTTTTAGTGTAATTTAAGCTTACAGGTTTTCAGAAAGCATAAGGCGATCAAACTCTTCTAGATGGATGTAAGAAGGGAAATTCTGAATTTAAATCTAAAGGCTTCGTTTTTGTTACTGGATTTGGGGTCTTTCTCAAAGAGCACTTTCTGGCCAAAGAGCCATCTGGGACATTTAATTTGAAAGGATACAGATTAGAAAATAATCAATTTTTCATTAGATAAAATGACTTTAAATTCAATCTTTTAAAGGAAATGTAGAGGCTTGGGAATTCTTGATCTGATTTGAGTTCCCTGAAGAAGACCCATCCTTCCCATCTGGTGTCTGCAGCTGCTACCCCAAAGCCTGGCAGACAGCGGTGCTCACAGGCCGCCGGGTGCGGGAGATGGTCAAGCACCCACACCTGGGTTCCAGACCCACCCATGAGGGTCAGAGCTGTACCCAGGAGGCTCTGGGAAGAAGAGAGCTCACTGTGGTGTGTGCACCTGCCCTCCGGCCCTCAGTCCCCAGGTAAGAACAGGTGCGTGGCATGTGTGTCTTTTAAAACAAAGGTGTACAAATGCTCATGAGATTAGTGGAAACGCCACAGGTTATTATCTCCCACGCAACACTATTAGGATCAGGCCACATGTTCATCTCACCCAAGCGTAGGGACCCCCGTACTCCAAGTCAGGCTGCGACTGTCAGAGGTGGGATGGAAGAGAAAAACAACACAAAAGAGTTGCCCAAAATCAATTAAAAAGCTACCTAAGGCATAACACAAACATAAAACAAAAAACAGGCAATCTTGAAAATCTTAATGAAATTCAACTATTTTCATGACTTCTAGGATCTCGTATGTATTTACAAACGCCATTACATTAGCATTACCATAAAATCCATTAGCATTAAATGAAACTTCCGTGGCAGCTGGTGCCCTAATTCATGGAATCTGAAGCAGTCTGAGCAATCCTTTCTCCTCCTCTACCTAAACCATTCTATTTACATTAGGCAAAAGGTCAACAGATGTGTCACTCTCAATTTTTAAGTAGAGAAAATTAAGTACTTATGATATCTAAATCTAGGTTTTCTGAGAATGTCCATACAAACGCTAGAAAAAAAAATTTCTTCCATTTTTAAGGGTTTATCATCACTGTCAGTGGAGTGAAGAAGGCCTGTATTTTGAGAAAGTCAAGAGATAAAAGATGGGGTCTTTGGGCTTCCCTGGTGGCGCAGTGGTTGAGAGTCTGCCTGCCGATGCAGGGGACGCGGGTTCGTGCCCCGGTCCAGGAAGATCCCACATGCCGCGGAGCGGCTGGGCCCGTGAGCCATGGCCGCTGAGCCTGCGCGTCCGGAGCCTGTGCTCCGCAACGGGAGAGGCCACAACAGTGAGAGGCCCGCGTACCGGGAAAAAAAAAAAAAAAAAGATAGGGTCTTTGAACTTTGCAAACGGAAGATTTCCAAATATTAAAATATGAAAAACAGTAGAAACTGGCCCTACGCATCGATGGCCTGAGATGAGCCCCCCTGGCGGGGGAGGCGCAGTGGGGAACCCTGCCCGCCCACCAACCAGGAGAGGCCACTTCCGGGCCCCCGACGGGCTTTGGGATTGATGCTGTCACAGCACCCTGGCCCTGAGCAGGCCCCCTCGCTGCTCTGGGCTTGTTCTGTGTCTGTAAAAATTAGAAGGTTTGACTCTTATCCCCAGGATCCAAGTTCTCAAGGTCTATGATTTTTAACGAGAGTTATTTCTTTAGATCAAGTGCGTCACAGGAAAGGGCGGGGGAGCACGCCACCCGGCTAGCGACGAAAACCCATCCACTGCTGACTTTCCACCTTCCCCCCGTCTCTTACTTAGCACCCTAATTGTGGAGCTCCTCCATAAACTTTTATATCCTAAAACAAATAGGCTTGTATCTTGGCAAAGAATGGTGTCCAGCACAGAAATTTAGCTCATTTCTGGTTAAAATCGTTGAAAATGAAATAAATGCTATAAACACCCAAACAACCACTAATAATACAATAGTTTTAAGCTTTTTGGGATCAGCTCTGAGAATCTTAAGAAAGTGACAGATTATTTTCCCAGAAAAATGCAAGTACAAACAAAATCTTGAATACAATTTCAAGGAGGATCGCAGATGGAAAATACTATTTTATTTTATTTTATTTATTTATTTTTTTGCGGTACGCGGGCCTCTCACTGCTGTGGCCTCTCTCGTTGCGGAGCACGGGCTCCGGACGCGCAGGCTCAGCGGCCATGGCTCACGGGCCCAGCCGCTCCGCGGCATGTGGGGTCTTCCCGGACCGGGGCACAAACCCATGTCCCCTGCATCGGCAGGCGGACTCTCAACCACTGCGCCACCAGGGAAGCCCGGAAAATGCTGTTTTGAAAGAGAGTTTGGGTTCTTTCTGCATCTCTCCTATTCTCCCTTGAGCCCAAAACAGTCAGGTTTTGCCCTCACTATTTCCATCAAAAGTGCCCTTGTCAAGCTCACCAACGTCCTGGCCAGTGGTCATGTGAGTCCTGTGCTCACATGATCACGCCCCTTCTCCTTGAAAAGGTATCTTCTTCATTTGGTTTCAGGGACCCGACCTTCTCCTGCACCTGCTGGACAGCTGTAATTTCTGACCCATGTCTACAGATTCTGCAAACTGAGTTTTGCATTGATAATGTTTAGGTTACATAAATCTTACTTCCTCTTGTGTGAATCATGTCAGAGGGTATGTGAGGAAGTTACAACTACATGGCTAAGGAGAAAGTTTCAAATAGCAAGGAAGCCCTTTAACTGACTTCACCTGTGAACCGTAACTTTCTGGCAAAACCACGATGGACATGCCTTTGGCAGCTTCAGGCCAATGACAGTTGTTAACAGCAAAGCAACAGTGTACAGCCATCCTTCGGTATCTGCGGGGGGTTGGTTCCAGGACCCCCCCAGATACCAGAATCTGCAGATGCTCCAGTCCCTTATATAAAATGGCGTAGTATCTGCATATAACCTACGCACACCCTCCTGTACACATTCAGTCATCTCTAGATTACTTGTAACACCTAATACAACGTAAATGCTACATGAATAGTGTGGAATTTTCCCCTCTGAATATTTTTAATCCGTGATTGGTTGAATCATGCAGAACCTTGGGTATATGGAAGGCTGACTGTATCACCTTTATAGTTTATTGTTATAAACAGCTAAATTAAATGTACATTTGGTGCGTGTATAAGAAGGCTAGGAGTTACATCACGACTTAATTGCCACGGTGATTAAAAACAAGGCTTCTGCCCCATACAGTCCTTCCGTAAAATGGAGTGGCTGCGTCGAGACCGAATTATTACCAGCAGAGAGATGCAGCTTTAATCCAGGGGTAAACTAACCTGACACGCTCAGATTAATTCACTGACTTAAAGGACTAAGCAAAACACGTTTTTCTCTACTTCACTTCCCAAAGCATGCCTTGTTTTCAAGTATAATTATGAAGATTTTTGGAATGTTTAAGGAAAAATGTGTATTTGTGTTTCTCAACCATCAGGCTGTCAGTGATGAAGAGATTTCATTATAGCTGATGAAAGGAAAGGCTCCTGAGACCTCAGGCTGGACGGATTCAGTGTGCCCCGGTGTCCCACCGGCAGCCTACAGCGGCTTTCAAGGAGCTATGGGAAACGTCACTGAATAATAGTTCCTTTAACTTGTAGTTACTTCAACTGAGATTCCAATTTGCTGGGGAGCTTGTGCACTTCCATTAGGACAGAATGAGCCTTCGTGCTCCCCTTCACCACGCTAGCAATGAGGCAACTTACTCTAAATGGGGCAGTTTTGTGATGTGGACCAACACGAAGAAAGGAGGACTTCCACTCTGGGGAGAAAGACACAACAAAACTGCTTACGCTTATCACTAATCTCTCTACATCACAAAGAGACATCCCACCATTGAACAGAGGCTACAGGGATAATGAACAAGAACTTCGAACGCAGGGATGGAAGGGCCAGGAGCGTGGACACAGACTGTACCATGCAAACTCAACCATCTGGTTACTGACCCTCAGACTTCCGCGGCTACCCGCTGACACGCGATCATCTTCATCAGACGCCTAGTAAAAAGAAAGGATGAAAACAACCATGAGGCGATGATGTAACAGACACAGAGAAACCAGCGACCAGCTCTGAGGGAAGCGGCTGACCCGACACGTGGCGGGGGGCAGATCAGGCCCCTGTGAAAATCTCAGTGCACGTGAGCCTGGGTTTTCGCCAAAAGGGCTTTGTTTGTGCACCTCTGCTTAACAGAAGACTGTTTCTGGATAACACGACTTTAACTTCACTACAGTGATGCTGTTCACTTCGCTGGTAACCTACAAACATATAGCTTAATGCATATTACTCTGCAAATTATTCATGGGTATTTAATAGCGAAAAAAGCACTAAAACTGTCATGAAACTCAGAAAATTTTCAAACACTCACTCTCGACTCACCAAAGTCAGGTCACAATGCTAAAGGCTGAGTTCACAGTCTTTGTTTAGGTAACAGTATCAGTGTTAGTTAATTTCTTTCATAAGTATCATTAAGATATAGATATAGATACAGATCTATAGATAGGTGTATATACATACAGACAGATGGATAGAGAGACAATTTATGTATTTCAGCCATTAAAACTGCAAATCAGACTTCAGTCAAAACGCCGAGGTAACGAATGAACGCAGTACTAACCGACGTGTTTCTTCTGGATCTACGGGAGTAGCGCTCACTGTCTTCCTACCAAAGCAACGGAGGAAACAGCACAGAAAGGTTAGGGCAGACACAGGAGAAGGCTTAGATACTCCATAATACAGTATTTCTGATATAAATGTCAAACAAATATTTTCTTTGCTTTTGCTTAAAGGCTTCAATTAAACCACTGGGGGAAAATGTTTTCTTCTAAAAGTGGGTGGGGGGCTTAAGCACACAAAGAATCAGCATATTTCATTTTGGCTTTAAAAGCAAGTGCGTGTTGGGTGAAAAGCAGGGTCTTAATTTTTTCCGAATCGAATGTGGTCCATTTAAATCAGCCTACTTTTCTTCTTACGTTCAAAACCTTACTCACTTCTCTTCAGGAATTGGAAGAGAAATCACTTTCGTAAGAGATCCAATACGGATGCCACCCCATCTACCATATTTTGTGCATTCTAAGGTGCTCCATTTTGCATTTGGACGTCTCTGAAGTTGGGGCATATCTTATCATCAAAGTTGCTCACGATTATAATTAGCAACTTTCTGTTTCTTTCTCAGTGGTATATAGAACACTGACACATCTTTTAACTGTGTCTTACGACTTGATAAACGTACATCTCCCTGTGTCATATAAACTAGAATGATGGTTTACACATAACAGAGGTTGAAGTTAATAGTTTTTTAAATAGAGGAACTGTGTGCTCTTTATATGTCATCAACTGTTTTCTTTTATATTATACACAGATCTCTCAATGTTAGGTCATTTTATACTCCCTTAGATTATTTTATGTGTAAGGGACACCTAATAGGACAGTTCCATACTGGTCAGGTTCTCAAATGCTACAGGTACGTGATGATGTCCATGAGGCCAGTCAGCAAGGTGACAAGGACAGGAAGAGGTGGGGAGCACTCAGGTGGATGAATTCATGACAGGAGCCATGAAGCCGTGCTCCCTCGGGACCAGTGGACAGCTCTTGGAATCCCCCCTCTTCTAGAACCTCCCGCCAGGGGGCAAGATCTCCCCCTGGGAGGGTCGTAAGGACAGGGGTATCGTGAGGGGCGGGCCAGCTCTTAACCGACTAAGGAGGACAGCTAAGTCGTGCCAGGAAACAGGGTGAGAAGGTAAAGGAATTTTCTCACCAGAGGACAGTGGTTTCTCAGGCACAGCAGATGAGGTTGGGGCGGGGGGTACCCAGCAGCAAAGTATAGAGGTCGGAATGGGGTGACCGGGCAGCTGACTGCAATCGTGAGTGAAGGAATTGCAGCATCACGCGTCCCCCTGGATTCCAACTAGAGCTGGCTGGACCGGATGCTCATGGGAAGGTTCTCGCGCCGGGGCCACACGCCCAGCCTGAGTGTCCCCAGTGGGGAGTCCACTGCAGAGGAGATCGGGGTCCTGGTCGGGGTGGAGACCCTCACAAACGCTGGCCTGGAAGCTCCAGGAGTCAGCTGCTACTGAACAGACCTGACACCAGCCCTGGCCAGGGCACCTTCTAACCAGGCTTCACGTGGGATGTACACAACCAGGCCAGATGCAAGCACGCCCAGCAGGAAATCACTCAGTATCAAATTAGGGTGCAACAGGGATCTAGCCATGTAATTAAACTGTGGAAGAATCCAATTACAAACCATTTACGCTTTTCAAAATCAGATTCAAGGCCTACCATCCATTGCTCGATGTCGCCCCACTTTGTATCCAGCCCATAATATTTCTACAGACAGAAGGGAAAGAAAATTAGGCAAGAAGTGCAACGGTAATCGCACAGGACACTGTTCTGACATGCATTTCCAAACTGTTGCCAAGCCTCGGGGTCAAGGTAGCATGCCAAGGCAGAGCAGGGAAGCACATGGTCAGGCTCTGACCCCCACGCGGCCTGTGAGCCTGTGAAGACAGAGCCTCCCGACCCGCTCCCTCGGGGAAGACGAGAGAGCCCAGGACGAAGCAGTCCTGGGGCGAGGGGGTGGCCTCCGTAGAGACCAGGAATTCAAACTGAGCCCAGCAGCTTTCAAGCCCCTCTGTAAAGCTGTCCATGCCTTCGGAGCAGGTGTACTGCAGGAATAAAGCACGATTTAAGAGAAGCCAAAGCCATTCCCGTGCTGCTACAACAGGAAGGAGAACACCAGAGGAAAGGGGGAGAAATGGTGTGCTGCCCCTAGATTTCTAGTACACTTGCTCCAGCTATCTGATAGCCACGCTAAACTTAGGCCCTCGAGAATTTCTGGGCTGTGGACGTCTTTATAACATGCCACTGATGGCAAGATGACCAAGCAGGCTGTTGCAGAAGAGGTCTTGGCCCAGGGAAGAAAAGTTCTGCTTGGTGTTTTCTTTAGCCAACACCTCCATGGTTTCAGCTCGCCTGTCTAAACCGCAATGGCCCAAGTTAGAAACAGAAAAGCAGATTCAGGGTGGCTACTACTGCTACTAAATACAGCAATTCCAAATTCAGGTGGGAACCCAGGTAGACTCTCAAGTAATGGGGCTTTGCTGTCCTCCTCACTCTTCCCTCAATTTCTAATAAGAAAAGCAAGAAACAACCATCCAAACCTCCCTATCGTATGACACAGATGGGATTTTCCTCTTACACGTGAAAAGCTTATCATCAGAAGAAAAAAAGTGGATGCTAGAGTACACGACAATTTTTGAAATTGTTTTACAATGACCAAAACAGGCTGCTGCTATGTTTGGTTCAGTTTCCATTTATTTTGATGGGCGGCCAGATTTAGAATATATATATGGCTCTTTGATGGCCTTGCCCCTTTCTCCTAGAGGCGGCAGCAAGCAGAAAACTGGAAGAAGAAAAGCAGGAGGGAGAATTTAACAGTGCTTTAAAAAGTCAAACAATACAGAACCTTAATATCCGGAGCACATAAGCCAAATCTTTTTCTGTAAGTTCCTTTCCTTAGACTATAAATCGAGAAAGGAAATAAACGTAAACACTTCCTAAAGTCACGTTTTAACATCCGTTTGAGTGAAATGCAACGGCTTAAAGCTATTCTGCATTCAATTCATGTTAGCCCCACTCTCACTGTCAAATTCCAGATATGAAAATTTGATGCCATCAACCCTCCTTTATCTCACGGCTTAACTGCAAAGACAGAAAGAAAAAGTGGTTTTTAAAAAGGAGGGGGCCTACAGAAATTGACAAAAAGTAAATTCCAAAAGAAGTCTGTGTTATCCGATTTTCTATTTCCATATTTCCCTTTTTGGCCAATTCTATACCCATATCACATACTGCACTCTACCTATTGCTCTTTTTAGGACAAAGATAAGAATCAGTATTTACAGTCTTTCATCGAGTCCACAGGTGGCCTAATAAACAGCTGCTGTAACTCTACAGCTGCATCTCCACGCCATTCCATGGAGGGAGGACACCCCTGCCAACAGTAAGTGCGGTTATCGAGTAGTCCTGGTGTTAGCTGGCAGTGACAGCACGGCAAACTCTAGAAAGTGTAAGATATTGCACATGTAAACTGCTATGATTAGCCAGCGAGTCATGCAGAAGGAAGCAAAAGCCAGACGAACGCAGAAGTGCTCGACTTTCAGAAACAGCTTTGATTCCGCAGGAGAGAAACCGTGATGGATGCAGCCGATGGGCTGGAACAGAGCCTTACTGCTTCCTTTTCCGTTTCCTGAGTCTCCGTGACAAGGAAAGCCTTCCCTTCCCTTGGACACATCTTTATGATAAAAATGTGTATCTGTTTTCCCATGGAGGGCTTCCTGTGCTCCCTCTAGCTGTATTTGTATACAAATGACCATTCTGACGAAGTTCTAAGGGCGTATCCCTGGTGAGTTGGTGAAAGGAAAATAATCTTGATGCAGCACCAGATGGGAATGAATCAAAGTGGAAATGACCAGATAGGAGTCCCTTGTCTAGGTTTTAGGCAGTTATGTCCTGCTCTATCAGATACTGTGATGGTTCCCAGCCTTGTCTTTTTGTTTGTTTTTTTTCGCGGTACGAGGGCCTCTCACTGTTGTGGCCTCTCCCGTTGCGCAGCACAGGCTCCGGATGCGCAGGCTCAGCGGCCATGGCTCACGGGCCCAGCCGCTCCGCGGCATGTGGGATCCTCCCGGACCGGGGCACGAACCCGTGTCCCCTGCACCGGCAGGCGGACTCTCAACCACTGCGCCACCGGGGAAGCCCCCAGCCTTGTCTTTTACCTATGAAATTCCTACCTAGATTCTCTGTGTATGGGTTGGAGCTCTAGCTTCAATACACATTTCCAAGTGGACCCTGCAAAAACTAACGAAGTCCAAACAGATTCTGGCACCTACCTAACTGGTTTCTTAACACTCTGGGGGACAGTAGTTACGCAGAGTGAGAGAGGCAGGAAGGAAAGGCAATTTGGAACTGTAGCTGGTGAAGGAATCCAACAACAGAATTTTACATTTACTGATAGAGGGTGTTTAAGGGGTCGGCATGTTCTACCCTACGAAATTAAGTCACCTTGCTTTGATTTTCTTAGTTGCTCTCACAGGCAAATATAGTCCTTCTTCATCTGTAAACTAAATAAATTTGTAAACACGAAGCTATTATAGGTGTCGTAAGTAACAACAATTCATTTTTGGGGAAGACTCACTGTAAACACTTTCTGTAAGTTCTCAGGGAACCGCTTACTCCTTCCTTCGTTATTGCTGGATCAGGAGTCACTGACTTGGTTGTTTTCCTCTTTATTTTCTGTGTCTGGCCTGCTCAGTGCATTTATTTCTAAACCTCAGCTGCTTTTACAAAATACTAGGAAACAGAGAATATTGGAGATAGAAGGCAGGTGTGTTTTAAGCTGTTGGATTTTACTGTTATATCACCATTTTCTTTTTTTACTCAGATTTTAAATCAGTATGTAATAATCTCCTCACGTATGGTAATATGCCTTGATAGCTTAAACCCCTTCTAATAAAATTATATGAGAGGATAATCTTTCTTTTTAAATATCTGATTTCAAAAGGTTTTCCAAACTCTGAGGTGTGATTTTTATTTTGTCTTAGAGTTAATTTTTCTTCTTCAACGATTTTCTAATTTCTTGAGAAAAGGGAGATGGGAAAAGCTTTCAGTACACAGAAATGTGTGCTGACGGCTGCTTTGCGTGTGGGCTGAAGTGGGGACCTAAGCATTCTTGTTCAAACCGATTCATAAATAAAGCAGTAAAAGAAGCAGTAAGAACTTCGATGAGTTTGCAATCAAAGGTGTTATTTCTGAAAGGTGACCAGGTCGTTGGCAAGGGAAAAAGAGTACATGCAAATTAGAAAATAAAGAAGGAAGAGCCTACCTTTTGAACCTGATAGATCTATAGAGGAGGGCAAAAGAAATTGGGAAAGAAATATAAAATCCAGTTACAGAAGTATAAACATCAGAAAGAAAGGTTCTGTAAGTACCTAGGAATATGAATAAAAGCCATATTGGAAAAAAGGTGAAAACTGGTGAAATATGAATGAAAAAAACCTCTTGAAGCCTCATTGAAATAATCAGTAATTTCATAACAGATTTTACCTTCTATTTTAGATACATTGGTGAAACACAGGCATGTCCACACAAGTCTACAAGAATCCTGCTACTATTCTAATGCAGAAGTTTGTATAACCTGTTACCGTTAATGGGAAAAAGAACTTCATCTTCAATTTAAAATTTCTTTTCACCGTGATCAAAGTTTAACAAAAAAGTACAGAAATTTAATTGGAAAGTCAACTGGTCAAATTCACAAAGAGTGAAGAAAGAGGCTTTCACATTCGGATTCATGCAGAATACGTGGAAAATTCAACAGATACAAACAGAATACCAGGAAAATTCCAGCCAAATGGAGTGATCACTGGAATATAACTGAAAAAAAATTGAAAAGCTTATTATCATACCTTGACATATTCGTTTGCTCTAGAGCTTCCTCCTAATTTTGTAGTAATCTCTAGGTAAGACTGAGATGTCTACTCCACCCATCCGTTCATTCATTCATTCAACAAAACTTTGACTGAGTCAGGCATTGTCCAAGGCACTGCCACACCTACAAGGCTTGAGACTCGGTGCTTCTAGTCCTACGTGGGTGAGCACAGATCAATATATTCAACACTATGACTACTGAACATTGTTCCTCCAACAGAAATGTTTATCAGGTCAGTAGCAACAAGAGATGCACTCTGACCATCATGAGATCACCTGGGCATCATATCACCATTTTTTTTTTCCATTAGTGTAGGTTCTCGAACAAAGTAAAAGGTTCACTCAGATTTCCCCAAGAATATCTACATATTCTCCTGAATAAATCCATTAAAAAGGAGCTCATAATCTTTGAAACAGCCCCCAAGCACAGCTAACGTAGTCGGTTCTCACCATCCGCACGGGTGAAAAGAACCATTCTGGGGGGTGCGGTGGGCGGCTAGGAGGGCTGGGGTGCCTGGGCCATCTGGATAGATCTGCAGCCGGCTCGAGGCCCCCATGTCCTCAGGGCCTGCTGGGGCTTGATGACAGGTCTACACTCCTCCAGCACTGATGACACTCTCATGCTGGCCTTGGAGGGTCCCAGGCACTAGTGTGGCTTCAACCATGACCCATCTCTGACACCCCCCAGTGGTGCTGCCAGCTTCCTGCTCTCCTGAGCCCCCAGCGACGGTCACTGCTCTCCAGGCATTCACAGCCTACGTCTGCCTGCAGCCGAGCTGACCTCCTTGTTAAGGAAAGCCTTGGTCCTGCTCAGAAGCACCTGTGCAGAGACAGGGTGGCTCGCCGGCCGGTGCAAACAGGGATTGTGTTTCTCAATTTTTACACCAAAATATCAACCCTACTAGTTAAACACGGGTCTTCCAAAGCATATTCATTTACACTTAATCAACAACTTAAAATGCCAGTGCCTGGGCTATCAGATTGTATAACCTCAGATTGTGGTGCTATTTCTAATAATAGGCCCGGAGATGTGATATGCAGAGGGGAGACCGAGGGATGTTGTCTGTACACCATCCTCAGTCCTAAAAGCGCGTCCCCAAACCTGCAAGCTTGTCTGTCTCCTCTCTCTAGATGTGCACGCGAACGCCCACGCGCACCCAAGGGCCCACTCGTGCCCCCTCCCCCAGCCCAGGACACGGGTCACGTCAAGAATCAGCTGGACGAACAGCTGCTGCTCCCGTGTTCTCGGTAACACTCAGTGGACACAAAGGTCCTTTCTGTGTTTATATGACAAGCCCTGAATCAGCACCAAGGAAAAAACTTGTTTTTCAAGGTGCACGTCTGCTTGCAAAACGCTAAGGACCACGTGGACCTTCCCCCGCCTTGGCGGCGAGTGGCAGCGTGCCCTCTGCCAAGGTTAATCCCAAGGGTGACACACTGATGCCGCCCTTTGTTTTCGCTGTTGGTCATACACTTGATCTGGAGGCAGAGGATGTAATGGGAAGCCTCCAAGCTTTGCAGCTTTTCCAGGTCCAGATCTGAATCCTGGCCAGCCACTCGCTCAGCTTTTGGGAAAGCTGTCTAATTAAGGTCCGTCTTCCTCGCCTGTCAATAAAACCCGGACAGACCCCTCTCCAGACTGTGGCAGCACCCAGTCCCGGCACCGCCACACGCCAGGGGCTCCAGGAGGTCCCTGCCAGGCCCCCCGCCCCACCCCAGATCTCTCTCTGACTACGAATAAAACATATGCGTATTTTATTTTAAACCTTTCAAATCCCTTTTTTGAGGAAGCAGACATACGCTTTAAATGGCAATGCGCTCCTGTCCCAAGCACACCGAATTTACGATAGCAAAACTGTCCTTTGTGTGAGTCAGTGCTCCTGGGCTCACACATCGATACAAACCACCGGGCAGAGCCGGGGCCCTCTCTCCATCCTCCAGGCCTCCGCCATCTGACTCTCATCACCCATGAGGCCTTCTTGCCTGTCCTGGCTTTCCCCACCTGCAGCTCCTTCATTCAGCACCTGCACTCACCCACCGTGCTGCCCGGAGTTACTTTCTCTGCTTCCTGCCTGACTGATACGGGCCCCCCACCCAGGGTGTCATTCTGCACCCAGATAATTCCCAGCGTGGGGCTGAGCCATCAGGCACATGGCCTGATCCTGAGAAAGGTCCCTGGAAACGTGTTCCCACGTCTGAAAGCATCTCTGCGGTGGCTGAATGCTGAGGGCACCCAATTAGCAAACTGCTTTTGTGCGAGACCTTCCAAGGAACTCGAATCACGACAAAACATTTTCATCCCTGTGAACCACCCGAGTGTCTTTACCGCAAGAATAAAGAATTTCAATGCAAACTATTAGACAGAGAATGGATAAACAACAAGGAACTACATTCAATATCCTGTGATAAACCATAAGGGAAAAGAATATGAAAAAATGTTTGTATATGTGTAACCAAATCACTTTGCTGTACCGCAAAAACTAACACAACACTGTAAACCAACTATACTTCAATAAAATAAATTTAAAAAAAAGAATTTCAAGATTCTAATGCCATCTACTAACCAACGACGCTGTGTGTCTCACCGAGTGAGGCAAACTATGGCATTTTTAATCGGATTTCCCAGGTTTTAATCAGATTTTCTCTGCAAAGCCCGAGGTCCTTAGCAGGTACCAGACACCCCAGGGCAGGCCACGGTGCACAGGAGCTGGGCTTGAATCTCAGCTCCTGCCAGGCCAGGATACTTCAGTCCCTGTCCTGAGAGCACAGTGGGGCTCCCAGGGCCTGGTGAGGCTGCTGTGAGGGGCAGGGCTGTGCCTGGCGTGGCAGGCGGCGGGGGGACCCTCCACACGATCACCCCCTCCCCCCACCGACATCCAATGCCCATTTAATGATACCAAGATTAAATGGCCCTGACTTAGTTTCCCATCTTTGGGTAGCAACTGCGGTTTTGCGACTTGAAATATTGCAACTGAAGTGCAGGAGTTCAGCAGCAGATCACTCTGCAGAATTAAATGCAATGGGAGGGGACTTTCTTTGACTCCAAGGGGGAAAAGGGTGCTTTGCTTTGAAAGGAGGCCCTTCAAATAAATGGTTTCTTACTTAGCCGAATTCCTCTTAACTTTCATTTTCTAAATCAAGAACTTCTGCCAAAGAACTCTGTAACAGGCTGCTTTTGTTATCAACTATATATTTAATTCAATTCTGCCCATAATTAAGGCTAGAATATATTATAATTTGGAAGATAGATATGTATGTATATACAATGCAATTCATTTTGGACTTGAGTTTGTAGAAATTTTACCTTTGTGAGAGTAACTTTCTCTCACTTGTGAGACAAATGATAAAATGATTATCATTGATAACACCACCAAGAAAACCAAAGGCAGGCCCCCTGACAGGTTCAAGGTCATCTTTCCCGAGTCCAGTGGTCCAGCTCCAACAACAGAGCGGAGGGGACAGCCACAGGCCACCAGAAACACTACCAGGCGGCCACTCAGTCAAATGTGGCAAAACCTGGAGGGGCAACAATGTATTTTGAAAAATTCTTCTTACAGCTCTTTTAAGGACTTAATATGAAAAAGACTGGGGGGTGGAGGGGAAGCAGAGGAACGAATGAGCCTCTGCTGGAGCTGGAGAATGTAGCCTCACCTCGCAAACTGTGATGAAGCCACTGCATTAACCCCCGAGCTTCCCTGCCAGTTGGTTTCCAAAGCAGAGGGCAGGGGCTGGCAGTGTCCTACACACGGGGGCTTTGCAAGTAGCCACTGAATGGACAGGAATATTCTAAACAGACATTGATGCCAGGCAGTTTGAAAAATCAATTTGCTATTTAAAATCTCTAACTTAGGGAGTTCCCTGGCGGCCCACTGCTGGGGCCCGGGTTTGATCCCTGGTCAGGGAACTGACATCTCGCAAGCCACACGGCTCGGCTCAATCAATCAACCAATCAATCAATCAAATCTCTAACTTAAAAACCAGTCCAGGCTAAGAGAACTATTCCATTAGGTGGCCTCCAACGAGGACTCTTTATGTCAGAGTCTGGTGCCCGGCTGTTGGCTGCTGTCAGGGTGATTCCTAAAGCCCAGGTGACACTGTCTCAGACAGGTTAAGTGACAAAGGTCTACAAAACAACAACACCTGTCCCTTTTCTCCACCTTCCAGTCCAAATACTTCTCCCCATAGAAGTATTTCTTCTTCACATCCCCAAGTGATGCCTAAAATACGGTCGAGGTGTGGCTGCCCCTCTGCTCGGGCCACTTCCCAACATCGCCGCCGGCGTGTTGTGTGGCCTTTCTCTCAGGGACATGTCCCCTCCATCCCCATCACTCCGGGGCCCCCGCCCTCCTGTCATCAGGACCCAGGTATGACTCTCCTAACTAACCCCCTGGGCTTGAGTTTCTAGTAACCTTCAACAGATTCTTGGAGCCACGTGGGAGAGGTTTCCTCCTCAAGTTCAAGCCTGGCCACGCCCCTCGCCCCAAGTACACACGTCCACGCGGAGTGGCAAACCCCGCAGGGAACAACAGTGAGCACCTCGCCTCTACAGGGAACGTGACCTTGGGGACCTGGCAGAAACTGCAGTGGTTTTAGGAGAAACTGGAAATCCAGACTTTAACTGAAACCTCACAAGTTTTAAGACACCGGTTCGACTTTGAAAATTTGGCTACCTGAACCAAACCAGACTCTGAGTACGAAAATCATCCCTGGGGAAAGCAGCAGGCCGCCTCTCCAACACAATACATTCAAATCTTCAAACAAGCAGAGCCGCTGGTGGGCCTGGCACGGCTGCTCCCCAGACCCCGCGAGGCCGAGGCCCACGGGAGAAGGCGGAGACTGTGGAGAGGGACTCGCTCGTGCGCTGCGTGGGCTTCAAGGTCACAGGGAAGCCCACCCCTTGAACTGCGAGTGAAAGAGCCCTCACGCTGCCCACGTGGCTTCTGGCTGCGGCTCAAGGTGGTGAACGAAAGTAGCAAACAGCATTAACAGGTGTGTAAACACATTACTGTCCACCTTCCCAGGAGGGCAGTTTCTATCCTGGTTATTTCATCCAGTGTGTATTCTGTTCTCTGTATCACACATGGGCTTCAGGCCTCATGAAACCTATGAAAAAGTGTAAAAACCACAGGGGAAGCATTTTAAACGAGACTGCTTAGCCTAAATAAATAATAACCTGTTCTGCTTTCACATTTTAATTCAGAGGATGGGCATCCTAGCTCAACAGCTAGAACCTCAAGTCCACAGCCAGCACCTCTTGGCTCCTGGCCAGAAGGCTGGGCCGGGGAGATCCACGTGGGCACGTGCTCTGTGCGCAGGCTCGTCCCAGGATCCGACAGGCTGAGTGTCCAGGATGGGCCATCTGGCATCTGTATGCTATGCCATGCCCTGGCCTGACCTTGAACCAAAGTCACAGGCACAGGTGCCTTCAAACCAAGAGCAACAGCAGAGGGGCAGGTGCCCCCGTGCGGCCCGCTCTGCCTGGAAGGAACCCTTCCGCAAGAACCGATGAGGAGCCCCGCGTTACCTCTTTCTGCTGTCGCTCCAGCTCCTTCATCCTGATCTCTCGGGCCTCTGCTCGTGCCGCACGCTTTGCCGCCAGCCTGGCCTCCGCCTGCAACAGACCAGAGATGGCATTAAGAGACAGACCAGCGGCTCCTGTCCAGGACACGGTTAACCATGATGCTCTTGTTCAGAGGTTAATAAATAGTAACACAGACTTGTAAGCGTTAAAAGGGTCCAGGAATCACAGTCACCATAGTTACAGCAGTCACGACTGACCCCTTACTAAATGCCAATGGGTGCTATTCTGAGGGCTTCGTGTATATTATGCCGTGGACTCCTCGTAACAGCCCTATTGGGGAGATGGTGTTACCCCAGGTCACTGGTTGAACCCCTCCCTTTACAGACCAGGAAGCAGAGGCCCGGAGACGCCACCAGACCTGTCCAAGGTCACCGGGCTGAGACTCTGCCCCTGCTTTCCAGAACTCCTGTCCAGTCACCCTTCACTACTCCCCGCTGCCCCCCAGCTGCCCCTCAGCACCTGAGCCCTGGGAAGCCCATCTTTTCTCAAGCAAGACATCTTCCACCAGAGCAGAGTGGTTCCAGCTGTTACATTAAAACAAAATCTGGCTCCATTTAACTACCTGTCAACTTGCAGCTGATTTGCCCTATTCTACTCAAGAGCATCTAAGACGCTTGACCAGGACCAACCGACGTCGTCGGATCCGGCACCTGAGCCCTGTTTCTCATTCTACAAATCTCGAGCTTATTCATTATCGCAGGTGATACAACGGCCCAGCGAGGTGAACGGTGCAAGGGGACCAGGATCCAGGTTTTCTGGTGTCAAACAAATCCGTCCTTTCCACTTAATTTTTTATGGGAATACACTTGTGATTCTTCCAACAGTTCTGACAGCTTTCGCTGCTCCCTAGGTCATCTTAAAACGGGGCCTTTGGAGACGGCCACGTGCTTCTGATGTGGTCATTGGGGCCAGCAAGCAGTGAGGTGGTCCAATGTCCTGTTGTCCAGTTTCTTCCCAAAGGCCAGGCACCCTGTACCGCAGGCTCCCTCCAGGACCGTGGCTCCTCACGTCAAGGACGTCCCTCGCCCTCACCCCACAATTACATTACACAGAACTACAAATTCATCTTCTAAGTTCTAATCTAAGTTGAAAACTGACCACAGCTGATCTGTCAAAGATTAGCTAGCTAATGTCCTCATAAGGAATTTATTCTATAACCCTCTTCGTTCATGCGGTTTTTTTTTTCTTTTTTGCGGTACGCGGGCCTCTCACCACCGCGGCCTCTCCTGCCGCGGAGCACAGGCTCCGGATGCGCAGGCCCAGCGGCCATGGCTCACGGGCCCAGCCGCTCCGCGGCATGCGGGATCCTCCTGGACCGGGGCACGAACCCGTGTCCCCCGCATCGTCAGGCGGACTCCCAACCACTGCGCCACCAGGGAAGCCCCATGTGGTTTCCTTATCAACCCAAGCCCAGGTCCTTCAAATCAAGGATGTCAAAAATCACAACTGCATCAGAACTTTGATACCTCATTGCCATTTTCAATTTTCTAAACCATGTTACATTGTGTGATGAGCCACTCGCTCAGGGTCTATAAAAAGATCCAGCCAAAACGGAGGGGAGAGGAGGGGAGGGGAGGGGAAGGTTTGATAGACTGACATCTGGGTACACTGACTACCTATAGCCTCATCAACGGGCCAGCAAGAGGTCTGCGTCCACGCTGAGTGCAGCTGCCTCTCCAGCCCTTCCTGGGCTCCCTGGCTGTTGGCCCAGGGTCTAAGCCGGTGTGGACCAGGCAGCCACAGCCCATCAGCTTGGGGAGGGGGCGGTGAGGAACAGCGAGGGGATTTAGGAAAAAAGAAGGGAGGGCATGGAGGAAGAAGAGGCGGGTGGAGGAGTGAGAACGTGAGAAAGAGGCTGGAAGCAGGAGGGGCTGCCAGAGGGGGACAGGGGAGAGAGGCGTGTGGCAGGCAGGGTTCTAGGATGGTCTCCGAGATTCCCGTCACTGCTGTACATGCTCTTCATTCTCCTCTCCCCTTGAGGGTGGCCAGAACGGTGAGTATGACAGATGTCACTCCTGTGACTGGGTTACATTATACTGCAAAGAGAAATGCACTAGTAATGAAGGTCCCTCGTCAGCTGACTTCGAGTTCATCAAAACAGAGCTCCAGGGTGGGCCTGGCCTCATCAGGTGAGCCCCGGAAAAGTAGGCCTGGAGGTCAGACAGACTCCTGCCGGCCTCGCAAAAGCAAGCTGCCACGTGCGAGAGGGCCTGTGAGGGGTCGCATGACAAAGAATGAGAGCGGCCCAGCTGACAGCCAGCAGGAAAATGGGACCTCAGTCCCGCAACAGGAGGACGTGAACGCCACCAACAACCACGTGAGCTGGGAACAGGACTCTGAGCTCCAGAACGGATGCAGCCTGGCCGAGACCTTGACTGCAGCCTCGGGAGACCCTGAGCAGAGGGACCCAGTAGGCTGTGCCCAAACTCCTGACCCACGGGAACTGTGAGATAATCAGCATGTGCTGCTCTAAGCTGCCACATTTGTGGGTATCTGTCCTGCATCAGCAGACGACTGACATGAGGTGGTGAGGTCTGGGATGATTCCTGCTCACACAGCGTGGGTGCCTCTGTGACTAAGGAGCCCGAGCCCCTGCACGCCCACCTCCTCCCCAGCCTGTCCGGCCAGCCCCCTCCTCTGCTCGAACTCCTCTTGGGACCGGAGCAGAGATCCTCGAAGAGACCACCTCTCTGAGCAGGTGGTCCCTGCCACCTGAGACGGCCTCCCCACCAGACTGGCAGGCCTCCAAAATCATGTCCCATCAGACCCCAGCTACTCTGGTGGGCCTCTACCCACCAGCAAAGGGCTCCCATCATGGCCCACCTCCTCTCTGGTCCTCACGTCCACCCAGCATGTCTGTCCTGTCCGTGAGAACAACCCCCGACCTGAGGGACCTGGGCTTGGGTTGACAAAGGGACCACATGAATGAATGAAGTTACAGGACAACCTCCCTGTGAGGACACGAGCTAGCCTACCCTGAAGACAGATCGATATGGCCAAGCTTCACCTTCGATTAGAATGTGGAAAGGAGATAAATAATTCAGCACAGTTTCAAATGCTTGCAGTCACCGCCATATGAAGCACCTCCATCTCACAGGATTCTTACATGACTCATATGTGGAGAACAAGGCTCTCATAACACAGGAAGTGGTAACAACCATGCTTGCTTCTGGGACTCGGGCTAAAAGCTAACAGATACACGAGCCAACGTCTGAAGGGGCACAACACCTATGCACAGCCAACTTCATTAGCACAAAACCACTATCAGCAGAATAACCCCAACACAACCTGAGATGCCTAAAAGAAAAACCACACGGAGCTCTGACAACACAATTCACTCTAAAACGCCGACACTGCCAAGAACACAAAACAGCCAGACACAGAGCATCACCGATGATGCTCATTTAAGACAGCACCAGGGGAAATGTTTGATAAGATCAGTCAGTCGTTCAATGAACAGAAAGTACAAAATAGCGATGGTCCACCCTGGTGACCTGCAGGCACGAGTTCATTCCCCCCAAAATTTCCAGGGAGGCCCAGCCCTGCCCTCCAGTTGCCAACCATCAACCGAGCAGTTCCAGGGGTCGACGTGGCCCCGGCCAGGGCTTCGGTGATGCAGGACAAACCCGTTGTGGACTGACGCTTTTGTAAAATACAAACTCACACGCTTGAGGTCACAGCCAGGTCACACTGTTTGAGTCTCCAAACGCACACTTTCACTTTCTGTCCCTCGCCTGGAGGGGACTGCAGCTTCCTGGCCACCAGCACTCCGGCCCAGGCCTCGCAGCACTGCCGAGACTGCAGGGGAAGGACTTTCAACGTGCAGTCTGGGGCCCCAGTCTCAGGGGGTGCCCACAAAGCTCTCGGGGACCATGTACAAGTGACAAGCGCTACGGTGGGTGAGAAACCGTGCTGGGGCTGCTCTGGAGGAGAACGTAACCCGTCCGGGTGTCGGGAAGGCGTCCTGGAGGATGGGGGCCCGAAGCCAACGCCGACGGGCAAAGAGGAGAAGGCCAGGCGAGGGGGCGGGCGGCAAGGGGCCAGGACGGGGCAGCGGAGTCCCGAGGGCCTTGCTACCTGGAACCTCATCTTGAAGGAACGCGGAACCACTGACGGGTCTGAAGAAGGCAGAGCACAGCGGGGTCTGACTTTCACTTTAGAAACGTGGCTCTGGCTGAATGTGGGGACCAGGGGCGGGGTGGGGAGGGCGGCATGAGACCCGGGAAGTATGGAGAGGCTGCTTCTGAGCGGGGGCGGGGGGGGGGGACGAAGCCGGGCGGAGAGGCGAGAGGGCCCTGGAGGGAATGTCAGGTGCCCAGGGTCCCAAGGAGGCCCACGCGGCCCCAGGGGCCAGCCCGCGCCACGTTGGATGCCACTCACCCAAACCCGAACCCGGGTACACGGTCTGCTGACGCCTCCGGCCTCGGAGGTGGGGCATTTCTCCACCCTGACCCCCTCCCCGCCACGCTCCCAACCTCAAGGAAGACGACAGTGGCCGAAGGGAAAGGATGGGGCCAAGGAGACGGACCTATGGCATTTAGGGCACAAACGATAAACTGCACAGGCCTGTAAAGCAAGGTTTGGGAAACGAGACTTCCCAGGCTCCCCCTCCCCACGCCCGCGATGGCTCTCAGCCGTCGTCCTTCAGCTCCCACTGGAGGTCAAGGTCAGTGGGTCTTCCACTGGCTACTAGCCCCCGGCCTGCTCGCTGTGACCGCACGACGCTGGCAGGGCCACGCTCCCACCCAGAGCTTGGTGGCCGGGCCGGTCCAGCTGCTCGTCCCTCAGCCCACCGTCCTTGAAAGGGGCTCTGGAACAGGCGTAGCTCCGGACACCAAATCCTCCTTTTCTGGCCCAAGAGCATCTTTGTTGAGATACACGCTGAGACATTCAAGGATGATGTGATACGACCTCGCTCAGGTGGGGAAAGTGGCCGTAGGCTGGCAGCTGTGGGGCTGGTGGCAGGAAGGGGGGGCCCTTGTGCCCCAGCGGCAGCCTCTGGGGCTTGTGAAAGATGCAGTCTCCAGCCCCACCCCAGACCGCTGAGTCAGGGCCTCGGGTGCGGCCAGTCTGGGCTTCAACCCGCCCCCAGGGAGCTGCCTGCTCCCCCCAGTGCGACGACCTCTGCTTTCTGTTATCCCATCTCCGCTTGGGTTATGTTTGACGTTTTTCATAATAAATAGCAAACATTTTTTGAAGGAAGGAAGGGGGGGGGGTGGGGGAAGGGAGCAGAGGCTGAAAGGGAGAGAAAGAGAGGGAAAGAAAGAAATGAAGAAGCCCCAAGGCCAAGCTCACTGCTGCGGGAAGGTCGCCTGGCGCCATCGCTAAAAACCCTTGCAGTGTTGCCCCCCAGCCCTCACCATTGGGCCCCCTTCCTGTTCCCGCGCACCTCCAGGATTAGGGAGGAGCTGTCCCAGCCGGGCCTCCTCTGACGAGATGCAGGTTCCCTGGCTTTCTCAGGACCGCCCAGTGTTGGTGGGGAACGAACGCCAGAGTCCCAGCCCCCTCACAGGGGACACAGTCCCCCAGGATCCTACCCTCCTGACCTGGAACCTCATAAACAGAGCTTTACAGACATGGGGCTTTCAAGCAAGGCACCCTTTGATGGTGGAGATGGTTGGGAAGAGAAGATTCCTTTTATCACCAAAGTTGCCTCCTAATAATCCTAAAAAGCTGAACCCTTGATTCCGAAGTTCCACTTTTACATTTAATTTTGCCAGAGATAAATAAGACAACGCTCTGACACTAAGGTGATGTGTATGGTCCGAGAGATGCTAAAACCACACAAAGCAGCACAAGTCCGAGCGCCAGGGCCTCCTAAACAAATGGCTAAAAACAGCCAGGCGCGCCCAGCCAGGGTCTGGGACACCAGCCCTACGGCACCCTGCAGGTCCAGGGGCGGAAGCACGGAGGCCACCGGCCAAGGGCCCGGCCACAGGGGCGCACAGGCTGGTTGAGGCGGTAGACAGCCAAAGTGATGCTTCTCTCTGAAATACCCTCTCTCGGTGGCCCAGACCCGGGCTGGGCTGGAGAAAGGCTGGAGGGTTATGTGAAAACGTCACTGGCAAAAACAGGAGTTACTTTGGTGATGGGTCTCTGCACTGGGCCGAGGGCTTGATCAGCTCTAGTTCTAGATCGGACCACAGAGCAGAAGTGGCTTCTACCAGAGCGGGACACAAAAGTCAGCGGATAAACAGACGCACGCCTCTTCTACCAGTGACCCTGACAGGACTCCTGCTTGGAGCACCAGAAACTCCCAGCTGCAATAAAACTGTCATCCAGAGACAACGGCTGCTCGTTTCTTCAGGGTCAGGGAACTCAGGGACAGCCCCCTGCTTGGCCTGGGGACTGAACAAAACTAAAAGAGAAGTTATGCACCAGGATGGGAGGAGAAAACCCTGGGTGAGGCGTGTCCTTCCCTCCGAGCCCGGCCCCTGCACAGCTTCCTTCCTCCCTGACCTCCTGTCTGTGCTGGAGGTTTTGTAAGCAGTGGTGGACACAGCCCGAGGGTGCAGCAACCACACACCGCCCCCAGTACCCCGCACCCCAATTCCAGTGATGTCGGGGGCTCTAAGAGCTCTGATAATATCTGTATCCTTTTGTGGCTCCTACCCGTTCAACCCCACATCATGATCTTCGAAAAGCAGAAACGCGATAAACATTGGTGGAACCAAAGTCCTGCCTGCTTGGAGAGGACAGAGGTGCCCAGGACGTAGTCTCAGCAGCTTTCTAAAAAGCCCCACACGACTTCCGGAGTCCCGACTCTGTCTGCATATTTCCTGAGCTTCGAAGCTTTCCTGGGATTCAAGCATGGTGTGGAATTCTATATGCCAAGACCTCTCACCCCGCAGTCCCAGAAAAAGTTCTTATTCTGTTCTTAAATTCTCCTGGGGTTCCAGAATTCTACATGGAAGCTGGACGGGGTTTATGAGCTGTAACTCTAGGACGACTCTTGAGAAATGGGCCTGAGCTGCTTCGTCATCTCCTCCACCTAGGAGAAAGCCCTGGAGCCTGGAAGGGCACCGAGATGATGCTCTGGGAGCCGCTCCCCGTCGGCCCTGCAGAGCCCGGGGAGACTTACTGCTCATTACTGACGTGCGGATCAGTGACCCTAATGCTCTGTGATGGCAGAATTTTCTTCAGGCCACGTGATATGTTACCACTGTAGTTTATAACCTCTTGGGAAAAGTTAAAGGATGTATTTAAGGTTCACCCATGTGAATATAATAGGAATATCATGCAGTTGAAGCCAGCAGTGTGACAAAGAACCGGTTCTGTTTAGAAACAAGCAGGGGCCCTCTGTCTCCACGTGTGACTGTTCCTGGGAATGAGGAAGGACTACAGCTCCTGTTGGGCAAGGCTGAAATCTCAGAGTCGCTGGTGAACACACACAGCCCCATGTTAAAGCGATTTACAACATGCTGCAGACAGTGCAAAGGAACCATGAGGCTGTGATACAGAATCCCTTTCCTGACTTGCCATTTCTTTTTTCTTTTTTTCTTGAAGTAGAACTGAGTTACAATGTTGTGTTACTTTCAGGTATACAGCAAAGTGATTCAGTTATTTTTTTCATATCATATTCTATTATAGGTTATTACAAGATATTAAATATAATACCCTGTGCTGTAAGATATATCCTTGTTGCTTATCTATCTTATATACAGTAGTTAGTATCTGTTAATCCCAAACTCCTCATTTGTTCTCCCTCCCTCCCTCCCTCCCTTTCCCTTTTGGTAACCATAAGTTTGCTTTTTAAGTCTGTGAGTCTGTTTCTGTTTTGTACATAGATTCATTTGTATTATTATTAGATTCCACATATAGGTGACATCATATGGTATTTGTCTTTCTCTGTCTGACTTCACTAAGTATGACAATATCTAGGTCCCTCCATGTTGCTGCAAATGGCATGATTTCATTCTTTTTTATGGCTGAGTAATATTCCATTGTGTATATACACCACATCTTCTATCCATTCCTCTGTCCATGGACATTTAGGTTGTTTCATATCTTGGCTACTGTAAATAGCGATGCTATGAACAGTGGGGTGCATGTATCTTTCTGAATTAGAGTTTTTGTCTTTTCTGGATATATGCCCAGGAGTGGGATTGCTGGATCATATGACAACTCTATTTTTGGTTTTTTGTTTTTTTTTGTTTATTTTCAGTACACGGGCCTCTCACTGTTGTGGCCTCTCCCTATTTTTGGTTTTTAAAGGAACCTTCATAGTGGCTGCACCAACTTACATCCCCACCGGCAGTGCAGGAGGGCTCCCCTTTCTCCACACCCCCTCCAGCATTTACTATTTGTAGACTTTTTAATGATGGCAGTTCTGGCTGGTGTGAGGTGATACCCCATAGTGCTTTTAATTTGCATTTCTCTAATAATTAGCGATGTTGAGCACCTTTTCACATGCCTGTTGGCCATCTGTATGTCTTTTTTGAAGAAATGTCTATTGAGGTCTTCTGTCCATATTTTGGTTGGGTTGTTTGTTTTATTGAGCTGTATGAGCTGTGTGTATATTTTGGATATTAAGCCCTTGTCAGTCCCATCCTTTGCATGTATTTTCTCCCAGTCCGTAGGCTGTCTTTTCCTTTTGTTTATGGTTTCCTTTGCTGTGCAAAAGCTTTTAAGTTTAATTAGTTCCCATTTGTTTATTTTTGTTTTTATTTCTTTTGCCTTGGGAGACTGCTTTTGGGAGATCTAAGAAAATTTCGCTATAATTTGTCAGAGAATATTTTGCCTATGTTCTCTTCTAGGGGTTTTATGGTGTCATGTCTTATATTTAAGTCTTTAAAGCATTTTGAGTTTATTTTTGTATATGGTGTGAGGGAGTGTTCTAATTTCACTGATTTACATGCAGCTGTCCAGTTTTCCCAGCACCACTTGTTGAAGAGACTGTCTTTTCTCCACTGTATATTCTTGCCTCCTCTGTTGTAGATTAATTGACCGTAAGTGTGTGGGTTTATTTATGAGCTCTCTGTTCTGTTCCATTGGTCTATATGTTTGTTTTTGTGCCAATATCACGCTGTTCTGATTACTGTAGTTTTGTAGTACTGTCTGAAGTCTGGTAAGGTTATGCCTCCAGCTTTGTTCTTTTTCCTCAGAAGTGCTTGGGCAATTCTGGGCCTTCTTTGATTCCATATAAATTTTAGGATGATGTGTTCTAGTTCTATGGGTATGGTGTCATGGGTATGTTGATAGGGATTGCATTGAATCTGTAGATTGCTTTGGGTAGTGTGGCCATTTTAACAATATTAATTCTTCCAGTCCAAGAGCACGGGATATCTTTTCATGTCTTTGAATCATCTTCAGTTTCCTTAATCAACATTTTATAATTTTCAGCAGATAATTTTTTTTTTTTTTTTTTTGCCGTACGTGGGCCTCTCACTGCTATAGCCTCTCCCATCGTGGGGCACAGGCTCCGGACGCACAGGCTCAGCGGCCATGGCCCACGGGCCCAACCGCTCCGTGGCACGTGGGATCCTCCCGGACCGGGGCATGAACCCGCGTCCCCTGCATCAGCAGGCGGACTCTCAACCACTGCGCCACCAGGGAAGCCCCAGCTTATCACCTTGGTTAAGTTTATTCCTAGGTATTTATTTTGACGTGATTTTAAACAAGATTTTTTTTTACTTTATCTTCCTGATACTTCCTTATTAGTGTAAAGAAATGCAGCAGATTTCTGTATATTAATCTTGTATCCTGCTGCCTTCCTGAATTCATTTATTAGTTCTAACAGTTTCTGTGTGGAGACTTTAGGGTTCTCTATACAGAGTATCATCTAATCTACAAATAGTGACAATTTTACCTCTTCCCTTCCAATTCGGATACGTTGTATTCCTTTTTCTTGTCTGGTTGCTATGACTAGGACTTCCAATACTATGTTGAATAGAAGTGGTGAGAGTGGGCATCCTTATCCTTTTCCTGAATTTAGCTGGAAGGCTTTCAGCTTTTCACTACTGAGTATTATGTTGGCTGTGGGTTTGTCGTAAATGGCTTTTATTATGTTGAGATATGTCCCCTCTATAACCACTTTGGTGAGAGTTTCTATCATGAATGGAATGTTGAATTTCATCATATGCTTTTTCTGCATCTATTGAGATGACCATGTGGTTTCTGTCTTTCCTTTAGTTGATGTGGTGTATCACATTGATCGATTTGCGTATGTTGAACCATCCTTGCCACCCTGGAATGAATCCGACTTGATTATGTGTATGATCTTTTTTAATGTATTGTTGTATTTAGTTTGCTAATATTTTGTTGAGGATTTTTGCATCTATATTCATCAAAGATATTGGCCTGCAATTTTGTTTTTTTTGTAGTGTCTTTGTCTGGTTTTGGTGTCAGGGTGGTGGTGGCTTCATAGAATGAATTTGGGAGTGTTCCCTCTTCCTTTCAATTTTTTTGGAATAGTTTGAGAAGGATACCTATAATGAGTTCCTCCTTGTATATTTGGTAGAATTCCCAAGTGAAGCCATCTAGTCCTGGACTTTTGTTTGCAGGGAGGTTGTTTTTTGTTTTTGTTTTTGTTTTAATTACAGATTCTATTTCACTTCTAGTAATCAGTCTGTTCAAATTAGCTGTTTCTTCCTGACTCAGTTTTGGCAGGCTGTATGTTTCTAGAAACTTGTCCATGTCTTCTAGGTTGTGCAGTTCGTTGGCACGTAACTGTTCATAGTATTCTCTTACAATTCTTTGTATTTCTGTGGTCTCAGTTGTTATTTCTTCTCCTTCATTTCTTATCTTGTTTATTTGGGTCCTCCCTCTTTTCTTCTTGGTGAGCCTGCCTAGAGGTTTGTTGATCTTGTTTATCTTTTTAAAAAACCAGCTCTTGGTTTTATTGATCTTTTCTATATTTTAATCTCTATTTTATTTATTTCCTCTCTGATCTTTATTATTTTCCTGAGTTGACTTTGCTACAGGAAGTGGCAACCGCTACCAACTTCTGTTTTCTATGTAAACCCCCAATTCCTCATATGCAGTAGATTCTAAAAATAGTTTGCTGTTCAAAGCAACCAAGCAGACTGGGCAATGTGTTCTCCTGCACAGGCAGGAACAGGAGCGGGAGCGTATACCAGCTGGCAGCTCGGAAACAGTGGCGATCCTGGCCTCTGTACCACATGTGTCCACGGCCCCCGTGTCCCTCAGCTGCCACGTGCATTTTACTCCACTCTCAACATCTCATCTTTCCAACCCCTCGCTCAGGCAATCACGATAAGTTCCCCCACGAGGGGGCCTGCTCTTTACAGCCATGACTGTAATTATGATGGCCACGGAGAAGAAGGCACTTTGGGATGACAGTTGTCAATGGGGGAAGTGCCAACGCTTGAGAGGGCATTCTGGAACTGCTGGGGGGGGGGTGCTGGGAAGTCACAGTGACTGGAGGAGGGGACTGATGGCATTTAGGGGCAGGGCGTGGTATGCCAACCATCCTGTACTCAGACAGGCCCACACAATGAGGAACTTCCCCATTGGCTACTCAGGCAGATAGAAAAACCACATTATAACTTTCAGACCTACAAATTCATTCCAACTCACTTATAAATTCAAAATACATTCTGAGTAGTTTTAACATACACTGAACATTCCAAGAATGCAATCTGCGTGGAAGTCAAGGGAAGATCATACACGGCTTTGTTCAGAACCTTCCCAAGAGTTACTCTCAATATTCACATTCTGTCACTGCAATTTACTTTCATTTTATTTCTTTTTAATGTTACAGTTAAAACATTATATTGACCTGAAATTATGTGTGAAGGAAGATTGTACCACCTAGGAACTTCATTTCAGGTTAGTAATAAGGATGTTAAAAACTTGTTATAAAAAAGGGGCACTGGGTCTGACAGAGCTGCAAACCACAGTTTTAAAACTTCGGGGTGGGATGAGGGGGAATGAACCCCTCTACTGCACAGCCATGCTTGTTGAAACAGCCCAGGCACAGGTTCAGGGCACAGGTCTGGGGACCAGTGCTTAAGCCACAAAATAAACAAGACACGTTATCAATTTTACTTGACGATTTGGAGGACATAAAGTTAAGGACTAAAGTTTAACTGGTTATTTAAAACACTATGTTTCCATCAAAATCAAATCAGATGAGTTACGGACTGTAAAATGATCACGGAATTTTATGATAGAACAGCAGCCTTCAAAGAAGCCTTTACCTCGCAAGGCCACTTTACGTCACTGCTTGTGAGGGGCTGGCTCGTGGGGGACCAGGTGGAAAAGCTACCTCTCGCGGCTGTGACTGTGGTGTTCTCAGCGGGGCCCTGAGTTTCCGAAGACAGAGACTGTCCAGAGAGGGGTCTCGAGACCAAGCTACCAGCGCTGGCTCTGTGGCTGACCCATTATGTGAACTTGGACAAACTGTACCACTTCTGAACACTAGCCCTCAATACCGGGGGCAAGGGGACCAGGTGACGTGATCTCTGGGTGCTCCCTTTGCCTCTGAAATGCTATGTCTCTACACTGGGGCGAATTCTTTGCACCCTGAGACTGTCCATAGAGTTCTCTTTCCCCATTTTGCTACTGGAAACCTCCTGACTTTGCTTCTCAGAAAAACATACCAGAATAACAAACAGTTTAATCAGGAACAAAATTATTCACGGTCCTTTATCGACAGCAGACTAATAACATTTACCTCTTCCAACTTCACAACACAATCCTAGGCTTAACAACGACCCACAAGCTGATCCATCGACCCACAACGATCCATCAAGCTGATGAATAAAAAGCGTGCACAGTACCTTCCATGCAAATAAATTCTCTTGTTAATACATTTAAAATGTTTTTCTGAGATCAGTGATGTTCACACTGCCTTCAACATATTGGAGTAAAAAGCAAGGGCGTGATGGCCACAAATAACCTTGTGTGTGACCGACAGGACCGATGGGTGACAGGTAAGAGCAGCCTGGCCTCCCCTGTGCAGCTCTCCAGGTGACAGGTTCCCTCCAGCCAATGCCTCTGGGCTCCATACCCTTCACTTCACCTGCTCCACTCAGGGTCTTCCTTGCAAACTCCACACCTTTAAGGTGACACAAAACACTAACACTGTTCCTTCTCAGAATAAGGCTGGATCCTCCAGCAGCTCCACACTTTCCCACGTAGCCAGCACACAACTACTGACAGCCTTTCCTATGCTCAAGTGATTCTCCTGGAACCAGCTAGGAAAGAGCCAGAACGCGTCATTTCCATCCTCAACAAGCTTGTCTGTCTGTATGGTGGTAGGAGCCGTACAGCACGCAGGAATGAGGCTGGCGCCCAGCAGCTCCCGGCATGGCTTGACACAAGTGACAGCTAAAAAGCTGGTACAGTATGAAAAACAGAAAGATGAAAATTTCTGCAGCTCTGTCATTTCTACTATGCCTCTCCTTACTTAGAAAAAATACAGTTCATTGAGTGTGCTTTTGTCTGAAAAACTACCAGAAATAGAAAGGAAACGTTAATCAAATGAAGACTTCTCAGTATGCACTCCGGAGCAAGGTCTTGTGTCCTAACAGGCTGCCTTAGTAAAAAGAAACCCTTCAGCCCTGATACTGGGGTTGTGAGGCCCCAGGGCTGCAAAAGAGAGCCTGACAAGAGCAATGATGCTCGCTGACTGCCTGCCGGACCCTGCCCGAGCATCGTGTATGGTGGTGACATCACCAGCACCAGCGCTGAACCAGCAGGGCTGGGTCTGAACTGGCCCCCACTGCCTGCTGGCTGTGTGGCCTTGGGAAAGTCCCCTGAACTTTCTGAGCCCGTTTTCTCTTTATGTGTAAGTGGAAATAACCAAACCACCGCTGAGGTTATGCAAGGGGGGAGGGAAGACTTCTACAGAAAACACTTAACAGGGCTGACACGGCAGGGGGTTGGGAGATGCTACCTACTGTTACTACCTACACAGTGTCTTCTATGACGACAGTGTGAATTCAGCTCACAGGAGGTTGAAAGCAGCAGGAGAAGACAAGCATGCTGAAGCACTCACCAGGAGAAAGAGTGCTGGGGGAATGCCAGAGGAGGCAGGGGGAGACTCCCCACCCGCAACAAAAGCCCACTCCTACTTCTCTTCCCACAGGAAGATTACACACCCACTGGCCAGAGATAATAAAACAGATGTCAGGATCAGAAATGATGTTGCTTTAGGGGCTTCCCTGGTGGCGCAGTGGTTGAGAGTCCGCCTGCCGATGCAGGGGACACGGGTTCGTGCCCCGGTCTGGGAGGATCCCTCATGCCGCGGAGCGGCTGGGCCCGTGAGCCATGGCCGCTGAGCCTGCGCGTCCGGAGCCTGTGCTCCGCAACGGGAGAGGCCACAGCAGTGAAAGGCCCGTGTACCGCAAAAAAAAAAAAAAAAAAAAAGAAAGAAAAGATGTTGCTTTGATAAGTTCTATTACACAAACATATAAATGAAACATTTTAGTTAAAACGAAAAGTAAATCTTCCTTATAGTCATTTAAACTACAACTAGAGTAGTTGTACTTTAGCGTCCAAACAAAACTATTTATATGGCTTTAAAGTTGTCAAGTTACAGTATTAAGGAGAAAACCACTTGAAACTCTGGCCCTCCCCCAAATGAATACATGAGGCGCAGAAAGGGGATTTTAGTGGTGGTATGCAGTCAAGCACATGGCAATTCTGCATCACTTAATCTTGGATGGAGTCAAAATAGTGCTTTGTTTAACTCAGACGAAGTTCATTTACTTAATTTTATCTAGACTGTCTGAATAATGAAAGTTCTGGTAAATCCAATCCATGAAAATATGGAAATAAGCTGCTTTAAAACACACACACATACAGAGTAAAATTTGGGTGGCCCAGAGTAAAAGCAGTAAAGTAAATAAAAGTTCCTCTTCTCCCTGACCCACGTCTAACATACAGTGAGATGTCACAGGCTTACTGCCTTAACAGGTTAGCATTTCGAACCTTATGGCCAATGGGGCTCCAAGATTAAAACTTTTAAATATGATCAGATATTTCGGAAACACTGGCATATGAGTAACTAGTCAGAAACATTTCCTTTCCATAAAGATGTTTAATAAATAAATAAATAACTAAAGTCTGTGGGTTCCGGGAAAAACAACAACAACACATTTCCTTTGCTGAGTCACACAGCCTGATTTTTCAGGGATAAGAATTTCCTCTTGAACGCTGCCTTTTGAGGGGCAAACACACCGCACCAACTTGTGGCCTCATAATTCTGTAGAAACCAGATAAGAACCTCACTCTAATCAGGTAATACACCAATCAACTTTGCCTGAAAACACTTCAGCTGCTATAAATAACTCGATTTCCTGTGCTCACTGTAAGTGGCAGTTTAGACGGCAGGGTTTACAAGAAGTTTGCTAAGGAGGCTTCCACTACTTTGATACTAGCTCAGGCTGAACAGAAACTAACCCTTAAAGAAAAAGGGAAGTTGAGTCTCCATCTTTGCCCTAGTGGGACACTCTTACTACTATGAGGAAAGAACTAACTTACTGTTTTTATATCTTAACTGTTTGGGAAAACGATTCGTCTAAAGCAAACCATGATTCCAATGCTCAAAGGTCTCCTGTTGAGCCCAGCAGGGTCGGCCCCCCAGCACTGTGTTCACCCACCCCCGTTCATCCACATGTCCCCTCGCCACCAGGACCTGGGGACCTGCGCACTGGTACCTACAGTAAGATGAGACTTGGGGGTTCACGTTCTACCCTGATAGCCTCTCTCAGAATGGGGCTGGTCGTCTGTGAGGACTTAGTGCTAATCAGTATGTGGAAAACTTCCAGAGGTGACACAACCCGGCAGGAACATGGGGAAGTTACAAAAGTTAAAGAAACACGGTTTCTACGCAGTCCTCTCCTGCAAGGAGCCTGGACTTCCTGCTCGGATCCTGCTTTTTTCTTTGCCCCATGAGATGGAGCTGGACAAGTCCATCTCCTCCTGCCAAGCCCAGCTCTGGCCTCACACCCAGGTGGCCCCAGCCCTCCTCCTCCCCTGGTGACCCCTGTTCCCGGGACACAGGGTCTCTGGGCACAGAACACAAGCCAGCACAAGCCAATCTGAAATGCCCACCGTTCTCCCACTGGAACACTACCGCCCAGGGTGGCTGCTGAGCGACTCCTTCTGACACACCCCACCCCACCCCACTGGTCCTTCAGCAACGGTTTCCTTTCCTTTTTTTTTTTTTGCGGTATGCGGGCCTCTCACTGTTGTGGCCTCTCCCGTTGCGGAGCACAGGCTCCGGACGCGCAGGCTCAGCGGCCATGGCTCACGGGCCCAGCCGCTCCGCGGCACGTGGGATCTTCCCGGACCGGGGCACGAACCCGTGTCCCCTGCATCGGCAGGCGGACTCTCAACCACTGCGCCACCAGGGAAGCCCAACGGTTTCCTTTTCAACCATTAACCTCAAAAAACAGTCCTACTCTAAAAAAGTTTTTGCTGCTATTTACTTGAGCAAGTTCACAATTGATTACTGAAAACCCCTAGGACCAAATGTGTTTCAGAATTCAACATTTTTGGATTTTAGAAAGGTAACAAGATGCATACACCATATATTCTGTAACAACCCAGAGTAACAGCCCTTAATCAAGAAACTTAACAGGGCTGCAGAGAAATGTACGAATATTCACACTGAGAAGAATAAAGACTGAAAATAGCCTCCCATCGGCCAAATGGGACCTGGGGACCTTGGCACAGATACCTACAATAAGATGAGACTTGGGGGCCGCGAAGAGCCTCCCATCACCGCCAAATGAATCCTGCTGACAACTTACAAAAAAGAGAAACAACTTCTGATTTTCAGAGCTTACTGGATCCTGGAACTCGGGGTAGGAGGTGGGCTGTGCCCACCGAGCACCTCCTCACTCGGCAGCTGTCCCCATCTCTCCTGTCACCAGCTCCCAGCAGCATCTCTGTGAAGCACGCATCTCGACCAGATCCAGTCCCAGGGTTAAGTTAAGGGTTAATGAGAGCGTGCAGCCAGCGCCTTCGGGCGACAGGTGTTATTTCTACTCCTGCCTCTGATGGCCTGGCGCTCCCTTCCTCACATCCTGTTCTCCATGGTCACTCTTTTCTTCTCCTTGCCCAGCAGTTCATTCCTCTGAGCTCAGATCTTGCCCAGGATTAACATCAGCCTGTTCTTGCCATCTATGGTTTGCCTAGGCGGCTCCTCGGGAGCTTGGGCATTTCTCAGCGGCGTTCCCATCCTTCTTTCCTCCAAGGGCCCTTCCCTGATGGTGATTCAAGGATCTCTCTGTAGGTTCCCAAGTAGGTTAAGGGGTAGGAACCAGCTCCAAAGGCCTGGTCCAGGGGTGGAACATTATGTCAGGTCAGAGGAGCACACTAACGAGGACCTTAAAAATACCCACCCGCCTGTCCTCAGCAAGGAGTGTCATTTTCAAGCGTGTATTCATCAGAATCTATTTCTACACTCCTCTCTGGTGTTGACCGGGAAGCTCAGGGCAGGGCAGTCTTATTCATCTTGAATCCTCCACAAACACTCAGTAGGTGACTAATTCCTACCTGCTGAAGGAGTGATTATTTGGGGTTCACACTTTTATCAAGGTTCCACACAGGCCGGATAAAGTGGAAATCTAGGGTCTCTCTCCCTGTCTGCAGTACTAACTTAATGATGTGCTTCTTTTCCAAACTACGCCCTTTCACCTTTAAATATTCCCATTCATCATCAACCACAAGCCACATGAAAAGGGGTAGTTACTAACCTTCCCCACCTCACCCCCTGCCCGATTTTAACGCCAAACTACTCCCACATCCATGGTTCCAACGCTGGGTGCTGAGCCGGATAACTGCAAAATCCCCCAGAGGGAGGATCCCCTTCGGACCCGGTGACCCCAGGAGACCAGTCAAAGTGGATCTGGGAACTGGGGTCCTTGGGGGAACTAGAGAAACCGGGTGCAACGCATTGGTTCTAAGGTCCAGCGCAGGGTAAGTGCTCCAAGCCACCCAGCCACTGGGGGCGCCAGCCTCAGAGCGAGGGCACCGCCTCTGGGCACCAGTTCCTAGGTACTGTATTTTGTAAAACATCAAACTAGAAGCTCTGAGCGAAACTCTAGACCACGCGCAGGTCTCACACCTCGGCTGGATCCGCGGCCGAGTCACGCAGCTGGGCAGAGCCCGTCAAAAGGCCGTAACTGCGGGCAGAGGGGACCAGACGAAGTTCCTTTCCGTCCTGCTGAGGGGCGTTGCCCAGGGAAATGTGCTTTGCAGAGCGCAAGGCGGGGGGGCAGTGCACACCGAGCCGCGAACTGAACCGAGAGCAGGCCACCACCCCCCGCCCATGCTCGCGTGGGGACGTTCGTTTAAGGGGGTCCCCGGCCAGGCGAGGCAGCCCCACACCTCCCCGGGCACAGATGATTGCGGCGGAAGGTGCCGCCTGCCCTTGGCTCCTAGAACATCAATAAGGACCAAACACTGGCAATCAGAACCAAAAGTTTCGAAAATGTGTTTTCTTCTTACCAGTCTCTGAGCTTCTGGGCTCAGACAGTCAATTTCCTGGTTCTGCGCGGCCGCAGGGTTGGTCATCCTGCCGGCTGCAGGTCCACCTTCTCACACAGCAGGGAAAGGGAGCCAACGCCCGGCTCCCCGGATCCGCGAGCGGGCCGGCTCTCAGCGCAGCCACATGCCGAGAACGGCGGGGCTACTGCCCAGAGACAAATCCGCGCGTCGGGACGGGAACCTCGCCCTTCCCAAGGCGGGGTCGCGCCTCCGCGGTTCCGGGGCTGGAGTGCGGCCGCAGGGGCGGGGCGCAGGTGGCGGAACCCGGGAGCCCGCGGGCCTGGGGTGGCGGCACCCGGGAGAAGAGCAGTTGGGGCCGCCCCCAGCCCTCCTCCCACAAGCGTCCCGCCCGCGCTCCACCACGCACCCCGCCCGGCCAGTTCTCAGCGAGCGCTCCTCCCCGCGCCCCAGCGGCGCGGTTATTAATCATCACCCAGCCCTCCTCCGACCCCCACCCGAAAGGCGGTGGGGAAAAAAGACCGTAGCCGGCCCCGCCCACAGCCCCCCGTCGGCCGCCCACCCACCCGCCGAGAGAGGGCGAGCTGAGAGGCCTCGGAAGACCGGGGAGGAGTGGGGAGGCGCCCGCGCGTGGCCTGGGTCGCCCCGGGGAGGAGCCTGCGCGGGGGAGGGTTCTGCGCGAGGGGCGGGGTCCTCTGGTGGAGGAGCCAGAGCGGGGCGGGGCCCCCGGGGCGGGGCCCGCGCGGGGGTGGGGCGGATTGCCCCTCAGACCCCGCCCCCGGCCCCCTCGCCGTCGGTGCTGCGCTCCCGCCCCAAGGTGTTCTCCAAATACAGGCCGAAGTGAGCTTCTGCGGTCGCGATTACCTCGCCCGAGTCCCGCAGCACCTGCTGGTCGGGGTACCCAGCTAACGCGTCACCCGGAGAAAGGGCCGGCTTCCAGGGCGACCACACCGCGCGGCCCGCGGGGGTAAGAGCAAGCATCCGAGGGCCGGGTGCGGCCCCGCCTGCCTCCCCCTCCGCAATAGGCGGCAGAAGAACGCGGTTTGGCGCGGATGCGGCGTCTCAGAGCCGGGGGGCTGCACCGGCCAGGGATCCGGCGGGAGGTCGTGCGGGGCAGGGGCCGATCCGAGGTCCCCGCCGGGCGCCGCGCGGGGAGGGCGTGGAGAGGAGCGTCCAGCGGCGGGACGGGGCCCCGGCCGCCCAGCACGCGCCTCCTCCAGCCGCAGAACTCGCGTCGCTCGTTCTTTAGCAGTTCTACATGCAAAGCAACGAAACGTCTCCTGACCTCGCCAGGCCGAAGCAGAAGCGACGGGCAGGAAGCGACGCAGATTTTCATCGGAATGCCAACCTGACCCGGCCCAGCCCGCTGCCTGTGGCGCCTGGAAGCTTTCCGCGCCCCGCCCGGCCTCCTACCCTGCGTCCAGGCGGTCCCGGGCCCTTCCTGCCCATACCCTGGGGGCACGTTTTCGGAGGCCGTTCTCAGAAAGACCACCTCCCCGCCCCTAATTCTCTGCAAAGGCGGCTCCAGCGAAATCCTCGACAGACCGCAAATATACATTTAAATGTTACAGTCCCCCAGTTCCCCACTCTGCCCCACTCACCTCCTCCTCGGTAACACGTTAGCGCAAGGCCCGCGTGCACTTGCCTTCCCGCTCTGGCTTCAGGGCAGGGGGCTCTGGAAGGAAGGGTGTATGTGTCGGGGGGCGTAGTGGGGTGGGGAACAGAGAAGGTTCTGAGGGACCGAGGTCCTAACCTAGGAGAGAGTAGGGACAGCAGAAAAGCAAGGCCGAGTAAAGACCCAAAGTGGTCTCTGCGGGAGAAACAGCAGGTTTCCACTTTGATGAGCGGAGACACAGCGCCAGGCCTCGATGGATAGCAGCGTTAGGTTGGCAAGAATAATTTTCAAAGACTGAAATGCATACCTTTAATACCTTGTTTTCTCGCTATAACACTTTTAAAATACGTCAGTGCGTTACAGTTCTTGATTCTATAGAGTTAAACTAGTTGGCAAAAATAATTTTAAGCTGTTCTACATAAACAAGTACGGGACTTAGGGAATCTATGGTGGAAAGCAAAGATGATTTTAGTTAAGAGCTCCACAGATGAGAATGATAGCCAGTTAATAAAACCGCCTTCTGGGAGTCTTCAGTTTGAATATTCTGATCTAGATAAGCAAATTCTAGAGCTTCTTGCCACCTGGAACCTTATGACCACATCTCCCTGAGCAGGGCACAGGGAACAGGCTTCTTTTGTCCTGACTGTCACAGGGCAATGCCTGTAGACACCTGCACCCTCCCCAGCTCCCAGGTGGCCATCCAATGGCTACTTACCAGTTTTGTGAAAACCACATAGGGAAGGGGTTAGGTGGCTCTGGAATTAAACCATCTGGCTCAGTTCTTGCCTCTGCCACTTACTGTGGGATCATGACTAAGTTATGGAGCCCCTGTGTCTCGAGTCTCATCTGAAACATGACAGTGATAATGAAAGCGCCCAGGGTGGAGGGGAGGACCCCCACTGAGCACAGTCAGGGGAGCCGCCTTGCTGCCCCTCAGCCTGCTCTCTTCTCCCTCCAGGCGCCCAGGCCTTCCTGCCCTTCTCTGCAGCAGGAAGGAAGCTGGGCAACGACAGGTTTAAATGGCTGAGAGCCGGGAGAGATTGTGGGTAGCCCCAGAGAAGACAACAAACCCACAGCCTCCACGAAAGCTGTGAGAGGGCCTGGCTGGAGGGCACTATCGTGGAGGGAGAAGCAACTGGTTGACCAGTTTTATTCCCAGGAACAAACTAACAATACCAACAATAAAATAATGATAGTAAAGGCACAAGAGATTGCTGATTCTACTAAGCAGTAGCAAATTAGAGAAAACTGCTTTGCTAACATCCTTCTAGATGAGAGGCCTCTATGTTCTGACATGTGTTCCAGCCCAGCCATACCGTGAAGATGGCTCAGGCCCGTCCCAGCTGTAGGGAAATGTCAGTCTGTATTTTAAGTGGTGCTGAATTCACACTTCTTGGTGTTACTTAGACCCCGGGGCCCCAGAACAAAGTGTAGAGGGTCTAGTTGCCTTCTGTTCATTTTGACATAAGTAGCTCTCTAGTGAAAAGGGCCCCTTAGGAAGCCCCTTCCCAGGCAGTCTCCATCCCCCCCCTCTTTTTTTTTTTTTTGTTATGCGGTACGCGGGCCTCTCACTGTTGTGGCCTCTCCCGTTGCGGAGCACAGGCTCCGGACGCGCAGGCTCAGCGGCCATGGCTCACGGGCCCAGCCGCTCCACGGCATGTGAGATCTTCCCGGACCGGGGCACGAACCCGTGTCCCCTGCATCGGCAGGCGGACTCTCAACCACTGTGCCACCAGGGAGGCCCCCAAACATAACTTTTATATGCTCTGGGATGCCGTAAAACTCGTGTGACTCCCTTTATTGGGATGCCGTAAAACTCGTGTGACTCCCTTTATTGGGATGCCGTAAAACTCGTGTGACTCCCTTTATTGGGATGCCGTAAAACTCGTGTGACTCCCTTTATTGTGATAAGCACTTTACTGCGGTGGACTGGAGCCGAGCCCACAATGTCTCCGAGGCGTGCCTGTGTGACATGCTTTGTAAACTGAAAGGTGCCGTGCAAATCTGGGTAATCCCTTCATGAACCAGCTTTATAATATGAAGTGGTTTTTATATTGGTCAGAAGGATCCGTATAAGGTTATAACATGCATGTAAGCTCACTGTTTGTAGAAGCAACATAGAGACGTTTATTCCGCTGTAATCAGTGTGGCTGGGAATTCACGTTCATGCAAAGCAGCTGTTATGGCTGGGATCTGGAAACTGGTTTTGTGTGGGTTATTAACTAGGGGTGCAGCCAGGAACCACTGTGCCCTCCCCTGCCCGCCCTCTACCTTGTGCTACATCCTGGAAGGATTTGCCTCCGTTGCTCTAGCACTCGGCACCGACCACAGCAGGAGGCAAAGCTGGTGAACCCAGAAGCAGCCCAGCACCACGAAGACCAGTAACCACTTTGGGGTGCGACCCCAAAGTGGTTAAATGTTGTGGCATTTGCTGGTTAGCTATGAGTCTGAGGTTCCCAGAGCACAATTAGATCATTCTACTTACCTTTTGTTCTCTTCTAGGGGCCCCCTTAAGAAATTATGTTCCTGCGTGTAATCTTATTGCACGTCAGAGAACTGCTTTTGAGATTTTCGACATTACACTTCTGTTGGGAGGGCTCAGAGCACCACAACCATGGTGGCTTTTAGGGATGCCCGAGACAGAAGCTGCCACAAAACCTAAGGTGCCTCTCAGGACAGAGTCCCTGGGTTTAAACGGTGACTACGTGCTTGCAGGTCAGTGACTGCCCAGCAGCTTGGAAGGGGCTGGAAATAGAGTCTACCTGCTAGAAGTGGGATCTTGACCTAAAGAAGGGAAAACTGAACCTGTCATTGGCCTCACAGCTCTTTATATAAAGACCCTGGGCCCACACTGGTGCAGTCTGAGCCTTCAGCAAGCCATAATCTTTTTGCTGGAGGAGGGTCCCGCCTCTGTGCTGGTGGCTGCTGACTGATCAGGGTGGTGGGTGCTGAAGGCTAGGGCGGCGGCAGTGATTTCCTAAAATAAGACAATGAAGTTCGCTGCATCGAGTGACTCTCGCTCTCATGAACGATTTCTCTGTAGCACGCAATGCTGTTTGATAACACTTTACCCCCAGTAGCACTTCTTTCAAAATCTGGAGTCCTTCCTCTCAAACCCTGCCACTGCTTTATCAACTCAGTTGATGAAATATTCTAACTCCTTTGTCGACATTTCAACAATCTTCACAGCATCTTCACAGGAGCAGATGCCATCTCAGGAAACCACTTTCATAGCAAATCCACAGGAAGCAAAATCCCTCAGTCATCAGCTCTATCATGAGATGGCAGCAGTTCGGTCCCATCTTCAGGCCCCACTTCTGATTCCGGCTCTCCTGCTGCTCCCACCACATCTGCAGCCCTTCCTCCACTGAAGACTTGAGCCCCTCAAAGTCACCCATGAGGGCTGGAATCAACTTCTCCCCAACTTCTGTTAATGCTGATATTGGGACCTCTTCTGGTGAATCACAAATGTTCTTAATGGTGTGTAGAAGGTGCCCAGACCCATCAGAGGAATCACTGTCTATGGCACCTATAGCCTTAGGAAACATATTTCTTAAATACAAGGTTGCTACAAACATTCTATTTGTAAAACAACACAGTATCTTTGAAACACAATAAAGTGAAGTACAATAAAACGAGGTCTAGGCAGGTGTACACACACGGAGGCCCACAAAGGTTGTATAACTCGTCCACAGATGCACACTGGCAGAGTGAAGTCAGGTTTTTAACCCAAGTCCCTGCTAAAAGTCCAAGCCCTTAGCATCCGGTGCACTGCCTGACACAGAGGTGCTCCCTCCCCCAGCCACCCAGGGATCCTCACTGGGAACAGACAGTCACCAGACAGGCTGTCTCCCTGGGCTGAACCTGGACCAATAACCCCATCTCCTGCTCCAAGGGTGTTGGCAAAGCAGTGCGCGTACCCAGGTCCAGGCCGTAGCTCGCTCTCCTGGTATGACCCAGGGCACTGGTAGGAACATCAGATGAGGGAGCCAGTCCCCGCCTGCCATTCACAGAGAAAACTGTACCCCACAGTCAGCTGGCCCAGATCAGGCCCACGGTGAACTTGACACTCGGGCCTGGGTCCTGCCTGCCTCCAGTGGACAGAAATATTGGGGGCAAGAGTGGCTAGAAAGCAAGAGAGCTGGTTTCTAGCATACAGACAGCTCCTGCTTGCTGAGCACCCGCCCTGTGCTGGGTGTCCTACCGCCACATACTTCCTACTCACCGCTGCCCGTGACTGAGTCCTCACTCTCCCCAGAGACTCTGAGTGGGCTCTTCCAAAATGGGAGCAGGGGCTTCCCTGGTGGCGCAGTGGTTGAGAGTCTGCCTGCCGATGCAGGGGACGTGGGTGCGTGCCCCGGTCCGGGAGGATCCCACATGCCGCGGAGCGGCTGGGCCCGTGAGCCATGGCCGCTGAGCCTGCGCGTCCGGAGCCTGTGCTCCGCAACGGGAGAGGCCACAACAGTGAGAGGCCCGCGTACCGCAAAAAAAAAAAAAAAAAAAAGGGAGCAGATGCTCACCTCACAGATGGATGGATGGATGGATGGATGATTCTCCCAGGAAAATGGAGGACTTTGATAGTTTATCATTAACTCTCATTGATCTTAAGTATGTTATATTTTTGGTAGCAACTGAGAATAGAAATTCTCTTTTTAAAACGGCATGACTTTTGGATTTTTTTTTTTTGCATAACTACCTGGCACGCAGCAATTCACCACTTTTTTTTCATTTAGTATATATTTAGTATATATTTTGAAAATCCCTTTGGATTTTCTAAGGAAGGTGATGAGCTTGAGTTTTGGTTGCCCTGAACTTGAAGTGGGGCAGAAAGCCTTGAGGAAGGTGTCCAGCAGGCACTTTGGCACCAGCAGTATGAACCGGTTTAAGGTGGTGATAAAAATGGTAGCATGCATATAACAGAAAAGAGGCTGAAGGAAGGAATCTGGGGACTCCTACATTTAACGAATAAGAGAGTGTCAAGAACAAGCCAAGACAGACGATGGGTCGTTAGGGAAACAGAAAATCAGAGGCGCCTTCTGGAAGCCACTATTCAGAAGGCTGGCGTGAATACTGGTGTTAGGGTAGATGGAGTGGAGAGGCCAGGGTCGAGAAAGCCTTTAATTTGCAACTAGAAAAACACCGGCTATTGTATCCTCTTATTGAAATTCTACATTTAAGCATTTTCAACGGTTCATGCACACAAAATAAATGGCACGTTACAGCCTCGGAGGAAGACAGAATCAAGAAGGTTTTGGGTGGGGAGAGATTTGTTCATGCGTCCGTCTGTTTTTAAGGATGGAAGAGACTTGAGGCAGTTTGGAGGCTGGAAAGTGGGAGTTAACGGAGATTGAGCTAAAACAGGGTGGGCGTGTGGGAGACTGTTGACTAAGGGACAGTGGTGAGGGCATTTCTGGACTTTCAGGATTTGGCCTGATTCTGAGCTAAATGGGGATGAGAAAACCAAAGTGGCCAGGAGAGGACAGATAACAAGAAGCACAGTCCTGGTGCAGAGACTGTGGACACAGAACTGAGGGACGACGAAGGTTGGGAGGAGCAGAGACTGAAGGACCCACCAGACAGCCGCCTCTGGTACAGCCAGGGTGATGCTATTTTCAGTACCTGAGCCCAGAGCCCTTCCACGGGGCTCCAGGAGGCCCAATAAGGCTGCCACAGGGTAAAATCTGTCCACATTTAAAATAATTTCTGACTTATTTTACTCTGGAATTAAGTTCATCTCCAAAAGCGTCCAGCAATAAGTCCACAGCAATCTTGGAGGGGGGAGGGATGCAGCCATTTTTTCAATCCATTCCTCAGAACTGTTGACCCTTAAGACCAGACCAGATGATCACAGAACCCCCCCCCACCACCATATATTGTGTCCAAGGAAATGGCCACAAACACCTCCAATAAAGCACCTCTTAGGAAAACCAGTCCTGTTTTTCATGAACACAACACACTGCAAATACCACCCAATTATTTTCTAAAAATATTGAGAACAAAACAACTCAAATCCATTACATATTTCTCAATCACATAGGAAAAGACTTGGAAAAGTCCCTGTAAGTCAACCCTAATGCAAAGAAAAAATATCTATATATGTACTCAGAATAGTCCATTTAAGAAACTTTTGATCAGAATTGATAGTAAAATAAGGAAAATAGGCTTTACTTTCAACAACTGTATTCACTAGCTAACAGAACACCCCACTGATAAGAAATACACGAAATGCTTCAGAATATATTTAGGAACATAAAATGATGGTTAAAAAAACAGAAGCAAAATTTCTTCTAGATTCTCACCGATTTGTTTGGCTCCGGTCTCAGTAATCTTGCCTATGAGTTTAACATTCTAGGAGAGATAGAATGTGCCTAACAGTCAGAGCCATGAAACAAGTCTCTACCCTGCTGGCTGAAAACTCCAGAAATCCATCAGGCTACAAAGGTGACGGACAAGTGTCAGTCACAGAAAGGAAGTGTGGGGAACGCAGGAGTTTATAATCTAAATTTAAACAGTACCCATAGCAAACAGGGAAAGTTGAGGGCACATAGGGTGAATTCAACGGTTTAAAATCCAGGCACTCCCACTAAACAGCTTGACTTGAAGACAATCTGACTTCAGGACAGACAGAAATGTCAGAAGTAAGCAACCTTCCAACCTAAGGTACAGAAATTTCTAAAAGAGCACCCTAAAATAATCCTTCTAAGAAAATGAAGTTTCCTAGAGGAAAATAAAGACTGGAACACACTTTAGCACAGCACTAAAAACACATGCCCACACCCTAAAATAAGGGTTTTCCCCTCTGCATTTTAGCCCCTGAAACAAAGGGCAAAGAGAAGTCGTCAACTGTTAGCCTCCAGGAAAGTACCAGATTATGGGCACCTTTTTTATCATCAATCCGTATGAACCAGGTATCTCTCCAGCGGACTTAACATAGAACATAAAAGCCTCACCTTTGAAAAATGAAGATTTTAGATGAAGTTTAAGGAAGAGTGAAGAACAGCCATCTGGAGAGACATGTTTAGCGTGAGAGTGGAAATTCTGGAAAAGCAGGAGATCAAATAGCCACTGCTGAGCACGTCACCTCTGAGTGCCAGCCGAGAGGTCAATTAAAGGCACTTTATACCTGCCACCTCACTGGGCAGCTTCGACCCGCCTACCTTAATGGAAGGGCGTGGTTCCCTAAGCCCATTGTAGATTTTCCAAACGCCTCTTCTGACCCGTGGGTTTGACTTTAGTTACTCAGATTACACTGAAGCCCCTTCCTCTTATCCCCACTTCTGTCGAGGCGTTTGTATTAAATATGGGGTGAGACTTTATGAGGAAACTCTAATATAAGTATAGAGCAGGGTTTCTTAATAGCGGCACTATTGACATTTTGGGTGAAATAATTCTTTGCTGGGGTGCTGTCCTGGGCATCAGAGGATGACTGGCAGCATCCCTGACCTCCACCCACTAGATGCCAGTAACGCTCTGCACCCTACCTGGATGACCAAAGGTGTCTCCAGACGTGGCCACATGTCCTCTGGGAGGGAAAGAGAACCCTGTTGAGAACCCCTGATCTAGAGGGTTTGCGCCTCCATCCAAGGCACTCACACTGTAGAAGGACACTGACTTATCAACTTACACAGACAAGTCACCTCAACAAATACACAGCTCAACATGCACAGAAATAATGATCAAGACGGAAATATTTCAACACGGGCTTCCCTCGTGGCGCAGTGGTTGAGAGTCCGCCTGCCGATGCAGGGGACGCGGGTTCGTGCCCCGGTCCGGGAAGATCCCACATGCCGCGGAGCGGCTGGGCCCGTGAGCCATGGCCGCTGAGCCTGCGCGTCCGGAGCCTGTGCTCCGCAACGGGAGAGGCCACAACAGTGAGAGGCCCGCGTACCGCAAAAAAAAAAAAAAAAAAAAAAATTTCAACACGTTCTCTGATGTCCGTAGCCCTCTTTTTTTTTTAAGTAAGAACTCAAAAGCAGGGCTGGTGCTGTAGTCAGGAAGGAAGTCAGAACCAGACACTGAAAGGTAGGAAGTGGGAGCCACAGGGTGGGAAGTTTGAGGTTTCAGATGTACAGTCATGCCAAGACCAAGGGTGTAATGGTGGAGCTGGGCTGGAAGGAAGAACGTTGTAAGTGAGAAGGTCGAAGAACTGAGTTCTGCCTCCTGACCCTTTGGGAAGAGGCCCAATCAAAAAGGGGCAAATGATGGAGCGCAAAGCCAGAGCCGGGGCGCGAGCAGCCGGCACAGCCAGCACAGCACAAGAGTCCTCAAACCTCCAAAGCAGAGGTTTGGGAGAAAAGCTGGTTGGAATCCCTGCTCTGTCGCTTACTAGGTTGTAGTTTCCGGCAACTCCTGTGACCTCTTCAGCTTCCCACGTGACACAGGAGAGACGCAGCCACCAGGCAGGTGGCAGATAAACGGTGGGACCCCGGGCTGGCACCTGCCACACACTCTGCCTGTTATTCTAAAGAACGCAGATTAGTTTTCCTGCAGATAAGAGACTCTGGAATTACAATTTACATACAGGTTTAGAAAAGCCAGGTGGAGTCCCGAGTCACTTAATTGGCTCGGATTAGGTTTAAGGCTTAGTGTCAGCATTTTTGAGCACGTGGAGCTTTGCCCTCTTTCTGGAACCTCCCCTCCTCCAAGCCCCGAATTTTGGGCTTATTGATCTCCCCAGAGCCAAGCTTTTGGCATCGTTGGTCCTTAGACAAGTGTATTGTGAATACAACTCTGTACAAATGTACGAATGTAGACAAAGACTGGAAGGAAACGCGGTAAACAAAAGAGCTTGCTCTATTTAAGTGGTGGATTCGTGGGAATTTTATTGCTTTTCAGAATACCCTTAGATATTGTTTGAATGCTCTTGTTTTATATAATAGTTTAAGGAACTTGAACTTTATTCAGGAGGCAGTAAAGGACCCACTGAAAGTGTTTGAACAGGGAAGTAGGATTTTGTTTGAACAAAGAACCTGTAGGCTACAAAAAAGTTAAAAATCACCCTCATTATTCTTTTGCAAGAATTTCTTGGCTCGTCTCACTATTTATTCTTCCAAGTTAGCTTTTAACTTTAAGGCAACCTTGTCCCCTAAACTGGGATTTTATTTGAATTACGTTATACTTATAAATTATTTGGGATGGATTCACATCTTTTTAATACCGAGTCTTCTAATTCAGAAACAAGGTGTCTCTCTCTCCACTTTTTAATCTATGTCCTTCAGTATGTTGTTATATCTTCCTTCATACAGGTCCTACATATTTCTTTATTCCTAAATGCTCTTTTGAATGGGATCTTATCTTCTTGCCGTTATTTAAAAAAATTATTGTGGCATATGTATTTTTTTTGGGAAGTAGGGAAACTTGTTCCCTGAACATATTCTTTTAATTAATTAATATTGCCTTTTTATTTTATATTGGAGTATAGTTGATTAACAATGTTGTGTTAGTTTCAGGTGTACAGCAAAGTGATTCAGTTATACATATACCTGTATCTATTCGTTTTCAAATTCTTTTCCCATTTAGGTTGCTACATAATATTGAGCAGAGTTCCCTGTGCTATACAGTAGGTCCTTGGTGGTTATCCGTTTTAAATATAGCCATGTGCACATGTCAATTCCAAACTCCCTAACTATCCGTTTCCCTCACCCTTCCCCCCTGCAATGGATTTTTGTTTATATCATCACAAATTATTTCATTGAACTCTCAGTTTTAGACTGGTTTTTATGGATTAGCTATGTACAAATCTGCAAGTAGTTACAAAAAGTATAACTACTTTTCAGTAGTTCTATTGCCGATTTCTTTATCCTGTCTGAACATCAGAACTCCCATCATTATAGTGTTACACTGGCCCTGGTCTGCCATCTCTTCTTAAATCGGATACTCTGCAATTAGGGAAGTAGTAAGGACTCAGCAGCTTTGTGGGTTTGTGTTTGCACTGTAATAATACAGGACAGGACACCAGCCTTATTGGCATTTAAACAGCATTAAAGCTGCCTATACAGTAAACAGAGAATTTGTTGTCAGTCACCTGATAAAGCCCCTGAAAGGAAAGAAATTATAAGTCTCAGAACAAGACACTCTTGCCCAAAGGCCACAATCTAATTTTGACCAATAAAAGATAAACAGGCAAAGCTACTTGAAGAAAGATTAGTACTGAAGTCAGTGAAAAGTTTATTATTGTGAGTGTTACCATACAATTGTTTTCTGCAGGGAGAGGCCCTGTGGAGGGATGACACTCAGATTCTGGGACCAACACTGCGTGGGCAGGAAGTCACACCCCTGCCTAGAACTTGCTGTTGGTCTTGGGCCAGTTAACCTCTCTCTATGTCTCGGTTTCCTCATCTGTCAAATAGGAGTAACAATGGCACCCAGTTCATACCATTTATAAGGATTAAATGAGTGATTATTCATAATCAGTATTTAAATAAGTAAAATGCTGGCTGTGAGCATAGCGCTTGGTTTACAAAATGCACAATGTTACAAAGTACTTCAAGGCGCATTTCACCTAAATCTAATGTACCCAGTCACCATTTACAAAGGGATGTGGGAATTAACTTTTGTCCCAGACCAAGGGCCCCTCCCTCTTGCCTTCCGGCCCCACCCCACTGTGGCTTCTATCTCAGCCTGCATCTCTGCAGCCCAGAACCCACAGCCTGCAGGGCACACCCTGGTGCAGGGGAAATATATAAGCTTGTTAAGCCCATGGAACTGGAAGACTAACTGGAATTCTAAGTCGTGAGGCTCTAGTAGGAGCAACCATTATTACTTTTCTAGAACAAGTGGCCTGAACTTTGGGACAGTTATTGTCTTTCAGGCACCCAGTCACTTCCTAGTTGAACGTTCTGCTCCGGATGGCTGGACTTGACTGTGTCTGCAAAGAATGGTATTAGGCAATAGAAGCCCAGGAACTTCTCTTTTTGGGCAAAGAGACTCTCTTATGGTACAATTTTTGAAAAAGAAGAAATTGTTCCACAGTGAAGCAACTAAGAGTTTTGAATAAAAATATTCAAAGTTTTCACTTCTAATATTCTACAGTTATTTAAAATACATTTAAAATAAAATGTAGTAGAACTATCTCTATCTTTCAGCGTGGAAAGAGGCTGGAAGGAGGCAAAGGGGAGTAGGCAGTGAAGAACGGGAGAAAGCAGGGAGACACAGACACACTTGGGAGAGGGTCGGACGCCAGCGGCTGCCTCTTGGTGGTCACCGGCAAGCATTCCCGAGGGGCCTGCGCTAAAGGTTTCATGTTGGCTTAATAATGTCAGACAACCCGAGGGTCCACTGAATGGATAAATACGTGTGGTGTATCCATACAATGGAATATTACTGGGCCTTAAAAAAAGGAAATTCCGATACATGCTTCAATGTGGATGAAGCCTTGAAAACATTATGCAAAGGGAAGTACGCCAGATGCAGAAGGACAAATATTGTATGATTTCACTCACGGGAGATATGTAGAATGTTCAAATTTATACAGAAAGTAGAAGGTGGTTGCCAGGGGCTGGAGGGGACATAGGAATGAGATTTAGTGTTCAATGGATACGGTTGCATCTGGGAAGATGAGAAGAGCTCTGGAGACGGATGGTGGGGATGGCTGCACAACAGTGTGAATGTACTTAATCCTACTGAATTGTACTCTTAAAAATAGTTAAGATGAAAAAAAAATAGTTAAGATGGTGAAATTTATGTTATGTGTATTTTACCACAATAAAAAATAATTTATATTAAAAGTTTTACACTGAAAGAAAGTGGCCAAATCGACCTTGGGATACCTACTTTATGGCATCCCTCTGGCTATAAACATGGTGTCTATGATGAGTATGTAATAGGATGCAAAATGCTTATGATAATGTTGAGTGCACACACACTCAGTACACACACACACACACACCAATAACATCTATGAAAAAATAAACAACAAAGACCTTAAGGAAATAAATCAAAATAGAGCCATGGTTGTCTTTATGTTATAATGCTTTTTGTTTCCTTCTATTTTCCAATGATTATTTTGTTATGCATGTACTACTTTTAAAGGGGGAAAATAACACAGAATTTCATTTTTCTCTGTAACTTTATTTGAAAAGAAAGGAAGAATGAAAAACCTTTATGCTTTTTGTCCCTAGAGACTTTTAAACCTAAAAGGAAACTGAAATTAATTAGGCTGCCCACCACTTTCACTTCTTTCCTATTTCTGTACCATGGATGCCCCTGGCAGGCTGGTGAAGCCTGTGGCCATTCTCAGAATGGTATTTTTTTTAATTAATTAATTTTTGGCTGCGTTGGGTCTTCGTTGCTGCACGTGGGCGTTCTCTAGTTGTGGCAAGTGGGGGCTACTCATCTTTGTGGTGTGCGGGCTTCTCACTGCGGTGGCTTCTCTTGTTGCGGAGCCTGGGCTCTAAGCAGGCGGGCTCAGTAGTTGTGGCACGTGGGCTCTGTAGTTGTGGCGCACAGGCTTAGTTGCTCCGTGGCACTTGGGATCTTCCCGGACCGGGGCTCAAGCCCACATCCCCTGCATTGGCAGGCAGATTCCCAACCACTGAGCCACCAGGGAAGTCCCAGAATGGTATTTTTAAGTGCTTAAAACAAAGTGTATAGGGTTACAAAGGAAAGTGATTATTCTGAAATATATTATCAAAATATATTTTTAAATTGTGATATATCGTATCAATCACAGTCCAGAGAGGAAAACAGGAAATGACACCAGTTCTATTAATAGGAGCAATTCAATACAGATGTTGGATGACTGAGACGGCAAAGGGGACTCGGGTAACGCAGAGGTAATACTTTGTGGAACAGCTAGGGCTGGGGGAACAAAGGGCTCGGTTAGCGTACCCCGAAGGCTCGGAAGGCACTGTGTTCCAGAATCTACTATGGGGCTCCATGACGGTAGTTTCTGAGAGCATGAAAAATACTAGAAACGGAACCGACGGCGGCTGCCTGGGTGGAGGCCGTTGCTGGGGTGATGCTCACAGAAACAGGAGGCAGACAGGGAGGAGTGGGTCCTGTCTCCTTCCTTGGCCTCACAGCTGCCCTCTAGGGCCTGGGCAGAGCCCGGGGAGACGAGGTGTGTAGGGCTCCAGCCCCAGCATCACAGGGCTGGGAAGAAGCCGGGTTTGGAGCAGAGAGGTAACAGCTTAATAACCAGCCCAAATACGAGCTTCTTTCTTCGTGTACTGAGTGACAAGAGCTCATATCCACCATAATATCGACACAGCTGTCTGCAACCACCGAAAACTGACATAAACATAGTTGGTCCTTGGTGATGAAATCACACACACTTCTAAAGTTTTGGGGCTACATTCATAATTGGAGGTAACGCTGCTCTTTTTTTCTGATCCAATTTCAGGGATCCTTTGAAACCTAAACAAAGACCCCTGGAGGATGATTGGACCCAAAGTTAAGAATCCTTCCGGGTGTTTCAAGATGTCGAATACAGTTCTTTTTCTTCCTTAATTTTTGCTTAAAAAAGTCACATGACTGATCACATGATCACATGATTGATCACCAATACCAGGTTTCTTTTTCTGTTTTGAAAGGGAAAATAATACCACCCCAAATTCATGCCCTGGTGCATCTCTCTAACTGGTATTATCAACCATCCTGCAAATAGTGAACAGGAATTTTTGCATTTTATTGATCATATTGCCTATTTCTGAATGCCACGGAAAATAAAGTAGACACACAACCGTGCTTACATCCTCAACCACTCTCCTGGGGGACATGGATTCCTGGGTGGTCTTCAGAGTTCTTTCCTGTAAGGTCCCCTCTCAGCCCCACCACTTTGACTGTGACCCAGATGTCCCCCAACACCAGGTCTCCATTTCTTTTCTCTTGACTTATCCAAGTTTCAGCCCACCTGCCAGGTGGACATCTCTACCCGGAGGTCCCAAAGTCGCCTCAAACTCGAGACGTATTCAGAACGGAACTTGTGTCGCCTCCAAGGGTCTTTCCTCCGCATTTCCTCCTCCGAGGGGGCACTACCAGCCACTGCCTCCCAAGAAGGCTTTCTCTAACGTGTCTGGGCTTCAGTTCCCTCAGCAGTGAAGGAGCGGCAGTGACAGTCACAGCCTCCTGGGCTGCTGTAAGGGCGAAATGTGCCGCCGGGTCTTGACATCAGTAAGCGCCGCCCCTGCGAGGCCGGTGCTCTCCCCCCTCCGCCGGACGCGCACCGCCGAGTCGGCTTCCTCTCCTAGTGTCACTTCAACGCGCCCCAGAGCCACCGCCTTAACCCAGCCTCCGCGTGACTCCAGAATGATCAGAATTGTCCCCGGTGCCCACCCCACCCCCCACACTGCTGCAGAGTCTTCTCATCCGCTCGTTCCGTCAGTCATCACGCGTGGCTGAGGGCTGCCACGGGTCAGGACCACGGACGTAACCGTGAGCAAGGAGCAGCCACACCTCCGGGGGAAAGACTGATGTTAAATAATTGCCGAATAAGGAATGAATTGTCACGGTGAGCGCCATGACCTTCAATGGACATATCCCCAGACGCAGACAGAAAATACAGCTTTGCGTTTCTAAGGAAACAAGAAGTGATTCCCAGCGGGGAGGGCTGGGGAAGGAGAGCCCTCCTGTGAGACCTGTGAGGCTTCCCTCTGAGAGCCGGGCAAAGGGCAAACTCCCAGACATCACCAAGCCTTCTAGATGCCGGCCTGGCGTCCTGCCACCAGCCACTCCACCATCGCCCTTACATCCCACAGGCCAGCGACAGAAGACTGCCTCCTGGTGCTGACTTCAAACCTTTGAGACTGAATCCCCATGTTTCTTTCTTTCCACGAAGACAATTTATAAAAACGTAACGGTAATTGTAATCAAAGAGGACCCACCCCTCAGCTGAGGAACTTTAGTAACAAGCTCATTTAGGTCAGAGTTTTAGTTACTATAGAAACAAGATCACTCTTCGGTCCCCCAGATGGAACGTACACGCACTGATACGTCTCCTCTTACTCTGTAAAGCTTGAACAATTCCACCGACTGCAAAAGCATTTCATCATGCTCTGTGAACAAATGAAACACTGTAACTATTTACTAGCGTCACTGAGAGTCAGTATTTCCTGGCTTATCTATAGCAATCCTTGCAAAACAAGGTAAATCACATTGCAAGGTTTTGTTTAGAGTTTCAAGCTAAGGGAAATACTTTAAAATATGTATCATCAATTCTAAGCTATTTGTAAGGTCTTATTTCAATATGTGATAAGGTAGGTACTCTCTTAGAGTAACCAGAATAATAAACCCAATATAAAACGAACTTAAATTTAGGTCAATTTTTTTTTAAAGGCAAGATAAAATCTGTGTTATGCAGGTGCAGAACATTTTCTGCTTTCCAGTTTGAACAAGTAATAGGATCATAAGGGATACCTAAGAATTTTTAAATCTTTGATTTCTATTCAATTTTTTATTTTTCAAATCTTAAATTTCTCATTGAACACAAAAGTCTAACTCACTTGCCTAAGAACCACATTTTCCATTTCTATTTTAAGAAGTTTTACGTTGTCTACCACATTTAAAAAGTCACTAACAAGACAAGAAATGGAGGGCACTGACCCTTCCTCTGTAAAGGGTCCATCAGTGACTATATGTCCTGAGACTAAGCTGCTTGTTCTGGGCTTCCGTAGACTTCTAGAAACTGTGAGGACCCAATACAGTACCGTTCATACCGCTGCAGAGATTAGAATGGGGAGAAGAAACTCTCAACCTGGCGCACAGTGAAAAAGCCTTAAGAAAAATGTTGCCACACCGGTCATTCATGTCACTCTAACTGTAATTTACTTAGAGAGGTGGTCTAAGATATTTCACAAGGGAAACACGCACACGCATGCCCAGACACATGTAAGGCCTGTACCGAGCAGGGGCCCTAGCCCCTGGCCAGCTGGCCAGCTTCTCCGAGGGGACCACGGAAGTGCGGGGAAGGAGCAAGGAGCTGGCGGGCGGCCCACTGCAGCCCCTGAGCCTTGGCAGGGCCCCTGAACCGGCCCCTTCCCCTGCCCCCAGCTCTTCCTGCCGCATTTCTCCGTCGTTGTCGTGAGAATACGGAAGACTCAACACAAATGTCATTGCAGTGGTTCACCTCTGATTGGAAAGTGTCTGACTTAAGTGTCCAACAGCGAGAGAGAATCTATTCTGTGCCATCCTGGGTTTCTGACATGTGACAAAAAAATAGCTTTCATGGGACCATGGGCGGTGCCTGGTTTGTTTTCATAGGTTGAGGCTAAGTGCTTCAGAGCCCGAACTGATGTGGAAAGTCTCCGGCTCTTGGATTTGCACCTCCATGGCAGCCTAGAACCACCCACTACCACTTGCAGGGCATGTGAGCAGTGCATGTGTTACACGGTCCTCGGCTGGCACCACGAGCCGACACAAGTTCACTGCTCATCACTTGCAAAGGCGGATGCCGGTGTTACAGCAATAACTGTCCCGCGAACCAGAAGGGGTTCCCTTAGTTCAGGATCCCGGGACCCTTTTTGGATGCAATGGACTGGTTCTCCATATACGACCTGAAGATATTGTGAGTCTCTTCAGATAAAACAAGGGGGTGGACGGGAACCTTGGAAGGGGAAGGTTCGCTGTAAGCACCCCCTTGGCCCCCGTGTGCTATGCTCAGCACCTCCGCTGGACTCTCAAAGGAAACATTTCTCCATGAGGCTGATGATAAAAACAAGCGATAACACTGTGTACCAGATGCTGTTGAAATGCCTGATGTGCTTTATTCTGCTATTTCTCACAACGGCCCCATCAAGAGAAAGGATCCCACTCTCCGATTTGGGACCAAGGCAGAGACGGGGTGAGTGGCTCGTCAACGTCCTGTAACCAGGGGGCAGTGCAGCCGGATGTAGCCCAGGACGCAGAACCGGCAGGGACGTGGTCCCCAAACCTTCACCAGGTGGTCACTGAACACTGTGTCAGATGCTGCGTTGGCATTTTATGGGTTGATCTCATTTAAGCCTCAACAGCCCTGAAAGGTGGGTATTATTAAATCCCGGGTGTCTATGTGGAAACCGTGGCTGGGAGTTGAGTGATGGACTCCAGCTGACACAGTTTCGAGGGCAGGGCCGCACCAGGAGCTCAGCTGTGCTGCCCTCCCCACAGTCCTGGTTCTTTCCTACCCCATCCCTGCCTCCATCGAACAAATGTTTTCTCTCTTTCTTCAAACCACAGCTGGAAGGGGCCTCCAGACATGATCTGGCCTGGTTGCTGCTTCCAGCAGATGTCACTATTCCAGTCTTGACAAGTGACCTGTCCAAGGTCACACGGCCAAGCAGCCACACCTAGAACAGAGCAATCTCTGTTTCAACAACACCGCTTTCTGCCCTGCCAGTTGCGTTATAATAACGGCAAATAGCTTTACTGGGGACATTTCAGACTTTTTCCTCTCGGTGAAAAAACCCAGTTGACAAATCATCCTTAGATTATGCGTTATTTTTTCCCTTTTGGAATTACAACCATCTACCACCATTTGTCAAATGTCCAAGAACACAGGAAACGTACTCCTCCCAGCTGGTTTTTGTTAATGGCTCAGTGTCTAATGTTCAGATCTGTCCAGACTCTCGTGATCTCGTGCCAGAAGCTGACTCAAGCCCACTCTCCAGGCAGTGGTGAGCGAGGCTTTGTGTCCAGCAGACACATCTCACACAGGGGTGGAAGCTGAGGAGAACTTGTAGGCTTCTGCTCGTCAGCAACTGTTTCCTAGGGAACAATGTGATGGAACAGACAGTCGGTGTTTAAAGGGATTGTGTTCCTTTTAAAGAGAGGAGTGTGCGTATGCATTTACCAGAGGTGGAGTCATCTTTGTGGTCCCACTTCAGTCCAACCTTCTGCTCTCATTCATGTGATCAAAGTACTGTGATGGCTTCAACATCTTATAAGATAAGCCCAGTGGAGAACCTATTTTAGCGCTATCAAGCACCTGGGTAGGCATGTTTCTTTCAGGCAATGAGGAAGATGTTCAACTCCTAATCTCAACTGAGAAAACGTATTTGCAATAGCTATGAAATGGGTTAATAAGCAACCTACAAATCACCAAAAAACAAAAAAAATAAATAAATACTAACACTCCAAGATGTGTTTTGGCAATTTGAAAAGGAACTTCCAAAAACGAAGAATCAAAAAGCCACCAGCTTTTAGCTCTCAAATTTACAAAGGCTAAGAATAAGCACAGCACTTAATCTTGTGGTGAGGAAGACACTTTCTTTCAGACAACACAGATGCCAACGTAAACTGATATAGCCTTTCAGGAAAGCAGCTTGAAACAAATATCAGGGTTCTCACACATGTTTTCACTTTTAAAATCTATATTTGCACTTCTGATATTCTAATTTAAGGAAATCATTTGAAGTACAAAACAATATTTACTCTTAAAGACATTCACTGCAATGTTACTCACAACTGAGAGAAAAAAAAAAAACCTGTAAAAAAACATTTCCAAGTCCAACAACAGGAAAACGAAGACATGATGGAACATCCTCAGTGCCATATTCTGTGGCATTAAAACGTTTTTCAGACCATTCGATACCAAGGTTGCACTAATTTCTTTCCTTAAGAAAGACAATAAAGAATGCAGAGGGGAGGGGAGGGGAGGGGAGGGGGAGGGGAGGGAGGGGAGGGAGGGGGAGGGGAGGGAGGGAGGGAGGGGAGGGGAGGGGGAGGGGGAGGGGAGGGGAAGGGAGGGGAGGGGAGGGGGGAGGGGGAGGGGGAGGGGGAGGGGGAGGGGGAGGGGAGAGAGGGAGGGGAGGGGAGAGAGGGAGGGGAGGGGAGAGAGGGAGGGGAGGGGAGAGAGAGAGGGAGGGGAGGGGAGGGGGGAGGGGGAGGGGGAGGGGGAGGGGAGGGGAGGGGAGGGGGGAGGGGGAGGGGAGGGGAGGGAGGGAGGGGAGGGGGAGGGGAGAGGAGAGGTAGGGGAGGGGTAGGGGAGGGGAGGGGGGGAGGTGAGGGGAGAGGGGGAGAGGAGGCTGAGAGGCCCTTGGTGTTATCCTAAGGCTTGTAACTTTACCCTGGAAGCTACAGGGAGTCATTCAGGGTGGTAACGAGGGAGACTGTGGCGTGAGGTGTGTGTTTGCTAGGGATCCCTGGGACACCAAGATGAAGACCGGTTTGAGGCGGGGGTCAGTCTGGGAAGCCCACAGGCTAGGAAGCTACCAAGGCAACCACGTGAGGTGAGCAGGCCTCAGCCAGGCCGTGTTCACACCTCCACAGTGGGAGGAACATGGGGGGGTCGGTCCTGGCTCAGGTGGCCGTGAGCGGGTAAGGACGCGAGACACCGGAGGGGCAGCGGCTGGTTGGAGATGAAGAGCCTCAGAGTTGGGGGTCGGGGATGTCGGGTAGTCAGGCCGAGTTCAAAGGGGGGTCAGGGCGGGACGTGGAGAAATCGTGAGGGGTGTTAACGCCGTAAGTGTGGCCGGAGAGGCACAGAGAACAGCCTGGGACGGGGCAATGGAGAAGGACCGGGGCGGGGGCGGGGCGGGGGGGCGAAACACATGGTCGGAGGGTCAAAGGGCAGGAGGGGAGGCTGAGAGGCCAGTCCGGTGTCACAAACACGGCTCCCCGGCTCCTGGTTAGGTGGTTTCAGGTCCGTGTCAATCCCAGGTGTAAACCGTGGGTACCACACATTGGACGGCGACGGGCGCGTGAATGAATCGTCCTCCCGTGTATGACGTCAGGAAGACAGCTTCAACGCCCTCTCTGTGGCCTCCGCAGAGCAGCCGGGCTTGCCTCCCGCCCCCAGGCCTCCTGCCCGTCCTGCCCGCCGCCCGCCCCATCTCCATAAGAGAGAAAATTCCCAGCGCCCGAGGGGCCGGAGGAATAAAGGGCCAGTCAGCAGGGACTGCCCAGTACCTGTACAGCAGTAACGACGGCTGTGCCCTGCTTGCCCTGCTTCCCAGGCGGTGGCGATGTCCTTACACAGCCAGCCTGCCCGAGTGCTCGACGTGGGGGACAGAAGTCCGACTCCAGAGCTTGTCGCGGGCCTGGGTTCTCTTATTTAATTTTTACCACAGCCCCTGAATTACAGCCATTTTCCAAGTAAGGTCGTGGAGGCAAAAACAGGCGAGATAACTTGCCCCAAGTCATGTGCCTGGTCAGTGGTGTGGCCGGACCCTGGGGGCTCCTCCACCAGGAAGGCCCTGGCGCCTGGGTGTTTTGAACCTTGAACACAGACACACGGGTCAGGGGCCGTGGGAGCAGCAGGTGAGTTGCCATGGAAACCCTGCGTCAGAGGCAGCCCTGTAAATCAAGCCCCAGGGGAAGAACGGGCCCCAAGACCCCGAGAGTTGACGGCTGTCCCAGCTCTTCTGGACAGTTAGGATTGCCTGCCCCCCTTGCCGCAGGGAGATGGTGTCACCTACCCAGGCTTGGGGGCTTCTCTCTGCTGCACCAGCCAACTCAGCCTGCTGAAGGATGTCGAACAACCCCCCTCTGCAAACACACAAGATCGCTTCTACAGTTTTAATACTAACAAAGTTTATAAAGAGCATATATGTGTTGCTGTACACCTGAAACTAAGACAACATTGTAAATCAAGGATAGTCCAATATAAAAGAAAAGTCTTTTAAAAAGAGAATATGTTTGCTTTGTTTTTGTAGTACATTTTGGCAGTCTCATGGCAGGAAATGAGTTACTCAGAATAAAAACCCTCCTTTAAATGTTGTGCTGATCATCAGTAAGGCATCAGGTTAAGATACTTCGAGTTGCAGCTGTCTCTGGGAACCAACTCATTCTATGAGAAGAGTGGATTCCCATGCTGACTCTGAAATCTGGGAGAAATGTCAGGATCCCTCTGTTTTGTAGATTACACATTACTTTATTTACATGTTTTATTCAAAATCACAGGCTCTTAAATTAAAATTATTTCAAAATATAAAAACATCAGAACAATTCACTCCAGTAAATAATAAAATTAGCATTTCTTTCTTTTTAAACTAAATTACTATTGTATTTTACCTTCATGTTTATTTGAAACCCTTAGACTTTAGTTTCACTAACTTCAAAAAGCACCAGTAAATAGTTTATTCCACAATAAGAAATGCTGCATTATTTAACAGTAAGAAGCTTATTTAAATGTTTCATAAATAATTAAAATTGTATGCGTTCTTTACCATACGTGAGAAACTTAAAAATCTTTCAGCATCAGCACAGTGCAGTGGGCTGATAATAACCCTCCAGTCGTTTATTAGTTTCCAGAAAAAACCCTACATGCAATTTTATGAATGGAAATTCTTGGCTGTCATGAAACTCTGCAAGGTAATGGAAAACTAATCAAGGGGGCATGAAAATCAGTACGCTCCAAAAAATGCTCACATCCTTTGAACCCAGTGATTTCACTTCCAGCCACGGCCAGAGATGCAGGCAAAGATGATTAAATGTGAATGTTTGTCTCCATATTATTTATAGCAGAGGGATATAGGGGCAGAAGGAAATCAATGGTGGTAAATATAGATAGAACACTATGAAGCCACTGGGTATAAAAAGTGCATTTAGAATGGATTATTTTATAAAATGATATTTTATCAAATTCTAAAATTTATCAATTTTAAAATTCTATAAAATGCTCAAAATTCTAGAATTCAAACAAAAAAAGTTCAAAGAAGGCAGCAAAACACACTCCCAGAGACCAGACCTTCACACCTTCAAGGAAGTCCATTCAGTGTCTGAGCAGCATTACTTGCTGGAAAGTTCCTGTTTAAACAGAATGAAGCCCAGCTTCCTCAGAGCTTCTGAACCTTGTACAGAATGCAGCTTGTTTCTCCCAAAGGCGGCACTGATGCCCTCGAACATGCTGTCTCATCAGCAGACCCCGGTCCCTGGACATCCGCTCCTACAGGGCTGTCTGTTAGTGGAAGAGGGGTGCCCACCCTCTGGCCAGTGACCTGTCAGTCTCTGTTTTCTTTTCCCCTGACCACACCTATTCACAGCACTGTCAGGAAGGTGAAAGTAAAAGGCCTGGTTTGTAACAAGCACTCGGTAAAGTCCAGTCATGATTTTTACCAAGATTTTCAGCTCCTAGAACAGCCTTTTGCCTTGAAGTGATCCTTGTGGGGACAGTAGGTCTGAGTATCCAACAGGAGATGCAGGGGATGCTGCCTGAAGCAGCAAACTGGTCTGAAAACCAAGGTGCTTTCAGAGCTCGGGGCAGAACCATTGCAGCTGGGCCAGGGGATCGGCAGTGGAGTCAGGGATGGAAGGGCAGCCATCAGCAAAGCCTTGGGCGGGCGAACCACGCGGGGACAGAACCATGCAGGATAGGAATCCAGGGTCCCCGCCACAAGCCCGACCCTGATCTCTGCCCCTCCATCTCCACTCCTGGCCCCCTGAGGTTCAGTCCACCGTGGTCCTTCACTGAACCCTCAGGCTCAGATCACCAGGGAACTCCCTACCGCAAGGTCCCAGTGACATCCTTCTACTTGTGCCCCTTTGGGTCTTTCTGCAGCATGAGACACTGCCAGCTTCCCTCCCGAGTTTGGATGACTCTCCTCTGCCCCTGGCTCCTGGCGTGTGCCAGGTAAAACTTCTGCTCCCCTTTGTCCGTCCAAGGCCCCCAGCGCTTCATCCTCAGCACCCCACTCTCCTGATCTCCTTAGGAGACCTCACGGGCACACGTGGCTCTGACCGTCCCTGAATGAGATGACTCCCAACTGTAGGCCAATGTGTCTGAACGTTTGCTAGATCTTTCCATTTGGGCAGCCCTCAGCTACCTCAAGCACAACACTTTCAGAAGGCAACTGAACTCTTCCCTGTTCCCCAACCTGCCCCACCAACCCACCGGCTCCCCAGTCTGAATAAATGGTACCATGACAGCGCACCACCCTCCCGCAAGCCCGGAAGTCAAGCTGTTCACCTCTTTTCTCCTTGTCTTACAGAATGGCCACAATCTTTATCAATCATGTTTTAAAGCCAAAACTTCTAGTCATTTTAGTTAAACCAGTTCCAGGTGTTAATGGTAACCAGTGCATTTTAATTCAGAGAAAATAGGTTTCACTATAAATAGCCAGGTGGAGAAAGGGGGCATAAAACTGTCCTAGTTATAAGGTATTATTAATGGATTTTACTGCAGAGCAAACAAGTATTTCAGGTCAGCTTATGACCTATGGTTATACATCTTCAAGTCCCAAGAGAAAGGAAAAAAATACTTTCAGTAGTTGGGCCTGAAAAAAAAAATGTCTTTCCTTATCTTGTTGAAGGCCTTACGAACACAGGACACACACCACACACTTCAACCCCGAAGAACAAAATCATACATGTGACACTTAAGGACACTGTCCCAGGTTGCATACTCTCCTCCAAAAAGTCACGTCCACCCAGAACCTGTGACCGTGACCTTATTTGGAAACGGGCTAAGATGCAATGAAGCTAAGACGGAGTCATCCTGGATGCAGACGGGCCCTCATCCGATGACTGGTGTCCTTATACGAAGAGAGAAGCCTGAACACAGAGACACAGACAGACAGGGAGAAAGCTCTGTGAAGACGGAGGCAGAGGTTGGAGGGATGTGTGTACAAGCCAAGGCACCCCAAGGTTCCGGTGACCCCCAGAAGCTGGAGAGAGGCAATGAACAGACTCTCCCTCAGAGCTTCCGGAAGAAACTAACCTTACTGACACCTTGATTTCAGGCTTCTGGCCTCCAGAGCTGTGAGAGAAGAAATTTACGCTCTTAAGCCACCCAGTTTGTGGCAGTTACGGCAGCCTCAGGACGCTAATACGAACACACTGTCCTATGTTGCCCTGGGCACACCAGTCTTCAGAGAGATTTTATATTTTGCCCAGAGGAATCTTGGTGACTCCTATTCTGGGGACTCACAGGTACCTGGGTCGGGAGAGCCTTTGCCAGGCAGCCTGGCCATATAACTGCAGATGGTGGACTCAGAAAACAGAGAAACACTGCCATCTTTCTTTCTGCACCTGTCCCTGGGCAGGGCACGCCGGATGTACTCCCCATGACTGGTATGTCTCTGTCACAGACCTCAGCTTCATTTTAGAATCCCACTGATGGCGACCAGGCCGTCGGTATCCTCATCACTCCTCTGCTTCTGCCCGAGAGGATTAGCAGTAAGGACAGAGACGGCACCATGGGTGAGGACAGAGGCACCCATACAGCAACGTCCCCTGGGCAGGGACTGCAGGTGGACCAGGGGCCCAGAGCAAGACAGAGGGGTAAGGAAGAGTGAGCGGCCAAGTCCCAGACTCAACTAGGATCCAGAAGGAGAGAGGGGGTGCTGGGGAGGGCAGCCCGACAGCTGAAGACCAACCCTCCTTTATACCAGGGTGCCAGGGCCATGCCTGGGCTGGGGATGCAACAGAAAGGGTCCAACCCCACATCACGAGCTGGGTGTCTGACTTCCAGAAAGATGGAGACAGGGGTTCTCTCTCGGGAGTGGCCTCGATCTCTTGTGCTTATTCTTATCTTGTACTGTTGGTCTTTACAACTTCTCGGAGTTCTTTTTGTATCAGGAAAATCAGCCTTAGTGATACAAGGTGCAAATATTTTTTTCTCTTGTTTGACTTTCTTTTGACCTATTTTTTTTCCCTGCGGTACGCGGGCCTCTCACTGCTGTGGCCTCTCCCGTTGCGGAGCACAGGCTCCGGACGCGCAGGTTCAGCGGCCATGGCTCACGGGCCCAGCCACTCCGCGGCATGTGGGATCTTCCAGGACCGGGGCACGAACCTGCGTCCCCTGCATCAGCAGGCGGACTCTCAACCACTGCGCCACCAGGGAAGCCCTCTTTTGACCTATTTTTAACGTTGGCTTTCACCATAATGAATACACGTAAACATTCACGTTTACATAAGACAAATGTAAACATCTTTTCTTTTGTAACTCCTATGTTTTGTATCTTACTTTGAAAAGCTTTCCAATATTATTTCAAAATTCTCTCATTATTTCTTCTTGTAATTGTATGGTTTCATTTTTTTATATTTAAATCTTTGATTTCTTATTTTAAGTTGTGAAGCATCAGCTGACTTAATCTTATTCCACATAATTTGCCATTTGTGCCCAAGCAATTATTTAATAATCTATCTTTCCCCAATGGTTTGAAATGCTCCTTTTGCCATATATTTCTTTATTTACTTCTGCATTTCCTATTTTGTACCTCACCTACCTGCCTGTTCTGAGATGTATGCCCAGGACCATACAGTTTTATTTATTATAGATTTATAACGTGTTTAATATCTTAAGGCTAATCCCCCTAGGAATTTTACTTTTTTGGAATTTCCTGGTTATTATTGCTTGCTAATTTTTCTGTACATATCTTAGAATCAGGTTGTCTAGTTCCAAAAGAAATCCTATTGCTATTTTGATTGGAACTGGCATTATGTAGATTAATGTGGGAGGCTTGATCTTTTTCTGAAGTTAAGTCATCCCATTGAAGAACATAGTATGCCTGTCCTGCTATTGAAATCTTTGGCATCTCTAGGTAATGTTTTAAAGATGACTTCACATAAACTGTGCTGGTGTTAGCCTTATTCCTTGGTATTGTAGATATTTTGCAGCTATTAAATGAGGCTTTTTCTTCCATTAGAGCTTCTAACTGGTCACTGCATGATTACATGGAGGCTACTGATTTCGGTGCAGTACTTTACAGCCAACCAACCTACTGGATTCTTGCATGGTTTGTAATCGCTTTTCAGGTGGTCCTATTGGTCACTGCATTTCCACACTGGTTTTAACCTTAGTCCTACAGCTCAGTGGGTACAATGTTCACTGCCAGTTCTTTTGTGTAGTGTTTTACTTACTTCTTGGTTGCACTGATTCTCAAACTTGGGGTTTCAAAAACTACCAGTAACTTGGTGGCAATAGCAGAGCACCTGACTTAATTAGTATGGGGTGTGGCCTGGGCACAGGGATTTGTAAAGGATCTCCAGCTGATTCCATTGAGCAACATTACATGGAAGACACTGTCTTTAATAGTTTATTCAAGAAGGGCTTATGGGAGTGATCTTCCTGAATTCTTGCATTTTCAAAACTGGGATTTTATTTCCGTACACATCCTTTCAGAGAAACTCTATGCATATATAAACAAATACAACACTTTTCCTCCTCAAATTTGAATGACAGTTTGGGGTATACCACTCTTGGTCATCCTTCCTTTTCTTAGCTTTGTGGCCATTACTCCAACTGTCTTTCACTTTGGTTTTTTTTTTTGTTTTTTTTTTAAATTTTTTTTTGGCTGCGTTGGGTCTTTGTTGCTGCGTGCGGACTTTCTCTAGTTGCGGTGAGCGGGGGCTACTCTTCGTTGCGGTTCGTGGGCTTCTCATTGCGGTGGCTTCTCTTGTTGCAGAGCACGGGCTCTAGGCGTGTGGGCTTCAGTAGTTGTGGCACGTGGGGTCAGTAGTTGTGGCTCATGGGCTCTAGACCGCAGGCTCAGTAGTTGTGGCGCATGGGCTTAGTTGTCCCGCGGCATGTAGGATCTTCCCAGACTAGGGGTCGAACGTGTGTCCCCTGCACTGGCAGGTGGATTCTTAACCACTGAGCCACCAGGGAAGTCCCCTGTCTTTTACTTTGATTGTTACCATGGAGAAGTCTGAGGCCAGCATGAATATTTTTCCCCTCATGTGTGACTTGATCTCTTTGCCTAGTTTCCCATGGAAATCTTTATTATGGCTGTCTAGAAACTTTATTAGACTATGTCTTGGTATTGACTGTACTATGACTCTATTTTCTGGGTCACAGTGTAAATTTAAATCTTCTTTTCTTTCTGAGATGTTTTATTAATTTATATTTCAAAATATTTATGCTGTCCTGTTTATTTTGGCTCCTTCAGAGATTCTAATTTTGCATATGTTAAATCTCCTCTGCCTGTCTTACTGATCACAGCAGCATCTACAAATGCTTAAAAAGTCAAAGTCTGTACAGGTATAAGGCATGTTTATTTTTGTCCTATAGGCCTACTTCTCCAAAGTGAAATGTATACTCTCCTCATTATATTTTTTCTCATCCTTTTTTAGTTTCTATTTTTATTTGTACTGTACAATGATTAACTTTCATTGTGGTAGTGCATGTATATTTTATGAATAAGTAACCATACGTGTGTTGGATGGATATTCCATCAGAAACCTGCTGCTGTCCTCCACAATGCTTGGTGTCGATACAGAAGTACTGAGCACTGTAGCTTTGAGGTGTCTGAGAACCACTGCTTTCAAAATCTAGCCAAAGTCTTGTACATATAGTTGCTCAATAAATATTAGTCATTTTACTGATCTTGGAAGGTAATATTTCAATAATATAATAAACCATGTATCTCAACTTGGTCCCCCAAAAAGGGCATAAATGTTATTTGAGTAAATCTATTCAAAGATTTCAAAATCCATGCCCCCCCCCAAAAAAAATCCATGCCTCACTCCTGCCCAGTATAATAGCTAGTACATTTTCTTTAATTATTCTTACTTTAACACTTAACTGCATAAAAAAAAGGCTGCGATCTCAAACAACCAAAAGGGAAAATTATGTAGGTAGCACTGATTTGCTTAGGCAATGTTTGCTTTATTTGGTTTTTAATATATAATTACAATTGCCACCAAAAATTGGTCTTTTTTTTTTTTTTTTGAGGCTACACAGGTAATTCGTGCCAGGGAGATCTTCCTCCCCATCTTCCCAATCCCTACACACAAATGACAGGTGCAGGGAGTCAAGGTCAAAACCCAAAGGAAACAAGAGAGAAACAACCTTAATAACAAAACTGACAGAGTCTCCTGCATGAATAAATCTCAGACTGGGAACCAAGAGCTTACATTTCAGAAAATAAGAAGAGACCAGAAAGAGATGCCTGCCCTGTTGGAATTACGGGGTTTTTTCAATAATAATCTGGGGAGAAAAAAAGTAGTCTCTCTTGTTTTGTCTTTTATTATTTCAACTGAGGGTTTGGATATTTTGGGATATAAAAAGATATAAGGGCTTCCCTGGTGGCGCAGTGGTTGAGAGTCTGCCTGCCGATGCAGGGGACAAGGGTTCGTGCCCCGGTCCGGGAAGATCCCACATGCCGCGGAGTGGCTGGGCCCGTGAGCCATGGCCGCTGAGCCTGCGCGTCCAGAGCCCGTGCTCTGCAAGGGGAGAGGCCACGACAGTGAGAGGCCCGCGTACCACAAAAAAAAAAAAAAAAGATATAAAAATATCTTTGGATACTTTTCCTTTTGTTCATATGATTGGGTTTCAATCAACACTGAGCTGCTATGTTTTCTACAGGGAATACACGGAACTGTCTTTGGTTAAATCATATGATGAGGTTAAAAAGATGAACTATATACATCCAATCACAACACAAGCAAGAAGATCAGCTTCCGTGGATTTAGGAGACTTAGACGACCTGCCCCACGTGCTCTGGTGGCCTGGAGCGTCTTCTGAAATCACTGTAACCTTGCTAGGCAACTGTGATTTCAAAAAAGTATTTTTGATTGTTGTGCCCTAGAATAGTAGTTCTTAAGTCAATCTGGGCACAAACATAGTTTTGTCAGTCGTCCGAGAGGTCCACGCCCCAGCCCGGGCTCGCCCCCAGCTCTGAGCACCCCTGGCTGAGTGACCCTCCCAGAGGGGCCACGTCTCAAGCCACCATGTGCTGGTTTCTAAGCTACTGACTCACATGATAAAAGAATAACTAACAGTTTAAAATGCCTTTCATGTGCCAGACACCCTTAACATTGAAAAAAGTCACTTGTAAACTGAAACCAACTAAATATTATAAATACCGAAATAAATTGAAACCATTGAGATCATGTGGATAACAACTCGACCCACTGTTGGGGCCGATCTAAAGTTTGATCTGAAGTAATTTCATTCCAGATTAAGATTTTACTGCCACTGCAAGTCACAGCCATTTTTCCATTTCCTAAAATTGTCAGGTTGCTCTAATGATGAACGTGTAAGTGATCTCCTCCCTGAACAGACAGGCCTTGTCGGGGCTAAAGGACTGTAAGCACCTCCTCACTGAAGCCTTTAAATATAGTAAGAAGGGGACATCAGGCCTGATGGAGTGAGGTCAGCGTTGCCCGGGAGAGCTGCCAGGAAACATGGCAGCACGTCTGGGTCCTGACAGAGAATCGATGTGTATCCTCGGGCGAGTCCTAGGCCCTCTGAGTCTTGTTTTTCAAATGAAGGAGATGGGCTGGAAATAAATAATCCCTAAGACCCCTTCCAGCTCTAAGTTATTATGACGGCTTGATTTAATGCCATGCATGTAGAGAGCACCTGTCACCTGGCCCTGTTTGATCTGAGTGGAGAGCTTGGTGATGCCTTACGCACCATTTATAGAGCCAGAACTTGGGTGGGAACAGCTGCTCTCCACCAAGTCTCCGAGCCCAAGTGCCTCCCTGCTAAGAAGCACCTCCGGGTCGGCCCGCCCTCGTGGCATCCGCAGGCCGGGTGACAGAATGGAAAGGAATGAGGTGATGAATGGCTCTCAAACAAAAAGCTGGGCTCAGAGCTATTTGCAGACAGACAGAGACTCAGGAAAGCCTGAGGTCACCGGCCCGGCTTTCCTATCTGCTGACCCAGCTGCTGCTTCCGGGGCAGATGACAGCAGTGTGCCAGGCCGTGTGACGGGCCGGAGGCGTGGAGGAGCCGGGTGCACCCTCAAGCCTCCCCAAGGGCTGCCCACCCCACGGCCCGCGAGCGTGGCTGATGCCCGAGAGCTGTCACCTGCTGGCATCGTTCTGATGGTCCCCGACTGCGGGGAAGCCTTGACCGTGGGTGCCCAGAAGCGGAGCAGACTCGCCAGGTCCCCAGGGAGCCGCCTCTGATGAGGTCACACATCTAGATTAGAACGCTTTCCAGTCCTAAGACTGTGAAGGGACCCGGACAGAAGGGGAGGCTCACTGCCCACGACCACCTTCCCTTCCTGGTGAAATGGGGCCGACGGACAGGGTGCCTGTGGATAAGGCACAAGGGCGGGTTACAGGGAAGCAGGATCATGTGTGTGTGTGTGTGTGTGTGTGTGTGTGTGTGTTTTAACAGCTTTACCGGGGTATATCTCACACACCAGTCATCTCCTTTGGGCGTACAATTCAGGGATTTTCGGTACATTTACAGAGCAGTGCAACCATCGCCTCACTAATCTTAGAACATTTCCATCACCCTAGAGATATCTGTTTGATATAATCTGTTTGGTATGATCTGTTTGTAGACACACTCCCTGGAAGCATATTTAGCCTGGCCTGAAAATTATACCAAATCAAGAGTTTACTGGATTTTTTGCTGCCTCCAAGGTCACCACGGAGAAGTGGCCCAAAGTGATCGCTTTCTCTCCTTAACTTTGTACATTTTTAATGTATTGCCCTCGATCTTCTATACAGCTAAACTCCTTCACAGAATGACCCCCATTTTCTCTTTTTTAATTCCTTTCTCATCCCCACCTCCCATCTGGCACTCCCCACCTCGCCCCTGCAGTCCGACCCTGCCTCAACTTCCCTCTCTCCCTACACCCTTTTCTTTTACGGTAAAATACACATAACATAAAATTTACCACCTTAACCATTTTTAGGTGTACACTTCAGTGGCATTAAGTACATTCACGTTGTTGTTCAACCATCAGCACCACCCATTTCCAGAACTATTTTCATCTTCCTCAACTGAAAGTCTCTTCCCATTAAAGACCAACTCCCCCTCGTGCTCCCCCAGGCCCTGGCCCCCACCATCTCCTTCCTATCTTTAGATTCCACCTCATACAAGTGGAATCATGCAGTCTTTGTCTTTTTGTGACTGTCTTACATCACTTAGCAGAATGTCTTCAGGGTTCATCCATGATGTAGCATGTGACAGAACTTCCTTCCCTTTTTCCAAACTTAAGTCATCCCCATGACTCATTTACTTTCTAACTGAGAGTTGGTACCTCTTAATTTCCCACCCCTATTTCACTTGTCCCCCCTCCCCCTCCCCTCTGGTGACCACCTGTTTGTTCTCTGTATCTATGACTCTGGTTCTATTTTGTTATGTTTGTTCAGTTGTTTTGGTTTTTAGATTCCACATTTAACTGAAATCACACAGGATTTGTCTTCCTCTGACTTATTTAGCATAATACCCTCTAGATCCATCCATGTCGTCGCAAATGGCAAGATTTCATTCTTTTTTATGGCTGAGTAGTATTCCATTGTGTGTATATGTATGTGTGTATATATATATATATATACACACACACACATATGTATATATATATATATATACGTATATATATATACACACTCACACACACACTGTCTCTTCTTTATTCATTTGTCTATCCATGGAAACTTAGGTTTCTTCCGTATCTTGGCCATTGTAAATGATGCTGCAAAGAGCACTGGTGTGCATATGTCTTTTTTTTTTTTTTTTGGCTGTGCCACATGGCATGCGGGATCCCGACCAGGGATCCAACCCCTGCCCCCTGCATTGGGAGAGCAGAGTCTTAACCACTGGACCTCCAGGGAAGTCCCACATATGTCTTTTTGAATTAGTGTTTTGGTTTTCTTTAGAAAAATACCCAGAAGTGGAATTGCTGGATTGTACGGTAGTTTTATTTTTAATTTTTTGAGGAAACTCCAGATTGCTTTCCATAGTAGCTGCACCAATTTACATTCCCACCAACAGTGCACAAAGCTTCCTTTTTCTCCACATCCTCGCCAACCCTTGTTATTTCTTGTCTTTTTTAATCATAGCCATTCTGACAGGTGTGAGGTGATATCTCATTGTGGTTTTGACTCTCATTTCCCTGATTAGTGATGTTCCTCATGTGTCTGGAGCTATCTGTATGTATTCTTTGGGAAAATGTCTATTCAGGTCCTCTGTCCATTGTTTAATTGGGTTGTTTGTTTTTTGGATATTAGTCTTATGAGTTCTTTATATATTTTGGATATTAACCACTTACTTATTGGACATACCATTTGCAAATATTTTCTCCCATTCAGTAGGTGGCTTTTGTTTTGTTGATACTTTCCTTAGCTATGCAAGAGCTTTTCAGTTTCACATGGTCCCATCTGTTTATTTTTGGTTTTGACTTTGGTTTCCCTTGCCTGAGGAGACAGATCCATAAAACTATTGCTAAGTCTGATGTCAAAGAGAGTGCTGTCTACGTTTTCTTCTATGAGTTTTATGGTTTCAGGTCTTATATTTAAGACTTTAGTCCATTTTGAGTTTATTTTTGCATATGGTGTGAGAAAGTAGTCCACTTTAATATTTTTGCATGTCGCTGCTGGTGTTCCTGACACCATTTATTGAAGAAGTTGTTTTTTCCCAACTGTATATTTTTGTCTGCTTTGTTGTAGATTAATTGACCACATAAGTGTGGGTTAATTTCTGGACTCTCTATTCTGTTCCATTGATCTATGTACCTGTTCTTGTGCTAATACCATACTGTTTTGATTACTGTAGCTTTGTGGCATAGTTAGAAACCACAGAGCATGGTTCAGGGAGCAAGGTTAGGTTGTTTATTTGAGATTTTTCTTGTTTCCTGAAAAAGGTTTGTACTGTTTTAAACTTTCATCTTAGAACTGCTTTGGCTGTGTCCCATAGACTTTGGGTTGTTGTGTTTCCATTTTCATTTGTCTCCAGGTATTTTTAAATTTCCTCTTTGATTTCTTCCAGTGACCCATTGGCTGTTCAGTAGCATATTTTTTAGCCTCCATGTGTTTGTGTTTTTTACAGGTTTTTTTCTTATAGCTGATTTCTAGTCTCATGGCATTATAGTTGGAAAAGATACTTGGTATGATTTCGATCTTCTTAAATTTATTAAGACTTCTTTTGTGGCCTAGCATGTGATCTATCCTGGAGAATGTTCCATGAGTACTTGAAAGGAATGTGTATTCTGCTGCTTTGGGATGGAATATTCTATATAGATCTATTAAGTCCATCGGGTCTAAAGTATTGCTTAAGGCCAGTGTTTCTTTATTGATTTTTCTGTCTGGATGATCTGAGAAGAATTTCCTTCTTTTTAAAGGATGGATAATATTCCCTTGTAAATATATATCACACTTTGTTTATCCATTCATACTTTGATGAAAACTTGGGTTGTTTCCACCTCTTAGCTATTGTGAATAATGCTCCTATGAACAAGGGTGTACAGATATCTGTTCCAGATCCTGATTTCAATTCTTTTGGATAGGTACCCAGAAGTGGAATTGTTGGATCATATAGTAATTCTATGTTAAATTTTTTAAGGAACGCTTTTCTCTTGAAACTACTCCAATCGGGTGTCCACCCCTACTACTCCACCGAACCAGCTCTCATCAAGGTCACTTCCAAATCCAATGGTCACTTCTCAGCCCTAGCCTTCCCCAACCCATGGGTGTTACCTGACACAGGTGATCCCTTCTTTCTATAGATAGTTTCCTCACTTGGCATCTGGGATAGCATTCAGCCTGCCTTGCTGGTTCCTTACCTTAGTGACCTCTCAACACTGGCCCTTGTTCCCTTGGTGATGTCATCTATACTCACACCATCAATACATTGGTGACCCCCAAGTTTATATCCCCAGCTGAGATCTTGCTCTTGAGTTCCAAGCTCACATCCAACTGCCTCGTTTACTTTCCCGATTGTATGTCAAATAGGATTTTCAGATGTTACATGTGCAAAAATCAGCTCCTGACTCCCTGATTTCTCAGTTTTCCCCATCTCAGAAAGTGAAAGCCCCATAGCTTTTTGGATGGGCAAGTTTGCAGTGGAAGGACCTGCACCCACAGATCATTAAAAGCGGGACCACCACTGAGGAGCTCCCGATGTGACACAACAGGAAGCACACAGCACCACCTATGAGGGAAAGGTTCGCCAGAATCTGCAGGAGCCCCTTGAGTTACGCTGCCCAATGCACCTCGCCACAGGTGGCTCCTAGGCAGGTGAGCTACCAAACAAGTGTGCCGCCAGTGCAAACTGCACTGGATTTCAAGGCTCAGTGCCTTAGACAGAATGTTAATCTAGCAATGTAAAGGTAGGACAGGCTAATGGTCGAGTGACTTGGTTTCTGAAAGAACATGGTGGGGAGAAGGGAGCTTCCATGGATTAAAAGATGCTTAGGGGCAGCCCTTGATGTTGGACTACGTGTAGATCCTGATTTGAAGAAACTAATTGTAAAATGATATTTTTGAGATAATAAAAATCATAAATTTTTACTATGTTTGGGTATTAGACAATACAATGAATTAATGTCAGTTTTGCCATGTGTGAAAGCATCGTGGTCACATAAGAAAATGTTCCTGCTGTTAAGTTATGCATACTGACATGTGTAAGAGTGAGGCAACACAGTATCTGGAATTTGCTTATTATGAGCAAATGAAAAAAGAAAAAGAGCTGGATGAAGCAAATATGGTGAAATCTTATTGAATCTAGATGATGGATGGATGGGTGCTCATTGTACTAGTCTCCCTAATTTGGGGTCCGTTTGAAATTTTTTACATTAAAATTCATTTTTATAAACCTCCAACTTAAAGAGTGTGATACAACTTGTAGAAATGAACGTCAATGTACCCCTTAGGGACCATGAGTTAACCTCTGGGTTCCCTGCATCAAAAATCCACACCCCAGAGGGACCCGGGGAGCATTTCAGAGGAGCATGTGGGGGAGAGCAGAGTTGTCAAGAGAGGTAACTAGGTCTTCCCCGCTAAAACTGACATGTACTCAACTCCCAGACTGGCTTCTGTCAGACCTCAGCATCCCTCTTCCGGTCGCTCAGGGCAAAACCCCTGGGGTCTTCTTTTGGTGTCTCTTTTCCTCTCCAATCCCATGGCCAATCTGGGCTGCACAGGCATGTGGAATCCGACCACCTCTCACCACCTCCACTGCTCCTCTCTGGTTCAGCGACCATCACCTCTCACCCTGGGTCACTGCATCCAGCCTGGTCCCTGCTTCTGCCCTCACATCCTCCTGTCTGCTCCTCATGCAGGGCTAGCCCTGCTCAGGCAGGTGATGGCCATGCATCCAAGAGTCGGTCTGCAGGGTGTGCTCTGGGGTTCTGCAGTACACAAACTGCCCGGCCATCCACGGTGGTCCTGCACGTGGCGCCACGAAGAACCTCTTAAGACACAGGCCAGAGCGGGCCGTCCTCCACCGGAGCTGTGCAACAGCCACCCATCTCACGAGGAGAGAAAACTCCAGCCTCACAGCGTCCTGGAAGGCCCCACAGGAGGCAGCCCCCAGCTGTCTCTCTCCCTGGGTGCACTGTGCTCAGTGCCACAGCCTCCCTGCTCAGGCCTGCTCTCAACGTGTGGCCTTCCCACCTGCTGTTCCCTCTACCTGGGATAGCGCCTTGTCAGGGAGACCCCCACCGATAAGCCATCACAAGGGCAATCCCATTTCCCTCCTTACACCTCTCCTCCTGCTTCTCTGCAAAGCCCTTTCAACCCCTGACATTGTTGCAGAGCTGCCCGTTCAGAAGTTTATCTTTAGGGTTACAGGGGGTGGGGACTTTGCCTGAGCACTGCTGTGTCTCCAGCACAGTGGACATGATCAGTAAAATCGGCCCAGTGGCCGGAGGGCCATTTGTGAGTGAGGTTGTTGAGATAAGCACCACATCTTCTCCTTCTGTGGCCCCAGCACACTGTACCTGTAGGGGCTAGTCAAGACTTGTTTGTCAGGTCAGAGAAGGAGTGAATACCTGAGGCAACAGGGACATGAACAAAAAGACAACCCAGGGGTTCATACCAGCCCCATGGCTGTTCCACGGGGGGAGAAAGGAGACAGTGAACAGAGGAATAAATAAAATGAAAAGTAAAAAATGTCAAGCTCCTTTGCAGTCCGGTATCAACAGTGGCCTGAAAAATACCATCTTCCTTTTGAAAATAAAATCTAAAAATACATGGAGAATGCCCTCAGGTTGACCTATAATTGCATCTACCATCACCGCGCTCTCAGCTGAGTACAGATAATTAAATAGCGCTCATTCCGTGGGTGGGGAGAGAGGGACCTGGTCTGGGGCCGGGCTGTCTACCACCAGCTCTGAGCTAAGTGGGGGTCCCCAGTGGGGGCCATAGATGCTCCCAGACTGTGGCCCTGCCTCTCCCCTCCAGCTCCTGCAGAAGCCACGGGCCCAGCAGCCACGCCACTGACCACGGAAGTAAGGCAACGGATGACAGCCTCCTCTCTGTTTTCAGCCCTGGCTGTTCTGAGAATCCCTTTGGGGCAGCCAGAGAGGCGGAACGGATGCATCTCACGGCAATGTGGTACCCAGAAGGGAGAAAGAGAAAAAAATCCTGAAAAGATGTGAGTCTCTCAGGAATTTGAGAAAATGAGGGGAGAGGTAATAAACTGCTTGATTTCAGTGCTTCTCCCTTCCTTTCCATGGCAGCCTGCCGTCGCTTCCTGCTTGGACGGGACCCTCTCCAGATAGTTCCTCCCTGGGTCTACACAGCTGGGGTGGTGATGGGGGCACAGGTGGTTTCTAGGAAAAATGGTTTCTGTTGCTCATCACCAGAAAGCATGAGAGGCGAAGAAAAGTTGGAGTCGTGTGACTTGTCCAAGTTCACAAAGCAAATATCCTGAGAGGCGAGATTAAACTTCAGGTCTTCTGAACTGAAGGTGTCTTTTTTTTTTTTCTTTTTTTTTCTTTTTTTAGGCTGAGCCTGGTGGCATTGGGATCCTAGCTCCCCGACCAGGGATAGAACCCAGGCCCCCTGCATTGGAAGCGCAGAGTCTTAACCACTGGACCGCCAGGGAAGTACCTGAAAGGTGTCTTTTATACCAGCCTGTGGTGGGCACTCTGGACACCATTGGTGAGCTGCCACAAGATTTCAGAAAAGAAAATCCCTCAAGTAGGGAAAGAGGAGAATTATGGCATCAGGAAAGAGCCGGCAGGTGCCAGGAAGATGTGCCGGTCAGTCGTGGCCGCTCCCAGGCTCCTGCAATCTTAAAACACAAGTGCCACGTGGGACATGCAGGACAAGGTCAGGCTCAGGGCTTGCCTCCACCCACATTAAGTCGTTCAAACGTAACTTTAACACGGGAACAAAATGAGGGCGATGTTACAATCCAAACAAAGAAAGCAAAACAAAGCAAAAGGACCGGTGTCCTCAGATACTGCCTCAGTTTGAGGTTGGGACGCTGCTGTAGCCAGGGGCAGCCCTCAGGACTTCAGAATATCAAGGAAAAGAGTAAGTTCTTCCCCCAGGTTCTGGAACATTCAACAAGCAGAGGTGGCTTCTACCTCAAGAAGAGTCTGAAGGGCAGTCTCGGCAGCAGCCCCGACGGCTCCTAACAATTCCTGTGAAGGCTGCGAAGAGGCAAAAGCCCATCCCATCTGAGCTGAGACGCAGCCCAGGGCCGGGCCCGGGGGGCCCTCCTGCTAACTAAACGCTGGCTCCCCGCGTGGTGCTCCCAGGCTCCGTCTTAAGGGACAGAACATGCTCAGAACCAGAGCCCCATGCAGCCCCTCCCCCAACTCAGCTACACCCCCTGGGGGCTGCCCCACCTAAGGGGAGGGGCCCTCTCCTGTCCCAGCAGCGCACCTGTGGGGCGGGTCTTCCTTCCTTTTCTGCTTTGCACAGAGGCCGTCGCATCAGCCAGGGGAGCATTCAGCACGCCCCCTGCCGCCTGTGCCTGAAACGTGTGCCATTTCAGGGCAGAGGTGTTAAGAGCCGGTGAACAAGTCGCTGTGGCCCCCGCCCACTGCTGTGATGACAGCAGAAGCCCTTGGGAAGGAAGCCACTATCGGGCAGTGTCCCTGCGAGGCCACAGTGAGCCCCTCAGACCTGTGATGGGCGTCTACTGTGGGCAGGAGGGAAACTTCTGTCGTGTCAGACCTCTCAGGCTTGGGGTGTTTGTTACCACATTGAAACCTAGCCTATCCTAGTTTTCAAATATTAACACTAAAGAAAAGAGAATTCAATGTGAAAAAAGTCAAACATGGAAAATACTAGTATACTGTAACTGGGTAGGTTTACAGTTAAGCTAATAACTGTTGAGAACCTTTATAAACTGAAGATTTCACCAAATGCATAAAGCAAAATGATGAGAAGTAAAGGAAAAACCAACAGATGGATAAGGCAAGTCATTTCTCCTTTCTATGACTGTCTCTTCACTTTTGATATGGGAATGATATTACCAACCTTAGTCTGCTCAGGCTGCTATAACAAAAAGCCACATAAACGACTTAAACAACAGTTTAAACAACAGTTCTGGAGGCTAGAAGTCCAAGATCAAGGTGCCAGCAAGCGTGGCCAATGGTGAGGGCTCTCCTCCGGGCTTGTGGACGGCAGCCCTCTCCTGTGTGCTCACGTGGCCTCTTCTTTGTGTGCACATGGGGAGCGAGCTCTTCACACAAGGACACCAGCCCTATAGGATCAGGGGCTCACCTTTATGGCCTCATTTAATCTTCATTACTTCCTTTGAGGCCTCATCTCCAAATACAGCTACACTGGGGATTAGGGCTTCAACATATGAACTTGGGGCAGGGGTTGGGGTGGGGACAGACATTCAGTCTACACACGGCCTTATAGTGTCACCCTGAAGATCTAGGGAGTTAATCAAGGAGTATTAACCACTCAGTAAATGCTGCTACCACTCCCTCTGTTGTTGTTATTCTCATCTTACTACCAAGGTTGCCCTCAATGAGTAATCAATCTCAGGAAAAGAGAAAAAGGACCGTTATCACAGATGAAGAGCTAGGCCAGAGCATAGGGAGAACTGCAATTCTGAACGTTCCCTAGAAGCCGATGAACGCTGAGTTGTGCGGATTCCACGTTGACATTTTCTAGGCAAAGGTTTATAATTCTCGGCAATTTAGACATTTCGTCTTTAATAGTCTGGTCTGCATTTTTTTCTCTGATTTTTCTCACATTCTATGGCTCATTGTTATTTAAGATAATTTCTAAAAGACAGGTACTGTATTTTCCCTTCTTTCCACTGGACTTTTCCCCTCAAGTCTTTGGTCACTTTAACAGTAGAAAAGCAGGGAGCAAAATTAGCAAAAAACATGTCCACTGAACCGCAGGTATTTAGGCTTAACTGCAAAATGAGCTTCAGCTGACTGAAGGTGATCGTTTTCTGCGTGTAGATTTCTTTAGATGTCACACGTTCAAGAGCACTTCTAAGCCAGACTTGCGCTTTTAAAAACTGAGATCTCGTCTCAAACTAGGCAATAAGTGACTCGACTATGAAAAGTGACAGTGAGTTAAGATGAAAAAAATCATTATTCTTTCTATTCGTGTAAGACCTCCATTCAATAACGATCCACTCTCTAGACTCCCCCTACCCCCTCCAAAAAAGAAAGAACTATCTTCCCAAGCATATCTCATCCCCACTGGGGAGGCAGCAAGGCCTCTCCTGGCTGCACCACGAGAAAACTGGAAGATGGAGATGAAAACTGGAAAACGTCCCTTCTGGTGGAAGGTGGGAGAAGGGGGACCGGGTGGGGGGCAGGGAGGTGTCAGCATATCCAGGCCACAGCAGTGAGTGAGTAGAACACTCAAAGGGGCGGGAGACCCAGAGACCCTCCCCGCCGGCATCCCCACAGCGAGGAGAAGCAGAAAAGGCCACGGGGTCTGGCCGGGTAGAGGCCGGGTCAGGTGCCACAACACACAGGGCTTCCCAGCCCATACTCTCAAGTTCACCGGAGGCACCAAATAACTCGCTTTTTGCATTCACACTTAAAGAAGAATGACGCACCCACCGACGAGCTTCAGGGCGACCCAGGATATCTGCATAGCATCTGCTAATGACTGTGATGGTTTCAACCTGGGACCACACATTCTTTGATACCCCTCCTCCAGGACGTGGAACAGAAGTCCCCTCCCCTGAGATGGACTGGATTTAGGGCCTTGCTTCCTGAGGACAGAGCAGGGAAAGGGAAAACAGTAACTCTGCAGTGGAGGAACCTGGCGGACCCCACCTCAGGTCAGCAGTCAGGGTTGATGTCGTCAGGGATGTCACGCTGGTATCACGTGCCCCTGATGTGATATGAGCTCTGAATTCTTCCCCAAATCCACAACCTCAGTCTAATCAGGCAAATCCAAACTGAGGAACATTCTGCTGAACGCATAGCTGACACTCTTCAAAAGTGCCTGGAAACCATCACAGATTGGAAGAGACAGAGGCAACACAATGACAAAATGCAGTGTGGGATCCTGGAATGGATCCTGGAACAGAAAGAAGACTTCAGTCAAAAAACTGGGAAATCTGTACAAAGTCTGTAGTTTAGTAAACAAAAAATCGCTTAGAACAGGTTATGCCTTCTCTTAATTGTCAGTCTAGCTAAGCTTTCTGGTCGACAAGGCACATCTCCAACATTTAATCGTTTTAATTTCCATCTGCACGCCCAACCCGCCTCCGACATGTTACACCAGCATCACTCCCCTCCTAATGTTTTCAGTTCCTCCTGGTGTGTGCTAGGCTTTTTAGAACCACAGCACTTAGGTGAGGTTAAGGTCGGGCAAAGACAGCTATTTATTGCACCTGGCAGGGTATATGAATACACCTAAATTCTTCTAGTCCAAACCCTGCTCCCCAACAGGGAAACCACACAGGAGAATGTTCTACAAACCTGCTCCAAGTTACTTCAGCCCCTGGTAGAGCGCCATCAACCTTAGCAGAGCTAAGGACACAATGAACGTCTTTTTAGGGAGTGCAAGCTTGGGGCACTGGCAACGTGCAGTGGAACCTGATGGCCCACGTGCTGTCCAAAGGCCCACCTCCAGGATCGTTCAAAGATTATTGCCAAGTGCCGACATCACAAAACAAGTCAAAGGAGAAACATGGGGGGGAAAAGTCTAAAGCGGAGGAGTTGGAAGAGGGAACGATCGTAAGCATGATCAGGAAAGGATTGAAAGTTCTGCTTCATTTCTCCTTCCAACTCCTGGTACATGAACGGTGGCTAAGGTCACTGACCAAACCGGCCAAGGTGGAGGTGGGGGGAATCAGGACGGACACTGCAGGAGTCAACACCTGACAGATTAGATCCTGCTAGCGACAGCTTTCTGGAAAATACTGACACCCAAGCGACCATCAAAGATATTTAATAATCTTGTTCTAGTTTCAAAAGAATCTGTATTTTCAAATGTTACTGTGAAGTAGGGCTAATTCCACCCACCCATCCATCCATCCATCCATCCATCCAACCATTCATCCATCCATCCATCCATTCACTCATTCATTCATTCATCCATCCATTCATTTGTTCACTCACTCACTCACCACCAGGAGAAAATTGCATCTCACTGGTTTCCCTTTCCCACAATGCTGTCCACCACACGAAAAGTATCGCATGTGCCAAGAGGAGCTAACACAGACCCGGCCTTGGTGGCAGAGTTCAGTGTGGTTTCTGGGTGGTGCTGGCCTCTCTCTGATGAATTCTGATGAAGTTACCAATATGACGACAGAACAACGCTACCTCCTGACCTATTCTGGTAACTGATGAGGTCGTCACGACTTGGACTGAGTTACCAATGAAACTCACTCCATATAATTAAGGTAGTTTAAACTATTGATACTTAGAAGAAAAATACCACATTCAAAGGCTTTCATCTTAATAAGAAAATAGGAGTCACCAGCAAACCGCAGAGAAATTCCCATTTATGCTTTGACTCACATTCATTCACCAGGTGGTCCCTGAGGGCCTCCCGTGTGCCAGGGGCAGGGTTCACTAGCAACTGGACCAGGCACGGCCCCCAGAGAGCACGCAGTCTGCCGGGGAGGGGAGAGCCGAGTAAAGGACATAGCAACCCAGCCGACACGTGAGACGGGAGGAGCTGGGGACACTGGAGGGATGCACGTCTCAGGCCCGGGGTGGGAGACAGGTGGGCCTGGGTCTTCCCAGAGGAAGTGACCTCTGTGGGGAGGGAGGCCCAGACCTCAGCTGCTGATGGGCATACTCTCGTGAGTTCTCCCAACCACCACTGTCCTCATCCTACAGCTGAGGAACTGAAGCTTCAAGACAGCGAAGGACCCACGTCCCAGATCCAGCTGGCGGCAGAGTTGGGCCTTTATACATCTCTGGAAGAAATGAATCAACCACCACGGAACGCGGCCAGGGCCCGAGACAGGGAGCACGATGCCCATGAAATCCTCTGACGGGTCAGGTGTATCTTCAGCCGACAGAATTCAAAATTTAAAAAGTTGAATACAGAACAGTATAAACAGAATTCATTATAATTGGACAATATATGATGTATATTATATGCTGTGCTTTTCACCTGTTACATTGTTCTAGATTAAATCGTATTTAAAAAGCAGGCTAGTATAGAGCACAACTGCAAGGCAACTCCCCACTCTGTCCTGTACTCAGGGTAATTTATTGTCTGCCCCATGCTGTTTAGGGAAAGTTGGAAAAGATGTTTAGGAAAGAAAAAACAGATTAAAACTGTGACACTATTCACAAACAAAAGTCTAAGTAAAAAAGATGGATTAAACTCAAAAAAAGATGGATTAATCCTAAAGCTGAATTTTCAAAGAATGAGAGTGATGCTGTATGTGTACATTTTCCTTTGCAAACTGTACATAAAAACAGAAGCAGGAGGCTTCCCTGGTGGCTCAGTGGTTAAGAATATGCCTGCCACTGCAGGGGACACAGGTTCGAGCCCTGGTCCAGGAAGATCCCACATGCCGCGGAGCAACTAAGCCCGTGCGCCACAACTACTGAGCCTGCGAGCCACAACTACTGAGCCTGCGTGCCACAACTACTGAGCCCGTGCACCTAGAGCCCGTGCTCCCAACAAGAGAAGCTACCGCAGTGAGAAGCCTGCGGACCACAATGAAGTAGCCCCCGCTTGCCGCAACCAGAGAAAAGCCCGCGTGCAGCAACGAAGACCTAACACGGTCTAAAATAAAATAAATAAAATAATAAATAAATAAATAAATAACGAACAGAAGCGGGAGGTCTAAACGTGGGAGGGGAATATGATGGAACACAGAACATCAGCGTGGCTAACAGTCTCTTCCTGTCTCATCCCTGCAGCCTCAGCGGTGACTCACAGGTCTTCGGGCCAAGGGAATCCAGAGGGAACAGAGCCCCGGGATGGGCGAGGGCGTGGCGGGGGGAGGGGGAGGGGGAGCCACTGGGACGGCTGATTTTTCCAGTTCTTTCCCTGGGAACAGGAAGAGCGGGGCGATGGAGGCTGCACAGAGCTCTCTAAAGAAAGGAAAGAGCTCTCTAAAGCCGCAAGGAAAGGCAGGTGTCCTGCTGCGTGTGGGCAACAAGGACCCTGGCGCGCAGTGGGGTCCTCGCAGGGCCCAGGTCTGGTCATCTATTTGAACAAGTTCAGCTATGAATGACAAAAGCCACATGCCTCTTAGGAGACACGGGCACAATTTTAACCCTATGGAATTGTGCTGGTCACTGGTCTTCGAGTTGCTTGACACCCAGCCCCCTTGTGATCTGGGGGGCCTCTCCAGGGGGTCTGGAGTTTTAATGGGCCGCCAGCGCGCCCCCAGCGGTGAGGCTGAAATGGGGTCCTCCCTGTCGCTCCACCTGCAGCGCACCTGGGATTCTGCATGAGCAGGTGATGCAGGCGGGCGCGCTAGGGTCATGCCCGGCCTCAGAGACCTCCTGGTTCTTAAAAAACAAGGTGGCAGCTTGGACCCCCTCCCTCAGCTGTGGGGGGCTGCCCTGTCCCTGCCCTTTTGGGCACGTCACGTCCACCAGAAGCATCATCCCAGGCCTGGCCACTTACTGGCCTGACATTCCTTCTCCCAGGCGGTGGGCGTCCCTATGGAAATGCCACCCTCAGGGTTACAGGATGGCGGGGTCACAGGCGGATGTGCTTAGCTGAGTCCAGGTGGCGCCCGGCAGCGTCTCTCCTTCCTCGGTGGCCTCTTGCTGAGTCCCCAGCATGAAGCTGACAGGCACCAGGCAGAGCCCGTGGGCTGCGGGGACTGGACCCTAGCTGGCTCGGAAGGTCAAGCCTGTGGCCCCCCGACCTCTGGGCAGAGCTGGCTCTCGGAAGTGCTCACGGGAGGGCCACGTGAACGATGCCACCATGGCCCTGTTATCCCTGGAACACGCCTGAGCCGTCGGCCTGGGGCCTTTCCTGGAGAGGAAGACAACACAGAACTGACACAGCCTGGTGGCCTGCATCATCGCTCTGCGGTCCCAGCGGAATCGGGCCTGACGCTGGCCTGGCTGGCCTCGAGCACACCCATGATCGGGGGGAAACGGGTGTCTGCGACGGGCAGAAGGGAGCCACGAGGGCCCATAGGATGTCACGCAAAGCACCCCCTCTCACCAGCTCCCACCTTCATGTCAACCCATCTTCCGTAGGCCTGCCATTCAGGGTCCATCCCATCCCCCCCTTTTTAGCCTCTCCCCACGCTGCTCCCACGCCACCGTCAACTCAAGCGCCCTCTGGCACACAGCAAGGGGTAATCAAATTTGCAGCTGAAGTCCCAGCTTCCTGAGTCTGCACAGCTTTTCCTAAAACAGCTCCACCACAGCCTTCCAGAGTACGCAGGCCCTTCCTACTAACTTCCGGGAGGGGTACGTGGGGAAGCTCCAGGGAGAATGTCGTTTGGTCACAGCTGGTGCTTTCTGCCCTCCTGGGGAGCAGCACTGACAAGAGTTGAGAGCAAAGGATCCAGGTTTCTGGAGATGAGGCGTGCAGTTCAGAGCGAAGGTGCAAACCCAGTGGAGATGCGGAACGTACAACAAGGGTTCTCCAGGGGGCCATTTTGCCCCCTGGGATGCTGTCAATACCCCACTACGTACAGACACCTCCCAGCATCCGGCCCGATGTCAGTAATCCCGAGGCTGAGAAACCCCGACTTAAAAGTAAGAGGAAAAACCTAAGAAACTGGAATGAAGATTTGGAAGGCTGCGTGGCCACCACCTTATCCCAGCTCATGTGGCCATTTCAATCTGGAGCTGGCCCCAGGCATGGGTGAAAAATAGTACCTACTGAGAGGTCAGATAAGCCCAGAAATAAACGGTGCAGGACACGGCCTGGGTGAAATGGCCCGTTATCTCCAGGAAGGTAACCAGAGGCGCGGCAGCAAGGCTTGGCTGCCTGACAATGAAGAAGCTCGAAAAATCTGACGGCATCTTACTACTGGTTCCTCAGTTCAAGGCCAAGATGCACAACTACTGTTGAAAACAGAGGGTCCTTTCCATCTAAAGGCCAAAGAATTGTAATAAGCTCTAAACTATAAGAAGGTCCACAGCCGTCTGACACTAAAGAATACTTATCTACTGAGTGTATTTAATATAAGAAAGTCCACAGCGGTGTGACACTAAATACTTATCTACTGAGTGTATTGAAAGCAGCAGCCGTTAGTGCTTTTACTGAGTTCACGGAACCAGTCCCAAGGGCCGCCTGTACCCTCCTGACACACAGGAGATTGTCTCTCCTGTATTTTTCTCACAACTTTTGTACAGACTGCTCTCTTTTCTCTCCCCTTGACCCCCGCCTCTCACTCCAGCCCTCAACTTATGAGGGAGGGATTCACCCCTGCCTCTGCATCAGTAGTTCCTGAGGCACGCCCTGGCCAGTCCAGCAGGACGGCTGTCCCCTGGTAGAGATGAAGGGAGAAAATAACTACCGTTGGGTTAGCACCTACCAGGTACCCGGGAGATGCTCTGCATTTCCCAGCACGGCTCATTACTACAACCACAGGATAATGTTTTCCCTCTGTCACAAACACAGGAAAGGAGGCTGGGATACGCTAACTTGCCTACAGACACACGACTTCAGAAGGCTGACTGTGCTTCTCCCACTGCCCCGAACCTTCTCCCCACGCTGGACTGACTTCCGGCCTGTGGGACGCCAGCCCTGTCCACCTGCACTCCCATTTCACTCCTCTCCTATCATGAGACTCAATACCTTCTGCACTATAGAGCACACCTCTATGACAGCAAATTTCAACAAAGAATAAGTCATTGCTCTAGAGCTGTGCTGTCCAATATGGCAGCCACCAACCATAGGTGGCTATTTAACTTGAAAGGAATTAAACTTAAGTACAATTTAAAATGCCCTTTGTCAGCTGCACTAGCCACATTTCACGTGCTCAATTACTACACAGGGCTAGTGGCTGCCGTGACACACAGCACAGAGACGGAACATCTCCATCGACACAGAAAGCCCTACTGGCCATCACTGCTCTGCAGGATTTCAAAGTATATCTGGGTGATTTCCAGCAATATCTTAGGGCACCCTAAGGGTGGAGTCATATTAGTTGTTCAATCAACATGGAAATGCCATCTCTCCGAGTGTCAACTTGGAAAATTCCACATCTTCCCATGTGCCGAAGGGACATTACAAAAGAAGGTGAAAAGTAAAAAGCAATCCAGGGTAAGGGTGGAAAAGCTGATTGAAAGCATAACGAGCAACTTTAGATCTCCTGGGCTCTTTATGCTGAAATATTATCACGACCACTGTGTGATTTTTCATTCACTCCCCGAAGCCAAGAAGTGGGTGGACACATTGCAATATAATACGCCAGCGGAGGTTCTGGACGGTTCTGGCGCTTCCATACTTGCTGATCCAGGGGTTTACCCATTGCCAAGACCATATCACATTCTGCCTACCTAAACTCTCCAGGTATTTTGTATTTGTTTTATGGAAAGTATATCTCACATCATAGAGAATTTTCCAAACAAATAAATGAATGATGCCTGAAGCTCTGAAAATCTTATTTTTTCATAACTTTCTTTGTTTGCTCACCTAATTTGACATGGATTCCACTCTCAGGAAAAGCACTGTGATGACTAGTTCTCTTGTTTGCGCTGTATGGACATTACATCCTCCTTGGTACGTCTCAGATTATTTCTCAACTTTCTTCTCAAACCCTTCTACCCCCTTAATCAAAACCAAAACTCCACCTGTAGGTACCAAATTAGAGAGGTTTGCCTTGTTAGCATTAAGCAGCATTTCCTCCCAGCACTGACCCTGGCCTTGAAGGCACTGGCCTTGAAGACAAGGGGGCTCGGATTCAAGTCCAGGCTGTGTGCCAGTGTCCTGAGGGACGACTTAACGTGTGGTGCCAACACTTCAGCCACCCCACTGCACCCCAGGTGGTGTCCTGGTCACATCTTCTGGCATCTCCCCTCCTGGCCTTTGCTCAAATCGTTCTCACAGTTTTTTAGTGCCTCATTCTCACATCTGAATGGATCCAAGGATCACCACCCATCTGGGAAAGGCTCCAAGATGAAAGACAGAGGCCACAGCACACAAGGGGCAAAAAGAAAGAGACCATAATGTAGGGAACAAAAGAAATTTTCAGGAAAACCCAGAAAACCAAAAATGAATATTCCTCAGAAGGATAAGAAAAGGTACTGCATTAGTGAATCAAAAAGGATGCTATAAAAATGGAACAAAGACCCAAAACAAACAAACAAACAAAAATCTTAGAAATTAAATATAGAACAGGTAAGTTTAGTAGAAGGAGTGGAAGATAAAGTTGAGTCATCACCCATAAAGTATCACCAAAAGACAAAAAGCTAGAAAATGAGGGGGAAGGGAAGTTACTTCCAACAACAGGAGTTCCTTTAAAAGAGAACAGAGAAAATGGTGGGAAGGGGACAATTTTCAGAAAATTTTCCAGAATTTTAGGATACAAATTTCCAGACTGAATGAACCCAGTAAATGCTTAATAAATAGAAAAATAGGACCTAGAATACTGAGGATCAAGAGAAGACCCTAAAAGCTTATAGATATTATACAAGATACTGAAAATATATAAAGCATCAAATTCTCAAAGCAATCCTGAAAGCTAGAATCAAATGGAAAAAAGTCTTCAAAACTGCGGTAGAAAATAGTCTGTTAATTGTATTTTTGATATTTATTATTTTATTTTATCAAATAGGTAACACAGTCGCATGGTTCAAATATCAAAAGCGTATGAAAAGTCACACTTAACAAATCTGCTTCCGCTTACATCTCACGTTTCTTTTACTATACTTTCTGCCAGTGTTTCTTTCTGTAAATGCAGGCAAGTTACAGCTTTTCTCACATAAGGGACAGCATGCTATCTACACCTTCCGTACGCTGCTTTTTTTAGTTAACAGTACATGCTGGAAATCATTTCAAAGAATACATAGAAATCTCTGTCATTCTTTGGAAAATTATTTTTAACCTAGAACTCTATGCTCAGACAAACTATCAAGTATTAAGGTAGAATAAAGACATTTTCAGACATGCAAGCACTTAGAAAAGGCGTTCTCTCTCAGAAAGCTACTGAAGGATGTGCTCCAGCAAAATGAGTTAGTATGGATCCAGCAACAACAAAGAAGTGGCAAAAGGAGTTCTCAGCATGGCGGCAAAGGGAACGGCAGCTGAAGCAAATCCTAAGAGCACTCAGAGCAGACTGGGTCTAGAGGACAGAGCCCTCCAGGGGGTAGATTTCCAGGAGGGAATAAAATGGAACTGATAGATTTGTTTAATCACATAGAAAATAATATTGTGAGGGGGTCCTATTGAAAAGTTTGTGAGGAATTAGGTATGATAGATGTGCAGAGAGATGAGCAGTTGGGGGAAAAAAAAAAGAGACAAAGAATTAACCCCAGAAAAAGCAGAAAGTTGTACAAGGAAAAAGGTTACAGTATACTACTTGGCTCTGCAGTTAACACTGTCGTTACATCATCATCACCACCAGTGTTTACTGAGCATGTGTCAGTCACCATTCTGAGGTCTTTTCATGAAATACCTCATATACCCGTATAACCACCTTGTGAGAAGTATGCTGTTAAAATATTCCCATCTTACATATGAGGGAACGGAAGCACAGAGTGGTTAAGTAACTTGCTCTAGGTCATGGAATAAGTGGAAGGACCAGGAACTGAACCCAGGAAACCTGACCCTAGCGCCCATACTCTTAACCAGCCTATTGTTCTGCCAGTGCCCATTCATCTCACCTAAAAGTACAATGTAATATGGTGTGAAGATAAGGAGAGAGAAAGGTGGGGAGAGCACCTGAGCTAGACCTACAGGTCCCAAGTCCTCATCCTCAAACCAGGGGGCCAGCAGGTAGCACCTAACATTGAAAAATCAATAACTAGTGCACGTGCATATTATTAACAAACACGGAGCTACTCACCAGATCACTTAGGGTCTTGTAAGGCCATTAGGGGCTTGGCTTTTACTGAGGGATATGAAAAGCCATTATGACACGATCTGACATATTGTAAAAGGACCACCAGCTGCTGTGTGGAGAACGGCCTGGAGTATGGGACCAGGGTGAAAACATATATTACTTTAATTCAATAAAAATTAAGTTTTAAAGATGAAAGAATGAAACAAAGAAGAGGAGAGACACAGTAAGGCAGAGAAGAATATGGGACTCTCCCACGAAATGTTATGCCTGATGGCTCAGAGGTCAGCTGGGGATGACAGTCCCCAAGATGGGAAGCAAGTCAGCTCGACTTCAGGGCACCACCTGGAATAGGGCCTTGGCTGGAGCCGAGACACTGATCCCAGGAAACAGCCTGGATGACGAGCTCGCACCTCTTAGTTAGCAGATGACCTTAGCCTCTAGGACCCTTTTTCTCTATGTCAAATAGAGATACTCTAAACTCTTCTGATGGGATATCATATAGTTACGGGGGTGAAGTTTCTGGGAGTACCTGGCACACCTTAGGCCTTAAAAGCAACCTCAGGGACTTCCCTGGTGGTCCAGTGGCTAAGACTCCGTGCTCCCAATGCAGGGGGCCTGGGTTCGATCCCTGGTCAGGGAACTAGATTTCACACGCTGCAACTAAGAGTTCGCATGCCGCAACTAAGACCCGGCACAGCCAAATAAATACATAAATAAAAATATTAAAAAAAAAAAAAAGCAACCTCAGTCCCCATCTCTCCCCTTTCCCCTGCTGAACCCTGACAAGGCTCACAGGTTAACTGGCTCAACTGGAATCAAGGCCTTCTGATGTCCATTCTACCGAGCAGACCCTTCAGGTCCTCCACATGCATTCACAGTCCTGACTGCTGAACCCATGAGTCACTGAAGATTCCCCCAGAAAAGGGAGAGGGAGAAAGCTGGCCCTGTGACAGAAATAGCTGTGGGGGGGGGCCCACAAGCCATCGGGGGCAGGGGGCTGTCCACCCCTGAGTTTCCAATTCCAGCTCCATCCAGAACCATCTTGTCGGGAATCACGGAAACAGCTCAAGGTCACAGGCATGGTGCTCGCCATTCCCCTGACAGCTCAGACTGTGATAAAAGTCCGCCTGGAACGCTGGTCCTGTCACATTCCTAACGCTTGTTATTGATCCGCCAAGATGTGTGTGGCTGTCTTAGGAAGATCAACTATGCAAGGGCCTGGTAGTTGTGTTAGAGTCTGGGGCAGGGCGGTGTGTGCAGTGCCAGGCGCTGAACGCCCCTCACATGTTCCCGACCTGGAAGGTGGGGCCCTGACACCACCCCCAGTCCCAAACCACTGGCCACGCCGGATTTCACCCTCCAGTCAGTGTCTGACAGGTTTGCATCCACCAGCCAGCCTCAGAAAAGCAAATTCACTGGAAAAAAAGGTATGAAGGTGATGGTTCACATGAAGTGGGACTGGCTGCAGCAGCAAGCCTGTGTTGTAAATGCCAGTGTGATCGCAACGGAGGTCAGGGACTGCACCAGGGTACCTGCAGCGTGCGTCACACCAGCTGGGCTCCCTCCAGACTGCGTGACCCCAGAGGGGCCAGACCTGCTGAGAGCCGGACGAAGGTGAAGTGGAGGCCCAAACTGAACCAGATTTCCAGGCCACTCTGCAAAAGGGCTTGTGCACCCAACCCCCAGACTGGCCCTCGAATGGCCTTGAGGCTTGAGGAGAAAAGGAGTCAGGGTCCCTCAAGACAGGGTGATCTGTGGGCACTATTTGGGAAGGACGGGAGGTGGGGGGACAGCAGGTGAAAGGGGGCTTTAGGATTAGAATGTCCTTTATTCATGGGACCACACAGAATGAGACATGGAGACTGTCCTAAGTTGGGGTGCCCAGAAGCAGAGCCTGAGGCAGGGATTTGGACGTGAGTGATCTACCAGGGAGCACGGCCAGCAGCGGGGTGTGAGGGGGCAGATGGGGCAGGGAAGGAGGTGGACTCGGTCTGCCCTGGGGCCCTCCCACGGGGAGCCCTGGAGTGTGAACTGCACCACAGAGTTGGTTCCACTGGGAGGCAAGTGGGCTGGCGGTGGAGCTTTCTGTGTCCTCACATCCCGGGCTCAGCGCTGTGGGCCGCCCCTGGGGTGGGAGGTCTCCCCCCCCCCCCTGCAAAGTGACCCCACCCAGTGGCCATGGGCACTTCTCCAGTGAAGTGGGGCCACGAGCCCAGAACAGCCACACTCACAGGCCAGGGGTCGGCACCCTCCAACAGGGGGGATTTGGGAGGTGCACCAGCGCCCCCGGGGCAATCATGGGCCCAGCGGGCAGCGTCCCAGTGGGACCACCTAGGAGAGGAGGCCACGGGAAACAGTCATGGGGGAGGTCTCCGTGCTGTGAGCGAGGAAGGGAAACCGACCGGCGTTCACGGCCGCAGAGAGGATGCCAGGCTCGCTGCGAGGACCGTCTAATGCCGCCTGCACAGCTTGCACGGCCGCCTTCCTCTGTACTGGAAAGGCCTTCTCCGCTGGAGAGGAACACTTTGAATTGCCTCGGGCACTGTGAGAGCAAAAGATCATTTCACTCAGCAGCAGAGCGCTGAATGAGAGGTTTGGGATGCTACCAAAAACCATCAGCAGAATGTTCAAGGCGGTGGGAGAGAAAAACATATCTGCTTGCAAGACACCTCTCCCTGGGATGTGAGAAACGCTGCTCGAGCTTCTCAAAGTGCTTACTGGACCTTCCTCCTGAAAACATCTTGCCTGAATCCCGCCTCAGACAAGACAGTGAGAAACAAGCTCCTCGTGCTAACGCAGCTGCAGTGTTTTAAAGTTACAACTCCATTTACTACAAACTTGCCGGGAGTGAAACCATAAACTAACTGCAGAAATATAAATGCAGCGCTTCCACTGGGTTCCTGTTTCCAGCTCCTGCCCAGAGTCCAAAGCCCTCAGCAGGGAAGCCAGCTCTCCAGCAGGGCCCTGCCTCGGCCGCTCCGGGCTCCCCGTCCCAGACTCCATCACCTCTGCCTGGAACGCTCCACTTATCCTCTGAGTGCACATTCCTGGGGGCCTGACCCGAGTCCACCCCACCCCCTGCCACTTTCTTAAGGCCTCCTGGGTTTGTCCAGGCCCCCCCCCACCCCTCCCCAAGTGCTTCGGGGGAAGCCAACTCCCCCCATTTCCAGGATGGGCCTGACTGATCACAGGGTAAACCCCCTCTGCCCCACTGCCACGCTGCTGAGTCCACCATCCTGGTCACAGAGCTTGGCTCAGGGGCGGCCTGGGAGATGCTTCTAGCTCTCAGGACGGAGCCACCGGAAGAGACGGGGTGTGGGCTCAGGAGCGGCGGCCTGGGAACGCGGCAGCCAGTCTGCCGAAAGCAAAGCGGCCTGAGGATGAGGCCACCCGCAGAGGACGGCCCGGGAGAGCCAGCTGCAGAGAAGCCATGGAGAAAAGGGGCCACCGCACCGGTGAGGCTACCCGGGAATCCGTCCTCCAGCCAAATCATTTCCCCTTGTGGAGGCCAGTCCAGGTCAGGGTTTCTGTCACTGCAAAACTAACTCAAAATGCCACTTCCCCCGGGGGGCCTCCTCTGATTGCCTGTCTTAGTCCCGTCAATAAATTTTAACTCTCTCATTTCGAAACCTTCAGGGAACGATATCCTTTAAATCTCAGATTCCTGTCTTCTATTTTTGTTACTGATCTATGTCAGGCCCCAACTCCTGGAGGGCGATGCTCTTCAGGTCCATCCCTGAATCCCAGTCTCCCTAGGACAGGGCTCTGGAGAGCATGTATCTGCTGAATCAACGAGCAAACACGAAAGCACGGAACTTAAGACGATTTTGTTAATTTTTATAAGAACTCGCGAGAACTTCATGCTGAGTAGATATTTGCCATTTGAATAGTGACTCTAAGTTTCACAGCTGGGAAATAGAATCCAATTTGTAGTAAAACATAAAGTGTTGCACCAGCTCCTTCCAACACCACAGATACGTGCCATTCAGCACTTGGAACAACCACATCTGTGGTTGGTCTTATTGGGAGGATGTGTGTGTGAATAGCCCTCGCATTTAGCTAGTTAGTCACTTTATGTCTGCTACTCACTTCCTTTAATCCTGACAGCCTCGGGGATTTCTTCTTCCCCATTTTCGAGGTGAGAAAATGGAGGCTGGGAGGGGCTGAGTAGGGTCGCACAGCTCGCGAGGAGCTCTGCACAGTGTCGAGCCCAGGTCTGATGCTCACGTCTGAATTTGTCACTGCCAACTGCGTCCCCTGGCTGGGAGGCAGGACCGCGGGTTCCCAGTTACTCAGGACCTCAAGGCCGTCCACCCAGGAGCAGCCCCCGGCCTTCCTTTTCCGTCTGTCTTTATAGAATCCAGCAGATATGAGGTGGACTTAGGGAACCCTCATTCTCCTTCCTTTGACCGTAACCACTGCCAGAAAGACAAGGCTCACGGATCGTGTCACCTCAGGCCTCCCAGAGAACACCTGTTTGGTTTTATGTTTAAATACGTACTTAAAGGACCGTCTTCACAGGGGGTGGGGATTATGTTCAAGCTACCACATTTAGCAAATGTCTATATTTAGCCAAACATACTGTAAGTGCCTTTTTGTCCCTCTTTTGTTTTTCAGGCAATGCAACAGAGACTTAGGAGCACCTACTATGTGCCTGGCTCTGTGCTGAGCTCTGGGGATACGAAAGGAAGACATTGCCTGCCGGGTGGCCACCTTCTACGGGGGTCGGACCAGTGAACAAATAATGCTGAGGCCACGTGACTACCACAGCAGGCGTAGGGAGTGAGAGCTAGTGGAACCCGAGTGGAGGCAGGGAGACTTCTGCCCCGGGGCGATGTAGGAGGTCTCACAGAGGACACAAATCTACCGTGGGCTTTAAGGGTTGAATAGGAGTTTTCCTGGAAAGCCTTTCTCTTCGCATAGGGAGAAAAACAAAAGTGTTCATTCATTCAGTAGTCAACAAATACTGATTGACAGCCATGTGTCCATAAAAGCAACATCACCTAAGAACTGGTTACAGAGTAGACCTCCATAAATAGCTGACTGAGGCAACCAGACGCCTCGGCCTAAATCGCCTGGAAGTTTTTCCAGGTGATAATAATGACATGCAGACAAACTCCATCACATTCCAGCACCTGGAGGAGAGGGTATCAGGAAGGCGGCACTGCCTCTGCACGTACATTCTCTATAGTTAGCACACTAGGTGCACAGTTCAAAAGGTACAGAAGGGTATACGGCAAAAAAGCAAGCTTGTCCACTGTCAGCCCAGGGAATCACGCCCCTTCCCAGGGAGGCTGCTGCCACCAATCTGCTGGGCATCTTTGCCAACGTCACCGTTTGTTTAACCTGAAGGCTGAATCCTTGTGGGAGAAAAAGGCACTTGTACAGCTACGCGGGCGGTGCACCTTTTGTTCGCCACACTTCAAGTTCATCAGCGACCATTATAATAAACTCTGCCCGGGGAAACTTTGAGGGGAACCTCTCGGCGTGCCTGAACCCGTCTGCACGCGCGGTCCAGAAACAAGATTCACGGGGACCCCGGTTCGCGCCCAAGCTGCGCCTTGTGTGTCAATCGAGACGGCAACTGGTTATCGACAGGAGCGGGTCATTTCGCCAGGGCCATGTGGCCTGCGGGGACTGTCCTCGGGCCTCCAGGGTCGGGCCGACATCACCCTCACCATGCGGCGCAACACAGCGGGGCGCTCGCTCGCCCCCCACCCGGCCGGCCCGGGGCCACCTTGCGCGTGGCGAGGGGGGGGCGGGCGGCGGCCAAAGGGAGCTGGCGACATGGGGGGAGGGGTCGGTGCCGCCGGCCTGTCCCCGCGGCGGAGGACCGGCGCCCGGCCCACGGGGGTCCCGGCCTAGCCCGCGCCCCGTCCGCGGCGCCGGCGGACCGACGGACAGCGGACGGACGGATGCCTGACAGCTACGGCGGCGCCCCCAGCGCCCGCGCCCCGGCCCGGCCCCGCTGCTCACCTCGCGCGCAATCTGGTTCAGCGCGTCGTCCTCCGCCGTCAGCCGCTCGCGGTTGGGGAGCCGCTTGCGCCCCGAGCCCTGGGTGCCCATGTCTGCCGGCCGCGTCGCCCGCTGCGCTGCGGGACCGTGGCTCCCGCCGCCCACGCCCCTCTCGGTCCGGCCGGGCCCCGCTCCGCCCCTCCCTCCGCCGCGGCGTCATGGCGTCAGCGGGCGCGGGCCGGGGACGCGGGGACGCGGGGACGCGGGGGACAGGGGCTGGGGGCGCCGGTGGGAGGAGCACGGGAGCTCGGGCTCCGGGGACAGCAGGGACGCGGGGACGCGCCGAAGAGGGGACCGGGGAGCCGGGGGCCAGGGACGCGGGCGCTGGGGGCTGGGGGCGCGGGGACGCCGGGGGACCGTAAGCATGCAGATGGCGGGAGGTTTGGGATGGCTGGGGGTCGGGGGCGCGGGCACGCGTGGGGCAAGGACAACTGGGAGTGTCGGTGGAAACTGGGGCTGGGGGCGCGAGGTCACGCCGGAGCGGCGGGACACGCGGACCAGGACGCCGGCGACCCGCGGGGACAACAAGGGCTGGAGATGCGAGTGGGGAGTGGGGACGGGGGTGCGGGGATGCTGGGGGACAGTGAGCGTGGAAGCGGCAGCGGACTTGGGATGGCTGGGGGTCGGCGGCGCGTGGGCGCAGGGGACGGGGTGATGAAGGCTTGGGGTGCCGGTGGGGACAGGGGGCAAGGGACCACGGAGGGTTCGGAGGCGCGAGGGCGGGAGCCTGGAGCTCGAGATGGCTGGAGGGGTCTGGGCCGGCGGGGCGGGGGACACTGGAGGGTGGACCCCCCTGGTAATCATGGGCTGACTTCACCAGGGCAGCGATCACTTCATGGGGGCGCTGGAGGGCTCGCAGGGAGGGACTGGGCTGCAGAGAGGGGTTTGCACCCAGGGGTGGGTGCAGGGATGTGGTTCAAACCTGCGCCCCAGGTGAAGTGGGGTCTGACCTCACAGATGGGTGAAAGCTGGGTTCTAGGGTCAGGCGCAGGGGAGGTCAGATCCCGCTCTGTGGGATCTCGCCAGCCCCCTGAGCCTTACAGCACGTTCAGAACCCCCGTGTTGGTGTGGGCGTTTCCTTCTTCACCGGCGTGTTTTCTGGGACCTGCCACTTCCCTCCTGTGTCCCCAGCTTCTAGGAAAAGGTCTGCTCTCAAGAAGTAGATACTGGAAAGGGAATGACTACTTGAGCTTTACCTTCCACTCTCTAAAGGTGGATTTAAAATTGAACAGGAGGATCAGATGAGGTTTACAAAGCCATTACCTTCTTTTCCAGGGTAAGGACCCGAGTAACTGTTAGCTGTCTGTACTGAACTAAGGAAGAAGAATTGTGCTGGCCGAAGCACAGTAACCAAAAGTTCCTGGTCTATTTGGGGTGTGGGGAGATCTTTAATGCGGCTGGGGAAGAATGGAAGGGCAGGGCCGTCCTGAAGTCACCTGTCATTTTCCCCCTAGAGATGAGTACAGTTAGCATTTTGGTATATTTCTAACCAAGTGACATGACCAGGTTGGTTTGGGTTCTTAGAAAGTAAGCTGGGAGCTGGATGGAGGAGGGAACAGAAAGGGGACCTGGCAGTGGCAGGGAAGGATGTTGGAGGTTTACTGCAGGGAAAAGATGGTGGGGGAGTGACACAGGAGGGAGGAACCAGGTTCCATTGCTCAGGACACCTGAGTGGACTTCAGTGGGGTGGGTCGACAGGGCAGATGGTATTAGGGCTGTGACCTTGTTCATTACTGTACTCCTGGAGCTTGCATACACCTGACACAGCGGAGGGACTGAGGAAATACCTGTTGATTGAGTCTTCTATGTCACATCACACCACTTAGGACCCCCTACTCCTTAGGTGACATGGTCCTGGTTGGAGGACCATCTCTTGCTCTGCCCTCAGCCCTGCTGGAGGCTCGCTGCTCCCTTAGCCCGTGATGCCTGGTGAAGACTCTGCCTTTGCTCAGGCTCATTCCCACGGCTCCACTCATTCATTCCCCCACACCTGCTGCCTGGCAGGTGCTGCGCCGGAAGCTGGGGCAGGACTGCAAAGGACACAGACGGAGCGGCTGTTCTCTCGGGACTTACCTGAGATACCTGGAACTCCTTATCCAAAGCCACATCCAAGCTCCAGCATCTCCTTTCTGTTTTGATTGACATATATACACTAATATGTATAAAATAGATAACTAATAAGAACCTGCTGTATAAAAAACTAAATACAATACAAGTCAAAACAATTTTTTTTTTAATTTTTTTTTTGGCTGCGCTGCATGGCATGCAGGATCTTGGTTCCCTGACCAGGGATCAAACCCATGCCCCGTGCAGTGGAAGCGCCGAGTCTTAACCACTCTTAACCCATCTCCACTCTGGAGGAAGTCTTCCGAACTCTCCAGGCTGCTCCTTGACTCTCCTCACTGGTCTTCCTCAGAACATCAGGCGACTGTTCTAGCCCTTGAATTCTTCTGTGCTGATCTGATGATCTGCTCATCTTTCCGCCCTCACTGGGGACTGAATGTGCCACTGCTTCAATCACAATGAGAGCGTCTGGCTGACTTTGGGGACTGAGTCCAGGTTCCAACCCCCTCCTCACCATCCCAGTTGGGTTTTGTACAGAGACAGGGGACTCACTGCCTCAGGGACCGACTGGAGGTATTTCTGAATAGTTCGGTCCCTACACAGTGTTCTCAGACTTCTGTCTCCCATCTCTCCCCCATCAACCACCCACATCTGGGAAAGGCCAACCTTTTGGGAATCATCAGAACTCATGTTGCTGGTCCTCAGGTGGTCCCATGATGTCATGACCTCCTGAACCACCATCCGCATGCTTCCTCCTTCTTTGGTGATGTGCTCTCCAACTGTCTGCTTCTCCCTCTGGAATCAGTTCTTGCCTTTAAATGGAGATATGACCCCTGCATTGTCAGGGTGGGGGCAGTCCATGTAAAGATGTATCTCAGGGCTTGACCCACGGGCAATCAATAAGTGGTTCTCCAGCTCCTCTCCGCAGAGGCCTGGGTCTGGAATGAATAGGGCAGCAGCTCCTGCTGGGGCGTGGGGAGGCGGGCAAGGACATTAGGCAGCTTTGTGGCTGTCGCCTGTTCTTGGGGTGCCCCTTGAGGGATACAGAAGCCTGCGAGACCCCATCCATCAGGCTGAGCCACAGGCTTACCGAGAAGCTGTGGCTTTCTACTTGCTCTGGACTCTCAGCCTCTCCTGTGTGGTAGTCCCCGAACTTGCTTCTACCTAGAAGACTGTATTGTGCCACCAGCACTACCGAGCCCCTCCCATGTGGCCCTTTTCTTATTCCAGGTGATTATACTGCCCACAAGGGGTTACTTCAGAGAAGCCGCGTCAGAAGGCTGATGTCGCGGGCAAGAGACTCTCCAAGCCTGGTACTGAGGCTCTTCACGAAGATACAGATGCGCTTCAGGAAGCGTCCATGAATGCGTGAAGGCAGCCTCGGTGAGGGGCACCACACAGGGGACCCCACGTGGACTTTCCACTCACGACACAGTGTTCCTTTTGTTTGGGACCTCATTAGGCAAGCCTGTGAGCCGGCTGGGGGAAGAAGTTAGTGGGCATCTCTGGAGGAGTCATCGAGGCTGGAGGGTGACTCAGAGCTGCTCTGATAGGGACCTCTGAAGGACAGTCACATGGGCCGTGAGCTGACTCACTGGGGTCCATTGAGAAAGCCTTCCATGTGGTTGAAACATCATTCACTCGTGTTCCAGCCTTACTCTTCCAATTAACAGAGGATGGAAAAACCTCCCTTGGATTACAGCTGGAGAAAGGCTAGGGAGAATCACAGCCACTCACAAGGATGGCTTGAAAGGCAGTGGACAGACCATGGAGCCAAAATCATGCCCAGAGGGGAGCTAGCTGAGGTCAGGGTCGCCACCATGCCGGGGAGGTTAATGGTTTGTCTCCAGTGGCCTGCTGGTCTTTGTCTCTTTCCTCTCTCAGCATCTCAAAGCAGAAAATTGGACTGATCCTTCACCCAACCCAATCTTGTCATTCTAAATGCCTCTTCTCTCCCAGGATACCACCACTTCCAGTTATGTTTTCATGTCTCTTGGAGTTAAAACTTTGGAATCACGTTGGATTTTTAAATTTATCTTATCCTTCATCCCTGATTGATTCTATCCCTATCCCCCTTCCGCATCTTTGCTGACTCCATGATGTTCTGTACCTGGTTCACCTTGCCACACCGGTGGGTGACTTGCAGTAAATCATCTCCTGAACTTGAGGTCTCCAGGGTGGGGTGCATGAGACAATACACTGGGGTGCAGAAGAAACATACTAGAACTTCCATTAATATGCATTTTAAACTAAAAATAAGAATGTTATAGATCAAATGTTAATGTATGATCTATAACCTCACTTTAAGTGGTCACAGGTCATGTCATAATGATACACAAGGTATTCCCAGGGGCTGCTAATGGCATTCTCTCTCATTAGACCATTTTCAGAATATTTTGATGTATTTGCATGAACAAGAAATGGATTTATGGGTTACATAGTCTAGTTTTAACTAAAACTCAAAGGGTAGATAAATGGCTTCAAAGGATTTAAAAGATTTTCAAGAAAATATTTCCCCCAAATCACAGACAAACAAGAGAATGAGAGACATATTTCTAACTCAGGAGGACCTCTTCACTGGTCTCAATATCAGGTTATTAGATATGATGAGAACAATGAATAATCATCCCAAACAATTTGAAACACAAATTTACATTTCCTATTATTAGTGATTAACCTCATTTTTAATGGATATTGTGCCCTGATATAACAGAGGAAAATAGATTATGAACATAATTTACACATAAATAAATATATAAAATTTGGGGTGTATTTTAAAATATTTGGTGATTGAGTTCATGATAAAAAAAGGTCTGGTTTCTAGATCAATAATTCTTAAATTTGGGGGGATTGTGAACTCCTTTGAAAATCTGATAAAGGCTGGATTCCTCTCACCCACCAAAAAAAAAAAAAAAGAGGGAAGAAAGTAAAGGGCACCTAAACAGGAAATTGAGCACAATTTTAAAGGGTGATACTTTGAAGTCCATCCGTGGGCCATCAGAGCTCCCATTCTGTGCTGTCCCTATCTGAGCCTTCCTAACTACCAAAGCCAGAACAACCCTCTGAAGGACACTTCCATCACGTTGCACGCTCCAAACTCCAGAATGGCTCCATCGTAGCCTTTGCAGTAATTCTGGAGCTTCCCGATAAGTGTCAAATGTGTTACTGGTAATTCATGACTAGTGATAGTTAAAATGCTGAAGTTTGTGAAATTATTGGCGATAAGTGTTATTACCGTAATAATTTTACCTCCACTGAGTGCTACCGAGGGGCAGGAATTTTGCACAAATGAGGTACTTTGGCAGGAGAATGTCACATTCGGGATAATTACATGCCATGCTTGTCTCCAGGGAGAAAAGCTGAGAGTGGCTGTCCTCTTGCACACAGAACTGGCTCCTTAGCCAACCCCTTCAGTCAGCTCTCCGCAGCACTCTTGGGATAGCGTTCCTGAGCCCCAAACCCAGGATTGTCTTTTCATCCCCCAAGAGAGCCTTATTCAGGGTCATGGGTCCATGAGTGTTTAGAAACTGTTCGTGGCTTGACTGAATAAAGAGCCCTTTCACATGGTGCTATATAAAATAGGACGTGAAGAGCAATTTTCTTTTTATTTGTGCAAGAGAAATGCTACAAATACTCACTGGCTGGCAGTGATACCAATTTTCTCCTCGCATGGGATTTATTAACTATTAATTCAGTTGGTTTTTAAAATAAGGACTTTTCACTTCTAGTGATGGAAAGGAAGCTTACCTCAAACCAATCCTCCTGTCAATAATCATTATAAACCTCAAACAAAATATAAAAGTACCCACTGAAGAGTAATCAAAGCAGATGGAGACGCGAGTGGCTACAACCTTTGAATTAAGGGAAGTAAAAGGTGACATCCGCTTCCCCAGAGGATATTCTCCAGTCCCAAGGTGCACTGGGAAAAGAATTCAAGAGTTATTGGATTGGGAATAGATGTTAGGGTCTCAGACTACAAGTACGGCTGGCAATTCAGTGAGGAAATCCCAGAAAAAGGGGTGCAGAGAGGGTTAAGCCTCAAGATCTGCATACTAGCTTATATAGAAGCCATGGCTGAGTCCTGAACAATGCGTGTGTGGAGTGAAACTCCAGGAAATTCACATGGAAGCTGGAAGCCTGGAAGAACTGAGCAGAGATTTCAGCAGCTGTCCCATGCTAGGAAGACAAAGTTAGTAATTCAAGTCCTATCAAGTTAGAGGGCTTGGCAAACACCTTGAGCCTTTCATGGAAACCACAGAAGGACTATGCCTTAATAGTAAGATGACATTAGAGGACTAAGGGCTATGACAGGAAAATCAAAATACACATGCTGTAGTAAAGCCTAGAACCAAGTCTCTACAAGATCAAGGTGCTATGAAGGGTTGAGGTAACTCCCCTCCCTGATAGAACCAAATTCAGCACTCTTCAAAAGAAGGCAATAGAATCCAGAGTCTCTGAAATGTAATGTCCTCTATGTCCAGTATACAATAAAGAATTACTAGACACAAGAAGAATCAAGAAAATGAGGCTCACAGTCGAGAAAAAAATAATTAGTTGGAAAAGATTCACAGATGACCTCGATGTGGAAATTAGCAGAGGAGTACTATAAAATAACTATAAGAAAGATGGATATAATGGAAGAAGACATAGGGAATTTAAGGAAAGATTTGATGACTCTAAAAATGAACCAAATGGAAATTGTAGAACTGAAAAATACAATGCTTTCCAATTTAAAAAATCTTTGAATAGTATTAGCAAAAGATTGGATGATGTAGAAGAAGGGATCAGTGAACTTGAGGAATGGTCAGTAAAATTACCCAAACCGAAGGACAGAGAGAAAAAGACATTTAAAAAAAACAGGTTACAGGGATTCAGGCTACCACGGTGGTCACTTGATCTTAACAAAGCACCAAGAAAATTCAGCGAAGAAAGGAAAATCTTTTTTTGATAAGTGGAGCCCAAACCGCTGGATATCTATAGAGAAAATAAAGTTTGACCCTTAACTAACACCTTACACAATAATTAAATCATGAACTATTTTCGACCTAAACTTAAAAGCTAAAGCTATAAAATTTCTAGAAGAAAATCTAGGAGAATGTTTTTGAAAATTGGGGTAGGCAAAGACTTCCTGGACAGTTTTTAGAGAGCACTAATCATCAAATCCAAAATTGATAAATTCGATTTTGTCGCAATTAAAAATTTCTGCTTAAAATGAAAACACAAGGCACAGACTGGGAGAAAATATCCTCAGTATGTACATGTGACAAAGCACTTCTATCCAGAATGTAGAAGGACTTCCCACAAATCAATAGAAAAAAGATAAATAATTTATTTAAATAACAGGCAAGAGATTTGAATACTTAAACAGACACTTTATATAAGAAGATGTACAGAGAGTGTGGAGCAAAGGGCACCCTCTTACACTGTTCGTGGGAATGTAAATTCGTGCAGCCACTGTGGAGAGCAGTAAGGAGTTTCCTTTAAAAAATTAAAAATAAAGTTACCATATGATCCAGCAATCCCACTCCTGGGCATATATTCCAGAAAAGATGAAAACTCTAATTTGAAAAGATACATGCACCCCAGTGTTCATAGCATCACTGTTTACAATAGCCAAGACATGGAAGCAGCCCTAAATGTCTATCGACAGATGAATGGATAAAGAAGATGTGGTATGTATATACCATGGAATATTATTCAGCCATAAAAAGAAATGAAATAATACCATTTGCAGCAACTTGGATGGATCTAGAGATTATCATACAAAGTGAAGTAAGTCAGAGAAATACAAATACCATAAGATACCACTTATATGTGGAATCTTAAAAAATGATACAAATGAACTTACTTATGACACAGAAACAGACTCACAAACATAGGAAACAAATTTATGGTTACTGAAAGGGAAAGGGAAGTAGAGGGATAAATTAGGAGTTTGGGATTAATAGATACACACTACTATATATAAAATAAATAAACAAGGACCTACTGTATGGCACAGGGAAGTATATTCAGTATCTTGTAATAACCTATAATGGAAAAGAATTGGAAGAAGAATATATATATGTATATGTATAACTGAATTACTTTGCTCTACGCCTGAAACTAACACAACACTGTAAATTAACTACACTTCAATAAAAAATTGTTTGTTTAAAAAAAAAAAGAGGATATACAAATGACCAAAAAGTATAGGAAAAGTGTTGAACATGCTTATCGTTGCAAAATGAAACCACAGTGAGAGACCACTTCACATCCGCTGGAATTCTACCATTGGAAAGACTGACAAGACCACATGTGGGTGAGGATGTCAAGCAACTGGGACTCTCACTCGTTGCCGGTGGGAGTATGAAATTGTATCGCTGCTCTGGAATGCTGTTTGGAAGTTTCTCAGAAACATAACTTACCCTGTAACCCGGTCATTCAAGTCACTGGTATTTACCCAAGAGACATGAAAGCATGTCCACAAAAAGACATGCACAAGAATGTTCATAATAGCCCAAAGCTGAAATCAACCCAATGTCCATCAACAGGTGAACAGATAAGCAAATTATAGTTACAGATGCACTACTACTCAGCAATATAAACTAACAAACCCCGAATACAGTCAACAGTGTGGATGTAGCTCAAAAGCATGATGTTGAGTGAAAGAAGCCAGACATAAAAAAGTACACATTGAATGGTTCTCTTTATATGAAATTCTGGAACGGGCAACACTAAGCTATGGCGATAGAAATTAGAATAGAGTTTGCCTTGGCAGGGTGAGTGGATTGACTACAAAGGGGCACAAGGAAACTTTTTGGGATGATGGAAATATTCTATATCTTCAGTGAGGTGTTTGCTGCACAGAGAGACGAACTGTCCAGTTTTATCTGGGGATAAGGGGCTTCCTGAGTCGTGGGACTTTCAGATTTCAAACAGGGATAGTCCCAGGAAAACTGGAACCAGTTGGTCACCTTACATATGTGCATGTAAGCATTTGTCACAACTCGTAGAATTTTTGCATGCATGTCTACATGCATGTCCAAGAGCACGCACACTTAAAATTTGTGCATCTTATTAAGTGTTGATTATACAATTTAATAAAAAGAGTATTTAAAGAAATGATGATGGGAAAACAACCAAACCAATGAAAACATAAGCAGGCAACAGAAGAGAGCATCTGTCCTTTAGGCATCGTATTAAACTCATGGTTTTAACGTAATGGCTTTTGGAAAGACCATAACCTAACACATCGCTGACTACCCATCACTGACTACACATCACTTCCTCCGGGATGTGGAGATGCTGGATAAAAAGAGGCGCTGTGAAGGGGTATTTGGTGTCAGCCTATTTGACACCTGTCTCCTGGGAGGGTTTAAGAGGTTGGGGAGGTTCCATCCATTTCTCCCCTATTACTTGTTGTGGGGTCTCAGATACCCACTGGCATGCTGTTTTCCTGCAGAAGGACCACAGGTAACGTCAGGACACGGAAACAAAAAGGTGATTTTCTCACAGTCCAGTTCGGCTCATTGTGGCAGCTGTGAAAGGAATCGTGAAGCTCCCTCCTTTTTTTCCTCTCCTGCCAATCCATCCCATTTCCCCTGGTCCTTTCTACCTGTGAGCTTTTCTGTTCTCGTGGTCGCTGAGCATCTGTAACCTGGAGGGCAGAGCCATGGAATATTCCAGGCTGCGTTTGATCTGCGCTGTTTTCTGTTCGGTGCCGCACAGGTGATCATAGCTGTGGGCTGGTACCTGTGCAGGGTTTGACAGTTTGTACACATCTGTACATGTGGTGAGCCCTTGTTTTCTTCTGCTTTGCAGCCACGCCTAATTATTTTTTAATTGAAGTAGAGTTGATTTCCAATATTATATTAGTTTCAGGTGTACAACATAGTGATTCAATATTTTTATAGATTATACTCCATTTAAAGTTATTATAGCGTATTGGCTACATACTCCATGCTGTACAGTATCTCCCTGTAGCTTATTGATTGGTGAGGCGTCTTGAGTAGGAAGTCACCGAGTTTCTCCACTACTTACATGGACCAGTTAGTGAGTGTAGCTTTCCCCCTTGAGGAATCGCTCTATTTATGAGCAAAACAGCAACCTTATCAACTACTCAACTCCAGTCCTCCAAAGCGGAAATTGAGCACAGATGTTTCAGATCTTTTTCATTATTATAGGAAGATGCTCGCCATATTTTTGGCAGTAGCTTTTAAGAGTACACTGTATGCTGGATTTGCTAATTTTTAAATCGGACAAACATTTCACCAAGTTTTGGTTATACTGAATAGCGCTCTGAAGACGTTCTTGTGAGGAATTCACCGGAAATTTCTCTACACGAAGATCACGCCGAACAATTGAAAACACTCCGGAGGGTCCCGAGCTTTACCTTGTTTTACTCTCCGCCATAACAGCGCTCAAGGGTTCTGGGCCAAGATGAAGCTCTCTGTGCCGGCACCCGGGCTATTTTAGGAACAGAAGAGAAAAATAGTTTACCACTTACTCATTTGCTGTCTGTGCTCAAGTTAAGTTCTCTATATCTTTGTAACCCAGACAAAGAACAGTTTATAAAATTTGCTACAAGCAGCTTGTAAAATTTAGCTTTGCCTCAAGCAGAGGAAAGGTTATATAGTTTTCTTCTTAGGAATTTTTTTTTTCTCACAGTAAAATCTAATCGCAATGCAAGTTAGCATCTCTGGGATGATTAAAAGGAATCACAGCCCTGCAAAGTGCCTGGCAGAGTCCAGCACGCTGGAAATGTACATCAGGGCACCTACTGTGTGCAGCAGAGAGAGGCCTGAGGAACAGGAGGATGAACGAGACCCCGTTCCTGTCTCCAGTGGGTCTCAAGGTGGCAAAAGGAGGGATAAAACCGCTTTGCTCCAACAGAGCACGTCGCTGGGAAAATCAGGAAGGAGCATTTGCTTTGTGGATGGATAGGACTTATTCCCACAGGAAGAAGCTGTATCCATGGAAAGCCCGGGCAGGGAGGCTGTGAGCTGCACCCTTGCTTTTATACGGGCCTCGCGGCCGTGGTTTCACTGCCTGAAGGGGAAAATTTAGTGTGAAACCTCGAAGGGTAGCAGGATGCACTATCTCCAAATATGCCTTTTTGGCTTGAGGTTTATTCTGAGCTGATCATTTTGAGAAACAGCAGACTCAGGGAAAGCCCAGCAAACAGGGTAGAAGCTGCCCCTTTGTAAGTGAAATCTACACGTGTAAAGGGTATCTCCACGTAGAAGGGGGTCTCCTTCCCTGTACCAGGAAGAGAGGATGACTTTAAATCACAAGAAACGCCTATCAATGGCGAAGACACAGCTTAGAGCTGCATAATAACCTCACCCTGTTTACCTGCTCATCTCCCGTAGGAGCCTCCCACCTTTCCTCTGTGTCATTAGCTGAAGATGGTATTTAAGCTGGTGGCTGAGGCCCCCTGAAGAGTTACTCCTTTTTTCCCTGGGGATCTCCCACGTATACCTGAGGTAAACGTGTTAATAAACTTCCATTTGTTTTTCTCTTGTTACTGTTTTATTTTAGGGACCTCAGCCAAGAGCTCAGAAGGGCAAAGGGAGGATTCTTTTTTCTGCCCTGCAGCCGTCTCTGTCCCTCTCCAGGGACCGCTGTCTTGTTGCTGTGAGAAGGGGACTCAGGATCCTTACTCAGCACCCGACCGGAGCTGCTGAGCGAAGCCGCTGGCTGCCCTGATGGGACAGAGGTGAGAAGCCAGCTCCCCGGAAGGAAGGCCTCTGGCCGTGGGGAGGAGGGGCTGGGCTGGAGGAGGCAGAGACTGGGCTGAGGATTGGGCCGGGGCCAATCGCTGAAGGGGGGAAGGGCTCCAGAAGAGGCCCAGATAAGGGCACAGAGATGTGGCCGTGCCAAGCGAGAGAGAGAGAGAGAGAGAGAGAGAGAGAGAGAGAGAGAGAGAGAGAGAGAGAGAGAGAGAGAGAGAGAGAGAACAAAGAGACCAGCAGGGCCACGTGTCCACAGGTCTGCTTGTGTGAGTGTGTGTGTGTGTCTATGTGTGTGAGTGTGTGTGTGTGTGTGTGTGTGTGTGAGTGTTTAAGGTACATCATCAACGTCCCGCTTCCCAGTCTTGAGCAAGGACTTGTTTCTGTCTTTCTGGGTGGACTGGCTGGGGGGGAACCATCCTTTCAAATGATTTCAAATTATCAAAATGTATTCCATATTCAAATGATTTCATTTCCTAAAGGAGGGACATTCATTCATTCATTTATTCATTCATTCACATGGCCCTTTAATTCTGTGCTTGGCCTTGTTTCAGGTGGGACGCCTGACTTCTGTGTTTTTGTGGTTTTCACTTACCCACCATTCACTCCATCACTCACCAATGGGATAAGTATTTATCGAATGTCCCCTGGGAACAAGGGAAGCGGGAACCCTCCATCCTCTGGTGGAGCCCAGGGTGAGCAGAGCCTTTTCCGGTGTCCTTGAGAGACCCCCTTCCTCACTCTCCATCACAGCGTTTCCTGTGTTATCAGAGCTTCCACAGCTACCATTCCTGGTGGGAAGAATCGTCTGCTGTGGAGGCTCACCGCAGCCTCTGCTCCCCGTCCTGCCTCCTGGGAAGGTGTTTTCCACACTCTGCCATGCTCTGGGGAGACTAACTGTGTCCTCAGGCCGCAGTATTTAGGGAGAAGAGTCCTTCACAGCAAACCTGGAGAGCAAGAAAGAGAAACGGAGTCAGATCAGACATCTGCCTTCCCCTGCCTGACTTTCCGTGTTGGCATCTGTTCCAATGTATCTGCTGCACTTTTCTTGGGGGGGTGGGGTGGGGGGGAGGTGGGCACTGCGTGCTTTTGAAGATTCTGATTATCTTTTATACTCTTGGGGGCCTTACCCGTCTATTCTTTTTTTTTTTTAATCTTTATTAGAGTATAATTGCTTTGCAATGGTGTGTTAGTTTCTGCTGTATAACAAAGTGAATCAGCTATATGTATACGTATATCCCCATATCTCCTCCCTCTTGCATCTCCCTCCCACCCCTCCATCCCGCCCCTCTAGGTGGTCACAGAGCACCGAGCTGATCTCCCTGCGCTCTGTGGCTGCTTCCCACTAGCTAGCTATTTTTCATTTGGTAGTGTCTATATGCCCATGCCACTCTCTCACTTCGTCCCAGCTTACCCTTCCCCCTCCCCATGTCCTCAAGGACCTCGGGGCAGGACAGGAATACCCGTCTATTCTTATTGCAACATGTATTATACTGCTGACATGAATAATGTACTTTTTATATTGTTGTTGTACTCTGTGAAGTTTTCTTTGGCCTCCTCAGTACACAGGAAGCTCCCCGAGGGTATTTCTCGGTGACCCTGTAGGTTTCTGACACAGTTCTGGGGACTCGGGAAGGTTTTTGATAAGCACTGAATGAAGGATAAGTTTTGAGATCTACTGTGTTAGAGAAGAGAGGTGTCCGCTCCATCCTGTGTTGGTCGGACTGCTCTCGGGAGTTTGGTCTCGTTCAGGAAGTAAACTTGAGTGGGACACAGGCAAAGCGTCCAAAAGTCAACTGGGAGCACTTCGTGATGGGAAGGAGCTGAGCAGAGCGGACTGTCCGGGGTGAGGGGGCCGAGGAACAGGCGCGGGTGCAGTGGAAGGAAGGAAGGAGCTCCTCAGCATCAGGTCCCGGGGGAGGACAGGGACGCCTCGGCCAGCATGGAGAGCCTCCAAAGGACTCCTCTCCCCACCGAGGAGGGGCTGGTGTCGGGCTGGGTGAGTTTGCCCCACCGTGTGTTTCCTGGACCACTAATTCCGGGGCATGATAATAGGTGCTCCATGAAAAATGTGTTTGGGCTCCAGTAAATGTGGGAAATGCTGGTTTAAACAAAGTTGAACAGGTTGCAATGCAGGGGCTTCTCGGGGTCTTCTGTGTACAGATGGGCATTGAGTCTCCGAGAAGGGATTGCAAGGAATAGTAATTCCAAACCCATCTGACCTCGGACCCTTGCCCTGGAAACACATCACAGGTCTAGAATTCACAGAGCCCACTTTGGGGATAACAGAGTACAGTCTGACAAGACCGAGGCCAAGGGCTCTTCCAGTTGCGACTTTGCAACAGAGAGGTTCATCCACTGAGCTGGTGCCTCACTGGAGCTTTCTGTGGCTGTCTCCATCCATTCGGGCTGTAAGAACACCACCGACTGGGTGACTCACAGACAACACCATTTATTTTTCACGTCCTGGAGGCTGGGAAGTCCATGATCATGGTGCTGGCAGGTTTAGCGGCTGCTGGCGTCCGCTTCCTGGTTCAAAGACCGTCATCTTCTCACTGTGTCCTCACAGGGTGGAGGGGATGGGAGCTCTCTCTGGGGTCTCTTTTATAAGGACACCAATCCTCCACCCTCATGACCTAATCCCTTCCCAAAGGCCCTACCACCCAATACCATCACACTGGGGAGTAGGTTTCAACACATGAATTGTTCACGGGTACAGATGTTCAGTCCGTAGCAGTGGCTTTCTGAACAGGCTCGGGCACGTGTCCTCTCTGGAATCAGGATGCAGTTTAGGCACACCTGCTCTGAGGAGTTGAAACAATACGAGAGCAGATCGGTGGCTGTGCTCTGGAGTTTGTAGGCCATGTGTGGCAGTTTAAAGGTAATTGTTAATGTGACAGCCATCACTCTGCAGGGGACCCGTCCTCCTCATGAGGGCCCCTTCTGCTCAGAGCTTCCTCCTTCCGCCGTGTTTGTTCACGGTCCCCCACCCTCAACCACCTCCTCCAGCTTCCTCAACTGTTGATGGGCTCTGGGTGACCGTGTGGGACATTGGGAAGAAGAGGGGGAGAGACTGACGGTCAGGAAGGGCCGGTCCCCTGTCAATTCCAGAACCGCAAGCTGCTGCGAGTGCAGAGAAGCAGACAAGAGATGCGGGACGCAGAGAGGACCTCTGGGGGTGACAGCTCTTCACTTACTGGTTCCAGGCCTGGCTGCCCTCCGCTTCCATGAACAACCTCAGTAGATATCTAATAAAATCCCTTTTACTCCAGCTAGCTTGAATTGGTTTGGTAACTTGCAACCAAAACAACTGTTTTCAAAATCCCCTTTCGAGACTTCCCTGGTGGCACAGTGGTTAAGAAGCCGCCTGCCAATGCAGGGGACACGGGTTCGAACCCTGGTCTGGGAAGATCCCACATGCCGCGGAGCAACTAAGCCCATGCCCCACAACTACTGAGCCTGCGCTCTAGAGCCTGCGAGCCACAACTACTGAGCCTTTGTGCCACAACTACTGAGCCTGCATGCCTAGAGCCCGTGCTCTGCAACAAGAGAAGCCACCGCAATGAGAAGCCCACGCACCGCAACACCCCGCTCGCCACAACTAGAGAAAGCCCGCACGCAGCAACAAAGACCCAACGCAGCCAAAAATAATAAATAGATAAAATAAAATACATTTATAAAAGAAAAAAGAAATATAAAAAAATAATCCCCTCTTGAGTGCATTTTTTAGGCCCTGTGCTGGGTCTTATCCACACCTGATATTTCAGTACTCACAACTTCCTGTGGCTAAGGCCCAACTTTCTTCTTTTTTTTTTTTTAAAGGATAAGCACTTTAATTAATTAATTAATTAATTTATGGTCGCAGCACATAGCATGTGGGATCTTAGTTCCCCGACCAGGGTTTAAAATCTTGCCCCCTGTGTTGGAAGCGCGGAGTCCTAACCACTGGACCTATCCATCTTTTACAGATGGAGGAGCTGAGGTTCGGAGAGCTCATGTGACCTGCCAAGGTCACACAACCAGCAAAGGTCAGAGCAGTCTCCAACCCCAGTCTGTCAGACACCAAGGCCATGCCCTGAACCTCTCTCTGTGCTTGCCGAGCTGTACTTTTCTCTCCTCAGTGGGGAGGGCCAGGCGGAGCCCAGGCGGGCCCTAGACTGGCCCCTAACGGGGGGAGGTTGCAGCTTCAGGGGTGAGAGGTGGGAGCCCCACTGCTCCGAGGCTTCCCCTGTCCGCAGAGCAGGTGGAGGGAGCTGGGTGGCCATGGGGAGCCCCACCCCTGCTGGAGGTTGGGGAGGTGATCTTCAGGCGAGGACCCCTGCCTGGTGCCCGGTGCCTGGTACCTGGTGCCTGGTGCCCGGTGCCCGGTGCCTGTCACCCACGGGGCTTTGAGGCACCAGCTCAGCCTCCACCCCCGCCCGCCACCCCGTGTTCAGCCAGCAGGGCAGGGACTCTGTGTTGCCAATTCTTCAGCTGTTAAGAGTGACGAAGATGTCAGTGGCAGGGAATGCTGGCCACACAGCAGATCTCATGGGAGCAGGACTGAAGTGATTCAGGGCTCTCTGCAGTTCCAGGGACCAAATCATAGTCTGCCACCTCTCTGGAGTGCCACGCTGTCACAGCTCCACTGCCCTCTTCCTTCTCTCTGCCTGCCTTCTCGGTTTCTGCTGTTGTGGCCAAATGCTTAACCAGAGACTAAGCTGTCTTAGTCACTTGGAGCTAACAAGTGACACAGTGAGTGTGCATTCGTGTTACCAGCATTACCTCTGCTGGGTAAACTCTGTGCACAGCCTCTGTCACCTGGGGCCCAGGTGGGGGTCTAACGGGGGGCTAGCATCACGGAGTGTGACCTTTGCAGACACGCAGTGCTGTGCTCTGGAAGACTCCAGGATTGGCCTGATGTTCTGTGTCGGGCTAGTAACCTCCCAAAGGGCACGGGTTGGGCTAAGTTCTGTACTGGTGTCCTGGGGCTGATGTAACAAACCTCCACAGACTGGAGGGCTTAAAACAACAGAAATTTGTGGTCTCACAGTCCTGGAGCCTTGGAAGTCAAGGTGTGGGTAGGGTTGGCTCCTTCTGGAAGCTCTGAGGACAGTCTGTTCCATGCCACTCTCCTGGCCTCCGGTGGTTACTGGTGATCCTTGATTTCCTTGGACACGAATCTAGGGGACACTCTTCAACGCAGTACAGTCGTCTGGAGTCCAAAGGCCTCCAATTGATTCAGGAACCCGCAAAGGACCAGGCCTGGGGCAAATGCCCGAGTTGCTTTTCACAGAGACAGACCTACACAAAAGCACGTTGGTTGACCTTCTCATGAGTATTTATGACGTACAAGGTGTTATGAGTTGAACTGTGTCCCTCGAGAATTCATATGTTGAAGTCCTAAGCCCCAGCACCTCAAAATGTGACCTTATTTGGAGAGAGGGTCTTTACAGAGGTCATCAGGTTGCGGTGAGTTCGTTAGTGTGGGCCATGGGCCCATATGACAGGTGTCCTTATCAAAGGGGAAGTTTGGACAGAGACACACAATCACGGGGAGAAGGCCTCCTGAGGATGGAGCCAGAGATGGAGGTGATGCTTCTATAATACAAGCCAAAGAATGGCGAAGGTTGCAGCATGGCCCCTGAGGCAGGGGAGAGTCCTGAAACAGCTTCCTTCTCTCAGCCTCAGAGGGAACCGACCGGCAGACACAATGGTTGGGTGGACAAAGTGCTATTTCTCCACTTTTTATGGGAGATGTGTTTTCCCGATGTCTGGATCTTCCTTTACTCCTGCCTGGGTGCCTCTGGACATGACCAAGAGCATCCTGGCTGAGTCCCCCTTGCCTCCCCCGCTCACTTGCCCTGGCTGAGAACGTAGGCACAGCAGCCTGTGGCCTCTGCTGTTGGTCACGCCACCCAAGGCTCCTCAGGAGTAGAATGTGACCCCTCCAAAGAGCCTCTGAGCTTGGGAGGGTCAGGGGTGGGTGGGTGCTGGGGAAGGTCTATTCCAGAGCCTCTTCCTTAGGGAGGTCAGCCAGGGAATCTCAGTGAGAGCTGAGGAACCCCTGGAAAAGGAAAGGAAACCCAACAGCCTGGGGCTCAGACAACCCTTAGATACAAGGAGCTCACGTCTCAGACATGTATCTAAATCGAGCTGAATTCCTGCCCCTCCTCCACCTTCCTACACTGTCAGCTTTGCGTTTTCCCAAGGCTGCCTTGTGTGCATCACAGCCGGCTGGGCAGGAGGGTGAGTAATTTTACTGTCAGCGTGAAGTGTAGCTAAAATCAGCCGATGAACTAAAGAACTGAATCATTTCTTCGATTCTGCCCTCCGGGTCCTAGGTGCTTTCTGCGTGCGGGGAAGCAGCTGAGTCAAAGGCTGTATTATTGTCCAGCCCATAGGTACATATTCCCAGTTTACCCTCCAGAAAAACGTACGTTCTCAGTGGCAGTTTCTGGAAGTGTCTCGACTCTCCTTCAGTGAAAAAGTCTGTGTATGGAGCCAGTCCCCCAACAGATAAATAGGTGTTTAACCTACATAAGTCCCAGCACCCCATGGCCCAATCACAGCTTGGTTTCCCCCTTAAACAAATACAATCCAACAACTAAAGGCAATTTAAAAAGTGATTCCAGGGGGAATTCCAGTACTAGTAACTGTGCAGGAGCTCGTACTGGACTAATCTCCCCATAAAGAACAATAATAAACTCTGGATAAAACGTAAAACACTGTTTCAGGACACTGGAGAGTGATGTGAGAAGCAAAAGCTGGAGGGGATTTGACCCTTGAAAGAAGGGAAGTGATCTGGATGAGATCCATGTGAATGGGATGTTCCTCAGAGGGGGAGGGCCCTTCCTGGTCTGCTCAGGGAGGGGCAGCTAGAACTTACAGGTCTGAGAAGTCAGAGGATGGAGTTTGGCTGCCTGAGTGGCTGGAAAATGAGAGGTGAAATCTTGGTTTACTGAGAGTTTTTGTCATGAATGGGAGTTGGATTTTGTAAATGCTTTTTCTGCATCTACTGATATGATCATGTGATTTTTCTTTTTTAGCGTCTTGATGTGATGGATGGCATTAACTGATTCTTGAATGTTGAACCAACCTTGCACACCTGGGATAAATCCCACTTGGTCGTGGTGTATAATTCTTTTTATCATTATTGGATTTGATTTGAGAATATTTTGTTGAGGATTTTTATAGCTATGTTCAGAAGAGATATTGGTCTGTAGTTTTCTTGTAATATCTTTGGTTTTGGTATTAGGATAATGCTGGCCTCATAGGATGAATTAGGAAGTACTTCCTCTGATTCTATCCTCTGAAAGAGATTGTAGAGAACTGGTATAATTTCTTCCTTAAATGCTTGGTAGAATTTACAAGTGAATTACAGGCATCTGGGCCTGGAGCTTTCTGTTTTGCAAGATTATTAATTATTGATTCAACTTCTTTATAATAACCATAGGCCTATTTAGATTGTTTATTTCTTCTTGTGTGAGTTTTGGCACACTGGGTCTTTCAAGGAACTGGTCCATTTCATCTAGGGTACCAAATCTGTGGGCATAGAGTTGTTCATAGCACTCTTTTATTATCGTTAAATATCCATGGGATCTGAGTGATGTCCCCTCTTTCATTTCCAATATTAGTGACTTATTTGTTCTTTTCATTTTTCTCAGCCTGGCTAGAGGCTTTTGGTTTCTTTGACTTTTTTCTATTGATTTCTTATTTTCAATTTCGTTGATTTCTGCTCTCATTCTTATTATTTCTTCTGCTAACTTTGTATTCAATTTGCTCTTCTTTTTCTAGTTTCTAAGGTGGAAACTTAGATTATTGATTTTCAATCTTCTTTTCTAATATATGCATTCAATGCTATAAATTTCCCTCTAAGCACTGCTTTTGCTGCACCCCACAATTTTGATAAGATGTGTTTTCATTTTCATCTTGTTAAATATCTTTTGAAATCTCTCTTGTGATTTCTTCTTTGACTCATGTGTTATTTAGCAATGTGTTGTTTAATCTCTATGAATTTGGAGATTTTCCAGTTATTGATTTCTATTTCAATTCCACTGTGGTCTGAGAGCAGATATTGTATGAATTCTATTATTTTAAATTTGTTAAGGTGTGTTTCATGACCCAGAATGTGGTCTATCTCAGTGAACGTTCCATGTGAGCTTGAGAAACATGTGTATTCTGCTGTTGTTGGATGCAGAGGTGAAATCTTAAAAAGAAGAGAGGTCCAAAATATTGCATATTAATGCTCCTCAAATCCTTAACTGACCCCTCAAGAGCTCATACACAGGTGAGGCTTCAAGAAACCCAGAGGAAAGCAATGCCTGTAAGGTTTAAAGAGCTGAGCAGAGATTTCAGCTGCTGCCCCCTTGCTGCAGGTGAGAGTGAGTTTGGAGTTTAAGTTCTGCAGAGTAGAGGGGCCTGGTGGACCCCTCAGACTTTCCACCGAAACCCCAGAAGGACCTCAGCTTAGGAACAAAGACTATGTGCCAGGAATAAGATTCACCCTAGGATTAAAGGCAAACCAAGCTCCCCAACAAGGTGTAAAGCAAAGTTTCCACACGTTCAAGATGATCCACAGTAATTTAACTGGCTTCTAGAATCAGCTCAACACTTTTCAAAGGAAAAGAATCCAGAATCTCAGCAACATATCATTCACAATATCTGATACACTATAACATCATTCACGCTATCTGATACACTATAACATCATTCACAATATCTGATACACTATAACATCATTCACAATATCTTATACACTATAACATCATTCACAATATCTTATACACTATAACATCATTCACAATATCTTATACACTATAACATCATTCACAATATCTGATAAACTATAACAATTCCCAGACATATGGAGGATCAGGAAAATGTGACCCATGGTCAAGAAAAACACAAAACAACCAATCAGTAGGAAAAGACCCACAAACTAACCATATGTTGAAATTAGTAGATAAGGAGTCTAAAATACTACGGTGAACACGGTAAAGAATCTGTAGGGAAGGATGCATATAGCGAGCGAAGAAGTGGCGAATTTCAGGAGAGATTTAGAGATTCTAGAAAAGAACCAAATGGAAACCATAGAACTGAAAAATACAATCTAATGTACTTAAAAAACCAGTAAAGAAGATAGGATAGAATACTAAAAGTACTTGATTAAATCAAAAGGAGAAGGACAGAGGAAAAAGAACAGAGGGAACAAACAGATAACAAACAGCAAGATGGCAGACTTAAGCAGAACCCTATCAATAATTAGATTAAAGTTAGACGGACCAGACACTAAACTGGAAGCAGACAGGATCAAAAAGTTAATACTCATCTCTGTATACTGTTTCTGAGAGATGTACATTAAGCATGAAGACAGGCTGAAAATCAAAGTATGGAAAAGATATATTGGCTCACTTTGCCCTGCAGGGGGTGGGTCCCTACCTCTTTCCTTCCTCGTGAGTCCCATGCCTCACTCTCCACTTTCCCAAGTCAGCCCCGTAAGGCCTGGAGTCTGGCTGGCCTGGAAATATGCTTCATGGAAGGCAGGGTGACGGGAGGAAGCGGAGGAGGCAAAGACAGAATTCCCTTTAAGGGAGGGGTCCCCAGCCCCCGGGCCGCAGACCAGTACTGGTCCATGGCCTTGGGAACCAGGCCGCACAGCAGGAGGTGAGCGGTGGGCGGGCGAGCGAGTGAAGCTTCATCTGTATTTACAGCCGCTCCCCATTGCTCCGCACCGCTCCCCATTGCTCCCCTCCGCTCCCCATTGCTCCCCTCCGCTCCCCATTGCTCCCCACCGCTCCCCATTGCTCCGCACCGCTCTCCATTGCTCCGCACTGCTCCCCATGGCTCCCCACCGCTCCCCATTGCTCCCCACCGCTCCCCGTGGCTCCGCATCACTTGCATTACTGCCTGAACCATCCCCCCAACACCCCCCCACCATCCATGGAAAAATTGTCTTTCATGAAACCCTCCAGAAAAACGTACGTTTTTCCCTGGTGCCAAAAAGTCTGGGGACCGCTGCTCTAAGGTATACAGTGGGAAAGATGGGATGGGAAATGTGTTCACACTAATAAATGTTCCCCCCATTGGCAGCTGCACTCAAAACATTTATTTACAAGTGGTGTACTTGGAAGGTAAAACACAGTGTCCCCCTGAGACAAGAAATGAGGCCTAGGTTCTTAAGCCCCAGGCTATGATGTACAGGTAGATTGTTACATGTTGTATCAAGCATATTCAGGAAATGGTAACTCATTGAACTGAATGAGGTGGGGTTAGGGGCAGTGTCAGCTTCAGGATATCAGTGTCTGATCTGGGAGCAGACTGAGTTCTTCAAGTATCAAGTCTTTCTGCATCTCCAACCACTCTGCCCACTGGCCGCTGCCTCCTGGCCTGGGTGCACACACTGGTGGCGTGGTTTGCTTTCGGGGGGCAGACCCAGCCCCGAGGCCTGCAGGGAAGTGGGCTTAGGTCTACTAGGGAATTCTGCCATCTCAGAATCTAGAAGTCAGAGGCGTGGGTTTTGAGTAGTCATGCCCCGTGCTTCCATGGACTCCTCTCCCCTGAGGAAGGCATGGCTGGCAGAAGGCCAGCAGAGGGCCCTCTGGGGGGTGGCCCACAGGCTGGGGTTGCTGTGGGGATGAGGATGAAATCAGAGACTCTGAGTTAAGGACTTAGCACAGTGGTGGTGCATAGTCTGTGCTCTATAAAGAGTGCCTCCGTTGGTTTGCTATGTTTCTAGTCTTTATGGAATTGTACAAGGCCTCTCCACCCTCACCCCGGCTACCCACCCAGACTGCACTCGCTGGCAGTCTCCCCTAGCGCCCCCTAGCGCGCGGTTCCAGGGCTCGCGCTGTGCTCACACTACCTCTGGGGCTGGGAAAACCCTTCCTTCTCTGGGCCAGTGCATAAGTTTCTCATCCGTCTGTCCATCTTTGTGTCAGTATTTCCCCCTGGAAATACCCATCTCTCTTCCCTCCGGCCAAGCGAGGTGTCTCCTCTGCCTGCGCCCTCTGCCCCTTTTGGACCGTGTCTGAACCAGGGCGGCCCCCTTGCTCGGTGTGGTCTTGTCGCATCCCTGCAGCCCTGGGCACCCCGGGGCAGGGCTTTGCTTTCCTCCCCTCTGCTCTGCCCAGCTTGGCTGGCAGCCATGCACTGAACTGATTGTTGAGCTGAGGAATTTCACTTGGTGTTCAGAAACCCCTGCTGGAATTTTCCATTGAGATAAGTGAGGGTGCAGGTTTCGGGGCAAGGCTGGAGGTCATTCCTGCTTATCTCAAAGGCCTTAGGAGATAAGAACATTCTGGAAGATCTGCACCTCAGATGTCTATCACACTATGAGATTGGTCCTTAGCTACAGCCCAGCAAGGAGGCCTCAAGGAGGAAGGGGAGGCTACTCTTCCCCCAGATCCCTAGAGTGGGTCACTGGGCACATCTACTGGAAAGCTGTGTTGATCATCTGAGCCATGGGGGGTCCTTTTACAAGGAGGTCTGGGCGGGCAGTTGGCAGTGTTGGTTACAAGCCCTGATAACAGCTTCAAAAATATCAGAAATGTTTATGCCGCAGTGGGTCAGGCGGGTGAGAAGTTACAAAGGCTGATGTTTGAACTGTCTCAGGATTTCAAATCCTAGAATCTAGAATCCACCGTGGGTATCTGAGCAGGGACTGACTGGGACATGAGTCAGCAGGGCTGTTGCTGGGTTCTTCAGCCACTGGGTGCTCAGGCCACATAGTCCCCAGGGGCCCCTTCAGCTCCAAAATTCTGTAATTTTGCATTTCTTTTGAAGGGGGAATATGCCCATGAGTGTACCTGTCTGAATCTGTGGCCTGATTAATTGGTGCAGTGGAAATTCTTCCTGTTAATGTCAATACAGGAAAGTTGACAAATGCCAAGAGAGAAAGTTAAAAGTTAGTATGGCCATATAAAAATAATATTAATTATGGTCACGTAAGCAAATTTCTTATGTGCTGTCTTTGATTAGTTTCCACCATAAGCAGTGATAATTCTGGGGTGCAGGTCTCAGTGGGGTTAGAAGGTCTGTGTTCTAAGTCTCCATCCTCCCCACCAGGGACTTTGTTTGTCCCCGAGCCTGACTCACACAACCTCGCGGGAAAGCCTCCTCTGATTTAAGCATGAGTGCTCCCCGCTTTGCTCTCTGTGCCGTGAGACCAGATCACAGAGGCCAGAGGTGAAGGGAACCCCCTCACCTTAGAGGTGAGGAAACAGGTGTCGAGAGGGGAGTGATTGCCAAGGTCTCTGCAGGAGGAACCCTAAGGTTTCAGGGAAAAGACCCACCCAAATGACAGCTGTGCAGGGTGACCCTGAGACCACAGAAGCAATCAGCCCCCAGGCCCTCCTGAGTATCTGAGTCCTGGTCTCTCATGGTGCCCCTGGGCCTTTCGAGGTGAGAAAAGGTCGGCTGTTGGGGACTGGCCTGAGTTCAGGCCCCGGGGTGGGGGGTGGTTCTCACCACCTGCCGGTGGTGCGCTTTCCCTCTGCGTCCCTGGTGGGGGGAGCAGTGCCCCCCCTCTGTGTGCTCTGGCTCAGGTCCGAGGCAGACAGGATTCTAGATGGCTCTCGAGATGCCCACACTAGGTGTCCACACGCTGGCTAATCCCCTCTTTTGAGGGTGCCCAGGGCCTGGATACAATGATGCCAACTCTTGAGATTAGGTCATACTACATGCCAAAGGGGAAGAGGTTTTTGCAGATGTAACTAAGGTCCCTCATCAGCTGACTCTGAGTTAAGGAAAGGGAGATTGTGCCCGGTGGGCCTGACCTAATCAGGTGAGACTGTGATAGTGGGTCTGGAAGTCAGAGAGAGATCCTGATGGCCTCGAGGAAGCAAGCTGCTGTGTGTGAGAGGGCCTGGGGGCTTGGCGCTCTTTCGGGGCCTCTCAGAGCTGAGAGTGCCCTCTGACTGGCAGCCAGTAGCAAAACGGGACTTCAGTCCTACAACAGCAGAGGACTGGGTTCCACCAAGATTACATGAGCTTGCAGTGGACCTTGGGCTCCAGAAAGGATGCAGCCCTGCCGACACCTTGACCACAGCCTGTGAGACCCTGAGCACAGGACCCATCAGGCTGTGCCCAGATTCCTGACCCATGGGAACTGTGAAATAATACGTGTGTGTTGTAGGCGACCGTGTTGGTGGTGGCTTGTTACAGGCTGACAGCCAAGTACCCAGGCCCCGAGCCCCTGTCCACCCAGAGGCTGTCCGAGTGCTGGGCTGGCTCCGCTCCAGGCTGTGGTGGGAGCATCGTGAACTTGGGGCTCTTTCCTCTGCGCCCGGGAGTGACACGTCCTCCCCTGGGGCAGTCACTGAGGGTTCCGGGGCCACAGGTCACAGAATTCTTAACGCAGTTTTATTTCATAGCGATTAACCAGAACTCCTCTGCGAGGCCTCTTCCTCTGGAAAATTGAGGGAGGGCTTCTCAACCTGTGTCCAGTGCAGGGACCTTGGTCTCCCGCAGTCACAGAAAGGATGTGGGTGAGATGCCCGCTCTCTCAGATGCCTTCCTTCTACTCCCACTCCTCTGCGAGACGGACGCTGGGGACCTTGGTGGGCAGGGTGACCGGAGACCTCAGGGCAGCGTCGGGAGGGGAAGGGACAGAGAAGACTGGCACGAGTGGCTCTTCTAGGGGTTTCCAGCCGGCCCCTGGCGTATCTGGGCTCCCCAGACCTCTCCAGGATCTCTGCAAGCCCCTGCCCTCGAGGGTGGGCAGGAAAGGCGTGTGCGCAGCTGTGAGCAGGGGGCCTCTGCGTCCCCGTTCCCCCCATCTCCCCCTCTGCCCGCCAGTTGGGACCTTCCCTAACGTGGTCCATGGCGGCTGGAGAGTCACATGGGAGCTTCTTAAAGGACCCCCAAATCTCTTCTTTGGACAGGGTCTGGCTTTCAAACCTACTGTCTGACTGCGGGTGCAAAACTCCCATTTGGGGTGTTAGACGCTGGTTATTTACTACTTTGTCTCTTGCATTCCTGCCACAAAGCTGATCTCTACACCCCCCTTCCATCTTGTGCACCTATCAACCTGCAGGAAGGTGGATGCTTCACGATAACTGGGGAGACGCCCATCCCCGTTAGAGAAAAGCACCTTCACCTGCATCAGAGCTGGACCCTCTGTCACACGGGTTCTCTGGGCAGAGCAGTGCGTCAGCACCCAGACCTTTGGTTCCCGGTCTGCGGGTCGGGGATGAGGACATCATTCAAAAGGGGAGAGGGGTTCTCAGTCTCCAAAGTGACAGGACAATTATGTGGTGGTACCCGGCGAGGCGGCTGCACCCCGGACGAAATGATTGTGTGGGGGAAGAACCCCTGTCCCCAGGGTGGTGTGGGTGCAGCTGAGAGAGGCCGGCCCTGGAGGGATGGTGGGAGGGAGTCCCCACTGGGACTTACACAGGTGTCCCCTCCAACAGAAGACCCCAGGACCCCGCAGGGCGCGGGGGAACCACGGAGCTGACAGAGCGTGTCTCACTGAAATTAAGGTGAGTCATGAGAACATAAAGAAAGCCAGCTTTCTGCACACTGTGTCTGCAGACAGATTCGTGGCCCACAGATCTCTACCTTTCTCAGCATCTGGCTCCCCCTTCCCCAGTGCTCGGAGACGCTGAAAATCTTATCTCAAAGAGGCTATTCCATCACTGCTGAGGCGGGAAATTCCGCAGCTAGAGTCGTGTGATGAATTTGGGAGGACGAGGAAAATGTCCCCTGCCCTCGTCTTGTGCCTAGACCCTCCCACCTCCGGGAGATGCAGTCAGGTTGCTGGGAGAAGGCATCAGGGAAATACAGCCCCCCACCCCGAGGCATCCAGGCAGGATGGGCTGGTCTGACCCCAGGACCAGCACACCCTGCCTTGCCCCTGGTTCCAGGCTCAGGGCCCCCAGCGCTGGCGCCCAGCTGTTTGTGGCAGGAATGAATTCATTTGACCCAAATACTTCCTTCTCTTCTGGGCTACTAGTTTCAAGCACAACAAAGAGCCCCACAGCTCGAGGGAGGAGCAGAAGGAAATAAATCAGCATTGAAATGCGACTCGTAACAAAACTGAGAAACTCAGGCGCAGCTGGGTGACCGGATGGGAGCGTGACTTCCGGCAGGTGCCCAGGTGCGCCCGCAGCGCCTGCATTAAGGTCCAGCCTCCCGCTGCCCCAGGTGACCACCTGACCACGGCGGACCTTGCCCTGAGAGCCTCTCCGTACCGGAGGAGGCCTTGGGGGAGGGCATCGCCTTGGCCCGAGGCTGCTGCCTCTCACCTGTTTTCTGTGAGCCTCTGCCTGGCCCCGGGGCCACGGCCACGCCCCAGCCCGCCTGTTGAGGGAACAAAACTTTCCCCTGGCCAGAAGCGGGGAGAAAGGGGACACACGTAGGGGCCCTGTGGGACCCGGTGATGATAGGGTGTCAGGCTCTCTGGAAGTGACCAGGCCTGGGGAACAGGTGAGTCATTGTTTAAACTTCTGCGTGCTTTGTCGACTGTGTGTGTCATTGTTTAAACTTCTGTGTGCTTTGTCGAGTGTGTGTGTGTGTGTGTGTGTGTATCTGTGTGCGAATATCGATGTGTGTCTGTTTGTATCTGTGTGTCTGTGTGCATGTATGTGGGTGTGAGTGTATCCGTGTGTGTCATGTGTGCCTGCACCTTTGTGTCTGACGTGTGTCCATGCACGAGCCCCAGTGCACAGAGTCAAAAGGGCGAAGTGAAGAGCCAGGAGTGTGTTCTGAGCGCCAGCGGTGTCCTTGCTCGTCCCGATGGCTTGCTAGGTCAGGGTCCTGGAAGGAGATTCCTATTTAAAGAGTGGCCTCTGGGAAAATCCATTTAAAGGCTTGAACGTAATGAATAGGGGCCCTTACAGGAATCCATTTCACATGGATCACGGTGCCCAAGTGCTACCGACTGACCTCAGAATAGACAACTGCACAGTAAGCCCTGCGTTCCTTACACGCCTGGGCGGGGAGAGCTGGAGGAGGACGTGCTCGCTGGCGACGAACTCGGCAGATCAGACGCTTCCCTGGAGCGACCCTCCCCCAGGAAGACCGGTTTGGACTTGCAATCTCTCCTTTTTTCCTTGGTGCAAGGAGATGAGCTTGTCAGAAATGAAAAGCCCGAAACCGAAATGCTCCGCAGGGTGTCCCTGTTGGCCCCGATCACGAACGTGGCATTCTTGAGATCGTCTCTGCGTTTAGAGACACTTCAGTAACACTGTCTTCATGAAATTACAGGGGCCGGGTCAGGAGTCACATTTTTCAATTGGAGTCCTCTCTGAACAGAGGGCTTCAACCTCTAATCAACGTGTAATCACACGAAAACTCATACATGAAAATGCTTACTGCAGTCTTATTTATTACAGAGAAAAAACAATTAAAGCCAAGTAAAAATCCAGTAACAGAGAAATAGTTCAGGAAATTGGAATCTTTGTAGGGGTATTATGTGATCATTAAACACACATAGGTCAAATGCATCTACAACATATGCAGTAATGTGGAAAACCGCACTTCATATGTCTTACTTTTTTTTTTAATGTAGGATGCATAATTTTATGTTCAAATGATGGTTTGTTTTTAAGATTCTTATACAAAAAATTAGAAGAAAGTAGGCAAAATACCATCCCTCGTTGTATGAAGGCTGTGGAATTACGGGTAATCTCATTTTTTTCATATTGACAATTATGTGTTCATATTTATTGAAAAATAATGTTTTTAGATAAAGAGATGTGTCACCTGTATGTGGTATCATAGTAATGGCATGTTTATTCATACTCCACCGATTTTGGTTAATTCAGACATGTTTGGGGCTAAAGATTTTCTTGACTTAAGGAGAGTTTTATTAATTAGTGCACATAAATAGCAAGGAAAACTTAAAGGGGTATCTTTAAATACTTGAGAATTGCTGTAGGTGTGTTAGAACTTTCTCTTTATGTAAAATTACAGCACAGATCAGTGGAATATCTGCTTCTAAGCAGGTGTCTTAAGTACTTTCGCAAGAAACAAGGTATTAGCCTGGGTGGCACAGAAACCTGGGGAATTCCATTCTTAAAAGCGTTTCTTTTTTCCAGCTTTATTGAGACAATTGACATATATATAACATGGGGTAAATTTAAGGTATGTTACGTGTTGATTGGGTACATTTACCTATTGCAAAAACACCTCCACCCCGTCACATAATTACCATTTCTTTTTGTGGTGAGAACACTTAAGATCTACTCTCTTAATACTTTTCGAGTGTATAATACCATATGAGCTTTAATCATCACGCTGTACATGAGATCCCCAGAACCTGTGAATCTTACAACTGAAGTTTGCACCCTTTTACCAATATCATCCCACTTCCCACACACACCCCAGCCTCTGGTCACCACCACTCTACTCTCTGTTTCTCTACATTAGGCCAAAAAAAAAAAAAAAAAAAAAAAAAGTGGTTTGTAAGTGAGGGCTTGCTACTGAGATGACCATCTTTTGGGCAATGAGGTCCGGCCAGCGGCTCCCCGGCAGGCTTATTGCACCAGCGGTTCTTGATGTGGGTGGAGCGCAGGTCCTGCTGCCTCTGTAAGTGACTGAAATGATGCTCGTGCCTGGTGAATCCAGTGTGGACGTGAAGGCAGCCTGTTCTGGCTTAAAAAAAAAATTTTTTTTTTAATTTGTTTTATTGAAGTCTAGTTGATTTACAATGTTGTGTGAATTTCTGCTGTACTGCAAAGTGATTCAATTATACATATATATACATTCCTTTTCATACTCTTTTCCATTATGGTTTATCCCGGGATAGTGAATATAATTCCCTGTGCTATACAGTAGGACCTTTTTGTTTATCCATCCGTTATATAATAGTTTGCATCTGCTGACCCCAAACTCTCAGTCCATCTCTCCCCCGCCCCCGTCCTCCTCCTTGAGCCTGCTCTGGCTTGGACTCCTGCATCTTTCTCTTAGAAAAGCTGCTGGGCCTCTCTGTAAGGTGGGGTAACGCCAGGACCCCTGGAGGCTTCTTGCTCTGCTTCAGTAGAAACCTGTGTGCCGCCGAGCCGTGCAGGGGCCCTGAGCACACGGTCACCCTGCGCCTCAGTGGAGATGGCGGGTCCATTAGCCTTGGTCCCCCCCTCCCTCGCAGTGTTGTAGGGCAAGGGCTCCCTGCCCAACAAGCATAGAAGCAACACTATGGCACTGGCTTTTGAGAAAAGACAGAGGTTTAATTCGAGGTCGACCGGCAAGGCTCTCAAACGTGTCTCTACAATCCACGTTTGGGGCAAAATTTAAGGGCTTCGGGGAATTTTAAACTTGGAAGCGAACCGGCTAGTCTTGAATTTCCCTATAAGCTACGTGCGCGCTCCAGGAAGCCAGCTTTTCCTTATTAAAGGACCTGTCCTTCCTAAAGGGCTCTGGGGGCAACACTTCTATTCTTTGAGTTTCCTAGTCTGGAGCTTTCTGGTTTGGAAGTCATCCTGGAGACTGGGTTCCCGCCTTGCGCATGCGCAGTGCTGTCTCTGTACAGTAACTCCGGGTTGGATTAGTCAACCCACCTCTTTAAGGAGGCAAAACCACTTGAAGTTGGTCAAGGTTTTACGTGCTGTTACAGCAGCCTCATCTGAATACGTTGTCTGAATCTGAATGCCGGGTTGCCTTTAAACCTGTAACTTTCTGCTTTTCTTGGTCACTCGGGCTGAGCTGCCTGGAGGAAGCGGGTCCCAGCACCTCCTGGATGCCCCTCCTCTGGTTTCTCTTTCTGCAGAGATCCCAGCCCACTTTTTTTTTTTTATTTGCGGTATGTGGGCCTCTCACTGCTGTGGCCTCTCCCGCCGCGGAGCACAGGCTCCGGACGCGCAGGCTCAGCGGCCATGGCTCACGGGCCCAGCAGCTCCGCGGCATGTGGGATCTTCCCGGACCGGGGCACCAACCCGCGTCCCCCGCATTGGCAGGCGGACTCTCGACCACTGCGCCCCCAGGGAAGCTGCCAGCCCACTTTGTGACAAGCTCCCTGGGGTTGGACTGGCTGTGCAAACTGTGCGGAGGAAGCAGCGTGTCTGTCTAGTTATGACTTGCTACGCCATCCCTACGGATATGCACGAGACATTTATTGAGCACCCACTGTCATCTCAGTGAATACTGTCTTTGCTTTCGTGAGCAGTTACAGCCCGGCGAGAGAGAGAACCAAGAAAAAAATAATTCTGCGAATTAAGGGAGAGCTGGAAACGGATCATTTCCATCAAGAAGAGGAACAGGGAGCTGTGGGCCCCACGATGCAGAGACTTTTCTCTCTTTTATGCACTGCTATTTATGGGGACTGGACACACGAGCGGGAGTGAGGGGGTGGGGTAGGGGTGGCAGCTGCGAGACCAGACAGGAGGCTGTGGTGGGAGGGGGATTGCATCGAGGTGAACAGAGAGAAGAGAGCAGAAGTAGCAGCTTCACCGTAAGGCAAATTCCCCAGATGATTAGGCCGCGGGGTTGACAGATAAGCAGCTCTAGCAACCTCTGAACTTTGAGCCAATATCTTTTTGTTATCTTTCCTGCGGCTTCTGTCCTCATTCCGGACTCTGATTTGCCCTTTGGCCTGTAGAGCTGAATCCTAGGCTGTCATTTTATCCGTGGAGGGCCAGCCACTTTGGGGGGCGCCCCCATTTGTTCCTGGTGTTTATTTTATTTTGCCTTTGAGTTTAATTTCTACCAGTGGATCGGAAATCTGTAGCAGGACGGCTTTGAATTCCTGCATGGGTGGTGGGTTCTGGAGAGAGGACCGGCCCCTGCAGAACTGCATTCCCCAACCCCCGGGGCAGCTGCGGGTCTGCGGGATGCAGAGGAAGTCGCAGGGTGCCCTGGGGGATGTCATCCGTCGACACAATTAAGCATCATCCCCGATGGTGAAACTTGACAGCATCCCATGGAAGATGGGGTTCCAGACATGCTTTCCAGTAACCATTCAGCTCTGCTGTGTCCCTTTCGCCAGGGAGTGGATGGGCCTGTGAACCCTTCTCTGCCTGTAACTCCAGTCACCTTCTGTTTAGAAAGTCTTGTTGGTATTTAGGACTCCGTCCTGTTTGCTTTCAAACTTTAATCCCAAACTCGATTCTTTTCCTTTTGTCCCCACAGCGCAGACCAGACCAGTCTGTGGCTGTGGCTGCCTGTTGCGGACAGCGAGGAAACAGGGTCTGCTTCCTACTGCTCTCGCTTTTCTCCCTCCCTCTTCAAAATCCCTTCCCTTCCTCCATTCCCACCCACTGCAGTGAGGTGGGAGAGGCTCTGTTCACTGAACAGGCTAGCTCTGAGGTGGGTTTGGGTATTGTTCAGGGGAAGTTTTCTCTAGATGCAATCCAGATAGTAGACAAAGACAATGATAACAGTGGAATGCCACCAGTTTGCAGCCCCCAATGAGACAGTGGACATAGGGACAGTTTTCAATGGCTGTTGCCTCCTGAGGAAATGCCCACCACACTCATGACAGTATTCTTGCCAAAAGACAGCCTATATCCAATCAGATTTCTGTTCCGAGCCACCAGGCTACAGAAAATCAGGGTTCAAGGGAACACATTCAATGACAACTTAGGGATGCAATCAGCAAAATCCAGACTGGAAACTACAAGGCAATCTGATTTCTTCAACAAATAAATTACAGAGAAAAAGAGGACGCATGTACATATACCAAGATTTGCAGGAGAATTAATAGGATGTCTAGGAAGTCCCTCAAACTAATCTTCGGAGGAAGGGGGGTTTGGGGACGTGGGTGAAACAAGATTGGCTACAGCTTATAAGGTCGGATCTTAAACGGCACCACGAAATAAAGGAAAGCTTCAAGTGAGCTTTATTAGGGAGCGCTCCCGGGCGAGGTTCACTGGTCCGAGAGAAAGGGGCCAGAGAAGTCACTCCTGGGCGAGGGTTGGGCAAGGTTTTATAGGGGAAGAAGGGAAAGGGGTGTGGTGAATCTGGGAGGGCGCAGGGCATTCCTTATTTGGTGGTCTTTTCGGGTATCCTGGTGGACCGTTAGTCCTGCCCCTCGAAAGGCAGGAAGGCTGGGCCGGGTTCAAAGTCCCCAGGTCAGTTCCTGGAACTGGGTGGTCCGGAATGTCTCCAGGGCAGTTTCTGGAACTGGGTGGTCCGGAGAATTTCGGTCTGATGCAACCTGTGAATCTGATTGTGTTCCCCTGCCTCGGGCCAGTTGGCCTTACACAGCTGATTCTCGTGGAGGTGGATGATGGACATCTGAGGTCCACCAGAGCGACCTCCATCCTCTCTGTTCTGGTACATGCCTGAAATTTTCTACAATGAAAACATGTGCAGGGTTTGCCCAAATTAATTTTGCTCACAGAGCCGTTTTTCTCCAGGGCATATCGCTGTGGGTTCTGAGGATTTCAATACAGTGGGAAGGAATGCAATGTTTTGAGATCCTTGAAACACCAAGCTTTTTCTTGAAACACCAACTGGAGTCCATGAACCACAGCTGAGAGAGTGCTGTACCTTTTAGGTATTTCAGAACCTTTTTGGAATGAGTCCTAGGTTTTTCAAAAGTGAGAGGTGATGGAAAGAGGGCAATGAGCCAGTATGATGACTAGCACACGATCACTACTTTGCAGGGTACGAAGCCGTTCATATGCATAGGCCCCTGCCGGGCACCGTGCACACGCTTTGCAAGCACCTCACAACACTTCCACCCTGTCCGGGGGTGAAAACCCCTACTTCCCACCTAAAATAGGGAAACCCAGTGTGTGCTCTGTGCCAGTCCTCTCAGGAGGCAGCCGTCATGGTGGAAGAGACACCTCACTGGGAACGAAAGCTTCGGTGTGAAATTGGGCTCCGCTGTGGATAAGACTTCCGTTTCTCTGTGTCCACTCATTCATTCATTCAGTCACCCATCCATTCATTCACTCACTCATTCATTCAGTCACTCACTCATTCATTCAGTCACTCATCCATTCACTCACTCACAGCAGGTGTATATTATAGCTATTGCTCACCCCACTTTCCAGAAGGGGAGATGGGGTGCAGAGTGGCAAGCCAGGTGCCTCTGACGTGGAGCTCCTTTCCGTTCAAGGCTGTCTGTATTCATCCAGGGCAGCAGCGTCCCGGGGGCCCACTTGCTGAGAGTATTTGGTATCTGACATTCAGCCTCCGTCCATCATTGTCTCTCTGCAGGGCATGGCGCAGGTGGATGGGGTCCCCCGGCCCGGGGCTGCCCTGGGCCAGGCCTGCATCTTCAAGCTGGTTCTCCTGGGCAGTGGTTCTGTGGGCAAGTCCAGCTTGGCTCTCCAGTATGTGAAGAATGATTTCAGGAGCATCCTGCCGACCGTGGGATGTAAGTGACGGGACAGGGCACCTTTCCTTCGTCTCCTTGGTGGGGGAGCCAGGGCTGCTGACCCACACGTGGGGCACCTGGGGATGAGGCCGCCTGGGAATTTCCCAGGCTCTCCTGGAGCCTCGGGCAGTGCCTGGCACGTGCAGGGAGGGCATGAGGTCCACCCCAGGCAGGCATGCACACGGGATCCAGAACCCAGACAGGTTTCAGCTCAGCTGGAGTCTGCGGGGGCCGGGGAGGGGGTGGGTAGTGTATCCGCGACAGAGTTTCTGGCCCCGAAGGGTTGGGTGTGTGAGGGCTTCTGCTGGTGGAGGGGGGAGCCCAGAAGAAGAACCTGCCTCCAGGCTCTGCCACTCAGCCCTCTGAACAAGCCGGCCTCTCACCCTGGCTGGTTGCTCTCCTGCTGACGCTGCTCCCTTTCTGCCTGGACTCGGCTTACCCGCCTGGCCTGGGCTGGCGGATAGGGTGGGTGCTGTAGGGAGGGACGGCAGGGAGGGAGGCCTCTCTCACTGCACTGCTTAAAGAGGATAGCAAGTCGTGGCTTTCAGAGGGGAGGGACTTTGGCGCATCTGTGGACAACTGGTCTCCTTCACATCCTGTCTGGGGGTGAAAAGCCCCACTTCCCACCTAAAATAGGGAAACCCAGTGTGTGCTCTGTGCCAGTCCTCTCAGGAGGCAGCCGTCACGGTGGAAGAGACACCTCACTGGGAACGAAAGCTTCGGTATGAAATTTGGGCTCCGCTGGGATAAGCCTTCCGTTTCTCTGTGTCCACTCATTCATTCATTCAGTCACCCATCCATTCATTCACTCACTCATCCATTCATTCACCCGTCCATTCATTCACTCACTCATCCATTCATTCACTCATCCATTCATTCACTCATCCATTCATTCACTCACTCAGCAAGTATCTGTTGGGTGTGGCCTCTGTCCCAGGCCCACATTAGGTGTGGAGGATGCTCTAAGATGCCAAGCAGACACACCAACATAGAAATAGAGCACAAAATTCAGCAAACGGTATTAACTCCTTGGGGGCCCTCAATCTTCTCAGAAGGGTGGTTCCTGAGTCCCTGAGGAATATGCGGCCCGAAGGGATCTGCCAGGGCCAGGCCCCCAGAAATAGTGGTGAGAAGGGCAGAAGCAGGGTGAAGGGCTGGCCCCAGGACGGGAACGCAGGGAGAGCTGGTAGAGACCGTGGATTCAGGCCGGCTGAGGGGCACGCAGGGCCACCTCTTCTCCATCAGCAGGAAAGTTGACACCGCTCACCCGTGATATCAGACTGGGCTTTAAAAAAATACGACAAAGGGCCAAGTCTGGCTTCAAGTGGGTTTCGTTGAGAGCAGAGACCACAGAAGGGGGCCAGGCCAAGCTGGGATTTTGAGGGCTGTGTCCCTGGGTGTGAACCTGGATTCCAGTTCAGGGGAGGGAGACAGCAGGGACCAGACCGGGCGGCTTGTCGGGCTGGATCTCACTCTAAGACCGAGGTCTGAGGCCAGGGCTCCCAGGACCCTGCTTGTTTATGCACATAAGGTTCTATGGGGACACAGCCCCGCGCATGCCTGTGTGTCCTCTGTGGCTGCTTTCCCTCTGCAAGGGCGGCTTTGAGTTGATTGCTGGCAACGCTGACAGTACATCCCTCGAAGCCTAAAATGTTTACTACAGGGAACTTCCCCCCAAAAGTTTAGGACCCCTGCTCGAGAGCCAGTATCCCAGGAGGCAGTGGGCGGCCAGGGGGTGGGCTCCAGCAGGCATGGAGTGGCCTGGGGACTCACGGTGAGCCGAGAACTTAGCTCAGTGGGCCCAGGGAGGCCTGCAGCTCTGACCTACCTTGTGGGGCAGAAGAGGCCCCACACACAGAGCCAGGCCGAGGCTGCGGGCGGTGCTGGTGTTCTGTATTTCCGGGGAGGGAGAGGGGAGCGCAGACAAGTTTGCTAACTCTCCCAAGCGAGAAACCCGCAGGTCCAGCGCGCTGCAGCTCGTGGACGGTGGGTGGGGCGCCCTGTCTCCCCAACCCCAGTCACCTCCACCGCTTCCTTTAGCTCCAGCAAGTCGGGGGCCAAGCTGTCACCCTCCCCAGGCTGTCCAAGTCACCGTGCTCTCTTCAGGGGTCCTACGAGGGTCAGGAGGGTGCACAGAGCCTGGGCTCGGGTCAGGGTGGGTGGCAGGCCGGGGTGCACCCTCTCCACTCTTGGTCCTCTGCCCGCCCCGGCCGTCCTCCTCCTGCCCATGCCCCTCCCCCAGGCCCGGGCTCATCTCCCCAGGACCCCGCCTCTGCCCTGGGGCTGGTGCCCTAGGCCTTGGCTTCCTGGGCTGCCGTGGCCCGCAGCCCTCTAGGTGGGTTAGCGGTCCTTTATTCAATCAGCAACCAGCCTATTTGTGGAGCACCTACGAGGTGCCAGCCACTGAGCTGGGTGTAAGGGACGTAGAGATGAGCGCGCCCTCCTTTGCTTTGAGGAGCTAAATCCCCTGTGGGAATGACGGTCTCCGCCACGTACATCTCTGGGCCTACTTCACATGCCTTGTACACCTTGTGATGTTCTTACGACCTTTGCAGGTGGATAGTATAACGATTACTAAGTTTTTATAAACATAAATAAATAATATTATTTATTATAATATGATATTTAATCACATATTATATTCTATGTGGTTTTATTAATTATTATGCTATGATAATTATTATATTATTATAAAAGCAGACATTCCCCCCTTTTTTGTTTTTTCTGGTTTGGCCACGCCGCACAGCAGGTGGGATCTTAATTCCCTGACCAGGGATCGAACCTGCGCCCCCTGCTTTGGAAATGCAGAGTCTTAACCACTGGACCTTTATTTTATTTATTTTTGGCTGCTTTGGGTCTTCGTTGCCACACACGGGCTTTCTCTAGTGCGGCGAGCGGGGGCTACTCTTCGTTGTGCTTCTCATTGCGGTGGCTTCTTTTGTTGCAGAGCACGTGCTCTAGGCCCACGGGCTTCAGTAGCTGTGGTATGTGGGCTCAGTAGTTGTGGCGCACGGGTTTAGTTGCTCCGCGCCATGTGGGATCTTCCCGGGCCAGGGCTTGAACCCGTGTCCCCTGCATTGGCAGGTGGGTTCTTAACCACTGTGCCACCAGGGAAGTCCCTCTGTGTATCCCTTGAGGCGGAACCAGGACCCTGGCCCAAGGCTGCTCTATTGCTTCTTGGCTGCCCCTCCCTTGTCTCTGCATCCTCTCCCTTCCCTGATTAGCAACGGTTCGAATCTGCCCTCTGGAACTCAGGGAAGGTCATGGGGGCTGGAGTCTGTTCCCTACAAACAAAAGCGAGGGGCATGGAAAGGCTTCTGTGCCCAGGAGCCCCCCAGGGTCCTGCTTGGTTTCAGTTGTCACCCTTTCCTGCTGCCCCCTTTCCTCAGACGGCCACCCTCACACTCCCGAGGGCAGCGGGGGGACCAGGGCCTGGCATGTCTTTGGTGGTGCTGCCTTCAGGGCAGGCCGGCTGCAAGACCCTCCAGCCCTGGGGAAAAGCGGGGGTCCCTGGGCCCCTCCAGAGGGTCTGGATCTGTCGGTGAGTGTGTGGAGTGGCCCCGCAGTGGAGGGTTACACAAGCACTGGGCACAACTGTGCAGAAGAGCGCCCGGGCCGAGACAGGGTTCCAGCCACCCTGTGGCAAGACCTGTCCTTCCAGAGGAAGCTGGAGCCGTAAGTGTGGCAGGCGGTGACAGACTCTTGTCCCTGAAGCAGAGCCAGAGTGGAATTGAGCACAGCCTCCCGGGGGCGTGGCCTGCTGGGAGGAGACCAGAACCCCCTGAACTCCCGGCTGCCCCAGCACCACAAAGCCCGCCAGGCCCATCTGAGAGACGGGCTGGCAGGGGAGGTGGGCCGCTGCCAGACGCGCTGATGGTGGCTGGGAGCTTGGAGCACCAAGAGCTCCCGCAGACCCCTCATCCTGGAATCCTGAAAGGCAGCAGCAGGGGAAATTCCGGCCCAGTTCCCTGCCCTGCACGTTGTAGTGACATCTTTGGAGGGGTGGTGACATCTAGTGCTTGCGTTCGGATTTGCTGGCAGAAGCCAGTTTGGACCAGCTGGGCCTTGCCTGGGGCGGCGAAGGTGCGAAAGGTGCTGGATTTCGCCCCACCTCCCTTCCCTGCTGAATGAAACATTGCTGGAGCCCAGGTGACCCTGAGAAGTCACTCATGTTGTGTTCCCTTCCACCGGGAAGCAGCTCGTGACTTTTACAGAAAAGAGAGCGCCGCAGAGAGGGCTTCAGTGAGCAGGATAGGACGTTTATTTAAATTAAAAGGTCAAAAAGCAAAACGTTTCCTTGTGTTAACATTTAGTTGAGACACCTTTTAATTGGGGGCAACAGAATGCAAGTTGAAGAACAACCCCCAGTGAATTCTCTTGCCATTCGTTGCCCACTGGGGGTCCATTCAGCTCAGCAAGTGGAAGGCACGCCGGCTTCCAGAGGCTGGGGAGGGGGCCGGAAGCGTCCCCAAGTGTCCCCACTGCTGGGGCTCCTGTGTTGACGTCTGTGCTGGGGCCAGAGGAGGCTGGAGCCCTGCTTTGTGTCACCATATAAAGCAATGCCAGGTGGCCCCGGTTCAGAGTATCGTCTGGTAAAAATGTGCTGGTGTGTCATCTCCACCAGCGTATTCTAGAAACGTGGACAATTCTGGGTTCTGGGCCTGGGCCTGCTCCCACATCCCAGCTTGTTGCCAACATCATTTCAGGAAAAATCTCCCAGTCTGTCTGAATATCTCGGAAGTTTACTTTTTAATCACTTTTTGGCTTTAGCTGTGAACAGGTAGAAAATGTGGTCAGTGGGTTTCTGAACAAGGAAGGTGATACATGTGGGCTCTTTTGTGGGTTGGAGCCAGGAGTTCACGGGGCAGGGGGTGGAAGTTTGCTTTGGATACCAGCCCAGGGGCCCACCTGGGGGGTCTGTGTCTCTCTCCAGGGGAGACGAGGTGCTGCGGTCTGTGAATATCCAACAGCCGCTCATGCCACGTCATTGCTCGGTGTGTAAACCCTGCGCTCCTTGGAAATCGGTTGGGATTTTACATTGATTTAAACTCAGCCACCAGCCATCGTTTTCAGAGTAGAACAGAAGCTAAGATTGTTAAGCGAAGGAGGCAAACCTGAATTTTATGCCCACCTGTAACCTGGCGGTGATGACTTTTAGGCTGAAACCAAAATCGCACACAGAAGTGTGATTTGACCTGATAGCAAACAGACAAAGGGTGTGGATCAAAGGCTGCTGTTCCCAGGCAGTGACCTGGGAGAGCGGAGAGGGAGGGGAGGAAGGGGCGTCAGGTGCCACACCCTGGACCTCGTCTCTTTTCTCCTGGGTTTGACAACCGCCCTGGGAAGAGGGCACTGTTATCTCTTGGTAAAGGAGGAAGCTGGGATCTCTAAGGTTGAAGCAAGCCGACAGAGTTTGTTGCAGCTGATAGACTTCCCTCCAAGGCCCAGGCGTGGCCCTCACCCTCAAGACCTCAACAGTCTTAATGGAGCTTCTGTCCTGCTCCGTCCTGACAGTAGCCCTGTACGAGCTGGGAGCTGTCAGTCCTACTGTTGAGCTGAAGACGGCAGCTTTCTTTGACCTGGTGTGGTGTTCTGCTGGGCTGTCATAATAAACACCACAGACTGGGTGCCTTAAATAACAGAGGTTTATTCTCATAGTTCTGGGGGCTGGACGTCCAAAAGCGAGGTGTTGGCCAAGGAGTTTTCATCCTGAGCTCTCTTTTGGCTTATGGGTAGCTGCCATCTAGGTAACTGGCTGTGTGCTTCCATGGCCTCTTCTTTGTGTTTGCATGGAAGGGAGGGGAGAGAGAGAGAGAGAGAGCAGACAGACAGACAGAGACAGAGAGACAGAGAGAGGAGACAGAGGGAAGAAGAGAGAGAGACAGTGAGAGAGAGGGAGTGCATTCTTACAGAGGCACTAATCCCATCCTCAGGGCCCCACCCTCATGACCTCATGTAACCCTAATCGCCTCCCAAAAGCTCCATCTCCAAATACTATCATACTGAGGGTTAGGGCTTCTATATGTGAATTTTGGGAGGATACAATCATTCGGTCCATAACACCTAGGAAGTGTATCTGACTTCGAGTTTGTGGACGAGCAGAAAAATCCAGGATGTGCAGGCAGAGGGTGGATCAGCGGTTTCCATTTAGGAGTCACCCCAAACTAGATTCTCATGAGAGAGAATCATGATCTTACCCTTTCTATGCTAAAAATCTCAGCCCAGACTTGTCTCTTATTCTCTGTCGGTAGCAAATTGAATCGTGTCCCCCAAAAGATTCGTCCTCCTCCTAATTCCCAGTGCCTATGAATGTGGCTTTATTTGGAAAAAGGGTGTTTACCGATGTAACTAGTTAAGGATATTCCTGGATTTCGGGTGAGCCCTGAATCCCATGACCAGTGTCTCTGTAACAGGAGAACACAGATGCAGAGGGGGTGGCCATGTGAAGACAGAGGCAGAGACGGGAGAGATGCACCTACAAGCCAGGGACCACCGACGGTTGCTGGTCCCCACCAGGAGCCAGGAGGGGGTGTGGAACAGATTCCCTCTCAGAACTTCTGGAAGGAGCCAACACTGGAAACACCTTGATTTTGGACCTCTGGCCCCCAGAACTGAAAGGATAAATGTCTGCTGTTTTTAGCCACGCTTTTTGCGGTTATATTTGTTATGACAACCCCAGGGCACTAACACACTGGCCTTGGAGTGAAAAATTTAACTCCAAGCATGTGGCTACATTTACCAGAATCTCCCAACAAGCTTCCAACCCAGCCCGGGTCTGAGCAGGACAGAAGCTTTGCCTGGAGTCTCATCCCTGGCCCCTCCCAGTCCCTGGTCTAGTTCTGTATATGACATACCCTATACGCTATGGGGGCAGAACATCTTTTTTTTTTTTGCGGTACGTGGGCCTCTCACTGCTGTGGCCTCTCTTGTTCCGGAGCACAGGCTCCGGACGCGCAGGCTCAGCGACCATGGATCACGGGCCCAGCCGCTCCGCGGCATGTGGGATCTTCCCGGACCGGGGCACGAACCCGCGTCCCCTGCATCGGCAGGCGGACTCTCAACCACTGCGCCACCAGGGAAGCCCAGAACATCTTTTTTAAAATTTATTTTATTGAAGTATAGTTGATTTCTGCTGTACAGCAAATGACTCAGTTATACATACGTATATTCTTTTTCATCCTTTTCCATTATGGTTTATCACAGGATATTGAATACAGTTCCCTGTGCTCTACAGCAGGACCTTGTTTATCCTTCCTGTATATATACTAGTTTGCATCCATCCCTCCTTCACCTCCTCTCCCCCTTGGCAACCACAAGTCTGTTCTCTATGTCTGTGAGTCTGTTTCTGTTTTGTAAATAGTTCACTTGTGTCATGTTTTAGATTCCACATATAAGTGATATCATATGGTATTTGTCTTTCTCTTTCTGGCCTACTTCATTTAGTATGATAATCTGTAGGTCCATCCATGTTGCTGCAAATGACATTATTTCATTCTTTTTATGACTGAGTAATGTTCCATTGTATGTATGCACCACATCTTTATCCATTCATCTGTCGATGGACATTAGGTTGTTTCCATGTCCTGGCTATTGTGAATAGTGCTGCTGTGAACATTGGGGTGCATGTATCTTTTTGAACTATAGTTTTGTTCGGATATATGCCTAGGAGTGGGATCGCTGGATCACATGGCAACTCTTATTAGTTCTTTGAGGAATCTTAATACTGTTTTCCATAGTGGCTGCACCATTTTACATTCTGGGGACAGAACGTCCTGGTGTTAGTAAATAACTATTTTAAAGTCACAACACTTTGGAAAGCTATGCTAAGGGGAAAACAGTCTTCAAATGAAAGGTGGATTGCCCAATACGTTGAATGAATGGTTTGGGGATAGACCTTTCGTTGTGTGTACTTATTAAGCAGGGACAATAGTGCATAAAAGTCCTTGCTCTCCAGGTGCTCCCTGTCACCAGGGGTGACAGATGAGAACACGGAAGTCTACCTGTGCAGTGGGTGAGTGATAAGCACAGGCGGGCTACTGTAGACCACGCCCAGGGAAGGGGGCCCCAGCACTGCCCCAAGGGCTCACACTCAGAGACCCGGTGGACATGTAGGGAGGTGGGGAAGAGGAAGGATTCCAAGCAGAGAGGTCAGTGGAGAAGGGAGGTCAGCAGGGAGAGGTGTGGGTCAGGCTGGGGGGTTAGCAGGAGGCCGGGAAGGTTGCAGGGGAGGAGCTGGTGTGACCGTCAGCATGCCAGCTACCTCGCTGGACACCCACGGGGTGACCCTGGTTGTCAGAGACCCTTCCATGCCTCACATAGTACAGAGGATTTGAATAGGACCCTGAGAGTCTATCTTCCCACCCAAAGCCTCTGTGGAATCTGCAAAGGTCTGCAGCAAATTCCTTGCCACTCTTTGCTTTTTCTGGAAAATGCCATCTTCTAGAAGAGGTGTTTGCTGAGCCTTCCCCACTGAGGGTGACAGGAAGCACAGGGCTGGCTGTCTCTGGCTGGTTTGCTGAGCCCAGGGTTCACGCTGGCCCAGGCTGAGCCGTGGATAAAGACCTCGTCCTCCATGTAAAACTCCTTCTGGGCTTCTGTTTCAGGTGCGTTCTTCACAAAGGTGGTGGATTTGGGGGCTGCATCTCTGAAGTTTGAGATCTGGGACACGGCTGGCCAGGAAAAGTACCACAGCGTCTGCCACCTCTACTTCAGGGGTGCCAATGCTGCGCTTTTGGTGTATGATGTCACCAGGAAGGTGAGGCTCACCTGGGTGTGTCCCCGCCCTCCCAGGCACATGGATGCAACCTTCTGGCGGCATTACGTGACTGACCTGTGCTGGTGCTTTATGTTAAAATCGTGAGCACCAGTGGAGAATCCTTCAGTGAAAGTCAGTCACCTCCTCCGGGAAGCCCTCCCTGACAATCCCTTTGCCTGCTGCACAGTTAGGTTTGCGCCCCTCCGTGGTCCTCTTGGAGTACCCAGACCAGTGCACCCCCATCCATCACTCACGATTCCTTGGGTGCCCACGGAGCTGGTGAGGGGGGTGTTATGAAAACAGGATACAGCCCCTGGCTGCACATCCACTACAGAATCTCATCGGGCCAAACAGCAGTGAGCAGATGCTTAGTGTACCAGCAGGGAAGGGTGGGGTTCTATGGGAGTTGCCAGGAGGGGCACCATACTTCCTGCAGGAAGGCTCTAGCTGAGACGTTGGGAGAAACAGGATTAGCCCTGTTGGGCAGGGCCGGACAGGGAGGTGGTGGTGGGCATGTGAGTGGCGAGGGGGAAGGGATTTCCGGTCAGAGGGCAGTGCTGGTGGAATTAAGGAGGTCGAGTGCCGTGCGTGGAGCCCCTGCAGTGCTGAGAGCAGGCCTACTGGGTCAGCATGGCTGCAGGGGAGAGGGGCTGCGTGGGACCCAGGACACAGGCCCCGTTCCCGGGTCTGTGGGGCACTGCAGTTAAGATCAGGGTTTGGTGACAGCCACTTCCCCACAAAGTGGTCCTTGAGGGTATCGTGGAGCAGAGGCCCCTAGAGCTCCAGGTCTGACTCGGAACCTCCTGCAGCCCCCAGCCTCCTGCTGGCTGGGTGAGGACAGAGCTGCCTTCGGCCCAGACCACTCGAGGCCAGAGAAAGACCAGCTACCCCTGCTCAAGGGGCAGAACAGCCCTTGGGGCCCAATATAAGGCCAGTTGGATCATGTGCCATTTTATGTTAAAATCGTGACAACCAGTAGATTCCTTCAGTGAAAGTTGGTCACCTCCTCCAGGAAGCCCTCCCTGACAGCCCCTCTTCCTGCTGCACGGTTGGGTTTGCGCCCCTCTGTGGTCCTCCCGGAGTACCCAGAACAGAGCACCCCCATCCATCCCTCACGGTTCCTTGGGTGGGTCACTTGGATCCTGTGTTTTACGCAGGGTAGCTACCGACACTTGCCTTGTCCTTCCTGGGATGGCTGAGGAAGACCACCGGGTTTGCCTGACAGTCCTGTTTTCCTTCCTCAGGCTTCCTTCTGCAAGGCGCGGCAGTGGCTGAAGGACCTGGAGGAGGAGTTCCACCCGGGAGAAGTCGTGGTGATGCTGGTCGGCAACAAGACGGACCTCAACCAGGAGCGGGAGGTGACCTTTGAGGTGGGCCTGGAGACGGTCATTATGTCCCCGGTGCAGGAGGGGGGAGGGACCCAAACACACACGCCCACCTACCGACACACTCATACACACCCCCCCCCACGCGCACACACTCACATACCACTTTAGCTTCCCTCCTGGGCGAAGGTTTCTGGTCTCTCCTGGGAAGGTCAGACCCAGAGGTGTCTGCTCCTGGCTGCGGGGAGAGCTGCGAGCATGACCGCAGCCTCCCGAGGGCTGGCAGGGGCGGGCGCAGTGCAGGGAACGGTTTCCGTGAGGAAACCACGACCCTTCCCACCCTCGCTCCTTCTTTGAGTAATGGCGGGTTTCAGATCTTTCTCTTTGTGTTCAATAAACTGTTCAAGAAGGGGCAAATCCAAAGTTTTTGCTAGGAAATGAGCAAGGGCGAGAGAACCCGAAAGCTGCAGCTCTTCTGTAAAACGACCAACAGCAGAATAAATGCTCTAGGCGGTTGCTTGCAAAGCGGGGAGAGCCTGAAGCAGGGAGCGAGGGGGTCGCGCGCGTGTGTACAGGACGCGTGTGTGTACAGGACGCGTGTGTGTACAGGATGCATGTGTGTGTACAGGACACGCGTGTGTGTACAGGACGCGTGTGTGCACAGGACGTGCGTGTGTACAGGATGCATGTGTGTGTACAGGACACGTGTGTGTGTACAGGACGCGTGTGTGCACAGGACGCGCGTGTGTACAGGACATGTGTGTGTGTACAGGACACGTGTGTGTGTACAGGACGCGTGTGTGTACAGGACGCATGTGTGCACAGGACGCGTGTGTGTATAGGACGTGTGTGCGTACAGGACGCATGTGTGTGTACAGGACGCATGTGTGTGTATAGGACGTGTGTGTACAGGACGCGTGTGTACAGTGGTGTCTGTGTGTGTGTATGTGGGGGTGGGTTTTAGGAGAGGCTCTGGGAGGAGGGGCAGATGAGGGGAGAGCGGGACGGGGAGGGTGCTGGGCTACAGCGCAGGGCAGGAAGGGGAGGAGTCTGGGGGCAGGGGGCGGCCAGCGGAGGCCGTGCTGGGTAGGCGCTGGGGCTCAGAGGCAGAGATCCCAGCACCGGTGTTGGGACTGGGGGCTTTATACCGGGGCAGCCTTGAGTCCCTGGGGTGGGGGCCTGATGGGTGATTTAGGAAGAGCGTGTGGGGCCCAGGTCAGGCCGAGTTGGGAGACGGGGCCTGGGTGGGGAGACCCACTGGAGGCCGGGGGCCCAGCTCAGGGACGGGAGGGGTCTCCTCTCCGCTCTCCCAGGACCCCTGCCTGCGGGAGGGGGACCCCGTGGCTTAGACTGCACGGAAGCGGCCACCCTGGGGCCTGGGCTGTAGACCCTGGGCCCCCAGACCCCACTCTGGCTTCTTGTTCCCTCTGAGCTCCCACTGAGCTGGGCCTCGGGGGCGGGGGGCAGACCCCGGAGCCTCAGGTGCCTGGCTGGGCAGAGGCCAAGCTGACCTGTGGCCAGTGCAGCTTTCACATTGACTTGGGGGCTTTTCATCTTAAAATAATTTCAGAATTACAAAAATTGTTGCAAAAATAGTACAAAAAGTCCCTGTCGGCCCTCCTCCCGGCTTTCCCAAATGTTAACATCTTACGTAAGCTCGGAACAACGAGCAAATCAGGAAACGAACGTTCAAACTGCTTTACAGCTGTCGCTCAGATTTTGTCATTTCCCCACTAACGCCCTTCTCTTCGTCGCGGGAAATCTGCTCCTAGCTTTGGCCGTTGAGAGTGCTCCCCTCCGCTGGCCCTGTCACCTGCCCTGTTATTCTTTGAGCGCTTCCTTCCTTTCTGGCTCACCAAGTTGTTCCAGGTTCACCTTTGTCCTTTCTCAGCCCCAGCCCTGGAATCAATCATTTCCCCAAAGAGCCCTGGTTCCTAGTGCCGGGGAATGAGTTTAGGAGTCAAGATCTGTGCACTGGATGTGCTCATTCCACGGGGGGTGAGGTAACCGTGCTCCCATCCTGGGGAGCCTCCAGGACAAACTGGCAGACGGAGGGCTGGGGACCTGCAATTTAGGGGCCAGAGGCTCATTGGACCTGAGGACAAACCCCTAAAATGACCCCATCTGGAACCCCCAAGCTAGTTGGGCAAAGGGGGGTATTTGAGTTTCATTCATGTGACCCAGATATGAGCTACCTGAAGTCACCGAGTCTTCAGCTGTACCAGGTCACCTTGTCCTTTAAAATACAAGTAATAATGTCCCCATCCCTGTGGCTGGGAAAGGGCTGAGAAGCTCATTGAGGGGTGGTGAAGAGCAAAGCTCTGTGGGCCAGGCTGGGGGTGGGGGGAGTAGACACCGCTGGGCACCATGCTGTGGGCACGGCCGGCCCAGCCCCCAGGGGCCGGCTCAGCGTCAGGCACTGAGCACTGCGCCTCCTGGGAGGGTCCGGAGGCAAGGGGCCTGCACGGGGAGGCCCCCAGCTCCTCCTTCACCCCGGCCTTCCCATGAACGCTTCTCCGCTTCTCGGCCACACGAGCAGCCCTGGTGTTTCCCAGACGCCCTTGCTCTGTACACCCTTCACTCCACGTAGGTCGGACCCCTGTGGGACGGTGGTGGGGGACCCAGAGAAGGGCCGGGCTCCCACCAGGCTGTCCCCACTCCCCTTCCATGTTTCCTCTGTTCTCACTTGGTTTCAGAGCCCACCGGTGCCAGAGAGCCGTGGTAGGGGCAGGAACCTCGCCAAGGAAAGCATCCTTGGACCCCGCTGCGGGTGCCGGGCTCCCCTGCCAGCGAGCACCCTCCCTGCCCTGCTCCCTGGTCTGGGCCCCCTTCTCTGGGAGCCCCAGAAACAGAACTTGAGGAATGACGTTCTCTGCTGGTGCAATTGTTTCTCGGTGTTTCTTGGGTCTTCCTGTTAGAAGGTGTCTAAGTGTTCTTGGGAAACTTCTGATGATTAATGTGGGCTTTCCGTGGCCATTTCCGTCAGGAAGGGAGGGAGTTTGCAGAGAGCAAGGGGTTGCTGTTCATGGAAACCTCGGCCAAACTGAACCACCAGGTGACTGAAGTCTTCAGTGCTGTCGGTGAGTGACCAGCCTCCGACCCCAGAGCAGGGGGTGGGGGGACCATCACTGGGTCTTCAACAGGTCTTCTTCTCTGGCAACCTGGGACCCAGCAGAACGTCCCCAGGGCCTGGAAAGTGGGCAGGAGTCAAGGGCCCGTGTTTCCTGCTTCCTGGAAAACATCAGGGAGGGTGGGACCCTGGGGGATGCCACGTGTGCAAGGCGAGTGCTGGGCTGGGTTGGGGGATTTTCCCCCCAACCAGGCCATGTCCTTCTCCTGTTGTCCCCAGCCCGAGAGCTTTTGCAGAGACAAGAGAAGAAGGAGGGCCAGAGGCAGCAGGGGGATGCACGGCTGGCTCTGAATGAGACGCCCCCGGGGCGGGGCAGATGCTGCGCCCGCTAGAAGGGGCCACTCCAGGAAAGGCCGTGGGGAGGATGCGCCCAGCCCACAACCCACTGGTCCTCAGGGTGAGCCACCGCCAGCTCCACGTCGCTTGTGGTACTTATCCCGATTCACTGTTGATGCTGGCTTGCTCCTGAGTCCTAGAGGCTCTGCAAGAGGGCATCCCTTAGAATAACCACCTCCCAAGCTGGTGGGAATCATTCAGGAGAGGGTTCCATGTCCAAGGCTCCCAGAAGGTGTCAGGTCCACCTCTCAGACACCAGATACCGACTGAATCCCTGATGTCCTGGGGGGTGGGCACGCACGGCCCTGCCCTTAGCTGCCTGGCCACCAGACACTGGAGAATGAAATGGTCAGAGGGGAAATAAAGATCGGAAAATCACCCAGCATGCACTTGGTGTTGGGCAGGGGGCTGCCCGGGGGCTTGGGGCCCCCCTGCTCCTGGGAGGTGGGAGAGGGGACAGCAGGCCCAGCTGCAGGGGGCAGTGCCAGGGAGAGATGGCGTGACCATCATGGGGCTGGGCCCGTCGTCACGGGATCTCTGTGAGGTTCCCCCGAAGGACGGTGCCTGACAGAGGGCAGCTGGGGATGGGGGTGGGGGAGTCAGGCCCCCTACTCTCTGCTCCTCTCTGTGAATGTGAAGTGGTGCTTGTGCAAAGCACGCCAGGACTCAGACTTCAAGCCGAGGTGCAAATTGTATCGCGTATGAGTTTTTCTCCGAAAAGTAAACCGATTTCTATCATGTGGTTCTTTTTGTTTTTCCAAATGTTTTTTTATTGTGGTGAAAGTCACATAATATAAAACATACTATTTTAACCACATTTAACTGTACAGTTCGGGGGCACTAAGTACATTCACATTGTTGTGCAATTCTCACCATCATCCATCTCCTGAAGTTTTCACTTTCTGAAACGGAAACTCTGTCCCCATTACACCCTGAGTCCTCATTCCCCCTCCCCCCTCCCCTCCCCCGACCCTGGAATTTATCAATGGACTTTCTGACTCTATGAATCTGGCCATTCTATGTACCTCGTGTAAGTGGAATCAAACAGTATTTGTCTGCACCTACTGTCTATTGGAATGCATTTTTAGGGTTAACTTTATATCACATGGTCTTCGGTGAGTTTGTAAGCTGGGGGTCTGTTCCTGCACATCCTCTAGGAGGGCTCATGGTGAGTAAATACTGAGGGGCCCCAGGCGCGGGCTGTGGCTGAGGTGGGCACAGGACATCTTTCTGGTGGTGACACATCATGGGCTCACCTCGTTCCTGCCTTTAGAGAGGCCCGATGGCTCTTCTGTATGAAATTTTAAATAAGACGACATTGTCATCCCCCTGAAAAAGGTGGCTTCACTATATCAACTAACTTCTATATCAACAGAAACGTAAAGCATCCTTCCCCATTGACGCTGAGCTCCTGGACGTCCCAAAAGCACTCACGCGGTCTTTTTCCTAGACAATTTCCAGGTGAAACCTGACAGCTTGGTGCTGTGTGCCCTGCAGTTTCTGACTGCAATGAAGTTTTGTATGCGACTGTTCCCTTGTAGGTGAAGTACGTGAGGTGTGAGCCCCTCTGTGTAAGGCTGAGTCCTCATGCTGTCTGTTCCCCCACGCTGGGGTAGCAGGGCTGGGATCCCTTCTGCACAGCGCGGGACCCACTTCAGAGGCGGCGGGAGGCTGAGGTGGCCCCTGGCCACTAGATGGCGCGCCAGCATCGCTGAAGGCAAACCCCACCGCCCCTGGTCTTTGCGTCCTGAATGCTGCTTTGCTGACAGTAAGGCTTTCAGAGGAGTATCTGACCCGTCCATGATGAAGTAGGGAGTGGGGAAATAATATTTGTAGGATGCCCACATTTCTGATTTTTTTCTCCCGTCTTGCCAGGCTAGTAACACTGTGCTAGAAGTTATTATTAAAACATATTCTTTGACTCATTGCCACTTGGCATCCGTTCACGCTTCCCTCCCTTCCCCCAAGATGGGATGGGGTGCGTTGTGATCCTGGAGCTGGGTTCCCCATTGCCGGTTGTGATAGCCCCTCTTCCTCCCCTTCTCCCCCACGAGGCAGGTGGGGCTCAGCCCTGCAATGGAATCACCTAGGAGCCTTTGCAGGCAGCATCCCCGTGCCCACCAGAAGCTCTGGTTAAATCCGTCTGCAGTGCGGCTTGAGCCCTGGGAGTTCTGAGCCCTCCTGGTGACCTAATATTCAGATAAGGGGGAGCTCTGCCATGAGGGCAGGGGTTCTGTCTGTCCTTCCTCTCGTGGGGCTGCCGGTGCCTGGTACGATGTCTGGTACATGCCAGGCACTCAACAAATATGTGTCCAAGAGAGGACAGGAGCCGATATTCCCAGTGACGTAAAGAAAAGGCGTGTTCTTCTACGAACAGCCTCCACCCCAGCCACCGCAGACGTTTATGGAAGCCTCTCTCCGCGTCAATGCTCCTCCCACCTGATCTCAGCCCGTCCTGGACCGTGAGGTGGTGGTAGGGGGCGTGGGCGTACAGCCTGGGAGGCGATGAGCCCGTGGGGTTGCAGGTGCTCAGGGGAGGCTGGTGGTTGAGCTCGCCGTCCTGCCCGCATCCGGGGAATCCGCTCCAGTCCTTCGCATGAGCCAGGCTGTGTGTGCGCGTGCGTGCTCGTGATGGAGGCAGGAAGCACAGGGAGGACGAGAAGCAGCGTGTGGGCGCAGCCCTGCTGTCCTGCCTGTAGCCGTGACCCTTCCCATCCCCCTCTGCTTCTAACGCCTCCTCCAACTTCCCTGGAAGAGCCCCCTGTGCCCAGAGGGCTGACTCAGGAATCCATTCTTTCTCTCTTTTTTTTTTTTTTGGTACCTTTTTTTTTTTTTTTTTGCGGTACACGGGCCTCTCACTGTTGCGGCCTCTCCCGTTGCAGAGCACAGGCTCCGGACGCGCAGGCTCAGCGGCCATGGCTCACGGGCCCAGCCGCTCCATGGCATGTGGGATCTTCCCAGACCGGGGCACGAACCCGTGTCCCCTGCATCGGCAGGCGGACTCTCAACCACTGCGCCACCAGGGAAGCCCCGTTGGTACCGTCTTTAAAAAATTAATTAATTATTTTTGTCTGCGTTGGGTCTTCGTTGCTGCGCGCGGGCTTTCTCTAGTTGCGGCGAGCGGGGGCTACTCTTTGTTGCGGTGCGCGGGCTTATTACGGTGGCTTCTCGTTGCGGAGCACAGGTTCTGGGCGCGTGGGCTTCAGTAGTTGCGGCACGCGGGCTCAGTAGTTGGGGCGCACGGGCTTAGTTGCTCCGCGGCATGTGGGATCTTCCCGGACCGGGACACGAACCCGTGTCCCCTGCATCGGCAGGCGGATTCTTAACCGCTGTGCCACCAGGGAAGCCCCAGTCTTTTTCTTTTAAAATGTATTCCCTTTTTGAAGGTCTCACTGGCCAAACTTAGGACAATTTGAGCATCAAGAATGATTTGTAAGTTGCTGAACAAAAAAGAAAAAAAAAGGGAGGAAAGGAGAAAAAAGGAGAAATATCTCCTTTAGAAGAATCCCGCTCCTACACGTGGAAGGAATTAGAGAATCACCATTGTACAACGCATGATGTAACAGTTGATCCCAGCGAAGGTATTCCATAAGGTTTACATCATTGGCTGTGAGCCCTTTGGGAAACAGGCTAGTGCCGTGGGTCCCCAGGACCTCTGTGGATCGCATAGTGAGCAGACGGGGAACCTGAGAGATTTTTACAGTTGAGAGATCCTCTCCTTAAAGGGCCAGACTTGGCACCGGTCAGAGCGGGGCCCAGAGCCCACCATCAGGTATGATGCTGTAGGACAGACACAGAGCATTCGTGCCCTCAGTGGTAACCGAGTCCAGTTCTGCCCCTAGACCCACTGCTCAGATTACAGGAAATACAGTTGGGGGGGGGGGACAGGAGAACAGGGTGACAGCACTTGGGGGAGCAGTTGACAGGTCACACGTGTGGATCCGTTCTACAAGATAACACATCCGGGCCTTTGTGAAAGTCAATGTCGTGACAAAATGAGATGATCCAGGAGTGATGAGAAATAACTGAGGGTGACCTTGAAATTAGATTGGAGCCTGGCTTCCAAAAAAAAAAAAAAAGAAAAGACAAAATTTTGTTGCCCTATTTGGGGATTTTTGTGTATGGACTAAAAACTGGATGACATTAGGGAATTATTACAAAATGTTTTAGGCATGGTGATAATTTTGTGGTTATGTAGGAGATTGTCCTTAGTTTGAGGAGAAAGATGCTGAGATTTCTAGGGGAAATAGGATGTCTAGAGCTTACTTCCAAGCGGTAGAGAGAGAGGAGGGGAGGTGGCAGGGAGAGAAAGTAAATACAGTGATAATTGCAGAATTTAATGCAAGGTATTAGATGTCATAATATTTTTGTGATTTCTTGTAAGTTTGCAAACTTTCATAATAAGAATTTGTAGAAAACATAACATCTTCCATCCCTCTACTCCTCTGGGCTCAGAAGATGTATTTGTTTCCTGGGGCTGCCCTGACAGGGTATCATACGCTGGGTGGCTGGAATCCAGAGCCCTTCATCACACTGATGTTGCCATGTCTGCGTCCTGTGGGGCTGTGAACTCTTTTGTTTAAAGTGTACGATTGAGTGGCGTTTAGCACACTCACCACCTCGGGCCAGTTCCCATACACTTCCATCCCCACAAGGAAAGCCTGTAGCCATGGCGCAGACCCCAGCCCCTGGCAACCACCGAGCTACTCTGTCTCTGTGGATTTTCCTCTTCTGCACCTTTCATATTAATGGAATCGTCCACTGTGGGACCTTTTGTGTCCGGCTTCTTTCACTCTGCGTCATGCTTTCAAGGTTCATCCATGTGGTAGCATTTGAAAGGACTCCTTCCTTCTCATGGTCGAATAATAATCCGTTGTGTGGATGGACCGCGTTCTGTTATCCATTCGTCTGTCGATGGGTATTGCGTTGTTTCTACCTTTTTGGCTGTTGTGAACTGTGCTGCTGTGAACATTCCTGTACAAGTATTTATTTGAACACCGGTTCTCAGCTCTCTCGGGTATGTACCCACGAGTGGGAGGGGCCGTGTGCTAACTCCAGGTTTAACTTTTGAAGAACCGCCAAACTGCTTTCCTGGGCTCTCCACGCTGCCTGCCCTGGCCCAGCACCTGCCTGCCCCGGAAGCAGAACCGGCTGCTCTCCTGTTCCCCCGTGCGCATCCACCCCGGGGAGGTGCCGACGCTGCGGGAGCTCTCCCCTGGGAGGGGACTGGCCTCTGGCCTCCCTCTGGCCTCCCAGTGGCTGGGAAGGGGGGCAGCCCTGGTGCAGCTCCATTTGGGTGGTCTGGGCCAGCTCAGCCTCCTCCAGCTGGCCAGGGAGTGTGACCCGCCTTCCTTGATTTGGAGCAGGGATGGCTGGTGTCTGGGGTCCTGCGGGCTTGCTCTGCATCCTGAGCCCTCCTGAGTGTGGATGGACAGAAGGAGTCCCGTGGTCCGGGCAGGCTCCTGGGACCCTGTGGGCAGAGGCCTGACGGGCCCTGAGCTCTGGGCTCAGAAGCAACTGGTTAAACCTGCCCTGCCCCCCACCCCAGTGCTGGACTAGGGGTTGCGCCTTGGAGAAGGGGGTTCACGCTCACAGCGCATCCACACTTGCTGGCTGCACCAACCTGAGCTCAGGAGTGAGGGGGGTGGTCATTAGCCCCAGGTTCAGGCGTGGGAACCGGGGCTCCGAGAAGTTAGCGGCTGTGTGTTCCCTGATGCCAAAGCGAGTTCCCTTTGAGACAGGACACAGGGACGTCCCCGTGCGATTTGAAAGGGACGCAAGCTGGGGTTGAAATACGTGAACCTAAGAGTACTGGAAACAAGCCACCCGTGCTTCTTTTTCTCCCCTGAGTACCAACAGGGAGGCGAGAAGGCCTGGGGCAGAGAGAGGGCAGGGCAGGCCGGGGGGCGGGGCTGCCCTCCACTGGGGCCTCCTGCGTGGTGGCCTTGTGCAGTGCACAGCCTGAGCAGCCATTCAGGGCGGCTGGGGGAGGGTGGTAGGAGCTGCAGCGACCAAGGACATCCCAGCCTCCCTACTCCATGCTGGGCGCCCTTGGACAAGTCCTAGAGCCTCTGGGCTCTAAGGGTCCTCTAGGCTAACGTCCCACGAGGGAAAGCACCTCCCACTTTGTCCCCACACAGACACTTGCAAACAAGGCCAGCTGCTTTTATTGGGACTGAAGGGGACGTAGCCTGTGGAGGAGGGGGCGGGGGTCTGGAGACAGGCCCCTGGGGCTATTCCTGGAGGAGCTGAGCTGTCAGCCCCCCTGGGAGGGCTCAGCGCCTCCTGCCAGGGGGAAGCAGGCCGGCGGGCGCTGGAGGCCAGGCTTTGGTCCATCCCCCAGGGCTGCTCTCCTCCGGCCAAAGCGGCCCACAGGCCGGATTCCACGGCCCGTGTACCAGGCAGGATTGACGTCGGGGGCTGGAAAGAGAGAGAACAGCGTGTGAATGCACGTGCCCCGGTGTGTGCAACCGCGGTGGCAGGGCCCAGTGCACGCAGCTCACTGCTGCCCAATCGCCAGGCCATGCTGGGACCTGCCCGTGCAGGACGGGTACCCAGAGGGCCTGGCCAGGCCGTTTCTGGGGGGTGCGGTGGCTTCGGGAAATGGGAATTCAAGCTCACACCAGGACGAAGTCCCCCTTCCCTTCCTGTCCCCACAAGCCCGTTCTCATGGGCAAAGTGGCCTCAGCCCCAGGCTGCCCTGGTGGTGAGGAGAGAAGCCCTCCCCCGAACGTTGGGCAGGGCCCTTGGGAGCAGGTGTCAGGGACGCTGTGGGGAGAGGTCTGGTGGGCAGGAGGCCGAGCCCCCAGCCCTGGGGCACTTAGCGAGGATGGTGCCCCAGCTCAGGAGGCGGCCGGGCCCCCACCGTGACCCCGGGGCGGAGGGGTGGGAGGGCAGGCCAGGGGTCCGGGCACTCACTGCAGAGCTCTGTGGAGTGCTGGTGGGCCAGGCCCAGCAGCAGCAGGCACAGGAGCCAGGCCCCCGGTGCGTTCATCCTCTGGCTCCTTGAGAGGCCCGCTGGAGCTGGGGTCCCACACGGGAGGGCGCAGCCTGGGGCAGGGGTAAAGGTGAGAGCGCATGAGGGCGCGTGCGCACAGAGCTGGGACCTTCAGATAACGTGAGCGCTGTGCATGTCAGAGTGGACGTGCCCATGTGCGTGAGCGTGTGTATGTGTGAATGCACGCGTGCATGGGTGTGCACCTGTGTACGACAGGGTGTGCGTGTGTTTTCACGCCCCTGTGTACGTGAGGGGGTGTGCATGGGGTTACACGCGTGTGCAGGCAGCTGTGCTCTGCTGCGCGTTTCTCTGCTCTGCTGGGATGGCAGTGAGCACAGAGGCAGCAGGCGACCTGGCTCTCTGCACAGTCCCTTGCTCCCCTGGGGACCCCAGCCTCTCCTCCGTACAGTGAGCACTAAATGAGGTGACCACGTGTGTGGTGGCCTCTGCCGTGCTCAGTCCTGTTTGCAAGGACCCTCTGTCCTCAGAAGGAAGCCGGCAGGAATGTGAGCTGTGGATGTAGAGAGCGGGGCTCTCTTGGAACTGCCCCCATCCGTCTGCCTGTCTGCGTCAGGGAGACAGGAGTGCGGGAGGGCTCCGCACCACTGTGGGTGTGCACACCTGGCCTCGGCAGGGAGGGCAGAGGTGAGCGCATTGCGGGGGAGCTGCCCGGAGGAGCCAGGGTTGCTGCAGAGGTGGACGAGGTGCGGCCCAACCTCAGACGTGCCCAGGGAGGGGAGCCGGGGGGCTGCTGAGCCTGGACCACGCTCAGGGGCCGGGACCCTGGTGCAGGGTTCTTTCCCTCCCTCGGCCCGCTCCCATCCTGCCCTGTGCCGGCTGGAGAACGTCAGCCGCCCGCCGGGCACTGCAGAAGTGTCATCATCTTCCATCCTTCCCAAGAGCACTTACCCTCCCCACGACCCCAGATCCCAGCTGCTGAGTCTCCAAGATCAACGTGCAGCAGGTGGGACCTGTCCTCGTGCAGCAGGACACCCCCAGTACCGGCGCTGGGGGAGAGGGTGCTGAGGGCAACAGAGAAAACTCACTTCTCACCCTGCCGGGGCTGAGGCCCTGAACAGCGTCCATCCCGCAGACCTGGCAGCTCCTTCCGCAGGTGCCCCCAGCTCATAGGGCTGGCTCCTCCCACCCCACCCGCCCTTGGTACTTCAGGAACCCGCAGAAGATGCCAGAGAGGCTGCCTGTTTCAGGGAGGACCCCTCTGCCGACCTTGGCTTTCCAGCCCCCGGAAGGTGCTCTCCATGCAAGAGATTTAAGATGCCCACCCCTTTCCTTTCCAGAGACGTGTTGGGGTGTCTCACACTCAGTGGCAGGGGGACTCCGACTTAGAGGAAATGGAGGTACCATCATCAAAGCAGAGTAATAAAGGGCGCCCCCTGGCGGTCCGGTGGTTGGACTTTCACTGCTGGGACCCAGGTTCAATCCCTGATCGGGGAACTAAGATCCCCGCAGCCAAAAAAAAAAAAAAAAAAAAACCAAGCAGAGTAATAAAGAGATGCACCCAGAGACACTGGGGTGTTTGCTCCTCCCCCTGGGCTGGGACCCTCGCTGGGTGGAGGGCGTCTTAGGAGAACCCTGACAGCACCTGATACCAGAGGAAGGACCTGCCTCCTGAGAGTTGGAGGTTGGCTGTCGCCTGGCCGGCGGGATTCCTGGTCTGCATTCCCAGCAGAGCTGCCTGGATGGCTTCACCTTTTGTCTCCACCACGGACAGCCTTGTGCACCGGGGCCCTGGCAGGCCGGCGTGGCCCTCAGATGCACAAGCGACGTGGTGGCTGCCCCTTCCGTCCCCGCCAGCGCTGGTCCTGGCTGCCAGGACTGACCCCTGCCCGGATGTGGAGGGAAGGTTGACAGAGGAGGGTGGAGTGTCAGGGACCCCCACCCTCTCCAGCACCCTGGGAGCTACTCACCGAGGCTCGCACGAGGCTGGCAGGTGCTGTGACCAGGAACAGTGACCCAGGTAGCAGCCAGCTCCCCGCTTTTATAGTCCCAGGAGGAAGCAGTCGACCCGACACCCACCCGTCCCTCCCCGCCCGCCTCCCTCATTGGGCGGAATCAGGAGACAGTTGGTTTTTTTTCTTTTCTTTCTTCTATTTTTTTTTTTTAACTCTCATCAGCGATGTGATGTGTCCCTTCCTGGGTTATATAATTTCATTTGGGCTGAGTGGTTTTAAAACACATTAGCCTTCCTCCTTCATGCTTTGGGCAATTGCAGTCAGGTGCCAGCAGCCTGGGTGCTCGCAGCTGCGTGACGGCTGACACAGAGGGGACCCTGCGGCTGTCTCCCTCCTCCTTTAAGTCCCAGTTTCCAATGCAAAGGTGAAGGGACAAGCCACTCGAGCCCATCACCACTGAATGATATCCTCGTGATCCTTCCCAGGCACCTACATGGCTTTTCATAGCTGCATTCATTACATGCAAGCCACTTTCGTCCTGCTCCGATCATTGAAAAATTATTTTTTCTAGGCTTTTCCAGAATTGTCATAATTACTGTTTAAAATAAACAAGTTTATTATTATTATAAAAGAAATACATGTATTTCCATTGTAAAATAAATAATAAACAAGTTTATTTTTATTATAAAAGCTATTTATATACATGTGGAAAGATTTAGCACATACAGGAAGCTAGAAAAAAACCATCCGTCATATCAGGGAATCCAGCCATTTATCACATGTGATATATTTCCTTCTCGTGGGCTTTCCACATACTTTCTGGGTAGATTCATCAGACTCGTGCTTTCCACATACTTTCTGGGTAGATTCATCGGACTCTTTTCATTTAACAACGATGTCCTCAAGTTGTTAAAAAAGCTGTATACTTATGCTATTTGAAATAACTGAACATTGTTCTCCATTTCACTTGGCCCTCAGAACTGAACTCATTCATGTACTGAATAATCATAGATTATAGCAAAGGTCATTTAAGCGCCGTCGAGCCTCATCTCAAGGAGCCTGTCCTGGGGAGGACACCTCCCGGGTTGTTCTCCTTGGACGTGCGCAGGGGCCACGCGGCCCTTCCTGGGCCTCCGTCAGACTTCGAGGGAAGTTCCAGAGCAGTACCTGGACCCCAGAGGGCCAGTCACGGGCGCTTCTCCTTCCTGTCATGGCTGCCCGTTCCTGGTGATGGAGGTTATATGGGTGGTGGGTTCCCAGAAAGTCTGGAGTCGGGGGGCGCTGGTGAGGGGGAGTGTATAAGGAGGGTGGCGGGTGGCTTCTACCCCGGGCTGCAGGCTGAGGCCACTGGGATGGATTCTGTCGGAATGCCCAGGGGAGCTTAGGGTCCGCGGTGGTCAGAGTGGCTCTGTGAAGAGTGGTGATGGTGGAGAAGCAGTCACATGAGGTGTGGTCCTGTCTCGAGGTGGGTCCTCTCCCTGCAGATGTGCGCACAGCACCTGGGCCTCGGGGGCAGTGGGCACTGTGAGACCACAGCAGCTGGAGGCAGCTTCCTGGGCACCATCGTGGGAGCCTGCGTGTGTGTGCGTGTGTGAGTGTGTCTGTGAGTATTGTGTGTGCGAGTGTGCACATCGCGTGTGTGCACGTGTGAGTGTGACTGTGCATGTGCGAGTGTGCAGCGTGTGAGTCTGTGTGCGTGTGTCTGTACGTGTGTGCACACGTGTGCAAGTGTGCAGCGAGTGTGTGTGCACACGTGTGAGCGAGTGCTAGCGTGTGACTGTGAGAGTGCAGCGCGCGTGTTGCACGCGTGCACACGAGTGTGAGTGTGCGTGCACGTGTGTGTGCGTGTGGTGTGTGAGTGTGTATGTGTGCATGAGTGTGTGTGTGTGGAGTAGTGAATCCTCTTTCAGCCAAGCAGCTTCGTCTCAGTGCGGGTTGGTGCTGGTAAAAGAAATGTTCACATATTGAGGTCTGGGGGAGTCGTTCTGGCTTATACCTGTGTTAACTTGAATTGTATGTTAACTAGAACATCCTGTTTGTGGCCCATCAAACATACATTGTACGTCTGCTCTAATCATTAAAGAAAAGGGCGCACTGACTAGAAGTAAAGAATGTCCACATTAAAAATAAAGATGAAATGCCTCCCTTCCTGGTACGCCGACGCTGGCGCTCCTTTGAGGATAAGACTCCCTTCCCAGGGCCAAGGCCATGCTGGCTCGCCGTGTACCTGCTGCTCTGTTTTTTAAAAATGCTTTGGAAGAATGTATCCCTGACTTGCTTAATGTTAATGTTTTTTGTTCTGACGAGGTACACAGCTGTTCTGAAAACCATGCTCCTGCAGAGCAGTTCCGGGTTATCTGGGAGGCTGGCTTCCGGGCTGTGGCCCTCAGCTTGGCTCAGATAAATCTCTTTCCTATTCCTAGTATAGACTGTCGATTGATCATTTTGGTCGACAGGGTGGCATTGCTCCAGCCCCTGCGCCCACGGCTCTCTGCTCCGCCCTGCTGACAGAGGGGAATGATGTCCCCCGGGGTCTCTGGTGGCAGCCGTAAGAGGACCCAGAGTTACTGAGGGGACACTTTGAGAACTGGAGGTGCTACTCTACTGCTTTCGCCAGGAGCCCCTGAGCCCCCGGGGGCACCTGCAAGACGTTATTTACGAGAACACCGGGAGCCACAGTCCGCTGCTCCCTGGTCTGTATCTCTAGCTAGAAACGATTTATGAAAGGTGTGGGTGAACAGGACTCCACACAGGGAGGCCTCAGATCTTTGGGGAGAGATGACAGTCTGGCTCCTGGGACCCCATGTGGGGTGTCTGTGAGGTTTACCTGGGTGGATCCAGTGACCCGCTCCCCGCTGGTCCAGCGGAGGGCTTCTCAGCAGGCTCGGTCCATCCCTGACTGGCCAGCACCCGGGACACACATGACCCTGCTCACTCTTGTGTCTAGAACCATGAGCTGTGGCCGCTGCAGGGCTACAGTCAGAATCTGGGCTGGAGAGGCAGGGGCGGGGGTGGAGACTCACCTCCTGAAATGCGCGACGAACGGCTCATGGTCAAGAGGGATGCTCCGAGAGGTCTCAAGGGCATGGCTGCCCCGAGCCACCCTGGCCCCTGCCCTTCCCTCCGTCCTGAGAGGATGCTCCAGATGCACCAGGCTGCTGTGAGCAGATGACACTCCTGCACTGGAAGAGCCACGTGGAGGAGACCCCCGTGTCCTCAGCATGGTTAGGAGAACCCCAGTCTTTGGGATGGAAGTCACAGCTCTGAGGTCTTTGAGCTCACACACTCACATGGTAGATTACCGGGTACCCAGCGAGCACGCAGTAAGTAGCGTGATGATGGATGGTTTTGTTTTGGCTTTTGGACCTAATGGTGCTTTGTAGGGAGTTGAATAGTGTCCTCCCAAATTCATGTCCACCTGGAACCTCAGATGCGACATTCTTTGGAAATAGGGTCGTTGCAGATGTAATTTGTTAAGACGAGATCATTCTGGTGTAAAGCGGGCCCTAAATCCAATTGCTGGGGTCATGATGAGAAGAGGACAGACAAGCAGAGACACACAAGGGAAGAGGTGATGTGGATTCTGAGGCAGAGATGGGAGGGGTGCAGCCACAAGACCAGGAACGACGTCAGGGGCTGCCGGAAGCACCTGAAGCTGGGCGAGAAGCATGGGGCCATTTCCCCTGGCCTCCAGAAGGAACCAAGCCTGCCGATACCTTGATTTTGGACTTGCTCTCTTGACCTGTGAGACAATGAATTTTTGTTGTTCTCAGCCACCTTGCTTGTCGTCCTTTGTTATGGCAGCCATGGGAGAATATGCAGTGCTCTATAAAGGTGTCTGAGTGACTGATGACATGTTTCTTTCTGGCCCTTGTTCCTAGAAGACACTGGAGTCTTTGTGGCTTTGGCCTGTGTGTTTCTTAAACACAGGATTCCTCTGGACCCCTGGAAAGACACTGTCCTATCTGAGGTCTAGCTGCAGAAGAGCCCTGGTGAGTGGAGGATTCAGTTATTGGCAAGGCTGTTTCTGAGGTAGAGGGCTTCTGAAAATCCAGAGAAAATGTTAAAGCACTCATCTATAAATTAGAAAGCTGTTTTTGAAGTCTGAGTCGTGTGGAAAGTGAGGTCCCTGAGGCCTGAGTGGGATGAAGTTATATTGAGAGGTGGGTGGGCAGCAGTGGGGGGTCCCTTCCTTCTCCAAGAGGCAGTGGCTCTGGGGACCTGACTCTGCATTTGGGATCTGCAGCAGCGCCTTACTCATGGCTCCCAGTCAACTGGTTTCCAAGCTTCAAATGCGATGATGATGTGAGAAACATTATGTACGTAGGAGCTGTGTATTAATCAGGGTTCTGCAGAGAAACAGAACCAATAAGGGGTGTGTGTGTGTGTGTGTGTGTGTGTGCGCGCGCGTGTGCGTGTTTTCAAGGAGAAAGAGAAAGGGAGAGAGTGGGATTTTGTGGAATAGCCTCATGTGACTTTGGGCCTGGCAAGTCTGAAATCCTCAGGGCAGCCGGCAGCCTGGAGACGAGGGAAGAGTTGACTTTGCCACCGGAGTCCCAACATAGTCTGCAGAATTCCCTCTTCCTTGGGAACCTCAATCTTTTTCCTCTTAAGGGCTTCAGCTGATTAGACAAGGCCCACCCACATTATGGCATGTCTTCTGTTAATCTCGCCTGAAAATCACCTTCACAGTAACATCTTGACTGGTGTTTGACTAAACATCTGGACTCCGCGGCCAGGCCAAGATGACGCATAAAATTAACCGTCACAGACCGCTGTGTTTGTGGTGATGGAGCAAAGCACTACTTTCTCCAGTGTGACTATTTCCTTGGGATTCTGAGCCCAGGTGCCACTGAGCTGCGAGTGTGGAAGGACTTGAGGGGCTGGCTCGTTTCTTTACCCAAAAGGCTGCCTCTGGGCAGACTTTGCTGTAGATGTTTTCAGGGGAATGTGGCAGCATAAGATTCCTCAGGCTGGCCCTTTCCCGAGAAGCCACAGCTGTCAGGTAACTTCTGGAATGGACTTCACCTACTTACCCGTAAATTAACTTGCAGGAGTCTTGGCTAAAAGTTAATATGTGAATGGATGTCCGGAGGAATGAACACGATTGCTGGTTGAGAGAGGATTCTGACTTTTGCTTTTCTTACCTTATTTTTTTAGCTTATCTATTTTCTCTGTTTACTTCCCAATAAAGCATAAAGACATCTCACAGGTAATAAAAATCCTCTATAAAAATAACTTTGGAGATACAGGCACTGTGAGTATGTTGAACGATTTCTTGGCCGCAGCCGGCAAGCTGAACGCAGAACGCCTGGCTGGCAGAGGCCAAGCACTAAGATTCCTGGCGCTCCTTCAGAGACGGGTTATTAGGCCCCAGCAAAGCAGCTTCTTCCTCACGGTGCTGCTGAGAAGTGAAAGTCCTTGGAACTTCCTGAAATGACGGTTTGGTATAAAATTGTGGAATTGCAGCTCTTTAACTCATGGTTGGCTTGGAGTTGATGAGACCAGGGAGGTGACCTGTGAAATCACACTCTTCCCTAAGGACTTGCAGGAGACTGGGCGTCCTTTGGCGACCTGGGTGCTGGATGCTAGGTTATCTGGGCAGAACGATTTGTGCTGCCCACTCACAGCCCGCCTTTAACCGTGAAAGGTCTTTGGTAGATTCCTGCATTCAACTCCTCTTAATGCTTTTTCTCTTTTCCGCATTAAGGAGACTGACAGAGAAAAAGACTCTGGAGAAGTATTTTAAATACTGTTTAAATAGTGTCTCTCATGTCCACCCGGGGTCACAGTGAAACCACTGGCTTCTCTTGCTTCCTGGCTGGAAGCAGGGGTATGGCTCTCTGCACACCAGGGCCACTGGTCCCTGACCTGTGTTCCGCTCCCAGGAGAGATGTCTCTGGAATGGCCATCTGGTAGAAAAAGGAACTCGGGAGAATTCTCTCAAACAGTGGAATTTATAAAGACTATTGGGAATTAGATGAAAAATCCCCTCTTATTAGATGCCCTGGGAGCCAGAAACACAGCTGCCAGTGTGGCTTCTGTGTCTCCTGGAAATACAGAGGTGCCTGACACCCAGCAAAGCACTTTGGAGTTGAACCTTGTTTTTTTTGTGGTGCGCGGGCCTCTCACTGTTGTGGCCTCTCCCGTTGTGGAGCACAGGCTCCGGACGCGCAGGCTTAGCGGCCATGGCTCACGGGCCCAGCCGCTCCACGGCATGTGGGATCCTCCCAGACTGGGGCACGAACCTGCGTCCCCTGCATCGGCAGGCGGACTCTCAACCACTGAGCCACCAGGGAAGCCCCCTTGTTTTTTTTTTTTAATTGCAGTATAATTGATTTACAATATTGTGTTAGTTTTAGGGGTACAGTAAAGTGATTCAGATACACACACACACACACACATATATCTTTTCCATTATAGGTTATTACAAAATATTGAATATAGTTCCCTGTGCTATGCAGTAGGTCCTTGTTTATCTATTTTATATGTAGTAGTGTATATCTGTTAATCACATACTCCTAATTCATCCCTTGCCCCCTTTCCCCTTTGGTAACCAGAACTTTGTTTTCTATGTCTTTGAGTCTGTTTCTGTTTTGTAGATAAGTTCATTTGTATCATGTTTTCTAGATTCCACATGGTATTTGTCTTTCTCTGTCTGGCTTACTTCACTTAGTATGATAATCTCTAGGTCCACCCATGTTGCTGAGAATGACATTATTTCATTCTTTCTATGACTAATATTCCACTGTATGTATATATATGTGTATATATATATATATATACACCACATCTTCTTTACCCATTCATCTGTCAATGGACGTGTAGGTTGTTTCCATGTCTTGGCTATTGTAAATAGCGTTGCTGTGAACATAGGGGTGCATGTATCTTTTCGAATTAGAGTTTTCATCTTGTCTGGATATATGCCCAGTAGTGGGATTGCTGGGTCATATGGGAACTCTATTTTTAGATTTTTAAGAAACCTCCTGACTATTCCCCATAGTGGCTGTACCAGTTTACATTTCCACCAACAGTGCAGGAGGGTTCCCTTTTCTCCACACCCTCTCCAGCATTTATTGTTTGTAGGTTTTTTGATGATGGCCATTCTGACAGGTGTGAGGTGATACCTCATTGTAGTTTTGATTTGCATTTCTCTAATGATTAGTGATGTTGAGCATCTTTTCATGTGCCTGTTGGCCACCTGTATGTCTTCTTTGCAGAAATGTCTATTTAAGTCTTCTGCAGATTTTTGGATTGGGCTGTGAGCCTTGGCTTTGAGCGAGAGATTGGAGAGCAAGTCAGGAAGTGTCCTACGCAGAGAGGGCAGGAGACTCTGCGCCATGTCAGCTCTGGGGGACACGGGCTTGGCTCTGTCCCTGTGCCTGTTTGACTCCAAAGGAAGCCCCCTCCCTCATCTCGGGGATGAGCCTTGGGGCTCTGTCTGGACCGAGCCAACAGCGTCACCCGTGGCAAAGCCAGCAGAAGGTGGGCAGCTTGGGAGTCCTTTGAAATTACAGCCTCCCTTGCTCTGCCTGGCGAACTCCGGTCCTGCTCTGCCTGAGACTGTCCATGTGCCATCACTGTGTCACTGTATTGTCCTCATGTCCTGCCACCCCTTGGAGGACAGGGGTGGAGCCAGGCCACCGCCTATCCTTAGGTCCGCACCCATCTGTGCCGCACGGCAGGAGCTCTAGGGACCCCCATCCACGTGGGCCCTGGCCAGAGACCCCTCAGTCCCCAGAGAAGCTGGCACCAGCAGGGGTCCAAGGTGTGCCCGGAACCTTCCACCTGACCTTTCCCCTGCACCTTTCCATCCTTGGTCCTTTGCACATGAATGTTTACATACGTTACCTGTCATTTAAATTCTACTCTTTATATTATCTTAGTTTCTCATTTATGTTTTCAATAGCATCCCTGAACAAACACCACCCCCGGTCTCTCTCACCCCAAACCCTGTAGCTTTTACACAGGGGCCAGAAAGACACAACCACCAACCCCGAGAGAGCCTGGATTAGGGATGAAGAGCTGGGGTGGTGAGTAAGTGTCCTCTCAAGGGTCTGCGGGGCTGGGGGCAGTGAGGCTGCTGTGAGGAGGGTCCCCGAGGACTCCGGGAGAGCACACCAGTCACGTGACGATGTCCTGGGGGAGGCACGGGGGGTGGGGGGAAATCTGCAATTTATTGGACACCCTCATATGGCAGAAAAAGCGTCCCCTTTGGTGCTCCTGTAGTCCTGAGTCTGAACCCGCCTTCGCGCTACTAGCTTGGGCAAGTCTTCCGACCTTCGTGGAATTTCTATTTTTTCATTCAGAAGGCAAGCTGCTGGCACCTACCCTGCAGGGCTGTTGTGTGGATTAGAGATCGTGACCCCTTTCGTGGCTTGGGGTCTGAATATGTCACGTCTCTAGTTTTTCTGATTAGTCATTTATGTGCTCACCAGCCCTTGTCATCAGCATCCCTCCCACATCCCAGAAAACAACAAGAGCCCTGGGGCTCCCTCAGCCTCAAAAGCTCAGCCCCGTTTCTGAAGGCAGGTGGGAGGGGTGCACGGCTGCGGCTGCTGCCGCCAATATCCCCGCTGGGAACCTGCAGGCTGCAGTCTGTGCCCCTTGCTGGGGTGGTGCCCAGGCTGCTGCGGATGCCACAGGTGCAGGGCGGCCTTGACCTTGGGCTCGCATCACTGCTCAGTGAGGTCACGGGCCTGGCTCTCAATCCTGAAGCATTTCCACTGCGTGCAGGCGCTGGGGCCCGGGTGTCCGGTCACGGCCACTCGCTGCCCGGGCACGGACCTCCTCCCCGCCTCCTTCCCTAAACTGGCACTACTGGAGGTTTCCTTGCACAGAATGGGTCCTCTGGCCTTGAGTGGGGAGGGAAGGAAAGAACTCGAGGGAAAGTTCCACGAGGGCTGGGAGGCAAGGTGAGGCAGGCAATGCCACCGGGACGGAACGGGGGAGGCCGGGTGTCCGTGCCCCCCAGCTCTCAGGGGTGAGGTGTGAGTGTGGCCAGGCTGCGGGCAGAGTCCCACGGTCTCTGTGGAGGCTGAGCCCCGAGGGGCAGGGGGCCCATCCTGTTTGCTCCATACTCTCTTTTGGGGGCTCTGGAAGGGGGTTCCACTGACTGGTTTCTGTAAACAGAAGATTTCCTAGTGTGACAACAGTGGGTTGAATGGTGGCTTGCCATCCCAACTCCCGGAACCTGAGAATGTGACCTTATTGGGAACAGGGGCTTTGCTCAGGCAACAGGAGGGGATTGTCCTGGACAGTCCAGCTGGGCCCTAAGTCCAGTGACAAGTGTTCTTGTGAGAGAAAGGCAGAGGGAGGAGACGACACAGAGAAGACGACAGACAGACGAGGAGACGACACCGACACCCCACGACACTCCACACATGTGGAGGTAGGTGGAGGCTGGAGGGATGCAGCCACAAGCCTCGGACCACTGCAGCCCCCAGGACCTGGAAGAGGCAAAGGCCAGTTTCTCATAGAGCTTCTGGAAGGAGGGCAGCCCTGCACACACCTTGATTTTGGACTTCGGTCCCCTGTGAGAGAACACAGTTCTGCTGCTTGAAGCAGCCCAGGTTGTAGTAATCTGTTCAAGCAGCCGCAGGGCCCATCGAGGTCAGGCTGGGGGCGGTGCCCGATTCCAAGGCACAGCGTACTCGGTTTCTGCCAAGATGGTGAGTTAATGTGAGGTGCTGGCTCCTTTCACCGAACAGAATCTGCAGAAACCATTGAGTAAGAGAACAAACAATCCTAGGCTTTGAGAAGGGCCCTCAGGGAGGCCGAGAGCCGCTTGGGATGGAAGGTTTGGGGCAGTGGTGGCAGCAGCTGGGGTGGAGGGAGACTGAGGTGAAGATAAAGGAGACAAGCATCGTCTGGTCCTTCCACGCTGCTCAGCACTGCCTGGGGACGGTCCTTGCCAACCCTGCGAGACTAAGGTCAAGGCAGTCCTGCACCTGTGGGGTCCGCAGCCTGGACCAGGGGTCAGCACAGATTTTCCATAAAGAGCCAGACGGAAATGTTCGGGTTTGTAGCACAAGAGCAACCACAGACACAAGGAAGCATGTGGACCTGGCCAGACTTGCTGACCCGGCCTGGACCGCTGGAGTGGGCAGCCTCGGGAGGGAGCAAGGGCGGAGGAGCTTTGGAGAAGAGAGAAGGGCTGCCCTGCCTGGACATCGTCGCTCCAAACCCACAGGACTGTGGACCCCAGGCTGGGGAGCTGTCTCCTCTCAAGCTTCCCAGGGGCTCAAAGGAGAAGGCAAAGGGGGCCAGCAGTCGGGTTCATGGTGGCCATCCTGATGTCCTGGGCTGCCCAGGCACGGCTGACAGAGCAGCCAGCACTCCCAGGGGACGTGAGTCCTCAAGTCACAACGATGGTCTCAAGAGAGCAATAACACACTGGACCACTCGTAACACTGGCAACAGAAGCACGGCTTCCACGCAACACCACAGGGTTGTAAGATAAGCACGACGAGGGCACTGAGGTGACGGGGGCACGAGGCATGTGAAGCCAGATCTGACATCCTGGAAATAACCGAGCGGACATTTGGTGTAAAAATATACCCCAAATAAGGGACACAGCCGCTGACGGGACGGAAGGGCTGGGGCATACGCAGAAGTCAGAGTCGCCAGCTTTTCCCGACAGAATGTGAGGGTAAAGCGTTGGCCGGAGCCCCTGGGAGCACGGAGTTGACCTGAGTGGATGCAGCAGGGTTTGGGGGTAAGATCGGAGTTCAGTAGGATGGGCTGACTTTGAGATGCCAGAGGAAGAGGCAGCTGGTCTGTGGTGGGGACCTCGGGGGGTCTGGGCTGCAATCCAGCCACAGGTGCCTAAAGCCGTGGGACCTGATGGGGATGGAAAGGAGATTCGACATCAAGGGGCCGAGAGGGGCTGAGGAACCAGCGCAGGAGCTGGGAGAATTCACATCCCCGGCACCCCGGCCGCTGCCCACAACATGGGTGCAGGTCCCTGGGCCATGCACACCGTCCGGGGCCTCTGCAGTGCTGCAGAGAGAATGAAAGAGTGAGTGTAGCCCTGACCCTAATCGGAGACCCCAGCGAGAGGCCTTCTGAAGGAGGGACGGATGTGCTTCCAGGTTGGAAGCTCTCTGAGCTCAAGTTAGCAACGGAGCTAAGTGGCCACTACGGTTCCGGGGCACAAGACCTCACGTGCCTGCTGCATCACACCCAGGGCAGTGCTGCAGGCCAGCCGGGACTGCCTCTTCCTTGATGCTAGGAACTCACACTGACTTTAGTTTACTCTGTGAATAAGGAGGGGTGCACGGAGACAAGGATGGATCCTCTTTGGCTTACTGGAATCCTTTAATCATTTTCAGCGTTGAATTAGGAGCTGACTATTTCAAGCAGCTTTCATTCTGAGAAGGAGTTTCAGAGCCATCTTTTCTGCAAATTCCAGCACAACCTGAAGCCTAGTCATTCAGATCAACTCAGATGCTGATTCGGAAAAGCGCACTGGAGCTGCCACGGGCCAGCCTGTCGATGACACGGTCTCTGCGGTGACCGTGATGCTATAGGCTCAGTGGAAACGCGAAGGGAGCTCGTGATGCAGAATCTGTAAACCATGGGTGGGGCTGTGTCCACAGTCAGCCTTCGTATCAAAGGCTCTTGGGCATCATTTATTCACCTCTTCTTTCAGTTACCGCAGAACACAGACACCAAACCACTTGAGAGAGCAAACTCAAAGCTGACCCAGTCACTCCGGAACGTATCAGGATCACAGGGGAGGCTGCCTCACACTCGGGGCTCTGTTCCCTCCTCTGCAAAGTGCGCTGTTCCGAGGACTCAGTAAACCGGTCCCTCTGAAGCACGCAGCCGTGCTCAGCGAGGGGAGACAGGGTTACTGTGCTCAAGGCGGCTGTGGAGGGGGTCCCAGCGGGCTCCCCTTCAAGCTGGATGAGCCACACAGACACCCAGACTGTCCGAGGCTGAGCAGGACTTGGAGATCCTCTGCAGACCGACGGCAAGTGGCCTCCTGGATTCCACCGCAGCGAGTGGCAGTGCCAGGCTGGGCCCCGCCCGTCCAGGCTCCGCCAGTGCCTCCCGGCAGGCGGTCTGCACCTGCACCCGGGCTTTGAGCAAATGCTCACTTGCTGCCGCTGGCATGCTCTGTCCTCGACCACAGTGTGCTTTCTCCCAGCCTGTGAAGCACAGGCTGGGAACTTGCAGACTAGGTGTGTTTGTGTGAGGAGATGCGGGGGTCTATCCCTCCCTCTTATTCAGATGGACATGAGCTCAGTGACTTGTCCTGACGTCCAGTCGCACCCACACACCTGCCCTGGCTCCGACAGACACAGTCAGGAGTGTACAGATGGCTGGTGCGGTCACTGAGTCACCCCTTTTCCATTCTGGTCATGAAAGCAGCATAAGAAAGCCAGCAGTGAAAGGGCTAGAAGATCACTGAACAAAAGCTTCTTTGTGTCCTTCAGAAAGCTTAAACCCTAAAGGAGAGACGCGTCAGCCTAGATGTTTCTCACGGATCAGAGCAGGTGGGCAGGGGCGCCTTGGAGGTCATCAAAGAACGTGGGTGAAGAGCTGACGGGCTGAGAACCGCCGTCAGCTCACAGACGGGGTTTCTTCTCATTCCTCCACTGGGCTGCATGCATTGGAAAACGCGGGGCAGGTGGAGGGACACGGAGGCTGAGGTGGAGGGACAGGACCGGCGCCACTCCTGCTCTGTCCCGTTCAGACGAACCTCCCGTTTAAGGGCTGGTGGGTCATCACGGGTTTCTGTGAACACACATGGACACGTCAGCATGCACAGGTGGGTACGCACACAGATACACGGGCGAGAGCACACGCACACTCACGCAGGCGTGGGCACAGAAATACACGGGCGAGCACAGAGGAACATGTAAACACACAGGTGTGCACACAGGTAGACACGCACTTAGCTATATGACTGTGTGTACATAAAAACACACACGGCACGTACACAGACACACACACGGGAGAGCACACAGACGCGCACATGGGCTTGCTGGCCAGGAGGCATCGGTCAACCCCCTGCCGGGTTTTTTTTTACTCAACCTCTTTCTGCCTGTTTCCCCAGCTATGGGTCAATGACACCAGCCCTCATCAAATGGGCTGTAAGGACGGCAAGTATGTGACGATCTAAAGCTCTGAAGCACGGAAGGTGCGTTCGAATTTGAAAGTATGTAGACTTTCAAGCCCCCGCTGGTGATTTCTTATCGCCCGCCATCAGCCCCTGGGGACGGCCATGCTCTGGCTACGGTCCAGGCGGCCTCTTCCGGGCTCAGGTGGGGCCTGGCAGGGAGCCTCTGCCCTCTGTCCTTTCCTGTCGTCTGGGGCGGCCTAACGCTGGCTGTATCGGACACGTGTGCCCCATCTCCCCGTCTGCCGACACAAGGCTCGCACACAATCATCAGCAATGAGTACTGTGAGAAACTTTGAAAACCCGATTAAAAACGGAGTTTGTGGAAAGAACAGAGCAGTAGCTCCGTCTTCCTGGACAGCGAAGCCGTCGACTCAGACTCTCGTAACTGGCATGAAGCCATAATGACTGCTGGGTGGTCGCAGTGTGGACAGCTGTGGGGATGGGGGTGTTTGCACCTGACGTAGGCCACTGAGACCTCATGCCCACCCCTGGGACGTGGGCATGACTCTGGGGTCCCTAGAGGTCAGCTGTCTCTCGCCGTTGCAGCCCTGTGTCTGTGGGGTGCCGTGGGCACCCAGGCAGCTGACACGCCCGTCAGAAAAGCTGGTGCTTTCACCAGGCTCTCGTGCGGCTGCAAACACCAAGGACCGTGGTGCCAGAGAAGGGTGTGCAAGGTGCACTTCTGCGGGCATCAAGGCCATGACCCCGCCAGTACAGCCTGATGTCCCCTGGGCTTTGGGAGGCACTTCACGTTCTTTCTGCAGAGAGCCCTCTCCCACGGAAGTCGGGGGACAGCCTTGACGCCGGCACCTGCACAGGTGGTTCAGCTGAATGACCTTTACAGCGCTGGGTGGGCAGGTGGGGCTGCGTGGGGAGTCCTCACTGCCTCATGCGCTGTCCCCGTCCCCAAGCCCAGAGCCCCCCGGGGCCAGGCGACCCCGTCACTGGTACACTGTGTACCTTTAAGAAATGTTTCTGTTTTCCTTTAGACCTTTTGCTGATTTTACCATTCCTGTTAGTGTACCCCAATTCTTTACTTTGCAAACTTAAAATCAACATGTCAATCTGAGAGAATTTTAAAGCCGCCTCAGTGAAAAGAGAAAACTTACTGCAACGCTGTGGTTGGCGGTTTCCTTCCTGCCACTGGGGTTTCTCTGTGTCAGGGATCCACAGGACACGGACTTCCGATCGAAAGAGTCATCATCTTTGTCTTTGAGGAAAACAGGAGGCGGGGGTGCTTATTAATCACAAACTTACTTACCCCAAACAAGTGTCTTTGCTTCCTAAGAAATTTTAAAAGGAGCATAAAAACAAATGTGCCGTCCAGGATGAAGCTGATGTCCTCGTCACCACCAAGACATCAAGGTGGGCTAATTACGTCCTGTGCGCTCTAGAAGGTGGGGAGCTTTGCACCATTATTAGGACGATTTACATCGCAGGACAAGGAAACCACCGCTGCCACCACCGTCAACACCCTTATGTGCTTCAGGCAGCAAATTCCAGGTATCCAGACACCACGTCACTGCAACGGTCCCTGAGGGTGGCCCGAGGGTAATGGAGTGTCCTTCGGGCATCAGTGGCATGACATGCCGGGTCCCACGGGTTACGCAGAAATATGGGGCCCCGACTGGCCATTTTCATGCCCCTGAGCTCACCTCCCAGGCCTGGGGGACGAGGGAAGCAGGTGACTCTTACCTTGACTTCTGGGGTGATCACTGAGCTTTCTCCTCACAGGATAGGGTACAGCCACCACCTGGAAGAAAGAAGCCGTCTCTGGGCGTCAGTACCTTGCTGTAATTGTTAGGAACACCGGGGAGCTAGGTTTGGATTTCTCATCATTCCTGCAGATTCGGATTAATCAGGGCAACTCTCTTCTGTTCCTGGGCAAAATTTGAACTTTTAACAATATTAAAATGCACGCTATCAATACATTATGCAACAAATGCCGGAATATAAAAGAGCTGCTTAGGTTTCGGAGAACTGCAGCCTTGGGTGGGTACAGCGGAAAAGCCCAAGTTCCAGCCCCACAGACAGGTTCAAATCCTATCGCTACCCCTCACCACCGTGACAAGGACGATTTACATCTTCTCTCCGAACTGTCTCCTCATCTGGAAAATGGGTCAGCAGCCCCTGTACAGGATATTGGAAGATTAACTGTACCTAATACATTCTCAGCGCCCCATGGCGGCTGGGCCCCCCACCTTTCTTTCCCTGCCCCTTTCCTGTTGCTCACCTCTCTACTCTGGGCTAATTCATTCGCTGTTTTGCCTCTTCAAGGGGGAAGCTGAGAGCAAAACAGCCTGACTCCCTGGAAGTCCTGCCAATGCCTGACTCCCTGCGATTCAGCCTGGCTGGTTTTGTGGGCTGTACCAGGAGGCTGGCTGCAGACACGTTCAGGCTGGGCTTCCCGGGACAGGTCAGGGAAGACCACAGCCCCGAGAAGAGGGTCAGGGTGGGGCTGGGAGGCCGGACTGAGACCGCCTGTCGCTGGTCTGTGTGGTCTCAATCCAGTATGTCTACCTCCCCCACCCTCAGGCTCCGCACTGGTGCAACAGGGGCGATATCCACACCTGCTTACCAGGTTGTTTGAACATCAAATGGAGGGACGGAAAAAAAATACCATTTTTAACTACGAAGAGCTACCCACTGCTGTTGTCACGAGAAGCACAAATGACTAGGTGCTCATCACAGCTCACAAGGGGCGTATCAGGCAGCAGGCAGGACCCGGAGCAGACGGCCTGCTCTGTGCGTCCCGCCCATACCCCGCGTCCATCCTTGTGCCGTTTCGCGCACACCGGCTCCCGCGCTTCGCTCCCACGGCCAGGACCCGCGGCTCCCAGGGGAGGCCCGTCCCCGGGCCCTGGAGCCTGCTACGTCTGTGAATGTTCGTCACCCAGGACAGGGGGGCGTGGGGGGCAGTACGTGCCCAGCACCCGGCCCCCGTGATGTGCACTGTCTCCAGGGCTCTGTGTTCCTCTCAGCCAGTTCCCCTGACTGGGGTCTGCCCTCTGCCCTCTGCCCTCTGTCCCACCCTCCCACTCCCCTGGCTGGGCTTTCCTGGATTTTCCCCGACAGACACCCTATGGGGAGACCAGCCTGTGAGACTTGCCAGGTTTCTAAAGTCCCAATGTTTCAGCTCCACCCCCCGCCCCCTCCGTACTTGTCACGCTTCTGGAAAAGTCGGGCCAACCGTTCACCCGCTTCCAGCCTCTCGAGCTTGGATGTAGTGACACGTACCTCGACCTCATCTGAAGGGTCTGCACGCGGATTCTTAGGACTCTGGCCCAACTTCCCAACAAGCTGGGGAAGAAATACCTGGAGAACAGGGAAGGAGCCTGTGCTTATGACTGCTCGTCTGACCTCCTGCCACAGGGCGGGCGGGCAGGACACACGGAGGGTGTTCTCTTTAGTCCTCGGTCTGGAAGGCCGGGACGGCACGGCAACACCCACAGAGCACACACCACTCCAGGGCTCTGCGCCCAGGGCTGCTGGGTTTAGCAAATTAAAGTACAGAACGCCCAGCTGGCTTTGAACTTCAGATAAACAATGATTAAATTTTTTTAGTGTAAGTATGTCCCAGATATTGCACGGAAATACTTATACTAGAAGATGACTTGCTGTGAATCTGAAATTCAGATTTGATTGGGCATCCCGGCAGCCGCATCTGGGCCTCCCCTAAGAGCATTTATCATCCTTCTGCCAGATTTCCTCATACTGTGATCTGTCTGGAGACTCCCGACTTGAATCGGGGGGGAAGGATGTTGGTCTCAGGTCTCTGTCGTGGGCAGGTCCCCATCCTGCTACCGTCACACCCGCCTTGCAAAGCGCTTTTATGAAGGCCGCCAACACGAGGTGCTGTCCAGCCTGCTTCCTTTGGACTTTAAAGCGTGTGTGTGTGTGTGCGTGTGCGTGTGCGTGTGCGTGCGTGTGCGTGTGTGTGTGTGTACCACGTGGCTGTGTTTCCAATTCTCACGCAGGAGCTGACGGTCCCCCCATATAGCACTCTTTTCCGTTAGAAACAACACTAGCAAATGAAAAGGAATCCCAGCGCAGCCCACAGGTCACTGACTGCAGAAACATGAGGCTGGCAGATTAAGGAGGAGGGCGGTGGCTGCCCCGGGGGCTCTCACTGCCAGGCCCCGGGCTGCCCTGTGCTCCTGGCCAGGGCCCTGCGGCCCCTCCACTCACCGGGAGGCTGGATTTCTTCCGGGGCTTTGCCGAGGTCCTCACAGTGAGCCCTGCAGCCTGCAAGGCTGCAATCCTGTACTCGATATCTGACACCTGGCGGAACCACAGACAGACAGACAGATGTCACTTGGACGTCCTTTCAACGTCACAGGACAGGAGGAGCTGCTGCCCCCGATTCACCGATTTCATCGTGCTTCCCCTAAGATGGGCGACCCGCCCAGGGCCACTTCCTGGGCGCCCCATTTCCATCCGTCTTCCATGGCTGTCGGGAGGGTCACCCCCAAGCGGGGGAGGGGCTCCATACATTTTCTGGGGGCTCATCCATGAGGGATTGAGGGAGGGGTAGTGACGGGGGGAGAGCTGAAGGCAGAGGCTTCTGGGAACAGGAAACGGGCCCCCTTCAGGCCCGTCCAGATCCCTCCCACAGCCCCCAACCCTTCTCACGGTCCTTGGGGCTCTCTGGAATCTGCTCTCCTCCCAGACACTCCCCTTCTCATTCCTGGGCTCTGGCGCAGGGCTCCACTGCGGATCCCCGAACACGCCACATTCGACACCGCCTCGGGGCCTTCGCCCGGCTGCCTTCTTGTATTATCCCTTCCCGACCACCCTTCGAGGCAGCCCCATCCGAGCGCTCCCTGGGGCTACCCTCTCCTCAGCCTCGTCGACTTGTTCTGTCTCCTCCCACTAGAAGCACAAGCTCCAGGAACGCAGGGGCTTGCTCTGAGGTGCTCATAGCTGCATCTTTTGTGTCTACACAATGCCCGCCGTACTTGGGATCCCGACTGAGAACTGTTGGCTCCATAGGAAGGAATAAATGAATGCAAAGTTCTCAGGCTCACTTGCGCCCCCTAAGGTGCACGGCCTGGGGAGGCGCCCCTTCTTCCTTGGGGACGGAAGGGCACTTGCTGAAGAGAAAAGAAGCTGGAATGAATGGACAGTGGGTGCTGGGTCCCCTGCACTCGGACGGGCAGACCTCCTCTCCTCTGGGGTCAGCAGGGGGAGGGCAGAGCAGAGCCCAATCACCTTGACTGTCTCTGGGAGACCCTGGCTCTGTCCTTTGACCTTTGCACACCACTAACACACCTCCTATCCTAACTCAAGCCCGGGACCCAAGTTTACAGGATGCCCCTCCGTCAGAGTCTGGTCCTGAGCCCCGGGGCTGGCCTAAAATCTAAGCCTGCTTCTGGAGAAGCCCTCCTCATGGGGCAGGGAGGGGTAAGTGTCAGCATCTTCCTTCCGTGGCTGAAAACGCCACCTGTCTCTTGTCAACCTAAAAGGGAAACGGGCAGGGGTGCGGCACAGGGCGTGGCGTGGAGAGTGATTCCACGGAAAGCCCCAGGAGCCTGTCCTGGAGCCGACAACGTGGGCTCCCTGTGTGTGAGCCCTTCGGGGGGCTGACCACCCTTGCCAGACCTCCAGGGCCCCCACTATCTATCTGGGGGAGCCACCTGCTCCCGGGGCCGCCGGGGCTACCTCGCTCTCTGTCCGCTGCACCTGAGAGGCCGTGGCGGCCACTCTGTCCTCCAGCTGCGACAGCTCCTCGTCTGTGGTCCTGCTGGGCTGCACGGGGTCCTGGGGGCCCCGGGCCCCCTTCTCCCGGCTGGGCGTCTGGCCTGCAGCTGTGCACACCTAGGAGAGGGAAGCGCCGCACGTGACCACCAGCGGGGGAGACCGCAGGGCTCGCCCCAACGCACGTCCCATCCTGAAGGTGCCCCTTTCACTACGCCAGGAGCTGCCTGGCCAGCCGGGCAGCCCGCGGTGGGGCGCCGTGCGCAGCTGGGGCCAGGCCCCCCCGGCCCCGCCTCCGAGTGTGTGCTGCCGGGGTCGCTCAGGCAGCCTCACCTCCGGGGCGGCCCCGGGGGGGTCCTCGCTGGGGACGCTGCTGCTCTGCTCCGCCCCTCCGTCCTTGCCCTCCTCCTCGGATGAGGCCCGCTGGTCACCGGCGCGGCTGATCAAGGCCTCCAGTCTTCTCTTTAGGGCCGCCTCTTCCACGTCGGCACCTGTGGGCTTGCTGCCAACTGGACACTGAGATGGACGAGTGGCTGATCTCAGCCGGTTGGTCACCTGGAAGCGCTGAAAGCAGAAGCAGGGCTCCGGAAAGCACCGGCCCCCAGCACCCCGGGGGCTTGGCCGGAGCTGCGGCCTCATCTATGCCCCACACGAGCTCGGCCAAGGGGCCCGCGCCGCCTGTGCTCCAGAACCAGGCCCCGAAGGGTGGGATGTTCCTGGCGATCCTAACAGCACCCAGGCCACCTGAGACGCACCATTTTTCAACTTCTGTTCCCAAACTGGGTCCCCAAGCCACTTCCTAGGGTTTAAGCATCCTCATGGCGCCAAACCAAGACCTCAGCCCGGACTGTCTGCATCCGCCAGCTGAGGCCACGGGGTGCTGACAAGTCTGTTCTGGGGGTTTTTCTCGGTCGTCCCGTGATAAGACTGAAGTACACGACGGCCGTGTGGCCTCAAGCATCACCCGAGGGCTCGGGGTGGGTCCTGAACTTGCATAAACGCTACAGCACTCATGTCCACTGTCCATGCTATGTCTCTGTGTACCAGGCTCTGTGTCCACGGTCTCTCCCATGAGCCTCCTGTCGGCTTTGCAAAGGAATCGTACTCCTAGACGCGGGTCTGGAGCTGACTGAGAGGTGTCTACAGTGTACTTGTGACTCTTGGAAAACTGCAAAGTTGTGTGAACCTCTCAGTGATGTTTTCCATGACACAGTGAGTAGCACCCTTTGCCACTCACCCCTTCCTGAATCTAGCGCCAGGGAAGTTTGCCACCCAGGGTGGACTTGGAGGAGATTCATACAGCCCAGGATATCTATTTATCTGCCTTGGCTGGTGAGAAACTCAGAGCTAGACAGCGCTCATTTCTGGAAATCTCTTCTCCGAAGTTTAGCTAGGCCTCTGTTTCTTGAAATTATTTTTCAGGGTTGTATTTTTTTTTTTTCGTTACGCGGGCCTCTCACTGCTGTGGCCTCTCCCGTTGCGGAGCACAGGCTCCGGATGCGCAGGCCCAGCGGCCATGGCTCACGGGCCCAGCTGCTCCGCGGCATGTGGGATCCTCCCGGACCGGGGCACGAACCCGTGTCCCCTGCATTGGCAGGTGGACTCTCAACCACTGCACCACCAGGGAAGCCCCAAGGTTGTATTCTTTGGTCATAATTTTCTAAGTCTCTATAAGGGGGTGGGAGTCCCTCATTGATTCCAGCTCTTACCCTAATTCTACAGGTGGGGAAAGGATGCTCAGAGCCCCTCCTTTGCCCGGCCTCACTCAGTAAGCATCATACCAGGACCTAGACTGCAGTAAGCTCTGGCTGCTACCCGTTCCTGCACTCCAGCCAGCGGTTCACTGAGCAGCTATGTGTTTCATCTGCCTGTGGACACGAGCTTCATGTGAAGGCATTCAGTGTGTCGGTTTTAAGAAGTGACCAGAGTCATGTGAAAAAACCAGAAAAATGGCCAAATTATCCCAACTGCCCTTTACAGCCAAAATGACTTGCGAGGGGGTAACGAGATTTAAAAGTTAAGGGCAGGGACTTCCCTGGTAGCAAAGTGGTTAAGAATCCACCTGCCAATGCAGGGGACACGGGTTTGATCCCTGGTCCGGGACGATCCCACATGCCACAGAGCAACTAAGCCCGTGCGCCACAACTACTGAGCCTGAGCTCTAGAGCCCGTGCACCACAGCTACTGAAGCCCGTGTGCCTAGAGCCCGTGCTCCCAACAAGAGAAGCCACAGCGATGAGTAGCCCACGCACTGCAACAAAGAGTAGCCCCCACTCGCCGCAACTAGCGAAAGCCCGCGCGCAGCAACGAAGACCCAACACAGCCAAAAAAAAAAAAAAAAGTTCAGGGCAATTCCATCCCACAGAGCTTGCTCAGGCCAAAACCCTGGTGTCATCTGACCCCTCTCTTTCTCTCGTCCTGAATCCATCCCCACTGGCTCTGCCTTCAACAGGTACCCAGGGTCCACCTCCCATCACCTCTGCTGCCCTGCCTGGTTCACCCGCCACCTTGTCCTGCCTGGACGATCCACCAGCCTCTTAACTGGCCTCCCGTTTCCACAGCCTGTTCTCAGTTTGCCAGGCAGAGGGCTCCCTGGGGGTCGGCGGGGGGTCGTGAGCAGGGAGGCCGGTCGCTCATTCACTCACTGGCTGCCTCTCCTTCGGCCCACAAAGCAGACGTCAGAGTGTGAGGTGAGCGTCCCCCCAGGACCGCCTTCCGGGACTCTGAGATCCCCCTCCCCGTCCCTTCCTTCGGGGAGTGAGTCACCCGCTGACGATGCTGCTGGGAGGGGGGCTTCTGCACCACGACGTTACTCACACCCACAGTGCCTGTCGGGCTGCCTTCCGCCCCCTCGGCCCCGGGTGCTCCTGCCAAGCAGAGGGCAGTGCTGGCTATCACTTAATTTTCTCTGTGAATGGCACCAAGCAGCCTCGCAGACGAGTGCCGAGGGCTGGAGTGAGCTGACAGGGAAGCGGCACGTCTACTGGGACCCCTTTCTACAGGCTCCCAATTTCCCGAAGATGCTCAAAAAGCAAATCTCCTCAGAGGCCCCAACGGGTGAAGAGAACCCCTGTGACGTTCGGAGGGTAGATTCTATTGGGTCTGCTGGGAATAAATCTTTCAGAGCAAATGAGGTTGAGAAACTTCAGAATCCCCTTGAGAAATGGGAACCTGAGGCCACCCCAGGCAGGAGCTGATGAGGGTGTGGGGTGGGGATTTATGAGCTGCTGTCAGAAGAGGGCGCTGCTTCTACCTGGTAAATAAAAACCCCACACATACAGACACACACACACACGCACGCATGTCCAACACACATGTATGCATACAAACACATATACACGTGATGGCAGCTGGCCAGCATGACAGGATACAGCTGGGGTGACCAAGGTATCCAAGTTTGAACCCCGAAAGCCCTATGTCCTGGGAACCCTTCGGCCCCTGGCAAAGAGGGGCACGGGTTGCCCTGGTGATGCTGGTGGGGGAGAGCGAGGCCCAGAGGGGGATCTGGGTCAGCCTCCAGGACGGGGTGGAGGCAGCCTGGGGTCTGGGTGGCTGGGGGTGAGCCCTGGGGTCCTGCGGGCTACCGGGCCTGCGTGGGGGACACCTGTCACAGACTCAGGTGAGAAGGCCTGTCCTGAAAGCATCCTGAGGGGCAGAGGGCCTCTCCCAGACCTGCGCAGGGGCGCTTCAGAGTGTGTTCCCTGCCGGCCATGGGCTCTGGAGTTCCCCTCCTGAGAGCCTGGGCCTGTTTCCTCAGCTAAAAACCGGGGACTGAAACTCTGTCTCTGGGTCAGCCTGGCCCCGCCGGCCCACAGAGGGTGTCAGAGGAGGGCACCTCCGTGGGTGAAGGTGGCTGTGGCCCTGGGGGCGCGTGGCTCCCACTGCCCACCCCAGCTGCCACCGGAGCTGATCTCCAGAGCCCTTGGGCGCTGCAGGGAGGGGGCCGGGTGCTGAACCGGGGCCGTGGCTCAGGCAGACTCGAGGCAGGGCCTGAGCATCGCCGCCCCTACGCCCACAGCTACTCGGCTGTCTGTCTCTCAGACGCACATGTGCATTAGACCAAGGGTTCTGTTCCATTCACTCCCCAGAAGGTGGCCCCTGTGCGCTGGGTACACCCTCACACACAGGGTGGGCAGGAGACCCCTGCCCGCTCCAACGGCCTGGACTCCCAGGCCGGATACTGCAGGACCAAGCGAGGTCCCCGGGTCTTCGCTGCTCTGACTTCCCAGCCCCTCTCTCGTTACATCCGCACCAAAGGCTCCACACCTGCGCCCCTCTGAGTTCTGCACCTTTGGCTGGGCCCACAGATGCCCAGGCTCTGCGCACAGCGGACGGCAGGGGCCTGGACGGGGCAGACGCCCCCCCCCCCCAGCTGTAGCACAGCGGACAGCAGGGGCCTGGAGGGGGCAGACGCCTGCCCCCCCCTCAGCTGTAGCACAGCGGACGGCAGGGGCCTGGATGGGGCAGATGCCCGCCCCCCCCTCAGCTGTATGGTGGAAACCCGTTCAGCTCTCTGAGCCCCATGCATGAGCTCCCAATCGAGAGTCTTCCTTGCAAAGCCCGTGTTGGTGCCTCAACCTCCCTTAACAAAGGGGCTTCAGTGGGTCAGCAGGCGGTCCCCGGCTGACATGTACTTGTTCCGCTCAGAGATCTGCAGCAGAGGGAGGGAGTCAGTAGCTGGAGGACAGAGCCACTCCGGCCAGCAGGACACTGGCACCTACCACCTTGGGAGCACCAAATTCCCAAGCAGTGGAAGGAAAGGTCAGGTCACCATTCGTCATGTGCCCTGGGAAGGTAACTGTGAGGCCCATTTTCTGATAGCCGGGGTTCTGGAACGCCAAGCAGAAGCTGGGAGCGGTACCAGAAGCGGAGGCGGGGGGCGTTGGGAGGATGAATAAAGCAGGACAGGTGACACATTCAGCGTCACTGCCGTGGCGCAGCCATTGTCACTGCTGAACCTGAGGTGCACAGGAAGGTGTGAATTGATTATGCCAGGCTGCTCAAACTAAAAGTCAGAGCCCCGGGTCAGCGTGGGCCAGGAGGCCTGCCAGGTGATGACCTGAAAGTGCGACTGGCTCATACCTTGAGTCACCAGCTCTTGAATCACCGGAGTCTATTAACTCCCAGGCCGGGAAATGAGAAAATCAATTCTCCTGTTTTCTTCCAAGCCCGGCAGATGCATCTGGCCTGCCATTATCTCCTCTGTGGTCCACCTTGTTTTAAAAGAGGGAGATGGCTCCAGCAGGCTGGTAAGACGCTTTTGCATTGTTCCGCAGGTAATTAGTTTGATCTTCACAGCACCGAGGGCTCTGAGTGGGCAAATCTGCCCAGAGAAGAACACAAGCTGAGAAGCTTCAACACGAGGGTTTCGGCGGGAGTGGCCCCAGCCTCGAGTGGCTGCTGGTAACTGAGACCAGCTGTGGGTGCACTCATGGCACCTGAGAGGCAGTGATCAATACCTGGGAGGGGGATGCTCAGCAGACAGTCGTGTGTCCCCGGGGAGCGTGGTGGGCATGAACCCACGGCAGGAGAATAAGAGCTGACCCAACCAGGGTCCGGCACCGGCACAGTGAAGTACCACCTCCAGAGCGAAAGAGAAAGGAAAGCATCCCACGACGAGAGCTCAGAAAGTTCTCGTCCTGATGGAGGAGGGACACGAGCTGGGGGCAGCACAGAGCCGTGGAGAGACCACAGCCCTCGGAATGGGAGGTGAGCTGCGGGCTGGTGGTTTTCTCTGAGCAAGAGAGCCTGTCCGCATGCCGCCAGGACAGCCTGGACGCGTCCCGGTTTTCCATCTGGGATCAAGAGCCGTTGGCCCCCTGTAGACACCCCCCAGCGAACACCTGTCTCTCAGGTGCTCAGGGGCCCAAAGTTGCTCGTGTCCCTCCCTTCGGCCCAAAGCGGGAGCCGCTCTGTCCCGTGTGAGCTCCGTCCAGGTAAATTACATGCTATCTGGACACACGGATGGCAACTTGGAATGAACTTCCGGTGTTTCCAACTCGTTTGCAGCAAAACCCAGATTTACAATTTAGGAATGCAGTACAGACAGAGGAGGAAAATGAGCGACCGTAGTTTGGCACCAGTGAGGCTTTCGTGGGGAAACCGAGTCAGTGTCTTTAGCCTGCGCTCTTGGGGCACCAGGGGCTCACTACCCACCACACGGGGCAGGGTGCATGCCAGGGCTCTGTTTCCTGCACCTCCTTGATCTCAGCCCCTTGGAAGCATCCGTCCTGGGTACCACATGCTGTGCTCTCTCTGGCCTCCCTCTCAGCATGAGTGATTATTTATAGAAAGTCTTTGCTGACTATCCCTCACCCAGAAAGTCCTGACCACGAAGACAGGCAACAGGTCAGGGGAGGACCATTCAGACTGACCCCAATAGAACATTATTCTCGAGAACTCTCGAATCCCCAAGGCATGTCTGTGAGTCCTGTAAGAGTCGGCCCTGGGTCTTCCCCGATGCACAGGGACGCTACTGCCCTCTGGAGGCCGCTCTTTACACTGCCTGATTCCCTTTTCACAAAGATGCAGGTGAAGTCAGAGGAAGTAAATAAAGTCAAGAGAAAGAAATGAAGAAGAAGAATTCCAGAGACAAGATACAAGCATGAAACAGAGAGTAATTTTCAAGGAGGCATAAAGGATGACTGGTGTCAGTAGGACTAAATACCGGGATATGTGTTTTACTGAACGTCACTAAAGCTGCTAAATTAAAAACTTGCTGAAAACAGACAATTTAATTCTAGTCTTTATCCCATTGTCTTCTGGCCTGGACACTGGGAACTTCTCTGCCAGTGGTGGTTCTGCCACCCAGGGAGGTCTCTGTCTCTGCCCTGGGGAGGCCTCTGCCCCGGGGAGGTCTCTGTCTCTGCCTTGGGGAGGTGTCCGTCCTGACCGCACTGGCCCTCCACCATCATCCCGCAGCCTTCCCAGGGGCCAAGCCAGTCACTCCCTGGTCTGAATCAAAGGACACTTCCTTGCATCAGCATCTCCCCTGTTCCATAAAAGAAGAGTGAGCCCCTGGGTTGAATGGCAGAGAGCGGGGTCTTCACCGCAGGCCTCCTGAGGGCCTTTCGTGCCCTGCTGTGCTCAGGGCAAAGGGTCAGTGGCTTCTCTCAGAGGCGGAGGTCGGAGCAGGGGGTACGTCCAGCCCCGGGGTCGGGCCATGCTGCCGGGTGATATTATAGGGAAGAGAGCCAGCTGGGCCTGCGGGCACTGACTCTGCAGGGGGAGACGCAGAGTTTAAAAACTCCATGCTTCTGCCCTGTTGACATTTTAGATCAATTTTAGAACAACAAAAAAACCTCCCAAAACAAATAACAAAACACCTGACACTGATCCACCAGAAAGCCATGCGAAGAAAGGCACCTTCTTGGCCTTCCCTGGTGGCGCAGTGGTTGAGAGTCCGCCTGCCGATGCAGGGGACGCGGGTTCGTGCCCCAGTCCGGGAAGATCCCACATGCTGCGAAGCGGCTGGGCCCGTGAGCCATGGCCGCTGAGCCTGCGCGTCCGGAGCCTGTGCTCCGCAACGGGAGAGGCCACAACAGTGAGAGGCCCGCGTACCGCAAAAAAAAAAAAAAAAAGCAAGGCACCTTCTACAAGTCAGGTGCTCCTCTTCGCAGATCATTCACTTCCGGGGCACAGCTGTGAAGGGACTGAGGCTGGAAGGGCCCCTAACCTGTTCTAGGTCAGCTTAGACTGAGGAAGGGCCCCCCCAACGTCCGAGCCCGGGAAGGGTGAGCCCCGGGCAGATCAGAGGGGGAAGCGGGTGCGGACGGAAGCAGAGGGCTCAGCAAAGGCTGGGCCCGCTGGCAGCCCTGCTTGTTATCCCCAAGGCCCTGGAGAGCAGTCTGTAGCCTGTGGCTGCAGTGCTGGACCACACCCCTCGTCCCAGGGCTTCTGACATTGCACATCTCTGCTGAGCAGGCTTGTGCAGTTTTATAGTTTTGAAGTACTTTTAATTTCTCAGCAATGAACTGATGTTAAGGTAAAAAGGCACCACCCAAAGAAGCAACTAGAATGCATTCTTTCCGGCCGCCTTACCTGCTTCTCAGACAAGGTCTGGCCTCTCCGTCTGGGATGGTGAGAGGACACCCTCTGAGCCCAGACGCTTTCTTCATCTGAGGTGTCCACGTCGGCCAGATAGTGGGATGGGAGCTGCTCATTCCAGAGGACATTTGTTCCTTTGGAGGAAGAGTGGGTTTGGATTATTTGGAGTGAAAAGCTGAAAGCCAATGGGCATTTTCTCCAATGAAGAGAAATCAGAAATCGAAGAAAACGGAGACATGATTCTACTCCATTGATATTATGGGGCTGAGATCCCTAAACCAAGTAAGAATGGAACAGAGTCCACGGTCCCACACTCGGAATTTCAGGAGCAGAAGCCCCTGCCCCGCCAGCACTCACGGGGGGCTCCAGGGTAGGAAAGCCAGGTGGGCAAAGCAAATGTAATATAATTACATCACACGGACTTCCACGCGCCTCGGGTGTGGCGGACACGCGTCCCGGGAAGTTTCCACGAGTGGAGGTGACTTTGGGAAGTCTTTCCACATTGGTCACCGGGGACTGCTTTTCCTGCCAGCCTAGTGATTCGCAGACTCTCGTGGGCACGGGTCACCTACCGTGTGGCCTGAGACGCTTATTCCTGGGCTCTGTTGGTGGAAGAGCCCCATGTTCTCACCAGAAAGTACCCCCAGAGCTCCAGGTTGGCCTGGAGGGCACCACATCCAGCCGTGCCGGGAGGGGGAGGGCTTGACCCTCCTGTGAGGTGCCCCACAGGAGCCAGGGTCCCAGGAATCAGCTGCACGAGCTGTTTCTGTGCTTGACGTGCAGCCGGCCACATGGCCCTGCCAGCACCCTGAACGACTTGGGGGCAAGGCCCTGAGCTCCAGCTGAGACTCTGGCCCCGTGGACACTGTGGTTTCAGCCTGGGAGACGTGCGCTAATGACCTGGCGGTGCCGTGTTGGATGCCTGGCCCCCGTAAGCTCATAAATGTGTGTTGTTTTAAGCTGGTAAGTTTGTGATGGGCCATTATGTCTCAAGGGCTAACAGATGCAACCAAGGGCTCAAGGGCTAACAGATGCAACCATCCCATTCAGAGGCCACAGCAGTGCGCTGAGTTAGGCACTAACCCTATTTTACAACGAGGAAACCGAGGCACGGCGGTTCAGAGGTTGTTCAAGCACACACCACACTCCTTTACACCGCAGACCTTGTAGCTTGTCTGATGCACTATTAAGAGACAACACTGCCAATCTATCTCCAACACACTCTCTTCTACCACACTCGCTGTAAGACGCTCCCCATGTGAGACGAGGTGACAAATGTGTCTTAGAATCAGTGAAATCGGGTGGTGAGTTGGTCGAAAGAGCTGGGCTTGAAACTCAGAGCTGCCTGCCTCCCGGGCGCATTTCCCAGCTCGATACCGTCTGTCTCAGCCTCTCCCTCTCCCCGCTGCCACCCCATCCACGTGCCGGGGTTGATTAGGGCCCTGGGAGGAAGTGCGTGTGTCCGAGGCTTCATCCTGTGACTTGGTCGATGTAGATTCGTTTACTGATTGTTTAAGGGGAAGTAAAGCTGCCCTCCCGCTGCCCCCAGACGCTCCAGGATCCTAGTGGGCGTGTGAATCATGAGCTTACAGTCCCTATAATATAATGAAAAGGGAACATGGAAAGCCGGCCCACTTCCTGGCAGACGGCATCTTAAGCACCTTTCCCCGGCAGCTGGTCCCACGCTGCAGCCACGTGGGAGCAGGTCGGTGGGAAGCAGCCCGTGCTGCTTCTGGGGTCTCATCTGCTCCTTCATCACGAGGGTACCTGAACCCCGGACCCCAGTGCACACTCCCCCAGGGCACAGGAACAGACAGTGATTCGGGATTTCATCAGGAAGCCGACTGTCTGACAACAAAATTAAACTGAGGATTTAAACTAGGGTCTCAGCACTCAGGGACCTCCCAAGTCATAGCTGGAAGGGAGGTGGCGCCCCAGGTTTGGAGCTCCCCTGTCCTGTGGTTAAGGGGGTCGGTCCGGGTGACCAGTGATCCTATCATCTCAGGGACACCTGCATGTCCCTACCCCAGTCCTGCTCGATGTCCCCCCATCCAAGGTGGCAGTGAGCTGTGTGGCCAGGGCAGGCGTCAATGTTGGTACTTCTGTTACCAGGGAAGCGCGCAGCCCAGGGGAGCAGGGGTTGATGGCGTGTGCCAGGACTGCCCATGCTGAAGAGTCAGAGTGAAGAAGGGGCTACGCACTGTAAACCAGTCAGGGGGCTGGCACAGATCGGGGTGGTGGGGCAGGCTGCCAGCGACCCTCTCCTCCACGCAGAGCCCGCGCGGAAGACGGTGGTCAAGGGCACCTACCAGGTGTCGCAGTCATCCCCGGGACCATCGTGCAAGACTCTCCTGGCAGGCAGAGCTCAGCAAGGGCGTCTGGTCCGGCAGACGAGAGGCTGGCCATCTGCCCTTCTGGACAGGGGTGGCACCCAGAGGCCCTGGCGTCAGCCCCATCCAGGACCACGGGCTCCTGGGAGGTGGTCTCCTCCGCGCAGGGCTCACCTGTGAGGGCCTGAGCACATGGGGCCTGTTGGCAGGTTGTACTAGGAAAGGGCAGCTCCCTGGAATGTGGGTCTTTCCAGTCCAAGTCTTGAGGGTTTCCAGGCATCATCTGACCGACTGAACACTGGACACCCATCCTCTCTGCTCCTGGAGACTCAATGCCCTTTCATTTCAAAGGGCTCCGGACTTGCCGCTGGAGCAGGACCCGTGGCCCAAAGACCTTTTGGGTGCTGGCTCCCAGCTCCCTGCTCTGTTGCGCCCCCGCCCGGAGGCGTCTGCAGATCAGCCCCGGAAGACCGAGCCTGGCCCCAGCTCTGGGCTGGTGCCATTTGAGCCCAGGCACTGAGATGTCAGGGCTCCAGCTGAGGGCGTCCTCGCTCTGGGGCTCGTGCCCCAGCTGCCCGTGCTGTGTGTGGTGGTCCTGTGTGTGCCGGGCTCAGCCTCTAGTGCCTTTGGAAAAGGATCCTGTGAGGCTGAGAGGATCAGCCCTTGTCCAGGTGAGGCGAGGGGATGGAGCCTCACGCAGGGTCCCCAGGCCAAGGGCACACAGCTAGGGAGCAGTGACTACATGGCCGGTTCTCCTGGGCGGCCCCCGTGGAGGCCGCGTGTCCTGGTGTAAGTATTAACGGCAGCCCGTTCCACCCGCAAGGCTATCCTCGTTTGGGCGATGAAGCAGAGGGACCCCCATAATGAGCCGCAGTGAGTGCAGGCACATGCCGGGCCCTGTCCGACCCCAGGGCGATGCTGTTCCTCTGCCCTCGCTCGAGTCTCGGGGGTTCTGCATTCATACGGGGACAGGCACCCGCCCCGAACGCCCCAGGGCCCTGACTCATTTGCCCCGTGCCCCACTTCTCCGAGCAGCCGACCCCGTCTCTCCAGGGACCGGAGGGTGTGACGTTTCTATGCCCCCAACCCCCGCTGTCCCCCTGCCTGTGATGCCCCCATGGCCATCAGACTGTTTCCCAGAATGCTGTCCCCCCACCCGGGGCCTGAAAACCTGTCGCCCAGGTTATCCTGGGATGGCCGGGGGCAGAAAAGAGAGCCCACTGACCTGCGGGTTGTCCGCGGCCACAGAGACCAAGGACAGCCTTGGGGGGTGCCCGCAGGACGGAGTGGAGTCGTCAGAGTCTGCCTCGAAGTCCAAGCCGTGAACGGGGAGGACGCGCTTTTTCTGAGCAGGAAGGGGTGCGGGAAAGAGGAGACAGAGGGTCAGCCTGACTGTGAGGGCCACACGCCCTCGCCTCGGGCAGCGGGGAGGGCATCTCCAAGGGCACAGCCACCATCTGCGGCGGCGCCGGGGGCCGCCCAGAGCCCCCCACCCATCACAGGCTCTGCATCCCCAGCGCCTCTTAGAAGAGCAGAAGGAATCGTCCGCTCAGCCCCCGACGGGCACACGGCTGCACACGGCCCAGCAGTGCTGCCCTGGGGGGCAGGCAGGCTTCTCTGGGCCGATGGGTGCTTCTCACCCCTCACACTTTAGCAAATGAGGGGTGCCCAGCGCGGGGAAGCAGAGCGGGGAGGGGGGCTCCAGAGAGCTCCATCGTCTTTAGATGCAAGAGCAGAGTTTATTCCGAATCCTTCCCTCATGATGGTTTCCATCCTTTAAACGTATTGTGTAGGGAACATTCAACACTGGAGAGTACTTGCTGAGCTTAGTCAACGAGACATATAAAATTTTCTCATAAAAAGATGCCTACGGTCCCCGGGGACCAGCCGCGCAGACCAGCCGGTGTGGTTCTCAGAGACCCTGTCGCTCTCCAAGGGGCTCCGGCCAACATCACCGCCCGCCCCGCCCCTCCCCTCCCTCCTGCTGCCCTTCTGTCAACCTGCCCAGAAACCCCGGGGATTACTTTGCTTGTCTTTATCACCAAAAATAAGTTAAAATATAAGTGAAAGCAGAAGCAGACACCAATAAAAAACAAGGCTCACGGCCGGCTATAAACAAAAGCAAGGACGTTCACAGAGGAAAGCCGGAGGGGGTTCGCTTCCCTGAAAGGTGCAAAGGCTGTTTCCGGGGGACACCAGTGCCCTCACGACCACGTGCCCGGAGGACGCTGGCCGGATGTCCAGGCAGGGCTGGAGGTCCAGGAAGGCCTCTCTGCAGGCCCCGCTCCCCTGCAGCTTGCTCTGGGGTTTCCTATGGAGAGACCTGTGCCGAGAGCACACTGCTGCTTGGTGCTCAGTGATCTCAGAGGCTGCGGGGCATGGCGGAGGCAGGCGGCTCTTCGTGCTCCCGGCCCGCGGAGTGATGGAGAGCCTGAGATTCTCAGGACATCGGAATCCGAGCCTCCAGCATCAGGGAGGGCGGGGCTGGGGGAAGACTTACTTTGCTTCCAACGGGCTGGGCCTGGGCCCCTGTGTCCTGTTCTCTGTCCTCATCCGTGTGCTCGCTGTCTCCACTTCTCCCTCTGGGGCCTGGCTCAGGCCCACCTGCAATGGACGCCTGCATGACTCCACCAGGACAAGACCAGCCGTCCATCCGCCCACCCACCCCTCCATCTGCTGTGAAGCGACCAGGCAAGGCCCTCTACTGGCCTCCCAAAGACCTATCTGAGCATCAGGTAGAGCTGGTCTGAATCACAGCAGAAGATGAATACTCTGCATCAACTTCACCAATGGTCCCCTTCACTGCCCGCTTCCTAAGCCGTCTGAAGGCACCGCAGCGTGTGGGTGAAGCAGGCCTGGAGCTAAGTCACCTTTTCCCAAACTAACCTCTTCACTTCCAGTCTCATTTCACTTGCTTCTCAGCCCCGGGCCTCCCTCCCCTCCCTTCTCTGCCCCCCCAGGATGCCTTTTTCACCTGAGTCCCCAGGTCTGTCCCCCGACCCCCAGCACAGCCTCACTCTTCCCTCTTTCCCCCCAGTCACACTGGCCTGGCCGGTGTTCTGTTCCCTCAGGTCACTACAAAAGAGTGATGCAGTGCATTCTGGGGTTTTAGTCTGGAAGCCCCATGGACCATCCACCTTCCTGGGGGGCCAGGGGCACCCCGGCATCCTTGTGAGCACAAAAGACTTACTGCTGACGTCAGGTGAGCGCAGCACTTGGTCAGGTAAACCTACAGCCGAAGAAAAGCACTCAGCAGAGACCCCAGCGGCCCTCACCAGCTACCCCCCTGCGTGAGGCCCCGCCTGGACCAGCTTTTGAAACATTAACTTGAATCACTTCTTCTTCTTTTTTACGTTTGACTACTTCGTTTTAAAGGTACAACTTTCCCGATTTTGTGCTCTTTCCGTGTGCCCTTTCTTGGTGTGCTGCGTTCACAGGTACCAGCAGGGAGAATGCAGCCCCTGGACCATCACCCCACCCGAGACCTGCCTCACTGGGTCCGCAGCAGCGGCTGCAATCAGATTTTTTGTTGCCCCCCAGTGCCACCTCCTGGCCCTCAGTGGTGACAGTTCTGAAACTGGCCGCTTCTGGGTGGCACTGGCTCCCAGCTCTGCAACCTGGCTGGGCGCCAGAATCCCCGTGACCTTTTACCTAACGCAGATTCCTGAGCCCACCCCAGTCCCTAGAAATCAGAACCTCCCGGGGCCAGGACCAGGTCCTCAGCGTTGTGACGTGGCCTGTGGTTTCCCACCGTGAACGGGGCCTCCGGCGTTGAGATTCTCAGACGCTTCGCGGTGTGGCTTTTCCCGTGCTACCTGTGGTTCCCACACCTGAGCCCTGCGGCGGCGGTGAAACCACACTCCTGCTGCAGGAAGATCCCTCAGCGGGCTCCCGGCCGGCCGAGCGGGCACGGGGTCGCGGGTGCACGCGGCTGTGGGATTTACTGATAGGCTCCAACCGAGACAGAAATATCGGCCACGATCCTGGTGAGGATCCTGGTGAGGAGGTGGGGAAAACTCCCGAAGAACAGGGGGACGGCGCCCCCCGCCCCACCGTGTCACCAGGACACTCCTAGTGACGCCAGCTGTCTCAGCACGGCTATCAGGAGAGCCACTTTTACTCTTACAAATGTCCTGGTTTCGATGATTTATCACATGCCCCCTGCACCCCCGGCCCAAGGAAGCCCCCTACCCCCGCGGTCTGTTGCTCCAGGTGCCAAAAGCCATCACAGGTGAGGAAGCCTCTCGGTGGTCTGTCCTGAATTCAACAGTGTGCTAAGATTGCTCAGAAACACCTGTGCCAGGCCCAGTGCGTGCGCCCATGCCCTGAGGGTGGCTATGCCTGCCTCCTGCATCTGCCTATCAACGTGGGGCTTTACGGGGCCCGAGACACAAGTAAGGCGCCTCTCCAGAAGGCCTGGGGGAGACGCCCAGGCTGGCGCACAGTGAGGACACCCCCAATCCCAGAAGCACCGCGTCCGCTCGGACGTGCAGGAGCTCCAGACCCCGGGGCATTCTCCTCGGTGCCCCAGATGGAGACGGTCAAGACACCGAGCCCCCAGATACTGGCCTGACAGGCCGTCACAGCCCGAAGGCCTGGCCAGGTGTTGGCAGAGCCTGGGACTCTGGTGACAGGGACAAGGCAAGAGCTTCCCGCAAACACCGCTCAGTTCTCTCCGTTCAAGTTCAGGAGACACTTCTAAGCTCAGGCAATCTCACGTCCTTCCCCCGACATATCCCTCTACCCCCATGTCTTCAAGGTGGACAACACAGGTGAGCACAGGTTTAGTGCAAGAACACCGTCTGGACCTCAAGTTCTTCATGGAATAAATACTTGGATTCAAAATATTAAAACAAACGATTGAGCTACAGCCCATCTCTCATGTCTTGATGATCTTATCGGACTCACGGGGAATGTCTGCCGAAAAGACAGAGTCTGGGTCCCGTACTGGATGCCTGGGGAAGAGGCTCACTCCTTACCTGCTCCCTGCAGCCTCCCGCAGAGGGACCGCGCTACCTGGGCCCCCCCGGAGTGCTGGAAGCGGGCTCTCACATGCCTGTAGTACCATTCCAGGGAGCCCCTCTTCACCAGCCTGCAGAGACACAGAGCTCAGGCCCGGGCGGGGCGGCACACACCCCCGTGTCCTGGAAGGGGCAGGCCAGGCCCCCCGCCGGCAGGGCCACTTGATCTCCAGGTCCCGGCTCACCTGGCCAGGTGGCAGGGGTCGCAGAGCCAGCCCTGCTCCTCCGGGTTGTGGCCGCAGCCTTTGCAGGTGAAGAGGCCACAGTCCAGGCATTGCCTCTTGGGGGTCTCAAGGAGCCGGTAGGGCTGCAGGCAGCGGGCGCAGTGGGTGTTGCTCAGGTGGGCCGTGTCCGAAAGCAGCTCCCTCTTGGAGTTTTCCTTCTTAATCTTGCCTTTCAAACCCCTGAATCGGAAACAAGAAAATATCGGACGCCTTGTTTCTGCAACAGGCTTTAAATTCAAGGGCACGCGCGCGCGTGTACACACACACACACACACACTCTCTCTCAGATGCAGAAAACAGTGACCCAAAGTCAGGTAGCACCGTGACTTTCTTTCATTGCTAAAGGGCTGCGAACCATACAGGTTCAGAATCATAGGAGGGAGCAGGCCCACGACTGCCCGCACCACCTCACATAACTCAGTATAGCGGGAAGAGGGTGCACAGAGGTCCTGGACCCCAGGTTGGTTCCCCAGCTCTGACCCTGAACCCGGAGCTTTTCTGATGTACAGCCCAGAGCTTGGAGACTGTATAGCTGGATGAGTGTGGACCCGTGGCCACTAGCACCCAGTGTCCAAGCTCCGTCGGACCAGACGGGGTTGGCGGCTCTGGGAAACCAGCAGGGATGGGGCCCGGTGAGGTCCTGGGGGTGCAGCTTGGTTGGGCCACACAGTTATCTAGAGCCAATCTGTGGCCCAGTTTAATTGTTTAGCAGGAGATTAGAGGAGAAAAATCCAAGAGGTTCCTGGACCGGTCAGAGCGGCAGCAGGAAGAGTCACAGAGGATGGAGCAGGACGGTGGGCAGACGGTGGGCCAGGCTGACGCTCTCTTCTGTGAGGCCCAGGTCAGCCACACCTGCTCTGCCACCCTGGCCTGAGTTAATGGTCCTGAGCTGAGGATGACACCAGGTAAGTGGAGGTCAGGTCGGCACCCTACAGTAAGAGTTGAGAAGCTGAACCCACACAGCCAATAAAAAAAGCCCAGTGGTGGCAGGAAGCTAGGAAGAATGCTGTCATCCACTGACTACAGGCTAGATAGAGTTGCATTGACACGGTAGAGAAAGTGTCCTCCTTAAACCGCAGAGCACCTGGGGCCAGGTGGAAAGGGCCTAGTGTCCTCCACGTCCACTCCTGATGTATCTGCTTCAGCCAGAAAACCTCAAGGCCACCCCTTGGCTGGGCAGGGCCTTGTCCAGCTTGTCTCCCGGCATGGGTCCCCCATTCTCCATCCAGGTAGAGCCGGACCCCCGGAAAGAAAGACGAGGACGTGTAGAGGTACACTGCATCCCAGGATGTGAAGTCCTCTTCAATAAGAGCCCGCGAGAGTCCTGGGGTGGTGGCTGGAAACCTTCAGGTGTTGAATTTGGGGGAACAGATAATGATACTCTGCTTCAGATTCCTTTTTTGTGAATATATTTATTTGTAATATATATTATTTAAAATAAATTTAAATTTTTAAAAATTAAAAAAAATTTTATTGGAGTATTGTTGATGTACAATGTTGTGTTCGTTTCTGCTGTACGGCACAGTGAATCTATCATACATATACGTATATCCACTCTTTCTTAGGTTCTTTTCCCATATAGGTCATTATAGAGTACTGAGTAGAGTTCCCTGTGCTCTACAGTAGGTCTTTATTAGTTATCTATTTTATATGTAGTAGTGTGTATATGTCAATCACCATCTCCCAAGTTATCCCCCCTACCTCCCCCCGGTAACCATAAGTTTGTTTTCTACATCTGTGACTCTGCTTCAGATTCTCTAAAACACAACTTCTCTTCTTCACAGCTGGAAAACAGGAGGGAGGGAAGAGGGGACCCTGCATGGGTCCAGCAGAGTTAACACCAGATGCCTGCCAACCAGAGGGCATGTCAACAGACCTGGAGGATCGTGAGGGGCCAGAGCCATCCTGCTTATCGCAATCACAGGGTCGACCAGATGTCCCTGCACTACAGGCAGGGACGAGCCCAACATGCAGCTACAAGTTAAGGTCACCTTCAGGAAGAAAAGATGCCCTGAATGTGATTGACTACACAGTAGTAGTAAACAGAGGAAGACTTGAAACTAGTCTTCCTGTGTGTGTGCTGAGCGGGCCTAAGAGAGAGGAGCAGGAGGTAAGAAGAAGCCAGGCTGAGGTGGAAAGACCACAGGCTATGTTCATGGAGGTGGAGAAGACTGGGCTAAAGTGAAGATGGAAAGGAACTGAGGTGGGCAATGGGGAGGGAAACGGGCAGAACATCAAGTCCAGGGATTCAGAACAGTGGTTCTAAAGGTGTGGTCCAGGGACCTACAGGGGTACCTGAGACCCTTTGACAGGGTCCACAAGGTCAAAACTCCTCTCATAGTAACACTAAGGTAGTATTTGTGTTTTTTGCTCTTTGACCCCCGCACCGGTGGTGCAAAAGCTATGGCGGGTGAACGTTCTGGGGCCTCAGCACAGATCAAGCCAGAGGTACAGAGTGTACCAGCGGTCAATCTGCTCTCTGCCAGAAAAGAAAAGAAACGAAAGCATGTCTTGATGAAGTGTGTCTTTGATTAAAAGTGTGTCAAGTGACAGTATTTGTTGCCATTGACAAAACTCAAGCTTTCAAGCTCAAAGACTTCTGGAAAACTTTTATGTCTCTGCTGACTTAGGCCGGACAGTTTTCATCACGGAGAGGTTTCTGATAAGATCAGCAGTGATTTGATTTTTTGGGTTCAGTATAATGAAACGTGTCGACATTTGGAAAGTCTGCATAGGTGTCACAAAATCATGCGTGGACAGAGATTAACTTCAAGTGCAAGATGGACCAACGGATTTTCATGAAACAGGAAAGGTAAGGTTCATTGACATGGTTTCAGATTCCACATTGTAACTTCCTTTAAGAAACTACCAGTCATAGGGTTTCCATGTATTATCAAAACAATGTCCATAATTATGTGAGAAAGCTACTAAAACACTCCTCCTTTTTCCTACTACATATCTGTGTGAGGCTAGATTTTCTTCCAACACCTCAGACAAAACAACATATTACAACACACTGAACACGGAAGAAATATCAGAATTCAGCTATCTCCGATTATGCCAGACATTAAAGGGATTTTCAAAAAATACAGAACAATGCCATTTTCCTCACTTATGTTTTTATTTTGGAAAAAAAGTTATTTTTCATAAAAATTTTATTATGTTGTAAGGGGTTTATTGTTGTTTTAAATAAATGAATGACTATTTTTAAAACGCCCAGTTTTAATTTTTGATGGGATAAATACTGACATCTATAACCCAGCTAAACAAAAGCTCCTTGGGGTTCTCAGTAATTTAAGAACATAAAGGGTCCCTCAGACCAAAATATTTGAGAACTGCTGATGTGGAAGCCATACATTTACTCTCCTAGAATGCAAAGAAAAGGGCTGAGGAGACAGAAATGCGGAGAGAAGATGATGGCCAAGGCAGAGAAGGGCAAACACCTGACGGGTAATAAGGCACACCTTGGAGACATTGTGGGTTCAGTTCCAGACCACCGCAACAAAATGAATATTGCAATAAAGGGAGTCGCAGGAATTTCTTGGTTCTCCAGGGCAAATAAAAGTTATGTTTACACTATACTGAAGTCTATTAAGTGTGCAATAACATTATGTTTGAAAAAATAATGCACATACCTTAATTAAAATATTTTCTTGTTAAAAATTGCTAACCTTCTTCTGAGTCATATTCTTTTTGCGGGTGGAGGGTCCCGCCTCTGTGCTGGTGGCTGCTGACTGATCAGGGTGGTGGGTGTTGAAGGCTAGGGTGGCAGCAGTGATTTCCTAAAGTAAGACAACAGTGAAGTTCGCTGCATGGACTCTTCGTTTCATGAACAATTTCTCTGCAGCATGCAACGCTGTTTGATAGCAATTTACCCACAGTAGAACTTCTTTCAAAATTGGAGTCAATTCCGTCAAATCCTGTTGCTGCGTTATCAACTCAGTTTATGGAATATTCTGAATCCTTTGTTATCATTTCAACCATCTTCACACCATCTTCACCAGTAGATCCATCTCAAGAAACCGCTTTCTTTGCTGATCCATGAGGAGCAACTCATCATCTGTTCAAGTTGTATCATGAGATTGCAGCAATTCAGTCACATCTGGAGCCCCACTTCTGATTCTAGTTTTCTCACAGTGTCCACCACATCTGCAGTTACTTCTTCCACCGGAGTCTTGAACCCCTCAAAGTCATCCGTTGAGAGTTGGAATCAACTTCTTACAGACTCCTGTGAATGTTGATATTTGGACCTCTTTCCATGAATCATGGATGTTCTTCATGGCATCTAGGATGACAAATCCTTTCCATGGTGTTTTCAATTTACTTTTCCCACATTCATCAGAGGAATCACTGTCTCTGGCAGCTATGGCCTCATGAAAGGCATTTCTTAAAGAATAAGACTTAGAAGCCAAAATTACTCCTCAATCCATGGGCTGCAGAATGGATGTGTCTTAGCAGCATGAAAACAATATTAATCTCATTGTCCATCTCCATCAGAGATCTTGAGTGACCAGGTACACTGTCAATGAGCAGTATTATTATTTTTTGCGGTAAACAGGCCTCTCGCTGCTGTGGCCTCTCCCGTTGCGGAGCACAGGCTCCGGACGTGCAGGCTCAGTGGCCATGGCTCACGGGCCCAGCCGCTCCGCGGCACGTGGGATCTTCCCGGACCGGGGCACGAACCCGCATCCCCTGCATCAGCAGGCGGACTCTCAACCACTGCACCACCAGGGAAACCCAGCACTATTATTTTGAAAAGAATCTTTTCCTGAGCAGTAGGTCTCATCAGTGAGCTTAAAATATTCAGTAAACCGTACTGTAAACAGATGTGCTGTCACCCAGGCTTTGTTGTTCCATTTACAGAGCACAGGAAGAGTAGATTTATCATAGTTCTTCAGGACCCTAGGGTTTTCAAAATGGTAAATGAGCCCTGGCTTCAACTTAAAGTCACCAGCTGCATTAGCCCCTAACAAGAGAGTCAGCCTGACTTTTGAAGCTTTGAAGCCAGGTATTGACTTCTCCTCTCAAGCTATGGAAGTCCTAGATGGCACCCAAAATCAAGGTGTTGGTGGGAATGGGATTCTTCCTGGAGGCTCGGGGGAAGGTCTGTGCCCTTGCTTTCCCAGCTTCTAGAGGGCAACTGTATTCACTGGCTCACGGCCCCTTCTTCCATCTCAGAGCCAGCAATGGTGGGTTGAGTCCTTCTCACCATGAATCACTCTTACGTTGCCCTGTGTCCCCTCTCCTTCCATCTGTCAGGCCCCTTGTGTCTCACCTGGATAACCCAGGACTGTCTCCCTGTGTCCAGGCCCTGATCAGCATCCTTCCATCTATCAGGCCCCTTGTGGCCACACTGGCCCACCTGGATTACCCAGGATTGTCTCCCCATGCTGAGGCCCTGATTGGCACCCTTAATTGCATCTGCAATCTTAATTCCCCTTTGCCAGGTAGCCCAGTATACTCACAGATTTGGGGGATTAGGACATGGGCATCTTTGGGGGCTCATTATTCTGCCATGGTTCTGAGGGGAAAATGTGTGAGCAGAGATCTCACTCCCAGCTGAGAGATTCCCAAATATAAAATCCCCCCCCACCATGCCATTCCCGAGAAAACAATGTGAAGATGTGCTCCAGAGGACTGAAAATCGAATCTCAAGTATGACCCTTAAGAATGAGGTGAAAGGACCAATGAGTCACAGAATTGAGACAAAAGTATTAAAAGTACATCAACCAAACTAAAGTGTCAGAGAGAATTGCTGAAAGAGGACAAACATACTGTAATAAGAACTGAAGAGCAATTACATGATCTAAGGTCCTGATTATATGAGTTAAGTATCAGGAATTATAATGAGGGAAATAGACACTTGCTAAAGTTCTTTGAGGTCTTCTGAAGAGAATGAGCAAATGATGATAAAAGGGATAAAGAGGAAATACGTGGTGATGTGTGAACTGAGGGAGGCTCACAGGAATCTCACAGGTGAACCCAGACCACAGTTAATCTCCAGGCTGCGCTGGCGGCTGACTTCCTGTTTCAGCCCCTGTGTTTTCAACCCTGGAGTTGCCTGTCTGTGGTGCCAGGTGGCCCAGCAAAGGGTGACCTCAAATTCCTTATTATTTATTTTTAAAGCAAGTCATGGTTTGCAAGCCACGTGTCACACCAGGAGCTCTTTCGTGGGTAATCTCAGGCATTCAGGTCTGTTTGCAAAGATTGCAAATCCACATCACCACCTGTTTGCCTTTCTGGGGAAGGTCCGCACCCTAATATTTGACTTGTGGGCTGTGCCCTTGAAAACAGGGTGTTCTATTTAGGTAAACTTGGGTCCTCACCCAGCGACGTGAGTCACCCATGCATTCTCATTTATCCCTTTCCTATGTAAACTTTGGGATTTCTGTGTTTTTCTAATTTGGAAAACTTCTTTATCTTTCTGATTTTAAGACACTCTTTAGAGATCAAAGATATGAATCACTGCCATTTCTGTTAAAACTGTTTCTTCTAGGGGCTTCCCTGGTGGCGCAGTGGTTGAGAGTCCGCCTGCCGATGCAGGGGACGCGGGTTCGTGCCCCGGTCCGGGAAGATCCCACATGCCGCGGAGCGGCTGGGCCCGTGAGCCATGGCCGCTGAGCCTGCGCATCCGGAGCCTGTGCTCCGCAACGGGAGAGGCCACAACAGTGAGAGGCCTGCATACCGCAAAAAAAACAAAAACAAAACAAAACTTTTTCTTCTAATCTTTAAAAACTTAAACCCTTTAAATTCAGATGTATGTATTTAGTCAATACTCATCAGTATTTTGTGTCGTGATGTCTACCTGTGTTGTCATATGTAGGCTTTTCCACTCCAAGATTATGTACATATTTACTTATATTTTCTTCCAATAATTTTCAGTTTCATGTTTTACATTTTTAATGTATCAGTTATAAATCTAACTGAGGTCAAACTCCCTCCCCCAGCCCTGCACTCATGGTCAACTATTCCAACACTTAGCTTTGACTAATTCTTCCCTCTTTTACTGATATGAAATGTTACCATTGTACTAGATATTGTTATACACACTTGGTTGCATTTTAGGACTTTCATGTTGTTTCACTGATTATCTATATCTGTGAAAGGGCTGGCTGCCAGAACAGACCAGCGGAACATGAGGCAGATGTAAGGATGTGCAGCCCTTGAGTGTACCAGGGTTTAGCAGGGTGTCAGGGACAAAGGAAAGGCTTTCTGTGTTTTTTCATTGGTTTGTTCTTGCTTTTGTTTTTTTGTTCCAATATGGTGACTGATCCTACTGACATTCCAAGTAGGAGCTATAGGGCAGAGAGGGAGTAGCTGAGGCAGCTCCCTGCTCCAGGAGCTGGGAGCAGACAGGAAAGGGCCAGAGCACAAGTAAGGGCCAGGAGAGGGAACACAGGGTGGGCATGAACACAGGTAAGGACGGGGGCAGCATGGGGGGAGGTTACACCTGGTATCTGTGAGCTTTCTGTGAGGAACTGGGTGAGCTCACTGCGACAGTGACTGGGGTCTGGAGGAGAGTGAAGGCTTGAGGAATTGCCTAAGAATTTTTGTGCATCTTTGGGTTTTGGATTCTCCAGAGTGTAGCACTGTGTTGACGGGAAGCCAGGAATAACATCACACCGCGTACAGTAAACACCCCACTCCCGAGTCCCTGGTCACACATGCTGACTTCAGGGAGAGACTTACATCTGCCTGGGGCTAAATCGAAGGTCAGATGGCCTCCCCCTTCCTTCTCCTCGAATTCCCGAAATAGCCTGTGAGAAAAGCCATTTGGAAGCTCCCCAAGGCACCTGCCACTCAGCAGCTAGACCCCCAGGGACATCCTCCTGGGCAGTTCAGAGGGTAGCTGTCCACACGGTCTGCCCACAGCCAGTCCCTGGAACGAGCGTGTTCTGTTTGAAACGTCCCTTTAAGAGGCTCATGGGGAAGATGAACCAAGTTGCTCCAGCCTTTGCCCTTCACCACCGGATGGCCTCCATCTTCCCCATGGGGCTGTGAGAATCCTCTGCACAGGGCAGGAGGTCAGGCCTGGCCGAGGGGTCAGAGGCTTTCGTGTCATGGAGATGGTCTACTGGGCATGCGGGCGTTAGTGCTGGGGACCTGGGCCAGCTCACTGGTCACACACTTTGACAGCAGAAGCCAAAGAGGTGCTGGTCCTACCCCACAGGAGAAGGTGCCGGAGCCCTCACCCAGGCCCCATCCCAGCATCCTTTACAGGGTGATGCTCCCACATGGGGAGAAAAGCTGAGCAGCAGTCCACCAAACATCCATTCCTGTTAACTCTGTAAACACTAAAGGAGATGTATTCCTTTTTTTGTTTGATTGTTGCCTAACTGGTATATTCGGTGAGTTGGCTGTTTAGCAAATCGCCTCTCCGGTAAATGTACTGCTGGTGAACTGACCTTGAGCCCACACACTATGTCCACTTGACGTGTATTCAGGACAGGAAAGTTCCTTCCAAGTAATGCAGGTGTTTGTTTCTTGGTTTCACGGTTTCCCCCCTATTAACTTTGTTCTGTCAACGACCTCGGTAGGTGTTTTGAGCTGGGCCATCCATTTGGCATCTTTCAGAGTGTGTCAAGGACATCAAAAACTCATCTGAGTGCTATACATCTGAAACCAACACAACCTTGTAAATCAACTATATCTCAATAAAAATTAAAAAAACAAACAAAAAACTCATCTGAACAGCCCCTGAGCAGCTCAGTTTGCTAAGGTCACCCACGTAGTTGTCACCTGAGGGCCAGTTTCTCCATTCAGCCCATTGTTGGTTCATAGATTAGAGAATCAGGAACTGGGAGAAAGTATGAGGACTCCAGGGAATCGTGGAGAAACCAGACGTGTGACAGAGAATGGGATACCGTGGCTGCAGGAAATGGACGATTAACGTTGAACTGGTGAAATGCACAGATTACCACTGAGAGGAAGGGAAGGCGGGGGTTATTATTCCTAAACTGTCTTCGGTCTCATTGTAGACTGCTGGTATTGTAGCCAACCTGCTCTGCAGAAACAATCTCAGTGTCCAGAACCCAAAGGTCTTTATTCGGAGCTTGTTTCCGCCACGCCCTTCCTAAGTCTCAGCACCCACCCGAGCAGAACTTGAACCCACACCCCGTGTGTCCTGGCCTCAGAACCACATGCCTGGGCCCTGCTCCCAGGGGTCACGGGGACCCTGGGGATAAGGCTTGTCACAGGCAGAGGCGGCTTCACCTCTTGTTGCACAGTTAACCAATACCACAGTGAGCAAGAGACAGAAACATCAAAAAATAAAACCCACAGAACACCCTTCACTAAGCCCCCGCTGTTTACACGACTCTTCCCAAGTGTGTCATCAGGGGTCTGTGTCTGCACAGGAAGCACCAATCGAGGGAAGGCTACTGGGGCTCCAGCATCCTTGCCTTGACTCTGATGTGGATTCTCTGAACCACCACCTCTCCGAACTAGAGCATTTCCAGGGACCATGTCCTGCGCTATTGTATTTAATAAGCTCACCATCTAAGCGCACACGGAAGGCCAAGAGGACACAGCAGAGCGGCCGATCTGAAGGCCGCTTGAGCAGAAGGCCTCAGGCACTTCCGAACAAGGACATCACCCTGACCGTAACCGACTGGCCGGGGACCTGACCTGCCCCGTAGGCCCCCCAGAAGTGGAGGCGACACAACCCGCATCCTTAGGAGACTTCCTTTCCCAGCAGTAACTGGAGGTTACCTGGGCGTGTCTCCCTTTTACGGTGTGAAATGACTAGAGGAACATGGAAAATAAAGAGGAAGGTATCAGGAGGGCATCCCCCGTAGACAAGAAAGACAGGAATTTCTGCAAAACCACCCGAGCTCTGCCTGGACGGAGGGAGGGGCTGACCCACTCAAGGGTCTCCCTGGAGGGCTGGGTTCCCCTCCCCTCTGACTGATCTGCGATTCTATATACGTATCGAATGGGAGGGTCTAAGCTGTCATTGAAAATAAAAGTACATCAACTATACTTCAATTAAAAAAATAAAAAAAATAAAAAAATAAAAGTGACAACAGCTGGGCTGCCTGGAGAGGCTGTGATCCCCAGAGCAAAGGCCAGGTGGGCTCTGTCGCTGAGAGACTGTGGACCTGGGCCCCGGGTGCAGCCTCCAGGCCACGGCTGAAGCAGAGGGAGGGGACGAGGGGCGGGGCGGGCCCAATCAGCACAAGGACGCTGGCCAAGGTCAGCTCTGGGCCCCAGTCCTGGGGTCGCGGGGGGCTGAGTCAGGGCCCCAGACACCAGTGGGGAGAAAGCACCTTCATAATGAAAACCCCGGGGGCAGGGGTGACCTGCAGCCCAACACAGAGCAGAGGGTGGAGAGCTCCACAGAGCGGCGGCAGGAAGCCTCGCGGTCCTGGTCCGATGCCTCCCCGCCATCGAGAGAGGCGCTGGGCTCCAATGAACGTGCCTCACTTAACAGTTCGTCTGTTTGTGTGGACGCTGCTCTGTGTTGGGACCCAGAGACTCCCACCGCGGCTCCTTCTGTCTCCGCTGGGGTCCGTCTTTCTCTCTGTGTCCTCCCTGCAGGGTGGCCTCCTCCAGACCCATGGCTTTAAATACTGGGGCAGCTAAGTAATGATCCCTCTACCCCAAAACGCTGTATGTCCTGGTTCTTAGAACCTGGGACTGTGTCTCCTTACAGGGCAAGAGGGACTCTGCAGGTGTGATTAAGTTAAGGGTTGTGAGTCGGTGATGGGATTAGCTGGGTGGGCTCAGCGTGATCATGAGATCCTTCTAGGCAAAACAGGAGGGCAGGAGAGTCAGAGAGATGCGACGACAGAAGCAGAGGTCAGAAAGACAGAGACTGGAAGACGGCAGGCTGACGGCCTCGAAGAGGCAGGAGGGGCAGAAGCCAAGGAGCGTGGGCCCCTCGAGACGCCGGCAGAGGCAAGGGACCCTCCGGAAGGCGGGCAGCCCCGCCCACACCTCGGCTTCTGGACTCCAGAGCCGCGAGGGATGTGTGTGCTTTAAGCCACTAGTCTGGAATGATTCTAGCAGCCACAGCATCTGTTGGTGGCTGCGCCCTCAGTCCTGTCTCTGCTGGGTTCCAGCCCCGTGGGTGTGGGGCTTCCCTGGCTACTTCGTGTCTAACAGGCAACCCAGTGTCAACAGGTCTGACCCGTGTCCTGGCTTCCTCCACACCTGCTCCACCCTCACCTTCCCCAGGTGAGGTGACGACACCTCCATGCCCCAGTTACTCAGGCCATGGCTCTGGAGTGACCCTGACCTTGACGCCTCCCATACTCCACACCCCACATCCAACCCGTGGGCACACTTGCAGGGGCCCCCTTCAAAGCTCATCTGACCACTTCTCCGTAGCCCACCGCCTGCAGAGCAGAAGCCGGGTCTTGTTACTCCCCTGCCCGAAGGCCTGCAGCCACGCGGGGAAAGGCCCAAGTCGTGCCCGGGTCCTCAGCCCCCCGACGGTCTGCTCCCCATCATGGCTCTAACCTCCTCTTGGTGCTCCGCCACCAGGGGCTTTTCAGGCATTTCCTTGGCTACCTCCTCCCCCACCCCCCACCGAGTCTATACAATGTCTCCTTCGCAATAGGCCTACCAACCCACAAAAGTCACCAAGACAACAGGGAGCCCGGGGGACAGCTAAGCCTTGGAGGTCTGGTGGAGGAATATGCAAGGGCAGAGGGGGAGTAAGTAACGCCGGGTGGGTTTTAGCTCAGCCCATGGGGAGAGACATGCAAAATGGCGCTGGGGCCTCCATGCTGAGGATGAGGTGCCCCAACACTGCTGGGAAGAGGCGGAAGTCAGCCTTTGTCCTAAATGCCCTTGCTCCCGGCTTCTGGGTGTCTCAGGCCAGCGTCAAGGCTTTCCCTATTCATCACCTCTAGCTCTTTTATTCGTGCAATGCCGTGCCCTAAGCATCACCCCACTTAGGAGAGAATGTCACCCTGGGGCTGGATCAAGTTGAACTAAACCTATTCAGGGAATATCTGGCTCTCAGGAGCAAAGTCAGATCTCCTTGTTTTAATTAGGAAGAAACTTAATTAAAGTTTCTTAAGGCCAGAAAGCAGAATGTTTCCCAGCGCCCGGCTTCCGGCCAGTGTCCTGTACCCGAGCTCCTGCTGTCTGTCCACTCGGAGGGCCGCGAGGTGACAGCCCCTCCGGAGGCCACCAGGGCTGCACTGCGGGGGCCCAGCCACACACACTCACTCTAGTCTCTCCTCTTCTTTCCTTCGAAGGTCAAAGTCCCGTTGAACCACTTCCCAGACGTGCTTGGCCTCTTCATCTGTGAGCGTGGAAAGATCCAGTTTTTTCCCCATCTCTGCTTCTCGTTGGGGTCACACCTGCAATAACACAGGACCACAGTGTTCAGCCCAGGAAGCCCCCGTGCAGATGCCGGCCAATTCACAAAGAAGAGGCAACACAGCAAGTGCTGATTTCCCAGCAGTTGGAACCTGGGTTAAATGGTTTTAGAAAACAGGCAAATGGGTGTCTGGAAATGTGTGCAGTCGAAATAAACGAACCCATGCGTACAACCCCCACAGCCCAGGAGTCAGGCTTCAGATGACGTTATGCCCTTTCCAAGGACACTGAAGACCCCAATCAACGCCAAGAGGACAAAGGAAGGAAAATCCAAATGTCAAAAAGCAAGAGAAGGAGAGCTTTACCACCTTGCTCGCTATGCAGAGTGTGCTCTGCAGACCAGCAGCAGCTCCCAGAGCCTGTGAGACATGCAGACTCCCAGGCCCTGCCCCAGCACTCCTGACTCAGAATCTGCATCCTAACAAGATCTTCTGATGACCCCTCCACCTGTCTCTCCCTCCCCCATCACGCCTGCCCCTTGAGTATTTCTTCACACCTAACAGCTGGTGACATCACATATCGCGATGACGGCGACTTCTCCCTGGCACATGGGGGTGCTTTTCTGGGCTCCCACCTCTCTGGCCTTCGTCAGGCCACACAGGGGCCCCTTGGCCAGAGACTGTGGCCACTACATCCAGTCCAGCTCTGCTCTGGGGGAAGATTCTGTTTGGGTGACAGGTTCCCTGTGGGCAACCGTGAGTTCAAGAACCTCTGGGCGACTTCAGCCACTCTTCACTGAGGACTGAAAACTGCTTTTTAGGAACATCAGAGAAGGGATCCAATCTGTCTGCTCTCACTGGGAAACCTTAACACCAATCGAAAGACCCAATGTTGCTTCTGAATTCTGGGGAACTTCTCCCTCTCACCAGTGCTGACCAGCCGAAAGTACTCTCTGCAGAAATGTGAACACAACTTGCTCTGTTAGAAAACTGCTTTGCTGTACAAGAGGTTAATTATGAAAAGTGCCGTTTTCTGAGAAACACTTGATGCCAGCTAAAATGGAGATGTCCACAGAGATCCCACGGCTGTCAACTAAACTGTTTCCTGGCTTGTGCCTTAAAGTCGGTGAAAAATAATTTCTTAAATTTTTTGCACCGACCCCTCAGTATTTCCATCCTCAAGCACCGTGCTGACTGTGAACGATGTGTTAAGAGGATGCCCTGATGTGCCAGAATCGTTCAAACTATTTTCATTACGGTTGACTTTAGATTTTGGACATGAAAACATTAAACCAAGACTGATTCCTGATGCTCCTCTAGAGCACACAGTTTCCGTTTTTAAAAAAACTGGAGGGCTTCCCTGGTGGCGCAGTGGTTGGGAGTCCGCCTGCCGATGCAGGGGACGTGGGTTCGTGCCCCGGTCCGGGAAGATCCCACACGCCGCGGAGCGGCTGGGCCCGTGAGCCATGGCTGCTGAGCCTGCACGTCCAGAGCCTGTGCTCTGCAACGGGAAGGGGCCACAACAGTGAGAGGCCCGCGTACTGCCAAAAAAAAAAAAAAAAAAAAAGAAAAAGTCATTTGATGGATGACTGGGGTTTACTCATTTTTGTTTTTCACCATTGTTGAAAAAAATTCTATCATAAGAAGCCCATTCATTGAAATTCTCTTCCCAGAGCAGAGGAAAGCCGTGACCATCAGCTGAGTAGTTAGCATTCTCTCTCCTCTCCTAAAGGAAAAGTCACAATTCCAGGCCTTATTTCAAGAAACTAAAATTGTGAGGTGTGGGGGAGAAAAGCAAAACAAAAGGAAACAAGTATATCTTTCTTGTCACGCAAGCGTAACCATCTTGGAGCATGTCAGTGACCGATAAGGGATGGATGGAAAGGTCACTAGGAGTCAGAACTGCCACCCGGACGCTTCACACCCACAGGATCCCCCCCACCCCAGCCCCCTCTCAAGTCTGTTTCTTTTGTTTGATGTGTCTTTCTAATAAGGATGGTACTTGGTTTCCCAGTTCAGATAGAAAAGGCCATTGAGGCCTGGGAACGGGCGCGCACTGGACCAGGGAGGGTCCGGGCACCTCTGGTGAGGTGGGTGCCTGCCGGGGTCGGGTGGTGAAGAGGCCCAGCCTGGCTGCCTGGAGTGATGCCGGGCAGCAACCTACTGAGATGTGAACAGGGGAGACCAGGATGCAGAGGGAAGCAGACAGCCTCCCACGCTTCAAGGGGACCACGGCACCACGGCTTAGCGCCGTTTCGGAGGTGCCAGGGATGACCCTGAATTGTTGAGGAAGGTGATATGTGTTCATGATGCTCTGTTTAATGAAGCCAGGAGTGACGCAGTACAGACTCTGAAAAACACGCATCCCACAGACTAAACCAAGAGCAGACGGCTGGTGCTTCACGGATGAGACATCATCTGAAAAATTTTACTCTGGGGCCTATCTTTATTTTATTTATTTAACATCTTTATTGGAGTGTAATTGCTTTACAACGGTGTGTTAGTTGCTGCTGTATAACAGAGTGAATCAGCTATATATACACATATATCCCCATATCCCCTCCCTCTTGCGTCTCCCTCCCACCCTCCCTATCCCACCCTCCAGGTGGTCACAGAGCACCGAGCTGATCTCCCTGCGCTATGCGGCTGCTTCCCACTAGCTAGCTATTTCACATTTGCTAGTGTATACATGTCCATGCCACGCTCTCACTTCGTCCCAGCTTACCCTTCCCCCTCCCTGGGTCCTCAAGTCCATTCTCTACATCTGCACCTTTATTCCTGCCCTGCCCCTAGGTTCTTCAGAACCTTTTTTTTCCTTAGATTCCATATGTATGTGTTAGCATACGGTATTTGTTTTTCTCTTTCTGACTTACTTCACTCTGTATGACAGACTCTAGGTCCATCCACCTCACTACAAATAACTCAATTTCATTTTCTTTCTATGGCTGAGTAATATTCCACTGTATATATGTGCCACATCTTCTGTCAATGGACACTTAGGGTGCTTCCACGTCCTGGCTATTGTAAACAGAGCTGCAATGAACATTGTGGTACGTGACTCTTTTTGAATTATGGTTTTCTCAGGGTATATGTGGTGCCTTTTTTTTTTTTTTTTTTTCCGTACGCGGGCCTCTCACTGTTGTGGCCTCTCCCGTTGCGGAGCACAGGCTCCGGACACGCAGGCTCAGCGGCCATGGCTCACGGGCCCAGCCTCTCCGTGGCATGTGGGATCTTCCCGGACCGGGGCACGAACCCGTGTCCCCTGCATCGGCAGTTGGACTCTCAGTCACTGCGCCACCAGGGAAGCCCTGTGGCGCCTATTTTTAGCTCTGGCCCAACTTCTGGGTGAACAGGAGGTGCAGGCAGAGGAGGGGAGGGAGAGTGATTCCAAATTTCAGACACATCCCGTGTGTAGCGTGCTGTGCCATGCAGCAGGGACGCGATGCTTCCGAGGGAAGCGTGTTCTCAGGACAGCCTGGGGTCAGGAGCCTGGCTCCCGACATGGGTCCACGACACGGGGGGTCCACGACATGGGTCTTTATCTACTGTGACCAAATCTTCCCATGTAGTGAATTAATGATGTGCAGAAGCTTAAAGCTATTTATTTATTTAAATATTTTTTGATGTGGACCATTTTTAAAGTCTTTATTGAATTTGTTACAACATTGCTTCTGTTTTATGTTCTGTTTTTTTGGCCCCGAGGCATGTGGGATCTCAGTTCCCCAGCCAGGGATTGAACCCGCACCCCCTGCATTGGAAGGTGAAGTCTTAACCACTGGACTGCCAGGGAAGTCCCAGCTTTTTATTATTTTTATTAATTTATTATTTTCGTTGTTCTTGTTGGTGGTGGTGGCGATGATGGGTGGTGGGGTGATGGTTTAAAGCTTTTAAAAAACTATCTTCAGAAAATAATCTGAAGTCGAATGGAGAATATGTTTGATTTCAGTATTCAAAACGCATAAACCAAAAGTCTCTGGCAATCGAGGAGTGTGTTGCTAGCACCCCTTCTAGCCTGCGTCAGGCTGATGGGGGAACTTGGGGTATGGGGGAAGGGCAGCCCCTCTGCCAGGTATGGCCATGCTGAGGAACCCACGTGGGTTCATGGAAGGGAACAGCCTTTCAGCCACAATCATCTCTCTCCTCACTCCCCACTTAGCTTGCTCACCAAGACCCTGATCTCCAACCGGTATCCCTCCAACCGTAACAGTCGAGGGGGAACATGGCAGCAGAGGACACGCTGGACCCATGGAGGGGGCCGGGCTCTGCCCTGCCCTAGCCTGGGGGAACCGCCCAGGGCATGCGTGCTGGGGCGGGGGCAGACCCCACCAGGCTCCACGTGCTCCTGACTCCACTTCGGTGCAGATTATGCCCAGTCATGAGCTTCCTGAACAAACCACTTTCAATTTGCGCCTGGTCCACGGCTCAGATGTAATCACATTTTTAATCTTTGAGCCTGTGAGCCCTCCCCCACTGCTTAAAAGCTATAATGGAGAAAAGAGAGCATGACACCGAGGTTAGTGAGTTGGGAAGAGACAGAACAGGTTTTACCAAGTGGATATCCCGAACCCAGACCACCGTCATTTCAATGGTGGGTCATCTTTATCTGTTAGAGATCTGAGTTCGTGTTTTGGCCACATTAAAGGGAGATCTGGGCGGGGATCCCTCCTACATAAAACCTGGGCTGGCGGCCCCCGAGCTGGAAGCGACAGCAGTTATGCGTAGTCACCACCGCTGGAGCAGATAAACTCTGCAGCAAGTCCAAGCTCCTCTTCGATGCCCAACAAACAATGGCAGGAATGACTCAGAATCAGGTGGGCAACTCTTGCTGATAAAGGTGTGGGCACGTTCCTGAGGGAAGGCCAGGCGCCAGCTGTGGCGCCTTTGTGTTAACCCTTTGCGGCTGCTTCCCAAAGCTGGCCTGTGTGGTCACTTCTGCAGGCAGGGCCTGCTGCCCTCGTCAGCTGCAAAGTGAGCACCTTCCCCCCCACCCACGGCGGGTGCTCTGAAATAAGTCCAGCAGCAACGGCCCTGCAGCTTGCCTCCCGCCTGCCTGTTCTCTCCGTTCTCCCAGCTCCCTGGGAAGCTGCTGGAAACCTTGTTTACGCATGGACATAGTTCTGCACCTGCAGCTAAAGCCTCGGCTCTAGTCTCCACAGCAAGGACGGGTCCCAAGGTGACGCTGAGGGACGAGGACGCGGCTGAGCTCCAGGAATTGGGTTCCTATCCTAGTTCAGGCACCAGCCAGTCCTGCGACTTGGGACAAGTCCCCTTCCTCTCTGGGTCTCAGGTTTTCCATCTGTATCATGACCTCTATGTCTCTCTCCAGCCCTGGGTGATGCCAGGATGTCAGGATTAAAGGGAGAGGTTACAAGGTGGGTAGAGGGGAGCGGGCTCTTCCTCCAGAGACTGCTTCTGAAAAGAACGAGACAGCCCTAGAAGGCTGACCCAATGGCATGAACTGGGGGCAGCCACGAGAAGTCACCACACTGTCATCCGAGGCATCAAAGTCTCCCTTCTGTGTAGCCTACAGGGCTCTGGAGCCTCTTCACCACCCCCAAGCTTCCACTCAGCTGGCTTTACCTTTTCAGTCACAAATGCCTTAATCAATAAGACCCACTGACTGCTAGTCTATGCGCCTGGAATTGTCTTCAGTGAATCCTGCGGGGCTCCTACCACTGCACCCAGATTTTGGAGGTGGTGGAGCGCAGGCACCTATGATTGGTGCTTGGATCTAAGGCGTGAGGCCCTGGAGATTCAGGCAGGGGGCTCTTGCCCAAGAGAGCTGTGTCTTACTGAGGTCAGCGGAGCGGCTGACAATCCAGTGGAGGGCTGGACGTCGGAGGACAGAGGTGAACGGGCTGAACCCAGGTGCCAGTGTCACTGCTCCGCCGCCATGGTCTGCAAGCCCTGGCCTTCTCCTCGGGGCTTCACGGCCAAGCGCAGTGCCACCTTTGCACCTGGTGGGCTAGTGGGGGGCCTCACCTCCCCCCTTTATCATTCCAACCTCTCAGAAAGAAATGTGTAACTAAAATTTTAAAAAACAAACATAAAAAGGCAAAGACCCCAACCCAACTGAAAATGAAATGGGGTTTTCAACATTTGGTTAAGGTGAGTAGGACACAGTCTAGGAAACTGCAGGGGATTTGTAAAGAGGTCTGGCTCAGGCAGGGACCCGGAGCCACCCACTGTGTGACTCTCCTCGTCTACAGACCCTTCCCCCATCCCGATAACAAGATGGTGGGCTGTCGAGGGGCGTGTTGGAAAACAAAACATAATTCCAATAAAACTGGGGCTTTCAGAGGCCCCAAAGTCCAGGACGCCTCCTCCCATATGCCACGACACCACCCGGGCTCTCTCTCTCCGGGCAGGAGGGGTCTCTCCCCAAACAGCCTCAGGCCCCTGGGCGACCAGCCAGAGTGAGTCTCCTCCGAGGCCGGCAGCCTCAGCCCCGTCTGCATGGAGATCCGCAACAGGGCTAAAAGGGAGCACGCCTGCACTGCTGGTGGGAACGTGAATTGGTGCAGCCACTATGGAGAACAGTATGGAGGTTCCTTAAAAAACTACAAATAGAACTACCAGATGGCCCAGCAATCCCACTACTAGGCATATACCCTGAGAAAACCATAATTCAAAAAGAGTCAGGTACCACAATGTTCATTGCAGCTCTATTTACAATAGCCCGGAGATGGAAACAACCTAAGTGCCCATCATCGGATGAATGGATAAAGAAGATGTGGCACATATATACAATGGAATATTACTCAACCATAAAAAGAAACGAAATTGAGCTATTTGTAATGAGGTGGATAGACCTAGAGTCTGTCATACAGAATCAAGTCAGAAAGAGAAAGACAAATACCGTATGCTAACACATATATATGGAGTTTAAAAAAAAAATGTCATGAAGAACCTAGGGGTAAGACAGGAATAAAGACACAAACCTACTGGAGAAAGGACTTGAGGATATGGGGAGGGGGAAGGGTGAGCTGTGACAAAGCGAGAGAGTGGCATGGACATATATACACTACCAAATGTAAGGTAGATAGCTAGTGGGAAGCAACCGCCTAGCACAGGGAGATCAGCTCGGTGCTTTGTGACCACCTAGAGGGGTGGGATAGGGAGGGTGGGAGGGAGGGAGACGCAAGAGGCAAGAGATATGGGAACATATGTATATGTATAACTGATTCACTTTGTTATAAAGCAGAAACTAACACACCATTGTAAAGCAATTATACCCCAATAAAGATGTTTAGGAAAAAACCAAAAAAAAAACCCCCAAAAAACCCCACTGTTTTGGGCTTCCCTGGTGGCGCAGTGGTTGAGAGTCTGCCTGCCGATGCAGGGGACACGGGTTCGTGCCCCAGTCCGGGAAGATCCCACATGCCGCGGAGCGGCTGGGCCCGTGAGCCATGGCCGCTGAGCCTGCGCGTCCGGAGCCTGTGCTCCGCAACGGGAGAGGCCACAACAGTGAGAGGCCCGCGTACCGCAAACAAAAAACCCCACTGTTTTGCTCCCTGAGGATCCAGACCAGCTTGCCAAGCTATCTGGGTGAAGCCTGGGTTTGGGGTTCGGTGGGTTGGACGCGTCCTCCTCATCGGCCGGGACCGAGGCCTGGGGGCCCCTGGGGGTGTTTTCACACCGGTGGGGCTGCACGCAGCACCGCGGACCCGCCCTGAACCTGCGGCCTCCATCCCGGGCGCCACCGGACCCCGCCGTTCCCCCTTCTCCCCGAACTCACCGACTCCTTTCCGGGTGCCTGTCGGCCCTGGCCCGGACCCCGGGGTTGTTCTCTGCGGTCCTGCTAGGGAGAGCAAGGCGACGGGCCGGGCGTCGGGTCGCGGTGCGTTGAGGCCAGGAGGGCAAATACAGGCCAGGCAGGGCGCAGGGCGCAGGGCGCACAGCCAGGAGGGAGGGGCGAGGTTCCGGAGGCGTCCGCCGGGTCACGAGGACCGCGCCGCGCCCAGCTCCGGGAGCGCCGGGCACCTCCGGGTGCCGGCGGGGCAGACACCCGGGGCGCCAGCGCGGGAGGCGCCAGTGCCGGGCAGAGCCCGTCGCTCCTCGCCCCCAGCCTACTTCGGGGAGGAAGGCGGGGAGGAAGGCAGGGAGCGGAGGGCTGAGCCCACACCTGGCGAGTCGGGAGACTGCCCGGTGATGCGGCCGCCGCCGTCCTGCCCTCGGCGCGAAGGGAGCCGCCGGCCTTTCTCGCCCTCGGAGCGCGCGGGACCTCGTGTAATTCCCATCCCAATTCTGCGCGATTTACTCCGGTTTTACAGATGGGGAAACTGAGGCCCAGGAAAGAGCGTTCCCCAAAGCCACAGACTAACTCGTGGGAACGCCTCACTCGTAAATGGGACTCTGGACCCCGTGTTTCCTGCGGCAGACGCGCGCCCCTCCACGTCTTCCCTCCTGCCTGGACGCGGCTGGACCCGGAAGCTCAAACGCCAGTAGCCCCGCCACGGGGAGGGCACCGAGACCTTGCGCGCCAAAAAAAGTCCCGCAAGTCACAGCCGCGGCTCGCGGCGGGGTCAGCATCCGCGCACAGACGGGGCGGGGCCGGCGGCGAGGATTCCCTGCGTAAGGACCGCCGAGTCCCCGTGCCGCCTTCTCACTTTCCGCGCCCGGACTCGCGCTCAGGGGCGCCTCAAACCCGGAGCGTGCGACGCACCACCGCCAGCTCCAGCCACCGTGCTGTGCCTGCTTGTCCTTCCCAAATCCCCTGGACATTAAAGGGCGTCACCATCTTCCCTTTCCCTTCCGGAGCTGGGCGCATCAAATCACTCCCCCCTCCTCCCTCTCACTTACTATTGATAAAGAAAGGTCAAACAAAACTACATTCTTTCCCCCAGGAACTACTTTCGAAACTTTCCGTATCTGCGAAATGGGGATAGGAATGTAAATAAATACATAAATGATCAGTGCTGTTAGGTGAACAAATACTGATATCTCCGTTTTACAGAGGAGGAAACTAAACCTTATAGGATCATTGTGATGTCACATTGGATTATTTATAAGGCACTTTCAAAAGGCACACAATTCTGCTCGGGTTAGAGCTCTGGTTGTCTGCTGTGCCCGCGGAAGCACTGGAAGTGCGTGTGGCTATTTCTGTCCTCTGGGCTACATAGGCGCTCTGGCCAAGCACCATCAACTCTGTGTGCGAACCCGGGAAGTAAGGTGACACTTATACGTAACCCAGAGTTTCCAGAAACCCTGTGAGCCGGTTCTCATGTTTTTCATTTCCTTACCATATACTTTACTGTTGCTTATAAAATTAACAGATCCCTTAAAAGTCGGTATCAGGACCGTTTCTTTTTAATATGTATTTTATCTTTTATTTTTAAAAAAAATTGAAGTATAGTTGATTTACAATGTTGTGTTAGTTTCAGGTGTACAGCAAAGTGATTCAGGTATGCATATACCAATATCTAGTCTTTTTCAGATTCTTTTCCATTATGAATTATTACAAGATATTGAATATAGTTCCCTGTTCTATATAGTAAGTCCTTGTTGTTTATCTATTTTATATATAGTAGTGTGTATCTGTTAATCCCAAAGCCCTAACTTATCCTCCACTCCTTTCCCCTTTGGTAACCCTAGTTTGTTTTCTAAGTCTGTGAGTCTATTTTTGTTTTGTAAATAAGTTCATTTGTACTATTTTTTCGATCCCACATATAAGTGATATCATGTGATATTTGTCTTTCTCTGACTGACTTCGCTTAGTATGATAATTTCTAGGTCCATCTATGTTGCTGCAAATGGCACTATTTCATTCTTTTTTAGGGCTGAGAAGTATTCCATTGTATATATGTACCACATCTTCTGCCAGTGGACATTTAGGTTGCTTCCATGTCTTGGCTATTGTAAATAGTGCTGCCATGAACATTGGGGTGCATGTATCTTTTCAAATGAGAGTTTTCATCTTTTTTGGATATATGCCCAGGAGTGGGATTGCTGGATCATCTGGTAACTCTATTTTTACTTTTTAGAGTAACTTCCATACTCTTGTCCATCGTTTTTAAATGTTTTTTATACTTTCATGCTTATTTATTTAAATTAGTGGGTTTTAAGTAATGTGTAAAACTGATACATGGTGATATGTGATAAAGATATATGGTAAAGAATATGAACAGTATGAAATGAAAAGTCAAACTTAATCTTATTCCTTCACCCAAGCCCACTTCCCAAAAACCATCATTAGCAGTGGTGCCTTGTGTATTCTGCCCAAATTATTGTGTGTGTTTAAGCATGTGGACTCTGGAACCAGCTGCAGGAGTTGGACCCCAGCTGACCGCATCCTCATTGGACTGTTACTTAACCTCCCCCAGGCTCAATTCTCTCCTCTACACGTTGGGGAGAGCAACAGGTTCTACACAGTAGGGTCGTTCTGAATCAGTATACACAAAGCACTCGGATGAGACCTGCCCTGAGGTGAGTGCTAGGTAGATATTAACCCCTGTTAGTATAGACCTGGTTCATTCTTTTTAATGGTTGCAGAGTAGCCACTGCATGAGTTTACCATCCTCATTTTACTGCTCTCCTATTGATGGACAGTTAACTTTGGATTTTTTGCTATTTAAAAATATTTCTGGGGCTTCCCTGGTGGCACAGTGGTTGAGAGTCTGCCTGCCGATGCAGGGGACGCGGGTTTGTGCCCCGGTCTGGGAAGATCCCACATGCCGCGGAGCGGCTGGGCCCGTGAACCATGGCCGCTGAGCCTGCGCATCTGGAGCCTGTGCTCCGCAAAGGGAGAGGCCACAGCAGTGAGAGGCCCGCGTACCACCAAAAAAAAAAAAAAAAATTTCTGCCATAAACATCTTGCGTATAATGTGTAATATCACTGGCATATACATATTTATGATGGTACATAAATGTAATTGTACCTACATACGTATCACTGTACATACATGCGAATACAAATATATCGATACAATAAAATCCTAACATTGAATTGCCGAGTCAAAGGATGTATGCAATTTTTAAGAGAAAATTCTAGAATTGAAAAAGTTTAAATTATTGAAACAGTCTCAAAAATGACATAAGTTTGGAAGTATGATACAAAGAAGTCCTCCTTCCAATTTGTAAGTTGCTGACGTGATGTTTTAGTATGTATTTTACAAGCAAGGACAAACTTCTACAAAACTTCAATCCAGCCATCAAAATTGGTAAATGGTATGCTGTTATGTATAATCATGAGAACCCTTTCCAATTTTGCCATTTGTCTCGATAATTATCCTTTATTGTGAAGGATCCAGTTCAGAATATCTTGATTTCTTAATTTAGCTATTTACAGGGAGAAGGGAGGGGACGGAGAGCAGAGGAGGGGGAAGGTAAGCAGTGGGGCCTGGTGGCTGCTGGCCAGGATCTTGGGCTCGGTTGTTTCTCCTTCTCCTGGTATTCTTGGCTTGCCTGGGCCTTACCTTTGGAGCCCTGGCCCCTTCCTACTTCTCAGGGCTCCCGGTGTGCCCCTGGGTGCTACCCTCTGGTTCCCTTTTTGCCCCTGCCCCTGTATCTGTCCTTCCTCATTCACTTGCTTCGGGCTGGCTTTCCTTTTTTAAGACTATGTGGTCCAATCCTGTCTCTTACAGATGAGAAAACCGATGCTGAGAGAGGGGGTGGCATACACCCAGGGTCACACAGTGAGTTGGAGATGGCTCGCCTCTCCAGGAGCAAGCGTTGCAATCAGCCATCACGGACCCTCAAGAAGTTGGCTTGGTGGGGGGACACCAGAGGGAAGTAGAGCCCCCCCCACTTCCTTGTCTTAAAGTGGCTGTCAGGAGACCCTGCCTTCTCTGAGGTTTAGGGGTGGACACAGCAAGGAAGGCAGGATGGCTGTCTCGGCCATGCCATCAGGAAGCTCACCATGGAAGATGGGCCTCAGGGCAGCGCCCTTTAATTTCACTGTTTGGAAGTCCCCCATCTTCAGGGATAGCTGGACAGGCAAGTCCTGTTGAGGGCTGGGCTGGGACTTCCCTCATCTGTGCTGGTAGAGAGGAGACGCCAAGGGGGAGGAGGCCTCCGGCCCACCAGGGAGCATCCTGCAGTGCCTGGAAGTACCAGCTTCCCACGATGGCAGATGCAGGGTTAGTGCTGAGAGGCCTGGGGTCCCCTATCCACCGCCATCGTTGGGTCCTTGATAGAGCTCACCGGCAGGCAGCAGTTAAATCCTTCCTGCCTTCTCCCCTGGCTAAATCCTCTGGGCTGGTTTGCCATTGGGCTAACCAGGGCATCTGGAGTTTTGAGACGAACACCCAGGAAGTTGAACACACGTAAAGTACCACCCCCAATCACAGCCACGTTCAGTAAACTATATTTTACAAGAAAACACATTTAAATGGTACAAATGAACTTATTTACAAAACAGAAATAGAGTCACAGATGTAGAAAACAAACTTATGGTTACCAGGGGGGAAAGAGGGGTGGGGGAGGGATAAATTGGGAGATTGGGATTGACACATACACACTACGATATATGAAATAGATGACTAATAAGGACCTACCGCATAGCACAGGGAACTCTAGTCAATACTCTGTAATGACCTATATGGGAAAAGAATCTAAAAAAGAGTGGATATATGTATGTGTAGAACTGATTCACTTTGCTGTACACCTGAAACTAACACAACATTGCATATCAACTAGGCTCCAGTAAAATTAAAAAAGAAAATGCATTTACATCAAATGCTGAATGATTTTCTTTCTTTTATAAATCTGAAAAACTGAGAAAAATCCCATCTTGGGAAGTGTTCTCCTGGCTTTGTGGTTGTTCTCCTGGGCGGGGAATCCCAGGGCCTTTGAGGAGGTGTCACCTGACCCTGCTGCCTGCTGGCTCTTCAGCGCACAGGGCCCCGTGACTGCAGTGGAGCGCACACAGTGACCCCTGAGCTGTATGTCTCGGGGTGGGGGGTGGGGTCTGGGGTCAGAACCACTCCCAGGAAAGCGCCTGTCTGCTCGTCTCCCAGCCTCCGCCTGCCTTCTCTCTGTTTCCGAGCTCCAGCCCTTTTCAGAAAGATGTCCCTGCCCCACTCACTTGCGCAAGTCCTACTCCTTTCGGGTGTCAGCTCAACTGTCCTCCCCTCAGAAAAGCATTTCCTGCCTGTCCAGCCCTCCCCACTATCAGACTCCCCGTTATTCCCGTCACGTTCTTACAGAACCATTCTCATGGTTTCCCCACCACATGTGTGAGGTGCTCTGGTAACGTCTTTGTCCCCCTGCTCTAAGGCCCGGGAGCTCCAGGAATGGGATGTTCACTTTGACGTCCCTGCTGCCATGGTTGGTCTTTGATGACTACTTGTTGAATAAATATTGTTCAGTAATCATAATAAGTATTTTGATGATGCCCTTGATTTTAACTTTGACTGGTGATCTCCAAACAGAGCTCTGTTCCCACCACCCAGGTGAACTAAGCCCAGGGCACCTTCCGGGGAGAAATGTTGGTTGAGAAGAGGGCTGGTGGAAAGGTGGGATGCAGGGTTGGGAGAGGGAGGCCTGCTTTCTTCTGGGGCCATGATTCCCCTCTTCCTCGCACCCTTCATCAGCCCTTGCTGTGTTTTGAGACAGCAGCCCCCAACTCAGCTCAGCCTCTTCCCCTATCTTGGGCTGGTCTGAGCTCATCCTTGCTTTTTCTCCCCAGGAAGGATGTGTCAGAGGGCAAGAAACAGTCCCCTTCTACTCAGAGCTGAACAGAATTCATTTGCCTGTTTCTATCCCATGTTCAATAGATCAGAAATGTAGAGTTTGCAAACTCATTTTGGCAAGTTGCTTTCCCGCCATCTGAACACATGAGGAATTAGATTTTGATAAGTGCCTAGAAGGAGCTCTAATTAGGCAGAGAGGCCAGCCAAGAAGAGGGAAAAATCTGAAGAATGAAGCCCTTGACTCTAAAGCCATCAGACCTCTCAGGCTTTCAGGGTTTTGGAAGCTTCAGATCATGTGAGACGTGAGCCAGTGAGCACTTGTTTTTCCCTAGAGTAGCTTAATGAGGAGTTTTCACTATGCAGCGTTCAGGAATCCAGCAGAAGTGGTTCCTACTGAAGGGAAAGAACTTAGGCAAAAGTTTTATGCTCTATTCTCAGAAGACCCTCTTCTGGAAACCTCAGTTGTGTTTATGAAGGGAAGGAGCATGAAGGGAACTGATGCTCACTGAAGACCTACTGGGTGCCTGTGAGCACTGTCTGGTTGCCCAACTTCTATAACATCAATTGTATTGTGTGCCTGACCTGTACAGCGTTAGTTGAGTTGGGTGCCTGACCTGTACAGTATCAATTGTGTTGGGTGCCTGACCCGTACAGTATCATCTGAGTTGGGTGCCCGACCTACACAGTATCAGTTGAGTTGGGTGCTTGACCTATACAGTATCAGTTGAGTTAGGTGCCTGACCTATGCAGTATCAGTTGAATTGGGTGCCTGACTTATACAGTATCAATTGGGTTGTGCAGGTCAGGAAGCTAAGACACTAGCCCTAAGTCAGTCAGTTAGAGAGGTGAGATCAGATTCAAATCCCGGTCTGAGAGTCTCAAAGCCTAGACTTTCACCTTGCCCTGTGGCTCTCACCACTGCAGGAGTGACCAGCTCAGTTGGTGTTGGCATAACCAGAGGTAGAAAATCTGTGAAGAGCAGCCCTAGAAACTGAAACCCAGTCACCCCCCTTCTGGTGGTTACTTGCCGGGGCACACAAGGGGAAGTGGCTAGGTTAGCCCCTGAGAGCATCCCGCCCTCCATCATGGGGTGGTCACCTCCACCCCCAGGTTCCCAAGTCATGGCTGCTAAATCAGGCATTACAGTGACAATTCTTTCCACCCCTCCTTCACTTCCGTAATTCACAGAATGACCTGATTTAAGTTCTAACAGCGGAAGTTGCCCTTCACATTAAACTCTCGTACAAAAGTTCTGGAACATTTGCAGTGTTGTTAATGACCTTCCCTGCAGTGAGATCTGTCACAAGATCTCTCACTTGAGCTGCTGCCACCCTCACCCTCTCTGTCTGATGCCAGAACAGGCTCGGGAGTCAGTGCCAACTGGAAACCAACCCAGAACAGGGAGTGGGATTCCAACAGTACCTCACCCACTGCTTCCCCACCCCGTGGCCAGATCCCAAAGCCCATGGCCAACCCCTCCCCATCCTTAGCCCACAAATCCTCCCCTCACACTTCCTCTAACCCCATATTCACCCCCATTTTTGTGTTAATGGTCCTGTTTCCCGCACCGTCACCACCACCTGAACCCCACACCCAGTTACAGTTTCCAGCTTCCTGATCCCAGGAATCCAAACGGGCTTGCCTGTTTCTTGGAGCACAAGCTATGCCTTCAATTCGGGGTGGAAACTTTATGTCAAACTGTGCTTTCGTGCCTGCACTTTTTCTCCTCCACCCGTCCACAGTTCACCTTCCAAACTGGCTGAAATTCTACTAGCTCAGGAGGCCAAGCTAGGTCACTGGTTTTGAAATTAGCTTTGTAAGTGTATTTCAGGGTTCTGGAGATACCTGATTAGAATTTGCAGGTTTTAAAGCCATTTAAAAACTGTAATAAAAACCCAACATCCTTGGGGAATGGAACGGCAGGCTCCAATCTCCGTCCTCAGGGCTTGCTATGCAAGCCGAAATGCTTATCACGGCAGTGTTTAGAGAAATCCATATCTCCTGCCGCCTTGGGGCAGACTGTGCTGATAATCGGACACAGAATTTAATTGTAAGGGTGCCAGTGTAGGGGTTCCAGATAAAATACAGGATGCCCAGTTAAATTTGAATTTTAGGTAAACAATGAACATTTTTTTTTGTTTTTGTATAAGCTTGTTCTAAATGTTTCATGGAGCATACGTATTTATACTAAAATATTATTTGTTGTTTATCTGAAATTCAAATTTAACTGGGGATCTTGTACTATCTGGCAAATATGTACCAGCACTACAGAGGGAGCACCCTGAGTATGTTTTCTATGCTAAAGTCAGGGCCTCGAGAGGGAAGTGCTGGCATCCTGTGACCTGGAATGGGGACATTTGGGTGGATGAGTCTGAGCTTGAACACCTAGATTTCCCAGAATTCTCTGGGCATAGAGAAGCAGCCCTTTTCCTCTCCCCAGAGGTACTGGTACCCAGAGACTAGGGAAGACTTCACCGGAGGTGCTTGTCCTCAAGATCTGTCCCCATCTCTTCTTATTTCCTCTAGATTAAAAACTGGGGACAGGTCTCAGCAGAGCCTAAGTGGGAAGATAAAGTTCCTGCCCTGGGAATAAATAAGCTCCTCACTGACATAATGACAGGTCCTGACTGGTATGAATCACCAAGTGACAGAGGGAAATGTGTGGGAATGCACCTTGAAGATATTGAATCGAGTTTATTGATCAGCAAGAATTTCTCCCATGTGTCAGGATTTCACTTGCTGGCAAGGACACTTAGAAATTAGCCAAACACACTGCTGAGATGGCTCTGCAAAGCTTGGGCATGACATAAATGAGATGTAGGCACTGCAGTTGTCTTCCTAGAGTATTAAGTAAGAGCTTAGAGGGCTTAGGGAAGTAGGAATACGAGACTAGACTTATTATGTAAGATTGAAGACTCCACCACTTGGCTCTGCTCCCTGGGAGGCCCCAGAGGACACTTGCTTCATCCAGGCAGTAAGGGACACACGGATGAGGGGAGCACCTGCATCTTTGGGCAATCAGTGCTGGCTGTCCTCTGTCATTAGTGCTGACAGTAGGAGATTATGCCGTGGAACTGCCCTCCTTAGTGTCCAAGGGGATGCCGTCATTCTGAAATAGCAGAGTCTGGTGGCGGTGCTCCATTACCAGAGGCAAGGTGGATGAAATTGTCACAATGGCAGAAAATCCACAAAGGTGACCAGGGCCCTCTAGCTCAAAGGTATCTGTGGGACTGGCTAAGAGACCATGGTAGTCCTTGGGGCTTAGAAGACTGGCATCAAATTAGGGCATTGCTAGATTGGTATATATAGAAGAATTCAAGAACTGGTGAACAGAAGGTTGATTTCAGACGTTGCAATGAAAAATTACAATGCCACACCCAGTTTCCAGATCTAAACCCGCTTTCAACCCCAGAGCCACTTGACTAAAGGAGAAAACAGGCCCCCTTGAGGACGGACCTTACAATGTCACTACACAATATATACCGTAATTATTCCACATTCCTTCCCTCAAGGGGCCTATGGTTGTTTACCAGAGTAACTGCCCTATTGGAGAAGAGGAAGTACCCAAACTTGGGAGGGAGATTGGACACAGATTCTGAGCTGCCACTCATCCAGGGAGTCACTACATCATCATCAGAAAAGAGGAGCTGAAGCAGTTAGCTTTTACATGGGAAGGACAGCAGTACACCTGTTGTCCCAGGGCTGTATTAACTCTGATCTCTGTCACAATATCATCCTCAGAAACCTTGACCATGCTTGTTCAATATATGGATGATCTTTTCCTAATTATACCTGGTGTACTGGAAGTGGCAATGACTCTGGATGCCCAGGGAAGACTTTTAGGCACCAGAAGCTGGAAGCAAATCCTACAAAGATTCAGGGGGATGCAACTTTGGTGAAGTTTTAGGGGTCTAATTATCTAGCGTATGCTGCAAGTTGCCCTCTAAGGTAAAGGCAAGTTATCCACTTTGTAGTTCTTACCACAGAGGCAGAGCCACACACTTGATGAAACTCTGGATTTTGGAGGCAACATATGCCCACTTGGGAATACTGCTCCAATCCATTTAGCAAGTTTTTCAGAAGGCTGACAGGTTTGGGTGGGGCTCAGAGGATGGGGGAATTCTGTAGCAGGTTTAGGCATTAATGCAAACTTGGTTGGTCAGGGAACTAGAGGAAATAAGATGGGAAAATTGGAGACAGGGGCATGTGTGTGAATCTTGGGAGTGGGTACCACAGGTGAATCTTGCATCTCAAGTCAATGCTCAGCAGAGGCCATCTCCAGTAGAAAGGACACTGAATGAATGGGTGTACTGGGTGACCCTTCCTGTGGAGGTCAGCCTCTGTGCTTGGCCACCTCAGTGTTTACATGGGTCCAGCTGTACAGTCTCCCTCTCACCAAGGCTGATCTAGCTGCTTCTGTTGCTGAATATCTGACTGATGCTAAGCCCTTTATATGACACCATCCCTTGAGAAGATAACATCCCCTGAAATTGCTGTGTACTAGGAGTATTAAACGGGGGTTGTCAAGAGATTGGAAAGTGCAATTATAAAGGACTTAAGATTTTGGTTCTGGAATAAGATGCATAGACTCAATTTCCCCTGCTTGTCTATCATAAAAACAAATAAATACCCTGGAAATTATTCAACAAATGATACAAGGACTCTGAAAGATGGGTGGAAGAGGGTGGACTGGCCAGAGACCTCATGACTGGAGGGAGGACCATGTGGTGAGTTCCCTGGGTTTTCCTTTTATCTACTGCTCAGCCCTGGGCTGGGTGCCAGAGAAACCTGCAACCAGAACCTCCAACAGGCATAGATTAAAAAAACCCCAAACCCGGAAAAGCCTTCTCTCTCTGGCTAAGGGACTGGGGAAGGGGACGCCCGAGAGAGAGTTAGTGAAGGGCTCCAGTCCCCGCTCAGCATCCCGGACCCCAGCAGGCAGTCTGATCTGTGAACAGTGGTGACAGCACCCAGGCTCCAGGCCATCCTAGCCCTTCCATAGCTGGGCCCCTGGTGGTCCATCTGCCCACAGCTGTAGCAGCCATGAAGCTGTTACCAAACCAAGCTTGGGTCTGCTTGCCCATGTGCAGTAAAGCCAATCTACTGACACCGGGTTGTGGTGAAAGAAAGGGCAGTGTTTACTGCAAGAGCCAAGCAAGGAGTCCAGGCAGCTAGTGCTCAACCCCCCTGAGCCCCCGATGGGTTTCAGCAAAGCATTTTTAAAGACCAGGTGAGGGAGGGGTGTCCCAGGGTGTGTGATCAGCTGGTTCACAATCCTCTGATCAGTCGATGGTGAGGTAACAGGGTGGTGTCACAAGGGTTAACATTATCAATCCTTAGGCACCAGTAGCTCTGGAGGCTACATGCTCATGGTCATCTAGTAGTTAATTTCTTCCATTTGGTGGGGGTTTTAGCATCTGTAAAACAACTCCAGAAAAGTGCATCAGATACTATTACCTAGGTACCTCTGAGAGAAGCTACAGCAGAGGGTATGAGGATGGGGGGTGGTCTGTCCTAGGAAGACAACATAGGGTCCTGCTCAGTTATAAAGACATGTGTCTCCTTGCCCTCCATCCAGTGGCATAAGGAGACCTAGGGCAGTCGTTCCAGGTTCACCCAGTGAGGGCAGGTGGCCCAGGGCAGTGCCTTCTGGCCTCAGAGATGACACCAGCAGGGACTGAGAAGAACCCCAGCAGCACGGGAAGAACGAAGCAGCCCCGGGTGACATGACGAGGGCTCAGGACACAAAACTATTGGCAGGCAGTCAATCTCCGAACTCCTTGTTATGGGGAAATGAAGCCCATGAATGTAGGCCAGCACCTACACCTCAACTGAACAGGTGACTGTTGCCGAAATAGAAGATTTTATCAGGATCGAGTTTCCTACCATAATAACCAAAATGTGTAGGGTATAATACAAAATCACTGGTGCTACCGAGAACCAGGAAAACCACTGGATGAGAAAAGGCAGTGAACTGAGGCCAGTACTTAGATGAATCAGACAGGGATTTTACTTCATTTTTTAAGAGATTTATTTTTATTTACTTATTTATTTGGCTGTGCCGTGCAGCATGTGGGATCTTAGTTCCCCGACCAGGGGTTGAACCTGCAGTGGAAGTGTGGAGTCGTAACCACTGGACCGCAAGGGAAGTCCCCCTGACAAGGATTTTAAAGCAGCTGTCATATATCAATGTCAATGCTTCAAAATCAATGTCAGAAAGGCCTCAATAATCAATTAGAAGTCGTGGATTTATAAAACATTATTACTTAGAATTAGGAGACCAGGACGTCACCCACTCGCTATGTGATCTTGGGGAAGATTTTCAACCTTACTGAGCCTTGATTTCTCTGTCTACAAGGTAGAAATAATATGTCTGACCTGGCAGGTGAGATGAATCATACAACAGCATGCTGGTAACACTGTTGGTGCCCACTCAACAGCCATGTTCCTTCTGTACTCGCAGCACCCTGCTCTCATGGAGAGAAGAGATGCTCCTAGCTGACGGTGCACAGCTCTCCAGCCTCCCTTGCAGCTAGGATGGACCACAGGACACACTTCTGGACGATGGAGGTATGGGGGTAGACGTTCCTGGAGAGGGCGTCCCTTCCAGAACAAGGCAGGAAAGCCTCACTCAGGGAAAGCCCTGTGTGTCTTATCCTTTCCCATTCTTTCCGCCTGGAACTTGGATGTGAGGTCTGGAGTGGCAGCAGGTATCTGGCAACCAGGAGGAGGCAGGCAAGGGTAGAAAGCCTACCTGCTAAGGCTCCTGGGGTGGAAAGACGAGCCTGGAGTCCTGGCCTGAGCTGTGCTCCTGGCAGGCAGTCGTCAATCTCTGAACTCCTTGTTATGGGGAAAGACGAACACCTACGTATTGAGGCCACTGCCGTGTGGGTTTTCTGAGCTTATGGCAGAAAGCACTCCTGATGTAATGACGAAGGTGAGGAAGAGAGTGTTAGTGACGGTTTATTCAGTGCCAGGTACCGTTCTGAAGGATGACAGTCACCTTTAATCCTCACAGCTACCCAGGGAGGTCGGGGCCAGTCCTGTCCCCGTTTCAGGGAGGGCTGAGTAGGGGTGTGGGTGCCTGCCCAAGATGCAGGGTAGGCAGGAGGAGAGGCAGGAGTGCATACACCCCGCCTTCCTTGTGCTGTGGCTCGATAAACATCAGTGGTTAATATTTTCTTCGTCGTCGTTAAGGTTACATTAGAGGATTTTCGTGTGTTTGTGTGAAAACCCTTAGGAGGGTCAATGCTTATCGCACTGAAACTTCCTCTCGCTCTTCCTCTCTTCTGCCCCTCTTCCAGCATCCTGACCTTCTGCCATGTGGGTAGCACATGATGCACAACCTCCTGCCCTAAAGGAGCTGGCAGGGCCAAGGTCAACCTGCTAAGCCTGCTGAGGCTGGCCTGGGCTCCTGCCCCGCGAGGGCTGTTTTCCCACCCTTAACACGGGGACGCCTTGCTGCGCTCAGAGAGCATAGGCAGCCTTTGAGCATAGTGCTGGGCCGTGGGTGGGAGGGGGGGCGGTCCCCGTGCAGCGGGATTTCTGCGGTGTGAATGAGGTCGCATCTCACCCTCACGAGCGGGACTCCCTCCCCATCCCACGTACCCCCCACCCTTAGTCCACCCACCGCCTCCATCTGGGCCTGGCTGGGACCTCAAAGGCTTTCCATCTGTGGCCAAAGAGCTTAACTCAAACGCATAATTGAAGACAGGGATGCGGTTTTTGGCTGGAGGGTGAGCGCCACACAAGCATGCCAGCGCCCTGCCCGCCCTCGCATGTCTGTCCCCTGGGGTGGGGCCCATGGGAGTCCGTCCGCCCACACCCAGGAGGAGCCAGTTGAGAGCAGGGAAGCCCAAAGCTCTCCGGTGCCTCCGGCAACCCTCAGGGACACCCTCTCTGGTGGACTTACAACCCCTGGGGACCAGGGGTCCGCACCTCCCACCCTTTGACTGGGGGAACCTCAGCAAAACCTTGCAGTTACGATGCATCAGCGGCGACTAGGACCTCCAAGCCCAGAGCACGGGAGAGCCCACAGTGTGATTCAAAATAAACCCGGACAGACCAGAGCGAACTTCTGGCGATCCAGTACTGGCCCGCACCCCCCCATCTCCCGCCAAAAGTTTTTATCGACAGTAGTTAATTGAATATTGTTCTCGGTTTGGTTTTGTTTTTAATATCGAATTTAAGAAAAAATTCATCACTTGGTGCACCTGCCCGGATTGTTGGTGGCCCAGGCCCCCGTGTGCCAGGATCCTCGGGAAATCACCTCCCTGTGGGCTGTCATTCGGGAGCTGCAGGGACCTGCACCGGCATATCACATCACTTCACCCTCTGCTCCGGGTCCAGCTAGGAGAGTCCTGGGCCCTCCCCGGGGTGGGGATGGCGCCAGTGCCGGGACTCCCCTCCATCCCCACATACGGGGTCAGGATCCCTGGCCTGGTGCCCATCACAGCCCCTGGACCTCGAGGCCTGCAGAGGCCTCCAGGGACCCACCCATGGCTGCCCGGGGCTCTCCAGGGCTGCCCCCTCTCTCTCCAGCCCCAACTAGCAGCTCCTGCTAGGAAGTTGCTCCCAGCAACTCCCCTTCTGGCTGGAACCACCCGACGAGGCTGGGCCCCCGCCTCCCCACAGGGCAGACCCGTGGGGGGCATCACTTCAGGCCACAGCTCTGGGAGAGGGGGCAGCAGGCGGGTGGGCCGGGAGGGCTGGGTGGGAGAAGTGGCCAGGAATTACTTCTAAGTCTCGGGAGGCAGACGGGTGGGACCTGGGTCAACCATTTCCCAGGAACCAGTGGGAAACCGTCGGCGTCTGCTGGCGGCTCAGTCGCGGCACAGGCTCTGCGGCTTGTGGTGCGGGGCCGGCCGCGCTGGCTGTGGGAACGTGCATCCCGGCCTCCAGGAGACTGAGTCAGGGCTCTGTGGAGACACTGGGAAGCCTTGTTCTCACTGTCCGCACCCAGCATCCGCTGCTGACAGGGGCTTCCCTGGAGGGTGGGCGCCCTCCGTGGTTGTCACTCTGTGGAGTCCTCCATGATGCTCTGAGGCCTGGGAGGCTCCGGGACCTCTGCGCCACCACCCGCCCCGACCTGGGGTTTGCCCCAACTGCTCCGTCTGTGCCCATTCTCTTAGCCTGGTCTCGTGGGGGCTCCAGGCCGTGCACCCCACAGGCCTCCCCGAGTGCCTTCTCCCTGCAGGGTCTGGAAAGGAGACAGCCACAAGAGTTGCTGCCCAGGGACCCCTGGCAGAGGTGTGGGCAGAGTTAAGGGAACCAGCAAAGGAGACTGACTTGGCCCTGGAGCTGGCCACAGTGGAGGCCACAGTGGAGGCCGTTGCCACCTTAGGTCTTAAGGGGCAGATGAGGGCGTGGTTTCTGGAACGCGGAGGGTGGAGCTGCGGGGGGCCGTGTCACCGGCGCTGTGGGATACGGCCCAGCCAGGGCCGCTGCGTGCAGGGAGGGGAGAAGGACCACGCTCTGCAGGCTTGGCTGGCGCCCCTCGTCGGCTGGGCCCACTGGGAAGCCAGGAGCAGGGGCACAGTTGATGCAGGCCGTAGAGGTCAGTGTCCGGGACCCAGAGCAGGGTGGGGAGGCGGGGCCCGAGGGGCACAGAGGCCCCATGTAGGATGACCGCACATGTCCCTGGGCTTCCAAGTTCCCAGCAGCCCTTTCTGCCCCAGGCTCCCTGGGGTCCCTAAGAAGCAGCAGTTGGTGAGGTGAGAGGCTGCTGACCCCCTCCCAGGCCTCCTGACCCTCTGGCCACAGGAGCCCCCACGGCAGGCAACACGGGAGGAGCCTCCAGGGAGGACGAAGCCTTCCCGTCCCTCTGCCTCTCACGCCCTGGCCTGATTTCGTTCCCAGCTGTAGGCCGCGCGCCCAGAGTGGTGTCTGCAGAGAGCTGGCAAATACCTGTGGATTGAAAGCATAAGTGGGTCCTGGGCCCCTCCCTGCCACTCCTTCTCAAAGAAAGGCCACCCCTGCAGGAGTGGGGCAGGCAACCTTGGGCTCCCTGGGGGCCGGGGTACAGCGCCTAGGGTGGTCCCCAGGGCCCTGTGAGTGGGGCACTGCCCTGGGCCTCTGTGCCCGTCACCTGCTGATACAGGGGGGCCCAGCTGACTGTCATCTCCTCCCGCTGCACATAAAGTGACAACCGCGTGACGCTAATCGTGGCTCCCAGATACTGAGCCCTCAGGCCATGCGCAGCCCTGCGCCCAGTGTCACTCATGCGACCTCACTCCGTCCCTGTGGCCTCCTGTGGGGTAAACGCTGCTGAAAACGTCCTATTTTACGGATCAGGAGACTGAGATTCAGGGTGGTTGGACGTCAGTTGAGCGACTTTCCAAAGGTCCTGGACGGTGCGGGTTTGGCCGGGGTTCCTTCTCAGGTCTGTGCCTTTTTGCCGGGAGGCTTTCCCCGGAAGGCCACCTGGGCCACTGGCACCCCTGTGCTGGTCCCCGGGGAAACTGACAGCTGAGGCCAAACTCCGCTGACCCCCAGTCTGGTGACTGTTGGCCCAGCCCTTGGGCGGGGGTCAGGCACTAGCACGCACCCCTTCCATGTCTCCATCACCTTTCCCTTCCAGACCCTCCTCTGACCCCTCACCATAGACCTGGGCCAGGCCCCCAGCACCCCGGCCTGGGATGTACCCCCTAGAGATCCCCAGTGCTCTTCTTATCTCCAGCCAAATGCCCCACCTCTCCGCAGAGGGAGTTTCTAGCATGCACACCCCTCCCCCCTTGGCTTCCGTGGTCCCCTCAGGCCCTTTGTCCCCAGCTGCATGACCGGGCACCCTCGGGCTCCGGGAGCTGAGCCCACACCTCCTCGTCCCCTGCCCACCTGCGAGGTCTCCCCTGGCATCTCTCCCATGGCTCCCTTGGCCTTGGAGTGTAACAGGCTGCCCGCCCTCCAGGAGCTCAGGACTGAGGGCAGTGGCCACAGGTCTGACCCGGAGGTCTGTACCTTCTGGAAGCTCTCCCTGGAGCCAAGGAAAGAACCCCCCAGGCCAGCTGGGCCTGGACTCCCTGGTCCACTGCCGGTTCCCGCTGCCCTCTGATGCCCTCTACTGTCCAGAGCGGGTAACTACAGCCGACCCTGCCGGCCCAGGGGACACAAGATGCCCAGGCCTTAGTCCCAGCCCCACAGCAGACCTCTGTCTGCTAAGCTTGTCCATCTGCCCTGACCTGGAGCCCACGGCGAGGCCCCGCAGCCCTCCCCACCCCCACCGCAAGCAGCTTGGGGGGCTGCAAGGCGGCCCCATCTGATCTCCATTAGTGTCTGAGGGACCTATAATCACAGACTCCTCCAGAGCAGACCTAGCGGCTGCTTCAGTGCTTTAAGGCTCGCATTCTTCTGCTAAATGGCTTGCCACGTCTTGAGGTGTCTGGTTTCAACTTGATGGTCTTTTGGCATCTTAGAACGCCTATGCCTGATTTCATAGGCAGAATGACTTCAGCCGTCTGGATGGTAAAGTCTGCAAGGGTCCTGCCAAAACGTCTGTTGTGTAAAATCCGGAATGGATGTCCGGAGGCCGGGAAGCCCTCCTGCCGCGGGAGCTTCCCAAGTCTGGTGGCCGTAGCCCAGCAGGTACGTCTGTGTGTCCCTGCGCACGAGGAGTTCGGAGCCCGTTAGGGCAGCTGGGCGGCTCTGTCCCCAGCAGGTGCAGCCCACCCTCACCCACTCTCAGACAAGGGTGCTTGGAAGCTGAGCAGGAGCTGGCTGGTTGGGAGGAACTCATCCTCCCCTCATGGTTCTTTTCCTTGCATCTTGTGAGTGTTGATCAAAGCTAAGGGCTCCCTGCTTTGGCCCTTCTAAAGGTTTCCATCCCTGTCTCAGTTGTATTGAGTTAAAGAGGCATCACTAGTATGAACGGTTTCTTCCTCCTTTCCTCCCTCCCCCATCCCTCTCCTTCCTTTCTTCCTTCTTTCCTTTCTAGTTACTACTTGTATTAGTCTGCTTGGGCTGCCGTAACAAAACACCACAGACTGGGTGGCTGAAACAATACAAACGAATTTTCTCCCAGTTTTGGAGGCTAGAAGTCCGGGATCAAGCTTCCCACCAATTTGGTTCTAGGGAGAACTTTCTTCCTGGCTTGCAGATGGCTGCCTTCCCACTATGCTACGTCCTTATGTGGTCTTTCTTCTGTGTGGTTGTGTGGAGAGAGAGAGAGAGAGAGAGAGAGAGAGAGCTGTGCTCGTTCCTCCTGTTCTTATAAAGACACCAATCCTGTCGGATCTGGACCCCACCCTTATGACTTCATTAAACTTTCTATACCTCCTTATAAGCCCTGTCTCCAAATATAGTCGCATGGGGCTTAGGACTCAACAGATGAATTTTGAAGGGATGCAAACATTCAGTCTACAACACTATTCATTTTTATGAGAATAAAACACGGCATTCAAATAATTGCCCCCCTCTGGAAGCCTCTAGATAAAAATGCCAAAGCTGCAGTTACTGTTGGCTGAGACAGACAGCTTCGTCATGTGAAAGTCTGAATGTTAGGGAGTGGTTGGTCCACAAGAATGGAGACCCACAGTGAAGACAGTGTGGTGCCAATGCAAATACAGGCCAAGGGCAACCAGCTCAAAGCAACCCTGGGCCCCGCTCTCAGTTTGTGTCCCCCAGAAGCAGACCCTGAGCACATCTGATGCAAATAATTTATTTTTGGAGGTCATTCCAGGGAAGAGAGGAATTAAGGCTGGGAATTGAGGTCAAAGAGTGTATTATCAAGTCAGTTACACCACGGGCGACTGGAGTCGTGCCTGGTGGGAGACGGGGTGTGCGGGGAGCATATGCCTCGGAATCGTCACATCCTGGGTTGAGGATTCTGAGATTTCATCCACTAACTCCCTGTCCATCACTGATGGAGACTCTTACCCTCAGGAAAGATGCTTCAGGCACAGAGCTTTGCGGTTACCAGTAAATTGCTTCTGGTCACAGCACCGGGTACAGATATGTGTGGCACTGAAAACACCACTCTGCTATAATTTCCCCATATGCCCTGTGACCTCAGAGTTTGTCCAGCCCCGCAGTGGGGCCTCCACTGAAACTTCCTGCCCTGTGCCCAGATGCCGTGTGCCCAGATCTCTGGTGCCCTGTGGCTACAGCCCTACCCTCAACCCCACCCACCTGTGCAGGTTGGGAACCCTGCTGAGCCTTTTCCATCCCTTCCACCTGCCCAAGGGTTAAGCCCCACCCCGTTTTCTCTAGTGGTGGCCGGACTCAGGGCTACATATGCTACTTTCCCGACCCTCACTGTGTCCTGACTCTGGCAGGATCTTCAAAGGATGTGAGGAAAGTTAAAAATAAATTTAGTTCAGATTACTTTGTTTTCTTAAAAAAAGAATGGTGGGCTTCCCTGGTGGCGCAGTGGTTGAGAGTCCGCCTGCCGATGCAGGGGACACGGGTTCGTGCCCCGGTCCGGGAAGATCCCACATGCTGCGGAGCGGCTAGGCCCGTGAGCCATGGCCGCTGAGCCTGCGCATCTGGAGCCTGTGCTCCGCAACGGGAGAGGCCACAACGGTGAGAGGCCCGCGTACTGCAAAATAAATAAATAAATAAATAAAATTTAAAAAAGAATGAATTATGACGTTAGTGTCACTATAGAGCTACAGCAATTAAGGCTGTATGGTATTGGCAAAGGGATAGACACAGAGATCAATGGCAGAAAATGGAGAACCGGAAATAGATCCACTCAAACATGCTCAACGGATATATTTCCCCCTTTTTTTTCTTTTCTTTTAAAAATGTTATTGGACTACAGTTGATGTACAACGTCATGTTAGCGCCAGGTGTACAGCATGGTGATTCATTTATACGTATACATGTATCTATTCTTTTTCGTATTTTTTTCCCATACAGGTTATTACAGAATACTGAGTAGAGTTCCCTGTGCTCTACAGTAGGTCCTTGTTGGTTATCTATTTTATATATAGTGGCGTGTGTATGTTAAGCCCAGGCTCCTAATTTATCCCTCCCCGCCACGTTTCCCCTTTGTCACCATAAGTTTGCTTTCGAAATCTGTGAGTCGGTTTATGTTTTGTAAATAAGTTCATTTATACCACTGTTTAAAAAATTAGATTCCACATATGAGTGATATCGTAGGATGTTTGTCTTTGTCTGTCTGACTTACTTCACTCAGTATGACCATCTCCAGGCCCATCCACGTTGCTGCACATGGCATTATTTCCTTCTTTTTTATGGCTGAGTTATATTCCATTGTATACAGGTGCCACATCTTCTTGGTCCATTCCTCTGTCGACGGACATTTAGGTTGCTTCCATGTCTTCACTGGTATTTGACAAAGATGCAAGAGCACCCATCCAGGAGCGACAGTCTTTTCAACAAAGGGTGTGAGAGCAAGTGGACATCCAAGGGCAAAGAAATGAGCCTCAGCCCAAATGTCACACATTTTACAAAAATCAGCTCCACGTGGATCACAGACTTAAATGTAAAGTATAAAACCAGTACATTTTAGGGGAGAAAAAAGAAAATAATTTAGATCAAGGGCTAGGAGAAGAGTTAGTTGTTTGACGTCACACCAAAAACACTGTCCATAACAGGAAAAAGAAATGGATAAACTGGAGTGTATCAAAACTAAAAACTCTTGCTCTGTGAAAAATTCTGTTAAGAGGATGAAAAGAAACGTTATACGCTGGGAGAACATATTTGCAAACCATACGTTTGACAGAGGATTAGTATCTAGGGTACATAAAGAACTCTTAAAACTCAACAGCAAAAAATCCCCCAAACAATCCAATTAGAAAATGGGCAAAAGAAATGAACAGACATTTCACCAAAGAGGATTCCCAGATGGCCAATAAGCACATGAAAAGATATTCACCCTCAATTGTCATTAGGCAAATGCAAACCAAAACCACAATGAGATATGACTACCCATCTATAAGAGTGGCTAAAGCAAAAAGTAGTGATGACACCAAATGCTGGAGAGAATGGAGAGAAACTGGATCACTTATACTTGCTGGTAGAAATGTACGATGGTACAGCCCCTCTAGAAAAGAGTATGGTAGTTTCCTACAAAACTGAACATGCCCTTACCCCGATGGTCCTGCAACTGCACAACTGGGCATCGATTCCAGAAATTTGAAAACGTATGCTCACACAAAAACCTGTATACAAATGTTCTTAGAAGCTCTGCCTGTATTAGCTCTAAACTGGGAACAACTCAGTGTCCTGCAATGTGTGAAAGGTTAAACAACTGTAAACTGTGGTGCATCTATAGCTTGAAATGCTTCTCAGCAGTAAACGGAACAGACTATTGGTCCATGCCACCACTTGGACTGTGATTTATGGGAATTATGGTGCATGAAAAAAGTCAATCTCCAAGGGTCACAAATTGCACGGTAACATTTAAGTAGCCTTCTTGACATGACAAATTTATAGAGGAGGAGAAAAGTTGAGTCGTTGCCAGGGGCTAGAAAAGGGGGAGAGAGGGAGGTGGTCATGGACGTGGAAGCCATCCTTGTCAAGGAGCTGGTCTGTATCTTCACTGCAGTGCTGGCTATA